>NC_071498.1:37500000-38750000 GCF_028408465.1 Anastrepha ludens
TTAAACAGTTGAATTAGTTGATTTTTTTCATTCAACATACTTTCTAAAGATGTCACAATAGCCTTTTCTGTACTTTTTTAAAATTTGATTGTGGTGGTCACCTATATACAGGTAAGGTGAAAGAGCCGATAAAAACTTGTAATTAAACTTTGATTCTTTAATTTCCATTTCAATTTTTTACGCTAAATAAATTATGCTAAAATAAATAAAGTTAAAAATGTTTTTCCAGTTCCTTGAATGCTCCAGTTTTTATTATATTTTCGCCCAAAATTAATATTAACATAATACACTTACAACCACAACAGTACAACAGAAACGCTCATAAGCGGATGTGTATTTGTTATTGTTTTTCCCATACAGGCATTTCGTATGAGAGGAAACCATTACTCACATAAATTATCATAACTCAGGAACGGGTGCACCGATTTCAATCAAACTTCACAAAAACCACCTCCTCAAAGATAGAAAAGAACTCTAAAATTTTTGTGTCAATCGGTTCTGCGGTTCTTGAGTTATAAGATTACCAAGAAAATGTAATATATAACGACAACTTGAAATAACCCAGGATCAGCAGTGTGGTTAGGAATTTCAGCTGATATAAGGCTATCGATTTGATCCGGAGTTATTTTATGTACCAGCCAAATTAGTATATGTGCGTGCGGCAATCCCCTTTTCTGCCATTCGATGGAGTACATATGGCAACGCACCTCCACAAATACATACATATAATTTCACAATTAAATCCATAAATGCTTTACATTTTTGCCCTTGAGTTATATTATAAGATTACCAAGGAAATGTAACTTCTTTTTATATATATAGATTAAACATTTTCCTTCATGCAGGCTAGATAAATTATATGAGCTAAAGAAGACGCATTTGAAGGCAATCGAGACTATTAAAAACGACAAACTATGGGAAATCAAAATTGCTAACGGTATCAAAAGAGAAAAGCTGGAAGAAAATAAAAAGCATAACTATGCAATGGAACAAATGAGAAGGAAAGAGATTGAACACAAATTAGAAAAAAAATAAAAGACTGCTTGGAATACATGAACTGGAAGCATGCAAACGCCAAAACAATTTATTAATTTAATAATGACACTTATAAGCTAAGATTTTATGTAACTGAATTACCTGTGTTTTGTTTTTTATTTTATGTAATTTTTTATTTAACTGATTTTTTATTAGAACATAAGCATTTTACTTGTAACTAAACTTACGAAAATTAAATGATCGAGCGTAGAAATAGCAAACATTTCTGTTTTTACATTTTAGTTATTGAGGGAATCACGGATATTATTTCTTATTGATCTCGCAACCTCCATATTTTATGTTGGTATGTTGGAATGGACGTCGTGAATTTCAGGAAGGTTTATCTCCGCTTCGGCATCGGGTGTATCGGGTATATTCGGTCTGAAGTGAATGCAGATGTTATGCAAGCAACAAGTAACATTTACAATTTGTGCTGCTTTCTCTGGAGCGTAGTGTAGTTCTCGTCCACCAAGAATGCACCTCCATCGGTTCTTTAAAACACCATTAGTTCTTTCGATTATGTTGCGACATTTTGAATGCATTTCGTTGAACTTAATTTCTGCTTGGTTCGGCGTCCGATAAGGAGTAATAAGCCATGGTTTTAACGGATATCCAGCATCACCTTAATAAATAATTGGAAATAGATTTTCTCGGTTAAGATACATTTATAAATATGTGAGTATATAAATTTATAAAATAAAATTTAATAAATAAACAATCTTTACAAATGTAAAATTTTTCCTAACAAACAGAAAGTTCTTTGGTGGTTTGAAAATTGTGAACGTAATTCGCTAACGTTCCAAATTAGCGAATCATGACTAGCACCCGAATGAGAAGCGTCGACGTAGCGTATTTTTAATTCATGGTCACATACCTATTATTATAAAGAATCATTAAATGTACTTCAGAAAGGATTTAATAACTTACCAGCATAACATTTAAGCTGTAATAACTCTTTCTGTTGTAGTAAAGGTGACTATTTTCGGATGGCGCAATTATCTTAACGTGCGTTCCATCAACGCAACCGACAACAGATGGAATTTTATGCTTAATGTAAAAAGTAGTCGTAATTTTACTTTTTTCTTCGGCTATCACTGGAAACTGTATCCACCTTGGACATACATAGATATTGTTCAAATATAAAGAGGACGTCCGCAAGTGCTTTCCAGAAACTGGACTGCACTAGCCCCACGACGTGGTCTTTTCCCACACCCGTCTGGTAACCGCCTTCCGCAAAGAATCGCAAACATGCGCTTAACTTTAGTACTGGAGTAACAGCAAACTGCTTCCTAGCTGGTTGCGTATGAGTCGTCACCACTTTTAGCAAGTACTCAAACGCTGGTTTATTCAACCTGAAATACTTCTGAAATCTGTTTAAACAATTAAAAAAAGTTGAATATTTAGTTATTTTAACACACTTTTCTTCACTCGTTTACTTACAAAGATTGAGGCATCTCCAAGGGGTTCATTAAGTACCGGAGTTTTCTCCTCGCCACTCGTGGCCCGTTTAATTGCTCCCTTTCCTCTTCATTTATTTCACTCACTAACATATTTAATGCTAAGCTATTCATTTTTCAGTTTCCTATTTAAATGCAATTTATATTTCGCAAAAATAAACAATATTCACATTTTAAACGCATTGCAAAATTGACAACAATAAACAAAACAGATGATTTCGAAAAACACAAGTGAGAAAACATCCTACTCGCCAAAAATCCCTTTCCCTAAGGGTTTAAAATTGGAGGAATTTTTCTTAGGGGAATTAGAAATGCGGAAAGGAGAAATTCCGCGAGAATATTTAGGATTGGGCTGATTATGATGCTTATACAGACACTGCTTATACACTTACTTAACATTTGGAAGGGTATCACCATGTTAAAAATACCAATGTTCGAAGCATTGAAAAAAAATAATAGACGAACTAGTTCACCTGCAAAGCGAGCTGGTAGTTATGTCACTCAAAACTATTAGATTTGACGGCTGGGTGGGAACTTTACTGTCTTATTTTTCAGACGATTTTCCAACACAATCACTAGATTTTAAGCATACATAACATACATAAATTAATACAATACCTTAGCTTCGTTTGAGTGTATATTTTTAATTTTTTCGGGAATGTTTTAAAATCGATTATTTATGCTCAATGCAATTTCTTGATGTCTTATCCGAGTTTGAATGTTAATTGCCCTTTAAGCGCGTGTATATACATACAGATGTGTACTTGTACTTCACGTGTTAAAACTTCTTATCAATCTAAGTTTTCTTATAAAGCTTAATAACTTATTTAATAACCCAAATATAAGCAAGCAATGACATGTCCCATGTTACCCATGTAACTGCAAAAGTAAAACAAAAAGAAAAACGCAAAACCACAAACAAGTTTATCATCCGAAACAGCAAACTTTGAAGTCTAACGTAGAGCGTTCACATACATAACGACACACACAGACCAGGCAGAGCAGAAGTTCTTGCGGAGAGACCCCCTGCTAGACAGCTACTCGCTAAATTACCGTTCGGTTTGTGTGTGCCTTTTTGGACTTTTTTAGCGCGAAAATTTTACGTAAGAGCCTTTCTGCACTCTTTTAGTGCTGGCATTTTTCGAAAAAATCAAGATAACAATACAGTTTTTATACAAATTTGCCGCTATAGGCAGTAAATATAAAATATACGAGGAGCTTCCGATCAAGCTCAAATTTAGGCTTCCAGACCACTATAGTGTTTTTCAAGCGGAAGTAGCCGCAATTAAGTAAGCAGTGGATTGATTGCTTGCTTCTGTAATTACTGTAAAGGTTGTGAATATTTACTCCGACAGCAAAGCGGTAATTAGGACCTTGGGCTCGTTGTTTGTGCGTTCGAAATTAGTCGGGGTATGCTTGAATTCTCCCTCGATTGTGGGATTATGTGTCCCCGATCACAGTGGCATAGAGGGATGATGATGAACTGGATAGACAGAGGACCCTGGAGACGGTTTCATCGGAAAATGATAGGATTGAGATTACCTTGAGAAGCTATGGTCTGCTCCAGGAAAGATCATGGAAAGTCACGAGATCCTTCTTGCCACGAATAGATCGGGGGCGCTCGAGGAAACCTCTAAGGCCAAGGTTTCACAGCCGTAGATCTCGAATTTGGTAGGTATCCTTACCACACATTGTCCGTTAGGAGTGTTGAGACTTGAGATTTTTTCAAGTGCAGAAGTTGAAGTGGATGAAGCGGAATCATCTCAGCACCTTCTTCTCAGCTGCCCTGCTCACGTCAGGCAAAAATTTAGACATCTGGGCTCTCACTTTTTCGCTTCACCAGCTGATATTGCGGATGCAAATATCGCAAATCTTCTGGTGAAATTCATCAGTAGCTTGAGGCAGTTAATATCATACAAATGTAAATCGCCACTATTGGTCGTCATCCTCTAACCCAAAGCCCTTTTTCCCTTTTCTTCCACCTGTCGGGCTCTCCTTCGGTATACCCCTACGTCCTTAGACACATAGAAGCTGGATGCGGTTGTTCATTCCGAGTAATTTCAGTTTCTCGATGCTCTCAAGGTTTAACGATGGCAAAGCCTAGAGTGCCGCCTGACTGTCACTCAGAATGTCAATTCGCCAGTAGTGGAAGTTGATCTCTGCACACAAACAGATGGCAAAAACATCCACCTGGAAAATTTTGAGAAAACTTCCCATCGGGTGATGGATATCTAATATCCAGCTATTAGATATTCTTATGATCTCCTTATTACTTTTATTCGAATACGATATTTGGTGATATCTCGCAAACTAATTGACGAAAACCTGAAAAGAATAGAAAGAGTTTTTAATCAATTTATTTTATTTTTAAATTGATTTATATTTTATAATTTTTTTGCATCGCAAAAAATACGAACTTATCAAATTTAATGTCACGCAATGCTCTGTGTGCCAAAATAAATCGTTCCCTTCTGTGAGTGTCTTAGTGACAAAAACAACAACAATTCAGAATTATTATCTACTGGTTACACTATACGAGTGTATTCCTCGTCATTGTTGCGTTATTAGCGAGATAAGCTCGATTAATTTGGAAGGAGTGGTTGAAAATTGCACGAAACGGCTGGTAATCGAGGTAATCTTAGACCGGAAATTATTTATGAAACCCAAATGTCACAGAATTAAAAGTTAGTGGAATCACATCATTAGCAATTTCCTTGATTTCTGGTATTTACATATTTTTCAGAAATAAATATATGCTTTTAAAAGCGCACATCCTTAATAAGGTAAATTATTTTGCTGTTGCAAATGAAGCTATGTAAGAATTTTATTGGAATTAAGATTTGTGTGCGTTGTGGCAGAAAAATTAGTGACCCTGAATTAAGGCAGCATTAGAATACGCATAAAAATAAGCATAACAAACAAGCAACATCAAATACACATACATATGCGCAAGCATACATTAGGGTAGAACTTAAAAAATTAGATTTTTAAATTTCACATATTTTGTTCTACGTATTAAATTCTAATTTTAGCCCAAGTTTTAAGGGTCATTACCAAGGTTTAAGTAAACTAAATATTTATAAATCTTGTTATTCAGCTATAAATTATTAATACAAATTCATATTCAATTCAGTATCTAATAGAAGCCTAGTAGACTCGAAAGCCTGTCATTGATTTCATGTTTTCCGGCACCCTTGCAGTGCCGAAATTTATGAATTTTGTTTAATTAGAACGGAAAACTTTTATAACAGAGCTCAGCATTACACACTATAGAACTATTCCCATTCATTTTTGTGATGCCGTTATTGACCAGATACTTTATTTTCAAGGAAACTTCAGTCCAAAACAGGTGATGGAACTGCTTCAAGGAAAACTTCTCGAACCTATGGAAACGAGAAAAATACGGCGCAAATACCAGCAATTTAACACATTGGCATGCGGGCTTCTTGTGTCATGTAAACAGAAAATTATTTGTACATTCGCGGCACGTTAAATGCAACAAATTTAATAAAATGACTTGTTTCAAGTATTCTAAGCGTTAAATAATAATAAATTATATTGAAAGAGGAAAATCTTTTAATGGTTTATCAAATGTTTTGAAAAATAATTACAAAGTTTCTGAAGACAACGTATGTTTTATCATCAGTGATATTCAAAGACATATAATTCCAGCTCATAATAAAATATGGATGGAAGTATCCCGTAAAAAAGACATATTTAAAAAAAAACAGTAATTGGTTGGATTCTAAATATTCAGTTATTTTACCCAAAGACAATACACCCGTTTTTGGTAAACATGGAAGACCGTGCTTACCCTATACAGACTCATCAGAATCTAGCAAGAAAAGAAAAAAAGACAATGTTACTCCATAAATACGGATTTAAATACATTTACAATGCTTATCTTCAGGGACTACGTTCGATAGGAGAAGGAACAGAAGCAAATCTTGTGGAAACAATAAGAGCAGCAGACCGTAAAAGTAAGACCTTATACTCGGATCTAATAGAAAAATCAGAACAGAAACCCATTCTACGGATGAAGAAGCATGAAGTGTTTTAATTGATTTAAATTTAACAAAAGCCCAATATCAATACCTAAGAAATTTAACAAACGAACGACACTCTTTTATATTTCCCCCATATTACAAAGTGCAAGCAATTAAACAAACACTGGCGGATAGTGTCATCAACAGAAGTAACAAACACAAGTGCAAAAATAGTGAAGCTTCCAGATTTATTGGATCCCACTGTGGCTAGAATTTTGAGAGTAGATTCCGTCTTCAAAGATGAGTTGAAACATCTAGTTGTGTACAGTAAATAGGGATGTGATGGTTCATCTGGACAAAGCCAGTATAAACAAAAACTTCCAGAAGAGTCTGAAAGTATTAATGACGCAAATTTGTTGATCACTTCTATGGTGCCTATTAACAACCTAACAGAGGATGTGGTGTGGGAAAATCTAGTACTTTCATCAGTTCGATTTTGTCATCCAATATCTATTGAATTTAGCAAAGAAACTTTAGGAAAAAACTAAAGCTGTTGTAGATGAGATAAAGTGTCAAATAAATTCTTTAAATCCAACATTTATTATTAAAGAAGAAAAGAAAGTGGAAGTAAAGCATGAACTCTTTCTAACAATGATAGATGGCAAAGTAGCTCAAACATTGACGGACACTTCATCAGCAATGTACAATATGGGGGGCTACTCCACGTGAAATGAACGATCTATCTAAAGTGGTTGCTTGGCCTGAAAATGAAGATTCTTATCAATACGGACTATCTACATTACATGCCTGGATTGGTTGCATGGAAGTGATACTACATATTTCCTTCAAAAAATGGTCAGCTCACAGTGAAGAAAATAAACTGCTAAACCAAGAGAAAAAAATCCTGGTACAAAAATGATTTCGCGATAAGCTAAAATTGATAATCGACAAACCCCAACAAGGAAGTGGCAATACCAATGACGGTAATACCGCCAGAAATTTTTTTTGCAATGCTAACTATTCAGCTGAAATTAGTGCAGTCGGCATTCATTTGATTAAGCGCCTTCATACAGTTCTACAGACTCTTTCATCGGGAATGATGATAAATTCAGAGAAATTTGGTAGTTATGCTATGGAAACTGCTCAGATCTATATGACTAATTATAAATGGTATTACATGTCATCTTCGTTCCACAAAATTGTAGTACATGTTGAAAGTATTATAAAACATTTTGCAGTGCTTCCTATTGGTCAACTTTCTAAAGACGCACAAGAGTAACGTAATAAGAATTATCAAAAATTTTGTTTACATCATGCTCGGAAATGCTCTCGATCAGCTACAAATGAGGACGTTTTCCATACTCTTCTTTAAACATCTGATCCATTCATAACAAGTTTAAGAAAACCCTATAAAATAATTGTAAAGAAACTTTAAAAGGAAACCCTGGATTTACTAAACACTAATTGATTTGTTTTTATTCCTTATTTTCCGTTAGTATATAAGTATATTAATTAAAATAAATTGTTGTAAATAGAAAATGTTACAAAAAATAACTTTTATAATGTTTATTATGTCTATTCCTTTAATACTTATTGTAATGTACTACTTCGTCCTACTGATTTGAATACTTGCTTTACTTAATTGTTTGACAATAATTTAAATATTTTGATTTTTTAAAAGTTATGAGTTTGTTTTTACATATTTTAAGACGCTTAGCTTTTTAAAATGAAATAAAATTATTTTAAATTTGAAAATTTTTAAGTTTAACTTTCCCACAGGGTATTTAAAAATAAATGATATTAAAATATATTTTATTTAAATTTTTACACGTTTTTTTTCTATTTGTGCAAATTTTCGCAACTTAATCTTTAGAATTGTAACAATTATCGATTGATTTTCCATAGTGGAACTCCCCAATACACCCAAATATAACGTAGCTATTTAGCAGTGAAAACCCCACAACTTTCATATTTGCCGCTTCAATTCAAATGTGAACGTCATTTCTATAAAACCACCCTAATATACATACATACACGAAAAGCCGTATTGGCACAGCAGGCGATATATAACTTTCAGCTTTTCCACTTCAACTCGAATAGTAAACATCATTTGTTGGTGCGGAGAGGCACACAAGTACGCAAATATGAAGCAGCGATAGTGAAAAGATTTAATCTGAGAAACTTTACCAAATTGTACACATATACATACATATTTACATGAAGCTTATATATATGCAAAATAAGAAATGCCTTTTCATATCACTTTGGTAAGTAAAACCATTGAAACTCCCAAAGCCTAACCAACGATTAATGGTCCACACAAATTTGGAGTTGAGCAGACGGGGCCATAAAGGCAAATTTAAATTCAGGTCTATTCAGGTCTATTCTACACCGCCACGACATATATGGCTGCAGCTCGTCAGAGACCGCGGCAAGCTGTGTTTATTACTCAGATAATAAATTAAATGTAAATATCGACGCTGGCAAATTATCCACTAAAATCTCAACGCATGCGAGAAATATCTTGAAAAGATTATTTATTAAGATATTATCACCTTTCATGCACTTCCTGCCGCTACAGAGGAAAAATATGCAGTATACCAAGCCAATACAGCTGAACACTTCCTTGAGAGGAGAAGAGACGAACAGAGCAAAACAAATATTTTGGAAACGTGAGAGTTAAGAGCTTGACATGCTCCAAGAAATGTGGCAATGAAGTGGCAGGCCAATGTCTTCACAAGCGGATATGGAAGTCTGATAACAGTGAACACTCATGATATGAAACTAAAACTTTTCAAAACTAATGAATGGTAACGACAAATGGAAGTGAACATTTAATAGTAACATACGCCAGGTGATGAGCGAGATTTATGTGGCTGAATCTAGATGTATTCCGCTCAATCAATATGAAAGGCAGGTCTGCAATTGAGTCCCGTGCTCAATCAACTAAATGAACCCTATATATAGGTGTGTAGATTCATATCAGAAAACCTAGTTCACATAGAATCAAATTCCACGAATCTATATATTAACAAATGGACTTTAAAACCATTTCTCAAAGTATTATTTTCATCTTCGGGATTCATCAAAACTTACTGAAAAACTTTCTTAAAGACTGAGGATGACTGAACAGTTCTCACAAAGCCTTTTTTATCACAGTAACATTCAGGACATAAACGGAGGTTCAGACTACGTTATTCCACAAGTAAACTTTGGCAAGAAGCCTGGACTTGCAATAGAACAGAATGGCTGACAGCAGAGTTTAGAATCCGATTACCGCGCATACCATTTCTTTATAGATGGGTCCAAAATGAGGGAAGGAGGAGGAGTGGCTGCCTTCTGCTCACATTTGTATCTCCAAAAGTCTTTCACGCTTCCTAACCACTGTAGCATAGTTCAAGCTCAGATCTATGCTGCACCCTAAGCAGTTGAATTAGCGTTGGAATTTACTACCTTCGACACTCGCACAAACATCTTCATCGATAGTCAAGCTGCTGTTAAATCAATAATGACTAACTCGAAATGCATGTAGATTCAAAATGGACGAGCTCTGCAAGAATAAACAGGTCCAAATTTATTAGGTACCAGGGCACAAGGGAATAGAGGGAAATGAGAGAGTTGAAAAACTTACCATCGTAGGCACCCACTTGCCTAGAATGAGTACGTCGAACATATATCACTCACTCTCAATTTTGAAGCTGATGTCTATACAAGAAACTAAATGCAGCGCAGTTTATATGGGAAGCCTCGACCTCCCCCAGGATTGCCGAAATAACGCTACGAACTTGCAACTCGAAAAAAACAAACTTTATTCAATCACTACCAAGAAAGGAGCTAAAATGAGTTTGGTCCAGAACGTCGCATGTAATATATTATATGTGAAGAAGAAAGCGATATATTAGAACACTTTCTTGACCACTGCCATTCTCTAAGCAGAACTCTTTACAACTGCCTGTGATCGGTATACTTATCATCTCTTAACGAAATTGATGACACATTTTTAAACTGTTGATTAAAACTTCCCAAGATCTCTATCACGCACTATGTGTAGCATGACTCCATCAACACTGGTAACACTATAGACCCTTATGATCTATGTGTGATCTATTCAGATCAGCCAGGTATACCTAACCTAAGAGAATAAACTCTTCTAGCCTTTTTAAAACAAGCAAGGTTTCAGGCAATTTGATGCTAGAAATCGCAATATGTACATGCACCAGTCTCAGCTGCATTGACACTCTACGAGTATTCAAGAAAATTACGTTTAGTACAGTACAGTTTTCTACAGCTTTGGAAAGAAGAAAGGGGCTGGATTCGTTCAGTGCCGAACAAGGACAAAATTGGGAAATAGCGAAATTAAGTGATGAATAACTCTTGTCAAAATATCTCTTCGCAATATGCACTACTTTTGAAATATTCAACGAAAGAAATTACAAAAAAAAATCATTTTTTTACGAACTGTAACACTACTCACTCTACAGATCCCGTCCATATACAGAAACATAGACGATGCAGATATAAGAGCTTCCGGTAAGATTTTAAAATGTATAAAACTACAATAACTGCGTTGGCTTGACCACACATAGGCAATAATTCTCCTGAAATTCTCGGCACACTTGAAGTGAATAACACAAGCAACACCGCTCAAAGAACTAAGTTCAGAAAGATCCGTCTGTACGTAGTTTATATACATATTTGGAAAGATTTTCCAAAGCCCAGATTGGTTACAAAGCAGTGAAGGCGATTGTGTACAGCATTTTTGGGGATGGAATGGTAACGGGGGGAACGGGATTTCTTTCCTTCGAAAAGGACAATAAACATGACCACCAAAACGCCGCATAATTCATCTAAATTAGATAATCCTGACTAAGTTAATTTTATCACCAAATGAAGCAAAAAAAGACCCAATGAAGCGAAGCAATTGAGCTTTATTTTGTGGATGAACAAATCAAAATAAAATATGCTGTACTAGTAAATGAAATGTTAAAGCGTAAGTCATGACCAGAGGTCTTAGCGATGACCTTGGTAGAAGCTACTACCACGATTAAGCACCAAAAGCTCACAGGTATATGCTAAGTGACTGCTTTGTGAAATTAAGGAGAGCGCAAACATTTTAAGGTAGAGGGTTTTTTCACCGTTCAGGTGCAATGACTCTATGGGTTGGTTACAAAGAGCTCGCACGTTTTCACAAATGTTCACCAGCCACCTCGACCTAAGAAGAAACTATTGGTTACTGCCAACTCAAATTTTCTTCCACTCTTAAACTTTTTATTTTTCTCTATCATTTGCTAAGGAACAATTGTGATAAGTCAGCAAGTGCAGTCGAGTTTCAATAGTACAGAAATCTATACTAATATTATAAAGAGGAAAACTTTGTTTGTTTGTTTGTTTGTTTGTTTGTTTGTAATGAATAGGCTCAAAAACTACTGGACCGATTTTAAAAATTCTTTCACCATTCGAAAGCTACATCATCCACGAGTAACATGGATTATATTTTATTTTGGAAATAGGGCTCGAGATATAGGTCAAAACGTGGACCCGGGTAACCTTCGGATGTGTATGTACAATATTGGTATCAAATGGAAGCTGTTGGTGAATGCTTTAGTTCAGAGTATTTCCATCTGCTCCGTGACTAGGGTCTCGAGATAGAGACCAAAACGTGGACCCTAGAATGTGTTTGTACAATATGGATATCAAATGAAAGCTGTTGATAAGTGCTTTAATACGGGGTAATTTTCATACCTATTAATGACTAGGGTATCGAAATATATGCCAAAACGTGAACCCGCCGTGTCTTTGCACTGAATTAAACCAAGCTTACGCACATTGTTAAGTAAGTATTGAAAATGGGTTTCGTAAAGTTTGGTTGTAATTCGGAGCACTGGCAACGGGTACAGCGTTCTTTTGAACCAGCCATAATGTCGCTTACTTTTTTAACGCTTGGGGCGGAACTGAACTGTCAAATTGACAGTGTGAGTTACAATGTGTCAATATTTCTTTCTGATTTGGATGCCATAAGGAAAAAACGTAAGTGCAACATGTAAAAATTGTTTGTGAATTTTTTTGGAGTGGATTTTGGAACAGTGAATAATTTCTTACGAAATTTGAGAATTTAATGTGAAATCCGAATGAAATTATGTGTTCGTGGAAAAAAAAATTTTTTTCGTTTTGTTTTTTTTTAAATATAAATGGATAATGGTTAAAAAAGCTCCAATGCTTAATAAAACATAAAAATTGAAACGAAAAATTCATGGATGATCAGGAAAAAAGACGATTGTTTATTCATATGCGTTGATTTAAAATTTAAAAACAATCTTCTTTTTTCCTGATTTTCAATTTATATTTTATATTTACTCAAAAACAAATAGAAAAACAAAAAATATTGTTTATGCCAAAGCGCTTGAATAAAGAATAAAGAAATAAATAATATGAAAATCATATATTTTCTGTTCTAAACCATATCTATTCTATTTTAGTGTGCCCAGCGAAGGGGGCCGGGTTTGCTAGTATAGATATAAATTAAAAGGCGTTAAGCTTGTCTTTAACTAGCGATAAGCATGTCGCTGTAAAGAGCAGTGAAAGCTCTACGCGTGAACGGTGCAGGTTACCTGCTATTGTCAACATAAACCAAGAATAAAAGCAAGTAAGAATCAACAAACAAATTCTTTTTTAGGAATTGATTTTTTGCTAAAACAGCTGTTTTGCGGCGAAATCATTTGAAGTTAGAGCCACGCAACGAAATATGGAGCAAACGCTCTGCTGTTGGGGGTGTCGAAGCTTCAACTGAAACAGAACATTTGTGGTAAATTTTATAACAAGTTTAAATTCAATAAAAATGCTGATGTATTCGCAATTTTTAACATTTAGTACATATTTTCAGAATCTTCCACTCTAATTCACCAGGAATGCTTGCTCTTATTTAAATTACTACTCATTCATTTGATTTTCAATTTCAATATTCCACTTTCAAAATTGCAATATAATTAATTGCTGCTATATAAGTACAAAAGTTCCTTGACGGCACTGTTGCCGTCAATGCACCGTAGTTGAAATATGCGCTGGCCAAATCATCACACTCACCTTATACACATACAAATGCATTCAGTGTGGCCAACACAAACTCCGAAAGAGCCTGTCAATGCCAGATCACTGATACATCACGTTATCGAAGCCACCGCCACCGTCGCTACACTCGCTCTCCACTTGACACACGTTTTCAATTATTCGAACACTTGAATCTCCACACAAAATATTTGCAAATTTCAAATAGAAAATCTTTAATTAAATACATTTTTCACCGTAAGCTGCTGAATCAATAGCTGAAGTTCGAGATAACCATAGAAGTTATCGTTTTATGCACACACGCATACAGCACATTCAGCTTCTCCCCTTCTTTCATCTATTTCACTTTACATGCTTCAACTGCAATCCAACTGCCTAGAATTGTTGGCTTTACTGACCAGCTATCCAATCTCAGCATACATCTGACCACCAGCAACCAATCGAGTTGAACGTGGTAAGAATTTTTGTTATGCAATTCAATATTGGTATAGATAATTTGATTTAAATCCTGGCGAGAATGAAAGAATTTTGCATAGACGAATGGTACCTAAGAGGGTTGCAAGAAAGTGTGAAAATCATAAATGCCATTCACGCTAAACGCCAAACGATTTAGTGAACCGAAAGCAAATGCGGAGAATGGTGTACGTTTTTGTGTTTAATTTCGCATGCTTTGAAATGAGCGATATGTAAGTAAAGGGTGTTTTTTAGAGGTTAGGTTTTCAAGTTGGCACCACTTTTTTCGTAGATGGTCTTTTTGACAGCTGTCACTTGATTTATGCTCAGTTTGGTTTGCCATTTCCTAATGAATAGACTTACACCTGAACAACGTTTGCAAATCGTGCAAATTTATTACGAAAATAATGGTTCGGTTCGCGCGATGCATCGCGCGCTGCGTCCAATATTCGGTCGACATAATCGTCCATCAGAGTCACTAATTCGATTAACCATGGATCGGTTTCGCACCACGTTTGCTCTTGTGGATAATACGCATCCTCAGAGACGTCGTACAGTGCGCACCGAAGACGCTATTGCTGCTGTGGAGCAGAGTATCGAAGAAGACCCGAATGAGTCCATCCGCCATCGCGCGCAGCAATTGGAGATGTGCCCATCCACTTTATGGAAGATTTTGCGGAAGGATCTCTGTTTGCGGGCTTACAAAATCCAACTCGTGCAAGAATTGAAGCCGAACGACCATCAAGCGCGTCGCACGTTCGGTGAACGGGCCCAAAACGAGATGGCCACCGATCCCGATTTTCACAAGAAAATTTTGTTCAGCGATGAAGCTCACTTTTGGTTTGAATGGGTATGTCAATAAGCAAAATTGTCGCATTTGGAGTGAACATAATCCACAAGCCATTGCTGAGACGCCGTTACATCCTCAAAAAGTCACTGTTTGGTGTGCTCTATGGGCAGAGGGAATCATTGGTCCATATTTCTTTAAAAACGAAGCCGGCCATAATGTTACAGTCAATGGAGAGCGCTATAGAGCCATGATTAATGACTTTTTCGTGCCTGAATTGGACGATGTTGATGTGGACGACCTTTGGTTCCAACAAGACGGCGCTACATGCCATACAGCCAACGCAACAATCGATTTATTGAAGGAAACTTTTGGTGAGCGCATTATCTCGCGCCGTGGACCTGTGGCGTGGCCTCCAAGATCGTGCGATATAACACCGCTGGACTATTTCTTGTGGGGCTATGTGAAGTCGCTTGTCTACGCAGATAAGCCCGAGACGATTGACGTCTTGGAAGAGAATATTCGGCGCGTTATTGCTGACATACGGCCCCAATTGCTGCAAAAAGTGGTCGAAAATTGGGCCTCTCGGCTGGAATTTATTCGAGCCAGCCGCGGCGGCCACTTGCCCGAAATCATTTTTAAAACATAATGGCAAACCCTTATCTTTATAATAAAGCTAAATTCTTGGCCATAACATTAAATTATATACGTTTTATTTCATCTTGAAAACCTAACCTCTAAAAAAAACACCCTATACTTGCATATACCTATGTTTAGGTGTTTGTGGGAAGTTGAACAGGGACAGCAGTTATCTGCACTTTATACACTTCGGTTTTAAATTAATTTTTATTAACAGCCGTTTTTTTAATAACCGATTTTTGTGTTTTTCATGTATTTGAAGAGGTTAATTCTTCCGTAACCAATGTGGTTTTGGGAATGGAAGGTCGACGACCGACCCAAGCTTTGTAGTTTGTTAAATATCTGAAAAATTTCATGAGTACAGATTGTCTGAAAGCGTTCGATAATATTGATAGAGGCAAAATTGAATGAATACAAATGCAAGGTATACCGCAAAAATTAGCTTTGCTAGTAAGTCTAACCCTCGCTAAGACCTATTCGAAAGTGCTTAGACAAGGCAAAGCATCTGATTTATTCAAAGTAAAATCAGAAGTAAAGCAGGGAGATGCGCTGTCTAAGCTTTTGTTCAATCTGATCCTAGACCATATAATTAAAGAGGTTGATCCATCAGGCACTATATTCAATAAAGCTTCACAAATATATGGCTTTGCTGATGACAAATATAAATGTTCTCAGAGAAGTATATTATTTCAAGCACTCCGATCAAAAGCAAAGTTTTTCGGTTTTAAGAACAACGAAAACAAAACGAAGTATCTGGCAAGTCTTAACAGTTTGAGAAAAGCGCCAGATCTTAGAATTAACGGTTGCGAATTTGAAAGCGTGGATGAAATTAAATACCTCGGGCTGCTTCTCATTAAAACAGATGATACAACGATTACTATCCAAGACCGTGTACAGGCTGCAAACAGAACATATTTTGCCCACGTTAAACTATTAAAAAGTAAGTTCATAGTAGGAAAACGAAAATCAAAATACAATATATAAAACACTGATTGATGACCTGTGACAGCGTACGAATGCGAAACGTGGACATTGGAGGCGTATACAATTAAAGAATTAAACAATCTAGAAGGAAGAATACTGAGGAGAATACTGGGTCCAGTACGAGAAGAAGATGGGGTATATCACATGAGATATAACAGCTAGGTAAAGGAATTCCTACAAGACGAAAACCTTGTGCGATGGCTAGGACACGTTTGCAGAATGCAAGATGAAAGAATACCTCGCAAAGTTCTAGATGCGCGCATGCTTGGTGAAAAGCGAAAACGACGGCCGTGGAAACTGTGGATAGACGATGTTGAGGACGTCCTCAAAGCATAGGAGGGACCAACTATAGTAGTCTAGCTATGGTCCGAGATGCACGGAAAAGATTGGTGGAGGAAGCTAAGGCTCACAATGAGCTGTAATGGTTCCATGTTCTCTATGGAAACCGTTCATTAACAAACATATCATAACACAAAAAAATATTCGTTATAAAATATGGTTTCTAAAATTGATGATAAATTAAAAATTATATTAGAAAAAATAAATAACGAAGGGCACCACAAAATATCTCCCAACTTTGAAATTAATAATAAAGGGTGGTTAAATTTTAAGGGCCGATATTGAACGTAAACCATCCCTAAACATCAAATTGTTTTCAGCATTTCATTTGACATTTTTCAATCTCAAACAACTCAATTTAAACCATGGAAAGATACACAATCGTGCGACGCGTTAAAGTTATTCAGGCCTATTAGGAAAACGGGCGTTCAAATCAAAATGCATATCGCGCACTTCGTGATTTTTTCGGTCAATTTAATCGTCCAAATGTGCGTACAATCGGAAAAATTGTGCAAAAGTTTGAGCAAACCGGGTCTGAAGGAGATGTGAAAACACCAGTGCATGCTCGTACAGCTCGTACTGCAGAAAATATTGCTGCTGTTCGCGATAGTGTGGTTGAAGAGCCGTCCACCTCAACTCGTCGCCGTGCCGAACCATTGCACATCTCACGCTCGTCGTTGATGAACATTATGCATAAAGACTTGCATTTACACACTTACAAGGTGCAATTGACTCAAGAACTAAAGCCTCTTGACCATTTCAAGCGTCGTCAATGGTCCGAATGGTAGCAGGAAATGGCAAGAGTGAATGACCAATTTTCAAAGAAAATCATCTTCAGTGATGAGGCATATTTTCACCTCAGTGGATTTGTCAATAAGCAAAATTGCCGCATTTGGGCGAATAATCCAAGAGTGATTGCCGAAAAACTAATGCACCCTCAAAGAGTGACTGTTTGGTGAGGTTTATGGGCCGGCGGTATCGTTGGGCCGTATTTTTTCCAAAATGAGGCCGGTCAGGCAGTTACTGTGAATAGTGTTCGCTATCGTGAGATGATAACGAACTTTTTATGGCCCAAATTGGAAGATATGGATGTGGACGATATGTGGTTTCAACAGGACGGTGCCACTTGTCCCACAGCTAACGAAACAATGGATATTTTGCGCGAAAAATTTGATGGCCGAATAATCTGACGTCGCGGTGATGTCAATTGGCCGCCAACATCATGTGATTTGACACCGTTGGACTTCTTTCTTTGAGGTTATTTGAAAGAAAAGGTGTACGCCGATAAGCCAGCAACAATTCAAGAGCTAAAGGATGAAATAATTCGGCACATTAACGGCATAGAACCTCAATTATGCCTCAGCGTCATCGAAAATTTGCACCATCGGATGGAGGTTTGCCGCCGAGGCTGCGGCGGCTATTTGGCCAATATTTTGTTGCATACGTAATTGAACCGTCCTAGTATTATCATAATAAAAAGAAATGATAATAATTTACTAAAAGAGTTGTATTTTATTCAAGACCAATACCGGCCCTTGAAATTTAACCGCCCTTTATATGTAGAAGTTGAGGTGGAGGAGTAATAGCCCCCCACTACGCATATCTAATGTTAAAAAAATAGAACATAATATATATATGGCACATATTTTTTATGTACTAATATTATATTATAATTTTTTAGCCGAATGGGTTGGTGTATGATTACCATTTGGAATTCACAGAGAGAACGTCGGTTCGAATCTCGATAAAACACCAAAATTAAGAAACACATTTTTCTAATAGCAGTCACCTCTCGGCAGGCAATGTCAAACCTCCGAGTGTATTTCTGCCATGAAAAAGCTCCTCAAAAAACCATTTGCCGTTCGGAGTCGGCTTGAAACTGTAGGTCCCTCCATTTGTGGAGCAACATCAAGACGCACACCACAAATAGGAGGAGGAGCTCGACCAAACATTGACACCTACCTAGAAAGGGTTCAGGGCCTAGTGGCATACTTGCAGAGCTTTCATTTCCCAATGTGACTGTCACTAAAAATTCCTATACTGTTGCCCCGCCACTTTTTCTCAATTAGCCAGTACGCCACATTCAAGATGGCATAGACTTGCTTCAAAGCAACCTCCAAAATACTTTCCCGATAATATTTCGCATTGACGCCAGGTTCGATGAAAACGATTGGAGAGCGCCCATCTGCGGTTACAGCTGCTCAAACTATTACCTGTGGCGGGTGCTGCCTCCTGGTGGACAATCGATGACTCAAATTCTCGTATGAATGGTCGGTCAAATAATCCTTATCGTTTTGGCAGTTTACGAATAGCTCAATTTAAAAAACTTTCTTCCCCACTTCGTCGGGAATTTCACCCAAGTCCCTTCTTCACTTTTTAAACCATTTCAAGCGACGTTGCAGTCTTTTGATGACCACCTTCATGACGTTTCGCAAGTGTTATTCAAGTTAAGAGTTGACCAATCAAAGCGCTGTTTTGTTGTTTTCCCACTTTGGCAGTAGCACGCAACCAAGTTCTTTTGATATTTTTTCTATTTTTTTCCTCTCTCTCTCTCTTATTCAACCCAATACAATTTGAAAATAATTCAAGCGTAAAAGCGAAGACCAGAGATGGGCGCTGAAAAATCCTTTCATATAAATTTCTGGTCGTGTACTTGAGCCAGTGGATTAGATATAATCTTTTAAATGCTTACTTTTCTGGTAGCCATTGGTGCAACAAGAACAGAACTGCAACCAAACTAAATTCATGCATACTTTTACGAACATACACACACATTTACATTGCACAGTTTAGGAATGGTCAAATTGTTCAATTATACTCAAAATATTTACACACAAATTGCTAGACGCTTTTAAGCGAAGTTACCGAAATGGATCTGCACATGTTTCAGAGCGTAGGTAATACATGAAATGAAGAGCACTCGTGTAATACTTCCGACGAACAGCAAAAATGTACCCACACATAACAGCTGCCACATACTCGTACTCTCATCAAAGCCAACAATTCAACAGCAAACTGTAAATCCACTAAATTGAAAGGATTGGAGGTAACAAGTGTAAAAGCGTACTGGCATGCAAATACTAAATGGTCAGCTGATGTTTGGAATGTTGCATGCAACATTCAAAACAGCATTCATACATAAACGGCTATTTATGTATCTACATATGTATGGATGTGCATAGTTTAATAGCTTCAACCTGAGCTAGTTTTGTTGTTGGAGCGCACTGATATTTCTCAACATTGGATTTGGGTTATAACAGCTGTTGTGCGCAATTGAGTGCATGCAAAACAATTTGAAATAGACACCTTAATACGAACCTTCAAATAACAACAACAAAAATAGTAGAAAGGAAAATCGAAGCAGTAGGGAAACAAAAATGCCAGGGTAAATTCGAAGTGCGCTTTTTGCGCTTTTTTTTTATTTATTTATTTAATTTTTCTGTTACATTTTTACCTTCAAACGGATATGTGGCCCAACTGTGTTGCGTTGAAGAAATTCAAAATAAGTTTTCTAATCTATTGAGCACATTGGGGTACAAAAAATATTCAAGGGGTATTCAAGAGCGGACCTACTGAGAGCTGCTGCAAATTTTTATGTGCATTCAAAATCGTTTAAGTCCTCCGAGTCACGCCACAAGTGACTTAAGCTACCTAGGAGTTTAAACTATTTTTATGAGTATAAAAAAGCAAAAGCGTTGGTTGGTTGAAGTGGTGATTCATCCAGAATCTAACTAGCGCTTCCGCACCATTTTGTTGCCATTTCCTCGTTACCAACTTGTTTAACGGTTATATACAGCATGACTAGGTATATCCAGTTTGTGCGATTCAAAAACCTTATTAAGTTGTTGACATCTAAGCGAGACAGCCGTTTGCCCAGGATTGACATTCTGTCCTTTCATAGTGTAGGGCATTCACAGAGCAAATGGAATGATCTTCCTCTGATTGTTTACAACTGTGAGGAATGCCCATTTTGGTTGCGTGTTCTCCGCGAGTCTCCAGGCGTCCCGTCGTTTACCGTTTATCAATACTGGCGTTCGTGTGAGGTTGTAGGTGGGCCAAAACGTTCTGCTAATTTTGCATGTCGTTTGGTCTCTCCATCTGTAATCCGCAATTCGGAGGTATTTTAATGAAATTATATTGTTGACCACACCTAGCGGTGTGCGGTTGTTTAGGATTTAGAGGTTGTTGTAGCCGAATTCAGTGCCTGGATTGTAGCTTGGTTAACCAAAAGAATAGCAATATTACCCATAAAAGAGAACTCTGCGATTATAACCAACAAGTTTCCCCAATTTCCAGTACTTCCATCTGAAAGACACTGCAGACAGATTTTTCAATTTAAGTCTATAGGAATATATACCTGCTCCAACACCACAATTCCTTTTAGAGCCATCTGTATAAACTGTAGTTTCGAAGTTATTAAGTGAGATCCTTTACTCCATTCCTTCTGAGAAGGAAAGAGAGTGACAAAATTCCTGTTGAATGATACCTTCGTGATGATATAAACAGTCCTCTCCGAAGTAGACTGAGTTTTTCACAATAATACAATAGATTAGCCATTCGTTTTTTCCTTTCAGCGACCCTCTTCATTTCACCTAAATGCACTAACGGTCGGCATCTTCTTGATGTGTAAATTTATCGGAAAAACTTGTGTCAGTACGTTCAGAGTCTCTCTAGTATATGAAATGATTACTCAGGCTGATCTTTGTATTCTGACAAGTAATTTGATGTTGTATTCTCTCCCTAGAGCTTTCCACCAAACTACCGATCCATACAATAAAATTTGTCGTATAACCGCCTTATACAACCATGATGTATACTTGGGTTGAAGAACCCATCTTCTCCCTAACATCTGTTTACAGGCATATAAAGCAATTTCTGCTCTCTTTATTAAAAATTACTCAGCCAATTGGAACACTTTTTTTGCTACATAATTTCGAAATATTTACATAGGGTGGTTAAGTTTTAAAGGCCAGTGTTGATTTTGAATAAAATACAATTTTTTTAGAAAATTATTGTCATTTCTCTTTATTATGATAATAATGGTATAGCTCAATTACGTATGGAACAAAATATTGACCAAATGGTCGCCGCGGCCTCGGCGGCACACCTCCATCCGATGGTCCAAATTTTCGATGACGCTGGAGCAGAATTGAGGTTCTATGCCGTTAATGTCCCGAATTATCTCATCCTTTATCTCTTGAATTGTTGCTGGCTTATCGACGTACACCTTTTTTTGAAATAACTCCAAAGAAAGAATTCCAACGGTGTCAAATCGCATGGTCTTGGCGGCCAATTGACATCGCCGCAACGTGGGATTATTCGGCCTTCAAATTTTTCGCGCAAAAGAGCCATTGTATCGTTAGCTGTGTGACAAGTGGCACCGTCCTGTTGAAACCACATATCGTCCGTATGGGCCCATAAACCGCACCAAACAGTCTCTCTTTGTGGACGCATTGGTTTTTCGGAACTCAGCCAAACACCCAAGAATTACACCCTTCTTTACACCAATTATATATATATACTAGCTTTAACCCGCGGCCCCGCTCGCGTAGGAGTAGTTTTGAGGGAATTAGGATATGTATATTCTGCTCACATATGAACGATATGCTCAATAAAACCGTCTGCGAATGACATATGGCAAAAATAAATTTTTTTGTTGGATCTTAGAACTGTTATAAGCTTACATGGCAAATTTCAGCGTGATATGTCGCATAGTTTGTTTTCTGTGCTACTGTAAACAAGTCAAGATCGAGTGTGTTTTTCGAATTTAACGATGGAAATTCAAGTTGAACAAAGAATTTGTTTGAAATTGTGTTATCCCAACAAAATTTCGGCTTCAGACGCCTTAAAAATGTTGCAGACAACCTATGGGGACTGTGCTCTATCGCGTGCACGTGTTTTCCAGTGGTAAAAATCGTTCAAAGAGGGTCGTACATCGGTTGAAAACTTGCCTCATGAACGTCGTCCAGCAACATCAGTAAACGACGAAAACATCGGAAAAGTAAAGGAAATTGTGCTTGAAAATCGCCGTGTGACCGAAAGAGAGATAGCTAGTGAGCTGAGCATATCAAATGGATCCGTTCATACTATTATTCATGATGTCTTGGGCATGAGACGAGTGTCCGCGCGTCTTGTTCTAAAATTGTTGAATTTTCTTCAAAAAGAACAACGCAAAACTGTCGCTAAGAAAATGCTCGCCATGACTGATATGGACATCCGGCACATCATAACTGGTGACGAGACTTGGGTTTATGAGTATGACGTCGAAACAGCCCAACAATCATCGGAATGGTGCTCCCCGGAGGAGCCGAAACCCAAAAAACCACGCCAAAGTCGCTCAAAAATTAAGGTTATTCTGACTGTTTTTTCGCTTACGAAGGTGTGGTGCACTCGGAGTTCCTTCCGCAAGGCCGATCGGTTAACGCTGAATATTATTTAGAAGTTTTAAAGCGTTTGCGCGAGAACATTCGTCTTAAAAGGAAGGAATTGTGGGACAACCTGTCATGGTTCTTGCATCACGATAATGCACCAACTCATACCTACATCACGTCTTGTTCGCGATTATTAGAAAAAAAATAATGTTACTATCGTTCCGCAAGCACCGTATTCGCCTGATATGGCTCCATGTGACTTTTTCCTGTTTCCCAAGCTCAAGTTGCCGCTCCGTGGAAACATTTTGAGACAATTGAAGTCATAAAAGAGAATTCGAAGAAGGAACTGAAATCCATACCGAAATCGGCCTTCCAGAAATGCTATGATGATTTGAAAAAACTTTAGCATATGTGTATTGCCTCCAATGGTGATTACTTTGAAGGAGATAAAATAAAAATTGAACAATAATTAACCGTTTGTGTTTTATTAAATCAGTCTCGTTCATATTTGAGCAGAAGTAATATATATAAAAGAATTACAAACAATAATTTCATAGAATTAGTAACGAATGAGAGTGGTGGCGCGGCCTGGGGGCTGTGGGAAGGGAGTTCTATCATAAAAACTTACCTATAACCTTCATTGGGTCAAACTATTAATGTATAAAAATGTTTAAGTCATTTGGTGTTGTCGTTTCGTAGTGATGTGTGGACAGCGTACAGATATTCACCTTTACATTATAGATATAATATAAAAACTAATCCAAAAGCTTTTCGGACTTTCACAACATCTAAAAAAAGTACTCCAGTACTCAAGCTGAGTTATTTTTCAATGGCAAAAGGGTGAAGGTAGCTAAAGACTTGGCTAACCCCTTTGCGGTTTTTAAATCCAATTTTATTCCTTCGTCTGTTAGTGATTGCAAGTTTGAGTATGATGCGAATTCGTCTGTTGACTTTGGCTCTATCTTTTTGTCTTCGGATGATGTTGCCAAAGGTATTGCTAAACAATGCACATCGCTGGTCTTTCCTGTGTTTTGCTTAAAAATTGTTTTTCGCTTACCTATCAGCTCCAGCTGATCTTCAACAGATCATTATCTACAAGTAATTTTATTAATGAGTGGAAATCGATCAATGTTTAAAAGCGTAAAAAAGGTGATGTGAGCTAGACCTATTTCTACGCTTGCGACTACATCTAAGTTCTTTGAATGCATTGTAAAAGATAAAATATTTTTTGATGTCAAAAGCTCACTATATCCCAACCAGCACGGCTTCATCCCTGGTCGATTTTGTGTATACAGATTTCTCTCTTTTTTGCACCTATTTTGTTACCTGTTTCGGTTGTTTTATTTTTCGAGATATCGTCATATAATGGTGTGGGATTAAAGAAAAAAGGTAGATCATAAAAACTTTTAATAGCTGGATAATCTATTAACCGATGAAATGACGTGAAAATAAAATGTAATTAAATTCGGTATCCTCTATCGATCCTCTATTTTGCATTCAAATTCAAAGTTTAGTTCAAGACGTTTACAGGAACTCTTCAAGGCCAACAAGTATGCAGGTACAGTCCGAAGCTGAAATATTGGCCGACCAAAGAAATAAAACTATTTCAACTCAACTTAATGTTTTAATACTTTAAGTTAGATTGACCTGGCTGGCTGAAAGCCATCACATAGACCTATTGACCTTAGTGTTACCAGATGGAGCTAGACTCTTACGATTCTTTGTAATAGACATCTTGTACTACGTCTGTGTCTTTTACGAATCTAAGTAAACTTTGGAGCTCTATCCTCGAGAGGTACTCTAACTTCTCATATTGTAAAGCTCCTAAGCATTTTAATCTGGTTCTAGCTAATGCGGGGCAGGAACATGGAATGTGTTCTAGCATTTCCCTCTCTTCTAGTTCATTGCAAAATCTGCAGCTATCGTTGTTTGTTATTCATATCTTGTATGCGTGCGCCGCTAGCAAATTGTGGCCTGTCAGCATACCTACGATAGTTCTACTTTCTTTTCTGGACAGAGCTAGTACGAATCGGACGTATTTATCTGCACTGTGTGTACACATGATTTTCGCGGTTCTGCAAGTGACTAGATTATTCCACCTCCTGTCTATCCGTATTTTCATGTCCGCAGCGATGTCTTTGTATACCGTATTTAAAGGTTTCAGTATGTCGTTTTCTTGTTCGAATTTTCTGTAAACAGCGCTTTTGGCAATCTCATCTACAATTTCGATTCCTGCAATGCCCTTATGTCCGGGTACCTAATAGATATGCAACCGTCTGTCTGCGGCTAATCTCTCTATGGATTCCTTGCTTTTTAGAATATTTTTAGATGAAATTTCATATGAGTTTATTGATTTTACCGCAGCTTGGCTGTCAACGTATATATTTATTTTGGAGTGGCTTGATTTGCGATTGCTATTTCTGCAGCCTTTCCTACCGCAAAGACTTCTGCTTGAAAGATACTACAGTGACAATTGCATTTCGGAGTCATATAGTCCGTTTGGACCCTATAACTAATGCCTATTGAGCTATGTCCGAATGTTTTACAGGTAAATTTGCCTGTCGCGTTGAGTCTTACGGCGGATTTAGCTGTTAGGCATTCCGCCGCAATATCAATCCGTGACAAGTTGAGTATTCTTTCAAGCGCTACCGTTGGAGTAGTTCTCAATGCACCTGTTGTGTAAAGTGCACCAAGACGTTGAATACTTTCCATAGGCTTTTTATATGTCGGTTTTCTTAGCGCAGTACACGCACAAGCATATGCGGACGATGTTGCTTGTTTGGTAACAGGCTCTTCGCTTATGAACATCTGCAGGAAAGTGCAGAAAACTCTGGATCGGATTGACACTTGGTGCTGTGCGAACGGGCTGTCGGCAAATCCCGCCAAGACTGGTATTGTCCTCTTTACCAGAAGGAGGAAGCTTGACGGACTCGTTCTGCCAAGGCTAAAAGGAGTCACAATCCAGCTATCCAAGGAAATTAAATATCTAGGAGTAATCCTCGATAGTAAGCTCCTATGGAAATCACACGTTGAGACAAAGGCATCCAAAGCGCTGACAGCTTTCTGGCAGTGCAAAGGTGTCTTTGGGAAAACGTGGGGTCTCTCTCCTAGCAAGGTCCTATGGATCTACACGGCTATGATAAGACCCATTATCACCTATGCATCAGTGGTCTGGATGAGTAGACTATCCCTAGTGGGAGTCAGGAGGACCTTATCGAGACTACAACGCACTGTGGCCATCTGTTGCACCGGAGCTTTTCCGACTACTTCAGGCCCGGCACTAGATGCTCTGATTGGTTTACCACCACTTGATGCTTTCATCCGAGGAGAGGCCCTGAAGGCCATCTGCAGACTGAAACAAAGTGGGAACTGGTACGGCCCTTGCCCGGCATTGGAACACAGAGATGGCATGGACATCGATCCAACGATTCTCTCCATGCCCCTTGACTCAATGCCATGAAGAGTCGTACTTGAAAAGAGATACAGTGTAGTGCTACCAGAGGCTCAGTTGTGGGGAGACTCAGAAAATGAGCCCGGCAAACACTGTTTTCGCATTTTTACGGATGGCTCCAGGACCGAGCATGGCTCCGGCTCTGGGGTCTACGTGGAATCCAGCGGGACAAAACTGCACTTTGCTCTTGGAATGCATGCATCTGTGTTTCAAGCGGAGGTGTATGCAGTTCAAGAAGCGATGAACTTTGTTGTGGAAAAACGATGGAGAGGCAGATCTATATGTGTCTGCAGCGACAGCCAAGCAGCGCTTATGGCCTTAGACAGCCCTCAAACCACATCAGGAGTAGTGAAGTCCTGTAAATCCAGGCTGAACTATGTCGGCAGACATAATAGCCTGATGCTAACATGGGTCCCGGGACACGTGGGTATCGCGGGTAACGAGACCTCTGACTCCTTAGCTAAGATGGGCTCTGAAGCCAACTTCTTTGGCCCAGAGCCCGCTTTGCCACTCCCCTCTGCGGCCATCACGGCCACGGTTAGCAAATGGGTAACTACTACCCACAAGCGAGCTTGGCAGGCTGAGAGAGGCTGCAGATGGACAAAACTGATGTTACCTGTCATGTCCGATCGACTGTCGCAAACCCTTCTGTCATTAAGCAGAGGGGAGTGCAGACGGCTGGTTGGACTGATGACGGGCCACTTTCTGTGGGCAAAGCACATGGAAAGGTTGGGCATCTCAGACAGTGTACTCTGCCCAGCTTGTGAAGAGGAGGATGAGACGGCGGACCACTTCCTGTGTGTCTGCCCCGCCTTCGCTCGAATCAGGTTTGAGGTCTTTGGCACTGATGTGTTAAGAAGCGACTATCTTGGCTCCTTGGCACCACAAGATCTACTCAGATTTCTTCGGAGATCGGGTAGATTTAAAGAAAATTAAAAGGAAATCCAAGTGTAGTACAATGAACTCAATTAATGTCTGAGTGCTGCACTTGCTAGTTGTCCCGACAAAAAAAAAAAAAAAAAAAAAAAAAAAAAAAAAAAAAAAAACACCACACCAGAGCGCCGTATAGTAATATTGGCTTTACTATAGCTGAGTAGCACCAATACATTATAGCAGGAGATAGACCGCGTGTAACTCCCAGCATCTTTTTACATGCGTATAGTGCGTTCCTGGCCTTTTTCTTCCTCTCTAATATATTGTACTTCCATAATAGTTTACTATCCAAAATTACCCCAAGGTACTTTGTGTGGTTTTTAAGAGTTAGGTCCACGTCGTTTAGCTTCGGGGGTTGCCAATAGGGGATCTTGTATCTTCTAGTAAAAAGTATCATATCCGTTTTATCAGCATTTATCCCTAGGTCTGCCTGTGTTGTCCATTGGTGCACTACTCCGAGTTTATTATTCATTATGTCACTCACGGTCTTTAGGTATTTACCTGTCACTACTATGGCTATGTCATCTGCATGTACTACTAGTTTCGATGCCGTACCATCAAATTTCTATAGTAACTCATTAACAGCGAGTAGACAGTGAAGTGGCGATAGAACACCATCCTGTGGCGTACCCTCGCATGCTACTTTAGTGAATTTAGCTTCGTTCCATTCCGCCCTTATTATTAATACTTTAATCTTTAATATTATATTTTGACCCGAATTTTAAACCATTACCATAAAAAACGTTTAATATATTTCCGAGTACAATGAGAGAGACACTTTTCAATATCAACAAATAATTGTTTTTTTACTATTCTATTTTTCAAATGCAATATGACAAAAAAATTACTTTAAGAGAACGTATTGAATTTCATCAAAAATTAAAAACATTAGATAATGCAAGAAGTGCAACAGAATATAACAAAATACTTTTCTGAACAGGTTATATGTAGGCTACCTTTTTTACTGGTGCTGTTCATTTTCAATTAATTTAAAAAAAATATGCCGACTTAATGAGCTAAGCTGTCAGAATGCAATATTTTGACAAACTTTTCGTTTCTACTTTTTTCATTTTTGGTTTACTTTTTAATAATACTGATGATTTTTTACAATAAATACTACGACAACAACTACTATATACGGCTACTACTCAAATTCTGAATGTGCGCTACTTACACAAAAGCAAGTTTGGCCGAGTTTATCAAAACGCACCAGTCTTTTCTGCTTCATCGTGCCATTTGGCGCCAAATAAAAAGACTGAATAAAGCAGCGTTCATCCCTGTGTAATATTTCTAATACAAACGGGAAGGATGAGTGCTTTTGAAAGGTTTGATCCTTGCGTAAAAAATCATTAACTATTTGTAAGCCAATGCAATATATTCCATTGAAATGGCTTGATAAATAAAATTCAGTAATGCGCAGAATAAGCAAACTATAATCATTTTATTTCCAAGGTAAACAAGGTTCATCACGCTAATGCACTATTTTTTATCCTCTCCCCTGTGCGAAACATACAAACCATTTTCTCATTAATAAAATTAAAATTCCGAAATTCTTCAATTGACCAACAACTCTCTCAACCTTCGGAATCAAACGAAAAATATGCAATCTAAGCAAAATTGTTTACGCTTCCTCTGGCGAAGCTGGCCCATTGGCGCATATGAATGTGCATGGAAGCTAAATAACAGAACTACTCTAAACTACTTAAATGGCAGTTGCATGCTGCAAGTAGTTATGTAGCAAGGCATTTTCCCTTCCACTTAACATTTACCTTCATCCACTCAACTCCATCATTCGCCTATTGCCGAATGCTAAGTAATCAGTAAAAAATGCATTCTCCAGTTGCAGCAGCTGCTACCGCCCGCTCAGCGAGCATCAAATGAAGCAATACGTTCACGCCATTGTCCTTCTTACCAACAGCAGCTGTGTTGCACAGTTTTAGGTGCAGCCCCATTACCATTTTTCCTTTCACACTTTCCCGCACTCTCGCATAAAATGCGGTAGTGTAATTGCAAATGCCAATAATAATAAATTTTTAAAGCTGCTTTCCTTTGCAAAGCGGAAACTTTTTTCTTGTTGCTTCTTCTATTTCCCTCTTTCATTTGCCTGGATTGCACTTAGACTGTCTTTTGGCTCCCTTTTTCTTGAATGGTATTTAGTATTGCAGCTAAAGCTTGGTAAAAAATGTGGTAGAGTTTAGTAAAGAAATGCACTTTTAAATAATTAATCATGATTTACCCTTGGCAGAACCGTGAACCGCATTGCAAGCACCGTAAAATAAGTGAAGTGGCGTCTGTACCCCGGGGCGTATGAGTGATATTAATTTGACAGTACATATTTGCTTGGGGGTGAGAGTGTAGGTGTCGTACTGGCAGGGGGTTTTTTCCACAAAAAAAAATGAAGTATAGATGTTTTAATTATTAAATTTTACATTTTCGTCAGCTAGCTGCAAAATTATTAACATGCGATGGTCGGACGAAAATAACCCAAAGTGAGAATTCAATCTGAGAGACAAGTTTCGTAATATTCCAAAATACGAGGGGCATGCAGAATTCAATGAAATTTAAAGCGAAAATTGTTCCCTGTGCGGATATCTCGCTAAACTTGTCATTTATAAATCTCTGTGTAAGGCAATCAGAGTTTTGCGGAGTTGTGGAATTGGAGCTTCCACCCAAAAAATTGGACGACACAGTAACAGGTCTCGATTTACCCATAATTATGTTCAGATCGACTTCAATACGAGTTATAAGATATCATCACCACAGAAGAAGTGATAAGAGAGGAAATTCTTGAGATGCAGCCCGCCAACACTAAAAATAAGGAAATACTTGACAATTTTTTTAAGTTTGACCCCCCGTTGGGCACCCATGTCTTGCCAGACCTTTCTCGACTTTGGACGTGAATTTAACATATTTCTATTACAGTTATTCAAGTCGCTAGGCGTGATCTTCCAGGTTGATTCTTAAAATTTAATTTTCTAACGTTTTATGGACATAAACTTTAAAAAACGATCCTCGAACAGGACGAAAAAAAGAATTTAAAAACTTACACCTTCGGTTGGGCACCACGGATCTGGCTGGACCTCTATGTATTTACAAGCATTTGTGTGGGAATATGTGGTGCATATAGGTACATACTTTTAATATCTTACCTTTTTCATTGGTCTTGGCATGCGTTGAGCCACCTACAGAAGTAAAAATAATCGCTGAAAATATTGAGGTTTATTAAAAAAAATTGTTTTCATTTTCATCTTTATTTTGACTCACTCCGAAGAAGGTTAAAAAAAAAAGTTGATTACAATGAAATTTATGGTAAAATATTGGATACGGGAATAAGCTTCCGTCCTTTCTTAGCCAAAGTTACGAATTAATATTTAAATAAATACATAACATTATGCGAAGCATGTGCCATTGGAAGCTACAACTTTACTCCATCTTTCAGGCAGCATACGGATTCATCTGACGAAAAATTCGAGTTATTTGGACTTGATCTATTCATTGAGCCAGCTTGCGATGCTCTCGTAAAAAGTAAGCCGCTCTCCAATAAGGGCTGACTGCATTAATTGGAACAGATGGTAGTCCGAAGGAGCAATGTCTAGGGAATATGGCGGGTGGGAATTCAGTCCCTCTAAATATTTCCATACAGCAAAATCAATTTGTCATGTCTACCCACCCATTTTGGCCCCTCAAGGAATTGAAAGCTCGATTCAAAGGCGTTAGCTGCAGTCGGTAACGATTGCCAATCATGGTTTCAGGTGGCTTAAGGAGTTCATAATAGGTGACACCCTTCTGATGCCACCAGATGCACAACATAACCTTTGAAGCATGAACATTCGCTGTCAATGGACCTGGTTCACCTGGCAGGCTCTAAAATTTTCGACCCTTAGGGTTATCAAAATAGATCCATTTTTCATCGCCATTTTTTATCGAAAACCTTTTCTTTTCTGCCGTTCAAAAAGCATCTCATACGTCACCAAACGTTTCTCGATATCCCTCTCCTTCAATTGATTTGGCACCCAGTTACCTGCTTCTGGAACATTCCCATCGCGTGCAAACGCTTACCGACGGTTTATCTGTCAACATCCAACTCTTTAGACATATCATCAAGGGTTCGACATGCGTTTTCATATAATAATTGTTGTAGTTGAGCATCTTCGAATTTTTTCGGTGCCTCTTCACGATCTCTTTCACTTACGTCGAAATTGCCACTTTGGAAGCGCCGAAACTACTCTTTAAAAGTTGTATTTGATGGAGCGTGATTACCGTAAATATTGATCAATATATAACACGTTCCAGCTGCACTTTTCTCTAAAAGGTCATAATGAAGCATGACTTCCCGCAAATGCTGCTTTTTCGGGATGAGCGTAGACATTTTTGACGTCAGATAAAAAAGGATCTTTATGCTTCAAAGGAATGTCACCTACTGCGATTGAGACCTCAGTAACAGGTTAGACGCACCATCGTTTTTTTTAAACAAAATCAATTATTTATTATCATGATTGTTCTAATTGTCCAAAATACTTTTCTTATCGAAGTGCGAATCTTCTTCGAAAAAAAATGCTGACAGCTGGTTGATTTGCGAAAAAATAACTCTGCATTCGGAGATTATAGAAATTTCTATGGCAATCACACGTGTTTTCGGTTGGTCATTGAATTAGACGCAGCTTAAATTTCTTCTTATTGCGTGGACAAGTGTAAACTTTCGTATTGAAAAAATATCAAAAATAAACAAATAAAGTGTTTTCAAGCTACATTTGAAGAAAAAAATGGGAAAAGCTGCTATTATGAGCTTATTGGAACGTCAAAAAGTAGACTTTCTTCACTCCCTAGGACTCTCCAATCGGAACATTGCCAAACAAATAAATCGCAGCTCCAGAACTGTTGACAGATATTTGAAGGATCCAGAGGCATATGGAAATAACTTCAAAGGGAAAAAAGGCACTATCAAAACAAGCAGTACGCCAAATTGTTAGAATTGCTTCGAATTCGACTAAATCTGCTGCTAAGATCAAGGAATTGGCTGGAGTAAAAGCAAGCCTATCAACTGTTCAGCGTACGATCAGAAATGCAGAACACCTGAAGCGTCTAAAAATCAAGAAAAAACCCCCTTTGAATGCAATATGCAAAGAAAACCGGCTTCAATTCGCGAAAGAATACATCACGTGGACTGTCCAATCTGACACTCGACTAAATGATTGGCGTTCAGTTGTATTTACTGATGAAAAACGTTTCAATTTAGATGGCCCTGATGGATTTCAATATTATTATCACGATTTGCGGAAAGATGAGCTATATTTAAGTCGCCACCATAGCTGAGAAGGGGGAATAATGGTGTGGGGTGCTATCACGTTTTATGGAACAATTGACTTGATTTTTATCGATCAAAAGATGAACGGCAATCGCTTCAAAACATTGTTGGAGTCCGTATTTCCAAAATTAAAAGATCTCTTTGGACCAATTCCTTGGATTTTTCAACAAGACAATACTCCTATTCATAACTCTCGAGTAGTAAAATCTTTTATTTCGAGTCAAAACGTTAATATCATGACCTGGCCACCATATTCTCCAGATCTTAACGTAATTGAAAATGTTAGGGGCTGGCTAACACGGAAGGTATATGAAGGAGGAAAGCAATACGAAGATAAGGAAACATTAACTGCAGATATTAAACGTGATTGGAGCGAGATTTCCTTGAACTGCATAGATTCCTTGTATCATTCTATGAAGGACAGGATTTATGAAGTTATTACTAACAAAGGAGGCAGTACTCATTATTTTTTATTTCAAATAAATCAAATAGTACAATAATTTAAGTTAAAATCCAAATACTTTTCTTATAAAAATTAAAAAGCCAAAGTGCGTCTATTCTAATGACCAAGAAAAACTCGCCTTATTTTGATTAGCTTTAAGAAAATGTTTGAAAAACACAATTTTGTTAAATATGTATAATCATTTGAATATTATATTTAAAGTATCATTAAATAAGAAATGTTTTTGCATTTCAACTTCTTTTCTATCGTCCTTTAATAAATAAATATGAAGCAAAGTTATATGCAACTAAACGTGCGTCTAACCTAAGACCAGCAGTGTATATACTTTCAAATCACCATTATATTACTACAGCGAACACAAAAATAGTATCAGCACACACTCCTCTTTTACGGGGGTGGAAACTTATTCCCATACCAATATGAAATATATTTATTTGTCGATTCAGTGGAAGGCACGCGGAAGGTTTTTAAATGCTGTTGACAAACTGGATTCTTGCATAAAATACAATAGAAACGAGTTAGTGTATGGCTCTGGTTGGTTGGTTCAATACAATATTCCCAGAGATAGTAATTCGTTTGTTGAACAATGATTCCATAGCCAAACGAGTAGTGAGAAATAATGGCTGGATTATTCATACGCTTTTTGATGTTTGCAAGGCCCAATGTGTTGGGTAAAGTCGTCAACAAATTTGGTATCGCATCACTTTTCCTGAGCCCATCAACTTTTGCTCAACAAAACCATTGTAGTCGAATAGTTTTGGAGTTATACACCTTTAGATATAACCCTCCTGTGAGACTGTATGTAACTATTCAAATATTCCTCTTCTAGTAGACAGTCAATCATTCAGGAGACTCATTCTATACGAGATTTAAGGCCTCCTTCATCTCCACTAATTACACATATAAGTACCCACAATAGAGAGACCTACAGTTTTATTGCGCTTCGCACCGCAGATGCTTTTTATGAGAAGTTTTTTCATTGCAAATTCCGTAGGGCGATCGCTATTAGAAAAAAACCTTTCAGTATTCATTAACTAGCCGTAAAATAAGTAGATGGCGTTTTTTTACAACGACTAGAATTTCCTATTAGAACTTCAAAATATTCTCCTGAAATTCAAGTTTTTGAGATTACCAAACCAATTTAATACACAATACATTATTTGTCGGACATGCATTTATAATAAATATGAAAATTTGAGGTCATACATGGCGTATACGTAACATTTTATTTACTGAAATTTCTTTTTTTGCAATTCTACTCATCTTTCCACTTTATTCTCACACACACTAGAGCTCACATAATTAAGTTACTTTATATTTTAACAATGTTCGTAATATTTTTCATGGTTAATTTTTATAACATAAAAAAGTCTTTCGAGCGTGCAATTTTGAGCGCCCTCGGACGAATACTTTATTGATGGCGGTTTTGCAAATTTTTTTTTTTTTGGGCTTTGTACAAAGTCAGTAAGTTTGATTTATTAGAATTTAGTTAAGCAATGAACGATATTTTTATAAATAATTAAAAGAAAAAATACTGCGAATATTGCAAAGAGGTAAAGTTACTTAATTTTGTAAGCACAAGTGTACGTACATTAAACTGACCTTTAAGCTGTCATTCGTATACAAATTACAACAGCAATTCATGTCGCATCACAAGCCACAACGCGCGCTTACAACCACAAAAACAAACATTAAAAATGACAGCGAAAAGGGAACGAAGATTTTGTGAATGCAATAAGAAGCTTCAAATCGCAGCCATCAAAGCACTAAACACACAAACAAGTTATTTCAAATTTTATACATACATATGTATGTGCTAGTGAGTGTTTATAGAAGAATGCGAAAGCGTCTTTGATGTGAATTTACGTGAGCGTGTGTGCACTGACTAGAATTCAACACTAGCGTATTGTATAAACGTCATAGTGCACGGCGTTGGATAGATGACTAGAAGGGAGAATTCCTTCGCTGACTGTTTGCGTCAATGGCACGACTTTTAGTGCAGCCACAACCGGAAATTAGTGTGTTTGCATGGCGCATATGTATCAGAATATGCGAATATAAGTGAACGACTGAGCTCCTTGTAAGTGTGCGTGTGTGTGTATAGTTTGCTGTTTTTTGGCAATAACTCTTACATAAGCGTGTGCTTCTAGAATGTGCCAACACATACAGCGTGTTTATAGCTAAAAAGGAACTTATTTGTATTTGATTTTCAATTAAACCAAGAAGCATTCAGATTCTGTCAGTGCTTGTGTTGGTTGCAGATCTTATAAGACGACTATTGTTGCAGTTGTAGTTACTCTTCATTAATTCGTGTATTGGCTTTTTGGTAACTTTTTTAGCTGAGCTGTTATCACTTTAAGCCAAGGTTTCTAGAAATTTCAGAAAACTAATATTATATATTACATAGACGTGTCAAAGCTTGCGGATAGTAGGTCTTATGCGGGTGCCTTTAAAAGATCGATACTGTTGGACGGTTATCCCACAGTCTTCCAAGTGGAGATCCGTGGTGTAGAAATTTGTGGTGAAGAATGCCCTCGAAGAGGTACTACTCGAGGCGCATCTGTATTTTTCAGACAGCCATGCAACCTTATGCAGTAGTACGAGGGGTGCCTTGTATATGTCGGGGTTTGGTAACCCTGGTGTTGCAATCTGGCAACTGACAGCTGTATCGCAATGTTTGACATTTTCTGGCTTTTACGTACTCAGAACGTTATGAAATACCAGCGCTATTTGTGTTGTTTACAGTAACTTAAAAGATTCATCTCGGTCCAAAAATGGAATTAAATCGTGAACATTTTCGTGCGATTATTTTTTACAACTTTCGACGTGGATTAACTCAGCAACATTGCATGGATGAACATAATTCATTTTTTGGCGATGAAGCTCCATCAAGGACTAGTGATTATCGATGGTATGGTGAATTCAATCGTGGTCGTAGTTCACTCCAATACGAATTTCGTGAAGGTCGTCCAAAATCAGTTGTTGTTCCGAAAACCATTGATGCTGTGCGCGAACTGATATTGCAAGATCGTCATGTGACCTATCGTGAGATTGAGACAATCTTGGGCATTAGTGGGACCAGCATACATTCAATATTACATAAATATTTGACTGTCAAAAAAATTTGATCGCGTTGGATCCACACAATTTGTCAATCGCTCAAAAAAGGCTCGTCTCGAAGGTTGGTCGAAGGAAATGCTCAAAAAATACGATCGCGGAGCTTCGAAACACGTCTATGACATCGTGACAGGTGATGAATCATGGATTTACGCGTATAAGCCCGAAACTAAACAGCAGTCGACTGTATGGGTGTTTCAAGATGAGCCAAATCCAACAAAAGTTGTTCGCGCACGAAGCACTTCCAAGCAAATGGTCGCCTGTTTTTTCGGAAAACCGGAAAACCGGCTCAAACAACTGCATTTTTGAGCACCCAAAACATCGAATTAATGGGTCATCCGCCGTATAGTCCTGACTTGGCACCGAATGACTTCTTTTTATTCCCGTACGTAAAAAACACACTGAGAGGTCAACGTTTTTCGACACCTGAAGAAGCGGTTGCGGCATTCAGAATGCATGTTTTGGAGGTGCCTCATTCAGAGTGGCAAAAGTGCTTCGACAGTTGGTTCAAACGCATGCAAAAGTGTATAGATCTTCATGGAGAATATTTTGAAAAACAATAAAGTAATTTTCGATGATTAAAATTTGTTTTTGTTCTCTAATCCCGACATATAAAAGGCACCCCTGGTATCATAGTTGTAGTAGTAGTATTTTAAATATTTTACGATATTTCTAATACAGTGAATATGATATAATATTTCAGAATAGGTAGAGCAAAAATAAAAATGAATAAAAACAATTATGGCAATAATTTTTAATATTGTGTGCCATACAAATAGCAAAAATGTGGTAGCCAATTTAAGCAAATCCATTTACAATAGAGTTCCTGTATTTAACACTGTCAGATATAGCGTACTTATATATAATATTTGAATAACGCATAATAGTTCTATCTTCCGTATGAGGGTTACCACTTTTGTTGAATCTGAAACTTTTTCACCAAAATAAAGTGCATGAATGTTTTCGTAAATCGGGCAAGCGCTAACAAGCGGATATATGCTTTCTCCATCGTCGAGGTTGCAGACTAGCAAGTCACGGTGAAAGTGTTTTTAAAAGATCTTGCGTTAAGGTTGAGGAGGCCACCTCTTGCTCGAAAAATTAGACTTATGGCATAAGCAGAGAAATCATCATTGAAATAAGGCAAATAAGTTGGTATAAGTTGCGAATAAAGTTAGGTTCGGTTTGGCAGCCGCATTGCACATAGAGACAGCAATGCCACTTAGATCACGAACTTGGTCCGTTGTGACCCATAGGGGCTGGGCTACATTTCCCCTTTCATATTGAATCATCCTGAGCTTTCGACAAAGCGTAAAAGGTTTTTGATACCTAAAATGTATAGAAATCTATATTCATTAAGAAGTAGGATCTTAAAAATCGGTTCCTGCTTCTTGCCAGAGCCGGGTATGTGCAAAACAGGTCTCAAATTGTTTCCAACTTCTCCTCATTCCTACTGCTACGACAGAAATCATGCATGTAAACGCCTAATCTCCCTGCGTTATTCCCTATGAGACAATGTCCTGTGAAGGCCCCTACTAAGGGGCCGAATTTGAAATCTACTTAATAATATAATATTATTGGACAGACGTGGATTTAGCCTTGGCCACGTTTGCCTAGCAGTTTCACAGGTATTAGCACTAAAACTTTGATTTACAGAAATGATTAGTGCGTCCATAACAAGAAGCTTACAAGTTACGTAATTTATTAAATATACAATTTCAAAATAAAATTACTTATGTTTGGCACACAGGTACAAGTTGGTCGGCCCCGCAGTTCCCTAGTATATCTCCGTAGCCTGGAACCCACCATTAAGAGATTGGCGACAAGGTAAGACACTCCTTGATGTTATTTGGAACGCGTCCAGGTCCCGTAGGGCAGCTTGGCTGTCTGATAGAATGCACATATCTGTTGATGATATTCTGCTAATCTCTAACCATTTTAAGGCTTCATAAATAGCGTTTATTTCCGCTTGAAAAACACTACAGTGATCCGGTAGTTTAAAACATTCACTGATAAAAAGCTCTCCGCAATATAATCCTGATCCTATAGCGATGTCCATTTTAAATCCGTCCGTGTAGATATTAACGGGTGTGTTGGGTGATGGATCTTCTTCAAGCCATTCCAGTCTAGAAGAGATTTTCATTATGAAATTCCTTTAACAGAAGCTCTTTGAGTGAAAAAAATGAATTCTCTTTCAATCAACTTATTTAGTAATATAGGCATGAACTCCATTATATGATACAGGGTTTGATTGAAAAGTAATGAGCCTTATTTTTGCTAAGCAGTTTTATTAAACCTTTTGGTTTATACAACTAAAATTCTTCAAAATAGGACCCTTGAGCGTCAATACACCGCTGGTAGCGGTCCTTCCACCGCAGGAAACATTATTTAAACTCATCCGCCGGAATCGCATTGAATTCGGCTGTCACTGTATTTTGGATGGCCTCGATGGAGTCGAAACGCCTCCCCTTCAGCTTTCTTTTCAGGCGCGGGAACAAGAAGAAGTCCGGAGGGGACAGGTCTGGGCTGTAGGGAGGGTGGGGAAGCACCGGAACCTCCATCTTGGCCAATGCAGAGGTGCAGAGGAAGGCGGTGTGCGCCGGCGCAGTGTCGTGATGAAGGGCCCAATTGTTGACGAGGTCGGGCCGAACCCGGGCGACGCGGTTCTTCAGCCGAAGGAGCACTTCTTTGTAAAATGCCGCGTTTACAGTGCTTCCTGGAGGTACAAGCTCCTTGTGGACGATGTTTCGAGAGTCGAAAAAGATGATCAGGATGGTTTTGACCTTGGATTTCGACGTCCTCCCAGCCTTCCTTGGACGACTTGTGCCACCGTTTTACCTGGGCACTGTGCAGAGATTTGTCCCCCTAAACCTCCCAATGGTTTTGGTACTCTTTTTTTTAGCTTCACGCAAAATTTGGTCGAGTAACGTTTCTCCAACGATCGCTGCATTTTCGCCACTGCAATATCTTAAAACACTTTTAAAACAGCTTTCACGCGCGGAGCGATGTTGACTACACCGCTGTTGCCAGCGAAGTGGGACCAGTTTCTAGTGTAAGGGGAAGGTCCAACGATCATTTTCCCCCACCATCCGATTCGGTTGATCGCTTGGCAGACGCTCCGCGCGGGAAGACCAATTACTTTTCAATCAAACCCTGTGTGTCAACACATGCTACCTCCTTCCATTCTTTTACCCAGCAACAACCAAAGTTGTGCAAGGAAACCTTGGTGTTGGTAGGCTTAAGCACCGCGCGATAAAATAATTGTGTTGGTGAAGAGTGTACTCGTATAAAAATGGCGGCAATAATCCGGTTTCGCGCTGTATCATGTTGTTTGGAGTGTTGGACGGCAAAAATATTACTTTCTTAATAAAAATGCGTAAAAACTTCTCAATTTGCTGGAACCTTTCAATCACTTAAGCTTGGGCTCCAGAAAACATGAGAGACCTAAAGGCTACCTCGAAGATTTTCAGTTGCTTTGAGGTATTTATCCTTGGATTATTAATGCATTTTAACCATTTGGTGGTGGCAGATTTGGCATCTGTTAGTTTCTTATCTAGAAACGCGAGGTTATAGTTAAATGTAACTCCTAAGTATTTGTATTCATTGACTATTCATATTAGAGCATTCCTATTTTTCAGTTACAATTGCTTGAAACTCTTTCATCTATCCTAAAACGACTATTTTTGACTTGGAAATTTGACTTTTAATGCCAATTGCGAGCAATAATTGTGCAGTGCATCTATCATTTGTTAGAGGTCAGAAGGTGACTCACCATTAGAACTTTGGCATTAGTGTTTGCAATTTACATGCCTCCTTTCAGGTAATCATTGATATCGTTTAGGTATAGTGAAAAAAGGGCAGGACTTAAAACGCAACCTAGCCAAACGCCCCGACATACAGCCCTCGTATATAAGGTGTGTGATCTCGATCATATGTGTAGAAATGCCGTAGATCGCAAGCTTGTAAAATGCCATATTACGTAGAACAGTGTCGAAAGCGAAAAAAATCGATAAAAAAAGCAAATGTTTTCTTTTCTTCATTGAACTTTAATTGTATAATACTTATTAAATTAAATATGTTAACTATTAAGGAGAGATTCCTTCGATATCCAGCTTGAAGTTCATTAAAGATACTGTTATAATCGGTCCATACAATCTTATGTGCAGTCTCACAACAATCTCATATAATAAAATTCGAAATTATTGAGTAATTCTGTACTGCCCTAAATACCTTGAAAGCAAGAAACAGTGCCTTACTGGACTAAATACCAGGACAAAAACTGGTATGACGCTAAAGAACAGTCGCATTGCCTAGCGCAATTAGACGCTACATAAAAGCTCCATGAATAAGAACCCTTGTTCGAACTTACCAAAGCCCTCATTGAAAGAAGTTAGCAAGGACTGGGAAGGCAGAAAATCCATACGACATGCAAGAAAAGTCCAGGACAAAAGCAGGCAAAACAATGGATTCTTCTTCTTCTGGAAAAGCGTACAGTAGACCCTTAATCCTGCATGGAGAGGACTTACGAACTCTCACTGGACACTGTATGGTCTTGGTAGTAGTACTCGTTATCATTTAAGGTAACTCAAACTAGTTGAAACAAGCATGTGTTGCTTTAGCGAGGTGCACGATGAAATACCAGAGCACATCCTCTGCAAATGCATAGTTCATGCAAGGCAAAGACTCATTCACTAACTCGGGTACAGTGACTCTAAATCCATTGGAGACGTGGTATAAAATTTGAGGTAGTGCTTAAGTTTATTATAAGTATAAGCCTCCAATTATAGGCTCGCGACAAAGAAAACACACCACTTTTGTCTAAATATCAACTTAGAGGTACAATTTTTATAAATATCAAATAAAATAAGATCACTTAAAGTATTGGGCTATCAGTTAAGTGAGGACTTTGAAAAGTGTCGTGTTACAAAAAGTCTGGCCAATCACAAATCTAAGCTAAGTAAAATAACTTCGTAATGGTCGATAAATATATGGAGCCTAAGATAGTCTAAGCTTAACCCCTAGAAATAATAAACTACTATTTGTGCCATTTCTTCTATTTCTGCTCTCAGTTAATCTGATTTCTAAGAGTTTTCTACTTTAATCGATACATCAAATGTACTGCTGACTAATATTTTTCGTCGCTTGTTTATCTAAGAACTTGAAAATTTAAAATGATAATACAAGCAGAATTGTAGGAATTTTTTTTTATTATACTCTGGTATATAATTTCAAGGTATTAAGTTTTTATATATGATTTCGGGCATATGGCCGCCGTGGCTATGAGTTACATGGTCCATTCCATCAGTCCAATTTTTACTACTTTTTCCAATAAATCTGGCCCTATGGCATCAATGGTGACTTTAATGTTACATTGTTAAGCACGTTGTATGGCAATCGCCATCTTGCTGGAACCAAATGTCGTGGATGTTTAGCTAATTAATTTTTGCTAAAACAAAACTCCATTCACCATGACTCAATAATGCTTGCCATTCACCGCAATGGCAGCTTCTTTCTCATTTCGAATGAAATATAGACCGCGAAATGCCGCCAGCATGTGAACTGCACAGAAAATGGTTCTCCATAAACTTCGCGCACAGATATATATGCCTTCTGCTCAAATATGAGCGAGACGTTATCAATAAAACGGTCCCCGGATGACATATGGCAAAAATAATTTTTTTGTTTTTTGGTAGGACTGTTATAAGCTTACATGGCAAATTTCAGCGTGATATGTCACATAGTTTGTTTTCTGTGCTACTGTGAACAAGTCAAGATCGAGTGTGTTCTTCGAATTTAACGATGGAAATTCAAGTTGAACAAAGAATTTGTTTGAAATTTTGTTACTCCAACAAAATTTCGGCTTCAGACGCCTTAAAAATGTTGCAGACAACCTATGGGGACTCTGCTTTATCGCGTGCACGTGTTTTCCAGTGGTGCAAATCGTTCAAAGAGGGCCGTACATCGGTTGAAAACTTGCCTCATGAACGTCGTCCAGCAACATCAGTAAACGACGAAAACATCGGAAAAGTAAAGGAAATTGTGCTTGAAAATCGCACAAATCGCAAAATCGGTTAACGCTGAATATTATTTAGACGTTTTAAAGCGTTTGCGCGAGAACATTCGTCTTAAAAGGAAGGAATTGTGGGACAACAAGTCATGGTTCTTGCATCACGATAATGCACCAGCTCACACATCACGTCTTGTTCGCGATTATTTGAACAAAAATAATATTACTATCGTTCCGCAAGCACCGTATTCGCCTGATATGTCTCCATGTGACTTTTTTCTGTTTCCCAAGCTCAAGTCGCCGCTCCGTGGAAAACATTTTGAGACAATTGAAGTCATAAAACAGAATTCGAAGAACACACTCGAGCTTGACTTGTTTACAGTAGGACAGAAAACAAACTATGTGACATATCACGCTGAAATTTGCCATGTAAGCTTATAACAGTCGTAACATCCAACAAAAAAAATTATTTTTGCCATATGTCATCCGCGGACCGTTTTATTGATAACGTCTCGCTCATATTTGAGCAGAAGGTATTTTTTTTCATAATAAATGTCCACCATTTGCTCTTTCGTTAAACGATTCATGGTGATTTTCCAAGTCTTTCTGAACAGAAATGTCAACAAAGTTTGCCATTCTTAGCTGTCAAACCTAAAAAAACTTCCAATACTTTTCTGCCGTCCATTGCTCGCTAGCGCCACACTCACCTTTCTTCAACTGAAATTTGAAGGCAATTATATATCTATTTACCAGTAGAAGATGTGGGTAATACCCACGGTGAAAAAAATTGAGAAGCTGTGCTCAATAACATACCCTTATCCGGTCTGAGCGAATTCGACAGAATCAGCTGATGGACTGACTTAACACGGGAAGTGTTTATAAAAGAAACTGAGATTATGTTGGTAATATAGCGCACGCTCGATAACGTGAACTAATTCAAACCAAGGCAGTTCACGTTAACAAAAGTGTTCACGTTTTGGAATGCCCAAAAAGACTAAGTAAATATATTTTTCACAATTAAATTCACATTTTATTCTTGCTTCGTTACATATTCTTTTGTATATTCTGTTTTTCTAAAACTTGAAGCACAGTTTTCTCCCTTAACCGTCTTAGCACACTCATATCATTTTGATCGACGACTTCATACCAGCCCATATTAACGCCTTATTGAAAATTTCAACTGCTTCAGTCAGCTTAATTTTCTCCAGCTGATGATCGTCATCTACATTGCCCCCCTCGATATCTTCGTTCCATTCATGAATGGCTGGTAACGTGAATTCATTCTGAAATCACTACATATTATAAAACAAAGTCGCTTTTTCTGTCCCTATGTCCCCTTATACGCTTAAATCTTTAAAACTACGCAACGGATTTTGATGCGGTTTTTTTTAAAGATAGATTGATTGAAGAGGAAGGTTTGTATCTATATAATGTGAAGAAATATATAAAGGGGGCGTGGCAATCGGTCAAAATGTGGCAAAAAAACATAATTTTTTTGTTTTCACGGCCATAAATCATAAACGAATCAACCAATTAAAATGAAACTTTCTTGAAGTTTAACTTTGAAATATTTACTTTCGTTCTGCATCAAAAAAAATAATTGATTTATTTGTTATTTAACCAAAATAGTTTAAACAAAAGCAGCTCTTTTTCCAGTAGCTCTGTTTCTGTGTGTGTTCGCTGTCAGCCGAATGAAGCAACAGGCGTTAAGCGATAATCTCACCACACCTCATTAAGGTACTTGACCACCTTATAAGTTTCAAAAAATTAAATTTTTTTTTTTTACATTTTTTCAATCCTTATACTTTTAAAAATCATCACCTGAAACTGTTTTTTTAAATTCGAATTCTAACAAAGTGAAATCAGTGAAAATGTGCAGGCGCATCCTGCACTCATTACTTGCTGACTCAGCTGAAAGAAAATAGCAAGTTTTAACTTTAAACGCGTTTTTCCAGAAATTACTTTTTTTCGAATGGCGGACACTTTATCTCCGAAACTGCTTAGCCGATTTTAATGATTTTGGTCTTGTTTTATTTGTTAAGATGTTTTGTATGCCAATTTACCACATTTTGCAAACAAAAAGTTAATAAAGTATTGCTTTTTAAGCATAACATTGTGAAAAACAGGGGTGTTTTCTTAACTTTTTTTCAAACATCCGCCATTTTTTTATTATTTTTTTTTTTTTGTCAGTTTGTGGTAAATTCTCACGCAAGGAACCTTCCTTTTGAAAATTTTGTTTCTCTCTTTTGTTTTAGAATTACCATTTCTAAGATTAACTGTCCGCCGCAAGACATGATTTTCTTCAGGCCTCGACTTTGGCGCCTCCTGGATATATGTTAGAAAAAGAAATTTTAATAAATCAATTTTTTTTTGTATTATATAAGCTCTAAATAAAAATTTAAAAAAAAAATTTATTTTAATATATTATACAGAACATGAAAAAAAAATTATTGAATATGTTGTACTTTTTAGCTTTCCAAGGTGGTCAAGTACCTTAATGTTGAATTACATCGTATGGTGACGTATGTATGTATGTATTTACGAATCGCTCGCATTATTTCATTTCGGACATATGTACATATGTATCTATGTATGTACTGAATTCCATGTAATTATATGTACATACAATTTTACAGCGAAATAAAACGCTATTTTCAGGTTCTATATTAGTAAATCGCACATAATTAAAATACAGTTTTTGAATAGTTTTTATTGATTCGGAGCGCGTTTAGTTTGCTATCAATTCCATACAATAACATTTTTTGTCATTTACTTTTTACGACAACTAATAGCTTATTTTCGAAGCGATTTCAACAAGTGGGTACAACATTAATCCTTATCCAATTAAATACATTAAATACATTGTTGTTTTCATATAGATCTATGTATATGGCTCTTTACAGCATATAATTAAAAACAATATTTTTCAAGATATTACAACAGTAATTAGTAATTGAGATCTACCGGAAAAATTGCGTTAGCTGTTGCGTCATCCAGCATTGCCGCTACTCTTTTGGAAAGAGTCTTTTGGAAAGAGGCCGAACCACACACTCTACAATGAAGCACCGGCTGAAAATCGCCACCGATGATGATAACAGCGTCTGTAGTGTTTCTAGACAGAGCAATACAGGAAAATTGATGCGTGACTGCTCATTAATAGTCTGGGACGAAGCTACCATGTCAAACAAGATGTCTGTGGAAACACTGGATAGGACAATGCGCGATTTGCGCAACAAAAATGCACCTATGGGTGGATGTACAATTCTGTTCTCAGGAGATTTCCGTCAAATCCTACCAGTTGTGACTCGAGGAACATGTGCTGACGAAATAAATGCTTCGCTAAAAAGATCCCACCTTTAGTCGTATGTCAATAAATTAGAGCTTAAAACTAATATGAGGATTTCGTCATCTTCACGTGAGAACAGGCTATTTCCAGAGATGCTGCTAAAAGTTGGCAATGGAGAATTAACACAAAGTGAGGGAAGGATTAACCTAGAAAACCTTTGTGTTTTGATAGACAACATCCAAGAGTTAGTCAACAATGTCTATCCAGACATTGATAACATAAGTTATAAGACAATATCTTGGTTTAAAGAAAGAGCTATTCTGTCACTAACTAACGAACAAGTAGATAAAGTAAATAACTTGATTATTTCAAAGATTGATACGCCGACGAAAATATACTACTCGGTCGATACTGTTCTCGATTTGGAAGAAGCTGTTCAATTTCCTACAGAATTTCTAAATTCTTTGAAACCGTCTGGACTCCCTCCTCACAAAATGGAGCTGAATATAGGTTGTCCTGTTATTTTATTAAGAAACCTAAGCCCACCTAAACTTTGCAATGGCACGCGTTTGCTGGTAAAATCACTGAAAACTTTCATAATAGAGTGCACAATACTCACAGGATGTGGTACCGGAGAAGATGTATTGATTCCCCGAATCCCTCTGATACCATCGGATCTACCATTCCAATTTAAACGCTTACAATTTCCAGTAAAGACATCTTTTGCAATGACCATTAATAAATCTCAGGGTCAAACCTTCAACGTTGCAGGCTTAGATTTGAGTGTTGACTGTTTTTCACATGGCCAACTGTATGTCGCTCTTTCAAGAGTAACCTCTAGAGAAAACATGTTTGTATTGTCTAATGACAAGAAGGCTATGAACGTTGTATATAAAGACATTCTGTAATATTGTAATTGTTGTAAAAATAAAATAAATACATATGTAAAAATGCAAAAAGTTAATATGCAAAAATGTAGGGTATGAATTTAGATATCCCAAAGATAGCAAGAAATCTTCATGCTATAAAGAAAGGGGAATTGTTTTACTCCAAATTTAACGCGTGCGGGCCACGGGCAATAATGAATAAGCCAAAACTACTGGATCGATTTTAATCATTTTTTCAGTGAGTGACATAGGGTATATATTTTATAGTTTAGGGTATTTATTTTATAGTTGCTAGTTTTTAATAAAAAAAAGTTTTTTCAATAATCCACATACGTATCTTTGAGCATAACTGCGAACACCGACGAACCTCAGACCAAGTTCAGCTTCCCACTTTTCTTTTAAAACCGCCAACGGAACATAATCTTCGGGATCATCATTGTTTACCGCAAAATTTAAAATACTGTTTCAGCACTTAGCTAATGTTGCTTCACCAACACGAAACCAAGCCGCATCCAAAAGATTTATAGCTGTTTTTAAGTAAATTTTTTTCAACTACTCGAGCAAATCAGTCTTTGTCGCTGCTATTGAAGCTAGAAGGCTGTCTCTGTAATGCAACTTAGTGATTTTTATTGCATTCTGATCCATCGGTTGAATGAGGGGAGTAACGTTTGGTGGCGTAAACAGTGCCGAAATTTGCCCATTCTCCGTTGTCAGTTCAGCTTCATTTGGGTGAGAAGGAGCGTTGTCTATTAGAAGGAGAGCTTTAATTGGTAAGGCTTTCCCCTTAAAAACGATGTAACCTTAAAAAACAACCAGTTGACCTTAAAAATCGGACAAAACTTAAAAGGAATATTCACCTGTGGAACAAATGACTCATGAAACCACTGCTTGAAAATAGCCGACGTCAGACGGATTTCAAGCTCTTATAGTCGGTGTGACACTGAAAGTTTTTAAAGCAACGTGGATTCTTCGCCTTTCCAATTACCAAAAGAATAAACTTCTGGGATCCAGTGGCGTTTGAATAACATAAAAAGGGGATTCACTGTTTCTCAGACTTTACCCTTTGGGGCTTTCTTCTCCAAACTTGACGCGTACGTTTTCTCTGGCAAAAGTCTCCAGAATAACCCGACTCGTCAGCATTATATAACTGATCATTGCACAATTCCAATTCGGCTATTTTAGCTTTAAGTTTTTCTTTAAACGGATTCACTAGCTGAGATTGCGAAGACAGTTTTTCGCCTGATATTTTAAGAAGACGAATACGGTACCTCTTCTTGAATCCTTGGAGCCACCCATCACTGGCGAAGAAGTTTGCTTCATTTTCTTTTACCTTTTCTTCCAACATTAGAGCACTTACTGGCCAGTTTTTACCTCGCATTTGGGTAAACCAACGATAAAAAGCTCTCTCCATTTTGGGCAACTCTGAAGAACGCAGTGTTTATCTATTTCCAGGTCCACCAGAAAACATAAGACGAATCACTCTTTGCAAAACCAAAACCGCAACTGAAATATTTTACTCCTTACATGCGATTACGAATAATTATTGTTCATGTTATAGAGCTTTTTGTTTTTGTTCACGTTTTAGAGTAGTCAATGCACAAAAATGTCTGTTCACGTTTTGGGGTGTTCACGCTTTAGAGCGTTCACTTTATCGAGCGTGCGCTGTATACGAAAAAAATTAATACAATGTCACTTCGTTGCCGTCTGAACAATAACTGATTGGACGAGTTTGTTTTTGTTGACGTGGAACAAAGCATTGAAAGCTGAAAAGTGTGGGACTTGCCATTCGGCTCACCCACTAAAAACCCATCCAGGCTCCGTGTTCCGCCGACCGTGGGACAAACGTTAAGTATTACTTCAATTGGTAGCCTCACGCCAACTCATAAAGATTTTCACGGAAGGATGAGTGGTCTATTGCGACTTCTAGTGTCAAGTATAACTGCACGGGTGGCAGAGCGGTATATTGCCGATTCATACAGATTTGCGCTGTTGTTGTGATAATACTTTTTCCGAGTCAATCAAAATACCCACTAAGTTAGGAACCGTAATTAGTTTCCCCTACCCAATTCTTAACTCCTTCCTTTCGAAATCAAATCGGGGACAGACTAACAAAACATGGTCTGCGTTAGCGCACAATAGGTGCAGTACGGATCATCTTCGTGCCCTTCCCTTCCATGCCCAGTCGGTATTTGGGTCAGGTAAAAGTGTAAATGTCTATGTTTTCGGTTAACCCATTTGAAGATTATGGGAGTCAGGCGGTACGTCCAACGCCCGTTGGGGGACGAACTACATTTTTGGACAATTGGACGGCTGCGAGTCCCCAGTGACGTGGCAGCAGAAGCTCCCCTCACAATTTGCTTTTCCACCATAGTTAATGACCAAATCATCCTTCGATAAAACCAAATACCAATGAAACTATCAAAATCCTGAAAACCCTCAAATAGCCTTATAAATACCGACGTTTCAGCTCAAAATTGATGTCTTCTCTCGCTTTTGATTTCATATGCATCACTTCAGCTTCACAACCTACTTATTGGTAGCCGCTAACACATAAAAGTAACCAATTAACATCCTCATATGTTGCTGCTATACAAAGTGAGTAGCTTTAAGTGCAAAAGCCATAAGCGGCGTCATTGCGTAGACGGACGGAAGTCATCAAGTGAATAACTTGGCAACTTTAGTGATGAGTTTCGTCAACATTTTTGTGATAGCAGTAAACTTCCATTTGCTTCCTTCTCTGCATTCTGATCAACTTACTTACTAAATAAAGGCAATTTTTCGTTCTTTTATTTTCTTTTATGAATTTAATGAACATTAATGGTGTGCTAAGTTTGTAGCAAACTAACCATCGCCGAGATATGTATGTAATTATAAGTTCGCCGTGTTCTTGTGTCAGTCCGACAAAGTATTGCCTACCCTCCAAACTAATTTTTCAGCGATCGAAGAGCATTTTGCTACTGAGGTTGGGCTCTAAAAAGTTAAAAAATCCTTTTTTGTTTTTGTTTTATTTGGGATTTGGAAGCTTCATAATAGTTAAAGAATTTACAAAACTCCAATATTTTTAACCTTTTTTTGGTAGAAAACGTATGAAAAAATAGAGATAAAGGCAGGGGCAGGAGTTGGGATTTAGTCAATGAGACATTTGCTCGTCCTGACAATTGAAGCGATCATCATCTTGTCCGTCAAAGCCGATACTAAGTTATCAATACTATCGAGCATATTCGTAAAATCGTAACTAGGCATTTTTATGTGCAAGTCTTACTTAGAGACCCGTTGCGGTTTCCGTAAAAAAATTTCGGTAGTAATACTTAAACCATCTTTGTCAGTACTGTTAGTACAACAATTAATAGCAGATGATCAGAAAATTATTTGTTACTAATATTAAAACTCTTCACCCGCGGTGTAAAGTCGAACGTTTGAAAAGCAGAATCGATAACCGAACTTCCTACAGCCCGAAGAAAATTCAATTTTAAAAGTTTATCATCAGGCATTTTGCCATTCGAAATAATATCCTCTTTCGAATTTATTCCCGGGTCTTTAGATTCCGTTTTTTCAGTAACTCCAGGCAATTCGGTTTATAGATCTTCGCTAATGGTTTGTGCCTTACCACCACATGTGTTTAAGTTGCCAATTACACAAAATCAATCTGGCTGGTGCTCCGAAAAAAATGTTTATAATCGATTAAAATCTTCCAACCATCTGTTGCAATTCAAATACTCGTGTTGAGGCATAGAAAGGAAATAGATAAACAGCACAACACATTCCGAAATTTTTAAGAGCTTGTAGTCCAACGTCACACCTTTTTGTATAGCCAGAGATACCGCCACGATCGGCTTTCTGAACTTTATTTGCATCTGTCAATAGCAAACATAATCATTGAGAACCTGAGGAAATTTCGATTTATCCTCAGCAGTTAAATATATAATAATATAAAGCGTGGTTAAGTTTTAAGGGCCGGTATTGATTTTGAATAAAATACAATTTTTTTGGGAAATTATTGTCATTTCTTTTTATTATGATAATAATGGTATAGTTCATTTACGCACAGAACAAAATATTGGCCAAATGGCCGCCGCGGCCTCGGCGGCACACCTCCATCCGATGGTCCAAATTTTCGATGACGCTGAGGCATAATTGAGGTTCTATGTCGTTAATGTGCCGAATTATCTCATCCTTTAGTTCTTGAGTTATTGCTGGCTTATCGATGTACACGTTTTCTTTCAAATAACTCCAAAGAAAGAAGTCCAACGGTGTCAAATCACATGATCTTGATGGCCAATTGACATCGCCGCGACGTGAGATTATTCGGCCTTCAAATTTTTCGCGCAAAAGAGCCATTGTTTCGTTAGTTGTGTACAAGTGGCACCGTCCTGTTGAAACCACATATCTTTCAATTCGGGCCATAAAAAGTTCGTTATCATCTCACGATCGCGAACACTATTCACATAACTGCTTGACCGACCTCATTTTGGAAAAAATACGGCCGAATGATGCCGCCGGCCCATAAACCGCACCAAGCAGTCACTCTTTGTGGGTGCATTGGTTTTTCGGCAATCAATCTGGGATTATCATTCGCCCAAATGCGGCAATTCTGCTTATTGACGAATCCACTGAGGTGAAAATCTGTCTCATCACAATAAGCCTGAATAACTTTAAGGCGTTGCTCGATGTATCTATCTTTCCATAGTTCAAATTGAGTTAGTCTGAAATGTTAAATGAAATTTAGAAAAAAACTTGATGTTTAAGTGTGGGTTACATTTAACATCGGCCCTTAAAATTTAACCACCCTTCATATTCGGTCTTACTCCACCTTACTTCCTTCACAATGGTATCACAAAGGATGAACTTGTTGCCTTCATCCAACTGTGCGCACTCCTTGGCAATCATTTTAACTTAACCTAACCTAACCTATGCTATAAAACAAGTGTTATAAGAATGTTAAAAGTCTACGAATATATTTCGCTATAGAAGCTCCAAACTATAATTTAAAAACACTAATAAATTTAATAAGAAAATCTTGTTATTTTCAGCATTGAGTGAGTCTCAAATTTATAATTTTTTTTTTTTTTGTAATTTTTTTCAGTTTACTGCTTATTCTACTCAAACCTACAATAAAAAAAATTTGGAAAAGAATTACCGATATTCTCCAAATCACTTGGATTACTTGTCACGAAATCGCTCCTTTGCTTAGTTCATCGATATTTCAATACTGAAAGAACTGCTGTTTCTCCCACCCACTCGTGCGATTTTACTGGCAGAAAGAGTCCATTTATTATCTTGGTACAGCACGCAAAAATAAGCAAAAATGAGCATTTAAAAAAAATTAAATTTGTCTATCTAGAAAGTCGTGTGTATCCAGCATCTCTCACATAACTACTTTTGAAGTAAAAACGTAAGCAGAGTTCAAGATGGGTCGCTGCTTAATTAAATTACAGTTTTTTGAGAAAATTCTCCCAAAACCTAGAGGCAAATCTATTATTTCTAACTGGGCACATGTCCACTAGAAAGCTATTTAAATTTATTTCCAAATCATTCAAATTAATTACGCAAAATTTTATTACTCTTGCGTAAAAATATGTGATGATATTTTATACTGCGTACGAAATAAAACGAGGAATAAGCATAATAAGTCCACATAAAACCAAGAAAAAAAAAACAGTATGAACTCTTCTCTAACAACAACAACAACAACAACAGCAATAAATTAACTGTCACACACACAGATAGCAGACTAAACTACATACTTTTAAGTGCAATCAAGGCAGGCAAGTCTAGTGACGGCAGCTCAGCTGAGCGCACTTTAAAGTCAACCAGTGAAAGTTTTCTCATTTCCTTGCGGGTAGCGTTCACAAAATGTATTATATGTATGTATGTATAAATGAATCTGCCACAAAGATACCCATACACGCACACGCAGCCACACACTTTGCCGACAAAATGTCTTTGCATTCTTCTCCTTTTTGATATGTATGTCTGATGATGGAAAACTTCGAAAGCGATGAAGGCGAAAAAGCCGGAAGTTGGCACTGGACAGATTGGCAATTATTAATCAGTCTGAATTTTGCATTTTTGTATACAACTTGTTGTTTATTGTGGCTCATTGTTTGTGGTATCAATCGTTTATCTTAGCATTTTGTACCTTGACAGCAGCAGGAGGACCTGCTCCACCACGCAATTATAGCAGAGATTATTAATGTTTAATTTTCGCTACAGCTGTATGCCATTCCACTTTTTCACTATTGCTGAAACTTAGAGGCAGCCTGGTATATTTTAAGTTATTTATGCAGAAGTCTGTTTTTTGCTGCTTCCGTTTTTAACCAGTTTTTTTGTTTTTTTTTGTTTTTGCTTTATGCCAAGCAATCACGCAAAACTTTTGTCATTTACTTTGTTGCGTTGCGAAATTTAAATTTTAATTGAGTTTTCGTTGTATTCCCAGCACTCACACACACACACAGCCCTGCACTCTTTGATGTGCTCGCATACACGCGCAAACGATTCCTCTCAGATAAGTAAGTATGTGTATGTAAAAGCACAGAACGCACTAGAACGCACAGCATTTTCAACAGCCTGCAAGTCATTCCACATTTTTACTCCTCTGGAGCGTCGCACAAGCCTTTTTTTTGCAAAACATCTCTCCTGTGCTCCACCAACCAGGCCACTTTTCCATTCCTCTTTGGCTTATATTGCGTTAATTTATTTCGTTACCAGCCATTACGCATTAGTAACGCACTATTCGTAGCATACTTTTAGACGTGAAATCATGCTTGACTCCTTAACCCTTACTCACTTCGGAATAACCTCTTTTCTACTTGAGTTACCAATCTATTTTCTCGAATTGCTTCCTCTTCTTCTTCTACGCACACCTTTTATCCTCTCTATCTTTCTGTGTTGGCCTTTTCATCGGTGAGTGTTGACTTTTGCGCAGTTAACGTTAACAACTTAGCTACAACGGTATCGGTTGTCACTTTTATGACATAACTTGTCAATTAATGTTCACTGAATGACTCTTCTTTGTTTTATTGTTGTTGTTCAACGTGTAAATATTATTATTTGGTTGTGTTGTTATTTACGTTGCTGATAACAGTATTTCAAATGGGTTGCCGATAGTAGTTTTGGCAGATTTAATTGAAGTTTACACATAGTAGATTTGCCAAGTCTTAACGGCATAATGGGCGAATGTAAAATTACCACCCGGAGGTTATTTTAATGGGCTAAACTTTGAAATAGTTTCTGTTTTTTTATTTATATCTGAATGTTAATGTTATAACAGAAAAAAAGTATACTACTTCTTGATTAGACGGTTTTATGACTGGAAGCCAAGTACACTTATCCCCTTGCCTTATGACTCCAGCGACGATTGGGTGTGCCATTTTCGATGGAAGCTTTTTGCGTGCGTATGGCGTAAATATTTCTTTAATTAAAAAAAGTCTCTACAAGTTTCCTTGGTTTACGCGCGAGCTAAAAAGACTAAAGAATATATAAAAAGACTAAATAATAAGTGTAACAAATTCTTGAAAAAGTTTAAAATAAACAATAGGGAGGAAGTGTTTGCAATGCATCAGCAATACTAAAAAATTTTAATTGTTGAAATGAATTCCTATATGATAACTATATTCTAAATGTTGAAAACAATATCCAGTTCAGCTCTTGTGTCCCATCTGCTGTTTTTTTTTAATTATACATTAGCTACCACCCCTTCAGACGGGGCGGGTAAGCCTTTCTGCAGGTTTTTTTAACTGGATTCGTCCTATATATCTTACCTCGTCTCTTAACTTTGGATGTTTGAGTCTACCATTGGAGGATGTTGAGAAGAATATTTGATACCTAAAATCCTCCACAAAAACGGATGCTAATGGGCATTCAGTTGTTCTGCTCAAACATTGTTCTTCTTTTACTCTGCCCCTCAAATTTATTATCAATAAATCGCTAGCTTCTGGTATTTTTATCGATGAATGGAAAATGACAGTTGTTAGTACAATTTTTAAAAGTGGTAAAAAAATTACCTCTCAATTACAGACCAATCTCACCGCTTTCAAAGAAAATATGTACTTCGCAGTTAAAATTATCATATCACCATACCAGCATCTTGTTGAAAAATCTCGCTTTTATGCGAATTATTGCGAGACGCTCGTCCACCGGAGTGAACGACAGTACTTGGCGGCGAAATATCTCTCCCACAACAAATCCAACACCGAATTTGCGCTCCTTTACATATACGAGGGGTGCCTTTTATATGTCGGGATTAGAGAACAAAAACAAATTTTAATCATCGAAAATCACTTTATTGTTTTTCAAAATATTCTCCATGAAGATCTATACACTTTTGCATGCGTTTGAACCAACTGTCGAAGCACTTTTGCCACTCTGAATGAGGCACCTCCAAAACATGCATTCTGAATGCCGCAACCGCTTCTTCAGGTGTCGAAAAACGTTGACCTCTCAGTTTGTTTTTTACGTACGGGAATAAAAAGAAGTCATTCAGTGCCAAGTCAGGACTATACGGCGGATGACCCATTAATTCGATGTTTTGGGTGCTCAAAAATGCAGTTGTTTGAGCCGATGTGTGAGAGCTCGCATTGTCCTGGTGAAGAGTGATCCGTCTTTGGCGATTGGTTTTCCTAATTTCTTGAAAGACAAATGGCAAACAAATGGTTGTGTACCACTCAGAATTTACTGTTATGCGTTGCTCTAGTGGTACGGTTGCGACATGTCCAGTTTTTCCGAAAAAACAGGCGACCATTTGCTTGGAAGTGCTTCGTGCGCGAACAACTTTTGTTGGATTTGGCTCATCTTGAAACAACCATACAGTCGACTGCTGTTTACTTTCGGGCTCATACGCGTAAATCCATGATTCATCACCTGTCACGATGCCATAGACGTGTTTCGAAGCGCGATCCGCGATCGTATTTTTTGAGCATTTCTTTCGAACAATCGACTCGAGCCTTTTTTTGAGCGATTGACAAATTGTGTGGGATCCAACGCGAATAAATTTTTTTGACAGTCAAATGTTTATGCAATATTGAATGTATGCTGGTCCTACTAATGCCTAAGATTGTCTCAATCTTACGATAGGTCACTTGACGATCTTGCAATATCAGTTCGCGCACAGCATCAACGGTTTTCGGAACAACAAATGATTTTGGACGACCTTCACGAAATTCGTCTTGGAGTGAACTACGACCACGATTGAATTCACCATACCATCGATAAACACTCGTCCTTGATAGAGATTCATCGCCAAAAAATTAATTAAGTTCATCCATGCAATGTTGCTGAGTTAATCCACGTCGAAAGTTGTAAAAAATAATCGCACGAAAATGTTCACGATTTAATTCCATTTTTGGACCGAGATGAATCTTTTAAGTTACTGTAAACAACACAAATAGCGCTGGTATTTCAAAACGTTCTGAGTACGTAAAAGCCAAAAAATGTCAAACTTTGCGATACAGCTGTCAGTTGCCAGATTGCAACACCAGGGTTGCCAAATCCCGAAATATGAAAGGCATCCCTCGTATAGGAGCTGTAGTAGGTGTCGCAAGGTACTATGTTTTTCTTGCATTGTGCCAGTCATCAAATCCCTTGAATGGCAGTGATTTTAGCCCCTGTCCTTACGAGGACATCAACCAGTCGGGCAGAAACACTTTCCTCCTTAAGGAACCAGACATTCTAAGTCGTAATCCTTAGTTCGATCGTAGTAGTTGTCATCAGTATAAGCAGTTCTCATCCGAGGCTTTATGCGTCTTTTCATTGGAGCGATTTTTACGTGGCGGGTCCCGAACTCAGCGCACAACGAGCTATCCTGGGTTTTTTTGCCTTCTAACATTAGCTAGCTCTCGAATAGTTGTTCGGAAGCTACCCAGAGGATACTTGGGCTAAGCCCGAAAGTTGTGAGCTGTTTGGACCATATATTGAAGAATCCTTCTGGTCACTCCCAAGTGAATGGCAATCATAACCACGTGACTTTACCCACTTGCGTGGACATATGGAACCATCCTCCTCCTCCAATCTTGTGCGCCTAACTAGCCTTCATTTAATTTGTTGATCCTCCTGGCTCGGGAGGCTCTTGTAATGAGTCTGGCTTGTTGAGCTGGTGCGTGATGCAAGGCATAGTTGCAGTATGCGAGCAGCGCACGCTTTTAATTTAGCTTCTCAAAAACCGTTGTAAGATGCAGCGATTTGCTCGACAAATGAAACTGAAAGCCAAAAGCGTAATCTGCTGCTGTGAAGATAATTTAGCACAACTCGCTTACACAAGAAAAGAAATAATATAACAAAAAAATAATAAAAAGTTTTTAATTAAAAAAAACTTACAATAATAAGAAATTTATGAAAATTCTGAACATTTCATAATTATTTTTATTCAGAAAAAGTTCCAAAAATTTTGCAATTAAAAATATTGCTTATGAAAGTTATAAACATTTCTCTAACTTGGTAAAAACAAGTCTCAAGAAAAGATTAATTTTGCATTAAAAAATAGTTTCTTTAGAGAACCCTCATTGAATATAGAACTTATTAAAATTTTAAACCTTTTTTAAATTTTTGGGAAAGAAAATTTTCAAAATACTAATTTTGACTTGTTTTTGGGCGCTGTACCAAATTCACAAATGGGTAATTTCATTCTCCCGGAATTTATGAAAGTTATAAGCCTTTCCAAACTTTTTGAAAAAAAACAGTTCAGAAAACCTTTATTTTGCAATTAAATATTCAATTTATTAAAGCTTTAAACATTTCTCACATTTCAAAAACCAATAAATTTTCATGTTTTTTCATTCAAAATTTTTCAAACAGAAATAACTTTTTACAATTAAAAATTTAGTTAAAGAATTAGTATGGATTTGTTTCACATCGATCAACAGTTTTAAGTCTATCTATGTTTACTGAAGACTATGGATATATTGCGTCATATCTGATAAAGTACCATCTCAAACCGTCGTGTTTCGTCGTCGTTTGCTTAATATACGACGAATTTCGTGAAAGTCATTTCGCCAAATGTCAGAAGAAATGTAAATTGCAATACTCATAGATGTCAACGATTCTATATTTAATTTCCATAAAAGATATGGTAGGTAGGTAGGTATAGTGGTTGTCGGTTGACACACCTAGGCCTGCTGTAGGCCCATTGTGGTACCATCGGGGCTCTCCCCTCTCCTCACTCTACATTGTCCTCATTGAACCAACCTGTGGCTTTAATAAATCTAACAAGACTTGTTATTTTTATATTGGCTACTTCTGCCAAGTTATTCAGGGAACTTTTTCCTAAAATATTAAACCTTCTTCTATCCAGTGCCGTGTACCCGCTTAGAAAGTGTTCTATAGTCTCTTCTTCTTCAATGTCGTTACAGCTTCTGCAATAGTCGTTATAGGGTGCTCCCAGTCTACTAGCATGCCTACCAATCAGACAATGCTCGGTTAGGACGCCGAGAAGGTTACTCATATTTTTTCTGCTTCATTTCAACTGCCGGTTTGTGCGGCCCATATTCCATTCCGGCCATGTCATTCTACTAGTTGCACAGGTCAGGGACTGAAACCATAGCCTGTTGGCAGCACAGATAGTGTGTTGATCTATTAGCATTTTACAAGTTGCTAAAGGTATAGATAGGTATGTTCGCTTAATCTGGTTGGATCGGTAATGTGGTACCCAATATCGCCAGTTCATCTGCTTTGCAGTTGCCTTCTATGTCTCTATGACCTGGCACCCAGAGCAGGTTTATTACAAAGTACTGTGATAGTTCTGTCAAAACGTCAAGCGATGTTAACGCTTTCAGGGCCGATTGGCTATCTGAATATATGTCTATATCTCTTGTGGTGAGGACACTTTTATTTAGGGCTTTAGGGCAGGCCTTCCCTGATAACCAATATTTCAGCTTGAAATACACTGCAGTGATCCGCTAACCGGAATGAGATTGCTCATTTAGCTTGGAACCGTCGGTATAGATGCTGATTCCGCTTCTATTGTCCATTACCCCATTGTCCCAATCTTCTCTCGTTGGGAAAGTTGTGGTAAATGATGTGTTTAAATGCAACTCTACTGAGCTACAGAAGTCTGTCGTTTGATGTAGGAAGGGGTATTCGTGTAGTCACCTCTTCTGTTAGTGGCTAAGTTAGAAGATTCTCTCAACCTAAATGCCGATTTCGCCGCCAGCTGTTTGCTGTAGGCCTCAATCGGTAATAAATGCAACATGACAGTGTACTATTTTTGGCGTTAAGCCCCATTTTGCCCCCACAATTCTTTTGCATGTATAGAGTGCTGTGGCTGCTTTTTTTACTCTATCATTAATCATTTGTAGATATGGTAAGTTAAAATAAATGTTTGGATACAACAAGAGCCGTGAGACAGCGTATCCTATATACCATTCAAGTATACCGTAATCTCATTCCCCAAACCCTCAAGGCACCTACAGACTACCTAATGAAGATTCAGTGTGCGTTGGTTGCCACACTCCAATTATTCAACCATTTTACGTTATTCCCATCTCAAAATGTATCTGAGAAGTTTTGTTGGTTGAAACCTCCATACTTACATTACTAGTACCCTTTAAGGTCACCCGTGAGGTAACCTGCCTATAATCTTAAATTCGTTCTATTTACTTACTTCATTCCTAATAAAAGGGGGTATAAACAGGTTTGCTTGCTTGAGATCATTTTGATTCCCAGTGCTTACCCCGCTATTAACCTGTGAGGTGCCTTGTGTGGTAACCTATTACCAATTCTGTGTCAGTCGTATTCGGTATAGATTTCGGAGTTAGAGTCCAAGTGCCTTTCGTTTAGTGAAAATATGGTTTTCCATGTGAGCTTGCATTGCACAAGTCTAGGGGCATATCAAAATATTTCGTAACATTATTTTGGGGTATGATTACATTATTAAGTTTCACGGAAGGGCAATTGCTTCGATTGAGTGTAAAAGTTACATGAACTGATTTCGTTTCATTGGATTTCACTCTCCAATCTTTTAACTATTGAGTTAAAATATCAAATTCTTTTTGGAGTTTAAGTGAAGCCTTCTGGGGGGTAGGGTCAATTGCGAGAACAGCGGTGTCATCTGCAAAAGTTCCGACGACAGTTTCCTCAGTGACTGGTAAATTGTGGGTGTATAGTGAGTGCAAATATAGGATTGGGTCCATTATACTACCCTAGGGTACACCAGCTAAACTTTCACAGAGCTCAGACTGTTCTTCATTTTGTTTAACAAAGAAGTGTTGGTAGGTAGGTAGGACTTGATTGAAGTATAATAATTAATGGCTAGAGCGAGTTTTATTTTGCAGAGTAAGCCGCAATGCCAAACGCGGTCGAAGGCTTGGTATATATCGAGTACAGCGGACGTGCAATACTTCTTCTACTCAAAAGCTTTGTGAATACTATGCACGAGTCCGTCCGCGTACTTTTTCGATGTTACCGTGTGTTTTCCTGCAGCCGAATTGATGATTTGGAATTAATATTCGGTCTTCAATTATTGCCATCATTCCTTGGAGAAATAGGGATTCCTAAACTTTAAAGGCAGTGGGCAATAAGCTGATAAGATTGCACTCCCTCAGCACTTTTTCCGGGTTTAGGGATCATTTTTATTTGTGCGACGTGAGAAATGAGATTCCTTCATCTGACAGTTTAAGTACTTCTCCTGTGATGACATCATATCCGGGGGCTTTCTTTGTTTTAAGCTTTCTTATTGCCGCTTTAATTCTTTCTTTGAAAATTTGTTTATGGGTGGGTCCATTTGGTGAATGAGTTCCAGGGTGTCTTTGACTTTCTGAGCAGCACTCAGGGAGGGTTTACTTTCATGTGGTATAAAAACTCAGGATAAGTGCCGAGCAAATGTGTGCGCTTTTTTAAGAACTAATTTAGCTCATTTGTCATTTTCCATTTTGCTGGCTATTTATGTTAAACCTGACCTTTTAGGTTTTTGGCAGTTTTCCAAAGTGAGCAGTCAGTGGCAGGGGTTACATCGAGGTTACTGAGGTAATTCTGGAGTTGTGTGTTATGTTCTTTTTTGAGAATATCTTTGAGCTCTTTGGTAAGTAAGTTTAATGTTCTTTTGTCATCAGGATATAAGAGGTGTGCTCAAAAAGTATCGCGAATTTTGAATTTTCGCAGGTTACGTATATTCGAATTGTTGATACTCATGTCTCTCACTCATCCCGACGAGCTCGGCCATTTTGAATGTTCAGTAAATTGTTGACAGCCGCTTTGCTTGCACATATTTCGGCTCGTCTTCGATTTCTACCTATTCAAAAAGATGGATCCAAAAACCTATATCAAATTTTGTGTGAAAAACGAAATTAAGTGCGCGGATGCATTCCGAATGTTGACTGTGTCATACGGAGAAGCTACTTTGAACCAAAGCAACGTTTATCGGTGGTACAAAATGTTCTCAGAAGGCCGAGAAGATTTGAATGACGAAAAGCGTGCCGGACGCCCGAGCAGTTGAACAACAGACGAAAATATTGATGAAGTGAAAAAATGGTATTGGGCAATCGTCGAATCCCCGTTAGAGAAGTTGCTGAGGATCTAAACATATCGATTTGCTCGTGCCATTCGATTTTTTTCAATGATTTGGGCATGAGACGGGTCACCGCAAATTTCGTACCAAAACTGCTCAATTTCGACCAAAAGCAGCATCGCATGAACATTGCTAATGAGATGTTGGACTCTGTCCGCGATGACCCATATTTGGTCCAGAGGGTCATAACTGGTGACGAATCGTAGGTTTATGGTTATGACGAAGAAACCAAAGCTCAATCATATCAATGGAAGCTACCGCACCAACCAAGACCGAAAAAAGCGTGCCAAGTTCGGTCGAATGTAAAAGTTTTGCTTACCGTTTTCTTCGATTGCAGAGGCGTTGTGCGTCATGAGTTCTTGCCACAGGGTAAAACGGTCAATAAGGAATATTACCTGCAAGTTATGCGCAATTTGCGTAAAGCAATCCGCCAGAAACGAGCCGATTTGTGGAAAAACAAACATTGGTTCTTGCTCATGTTGAAGACAATTATTAAAGTGCTCGACAGCGTTTATAATATCTTCATTGCGCTTGAGTAGATGACTATCCTACCACGGGCATAAATTCACAGGCAGAGCTATTGAAAGTTGATTTGGAATCTGCATATGTTCTGTTATGTCTTACATAAAAATGCTTAGCATACAGATTTCCTAACAGAGGATTTCATTTTCATATGGGGCTGTGGCCAGGCTGTTATGAAGTTCTTAACATTTTGGAGACTTTAAAAGCGCAAGAGAGCATCAAATCATATGTGAGAGATGCCTAAGCATTGGTAACAATTTTGACTAGCAAAGCAAGAGCGAGGCTGGTGTATTGAAGAGAGCATTGTTTTGTGAATAAAACACAAACACGAATACTCAGAAGCATAAAATGTATTAGAAATGACAAATGAAATAAAATTTAAAAAAGAAGCGAAGAATGAATAAATACTTTGGAGATAACTAATTGAAAGAAAATGTAAAAAAATATATAAAATGTACAGGCATTTATTTTTTTATCCCATTAATTCTCATAGCTTCAATAAAAACCAAATTTGTAAAGGCCTAATTCACAAAAATATAGCAGAGGGTCTCCCCTGTCGTTCAAGGCGCATGTACCAATGAGGCCGATGATGCTGTCAACATAAGCAGTAGCAGCATTACAAAAAGCAGCAGTTAGCAGCTATTAGATACAGGACCCAAACCTAAAGTGTAGCACGCCCTTAAAATGTAATAAATTAACTACAACAAACGTGAAAACTAATTTTGCGAGCATAACTAGCGCATACACATATATACACACTCCGTTTGACACCGCTCTCCATTTTCTCTCTCTCTCTCTCTGCGAACACGACTCACTCCCGTTATAGTTAAATACGGGAACTTCTCTTGCCACTGAGCTGCTTAGGCGACACAAAAGCTGGCATGCCACTCTTGCAGCATCCCCTGCTCGCGGTGAGCGTACGACAAAGAATTTTCGCTACAAAAGCGACAAATCTGACACTGCATTGAGTCGCTAACTATCTCCTTGCGGCATTGCCAGCGATGCTACAAAAACAATACTCAGCGCTTCAGTACGATTTTTGATATTTTTGCGCAAGGAACGGTGCTGATGCGTTGCGTTTCGAGCGCACGAAAGTAGTTCAAATGGCAGCACAAAGGGAGCGCTAAAAAATCTAATAAAGCGAAAATTAAAGTGAAGTGTAACAAATTTCGCGATTAAAAAGTGAAATATGTACTGTACTAAAGAGTGACAAACCACAATTTTTGCCTCTAAGTGCAGCGAAAATAAAAGTTAAATAAAATAATTAATTAACATTCCTGCAAACTCTTAGCACGCAAAAGTTGAAAAAAGACGGTTGTCCAAAATAAAAAAACACAAAGAAAAAAATGTTGTATATATTCAGGCGCTTTGCCGCCACAACCAACTTCCAAGTCATTGACACAAGTCACCATCGCAAAAAATAGTGGCGCACACATACAATTGCAAACATCAGGGATAACAATAACACACCCAAGAGTAAAACGTGCGCAAAGTAAACGTCGTTACTGCATCGCAACAAAAAAAAAACAAGCAACAAAAAGAGCAATAACAACGCATTCACTCACACCGCACACTAGCGTTGGGCAAAAGTGCGCTCTCACACAAACTCTCAGCGCGACAAGCTCTCTGCTCTCCACTGTCAATAGCAAAAGCTACGCACCAGCCAGCAGCTATCACAATTGCTGACGTTTACTCGCCACTTGCAACAGACTTTTAGTACAAGTTTTAGTACAATCTGGCACACACGTCAGAGCATACTGTAATAAAAAACAATAACAATAGCAAATCGTTAAGACGAACAATAAGGTGCGACAACAATAAAACAAAATAAACAGTAGCATACAAAAACAAAGAAAAATCATAGAAAGCAAGAAACCAGAAGCAAGCAAGTGCAGCAAAAAGAGACGGTAACCGCCGCTGCAACCGGCTCCCATGTATGCGCTCGTCAAAAGCGTGCACGCGCCTGTAGTTATGCACTGAATTGCATTGCAAGACAATCATTTCGTACTCGTACACAAATTTATATGTGTGTTTGTGTTATTTTACACAGATTCCATTTAACGGCACTCAATGCACTTGATAATCCATAAATTACACGAATTGTAGAAAATGTCGTCGCTACGCAATTTAGCCACTTTTTGGCTAAATTGCAAATTTATTTGCCTTTTGATTGTGTTACTACTGCTATGCGAGAGCGTTGTACAGGTGCACGCGAATCCGGACGCCAAACGTCTCTACGATGATTTACTAAGCAATTACAATCGCCTCATACGACCGGTCAGCAATAATACGGATACTGTTTTGGTGAAACTCGGGTTGCGTTTATCACAGCTGATCGATTTGGTAAGTGTATGAGCGATTGTGTATATAACAATGTATTTGTATGTGTATGCGTGTGTGTGTATTTTAGTTAAACTTCCCTATAAATTAGGATTGTTTGCACAAACAGCGATTGTAAAATGGTCATTAAAATGGGTACGCCCACGTCGATATGGAAAATACATTTTTTAATAAATTATTTATTTATTTATCCAAATTTCATTAATTTGAGTGCTTTACAAATAGATTAGTAAGATGTAAAAAATAATTGTAACTTACAATAAAAATGTGTAAATATGCACTTGCAGTAAATTATATGGACTAATTACATTTCAAAAATGTAAAAATCAACTACAAATAACAGCAAAAACAAACATCAATAACTGAAGGGGATGTCTATTTGCAAGGTAATTCAAATTTATTAGCGAGCCACCACCCGAGCGGTGGTAGTGCCGAGTGGTAGTGGATCAAAGAAGTGAATAGGTTACAGAGAGAATCCTATGAAATATCATTGAACCCTTTCAATTATATTTGCAAGAGAAATGTAAATTAGATTCCAAACCGTAGTTGCATATTGCACAATCGATGCCGTACAGTAGTTGTACGATTTTTTTGTTTTCGAAGATTAACAGCAAACCGCTGCTCCTCACATGTGCAGTGCCGAGCTCGACCCATCCTTAAAAGATATGCATATTAATTTTTACTTACTGAATGAACTTCTACTTCATTGTTTACAGGGTGAACGATATGAAGTGTTACCTATTGAAAACATCATAACTTTTTTGTGTGAAATTAGTTTTTATTGATGTCAAAGACAAAATTGTTCGAAAATGATTACAATTTTAACATATATTCACTTTAGCTCGATATGATCATCTTTTGCCTTGACTATAGCCTTCAAATAGTCAAAAAATGAGTTGCATGCTGCACGAATGTAATCTAGAGGTATTTTGGCCCATTCTCGTATAATCGCTTTTTTCAGCGCATCCATACTGGCATAATTTTTAGTCCTCGCCTTGGTCTCCAAAATGGACCAGATTGCATAGTCCATCGGATTTGGGTCTGACGAATTCGAAAGCCATTGTGTGGACGAAATGAAGCGTGGAACATTTAACCATTTTTGGTTCACACGAGCTTTATGAGACGGTGCCGACTCCTGTTGGAACGTCCATGGTCTACGACGGAAATGTTTGCGTGTCCACGGCTCTAAAGCAGCTTCTAAAACATTTTCCCGATAATAAGTCGCTTTCACTTTGACACCAGGCTCGATAAAAACGATTGGAGAGCGTCCATCAGCGGTTACTGCGGCCCAAACCATTACTTGAGATAGGAAATTGCTTCGAGTGGCCATACGTAGGCTCAAATTCTCGTATGAGCGTTCGGTCAAGTAAACACGATCGTTTTGAGTGTTTATTAACTGCTCAATTGGGAAATTTTTTTCATCAGAAAACACAATGTTAGGAAATTCGCCACGCCCTTTGCTCTTTCGCACCGAACCTTTTTTTGCTGGGGTGAAAGATCGTGTGCTTTTTGGAACTTGTAAGCCTTGACCTTGATCTCATTTTTCAATATGCGTCGAATGCTGTCTTGCGATATTTTTAGTTCTTTGGTCATTTTTCTTCCACTTTAACGTGGATTTCATTCAATTCGACTCTTCACTTTCCGAACCATTTCTGGCGCTGTTGCGGTTTTTTTGGTCCACCTCCATAGCGTTTTGCAATTCTACCTGCATCATTGTAACGTTTTATAGTGCGATACACAAACACTTTATTCACTTGGAGGTGACTGAGCTCACGAACAATGGCTAGTTGTGATTTTCCAGCCAAATATAACTCAATCACACTATTACGTTTGAATTTCATCACAGAAAAAAAATTCAACAAAACTGAGACGAAAATGCTTTTGATGGCAATATATTGAACTGTCATTAGAACAATTTTCACGTTGATGTCATGAGCTGTTTTACAGATACAAGCAGTGTGAAGTTGGTAACACTTCATATCGTTCGTATGTTACATTCAATATTTTCCACTTAAAGCAAAAAAGTTAAAAAGCGAGAAAGTACCCAGTTTAGTGCCCACGTCAATTTACATTCTATGACAATAAGCGGTTCTGTGAAAACAATAACGCAACCTAGTGTAATGGGCCTTTTGAATTGACAATCAAGCCGTGTGACAGCTGTAAAAAAGGAAAGCTTCAATAAAAATCTTAAACTTTTATGAGCTGCACAAAGAAGCCGATTGATAAAGGCTGTGTACCTATTTGAATGGCGATATGTCTACGAGTATATACAGCTAAGCTCACTAGTTCCAAATTGACGGCTTTTCTGCAATTGGGGACCCCTCAAGAAGTTGGGCTACATGCTGATTTTTTCTTAATATGGCAACGAAAGTGCACCCTTCAGTAAAGTTCAAACACTTAATAATTTTTTAGAAAGCGTAAGCCTTTCAATTAGTTGCTAAATACAAATTTTTGAATAGGTGACCGCCGCACGTTGGTCCGAGGATAAAGAAATCTCGTAAATTTAAATTAGTTAAGCAAAATTCTAAAAATAGTTCAAATCGCTCACTCCATAAATGTACCTCACTTGGATCTATAGTTAAAAACTCAAAACTCATATAATATTTTGATTTAAGCATAAACACGAAGATATCTTAACGAAATTCAACACATAATTTACCCACGGCATTAAAACTTAACGAAATCGGGAAGCAACCACGCCAACTTCTCATTTTTCAAAATCAGACAAAGTGAAATATTTCAGTAGGTTAGGTTCGGCTGAAGCGGTTGTTTTGTAGGACACACTCAGGCTCTTAGCCCATTGTGATGCCGCGTGGGGAGCTTGTCCCTATCTCTCCTAAAACCAGTGTGTGCTCTTCAAAAATTTTAAAATATCTCTGATTTCTGTAGAGCTGAGATCTCCCAACTCATCAAAAAATTGTTCACCCAGAATAGTAAACCTGCGTGTAGATAGAGCAGGACAGTGGCATAGTAGGTGCGAGATTGACTCTTCCTCGTCCTCATCTAGACAACTTCTACAGAAGTCATGTGTTAGCACGCCCATTCATTGGGCGTGTCTACCTATTAGGCAGTGCCCCGTTATGACTGAGATCAATGTGATAAGACTGTGTTTATTTTGGCTTAGCAGAGATTCTGTGCGTTTAGCATTTAGAGTCGGCCACAGTTGACGGGCGACTTTCGTTTGCTTTCTTCAATTTCTTCAAGGATGAGTAGCTTACATGTTTGTAAGGGCATCGCTATGTCATTATCTATGTACTCATGAGTCAATTTAGTGACGAGTCTCGCTAGTTCATCAGCTCTAGAGTCAGCCTCAATGTCGCGATGGCCAGGAACCCATGTTACCTTTAGGTGAAATGACTCAGCCCTCTCGTTAAGAGATGTGCGGCATTTCATGGCTATCGACTGTTTTGTGAGGGATTTTATCACCGCTTGGCTATCAGTGAAAATGTAGATATCATTTCCAGATATCGCATCACTCTGTATCAGTGTCGCCGCTTTTATTATTGCCATCAGTTCTGCCTGAAAGACACTACAGTAGTCGGGGAGCCGAAAACGGAAGGAGATCCCCAGATGCTCGGAATATACACCTCCGCCCACCCTGCCATCGAGCTTTGAGCCATCTGTGTATACAAGGATGTACTCGTCCTGTCTTACCACGTCCCGTTCCCACTCTTCCCTTGAGGGTAGCAGGGTCGTAAACGATGTAATGGCAAGTATAGGCGGGAGTGCATAGTCCACCAGTCCGGGATTTTACCGTGACCATAATCCGTGTTTGACCACTTATTTAGAGTGTTCAGCCTTATTGCCGCACTGCGTGCGTTATATATTGCCTGTAGATCTCCCGGAAGGAAGTTTAATGTCGCATATAATGCTTTCGATGGTGTGGTTGAAATGGCGCCGGTTATCAGAACAGATGCTAGTCTTTGAATCTTGTCAAGTTTTTTGATGTTCACACCCTTCTGAAGGGCATCCCACCATATTACAATACCATAGTAGAGAATTGGCCTAACCACAGCTGTGTAGAGTCAATATATCATTCTGAGTTCCAATCCCCATTTCTTCCCAATAAGCCTTCTGCAGGAATACATTGCGGTCATAGCCTTGCGTGCTCTGTCTGCGACTGTGAGCCCCCAATTTAGCTTCCTAACAGTATCGGATCCGTTTTTTCCGGATTTACTGCTAGTCCTCGACTTTTACACCAAAGTGATAATATGTTGGGAGATCTTTGTTGGAGATCATATAATGTTGGAAGCTGTTTCCCCGAGATTGCTATCACAATATCATCAGCATATGATATTATTTTACCTCCCATTTTAAATATTTCAGTAATTAGAGAAGAAATTGTCCTAATTCGAGATTTGTATTGACTTTGGCAGTCCCTAAAGCACAGTGCAGTAGTTTTGAAAACGGTCTTGGCAGCGCAGAGTAGTATGGCTCTATAAATTTTGGAAGCTCATAAAGATTACAAATATAATTGAAATAGGCAAGTCCCTTTAAGTACCTCCTTTATTCCTGTAGTAAGGATTTTTTAGTAATTTTATTTATATGACTAGCGCTCACACACTTTGTGGGCTGTTTGGCCGAAATCCTCCTCCTATTTGTGATGATTCTTAAAAATTTCAACATGCGCTTCTACGCTCTATGCCCTACGCTCTTCTTCTGCTTCCTCTAGGAGCTAGGCTGGTCATTAGCCAATGCTACTTCTAGCGTAACTACATAAAAAATCTAGTTCTGGTATTTCTTGAATTTAGCTGTAGTTTGCGAACACGCGTTATATGGAAGTATAATGGCACTGCTGCCATCGTTTACAAGTGGCTAGGGTTCGCTTCTGAATTTGCATTTTTACTATATCTATTTTTTCGTTTGTAAGCTCCGAATTTTTTCATGGACTGTGCTTGCATGGACATTTCTAGAACATGTTAGCCTGGTTGGCAACAAGTCGCGCATAGAGCTTTTGGTCCCTAGCGATACCAGATAGAGACCGACCTCTATAAATACCTAAAGTAGACATCATGTAGGATGTCAGCGCTTTTGGAGAATCTAAGCAGCGCTAGGTGTTAAGCTATTGAGACATCCTCCAGACCCTCAAACAATGGGGCTCCCAGGCATTTTAGACACGTTTTTAATAATGCCGGACAAACGCACAGAAGGTGTTCTAAAGTTTCCTCAACATCCTCTCTGCATTTCCTGCATTTGTCCGTGTTAGCAATCCCTATCTTATACCCACGTGCAGCCAATAGATTATGACCTGTTAGTATACCTATAGTAGTTCTGAAGTCCTCTAGCGAGAGCTTAAGTACGAATTGAGTCAGGTTTTTGTCGCTAGTTCTGCACATGACTTTTGCTGTTTTGCATGTGGTCAGATTAGTCCACCTAGCTTCCACTCGCCTTTTCATGTAGTTGTCCATATATTGGTATGCCCATTTAGCGGTTTTGGTATGTCGTTCTCTTGTTCAAATGGTAGTCTAACAGTACTTTTTGCTATCTCATTTACTATTTCGTTCCCCATAATGCCTTTGTGACCAAGTACCCAGTAGATATGCAGCCTACTATTTGCGGCTAGCCTTTCTATGGCTTCCCTGCTCCTTTGACCATTTTTGGACTTAATACAATATGAGCGTATTGCTTTTACTGTATATATTATATTAATTGTTGAGTTCTTTCTTGCTCTTGTGTAGGCTAGCCCCGCGACTTTTCCCACAGCAAAAACTTCCGCTTGGAAAATACTGCTGTGGTCTGTAAATACCTGCTGCCACTCCGTCTAAAGTTTTAGAGCCGTCTGTATAGATGTGAAAAGTTCTATGGCCAGGCTTCATGCCTTTGTGCCATCCCTCCTCTTCTATTGTAGTGCGAAACCTTCTCTCCCAACTAAAGTGCGGAGTCATGTAGTCTGTGTATCCTGAGCTCCACTTTCCTATTGAGCTGTGACCGAATATTCTGCAGGTGAATACTCCAGCAGACACCAACCTGCTCGCGGATTTCGCTGCCAGGTTTTCCGCCATAAGATCAATAAGTGGCATGCTGAGCATTATTTCTAGCGCCGCCGTTCGAGTGGTTTTCATCGCTCCTGAGCAGCGAGTCGTTGAATCCTTTCTAGTGGCTTTAAGTATGTCAGTTTTCTTGTCGCAGCCCACCATACTAAGGCCCCATGCAGCAATATCGGTCTAACTACTGCCGGGGTTTAAGAGGTTTGTAAAAACCATTATTATGTGAGACTTGAATAATTGAGATGTAAAGAAATTTATTCTTTTCCTGCGAAAAATATTATATCAAACGCTAAATGCGATTTTGATGCACGCATATCTTTTAAACCACTTACGTGAACAAAATAATTGTTTCCTCAAATTATTAAAAAGAAGCATGTTTTTTAATAAAAGCACTACTAAATTTTAATAAAAACCATTTCTTACATTTATAATCCGTTGAAATAGTACATGAAAAATTACATGCTTTAGAATCTTTCAGTAGCTTCACTCAAATGTTTCTAAAGGCAAACTATTATTATTGGAGGAAAAATATTCTGGATTTTACTTAGTCGGTCATTTCACTTTAAAACTACGACATTTGATATTTTTAAATTGAGTCGTCAAAAACATAATTTTTTCTACTAAAATACCCCGAGCGCCTTACCCGAGTGAGGTTGTCCGTTTGCCAATAGTGCTCGTCCCTCGGTAGCAAATGGCAAGCCTCCGAGAGTATTTCCACCATAAAAAAGCTGCTCATAAAAATCTTTAGGTCCCTCGTTTAGTGGAACAGTATAAAGTCGCTCAAGACAACTAAGAAAAGAAGCATGGCCAAACACCCGAAATAATGATGTAAGTACTCGTATAAGACAATTACGTATATGCAATAATACATAACTGTTTTAAAATGACTGCTACTTCAGTAGCCCTAATTTTTCAGCATGTTGGCGCTGGCCCCTAGTACAGCAATAGATCAAACAATATTAGCCCTAAAGTGGCTGAATTATTTCTTTGTTGTCAACATAGCATCAACTTTCAACGCCACTCCATAAAACAGGTCTGTGGTGGGGTCAAACCGGAGCCCCCTAGTGTGTGTATCTAACGCGCTTAGATAGCCCTACAAATTTATATGGGCTTGAGAGCCAAGAAGCAGATTACACTTTTTCAAGAGGTTTTGTTACTTTGAATGATTTCGAGATATGCCGCCATAAAAATGCAAAAACATAAGGTTATGTTGCATCATGGGATATTTTTTTTTTGTTTTTGGGAGTTTGTAACAATATCTCCAAGTATAACATTCTCCTTTCTAAACCCGTTTTCAGGCATATAAAAAAGTGTTTATTGGTCTCTGAAGTACCACCTTTAGGATTTACAGTGTTTATTTCATATTATTCTCTTTATCTGCTGCTACTTAGTTTCGCATATCGGAGGAGTATAGTCAAGTTATTGATTCCAAATTTTTGTCGGCTTATATCGTCGAACTTAGTTCAGTCCGTTAAGCTGAATAGCTAGACCGCTTGCGTAGCACGCAAAAACCATCTTGGTGAAATTAGAGCTGACCTCAATTTAGGTTAAAGTACTACAACAAATGGCCTCTGTATCGCTCTCCGTTGCTCTTAAAATAGGTGTACTTTTAACTTCTCAAGCAAAATAGAAAAAAACCGGTGTTATTTCCCCACCAAAACATGCTTCAAAAAATCAACCCTCAGGATGTAATAGCTCCTCACTGCTAGTTTATTAACTTTGCGAGTGTTGAACAAATCAATGAAAAGTAGGTTAGATTAGGTTATGGTGTGGCCACTCTCCAAAAAAGTTTAGTAGCGGTCCACTTGACACCACAAAATTGGAATCAAGTACCTCCTCTAATCTACGTTTTCAAGGGGTTCCTATTGGACAGTGCTCGGTGATGATAATAACCACCGTACTAATGTAAGGCCGGTCTATATTGATGAGGGGTCTAGTTCTAGGCTCAATTTTGAAGGTATTTAGTAAAGTTACAGGCGCAAGCAACTAAGGAAGGTTTTTGAGGCTCATCAGTATAGAATTGTAAGATTTTCGTCTATGGCCTCTATCAAGAGAATCAAAATTTGTCACTTGCCCAGTTAAAACATGTTTTAATTTACAAGTACCATTGAGAGCTGAGGATTTTTCTGGCAGGAGCTGTTCTTAAAATAAAATTAAATTATTGACACAAAAATAAAAGCAAAGGTAAAATGTTCGCCCTTAATCAGTGTATTTAAGAAGTAGGAGGTCATAAAAGCGGTTGAAGGAGGCAGCACATCTTTATATCTATAGATACTTAAATTCCAAGGGGTGGAAGAATTTTCTCGTCTGTTTCCTCATAGTCCACTATACTTCAGCTCTAGTGCAAATTTAAGCTGTGTTGTAATGGAAATTTTAGAGTTCTTCATTTCGACCGCCGTAACCGAGTAAGTTGGTAAATTACCAACATTTTATAGTGTGATTGAAAAGGTTTTTTCTTATAAGAATCGCCCCATGGCAGGCAATGGCAAATCACCGAATATATTTCAGCCATGAAAAGGCTTCTCACAAAAACCATCTGCCGTTCGAAGACGTCATAACAGTAGCTTCCTCCATTTGTCGAAAAACGTTAAGATTTGCAACAAAAATGAGATGAGGAAGCCAACCAAAACACCTAACAAAGGATGTAAGTGCCAATAAGTATATATTTATAATATATAACACATGGGCTGAAAAGTCCCGGGCCTAATACATAGATGGCACTAGTTTTATTGCATTCGCCTCTTTTTCAGTTAGTACTAACCTTAAAAAGACAGCTGGTAAATGTTCATGATATTCTATTGATTAGTTCGTGAGCTATTGCGCCAAGAGTAACGCTACTTTTGTAATTTTCAAAGCAATGGATGAAAAACATTTTAATTTTTCACTGCTTCTTGAAGGAAAAAAATACCTCTCGAGCGAAGCAATGGCTGGAAAAGTGTTATGGGAGCTCAGCTCCATCAGAAATAACAATAAAACAATGGTTTGCTGACTTCAAACGTGGTCGTAGAGATACCGAAAGGCACAATGCAGTGGACGTCCAAATGGGGCAGTAACATCAGAAAACATCAAAAATTCCCAAAAGTGAAGTCGCGTGAGTTAGCTGACATCGTACAGATATCAAAAGAATCTATTGGCTTTATATTGTATGAGCATTTGACTATGAGAAAGCTCTGTTCAAAATGTTCTTGTTTCATCAAGACAACGCACCGTGTCATAAGTCAATCAAAACAATGGCAAAGCTACATGAAGTGAACTTCGAAACTCCACCCACATCCACCGTATTCGCCAGATTTGGCTCTCAGTGACTACTGGCTGTTCGCAGACTTAAAAAAATGCTCAATCGTAAAACATTTCGCTCCAATGAAGAGGTTATCGCTGAAACTGAGGCCTATTTTGAGGCAAAAGATAAATCGTTCTACAGAAGTCATATAGAACTGTGTTAATAGGGAACCTAAGAGCTTTCTTCACTACTTTATTGCCACCAAAAATGGTGAGTTTTGAACAAACGATGTTAGTCTTGATTTCTAGTTTTGCACCATGTCAATTGCAAAGCTTGAAGACGACAGCTACTTTGAAAGTCTGTGACTACTCACTCTCAATGAGAGTTGCTTGTAGACTATACCTCCTGCTATTTCACTGTCCATTTTTGCACCGTTCTGAAATTCGGGTTCGCTTAAAATTATATTAAATGCCCGTTTACTTCTGCAAAGCATATTAACGGGGAAGTTGTGACGAATAATAAACCTCTCTGAACTGATAGCTACATTCTTTAGGTTATATTCCTATATTCTTTGGGATAAACGCATAAGCAGAGCCATCATCGACTAGAGCCAGAGCAGTTAGATGAACAAACTCTTAGGACAATTCTAAGAATTTGCCTTCCGGCCTACTTTTTTTTGGCAATTTTATTTTGTTTCTTGTGCTATCACCACAGACTTATGCTTATTATAATGGTTGGTTGGTTAGAGTGTTGATTCATCCAGAATCCAACTAGCGCTTCCGCACCATTTTGTTGCCACATCCTCGTTACCAAATTGTTTAACAGTTATTTACAGCAAGACTATATCCAGTCTGTGCGGTTTAGGAATCTTATTAGGTTGTTGACGTCTAAGCCAGACAGTTGCTCGAGACTCTCGAACAGCGGTTTGGCCAGGGTTAACATTCTGTCCTTCCATAGGGCAGGGCATTCACAGAGGAAATGGAAGATTGTTTCCTTTTTCTCCGGTTGTTTACAACTATGACAGTATGTGTTGTGAGGGATGCCCATTTTGGCGGCTTGTTCTCCGATAGACCAGCAGCCAGTTATGACTGCCGTTAGTCTACAGGCGTCCCCTCGTTTCATGTTTATCAATGTCGACGATTGCTTGAGGTTGTACGAGGGCCATAACGTCCTGCTGATTTTGCATTTCGTCTGGTCTCTCCATCTACAATCTGCAATTCGAAGGAATTTTAGGGAAATTGCATTCTTGATAATGGAATAGTAAATAATAACCAACGTCCGCAGAGCTAGTCTTGACCGTAATTTTCGAGCAGATTTCGTGACCTTCTGATTTTCAAACTAATTTCGATAAATTAATTTCTTTGCGTTGGGCTTGAAGCTGTGTATGATATTTGTGAAACCTGACCTGGACCAGCAAGCGTGACTACTCTCAATTCGCTGTCAATTAGTTGTTCATAACTTTGCCTAGCTGTCATTTTCAAGTATTATATAATTTTGCCAAATTTTGTTTAAATGCTCTCTTATCATTTCTCACTCACACCTTTGATTCCACTGAAATTGCAATGAGTTTCTTCAAATTTGTCTGTCTATTCGCCTATTTGTTTATCAGCATTTTCGAAATTAAATTGTAACCAATTTTATGCTGGCAATTGGTGCCACTTTCATCCGTTTCACACGCACATACACACACACTTAGCAGACAAACCGACGTACAAAGGATCGGCGAGACCTCTTTTGCACCTTCAAGTCAATCATTTTAGCGGCACTATCGACCCTTTTATTGCCAACAAAGGGCACGAAAAGTGGCAATTCCACACCAATTTGATGGCATCAAATAGGCACAAATATACAAACATATATACATACGTAACAGACAAAGAGACGGCGCACAATGTCAATATATATTGAATATGCAAAAGTGAATAAAAAGTGGCATGCATACATATATATGTATATATATTTTTTTTCAATTGCATCGATATATATACATACCCATACATATATATTTAATAGTCAAGAAATTAGACTTTTCATTTGCACAATAATGAATGGAAAAGGACATGACAGCGAAATTAAAAGCGCACACTTTGAAACAAAAGGTCACCAATTACAGAGAAGAAAAAATGAAAAAAGCAAAAATAGCTAAATGAAATAGTGAATTTAAATGAGCAAAGTGAAAAAATCAAGGCATACAATCAGACAGCAAGCAGGCGAAGCGCAACTCAATGAGAATTGCCAGCGAATTTCTTTCAATTTCAGCAGCCATTTTTTGCTCTGCTCAAGTGCTGTCTTTTCAATCAACTTAATTCTTTCTATACTCTTTCTATTCCTTCTTGCCTTAGAACTGAGTAATTTAGTGCAATCACTATGTCGATATTTGACTAGCGATGACAAAAGTATGCAATGTAAAAAAAAAGTATGTATTAATGGTTAATTTTTTCTTACAGAATTTAAAAGATCAAATTTTAACAACAAACGTTTGGCTCGAACACGAGTGGCAGGATCACAAATTCAAGTGGGATCCTTCAGAATATGGCGGAGTAACTGAGTTGTACGTGCCATCGGAGCATATTTGGCTGCCTGATATTGTGCTCTATAATAAGTGAGTATGGAAGAGGGAAGAATGAAGAGAGAAAAAAAGAAAAAAGAGAAAAGGAAGAAGAAGGTATTCTAAAATCAAAAGGAAAAGAGAAGATTTAAGTTAGAAAGAAGAAGGTAGAAAGAAAGATAAAAAAATAAAAAAAGGAGGAAGAGAGAAGAAAATTATAGAGGGACAAAAATGCAGGAAGAAGGAAAAAGTAGGAAGAAAGAAACAAACGAAAGGGGAAATAAAAATGAAGAATTACTAATGAGAGAAGCAAAAGAAAGAAGAAAGGAACAAAAAAGAGATAAGAAGTAAGAAGAAATAAGAAAAAAGAATGGAGTAGAAAAAAGGTAGTGTATAAACTATGAAGAAAAAATAAAGAAAGGCAGAAAAGAGTAAGGGAAGAAGAAAAAAGGAAGGGAAAGAAGGTGCAGACAAAACTGAAGACAGAAAGAAGAAGTAGTAAGAAAGAAGTAAAAGGAAAGGGATAACACAAAAGTAGAAGAAAAACAAAAGAAGAAATAAAGAAGACGAAAGAAGGAATAAAGAAAAAAGCACGAAGAAGAAAGAGGGAAAAATAAATAAGACAGAAGAATAAGAAAGTAGAAGAAAATCAAAAGAAGAAATAAAGAAGACGAAAGGAGGAATAAAGAAAAAAGCACGAAGAAGAAAGAGGGAAAAATAAATAAGACAGAAGAATAAGAAAGTAGAAGAAAATCAAAAGAAGAAATAAAGAAGACGAAAGAAGGAATAAAGAAGAAAGAACTAAGAAGAAAGAGGAAAAAATAAATAAGACAGAAGAATAAGAAAAAAGAAAAATAGAAAAAAAGAATATAATGTGAGAAAAAATAATAAAGAGTAAGGAACATGGAACATGGAACGGAGAACGGAGAAGAAAGAAAAAGGAAGTTAGGACGAAAACAAAAAACAAAAATAGTTAACAAATCAGAAAGAGAAAGAAAGGAAGAAGAAATAAAAAATGAACAGAAGAAAGAAAAAAGAAAGAGAAAAATATAAAAAATAAAAGAAGAAATAAGTAACAAGAACCGAGAAAGAATAAAAAGGAAATGTACATTAAAAAAATAAAAATAGAAAAAAAAACGTAAATTAAAAAAAGAGAAAAGAAAGAAGAAAAAAACAGAAAAGATAAAGTGATCTATAATAACTGAGTACGAAAGAGACAAAAACAAAAAAAGCAAGGAAAATGAAGAGAAAGAACAAATAAAAATACGATAAAAGGAAGGTGAGAGGAGATCAAAGGATTAAGAAAAAATTAAGGTGGAAGTTTGAAGAAATAACAAAGAAGAAAGAACTTACAAAGAATGAGGAAAGAAAGAGGAAAGAATAAAATAACAAAGTAGGAAAGAGAATGAAGGGGAAGAAAAAATGGGAAAAGGGAAAAAGGATAAGGGTATAAAAAAAGAGTAAAATGAAGAAAATAATAAGTAGAAAAAAGTAGTAGAGAAATAAGAAAGAAGAGAGATTAATATAATAAGAGAGAAAAAAGAAGAGATAAAAATAAGAAAGAAAGCGAAGGTAAATATGAAAGAGAAAATGAAAAGGAGAAAAGAAAAAAAATTAAGAAAGAAATAAAAACAGTGGAAAAAAAGAAAAAGGTAGAAAGCAGAAAAAAAGATAATGTAATCCATTAACATTAAACAACAGAATATTACAAAATTTTATATATTTCACTTACTCTTAATTAATACAATTAAAATTAAATTAATTAATATCTAAAGCGTTCAAACGGAAATACCTTATTATATTTTTTGGCTTTTTTTTTTTGCTTTTTGTTTAACTGATCCACTTTTATAATTTTAATATTATACAAAATCGATTTTACAAAATCACTCCAAATTTAATCGATATTATTAAAGTCGAATGCGCATTATTGCTGCGTACTGTTCAAATGTAAATTAGACAACGAATTGCGTAAAGTGATAAGAAGTGATGAATGTGACTGTTGAGAAACGCCAAAATCAATGATATAAACGTAGGGACAACGATCATAAATTCTAACCTAAAGTTACTTCGCATTTATAAAGGGTGATTTTTTAAGAGAAAGTTTTTCAAAAAAACACCCTTGAAATTCAGAAAAATTCATGAAATTTTTATTAAATCGATAGTACAGTTCATATAATTTAATGTTTGAAGATTATTTCATGCAAATGTTGACCGCAACTGCGCTTCAAATGGTCCATCCGCTTAGTCCAATTTTGGCATACTCTTTCCAATGTTTCGGCCGGTATCTCACATATAAATGCTTTAATGTTGTCTTCTGAATAGACGTGAGCTTTAACATAGCCTCACAAAAAATAATCCAAAGGCGTTATATCGCACGATCTAGGTGGCCAATTGACAGGTCCCGAACGTGAAATAAAATGTTTAACGAACTCGCCTCTCAACAAGTCCATTGTTACTCATGCTGTGTGGCATGTGGCACCGTCTTGCTGAAACCACCTGCGATGCAAGTCAAGCTCTTGAATTTTGGGCAAAAAAAAGTTGTATATCAGTTCACGGTAGCGCTAACCATTCACAGTTACGTTACGATTCGCAGCATCTTTGAAGAAGTACGGTCCAATGATACCTCCAGCTCATAAACCGCTCCATACTGTGACCTTTTCTGGATACATCAGCTCTTGCAATTCTTCTGGCTGATCTTCACTCCAAAATCGACAATCCTGCTTATAGACGTACCAATTGATCCAAAAATTAGCTTCGTCGCTGAACACAATTTTTCGATAAAAAAGTAGATCTTTGGCCAACTTTCCAAGAGCCCATTCACCAAAAATTCTGCGTTGCGGTAGGTTGTTCGGCTTCAATTCTTGCACCTTTTGAAAGGCTTAACACCTAAATCCTTTCGCAAAATTTTCCACGTTGTTGAGTAACAGAGGACCAATTCTACGTAAGCGTGTTGGTGGTTTCATGTCCAATAATGTAAATTTGGTTTTAAACTTGTTTAACAGAACACGCTTTTTTATAATGAAATTCAATGATTTGCAAGCGTTGTTCGTTTGTAAGACGATTCATGGTTAAATTATTGATCAAACTAAAGATGTTTGACAGTAAAACAAATACGAAACGTGCGTCAACTGTTTAAACCAACTGTTTAAAAAGATAATAGCTAAAAAATCACCCGTTATATAATCGGAAATACTCATATTGATATTTGGATTAAAATTCATGCAGACATTTTCATTCGTATTCGCACCGACTTTCGTATTTCTATTTTAATTCGCAATCACATTTGTTTTTTGATTTGTGTCTGCACTGCCATTCTTATTCAAATTCGTAAATACTTCCGTATTCGTAAGCGTAAAAAGCAGAGCAGCACAGACTTTGATGAAAATCACTCTTTTTCTTCGTTCATCCTCCTCTTGGTGACACACTGTAAGTTTACAGTACTGTAAAACGCTATAAGTTTGCAAAGTCACACTTTAAAGAGTTTCATCTGAGGAAAATTTTATTCTGAGCAAAGATGTTTCATACTACAACTTTAGTAATAAAACATAGTAATTAAAATAAACAAGAAAAATACCAAAAAAAATATAAAAACTCTCTTTATCGGCATTATATGATATATATTTTTTTTCAATATGTGTATCGATGAGCAGGAAAATATATAAAATACTGGACAAAAACTGGAAAGAAAGCATATACATTTTTCTGTCAATATGGGCATTGAACTTTTATTTCTGAGACATTTTTATCAAAAATCGAAAATAACTTTAAGTAAAGTTTTAAATTAAAATTAATCGCTTACCTAAAGCAGGCAATCACCTATGAAATGAGACTTTCAGCTATTAGTCCATAGATGTCGCTAGGAGTATTTTTAAACCTTCCCAAATGTCTTGTTTTTAACACACTTTTATTAGGTCGGGTTGTATGTATGTATGTATGTATGTATGTATGTAACGGAATCTTTGAGCTTAACTTTCACTGGCTTCTAAACATCTGATCGACTTGAAATTTTGCACACCTATCAAGGACCGATGACAATGCAATAATTTGATAAAAGTTTTCCATTATTCTTATTGGGATTGCCAGGATTAATATTTTCTGTTTTTACCTGTGGGCAAAAAGTAAGGTGAATTTGAATCTTTGAATCTTTTTTTTAACACACTTTTATTAGGTCGGGTTGTATGTATGTATGTATGTATGTATGTATGTATGTATGTAACGGAATCTTTGAGCTTAATTTTCACCGGCTTCTAAACATCTGATCGACTTGAAATTTTGCACACCTATCAAGGACCGATGGGTTTCGCAAAGGGCAGTAATGTGCAACTGGAATACTGATCTTGAGATATGATGTATATCACCTCTTACTGTCAATCTCCCAACTTGAATCCTTCGAGCGGTGAAACTGTTAACCCTAACCAGAGACTGGGTACCTCACAAAGTGGGAAACCCCAGTGGAAGGAAAGGGAACAAAAGAAGTGGGTGATCTGGCTCTCCTAGAGGGGACTGGTCCTAAGGCTGACAACCTTATACCAGTATTTATTGTCGCGAATCCACAACAACAGCCTCGGATAACTGATACAATCAAAAGATACCGACCCAAGCAACGAATTAAGGACTATGATTTACGTTTTGCTACTTGGAATATACGAACAATGCTACAAGCCGGCAAGATGTCCGAAATAGCGGATGAGTGTATGAAATATAATATTGACTTAGCAGCTCTACAAGAGATACGCTTTGCGGATCATGGTGAGATAAGAAAGAAAGCCTATTCAATTTTCTTCAGTGGTCCAAACAAACGAGGACAGCTAGGTGTGGGCTTTTACATTGACAAAAAACTTAGAGAAAGTATAATGGCTTTCGAGCCAATTAGTGAAAGACTCTGCCTCATGAGACTCAAAGGAAGATTTCAGAACATAACAGTTGTAGCCGCGTATGCGCCTACCGATGTCGCAGACGATTTTGCAAAAGACTCCTTCTATGCAGAACTGGAATATGTGATGTCAAAATCATGTAAATATGACATAAAAATGCTCCTCGGAGATTTAAATGCAAAGGTGGGAAACACCAATATTAGCAAAGACGTTGGGGGAAAGCACTCTCTACACGACGAATCGAACGATAATGGTGCACGACTAATAAATTTTTGTCTAAGCAGCGGGCTGTGGATAAGCAGCGTTTCTTTTCCACACAAGAAAATTCATAAGCAAACCTGGGAAATGCCCGGAAGGAGAGGATCGAACCAGATAGATCATGTATTGATGGATAAAAGACACGCAACCTCGGTCATTGACGTCAGATCGTTTAGAGGCGCAAACTGTGACTCTGACCACTACATGGTGATTGCCAGGATAAGGCAAAAAATTTCAAATATAGGCAACGATCGCAGGTTCAAGAAAGTAAAATGGAGTACTGAGCGAATTTCAGCGGATGAGAAAGAGCGTCGTGCATACCAAGAAATCATAAAGAGTAATCTAATCGTAACAAAGGAAGACTCAGCAGAAACAATCTGGGCTAAAGTAAAAAATGCGGTTATTGGAGCAGCTAAAGAGAAAATAGGCACAAAAAGATGCACCACAAATGAGTGGTTCGATGCAGAGTGTAAAGCAGCTATTGAAACAAAAAACGAAGGGCGAAGAAAATATTTAAACAAACGAACAAGACAAAACCTACTTGAATATAACAAAAAAAGGCAAGCCGCAAAGAAAATTATAAAACAAAGGAAAAAACAGGACATCAACAGCAAAGTTCAGCGTATCGAGAATGATTTCAGTCAAGGAAATGTAAGAAATATGTACAGCGCAATTAGAAGCCAAACAAAGACATATCAGCCACGAACAAACTTGTGCAAAAACAAGGAAGGTGAAATAATAACAGAAAGAGAAAAAATTTTGAATAGATGGCAAGAATACTTTAGTGATCTTCTGAATATAGAACATGCAACAGACTACGGTCCACACTGTATAGATGAGACATACTTTACAGCAGAAAACTTCATAGAAGCACCGGGTCGTAACGAAGTGGTAGAAAGTCTGAAAAAGTTAAAAAATAATAAAAGCAGCGGAAGTGACCAAATAAATGCAGAACTTCTAAAATACGGCGGTGAAGTACTCAATAACATGATAACAGAACTGATACGCAAAATTTGGGAAACCGAACATCTACCGGAAGAATGGGACAATAGCCTTATAGTACCATTACATAAAAAAGGCGACAAAACAAATTGTAATAATTATCGAGGCATATCTCTCCTCAACACTGGTTATAAAGTCTTTACAAATATACTCAACAAAAGGTTGAGCGTATATGCTGAGGAAATTTTGGATGACTACCAGTGCGGTTTTCGCCAGGGTAAGACCACAACAGACCAATGTTTCACACTAATGCAAATTCTTGAGAAACACAGAGAGTTCGAACTAAATCTGCACTGTCTGTTCATTGATTTTAAGCAAGCTTTCGACAGCATCAATAGAAACTGTCTGAACGACATAATGCTTAAACAAGGTATACCGGTAAAAATTATAAAACTAATTCAGATGACACTATCAAACACTAATGCCAAGGTTATGATAAATGGAGATGTTACCAACGAATTCAGCATTTCATCAGGTGTAAAACAAGGCGATTCACTATCAGCGACAATTTTTAATTTATTACTACATGAGGTAGTATGCAAACTGAAATGTGGCAATTCGATTTTTAATTGCAGCTCGCAAGTGTTAGCTTATGCCGATGACATTGTCGTGATTGCACAGAATGAACATGAGCTTAAGAAAATTTATATGCGATTGAAAAACACAGCTTTAGAAGTGGGTCTACGGGTAAACATAGATAAAACGAAATATATGCACTTCGCAAAGAAACCGAGTGAAGATGCACACATTGAAATAGATGGTGAATGCATACAGAAGGTCGACAAATTTAAATACTTGGGTTTTTTCATCAGCAGTAATTCTGACACTTCCGTGGCAATAAATGACCGAGTAAGTGCGGCAAATAAAGCATTCTTTGCTCACATAAAATTATTCAAGTCCCGATTGCTATCAAGAGATCAAAAGATAGCAATGTATAAAGCGCTTATAAGACCCATACTAACATACAGCAGTGAGGTATGGGTACTTAAAACAAAAGACATGGACCAAATACTAAGGTTTGAAAGAAAGATACTGCGAACAATATATGGTCCTTCCCGGCGAGATGACGGAACGTATCGGATAAGATACAATCATGAGCTAGACACATTGATACGTAATGGAAACGCAATACGCTTTATAAAAAGTCAACGAATCAGATGGCTGGGGCACATGTACCGAATGCCCAAATGGAGAGCTGCCAATATAGCGTTCCATAGACAACCAATTGGACGGAGATGTCGAGGGAGACCAAACAAACGCTGGGTAGATGAGGTCACAGCCGACCTGCAGAAAATGGGTATCACAAACTGGAAAGGAGTAGTAGAGAATCGATCGGAGTGGAGAACCGTAGTTGTGGAAGCAATGGTATGCACAAGACTGTAATGCTAATGATGATGATGATCAAGGACCGATGACAATGTAATAATTTGATAAAATTTTTCCATTATCCTTATTAGGATTGCCAGGATTAATATTTTCTTTTTTTACCTGTGGGCAAAAAGTAAGGTGAATTTGGTTGTAAAATGAAAAAATCTTTTTTTATTCTTGTAAATCAGTTTCTCAGGCTCCCTCCACGAAATAAGTTCTTCATCCCGATTACTTCTTTATCACGGCCGATAACTGCATAGTTTTAGACCCACAGTCGATAAGAAAGGAATTAAATATAACACGAATATATCGAATCATTTATTCACTGACTGCAATGATAACAATAATTTTCATTCATAATAAACAAAAAATAGTTTAAAGAAACTAAAAAACACGCTTTTTTGCCAATCGAACTAAAAAGTAGAAAATAAAAAATAGTTAAAAAAAACTAAAAAACACGCTTTTATTGCTAATCGAACTAAAAAGTAGAAAATAAATTTTAATGACAAAGAGACCTATAATGAAGTAATAGCAAATCGAACGATCAGTCATAGTCAACTACCTCAGAATAGAATTATAACAAAAATTAAGATGCAAATAGAGTAATTCAAATTAGAGTTAAAAGCGTGGAATGCATTTTGCTTCACTTTCATAACCCTCTGTACATAGGTAGTTGCCAATAGAATGATTGTAATATTTACTATATCAAGCATCCCTCGCTTTTAACTCTAATTTGAATTACTCTATTTGCATCTTAATTTTTGTTATAATTCTATTCTGAGGTAGTTGACTATGACTGATCGTTCGATTTGCTATTACTTCATTATAGGTCTCTTTGTCATTAAAATTTATTTTCTACTTTTTAGTTCGATTAGCAATAAAAGCGTGTTTTTTAGTTTTTTTAAACTATTTTTTATTTTCATCTGTCATCTGTCAACAATATTCAGTTCATTGTTTGTTACGTTTCATACAAGAATGCATTTTTCGCTCTTAAAAATTTCGAATTTTGCGTCTTCAAACTACGATTTGCGGACATCTGTTATCAATTGAAGAAAAACGCTTCTCCCGGTTCAAAAGGAAGTCTTTTATGCATCGAATCGTTACGGGTGATGAAAAATGGATGTATTTCTCCAATCCCAAGTGTAAACGATCGTATGGTCCGCCCGGCCACAAGCCAAAAACAACGGCCAAACCAAATCGCTTCGGCCGCAAGGCAATGCTGTGTGTTTTCTGGGATCAGCGTGGTATGATTTGGTACGAGCTATTAAAACCAGGTGAAACAGTTGTCGGTGCACGACAATTGGCCGATTTGAACAGCGCTATGCACCGAAAACGCCCAGAATATGCCGATCGGCGTCGCAAAGTAATTTTTCTTGATGACAATGCACCGTCACATCGAATAAGAGCGACCCGGGAATTGGTGGAGACGTATGATTGGGAACCGAACTAGTTTTGGAGCGACTTACTCACCAGACTTGGCGCCTTCCGAATATCATTTATTTGTATCGATGGGCCACGCACTTTCCGAGCAGCGCTTCAATTCTCAGGAAGAAGCCAAAAAATGGCTCGTTGATTGGTTTGCGGCCAAAGACGGCCAATTTTTTTGGCCCCGCATCCACAAATTGCCTGAGAGATGGGAAAAATGTGTTGCTAGCGATGGCTATTATTTTGAAGATAAAATTTGTAACCATTTTTTGTTAACAAACGTTTGAAATGGAAAAAAGGCTCATTTCATAGGTTTATACCGCAGAAAAATAACATCTTCATGCAAATTTTCTATTTAAACCAAATCATTTTTAAATAAATTTGCTGCGCAACAATTCAGTCCAAATTTAAATTTCACTAAAAGACTGGTAGACGCGGATTCACTTGCATATAAAAAAAATTTAAATATATAAACTATGGCAAGTTATTTTCTCTTAATTTCCCTTTCTTCTCTGTACACAAAAACTTTTTTTTTTTATTAGACACAGAAAGGTTCTTTACAAATAAGTTGAGTTACTTACTTCAGAATGTCCAATGTACAATTCGCGGGGTGATAAGTAGTCAGTAGGTGAATCAATCTCAGTTTTGCTTGTCCTTAAAAAAGAAATTAATTAATTCGGTGTATAAGATTAATTATTCTTTGCTGCAGCCATTCGAAATGGTTACTTCATTAGTATTTGTTTGCAGTTTTTTAATTCATAAACAAACTTCACTGCTCGGACCTTCAGGAGGCTTACAATTTCTAAGTACTGTAGTTGTAACAGAGTTAATTTTTTGTACGTTTGTATTCAACTGATCTTAGATTTAAAAAAATAAGTAAGTCAATGCTAATACTAGGTTGTTCAATAAGTTTTGCGTTTCGATGAGATAAAAACAATTTTAGGGTTTGAAATACACTTGATTAAATATTCAGTATAGTCTCCCTGAACATCAATACACTTGTTCCAATGAGATTCCAATTTATGAAGTCCATCCCTGAATTGAGAATCTGGAAAGACTGCAGAATAATATTCAGAATTTATTGTTTTACCAGTACGCAAGTAGTCAACGAACAAATTCCTTTTGCAATCCAAAAACTGATGTTAACACCTTCTTGGCCGATTTCTGGACACGAGCTAGTTTTGGAGCTGAAGAACCAGGTTCTTATCACTCATAAGCCTCTTGTTTTAATTTAGGATCAAATCATAGTGATGAACCGGCACACAAAACCTACTTTATCCTTCCGAAAACGCTCTAAATGTTGCTGAGAAAGTCGTATTCGAATGTGTTTTTGTTCCATTTTAGCCATTATTAGCGAATGCGGCACCCATTGTCCATACAGCTTTCTGAAACCCAATACTTCCGTGAGAATATTGCTTACACTGCCCAAGTGAGATGACTAGGGCTTCTACTAAATCTCTTTCAATTACTCAAATGTTAAGTCCTTACACACTTTCAACATTCGTTCATAAATTTCCTTCGCTTTTAAGCCTTCCAAAAATAAAAATTCATTTACTGGTACTTGATTTTTCCATTGTAGAAAATTCTGTGCTTTGGTGGAACTTCCCTTCAGAAATATTTTGAATTTTCCAACAAAAATTAGAGGTTTTTTTGGCGTTAATCTTTCCTAAACATCTTTCATTTGGTACTCATATTTTAAAATTTATTAGAGTTATTTAATTTATTTCCATTTTCTAATCAAAAATCTATTTTTTCATTAATATTTTGGACCGCTAGTCTTAGCTAGTATTGCTTTCCGTAATCTTATATAATTATTGATAATTATATTTCTAATAAATAATTAAATATTAATATAAAAATTTGCAATAAAAAACTTAGGTGGCAACTTTATTCAAAAATATTTGTTATTCAATTTTGTTAAACACCTTTCATTTGAGAACAATGAACCAATTTCAATTTTTTTAAATAATTGCCAAATCTTGATAAAAATGAGGTGCCAGCCATACTAAAAAATATTTTTTTAATGCTTCGTTATAATAAATTAAATGGCAATGCTATAAAAATACACTTTATTGGATTTATGTTTTTCGAAATAACTTTGCTTTGTCACTTTTGTTAAAATATGAATTTCTATTTCTCACTTAAAAAACATTTTCTTGAATTAAATTTAAATTTGAACTTTCGCAACTGTTTTATTATTAGTGTTGTATCCTACAAGATTATTGAAAAAACCTTATTCTTTAGAAATGTAACACATTCTCATTTTCTCTTTCGAACAGCGCCGATGGCGAGTACGTCGTAACCACCATGACCAAAGCCATTCTTCATTACACAGGCAAAGTTGTTTGGACTCCGCCTGCAATTTTCAAATCGTCCTGTGAAATTGATGTACGCTACTTTCCGTTCGATCAGCAAACGTGTTTCATGAAATTTGGCTCATGGACCTATGATGGTGATCAGGTAAAATTTAAACAAAATTAAAAATTCATCAAATTGGAAAAAAAATTTAAATTTGTTACAAATATGCATATTTTGGTCTATGCTGGCCTATGCTTTAGACCATGCTGAAACATCTAAAAAATTGTATCTAAGGACATGGTAGGGGTGCTCATACTAAATCGTTTAATACGTTACCCCCTACTCAGTAGTTTTCTAGTAAAACTAGTTTTGCCAATCAAGCAAAAATAAGGAAAAACGGGCGCTCACAGATAAAAATATGGTATTCAACATAGCCAACTTATGCATTATTTAGAAACCTAGACTAGCAAATTTTTATAAATTTTATTTAAATTTTGTTAAATTAATGCATCCCCTTCTTAAGTCCATAGTTTTGTTTATTAAAGTTTTCCTGGCTCTCTTTCAACTTCAGAAATAGTTGTTGGGATAAAAAACAAAATCATTGGTAATGCATGATTATTAAAAAACAAAATTATGGTATAAGAGTTGATAGTGTTTTTCAATAATTTTTTCTAATTTTCCTCCTCTCTCTGTCACAGATTGACTTAAAGCACATCAATCAAAGGAACGATAAAGACAACAAAGTCGAAATCGGCATAGACCTGCGTGAATATTATCCCAGCGTGGAATGGGATATATTGGGTGTGCCTGCAGAGCGTCATGAGAAATACTATCCCTGTTGCGCTGAGCCATATCCAGGTAATTAAAACATGTATATCTAGACACCATTTTATAAAAACAAATACTTTAGAAACATTGAATCTGTTGAGAAAAAATAATTAAAAAACCAATAAGTGTGTTCTGGGGAAGTTTTTTCTGATTTTTCCCTATTTCCATTTTTATTAAAAGTAGTTCAATGTCGAAAAGCAAAAAGCTAATTATTATTTCAAACTATTCACCAATAGACTATTTTAGGCGATGGCTAATTTGTGAATAACTTTCTAACTATTTCCTCGAACATATAAATATATTATATACCAAAAAATATTACATGTTTTATATTTTGCCTCCAATAATGAAAACAGTAGTCAGTGGTGCGTGACTACCATTCTGACAAACGGAGAACGTAGGTTCGAATCTCCGTGAAACACCAAAAAATTAAGAAAAAGTGTTTTCTAATACCGGTCACCCCTCGGCAGACAATGGCAAACCTTCGAGTGTATTTCTGCCCTGAAAAAGCCCTCATAAAAAATATCAGCCATTTGGAGTCGGCTTAAAACTGTGGGGCCCTCCAGTTATAGAATAACATCAAGACTCACACCATAAGAAGAGTGTAAGCGCCAATTACCTATATTTATAATGAAAACAATAAAATAATAATAAAAATAGCTTTATTGTTTTTCAAAATACTCTCCTTGCAAGTCAATACACTTCTTTCGTTTGAACCAATTTTCAAAGCACTTTTGATACTCGGAAGTGGATACCTCCAAAACGAGTTGTTTGAACGCTTCAACAGCTTCTTCAGGCGTTAAATAACGTTGACCTCGCGTTTTATTTTATGCTCGGTAACGAAAAAAATCTTTACGTGTCAAATCAGGGCTGTAAGGTAGATGACCCACTAATTCGATCTTTTGGACGCTTAAAAACCCTCTTGAGTGAGCCAATACGTGAGAGCTCGCATTGTCTTGGTAAAGCTACAGATGCGACATAATTAAATTTTCTGAGGTGCTTCTATCGCGCAAAAATTTTACTGGAGTAACCTAGTCATGGAACACCCATGCTGTCGGTTGCTGTTTTGTTTCCAGCTCGTATGTATGGATCCAAGATTTATGATCCGTTACGAGTACAATGGCATAGACGTACTTTGCACCACGGCGTCTGAATTTCTTCATCATTCCTTTACACCGAGTCCTTTTTTTAGCAAATTTTCAAATTATGCGGTATCCAACGAGAGCAAATCTGCTTGGCGAACAAATGTTCATGCAATTTTTAATATATGTTGGTCCCAGCAATGCCCACGGTTGCCTCTATGTAGTGATAGCGATGACCATCGATAACTTTGCGTTAGTTTCTGGTACAACAACGGCCTTTCGACGGCCTTTACAAAATTCACCCTGCAAGGATCGACGGATCACAGTGTCTTAGTAGCGTCAAAAGTAGAAGAGAATTGATCAATACACTTCCGTCTTCATAATCCACGTCAAAAATCGTAATAAATTGCCTGAAAATTTTCACGAGTTAGTCCCATATTTTTCAACTTACTGAAGAAAGAAACGATATATTTAATCACTTCCTTTTCACTCGGTAGAAATATGAAGATGGCAAAGCCAAAATAAAAATATCGATTTTTGAATGGTGCAAATAAAAAGTAGATACCCATAAAATCGTAAAATACAAGTCGATTATTTCATGTTATTTTCTTTCTCTTCAGTACACTCAATTGTAGTTCTTGTAATTTTTTTTTAATATTATTTACTTTATTTAAAAAATTTTATTTTGTTTTATCTACGTTCATCTAAATTACCTAACTTAATTTAATTTTTCGTTGATTTTTTCATAAGTCCACTCAATTAAATTTATTTTTTTGCTTAATCTTATTTACTTAATTTAGATTTTCCTCGGTAGTTTAGCGTAAGTGCACTAGCCTACCATCCCATAGGTTGTGGGTTCAAATCCCACGGTCCTCGCACTTTTCCAAACTTACCTACTTTCCTAGTTTCTAAAAACAAAAAAAAAATTAAAAACCTCGTTTCTCAACCCCAAAAACCTTATCCTTCCAATCCTTACTCTCGCACAAAAGTCAGCGCATTATTTGCATTGTGGCTGCTAACAAAAGCAAAAATAAAGAAAAACACACAATTACAAATTGCATCAGTGGCGCGAGCAAGAAGAGGCGGGCAATCGCGATAATAGCGCAGACACACCAAAATTTAGCGAAGTCCTCAACAATCTGTGTGATCCTTCTGACTGAAAAATGTGGAACACAGATGGCGCTCTAAACAGTTAGAAGGAGTTGTGCCTAAGCAACGATAGGTGGGCATTCCCCGTATATAGGACTGGTAGCAGCAGGTTAATCACCTACCCTGCCAGAAAGCAAAATAGATTAACGAAACCAACCCAAGACTGAGTCTTGTCGAGGCCCTATGCTCCCGAGTGAAGTGAATAAGGACAAAAAAAACAAAATTTAGATTATCTACTTATTTATTTATTTTTATTTTTTTATTTCTTTTTTTATTTTATTTTACTTTATTTGAGCTTAATCCATTTCGGCTATTGCCGGAGATTACACATCCCAGATAAAAGTTTCAAGGGATTGTGCTCTGGTGGAGCGTAGTCCAAGTTCTACGCCCATGCGATTGCTACTGCTTAAATATTTAAAAATCTACGAACTATTGCACATGTGTCCAGTATGGTTGACTTCTGCATGTCTTCTAAGAGGTGTTGGCAGTCATACTTCTTCAAGTTTTTTATTAAATGCTTAGGCGCTAATCCAGTGGTCGATATAATTATTGGAATTATATTCACTTCCCTCACTTTGTACATCCGTTTCAGTTCTATGGCCAAAGCTGCATACTTCGATACTTTGGTGGAGTATGTGCTTTGGATATTGCGGTTAAGGGGCACCGCTATATCGATTACTTCGATCGTTTTATTTTTCTTGTCGAACAAGATAATGTCAGGTTTGTTGGCAGCTGCTGTTTGATCTGTGGATATAAATCTGTCCCAGTACAGTTTAAAATTTGCATTTTCGATTATTGGGTTTGGTTCATATTTAAAATACAAGACTTCTGCTTGTAAGAGACCGTGTTTTATCGCAAGTTGTTGGTGGAGGATCTTTGCTATATTGTTATGTCTCATGACATATTCACGGGGGGCAAGTACGCTACATCCAGCAATTATATGGTCGATTGTTTCACCGTAAATGCCGCACCTTCGGCATCTATCTTCTATTGCCTCGCCATGTATCGACCTTCGGAAATTCCTTGTTGGAATAACTCGGTCTTGGATAGCGATTGCGAAACCTTCTGTTTCAGAAAATAGTTTTCCTCTTTTCAACCATAAATTGGATGACTGTGCGTCTATCCATTCCATTTCGAGATCATGCGGATGGGCACCGTGTATTGTTTTTGCCTTCCATGCTGCGATCATTTCTGCTGGGGATTTAACCCCCTCAGGTACTGCGATATTCTGCTCCATCAGACTTAGCGGGGTAAAGCCATTATCTGCCATAGCGATAGCTTTAAATATGTAGATGAGACTCGCTGCTTAGAAAATATGTACGTAGCTTTAAAGTTTGCGAGAAGTGTAGACGCGCTATATTGATGATTCCTCTCCCACCAACGTTTCGAGGAAGCGATATTCTTTCCACAGCGCTTTGAGGGTAATGGCTTTGGAACTTTGTGAAAGTGGTGCGTATCAGCGTTTCAATCCGAAGGATGTCTGTCTGAGACCATTTTATTACTCCAAACGAGTATGTCAAAAGGGGTATGGCCCAGGTATTGATTGCCTTGCATTTATTTCCACTGTTCAGACTAGTTTTTAATATAGCTTTCAGTCGTGCCTCAAATTTTTTAATGAGGTTTTGCTTTACTAGCGTGTGGTTGATTCCTTTAAGTTGCAGAAATCCTAAATATTTATAAGATTCGCTGCTATGCAAGTTGTCAATAATAATATTTTCATCTACTGCGTAGTTCTCTTCGGTTTCTTCAAGCTGACCTCTAATTAGATGCATTATTTTGCACTTATCTGTCCCAAATTCCATTCCTACGTCATCACTGAAAGCTTTAGTGACATCTATCAGCTCATGAAGCTTATGCTTTTTGTTTGCGTAAAGTTTCAAGTCATCAACAAATAGAAGATGGTTGAAAATATGCTCTCTTACTTCAGTTTTAAGGATAAATTCATTTTGTTTAAGCTTAAGGCATCCCCTTGGAATATACCACGTTTGATTGAAATCTGTTTTGAAACAGTTCCATTTAGAACCAGTTTCGTATTCCACTTGCTCATTATGCGGCCAAAGACGGCAACAGCGGCAGCATCGATTTTATATAATATATTCTTAATATTTCTAATAGGTAATCATGCGGCATTGAATCAAAAGCTTCTTTGTAGTCAATAAACGCGACGCTTAAATTCCGCCTTCTTCTCAGAGCTACTCCTGTGATTACAGTGTCTATAATAAGCTGATCTTTACAGCCCATTGTGCGCTTCCTGCAACCTTTCTGTTCTTCACATAAAATGCCGTTAATTTCACAATGTTCGTATATTCGATTAGCAATAATTTTTGTCAAGAGCTTGTATGTGGTACTCATTGTTGTACTAATTGGGCGATATTTTGCTGGGTCAGCAGATGGTGTGTCCTTTGGGAGGAGATAGGTCACTCCGGCTGTAAGAAATTCTGGGATGACAGCTGCATTTTTCAATAGCTCGTTGTAGCATCTTGCGAGTGCTTCATGCTTTACTGAAAGCTTTTTAAGCCAGATGTTGTGTAGCTGGTCGAGTCCAGGGGATTTCCAGTTAGCTGAAGTAGAAATATTATTCTTTATTTCCTCTGCTGTAATGTCGCAGAAGTGCATTGGTGCTACGTTGTCCGATTTTTCTTTTTCATTGGCTAACCAATTCGCATCAGCATTGAAGTGTTCTGCTTGTGCCCATATATTCTCCCAAAACTGCTGTATATCTTGTTGTTGTGGATACCATGTCTGAGATTCCGCATTGCTTTTTTGTTCCAGATTTCTATAAAAGCTTTTTTGATTTTTGTGGAAAAGCTGGTTTTCCTTCCGTTTCTGATTACTCTTGAGGTATCTTCTTAATCGTTTTGAGTAAGCGGCGAGTTGCTGCACTTTCCTATCAATTATCTCCGAAAGTTGGTGAATTTCTACAGTCTGAGGTTTAAGCGGCGTGATGATGTTAGATATATGCCTACACAACCTTTTAGATCTAGCACCATTTTTAAATGAAGTAAGCCTCCCTAAAGATTCTCTTAGACCGGTAATTCGTGTTTGGAGTCTTCTTTGCCACTTAGGAACTACTGGTGTTTTTTGCGTCGTTGTATTTTTAAATGTTTGCACCTTTGGGTGCTTCCCCAGTAATCGTACAGTAGTGAGGGCAGAAACATAAATAAGAGTGTTAACATATTCCAAGTTGGTGCTATTGGCGACATATGCTGGCAGAATTTTCGAGTTAAGTGTTTTTACCACTTCGTTTAACTTTTCCGATTCGCCTAATCGGGGTATCCTTGGTCTTTGTAAAGGATCCATACCTTCATAATTCGCCAGATAATTATTGAAAGTGTATTTTACCTCCCGTTCTTCATTAGTGTCTGGACTATCGCTTTCGTTACTTTCATAAATAAAGTTAATTTCAGGTTGTACGTTGGTAAATTCCGCTAAATTTTCAGGCTGTGGGTTGCGTGCCTCGGTTATCTCTGGTGTTATTTCTTCTTCACTTCTTTCCACTCGTCGTAGCTCGTTGCGTATTGCACTTTTAATTTCTTCTTGCTTTTCTTTTCTTGCATATTCGTGTTGGAAGATTGCTTTTTTTCTTGTAGCAAGGCTATTTTCGGTAAGCTTCCCATTCAGATGTCTGTATCTTCTTAGAAACAGGTCTAGCATTCTCTCACGATAGGTCGTCATGTGCTCCGGTTCTTCACAATTTGTGGAAATGTAGTAGCAGCGCAGGACATATTCATTCATTTCCGTTGTCCATTGAATGCGCTATCTAACACGGCCTGCTCTTGTGGTCCCAAGATTAACTTGAGAAACACTTGTCGCAATGTTGGGGTTTTCGTGTTGTTGTTGTTGTGCCACTGGCGACTCCGCTATCTGATGTCGATGAGCAGAGCCCTCGCCGGCAGCCGTGGCTTCTGCCGACACTTGAGCGAATATCCTCGCTCGGCTGCAATCATTAGATTCCTCTATAATGCGGCTCTCCGTTTTTCGAAACGGGTAATTGCATTTTAAACCTTCTGCCAGGTGGTTTACAGATTTCCTTCTGGGTTAACTGTGTCCTTCAGACATGCATTCACGCAGCCGGCATGTTAGGCATTTTAGCGGTATGTTTTCATCTTCGCTGAAACTTCGGAGCCGTGGAGTCGTTACTTCCAGCACCCCTCGGTGAGGGATGTCCGTGCGGGGTCGTGACTAGGGGCCGCGGGGTTGTCATGCCCGTCAACTCTCTAATGAGAGAAGCCCTTGCGGCAATTTTATTTTATTTTATTTTATTTCATTTTATTTATTTATTTTACTTTATTTCATTTTATTTTATTTTATTTCATTTATATTTTTAATTTAATTCAAAATTTTTGTTTCATTTTTTTATAAAATTTTTAAAGCATTTTTTGTTATTTTACTTATTTTCATTTAATTTCATTGTGGTACAATTTATTTCAGATTGTTTAATTTTAGTTCATTTCATTAACTTTATTTTATTTAATTAAATTTTTTGTTGTTCATAACATTTACTTTTATTGTTTATTTAGTTGTGTTTTTAATTTTCATTTCATTTTGTTCTATTTTATTTTTAATAATTTAATAGAATTAATTTAACTAAGTTTATTGCTTTTTTTTGGTTCATAAAAATAACTAAATTTAATTAATATTTTTATTCTTAAGATTATTTCATATCACTTAATTTACTGAATTTAGTCTCTTCTTTAATTTTAATTGATTATATATGTATACTTCATTTATTTTACTTTGATTTAGTTTTTTCATTTAATCATATTTTTCTATTTTTTCATTCTTATTTTTCCTTCCAGAGCCAAAGCATTCCATGCGACATACACAAATTTATAGCCATTTATCTAAACCTAAGCGCCATGATTTGTATTAATCCCGAAAATATTTCATTTTTCGGTTTTTAACTCAAATTATTGTACTGTTTGTGGCTTAGCAAGAATTCTCAATCGCATGCTTGGTGTCTGTCCCAAACCTCAACAAAGCCGGCATGACAACGCGCGTTGAATTGAAATCGAGAAACAGTCTATTGGGGATTTTCGTTTGTACAGACAAATAAATATCCCCAATTCAATGTACGATTGTGTATGACTTTATAAAAACAAAAACACACATACAAACACACACACACGCATACAATTGAAATGCATGCATAAATTTTGGTATATATTTTTCCCTTTTTGGTACTGTGTGCCCATTGACAAATGTGAAGTCCTGCTGGAATTTCGCAGAGAATTTTCCGTTTTGAAAATTAGAAAATGGTAAATAAACAAACAAAAAATGTTGAGCAAATATACGAAATCATTTAAAAATTTCAACTCTCTATGCTTGTGTGCATGTATTTTGCCTATGTTAGCTACATGATAGAGCGTATTAGGTATGTAGAGGGGATATTTGCTGACAAATACTCCCAGTGAGCTTGCAGCCCGGGCATGCCCATGTGCGCCTGTCTAAGACTTTATTATTTTGCATACAAAGTGTAATCAAACTGTCAACATGGCCAAAATGGGCGAACACGCACTTGCATTTCAGCTAAAACGCACACTTGTGTACATCTACGCACACAGTTACATACATGCACGAACACATGCAGTTTATAAGCCTCAAAGTCTCACATATCATAAATCAAAAATAAGGATAACGAAAAATACAAAAAAAAAAGAAATTACGAAGGCAGCAAAGAAGCGCAGTTAAGATTTATGAGTCTCTCGTTGATTATTTCATTTCATTTCAAAATTCAATTCAGCTAAAGCTAAACCGATTAACGGAGGTACACGCATATGGTGCATACCTACATATGTGTATGTGTGTAAATATAAAAGTGTGAGTATACCTTTCCGCCATTCTCACTTTTTCAAAAACACCTCACTCCTTGCGCCCTTTTAACCCTCAAGGCTTAGTTTCCAAAAGTAAGGTATAAATTGTTTATGAGTCTCTAGTTGATTATTTCACCTCCCTGATGTTATATTTAATCGACGAACAGATCTTGTAATTTTTCATAAATTACACTTAAAAAAATTGTTGCTTATATGTTTATTTTTTAAGTTTAAAATGGTGCTTTACTTTTAGACAAGAAATTGCTAAATTTGCGTATTTAAGCTATTTCCACCACTGTAGTTAAGAGATCTGCAAGGTTTCAGAAATATGTATATAGATGTAACTGGAAATAGCTGTATTTTCGTCTAAACTAGCACGTCAGGTCTATCGATTACAGATGGCTATCAGAGCTGTCCATATCTTTAGTTAATAAGGATAATTTGTAAGCTTCATTTTTTGGTTTGCTGTTTCAGCATTTTCATTTCCAAATAATGAGAATATTCATTGTTTTTTAACACAAGATAGCAGCTATGGCTACTTTGAACGTATAATGTAAAAGCATTTTACATTTTCTTTTAGGACGCCAAAGTTGAGTTAACTCCGCTGTCAAAGCGAGTTTACTGTCCCACCAGACCACAAATTCGAGAAGGAGCTCGGCCAAGATAAAATGTCTTTCCTAGACGGTACCAATTTTTATATCATATTTTACATTTGTCAAGCAGGCAGAAGTACAATTTGAACCAGGATATTTACTCAATAGAGCAATGCGTTAAAATTATTGAAACTTAGTAAAAAAATGGTCGCTCTTTAGAAACAACATAGCGCAAAATTCCTAACCTTTTTCGTCCGAATGAGTCGAGACCGGTTCTGTAGAGAATAGCAATAGGACTAGCATTTTGAATAAAAATCGTGAGACCTGAAAGAACTAAAATTTGCACATGTTTTATTTTAAAACAATATCTAGGCACGTCTTCTAACAGACACTTTATATATAAAGGGTTTTCCAATAGCAGGTGTTATTTTGAATACCCCGCTATTTCGGTAGATGTCACTTTTGAAGCTGTAATTTTTTGGTATTTGACAAGTAGAAACTACGCTACTAATAAAAATTGAACGATACACGCTTAAACAACGCATTGAAGTTATTAAAATTCACTATAAAAATGGAGAAAATTTGGCACAGACAGTTCGAGTTTTACGAACATTTTTGGGTCATCGTGAAGCACCTTGTCGGACCGCAATACAGAAATTGGTGAACAAATTCGAGCTGTTGGGTCAAGTTAGTAATGTGAAGAATAAAACTCGTGCACTTCTCTCAAGAACAGCAGAAAATATTGCTGTTGTAGCCGAAAGTGTTGAAGAAAACCCAGGTTTGTCCATTCCTCGTCGTTTTTTGGAATTAGGCAATCCACAAACGTCATTACACCGTATTTTGTATAAAGATTTGGGTCTTAAGGCTTAGAAAGTCCAGTTAACTCAAGAACTCAAGCCACCGATCATCAACAATGTCGTGTCTTTGCTGATGGGGTCGTTGAAATGCATTAAAATGATCCGGAATTCCATTGAAAAATCATCTTGAGTGATGAGGCCAATTCCCCCTCGGTGGATTCGTCAACAAGCAGAAGCAGTTACTGTGAATGGATTGCGCCATCGAGAGATGATTAACTATTTTTTATGGCCGAAGTTCTAGTGCGCCGACAGTAAACTTGGATCGGCAGGAAACTCAACGGAATCACGGAACGTGTTAACAATCGATTTATTATTGTACTAAATCTATTCGGGGAAGATTTTCTTTCCAGAAGTAGTACTGTTCACTGGCTTCGTCGTTCGTGCTATTTATGCCTCTGGATTACTTTTTATGGGGTTTATTAAAATTAAATGCCACTAAATTATCTACCAGAATATAATAAAAAAAATTATTTCAGCAATATTTCTGTTTTGTATTATCATTTTAAGTTCTCGAGCTCTTAATATCCACCCGATACATTTTTTTTTGCTAATGGAAATTTGCTGCAAACATAGCATAAATGTTGGCTCAAAAATACTAAGGCGAAGTAACGGAAAATAATAATAAAAAAGACGTGTTGCATAACAGCTAGAGAGATTGGAGCGATTGATTCCAATACTATGAAGCTTACCTTATTAGTAAAAAATACTAAATATATTACTGTACCTATTAGTTTTACAATATCTAATTTTTATCTTACACTCCGCATTGCTCTTCACTCACTCAATCCACTCTTTTCGCTCTTTTTTTTCCAGATATTTTCTTCAACATAACACTTCGCCGCAAGACTCTCTTCTACACCGTCAATCTCATTATACCCTGCGTAGGCATCTCATATCTATCGGTGCTCGTATTCTATCTGCCCGCCGATTCTGGTGAAAAGATCGCACTTTGCATCAGCATTTTACTCTCGCAAACTATGTTCTTCCTGCTGATCTCCGAAATCATACCGTCTACATCGTTGGCATTGCCACTACTAGGGAAATATCTACTCTTCACTATGTTGCTGGTCGGGTTGAGTGTTGTCATCACGATTATTATACTCAATATACACTACCGCAAGCCGAGCACACACAAAATGGCGCCATGGGTGCGTGCCTTCTTTATCAAACGCCTGCCCAAGCTGCTGTTGATGCGCGTACCCAAGGATCTGTTGCGTGATTTAGCGGCCAGTAAAATCAATTATGGCACCAAGTTCAGCAAAACCAAATTCGGCAAAGCGCTCATGGACGAAATGCAAATGAATTCGGGCAGTTCCAGTCCAGATTCGCTACGACGCATGCAGGGACGCATGGGCGGCATAGGCGGTGGCGGTTGCAATGGGCTGCATGCAACCAGCGCCACAAATCGGTAATTAAATTTTATTAAGAGCGTGAGAACATGTGATTGCTTTCAGTTTCATTTTACTGTTTTTATTATTTACATTATTTACATATATTGTGTTTACTTGTAACATTGATGAATTGTTTTCTTCTCTGCCTCTCTCTCTCTCTCTCACTCACTTTTTGCTTTCGTACAGCTTTAGCGGGCTGGTAGGTGCTTTGGGAGGCGGCTTAAGCACCTTAAGCGGTTACAATGGATTACCCTCGGTGCTATCCGGCCTAGATGATTCACTGAGTGATGTGGCGCAGCGCAAGAAGTATCCATTCGAGTTGGAAAAGGCTATTCATAATGTTATGTTCATACAACATCACATGCAACGTCAGGATGAATTCAATGCGGTGAGTGCATACTTTGATACGGACCATTTGTTTGGGCTTACGAAGGATTTAAAGCGTACATTTCTGGGCATACTCCTCTTTATCGGCTTTGGTCTTACCGTTGAATAACATCTTATATGAAATATATGGGAGTGAGTGATGCACACTTTTTGGATACAGTTTATACGAAAATATGCTACATGCTAGAATTCTCAAAGTTGAACAAAAATTTCAGTCCAGGGTTTTGTCTTACTATTTTTTTTATTGTATTATATTTGCCATCTCCTTTTATATGAAAATACTCGTATTTGTATGACAGCCATCTTGGAGAATGTACCTTGAAACTTTATACCTAAAAGTTTTAAAAGAATAAAAAGTCTGAAATTTTGATGTAAATGTGTAAAAATGTTGCACTTTCATTATATATATGATTTTTTTATAGAATGAAATATATCTTTATATGATAAAAGAAATAATTAAAAGGAAATATGAAGGAAAAAATGATAGTTAAAACTTATGTCATTCATTGGCACCCATTGGAATCAAACGCGCTTCCGACCACTCCTGCTCTAGAACAGAATGCTGAATATGGTATTCGTGAACATCGAAAGCTAAACTGCCGCTGCACGTAATACAATCAAATTGAGGTGTTCGGGCTACAAGCTAGACCTGTTAACATTCCAATATCCTCAAAAGCTTTGAGCTTGAGACACCTGTTGATTAGTTGCTCACTTCTGTGACTACTGTCAGGGAAGTAAAAATTTACTACGACACCCAATTAGGAGCCTGGGCTCGATATTTATGCGTTCGGGGAGTCTGACTTTAGCCGGGCATGCCTGAATTCCCACTCAACATCATCTGAATACTCCGACATTGCATTCAATTGGGATTCTGGTCACAGGTATATTGCGGGAAACTGCTGGGTAGATGAGCTACTTAGGCAGGAAACCCTCGAGTTGGTCTACCCGTAGGTCTAATGAATTGATTGATGTCCCCTTTCAAAGCCGTTGTCTGCTTCTGGAGACCAACGTTTCACGGTTAACTGAGCGAAAGCTTTGCAAGTACACCTACTTTTTAGATCTCAAAATTTTTCTGGTCACGGGTAGGTCGAAGGCGCGCGAGGTAGGTTAGGTTAGGTAGTGATGGTTGCCCAGAGAGTGGGCCCACTTGAACGAACGAAGTTTGGTTCATCCTTTGTGATAATATTGCAAGAGGGGGAAAAGAGGTGAAGGAAAAAACGACGAACGGAAAAGAGATAGGGAGGGTTGAGTGTTTGTGGACTATGAACTTTGGCTAGCCTGCGGTTGTGTTAACCTCTTTATGCTGCTGATGAAGTTCATCAGATTTTTGTTATCAAGGCCTGGTATATCAGCAGGCGAAGAAAAGAAGTGAGAACTAAGATGCTTAAATCTTAGTCCCGCGAGAGCTGGGCAGCTGAGGAGCAGGTGCTAAGATGATTCCACCTCATTCTCCATACAGCTGACGCAAAGAGGACTCGAGGTAATTCGGAGTCTCACGGCATGTATACCTATATACCCCGCGGATAGTGCCCCGAGAGGATGCCCACAAAATTTGAGAGATGAGATTTCGTCATCCTCAGAATATCCCTTGAACACCTCCTATCCAAACGTGGCCAAAAGGACTTCGCGACCTTACACGTTCGTGTACTTGCCCAGCGCTCGCTGAGTTGGTGCAAAGCCCATCCTTCCAGGAGTAGAGCGCAGGTTGTCAAGGGAATCCCGATCCTCTCCTTGCGCGGGCACACTACCTCTCCGGCCCCTTATCTGGCCAGCTCGTCGGCTTCACAGTTGCCAGCAATGTCACTGTGACCATGTACCAAGATTGTCTTTATATCGAAGATTTCTGATGCAATCCAAAGAGAGACCAGGCATTCCCTGACCAATTTCGAATGCACCATAATAGAGCCTAGGGCCCTAATGGCCGCTTGGCTATCGGAGTAAATATTTACCTTCTTAACAGTTATTACGCAAGTAAGTAGCCAGTCAGCTGCTTCTTTAATTGCGGCCACCTCTGCTTGGAACACACTGCAGTGATCGGATAGCCTGAATTTGAGTTTGATGGCGAGCTCGTCGCAGAATAATCCTCCTCCGACCCTACCGTCCAACTTCGAGCCATCCGTGAACAGGTTAACTAGGTCCTGTCCCCAAGTGTTGCCCCCGGCCCACTCCTCGCTTGGTGTAATATGGGTGGAGAAAGTTCTGCTTTAACTAAGCGAGAGCACTCACTGATCCGTCGACGCGGGAATGAACTCATAGTTTCTGAGGATGCTTGAGTGCCCATATGTGAGATTGAACTTATAGCCCAAGCCCCTCAGTCTGATCGCGGTACGTGCAGTGGCAATTCTGCCTGCGATGTTTATAGGTACCACATTTAACATTACATTAAGCGCCAGAGTAGGAGTAGTTCGAAGCGCCCCACTGATTCCAATGAGTGCAGACCTCTGCACTCTCTCTAGCTTTTTAACTGATGTCATCCTCTCCACTGAGTTCCGCCAGACAACGATTCCATATAACAAGATTGGCTTTATTATGGTATTATAGAGCCAAAATACAATTCTAGGCGAGAGGCCCATCTCTTGCCAATTGTACCCTTGCATCCATACGAGGCCATTGTTGCCTTCCTTACTCTCTCCTCAATGTTGGGCTTCCACGTTAGCTTACTGCCCTATTAGCCCTAGGTACTTCACCTTATCAGAAGGCACCAACGGAGCGCCCTCCATCGAGGGGAGTTGAGCTCTGGGTATTTTATATTTCCTCGTGAAAAGGACCAGCTCCGTCTTAAGAGGATTCACCGATAAGCCGCAGTCTGCTGCCCATCGCACAACTACGTTCAGATATCCCTGCATTAAATCGTACAGGGTATCTATAAACTTTTCTCTAACAATTAATGCCACATCATCCGCGTAGGCAATCACCCTACATATTATTTAAAAAACTAGTACTTTTTAGCTATCCAAAAATGTGTATCCGTAGGCGGATTGCGGGCTCAACTATACATACTACGTTTACATACGTACATATATTGAATCCCATATATGTGGGTTGTTTCTGTGGTTTTTTTGGAAATTTGTGCTATTATTTAAAAAATTTTAATTTCACGCTCGATTTTGTACGTTCATTACTCACAGCAATCTATCCTCGTCTGTACAGTTGTGTGCCGAGCGTATGGCTTCTGTTATTGTTTTTATACAAGTATACTTTTTGTTGTAATTGTTTAACTTTACTAGTGTTAACTTTTCGGTAGATTTACAGCCAACAGCTCAACACTTCATTCACCCACACTCACACCCATGTCTCTCTAGTCGTACAGCAACCATTTCACACATTTATCGCTTCATTTGTTTTCGCCAATCAGTCCACTGCTGTGAGCAGCAACAGCAGCTGGCGCCACTAGTTTCACCAACCCCCTCAAAATCTACAAAGGTATGCCTACACGCTCAACACTCTTACTGGCTTGGCCGCTTGTTGCATACCGGCGATAAACTTCAAATTCTTCACGACAGCAACAAAATTTAACGCAACCTGCAAGTACTGTAAGTTTAACTACTGTTACTGTTATATAATAATGCCGTTGCTAATAATTGCATTGGTCATCGTCATCATCATCATCGTCTTAGCCATTTGTACATCTTGGGCTCAATGGCAGCAACAATAATAGAATTTCGTAATTCATCAATGTGATTGGCTGCCATATTTTAACTGCCGCTGTCGCTCCAATCGAAATTTGTTCGCTTACAGGAGTTCTTTGGAGAAATTGACATTTGTTCTTGTATCGAAAGTGTGAGTGTTAAATTACTTGCCGTTGCACGCGCGTGGTAATTGATTGTGTGGCAAAAAATCTCTAACAACCAACTTCCTATAGTAGCGGCAATAAGTTTAGAAACCGGCGAAACTGCTTATCTATCGACTAATTGGCAACAAATATAAAAAAAAAATGAATAAAAAATGTGTGGCAATTATTAACTCCCCAGTGTGGCTCTGCAATAGCAGCTAAAGAATTTGTGCTTAAGGAGTCCCGGTGATCTAGAGCTCGTAAATGTATGGCATTTTGAGGGATTTTTTTTTACAATAAAAAAATGAAAAACCATTTTTAAATTTTGTAGGCTTTTTATTTAACTTCTTTTACATACAAATATGAAAAAAAGTTTAATTTAATAATTTAAAAAATAGCGCTGAAAAATTGGACTTGGACGGTGTTGTCCGTTTTGGCTCTTCTATCTCTGCAACACAAAAATCAAAAAATTATTAATCAGTTTGACTGAAGTTATGTCCCGTTCTAGAATATTTTTGTGTTTTTTTTTTAATGGCGTGGTTTTGAATTTGACAGACTCTAAAAATCATTTTTTTTTTCAGTTTTTTAATCAAAAAAATACGAAATAATTGAAATAAATTCTAGTACGGGCGATGGATGGCAATTGATTTTGTGAACAATATATTAAAATTTCCAGACGATTCGGTTGTATGTTTTTTTTTCTGACAACACCAGACCGAAAAAAGCCGGACCGCTCTCTACCTAGTTAATGGGCGGTAGAAGCTATACTTTTGGGATTTTCCGCATGAAAATTTCACAGTATTTTCTTAAGAAACTATACTTTCGGTAAAATCGATTTTTTGAAATTTCTAGACCACCGGGTGCCTTAAGGTTTTTGGAGGAGTAGAAGCTTTCAGCTAAGAAAGCAAAATGATGGGAATGTGTTTCGAATATATGTATTAAGGATATTCACACCTGCTGGGTTACTCTTTAGTTGGAATACGGTATTTTTTAACTTATTTTTGTTACACTGCTAAATAATGCTTAGTAACAGTAGATTGGTAGCTATTTTTCTTCTGTGGCGGCCGTCGTAGGCGAATGGGAAGTTCACAAGTCCGTGTATGAACCAGCCAAATTACCCAATGATAGAAAAAGTTTTTTTCTAATAGCGGCAAAGAAAAACCTCCGAGTTTACTTCTGCCACGAAAAAGTTCCTCACAAAAGATCATTTGCCGTTAGGAGTCGGCAGCATACGGGTTCCTCTGACGAAAAACTCGAGTTCTTTTAACTTGATCCATTTATTGAGCCAGTTTGCGATGCTCGCATAAGAAGTAAACCGCTCTCCAATAAGGGCTGAATGCATTGATCGGAACAGGTGGTAGTCCGAAGGTTGGAGAATACGGTGGGTGGGACAAGATTTCCCAATTCAGTCCCTCTAAATATTTCTGGACAGATTTAGCAAGATGTGGCCTGGCGTTGTCATGTAGTAAAATCAGTTTGTCATGTCTATCGTCCCATTTCGGCCGCTTTTCTTTGAGAGCCCGATTTAAACGCATTAGCTGCAGTCGGTAACGATCGCTAGTGATGGTTTGAGATGGTTTAAGGAGTTCATAATAGATGACACCCTTCTGATCCCACCAGATGCACAACATAACCTTTGAAGCATGAACATTCGCTGTCGATTTTCAACCCTTAGGGTTATCAAAATAGATCCATTTTTCATCGCCATTTTTCATCGAAAACTTTTTCTTTTCTGCCGTTCTGACGTTGACGTAAGTCATAAGTTCTGTTACAAGTTAAGTCTGTTATAGATATGAAATTATAATACACTTAAATATTTTAAAAACTATATATATAATTTTTAGTCGGAATGGTCACCATTTGCTTTTACACAAGTCTTCAAACGATTAGGCCATTCACCTATTGCTGCACTCACGGTTTCCATGGATATTGACGTCGCTGCTAATCCAAAGATTGTTTCAGACTCTCCAAATTTCTGTGAGGTATTCGACAGGCCATGTTCTCCAATTCCGACCACAAACTGTAGTTCAATGGATTCATATCGGTACTTCCAGACGACCAATCATCCAATCTTCTGCAGCTATGAACCCAGGAATATTGTGTTTCAGCCACTGCTGGGTGGTTTTTGCGTTGTTGGCTGGAGCGGAATTTTGCTGGAAAATTCAAGGCTGCTCAACTGCTTCAACACTCATTTTAAGACATTCTCCTGATACATTTTTCAGACGGTCTTTTCGCAGAAATAAAGAGACGTAACGCCTTTACAAGACACTCTCCATCAAACAATTACGGAGGCTGGATAGTGGACTCTTGGAACATCATTTTTTCCGTCTTTAGAAGTTTTAGCATAGATTTTGTCGTTTTAATTATTAAATACTTCTTCAACAGTTAACATTTTCTCATCAGTGAAAAGAATATTTTCATAGCCGTTGACGGCGAGCCACCGAAGAAGCTGCTTGCATCTGCCGAGCACAAGCGCGTTGTTAAAAGATGATCAGTTGAGTGACGGATGGCTTCCAAGTGAAGATCATCTCTAATTATTAGTACATATCTATACCAGTAAATCGTTCGAGCATCGTGGCGTAACTCATCCACGATTAAAAAATGGGTCTTGCCAATGATGTAAAATGGCTTTTAATAACTTAACTATGATATTTTGACCAACATTCCACAAACGTCATCACACTTTTGCTTTTATAAGTCGATCAAAGTTAAGTCTAGGGTCCAGAATGATATAATATAAAAATTAGTGGCGTAGTCGCTCCGATGGGTCAGAATTTTGTGGGTTCCAACAGGTTAGGAGTTACACCAATGAACTCAGTAGGAGTTGCTATTGACTATTTCTATTTACATTAATCTGCTGCGCCAATTTTCAACATTACGACGAATGTTGTTGTATTTCTTCAAGAATCAGGCTGAGTGCCGTCTTTTTAGAACAATTGACTGAATTCACCTTAGTATCAGGCTGGTTACACGTAGAGAGATATACGGGAATTTCTTCCTTTACGAGCTTTAAAATGCAACTTTTAGAGCTCAAAGCAGTTTCTTCAAAAGGATTCAATCTAACCGAAACTATCTTTATTTACTTATTTATTTCAAACGTCTATGATCTACAAAAGTTCAGTAAAACGATGGCTTAACTAAAATAAAATTGAATTTAATAATATAGAAAAGAAACTGCAAGCAAAAACAATTCGAAATCTCGTTGAATGATCGAAGTGAACACTCTAAAGGGGCATTGCCTACATAATTCGTACTGAGGGTCTTGACATAAAAAGGAAAATTAACTCGAAACGTTCTTGCGGGTCTCATATGAAGCTTTGAACGAGCAAAAGATGTATATATCAATTTCAGGGTGTAGAGATCTCTGAAATTATAACTATTTCGACGAAGAAATCCCAACGCACGGTTTAGATATGACAAAATTGATGTGGTCTGAATAAAAAAGAGGCATCGAAGATTGCACCAAGACTCTTGATTTCGTCAACAGACTGAAGGTAAGTACCAGAGATACGGTACGAAGTTCGTACTACGTTATGTCGTTTGGAAAACGTAACGTAATAACACTTATTGATACTGAGATGTACCAGATGCGACCAATATTAGCATAAGCACAATCTATTGATCTCTAATTAAACCATAGAAGCGTCTTCAGAACTCCTAATCGAAGAGGCTTAGGTCGTTTGCGTAAAGTAAGTACAGTAGATTTTGTTTTTATGCGGCTTTTTTTATGCGGTTTTGAAATAGTGCGGTTTTTTTTTATTAAAAAATGCATGTCGACCTATAGGGAATTGTACATATAAACAAGATTCTAAACCAGCTAAGCAAAAACTCATCCCAGATTATATCAAAAATGCTAACCCTACAAGTATGGAACCGCCTGCATCACCATCCAGATCATACGTGTACATTTCCTCAAGTGATGGAAGTGATTTTACGCCAAATCCTAATCGAATGCGCAACATGCGGGCATTGTCTGATTCCATTTCTGACGATGTAAATTTATTTTTCGATTCTGACGTTTCTTAAATAAAGATATAATTTTCAAAAGTACAATTTTTTGTTTATGCGATTTTATTTAATTATTTCAGATTCATGCGGTCTATGGAACGTATCTATAGTTATAATATGGGACTAGTACCCTTTTTTATGCGATTTTATTACATTATTTCAGATTTATGCGGTTCTTAGCACTTTTGAAACGTATTAATAGTTTTACTATAGAACTGGTAGCTTTTTTTATGCTGTTTGGTGGAACGTATACGCCGCATAAAAACAGAATCTACTGTATTTGAAAAACGAAAAACAGCTGTCTATATAATTAATAAAAAGAACAAAGAGTAAAGGTTCTAAGATATTTGGTAGAGGTACGCCAGATTTTGCAATAACTTGAATGGAAGAAGTCCCCACGATTGTAATCACATAGCACCTTTTACTTTAGGAATTCAGCCGCTTCAGAAATATAGAGTGGAAACCAAACTTGACTAGCTTTCGCAATAGAATGCAATGGGATGCTTTGTCGAATGCTTTAGAAAAATCAGTGGAAATACAATCAACTTGGAGCCCTGATAAAAACGTGTTGGTGCAGTAGTCACTAAATACTTCTAGGTTGGTAAGCCTTGACCGTCCAGCGACAAAGCCATGCTGATGAGGTGAGATTAACTCTTAACGGCGAAATACATTCTCTCTTTCAGACAGCTGGAAGATTAGCCAATAGTTAGTAACTTAATTCTTTTTGCCATTTTTGAAAATTGGGGTAATTGATGTTAATTTGCAGCTATCCAAAAAGGCTACTGTCCTTAATGATGATTTGAAAATAAATTTCAGCGGTGATATTAGCGCTGTGTATTTCTTTACTGGGGCGCAACAAAGACCATCAATGTCAGTCTGTGTGGAGAGCTTTAAAGTATTTATGCCCAAATTATTTCATTAGAGGTAAGACTTAAGTAGCCAAAGTTTAGTGATGAAGCTTGGTTATTGTGAAAAGTGGAAGAATACATTTCTATAACATCGTCATTAGAAAAACTCGATTTGAAAAAATTAACAACTTCTAGAGGCATATTTACTTAAAATAAATGCAGCGCGTTTATAGTAAATAGGGGTAAAAGTTTGAAGGATTGAAGTACGCACAATTCAATATTGAATTGTTACATTTTGGTAGCTCAAAGAGGCTTTGATTTTTTTATATTTATTTTAAATATCACTACAAATTCCACTGGGTATTTAAGGGTTATGTATAAATAAAGAAATAAATAATGGTACAGCCGCCAACCACATTCGTCAGTAACATTCGAACAGTGAACTGTCAGGAGTGACTCAAAAAAGTCAGCGCAAATCACATCAACAGCATACATATATACTGACCTACAAGTCATCAGTCAGCGGCCGATATTCACCCGGCAGTAAAGCCACTACTATCTTACTACCACTTTGCTTTACAGCTGAAGTAGTGCTTTTTCTATCCTATTTCAATGCACTTCAACAGGCTTTTTTAAAAATGGCTTGCCGTACAACACGTCAGTTGTCAGTCTGTGCATCAGCATTATACTAACTAATGAACTAGCGCATAATGGCCCAGAAAACAGACGATTGCCTCAATCAGCATATGTATTCATTTAATTCTCATTAAGATTTTAAGGGTACCCGGTGGTCTAGAGCACGAACATTTCACCTATTTTCACGATTTTTTTTTTTTAGCCATTAAAAATTAAAAAACCGACGTTTCAACTTTTTAGACTTATTGGTACGTTTATTGAGCATACAAAAACATTTTTTTTTTGCTTTTCAAACTATATTTATTATTATAAAAATGCCGCTGAAGATGACCCTCTCGAAAAATCGAACCCGGACGGCGTAGATGATTTCGAGACTTCTACTCATCTGAAGCACAAAACTCAAGAAGATTCTTAATCAGAAAGAGCGCAGTTATGGTCGGAACTAGAACAAATCGAAAAAAAGTTCGTAAAATCGGGTTTTTCTCACTAGTTTTTTAGTTAAAAAAATAGGAAATTATTTAAATAAAATTATGATTCTAGTTCCGACGATAGCGATACATGTTGTGAACAACATATCCAAATTTCAAGTGATTCGGTTGAATAGCTTTTTTGTTTTCATCCCCGCCGTGCCGAAAAAAGTCGTTTCGAGATAAATGAGTTTAAAGTTTGAGGTACAGGAGCGCGCGGACTTTGCGGAAATTGCACAGTTAATTCTTAAGATACTATACTTTCGAAATATCGAAAAAAAAAATCGATTTTCTGAAAATTCTAGACCACCGGGCCTTAAGCATTCATATTTATAGTGGTAGAAGAATATTTTCTCTGCATGTACCTCTAATAGGGCGCTTTACAACCCGTCCATATCTAAACACTTTCGAACTAGTATGACTTTTTCCAGCAAATACCAGCTCATGAGCTAAACTAAACTGTTGTGCTGAGTAGCTTAGCTCTCCACTACAGAGGACGTACGAGTATATGGTATACATGTGTCCTGACGAAAGGCGGCAAAGCGAAATGGTTGTTCGCATGCAATTGATGTTGATTAAAGTATGCTGTGTAAGCGAATGCAATGATAAATCCTGTCTGCGCTATACTCGCGGTACAATAACATCTGACAAAAAGATTTTGGCAGCCACAAACAGATCAATCGAAAAATTGGCAAAGGAAGCGACCGATTGAAAGCGGCGGTCGGTTAGAGTGGCGGTGATGGTGGTCAATTGCACAAAAGTAATTAAAAGTGGATTTTGGCAATGTTGTGTGGCTACAAGCACAAGAATAAATAACTAGCTACACATATGAGAACATATACATATGCACGTACATATACGAGGGTTGCTCTAAATATTTCTCGTCTTTGGCATGTGTAGTATTGTTTGGTGACACCTGACATTTCCAGTGGAAAGTTTGACAAACGCATTTAGAACATTTCGGTAAGCCATTTCAGTGTTCTTTACTGTGGCTTTAAAAACTCATCTCGACACATGAATTAACAGGACTAGAAGGTAGCGATGAACTAAAATCATTATGCGGCGAGCATACAATGGTACAATGAATTTTATCAAAGTGGTCATACGCTCACCGACAAATTCCAAGAAGGTCGTCCGAAATCAGTTGCCAGAAAATAGCGATGCTGTGCGCGAAATGAATAAGCAAAATCATCGTGTCACATACCGAGAAATTCCGGCATCTTTGTTTATTAGTACGACGATCAACAATAAGATTTTGCATGATCACCTTGAGGTAAAAATCCTGTGTTCGCAATTCAAAAAAACACAACAGGGCAAAGTGCTTCGAAAATTGGTTCAAATGCAGGTAAAATTGTACTGATCATTAAGGGGAATATTTTGAAAAATATAAGCCTGAAATATAAATAGCCACCCTCGTATGTACATGTAAGAGTTTACAAATATACACACATGTGAAATCCCTCATCAGACTACTGATGTGATTTTCTAAAACCAAAAAGCAAACAAATATTTTATAGAGTAGAAACGATAAAACTGCGTGACAACAACATTAATACAATAATAGCAATAACAAACGAAACTTTGCCGTTTATATCGGTCATTCGGCAGTTGATTTTGATTGGAAGATAACAGGCCAGCTGACGTTCGCGAAGTTGATGATTACGGAAGTAGGGCTTTCACTTGCAGCCTTCGCGGAAAGACAGCGAAAAGTTTATGAGGAACAGACAGAAAAGTTATTAGAGGAAAGTTGGTGATTTAGACAAACGCGCAACTATGACTTTTTTCGGTGGGGTCACATAAATATTAATACATATATTATATAAAACAAGTGGATATTTACAGGTTTTCCTACATTGATATTATTGTTTGATTGGCTGCTTTCCTGAACTGAGAGACACTTAATTAGCGCCTAGCGCCTTCTTAATATTCTGGTTTGGTGGTTGAGTTTACAACAGTGCCATTTCCTATAGCCATTTCGTTGCGTGTAGAAAGAAAAGAAGAGGCCTAAATTCCAATACGGCAATTTCTTTAATATTGTTTATATACTTCTGGACTTGAAATTTGTATGCCAATAGAGGTTCACATTAAGTATGTACTCGTACTAGTCTATTAATAAATCACCAGGTGTGACAAGTTCTTCTTCTTGATTGGCGCGATAACCGATTTCAACAAAGCGCGCCAGTCGTTTCTTTCTTGTGCTAACCGGCGCCAAGTCTTTATATAACTGATTTTTTCAACTTAGAGGAGGTCTTCCTCTTCCTCTGCTACCACCAGCTGGTACCGCATCAAATATAATACTTTTAGAGCGGAAGCGTTTGTTTCCATTCGAACGACAACGGAGCCGCTGGATTTTTATTCGCTGCGCTATGTCTATGTCGTCGTAAAGCGTTTTACAATTAATTTTTCCATCGCCTACGATGCTCGCCGCCACCAACGTTCAAAGGTCCAAACATTGGCGACAGAATCTTTCTCTCAAACACTCAAGCCGCCTCATCGGATATTGTCATCGTCCGAGCCTCTGCGCGATACGTTAGGACGGGCATGCTGAGAGCCTTGTAGAGTGTTAGTTTTGTTCGTAGAGAGAGCACTTTACTATTCATTTGCCTACATCGTCCAATGGACCACTTGTTGGCAAGAGAGATGCTCCGTTGGATTTCAAGGCTGACATTTTGATAGGTGTGACTGGTTGATTTACACAAATGCATTTGTATTACAATTTTTGTTGGTCAAAGCAGAGTTTATTTCTTTTTAAGCTACACAAAGTCTTATAATGGAGATCTACTTGTGGTGAAATACTCATAATCCCTTATCCCTGTTGTGCGTATACTAAGCCTTTTCATATTCCACTTTCACTTCTCAATTTTTAATTCATTTTCTTTGTTTTTTTTTATTTTTCTTTTATAGGAAGATCAAGATTGGGGCTTTGTTGCCATGGTGCTGGATCGTCTCTTTCTATGGCTCTTCATGATCGCATCACTTGTGGGCACATTCATGATTTTGTGCGAGGCGCCTTCATTGTACGACGATACAAAACCGATCGATGTGGAATTGTCGGTTATTGCCAAACAAATCTACAACTTAACCGAAAAGAAATCTTAAATGTGGAGAGACGTAAAGTAAATCGAAAATTAAGAAAACGAGCTAAAATTCGAAATAGCTGAGCTTAAATAAATAATCACTTGGCCTAGAGGCGCATAGTGTGTAAACTGAATACAGAAAACTCTATTGCAAAACCAAAATAAAATTTCAGAAGTTAGTTAATAGTCTAAAAAACTTACTCCAGCAGTCTAAATTGCATTAATGCTGAGTGCTAAATGCTAAATGCTGGCAAAGTAAAAAATAAATAAATAGATAAAAAATACCACAATTTTTATAGTTGATAAGCACTTTGAATCATTCAAACTAAAATAAAATAAAGCATTTAAATAAAGTATCATAACAACAATGCATCAAAAATTATCGATTATTTTGAATAGTTTTGAATAGTAAAATGAAGGTGAGTAGAAAACCGCAAATGTAGGGTAGTAATGGTTGTTAAGGTCAGCTATTTTGAAGAAGACTTTATGTTTATTTATTTTTTTTTTAATTTTTATTTAAAGTTCTGAGGTTTTTATTTTTCTATAAGTAGTGTAACCATGGTTATCACGAGAAAGAAACGACTGGCGCCCTTTCTTAAACTCGGCTAAAGTCGCGTAAGCGGTTATCGCGCCAATTAAAAAGAAGAAAAAATGTAAACAAGAAAATTTAAATTAGTTGGACAATCTTTATTATTTCTGTGTAGAACCATTCATAATATTTATTATTTAAAAATAATCCCTTTCATATATTGGCCGCAACTGCGTCGTAAACACCAAGTTTAAATGACTCGCTGTTGGCTTCCAATGGCTCAATCGAAGCTGGTTTATCCAAAAAGCATTTAAACTTTAGATACAACAAACACACATAAAAGTCCAAAGGTGTGATAGCACACGATCTTGGTGGCCAATGCATTGGTCCGAGACGAGAGATAAATTGCTCGCCGAAACGACGACGCAGTAAATCCATTATTTCACGGGCGATAAGGCAAGTAACTCCATCGTGATGGAACCAAATGTTTTTGAGATTACGTGCTTCCATTTCCGGTATCAGAAAGTCGTTTACCATGGTGCTTTCGCCATTCACTGATACATTGGCGCCAATATCGTTTTGATGTAGTGTCTGCCGAGGACTCCTCCAGCCTATTGGCAGCACCAAACGGTTTTCACTGAATGGCTGTTCTTTAATGGATTTGTATTGCTCTTCAGCATAAAGATGTCAATGTTACTTGTTCATGTAGCCATTAAGCCAGAAATGGGCCTCATAACTGAACAAAATGTGAGTTCCAACGCGCGCGATTAACACTTTTCAGGCCAATCCATACATACGATTGCGAGATTTGGACCCTTAAAGTATCAGACACAAACATTAAAGTATTAGACAAAACACAAATATTAAGGAAAATACTCAGAAAAATATATGCGAAAAGCTAGTATATCGAGCTTAGAAAGAGAAAATGCAGTAAGATATATAAAGAGTCAACGAATAAGGCTGGGTCACATTAGCAGAATGCCAAAAAATAGAACTACTAGCATTGCGTCCTAGTGATAAATCAGATTATCACCAAATTTGGGAATAGCCGACCGAAACTGATGACATATGCTGACAACTTGGATTTTATCATCTCAGATAGGTGTCCACAAACGATGAGTGAAATAGTCACAACGACGCTTAAAGAGATCTACAAGTGGACGGAACAGGTCGGCCTGACAGTAAATTCAGGTAAGACAGACTCAGTACTCTTTACAAGGATGCATAAGATTCCAAACTGGTCGCCTCCAAGACTTGGAGGAGTTGAATTGATACCAAAAACATGGAACCATCCATTGGTATTGTTGAGGAAGGTAAACTGTCATGAAGATTAAATGTGGAAGAAGGAGCAAAGAAAGCGTCTAATACCTTATAGGCGTGCAGAAGAATGCTCGGTAAGACTTTGGGCTTATCTCCTCGACTCACACATTGAATATGCGTAGCGGTCATTAGACCAGACAAAGCAATGCTCTATGGTTCACATATATGGTGGACGGAGTGCGATAAAGTGACTAACGTCACAAGATTGGAAAACGTGCAAAGGATTGCAGGAATATGTGTAACCGGTGCTATGAGCACAACTCCAACAGCAGCAGTACAAAGAATTCTCAACTGGTATCCAATCAAACTATAGTAGTAAGATACTCAGACAGAAGATCTGCTCTGAGACTGAAGATGTCAGGACAATTCTGTATTCGGGCGGTGGGTCAGACTATGCAATTACACAAGTTAAATTTGGAAAAAAAAACCTATCGTCATTATAGAGCAAAATGGATGACAGAAAGGTCTAGAATCGACTTACCATTCATACAATATCTTTACAGATGGTCCAAAATGGTGGAAGGAATAGGAGCGACTGCCTTTTGTCCACAATTTTATCTCCAAAAGTCTTTCAGACTCCCTAATTATTGTAGTATATTTCAAGCTGAAATCTATGCCGCAACAACAGCAGTTAAATTACTTCTGGAATTAACTCCTCGTAATACTCCGAAAAACCTTTTCATTGATAGTCAAGCGGCTCCTTGAGTTAACGCGAAACGTATTCAACAAAGCAGATCCAAAATGGATGAACCCTGCAGAAACGGACAAGCCACTATTTACTGAATATTAGGATACAAAGGAATAGAAAAAAATGAGAGAGCTGGTGACGTATTCGCTTGACGAGATGGAGCACTTCAGACATATTTAGTTTTTTTTTTTGGCGAGTGAGGTAGGGTTCAAAATGCCTTCGCGCTTACAGCGACCGTCGTCTACTGCGTCGTGTGGTGTTTCCACTAAAATGATCCCTCCTCTCATTCTGCGGAGACACCCTTCCCGGAACTACTTTCTATATTACTTCGAGAGGGCCCAGAATGGCATCCATAAAGGACCAATTCTATTCACCCACATCTGGGTCCACCATATTTGTAGCCAGCTTTCATACTGTAGGCTCGTCTCTATTGTGTCTCTATCTGTGCGGCTTCATTTTGTTGCACAGTGTCTAGGTCAATCTTTTTTTCCCGTAGTACGTTCTCGATGTATTTCTTTACCGCGTCCCAGCTGTCCCCACGTTCGAGAATTTTGCTGATTATGTTGCTCGGTGCGATGTCGCCAATCTGCTCTCTCAGAGCATTTCTTTCCGCGAGCCATCTGTTACGACTAAAAAACGTGTGTTTAGCGTCATCGCTCAGTGCTTCGCAGTATATGCACTTGGAATCGGTTAGCTTGCCCATGCGGTATAGGTATCTCCGGAAGTATCTGTGGCCCGAGAGGAACTGAGTTAAGAAGTAGTTCACTTCCCCGAAGTTCCTTTGGACCCATTGGACGTCAAACATGTACCAATCCCTCTACTTTATGAAAACGGAACTAAATGAGGAACTAGCTCTGGAAACGCAGTTGATATGGGAGCACTCAACCCCGTACAAAACTATCAATATTATGCTTAGGACTTAGAATAGCACAACTGCAAATTTTATTTTATCACTGTCTAGGAAAGACTGCAAAATATTGATTGGAGTACTGACAGAACACTGTCTCACCCCACATCACTCAGCAAAAATGGGATTAGTTCATTGCAATACGTGTAACACATGCAACGAAGCAAATGCTAGGAGCACTTTGGAACACCTACTTTGCCACTGCTCTGCTCACGGTAGGACTCGACAAATATGCCTGGGAATAACATATTTTTCATCCTTGAAGGATATTGCTGGCAAAAGGCTGAACGGCTTGTTAAAACTCGCGAAGATGTGCATATAAATTATACAAAATGATATCTTCGAGCCCAGATACATAGCACTGGCAAAACAATGGGCCTTAGATGTTTAAGTGAGATATTTTAACAGATCTGCGGTCTTCCTCTAAACAGATTTGTGTCAGCTCAAAGCTCATTGGGCCAGAGCATTCGTTAGCCAAGTTGTAAAGTACTTTTGGCCACAGGTGGAATGGCAGCGATCGAGCGAGCTTCTGGCGCTAACGAGAGAGCACCTTTCGTGAGGGTTGGCCTGAGTCTAAACGGGCCTGACTCAGCTTTTCAGCTTGTGATAGTTCTGAAACGTATCTAAGGAGCTATCAGACTTCTTCTACATATACTATCTGTGGAACTTTGTTATCATCTCGGAGCGATTTGCTATCAATTTCTCCTAATAGACACTGTTCGAATCTATGCTTTGTTGCTACCCTATTTTCCTGCCCCATCTTGTGTCTTCCATGGTATCCATACAAAGTGCAGACCTTTTACACAACTGTTTCAGTTTTTTCCTTTGAAACGGTCATCTAACCTAACCCAATATAAACTAATCCAAGTAAAATTCGCTCATCTCGTTCCTAGCATTCAAGCACAAGCAATTCAATTATATTTCCAATGCAACTGATATGCCTGTATCCTTGATGGATTAACAGGAATTGCAGTAACAAAACGAGACAGCGTCAACTTGACTTCCTTCTGTTTCTTGTGTTTGCTTTGCAATTCTGGTACTATTTCGCTCTTAATTGTTCATTATGGCTGCACAACATTTTCACTTATGTATATGATAGTAATGACTTTTGTATTGCAATTTGCCGCAATTTGTTATTATTACATAAACAACAGCAGCAAAAACAAGAGCCGAACAGTTGCAGAAATATCCTTGTAACACCTGTAAAATGTCACCTGTGCGTGAAAATGAAATAAATGAAATGATTTTACATACATCTGTACGCATGTATGTATGTATGTACATAAGTATGTAAGTATTTATTAACGAGCATTAACTCAGCTGGTTAGTGTGGCCATCAAACAGTCACTCAGTTGAGCAATTCGGTTAATCAACGCCACTTGTATTGTAGGTCAAACTGTAGAAGCTCATAAACACATACATACACACATACCATATGTATATGTTGTACAAATCAACATTAGGTCGACACGGTATGCAAAAAAAAAACAAAAATGACGAAATGGGACGCTACACGCTTGAACAAAATTGGGAAATATTGAAAACCTATTTCCAAAGTGGTGAGTCTTCTTCTTCTTTTCTGATTTTCACATCGGTGGCTGCGTCAATAAGCTAAATTGTCGGATTTGGGGCTCAGAAAATCCACACGTTACTGTAGAGAAGCAAATGCATCCACAACGAGTCACTGTTTGGTGCGGTTTTTGGTCTGACAGCATCATCGGGCCATTTTTTTTCGAAAATGAGCGAGGAGCCGCGGTTACAGTAAATGGCGAGCGTTACCGTGACATGCTCAACGAGTTGTTTCCAAAAATTGAAGAGGATGACATGGACGGCATTCGGTTTCAACAGGACGGTGCAACTTGTTACACTGCCAAAGTTACATTCGAACTTTTGGCTACCATTTTTGAAAACCGAATAATCAGCCGAAATTCCGATATCAATTGGCCGCCTCGGAGTTGTGATTTAAGCCCGTTGGACTATTTTTTGTGGGGAGCCGTTAAGAACAAATGCTATGTGAACCATCCAGAGACGATTGATGCTTTAAAACACGAAATCGAAGTTGCCTTTCATGAAATTGGAGCCCACACAATCGAAAATGTGCTTAAAAATTGGGTTGATCGAATGGCCTACTGTAAAGCCAGTCGTGGCAGTCATTTGAACGATAATATTTTTTCATTCATAAATGACAATGTTCAATCTTCAAAATAAAAAAAAAAGTTTGAAAAAATATTGATTAGCTTTTTTTTTTATAACCGATTCAAAAAGCAAATTTTACATGGCCCGCCCGATAGTTGACTCCAAATTTTAGAGAGCGGATCTTTTCATAGCAGAAATATAACCCAAAGTTTGCCACTACCGAGGGTCAAATATTATTAGAGGAAACCAACTCGCCTACAACTTCCGCAATTTCTCTTTCATGCATAAAAAATATACAATACTAAATGATAGATGAATCTATCGCATCTGCAGAATAAAATATAAACTCACTTTCAGCTGTAAGCGCGCGCGCAAAAGGAATTCCACACGCACAACAAATCAAAATAGGAGTAAGGGTAGCCTAACCCATTCAAACGTAGTTGTAATAAAGGGTTGGTGCGTGACTTTTCGGAAGTGCACAGAATCGAAACCCCAGGCATGGTAGTTAAGTTTTTTTCTAATAGCGATCACCCCTCGGCAGGCAATGGCAAACCTCCATATCAGAGTTGGGCATAATGCACTAAAAATAAATGCAATAAGCGTTTCACTACCACTTCTTCTTCAGTGTCGGTAAAAACACACGTCCATTATTTCCTATTTATTTATTTTATTCCTAAATGGAACATAGGGTCTCAACAAATTGTTTTCACTGGTCCTGATTTTGTGCTTGTAGTTTAATTTCGTTCCATGTTTTATTCGTTGTCGTTGTTGTTGTTGTAGCAGCATAAACATTCCCCATACTTACATACGGCGAATGCTGCTGGGTTGACAGTCCTTGGCCGGATACAAATCCGGGTCGTTTCGGTAACGTAGAACCGACTGTCGTGGAAACATGTTTTATTCGTCTTCTCCATCTATCGGGGTTCGGAATTGTATTTGGCCAGAATACGTGCATGATTTTGCGCAAACAGCGGTTTACAAAGCTTTGAAGTGCTTGCGCAACTTTTTTCAACAAGTTCCACATTTGGCAGGCGTAAAGGAGGACCCACTTTATGCTGTCCTCAAATATCCGCAGTTTGGTATTTCTACTTATCTGTTGCGAGCGCCATATGGGGCTAAGTTTACTGAACACTGTTTGTGCTTTCGCTCTTTAATATATGCACTGGATCCTCCATTCGCCACGATAACACTGTCGAGGTAAGTGAAAGAATTCACTTACTTTATCGCATATCCGTTTATGGTGCAGTTTGCAGTGTTATGTACCATAACTTTCATAGCCTTGGTTTTTGCGATATTTATTTTCACACCCACTTTACTTGCACATTGAGTGACTACGTCCAGATTCGCTTGCATGTCGGTATGATTATGCGCCAGTAAACAGATATCGTCTACATAATCTAAGTCTTCTAGACGATCTGTTAAGCCCCAGCGAATACCTCTTTTCATTTTGGGAGCCGACGTCTGTATCACATCGAGAGCGATATTAAATAGTACGGGAAAGTACACAACCCTGGCGTGTACACCTTTTCAACTAGGATTCGTTCACTGACCATCCGTTCATGAATAACCTTGAAGCTGGCGTCTGCATAGAGTGCCTTTACTAACCTTATTCGTTTTGACGGCATGGCTTTGCATCTCAACGCTTCCTAAATTGCACTGCGTTCTACGCGGTCAAATGCTTTTTCGAAATCAATAAAAATAAGGTAGAGTGGGGATCGCCATGCATTTGATTGCTCAACGAATGTTCATACTGTATATTTAGTGACAGCGAAAATCTTTAGTGATAACTAACATAACATAACATAAATTCTTGAAGACTAAGTGTAAGACTATGTGAGCTGAAGCAGTAAAAGTAAATGTTTTCAAAATAATCCACAATTTTGGGTGAAAACTTCTTATTATATCGCAACAAAAGTAAGACAGATAATTTGCTTTTCAAAAACTATATACTTAATACTGAGCGGAACGTCAAAGCTAATGCGAAGTCATTTTGGAATCTTGTAAAATCTAAAAAGTAGAGTTAGAGTATACCTGCTTCGATGATGTTAGATGATAAATTTACAAGTACACCTGGCGAAGTAGCTAACTTATTTGCAGACTTTTTTTTTTGTCTTATTACGTCTCAGCTGATGAGGTATTCCCTTTTATCCGAGATATCTTCATCTCTAAATTTGGCAATCTACACATTTCATGGGATGACATTTTTAAAGGGATGTCTTCTCTGAAACCGTCATCACTTACACAGCGCTAGCGATTCCTCTAGAGATTATTTTTCATAAATCCTTATTCACGGGCACTTTCTTACCGCCAGTAAGATTTTGCCTTGCCGATTGATTGCCAATTCCGGCAAAGGAAAAAAGTTTTCCCCCTAGTGCAGAGGAAGGCAGAGGTGTGTTGTATATAAATAATAATAATTTATATTAGGAAAGCGGTGTAAACCATCAGTGCTCTTTCAACTTGATTCAAGTACAAAATTACCACCATAGCTCCGCCATGAGAGTCTATATAAGGGTTTTCATCTAAAAACAAAGGAAGTTAGCTACAAAAATTTTGCAAGTCGAATATATGTGGCCTCTTCATCCAATTCGAGAAATGCTAATACATCATTACATTGGACTGCAAATTACTTTGCTCTTCTACCGGTTGTCTTTTAAACTCCAGCGCATATTCTTTAACTTTATATCTCGGACATGAACTGGAATGTATGGCTCAGCACTTTCCAGTAATACTGGGTTGCCCATATTCGACGAACCCATATGTTAAATCAAAGAAAAACACAATTTTTTTGATATTGACGATAACAATCATTTTATTTGGTTCAAGTATATTTGTTGACACACTTTTTGAATATGATATCTCTCAAATGGCCGCCTTGAGCCTGTACGGCGTTTTGGTCCCCATTTTGCAGCATTTTCCATAGTTTTAGCTAACATTTCGGCTGGAATAGCGGCTATTTCCTCACGGATATTGTTCTTGAGCTCTTCTATGGTCTTCGGCTTATTAATATAAACCTTTGATTTTAAATATCCCCACAAGAAGAAGTCAGGTGGCGTTAAATCGGGCGAACGCGGTGGCTAGTCAAAATCGCCATTTTTCGACATCAAATGACGAGGAAACAATTTCTTTAAAAAATCGATTGTGGTGCGAGCTGTGTGTGGTGGAGCGCCGTCTTGTTGAAACCAGAACCGCCTCATACGCTTTCGACTATTAATTGGCATCACAAAAGTGGTTATCATATCGCGATAACGCTCCTGATTGACGATAACAGTTTGACCATCTTCATTTTCGAAGAAAAACGGCCCAATATTCGTTTTCGCACTAACGCCGCACCAAACAGTGACTTTTTCGTCGTAAAGAGGTACCTCTTGAATTTCGTGAAGATTTTCAGTGGCGTAAATACAGCAATTTTGCTTGGTTACCGTACCATTGAATAAGAAATGAGCCTCATCGGACATGATGATTTTGTTCCAAAATTGCTCGTCATCTTGAGCCATTTCGATGGGCCCTTTCCAATCGACGAGGCTTGTCCGCAGGCAACAATTTTTGCGTCAATTGAATCTTATACGAATATGGGCAACCCTGGATATGCGATCCCTTAATTCTTATTTCAAGCATAGGGCGTGAACCACTCCTCTTCGCCAACGGACACGGTTTTGTGCTAGGGATCTTACTTCATTTACACTTCATTTCAGTTTCTGTTGAGCGCCGCCAGGTTGGTACCTGGTCTGTCAATTCCACTACCAGTTTGTTGAAATGGACTCCAGCGTAGCGCTTGTTTAGTGACATTGTCGTTATTTTTCCTTAGCGTGTGGCCAATCCATCGCGTTTTCCTTTTTTTGATTTCTGAAGATTTCTAGTTAGTTTGCGTCAACAACTCGGCGTTGGTTATAGTCCGGGGCCAGAAAATTTGCAAAATCCGACGAAGGCAGCGATTTATGAACGTTTTCGTTTTTCGCTTCGTGATCTGTGCAGTTACTTTTCAGGTGGTGCAACCATATATTAGAACGGATTCGACGTTCGTGTTAAAGGTGTGCAGCTTGGTGTGAAGGCCGATACTATTGGTTTGCCACAATGGAGCGAGGATACCTAAGGATGATTTACTTTTTCTAATTCTACAATCGACAGTAAGACTTTGCAAAATTGTAATTTGATTTTGGGAACGAGGATTGCTGAAATAACTGCATCCCAGCAGTTAGAGTGCAAGCGAAAATATTTTATCAATATAAATATCAAACCATAGATTGCATTTGAATATTAATTTCCGTAAGAACTTTTAAGTTATCGGAAGCTAAACGTCGCAATATTTGCTAAGAACTGAACTTAGCACCTTTTCCTTATAAGCCAGTCATGCATGTACGAGCATGTCCATAGAGTAAGTACTCATTCGAATTTTGCTCCTTTGGTTTATAATCCTTACATATAAACATTCATAGAAACATATGTAAATAAGAATTATGGTGCACTGAAAATTTAGTAGTAGTGAAACAAAAAAATTTGTAAAGAGCTTTTTCATGGCAGAAATACTCTCGAAGGTTTGCCATTGGCTGGCGAGGCCTTTACAAGTGTTAAATACCTTAAGATTAATGTTTGTGTTGAAAATTTTTTTATTCTTATTTAACGAGTGGTACTGAGTCGGATTTTCAAGTTTTTTCCCTGTACGATAGCTTCCATGTTGGTCGCACGTTATGTAGTCTTTTCGGATATTTTTGAGTAGAGCACTAATATATAATACTTTCCAATATATAATAATTGCAACTACTACGCCTTCAAAATTAGAGCTTCACATTTACAGTATGTTACATAAGAGCGTGGATAAAAAATTAAATCGTTCTGTTTCTTTTTCTATGACATAGAAGGCACCTCAGTCCTTAATGCTTTTTGTAAAAAGTCAGCTATCTGTCAAATTTAGTCTTCAATTGAGTGGTTTTTCGAAATTAGTGCTGATAACGCCTCTCGCTTTGAGGCAACTTTTCTATGTTTGCATGAAAAAGGTCCCAAATTAACGCAAACTGCTGCTGCGAAATATATGGGAAAGTCGAAGCAGTTCGTTAGCAAGTGGATAAATCGCTATAAAAAGGTCGGTAACGTTGATGATTTTCCTGATCGCGGAAGTGCAAGAAAAGTCTCAAAAAAAGACGAAAACAAGATTCTCGCATTGTTCTCGGAAGATCAAGCATTAACTTTACGTGGAGCTGCTGTGAGATTGAAAGCAAAAGGTGTTGACATATCTGACGGAACGATTCGCAGGCACTTGCTCGCCAATAAACAGAAATATCGAAGTACTTTGGAAAAACCAATGTTGAGTGCAAAACACGTTGAAAAACGAGTGGAATGGGCGAAGGAAAACTTGGACCGCGATTGGAGCAACGTAATTTTTTCTGATAAATCCTCCTTCTGGGCATTTCCGAGCATCAAACACGCCTGGACAACCTCCGCCAGTAGGATGCTTCAACGAACTGTTAAACACCCCGTCAAGGTCCATGTTTGGGGGTGCTTCTCAAACAAGGGTTTCGGTACTTTGTTATTATTTACCGAGAATTTAAATGCCAAAAAAATGAATAAAATATATCAAAAGTCTTTGTTACCATCTGCTAAGCAATGGTATATTAAGAAAAATGAAAGCTGGATGCTTCAAGAGGACAACGATCCGAAACATCGGAGTAGAGCGTGTAGCGAGTGGAAGGCGCAAAACGGAGTTGTTACTTTAGATTGGCCATCTCAGTAACCGGATGCAAGTCCCATAGAAAATGTGAGGGCTCTGATGAAAATGCAGCTTCGCAGACGCATGCCATGTAATTTAGATCAACCTTCTCGACAAATTCGGAAAATTTGGAAGTATTTTCCGGTAGAATATGCAGAAAAACTAGTGGAAAGTATGCCCGGCGGTGCCAGGCCATAATTGACAATGCAGGAGATTGGACTTGTTACTGAGGTATTTGCATTGAGTATTGCGGCCGCCGTAGCCGAATGGGTTGGTGCGTGATTACCATTCGGAATTCACAGAGAGGTCGTTGGTTCGAATCTCGGTGAAAGCAAAATTAATAAAAACATTTTTCTAATAGCGGTCGCCCTCGGCAGGCAATGGCAAACCTCCGAGTGTATTTCTGCCATGAAAAAGCTCCTCATAAAAATATCTGCCGTTCGGAGTCGGCTCGAAACTGTGGAACAACATCAAGACGCACACCACAAATAGGAGGAGGAGCTCGGCCAAACACCCAAAAAGGGTGTACGCGCCAATTATTTATTTTTTTTTTTATTGACGACGAAATTATCAATAAATTTGCGAATTTTCGAAAAATCAATTGTTGTTATTATTTAACAGTGGCCACGCTCTTATGTAACAAACGTACAATTATTTTCCACAACCCGGCCTAATGCCCATACATTTACCTGCATGTAGGCATGTAAGTACGCCTGTTCACCACACTGCTGCTGGCATGTTAAGTGTAATTGCTCATTACGGCCAAAACCATACGCATACATAAACATGTGTGTACGAACATACATACATACTATACGTACCAGTGTAAATTATTAAAATGATAATTAAACCTTTAGAGCGTTTTCCTTTGACACTTTTACGCTCGTTTATAGAGATTTACATTCACTATCGAAATTTCAGCTGGCGTAGTTGTATACAAGTGGGACTTACGTGTATGTGAGTATGTAACTCGGCGCATGTTAAACGTATCAGAATATGTATGTATACATGCACTATTTATGTACATATGTATGTACACGTGTGCGCATATGTTATCAGCTTGTTGGCTGTCAGTTGCAAATTTGCAATTAAAATGCTCGTAATAATATGTTAATGGAAATTCGCTCTGTTATATCTTAAGTAGGAATTATGTATGTGAAAATATTTATTAGTTTATTTTATATTTTGAGTGACCATAATTTAATGTAATTTGTAAGACTAATATCATCGAGTTGCTTCATACAAAACTATCTCTGGCCAATGGCCTTTGCTGCAAGTTCCCTTAATTGTGTTATATTATTATCTATAATTATATTTCATCTAAATAAATAAATCCATAAAACTATCATTACTTCAGCAAACAACCAACAGTTTTGCAACATACCCGCACATATATATGCATGCATTGCCAGGATTTCAAGTAAAAAGTAACTCTGCTCTTAGTGCCGATTTACACTGGGAAGCATTTGAAAGGCAGCGATTTATAAACGTTTTCAGGTGCTTCGTGATCTGCGCAGTTACTTTCCAGGTGGCGCAACCAGATATTAGAACGGATTCGACGTTCGAGTTAAAGATGTGCAGTTTGGTTTGAAGACTGATACTATTGTTTTGCCACAATGGAGCGAGAATGCCGAAAGATTCGTGGGTTAAGGGCGTGGGTTAAGGACGGATGGGGAAGAGAGAGGGGATTTTGTCTCTCGTATTGGCGACACGCTTTGTGTTTCTTATTCGTATTGTTAAACTAAAAGTTGGTTGCAACACAATTCGCTGCAATAAGCTGCTTCATTCGTTTTCTTCTTTTGTGGGAGATAGGTCTGAGCTCTGTGTTGGTTCTCAATCCAATGCAAGAACTTAACGATGACATATATCAGAATGCTGCTTGGATGAATTGTGCTAGTAAGGTAGGTATTATTTGAAAAACTTTTGGGACATGTTTAGGTTGAATTTGTTTCCATTTCTAGATACCCAAGGTAATTCTAAATTAAGTATTTACTTCCATTTAGGGGAACAGCATCAAGACGAACGCCACAAATAGGAGGAGGAGCTCGGCCAAACACCCAAAACGGGTGTACGTGCCAATTTTATATATATTGTATATATATTTTTGTATTTATATATGAAGTATATATAATTATTTTTTTTAGCAAGTAAGTGGCAAAAAACCGTTCTCCACTTTACATTTTCACGGATTGTAGAATATATCCGAGCCAGAAGATGCTAAAACGTCAAAGGCAACGAGTGTCGCTGAAAATAATTTTGCCCGTCTGGCCGCGAATGAAACATCAAAAGCGAATTTTCAGTATCTCCCTTCCAGATGTCTCTGTGTGTAAATCGGCACTTAGTAGTACTCCCCACAACTTCATAAACGCAAGCAATTCCTAAAGAGTATTCCAAAACTAACGCCTAGAGGCCAGTAGTGTAGGTATAATTCCGTAATTTTTGACATTCATCAAGATTAGTAAACAGACATACAATTTTACCCGATAGATCAGCGCGTTCAAACTATTGAAACGAATGATATTATGAAAATGGTCGACCTTTAAGAACAACATATCAGAAAATCCATTATTTTTTTTTTTGGTGGAAATATTGGTCCGAATGAGTCGGCAATGCAAAAATTCGTGAAAATTTTTCGTAGAATTCGAGATTTTTTTGGTGGGAATAATCGTCCAAATGAGTAGACAATTCAAAGGTTGGTGAAACATTTTTAAGAGACTGGTTATGTCGTGGATAGAAAAAGCACTGGCAGAACAAAAACTGGACGTTCTATTGAAAATATCGCTGCTATAGAGACAAGTGTTACCGAACAGCATTCAACATCGATATCTCGACATTCTCAACGTTAGGCATTCCATGAATCGACTGTTTGGCGAATTTTACCTGTAGTCATGCTCATGGTGGATATTTAAATTTTGTTATTTTTCACATACGATTGCTAAGAGCTGTATTTTGAACAAAACTAGTTAAGCCTGGAAGTATCTAATTTCCTACCAATTATTATTATTATTAGGTCGCTTCATTTCTTGTTTGTTTGGTCTACATTTTGCAGTCATTTAAACATTAAATTATACAAGGTGGCGCAAAGTTAATCACCCTATCGGAAGATTTATAATTTTTGCAAATGACGTTGTACGTTAATCATATTTGACACTTGTGAACTAGACAGCCGCAGTGTGCAAACCGACAAGCAACGGAGCGCGTAGAAGTCAAAATAAAGATTTCCATCATACAAAATCTTTTTTTATTTAAAAAAAATAATAATAAAAAAAAATAATATTTTTAGAGTAAAAATGAAATTGGATGATTGGATTGTGCACCGCAAGGTGGCGCGGTGGGTGGTCGATATATTTTAAGAACTGTATTTAGGGTCCGCTTTTGCTGATATTTAGAACATATTTTACTTAGATGGAATGAAACCACTATTTTAAACATTTAACCGCTGGAGTCGAGAAATTAGGTAAAATTATATTTTGATTCGATTTGGTTCATATTTTACCAAAGAAAGCTTAATTTTCATTAATTTTTTAGTATTTATTTATTTGTATATATTAACACCACTTTTCCTTAAAACTGCTTCAGTAACGATTAGTACAGCTTTGTCACAAACAAATCAATGAGCTTCTGATGTGGCGATGCTTTTTTGTGTGGCCTCGTCCGCGAAAGTCGTCATCGTTTAAGGGGACAGATACCTGTAAACGGCCATATTTTCCCTGATTTTCATTCAAATTATTTAAAATGAAGAAGTCAATATATTTTTTTTCAAAATTTGCATACAGTTTATTTATACTTAAAAATAATAAAAAATTTTTATTTTATTTTAATCATTTAAAATGGCGGATGTACAATCAATTCCTGCAGGAAGGTCGCACCGGGGCTTCTCAATCGGCGGACATTGTAACATCGGCGTCAGTGACCTGAATACAAAAAACCAAAATTTTTTTTATTTACTAATGTCATAATTTCTATATGAATTAAAAAAAATGAAAAAAATCGGGGAATAAAATGCTTAAACAAATTTATTTTGGGGCGAATTTTCCTATTATTTCTGCTTCGAAAAAATTTTTTTTTCAAAAAATTTTCGAAAACTTGTTGGTTGGTTGGTTAAAGTGGTGATTCTTCCAGAATCCGACTAGCGCTTCCGTGCCATTTTGTTGCCACATCCTCGTTACCAACTTGTTTAACGGTTATTTACAGCATAACTATATCCAGTCTGTGCGGTTAAGGAACCTTATTAGGTTGTTAACGTCTAAGCCAGATAGTTGTTCGAGATTCTCGAACAGCGGTTGGCCCAGGGTTAACATTCTGTCCTTCCATAGGGCAGGGCATTCACAGAGGAAATGGAAGATTGTCTCCTTTTTCTCCGGTTGTTTGCAACTGTGACAGTATGTGTTGTGAGCGATGCCCATTTTGGCTGCTTGTTCTCCGATAGACCAAAAGCCAGTTATGACTGCCGTTAGTCTCCAGGCGTCCCGTCGTTTCATTCTTATTAATGCCGACGATTGCTTGAGGTTGTAGGTGGGCCATAACGTTCTGCTAATTTCGCATTTCGTCTGGACTTTCCACCTACAGTCCGCGATTCGGAGGTATTTTTGGGAAATTGTGCTCTTGACTGCACCTAATGGTGTGAGTACCGATTCTGCAAGAGCGTTATTCATGGCAGATCCCCCTCTTGCCAGTTCATCTGCTTTTTCGTTACCTTCAATGTTCTGATGTCCCGGACCCAGATTAAGGTAACTTTATGGTTTTCACTCAAGATGGTGAGGCTACTTGTATTCACATAGAAAGTAATATCATAAGGCAGATGTGTGCGAAATTTTCCAGTTATCGTGTACGCCAATTCGAAAAATTCGGTTTTGAGGAAAACGCGCCTAAAATTTGATTACAACGTAACTATGTATACCTCTCCCAACGCTCGAATGCAAAGAGAGGAGTCATCACGATCTATAATATAAGAAATACTTAAATTTACGTTCAAAAAATTTTTTTACATATTCTTAAAGGATTATATTAACATTTTATAATTTTTTTTTTTTCGAAATTATGAGGCTTCGAAATTTTACAGGATACGCCTATTTATAAGCAGCACTTAAATTGTTTTTATAAGGGAACTCTAAGCATAAATTTTGCCCATCACACTTCTATTCGACAGACTGTATTTCGCTTCAACGGCCATAATTTTCAACATTGAATAAAACTCAAAATTATTAAATTTTCTTTCAATTTATTTCAGTTTACTTTTTTTTCACTCAATCCTACAACCAATTTTTAGATTAATTGACGATAGTATCCAAAATACTTCGATCACCTTCCATAGAAAATTAGTTTATTATAAGAGTTTTAGTTTTATCAAGAGAAAATTAATGCGAAAATGTAATATACAAATTCTTGTGCGAATTTCGCCACAAAATAGCTTGGTTATACCGAATACTCTATGGACTCCTCCGAGAACACATCTGTACGAATGGGTATCCTGCAGTTTCTTCTCTTCTTCTTAATTAGCGCTATAACCGCTTACCCGATTTTTTCCGAGTTTAACAAAGCACGCCAGTCGTTTCTTACTCGTGCTAACCGGCGCCAATTAGACACACCAAAGTGAAGCCAAATCCTTCTTTACCTGATCTTTCCAACGCAGAGGAGGCCTTCCTCTTCCTCTGATAACACCAGCTGGTACCGCATCGAATACTTTCATAGCCATACGAGGGGTGCCTTTTATATGTCGGGATTAGAGAACAAAAACAAATTTTAATCATCAAAAATCACTTTATTGTTTTTCAAAATATTCTCCATGAAGGTCTATACACTTTTGCATGCGTTTGAACCAATTGTCGAAGCACTTTTGCCACTCTGAATGAGGCACCTCCAAAACATGCATTCTGAATGCCGCAACCGCTTCTTCAGGTGTCGAAAAACGTTGACCTCTCAGTTTGTTTTTTACGTACGGGAATAAAAAGAAGTCATTCGGTGCCAAGTCAGGACTATACGGCGGATGACCCATTAATTCGATGTTTTGGGTGATCAAAAATGCAGTTGTTTGAGCCGATGTGTGAGAGCTCGCATTGTCCTGGTGAAGAGTGATCCGTCTTTGGCGATTGGCTTTCCTAATTTCTTGGAAGACAACTGGCAAACAAATGGTTGTGTACCACTCAGAATTTACTGTTCTGCGTTGTTCTAGTGGTACGGTTGCGACATGTCCAGTTTTTCCGAAAAAACAGGCGACCATTTGCTTGGAAGTGCTTCGTGCGCGAACAAATTTTGTTCAATTTGGCTGATCTTGAAACACCCATACAGTCGACTGCTGCTTACTTTCGGGCTCATACGCGTAAATCCATGATTCATCACCAGTCACGATGTCATAGACGTGTTTCGAAGCCCCGCGATCGGGGTATGATGGTCCCACTAATGCCTAAGATTGTCTCAATCTCACGATAGGTCACATGACGATCTTGCAATATCAGTTCGCGCACAGCATCAATGGTTTTCGGAACAGCAACTGATTTTGGACGACCTTCCCGAAATTCTTCTTGGAGTGAACTACGACCACGATTGAATTCACCATACCATCGATAAACACTCGTCCTTGATAGAGCTTCACCGCCAAAAAATGAATTAAGTTCATCCATGCAATGTTGCTGAGTTAATCCACGTCGAAAGTTGTAAAAAATAATCGCACGAAAATGTTCACGATTTAATTCCATTTTTGGACCGAGATGAATCTTTTAAGTTACTGTAAACCACACAAATAGCGCTGGTATTTCAAAACGTTCTGAGTACGTAAAAGCCAAAAAATGTCAAACTTTGCGATACAGCTACCAGTTGCCAGATTGCAACACCAGGGTTGCCAAATCCTGACATATAAAGGGCACCCCTCGTATTAGTTTTGCGGGGATACCAAATTCAGACATCGCGGCATACAGGAAACTCCTTTCCGTACTGTCGAATGCAGCTTTGAAGTCGACGAAAAGATGGTGTGTGTCGATTCTCCTTTCATGGGTCTTTTATAAGATTTGGCGTATTGTGCATATTTGGTCGATGGTAGAATTTCCAGGTCTGAAGCAACACTGATAAGGTCCAATTAGTTGGTTGACGGTGGGCTTCAGCCTTTCACACAATCTTCCACGCAATACGCTCGCTGCAGTTTACTGACAGATTCTTTCACGTTCATCTGTCTTTTATATTTTTTTTTACATTGCCATTTAAGAATATATAAAAAAGCAGTTGAGAGATATTGCATTTTATGAAATTTTCCATTTTTTTTTTTTCGATGTCTTTAATTTCTCTTCAAACTTTTCTTAACGATTTTTGATCTAGTTCTACTACGTGGATTTACTTACTATGCCATACTCACTAAGCATACCACACATAACTACGCATGTATGTGCGCATATTCCTGCTACCTAAATATTAGTATCTCCTACATTTACAATATTTGCATATGAAACTACCAAAAATTCCAAACTAAATCCACTAGCATACAACCAATTACGAAACTGAAATTACTGTAGTACTTAGCCAGTGGCTAAATTTCGAGAAACTTTGCCACCACATTTACAAACAAATTGGAGATAACTCCACTAGCAGAAGCTAAGAAATCATTTACATGGATACGATTATTACACATGCATATGGATGAGTGTGTGGTTTCGAATTGCATAAATATGTATGTAGTGGTTTAAGGAGATGGATAGGTATAAGAAAAGTTGAGAAAACAAATCTTATATCCATTCAATCAGTCGAGATTGTGGAAATTCTTCATACTAAGCTACACTGCAGGTGAAATTTTTAACATGTTCTTTATAAATTATGACCAAAGGTAAAACTCATATGAGCTATGTATGTACAATGTTCACCATGTTATGCATATACACATTTACATAAGAATGTGTGCATATGATTAACACACATAGTAAGTATGTGTGTATAAGCAAATTTATGTATTTGTACAGTGGCGCAGCCCGGGAAATCATATTGGCACATTTGGGGATCTGTGGGTGAAGGTAGATGGGCTAGTCCTAGAAGTAGTTTACTCTATGGCCATAGTGGCTCATTGCGGTGCTCAGAATGATTTTTCCATTTTTATTCACACATATCCTAAAGCTCTACCGCTCTTTTGCAGTATCCAATCAGATCTTCCCACAAAACTGTGACTGAACTGTTCACTTTGCCCAAGAAATGGTTCAAATGATCAAAAGTACGTAGCTCAGATTGTAGAGCGCGTAGAATAGGCATCTGCAGGTACAATTACGCTGCTCTAAAAGCGTTAGAAAAACGCTGTCATCTCTTCAAGAATAGTCAAGGAATGTACTTGAATTTTTATGGATGCCTGGACACAGTGGTGTACGAAGCGACGAACTAGCTAATGAGTTGGCGAGCTGCGGAGAATCAGATCGTGGCCAATTTCAGAACCAAACATAGCGCTTTCAATCAAATACATTACGGTTTTAATTAATAAAGCTCAATCCATTGATTCAATATTAACCAACTGCAAAGCAATCTACTTATAATGTTTTCTGAACAAGCAACGCAGGCATCATCATCTGGGTTCCCGGTCACAGCGACATTGTGGGAAACTGTGAGGTGGATGAGCTGGCCAGACAAGGGGGATGTGAGGTGATTCCCCGCGAAGGGAGAGAATTGGGATCCCCCTGACTACCTGCGGTCTGCTCCTGGAAACATGGGCATCGCGCCAACTCAGCGAGCGCTGGGCAAATACACAAACGTGTAAGGTCGCGAAATCCTTCTGGCTCGAGCGAGCTTCTGAAGCTGACAAAATATCAGCTCTCCAATTTAGTGGGTTCCCTCACAGGACACAATGCGAGGAATGCATGCCGTGAGACTTGGAATCGCCTCGAGTCCTTTTTGCGCTGGATGTTTGGAGGATGAGGTGGAATCGTCTCAGCACCTTCTCCTTAGCTGTCCTGCTCTGGCAGGGCTAAGATCCAGGCATCTTGGCTCTTACTCCTTTGCCACGCCTGCTGATATAGCTGGCGCTGACATTAAAAATCTGATGAATTTCATCAGCAACACAAAGCGGTTGACGCAAACATAGTCATCGTTTGTAATCCGCACGCTCCTGACCATCCCATCACCACCTCTCCCCGCCCTCTCCCTGCATCCCATCGGTCTTTCCCTTTCACCTCACCTCCTTCACAATGGTATCACAAAGGACGAATCTTTCTTCGTCCAAGTGTGCTCACTCCCTGGGCAACCATACCAACCTAACCTAACCTAACGCAGGCAAAATTCTGACAAAACCAGTCGTGCAATAACTTTAGAAGTTTTTAAATTCAAACAGCAGCAAATAGATCACTGCGATCCCATTGTCCATGAATGAAAGATCGCGACTTCTGTGTAGACATTGCTGCTAGAAAAGTTCAGTAAACTGAAAAAACTCCTACCCTAATAAATCAAATTTGCTTTGAACTGTAGGCACCATATCACGGCCGTATTTGCCTCAGTTTTGAAACGTTCTATAAGCCGCCTCTGCTCCCAGCATTTTCAAGCATGTTTCCTACAGACCCAAGTCTCAAGCTCTTCATTTTGTCGTATTGCAACTGCTTCTGCAACTATCTGCAGCTATTTTATTTCATTTCTCAACATAAAATACAAAAGACTATCCACTCATTTCATTTTAATGCAAAAAACACAAAACCGTACAGAGAATTCGAACCCCAGCTTAAATGATACAGTGAAAAAAGATCAACTTATTTTTTTAATTTTTAAAATGTTAAGGGTATTTAGTACATATACATGAATGAGGGGTATGCGAATTGTGTTTGCGTCTGTGTGTGTCTATGCGTCATCCCTCTTGCCAAGTGGGTTCAATATATTATTATAATATTATAAGATTATATTGTTTTCAGTCGCCTTGACTGGTACTCTGTGCGGAAAGTGGTACAGCGATTCTACTCTGCCAGCCTCTCTAGAATGAAATTTCGGCAACACTATCGGTGTGTAAATTCTTATAAAGGGTGATCAGATTGGAGGTACTTTTTTCATTAGGGTTTTTTGACAGACCTCGCATGACTACTGTCAAACTAAACACATCTTTTTCAGTATTTATTGACATTTCATCATGGAAATACTTACGCCTCAACATACAACTGTGTTACGAAAATCGAAGCTTTGTGAAAAGTGCCCGTCGCGCATTCAAGCCAAATTGTGGCGTACATAACCGTCCTACCGAACGCACTATTCGGCAAACCATCGGAAAAATTGATAATAATTTTACATTATTTGATGACATTCGATCGATTAAACCGCGTACAGCTCGAAGTGAAGATAATATTGTGAGAGTTTTGCCAAAGAACCGGAAGAATCGAATCGGTGTCGATCCCAAAAACTTGGCCAACAACTTGCCCTTCTTATGGCACTATTTGGGGCATTTTATGCAATAATCTTAATTTGGAGGCGTATAAAATATAGCTAGTCGAAGATTTATAGGCAGCCGATCTTCCAAAGCGTCATAATTTCAGTCGTTGTTCGAATTTTGTTCAGCGGTGAGGCACATTTTTGGCTTAATGGCTATGTCAATAAAAAATTGCCGTATTTGGGCTGAAGAGAAACCCGAAGCCATTCAAGAATAGCCATTACATCCATTAAAAATATTTTTTTATTCGTTTTTATCTTTAGGTGTTTTTTTAGAGGCCAATTTTGTACCATCACTAAGATTTTGAAAATGCTTAAGGAGGTGATAATCGCTATATGCCAAATCTAGACTATATAACGGACGCTTAAGAATCACTATTTTATTGGACACATACTATACACCGCACAACTTTTTTTTGGCAGCCTGTTGCGACTTTTCCCTTTGATCGTAGCAGTACGAAAGAGTAAATCGATTTTTTTCCATATCTGCCTCCATATGGAACTATGGAGCTACTGGCCTCCAAACAAAAAACTGCTGCAGAACTTTTTTTGCCGGAAAAATTTTTTTTTTCAACTTAAACACACCTTTAAAGCGCCTTAGAGCATAAACGGATGTAATATGCAGAGCTTTTTATTTCAGCTATTGTAATATTGGGCAAACTGGTCTTAGATGCAGACTGTATGTGTACATATTCCTGAAATATTCTACACAGAGATAGTTCCAACAGCCTTTGATTTTTTTGCTTTGATTGCAAATTCTATTATTTCATCGACGACCGTTTATCTTAATCGTGGGTTATTAAATGTCAAGTGGAAAATTTTTTATTAAATTATTCTGAAAATTGGTTTATTTATAGGATCGGATTTAATAAGAAGTAGACTGAATTTTTTTTTTAATTTACTAATTTTGAGATTTATCCAATGTTGAAAATTATGATATAAAGTACATTTTAAAGAAATTTTGTTTCTTTTTTTGAGAATTTTTAAGACAAAAATTTTTGTTTTTGTCTTTTTTGAAAAATACTCACCACTATTCCACCTATTCTTTTAATTAACTGCTGAGACTATGTTAAGTAGTCCTTGAAAGTTTCTTAGTGGGACTGCCAAACCTTTACCAGTCATATTCAAATGCGCACAGCGAACTAGTGAAAAATGCCATATATCTGTTTTTTAATGTACGATCGATTTGTAAATGGACGCAATGGATGAGTACATATGCTAGCGCTCCGCTAGAGCAGCATTTTGCAACAACAATCATTGACAAAAAATATTGGAAGGTTTTTAGCTGTATGAGAACTATCGATACCGATAATTATGATTTGGCCGCAGTAAGGTTTGGCAAGTCACCGTGAATCGTTTAACGCTAGAATAAAAATTGTAGAAATTTACATTGAAAAAAATAAATATGTTCGCGAAGATCATGGAGCAGCACTTTGTCCATTTTATGTGCGGTTTACAAGCTGGCGTCATCATTGGCCATTATATCATTCGACGAAATGAGGAAGGAGCAGTCGTTTGGATGAATGACGAGCACTATCGATTTCCAAATTTCGCTATTGTTAGCAAAAATTAATCAGCTAAATATCGAGAACTTTTTGCTAATATTCAAGTCGCCCATTGACGCCATACGGTCAAACTTACTATAAAAAGTAGTGAAAAAGTTGTCTGAGCGAATAATCACGTGACACGGACAGACATATGCCAAATATTATATAAAAAAAAAATAACTACCAAAAAATGATCTACCAAATTATATTAAAAAAAAATCATTTCAACAATATTTATATTTTGTATTATCATTTTAAGCTCCTAAAAAACCACCTGAAATTTAAATTGTAACTTTTAAGATAAAATGAGATAATATTAAATGTATTAACAAAGCCCCTCCTTCGTAAAAAGTCCAACTGCGCCACTTGACATATTCAAACAAATTCCTACACTGGCCGTGCCTGAGGTGTACAGGTAAAAGGTAAAATGTGAACACAGCTCAGGAAAAAGAGCAAAATGGTTAGGCAAGCACTGGTGTGTGCAAGTGTGTGCAAAAAACAAATGCATACACAAAAACCAACGCAAAATTGGTAAACCATTGCATAGTTTTAAGCCAACCAAGCTAGAAAATGCCTAACCCCTGCATAGATTTACCGCTGCACTTGTCGAAGGTACATATCACTAGCATCTTAAGCCCGTCATCCTCATCATCATCAGCGTTTTCAAACTTTGCCATGGGCATCGAAGTCGCTTGAGAAATCCTTTGAGATTGACATTGTTTTGTTGGTTTTGTGTTTTTTTAAACAGACGGTTACACAAAGTGTACTGCAGCGGAGCAGACAAACAATAAAGGACACATACACACACTTACTCTATGCAACGCTCTCAATTTCCGCACAATAATATACATACATACATAAAACTGTACTTGTATGCCACTTTGTATGTATGCCTGTGTATAAGGCACTTGTGTCTATTAGTGCCTTGCCATTGGCCTCGCTATATCACCAAACATTGATGTATTCCACCTTCGTTCGCTCCATTATGCATTCAACTGAGAATTTTTTCCGAGCTTTACCCTCAGCACTTTCATCACTTAGAAATGAGCTTATGTAAGTTATGTAATTTATTTTACTTTGCTGCCATCCACTCTCCTTCTCTGCATATCCTCTTAGCATTACTTTACTTGCTTGCTTTGCTGCCGCTTTGTACTTTGCTTTGCTTCTTAGCTTTTCTTTTCATGGCTTTGGTAATTTAAAATTTATTTAATTTAATATGCTAATTGGTTGTGATGATAATTGAAAGTCAAGTAACAAAAGTTGCCTTCGAATGGCATTACTTGTTCGCTTGCAGTTGCATAAGTGATTGACAAAGTAGATGAGTCAGTGCGAATGGAAGGATCTGCGGGCATAGACAGTAGGGGTCAAAATATTTGCACTGAAGCTAACAAACCGTAATTTTTTACATAAGATCATTATTTGTCGTTAATGTAGATCTCTTTTAATGTAAATCGCTTATTACCAAATAATTATTGCACAACAGCAACAATCAATCGCTAACTAGCCATATTGCAACAACAATTCAGTTGCTCAGAGTAACTTAATCGCTTTTTACTTTTTTATGAAACAATGTTCTTTCTTCCAAGTGCATTCCATATCCAGCCACAAAATGCTTTATTTTTTTTCTTAGTTGTCGCCAAAACATTAAATATACAGGGCTACCGGAAAAGTCGTCCCAGATACTTAACCACTTTGTTAGTTAGGTAATTTCTGAATTGGCGGCCACCATAGCCAAATGGTTTGGTGCGTGACTATAATTCGAAAGTTCGCAGGTTCGAACCTCAGATAGAAAAAGTTTTATTCTATATCGATCGCCCCTCGGCAGGCAATGGCAAACCTCCGAATGTATTTCTGCGATCAAAAACCTACTCATAAAAGCAATATCCCCATTTAGGTCTCTCCATTTGTAAAAAAATGTCAAGGCGCACACCACAAATATGAGAAGGAGCTCGGCCAAATATTAAATAAAGGGTGTAACCGCCAATTTTAATAGGACTATGAATAAGTTCGTGCGGTTTTTTTTCGAAATTTGAAACTTTATTGACGTAAAATGGTTACAAATTTAATATTCAAAATATTGTCCATCGCTTACTACTACTTTTTCCCATCTTTCTGGCAATTCACGGATTCCCTTTGTGAAAAATTCGGTCGGTTTTGCCGCAATCCACGAATCGATCCATTTTTTGACTTCATCGTAATTACGGAAGTGCTGGTCAGCCAGGCCATGTTGCATCGATCGGAAGAGATAGTAATCGGATGGCGCAAGGTCTGGACTATACGGCGGGTGGGGTAGGACATCCCATTTGAGCGTTTCTAAGTATGTTTTGACCACTTGTGCAACATGTGGCCGAGCATTGTCATGTTGCAAAATAACTTTGTCGTGTCTATCGGCGTATTGCGGCCGTTTTTCTCGCAGTGCTCGGCTCAAACGCATCAATTGTCGTCGGTAGACATCCCCCGTAATCGTTTCATTCGGTTTCAGTAGCTCATAATACACAACACCCAGCTGGTCCCACCAGATACACAGCATAACCTTCAGGCCATGAATATTCTGCGCCGACGTCGATGTTGAAGCAAGGCCAGGGTATCCATACGTTGCCCGACGTTTTGGATTGTCGTAATGGACCCACTTTTCATCGCCAGTCACAATTCGATGCAAAAAACCCTTTCTTTTGTGCCGTTGAAGCAGTTGTTCGCATGCCATAAAACGGCGTTCAACGTCTCTTGGCTTCAATTCATACGGCACCCAATGGCCTACCTTTCGGATCATTCCCATGGCTTTTAAACGTTTGGAAATGGTTGATTGATCAACTCCCAAAGTTTTTGCAACCTCTTCTTGCGTTTGAGCCGGATCTTGATCGAGCAATTCCTCCAATTCGGTATCCATGAACTTTGGCGGCGCACCCTCGCGTTCTTCGTCTTCCAAGCCAAAATCACCACTTTTAAAGCGTGCAAACCACTTCTGGCACGTTCGCTCAGATAGAGCATGCTCACCATAAACTTCCACCAAGATACGATGACTTTCGGCTGCTTTTTTCTTCATATTAAAATAATGAAGAAGAATTCCCCGCAAAAACACATTATTTGGCACGAAATTCGACATTTTCAAGTGTGGTAAAAATATTGTTGTTTACGCTTCAAATAAAAAACTTATACTGACGTTTGTGCCTTACGACAGTAGCTCTCCAATGAATGTTTGGAAATGTGGATCGATGGAATAATAATCAAGTTACGCCATCTGTTGTAAAACCGCACGAACTTATAAATAGACCTATTATATGCAAAGGCTGATCAATTTAGGGGCATCGGAGCTTAAATTGAAATAAAACAATGAAAATTCAAATTGATTGGGCAATCTTTATTATTTTTGTCTAGAACCATTCATGAGACTTATTTTTTAAAGATAATCCCTTGCAAATCTGTAAACACCAATTTTGAGTGACTCCCTGGAGGAACTCGGTCGGTATCTCGTGAATAACTTCAGTAATGTTCGCTTTCAATGCCTCAATCGCACCTTTATCTACAATGCATTTAAACTTTACATACCCCCACAAATAAGAGTCCAAAGGTGTGGTATCACACGACCTTGGCCAATCCATTGGTCCAAGACGAGAGATTAATTGCTTACCAAAACGACGACACCGTAAATCCATTATTTCACGGGCGGTATGGCAAGTAGCTCCATCTTGTTGGAACCGAATGCTTTTGAGATTACGGGCTTCAATTTCCGGTATCAGAAAGTCGTTTACCATGGTGCTTTCGCCATTCGCTGTTAATTTATCGTCAGCCTCGTCTTTGAAGAAATATGGGCCGATGATTCCTCTAGCCGATAGGCCGCACCAAATGGTTGTTTTGAATGGATGTAATGGCTGTTCTTGAATGGGCTGGGGTTGCTCTTCAGCCGAAATACGATAATTTTTTAATGACATAGCCATTAAGTAAGAAATGGGCCGCATCGCTGAAAAAAATTCGGGTCGCAAAATGCAGATCTTCGACGAGTTTTCAAGAGCCCAACGACTAAAATTATGACGCTTTGGAAGATTGGCCGGCTACAAATCTTCGACTAGTTGTATTATATACGCTTCCATAAGATAGGTGAAGTTGTTGAGATGGACGTTGAATCGATTCTCACGGAACTTCGGCAAAACACTCATTCACAGCCGCAATATTCTCTTCACTTCGGGCTGCTTAGTACGCTGTTTAATTGGTCGAGTATCATCAAATAATGTACAATTATTATTAAGTTTTCCAATGGTTTGCCGAATAGTGCATTCGGTAGGACGGTTATGTACACCATAAATTGGTCTGAGCGTGCGATGAACACTCTTCACAGAGCTTCGATTTTCTTAATACAATTGCACCATTTGTAAACATGATGAAATGTCAATGAATATTGAGAAAAATTATGTGTTTAGTTTGGCAGTAGTCACGCGTGGTGTATCAAAAAATCCCAATTGGGAAAACCTGATGTGATCAGCCGTTATATAATTTTGTTATATGTGCTGATATCCTCCACTGTGCCAATTAATAAAAAGCCCATGAAATTCGAGCCAAGCCTTGACAGTTCAAAAGGCTATTGGATAAAGTTTTGATTTTCCACTAAGATTTTTCACTATGTATCTCCCACTTTTCAGCATTAAAAACCAAATTTGGTTTGGAAACTATTATGCAAATTATGTATATCCCGCAGTAAGTATTTCGCGGCTCAAGCTTTGTATCATCAAGGGATCGTGTAGGCCCAACTAACAAAAGTTCGATAATTTTATGATATTTGGTATATTTCCGAAAAATCTTGAAACGGTTTTCGTGTTCTTATGCCTTCTTTTATTTCATTCAAAATCTGAGAAAATTCGGTAAGAAAGGAGACGAGGAAACGTAAAATTTGTGATGAAAGTTCGGTAAACAGTCTGCTGTCAATCAGCCTGAAAGGATGATATTTACAGTTTTTTTATGCTACAGAAAGCATCGTATTGATTATTTATACAGAAAATGGTGTCAATATCAAGAGAGAATTTTACGATAGACTTTTTAAAAAATTAAGTTATACCGTTAAAGAAGAAAAAGGAAGAAAACATATTCAAGGCGGGCTTCTTTTGCACGAAAATGCGTTTCCTTTAACTCCCCTATACAAGATTGGCTTCGAAACAGATTTATTTCAAATTACAGACATTACATTTTGACATTTAATTTTTTTAATTATATTTTAACTAGTTTTCAATAAATACAGTTCGTTCTTTAAGGAAAGCCATATTAATTAAAATTCCTAACTTTGTACGAAATTCAGAAATATGCATCACATTTTCATCAAAAGCCCTACTTTTTAATTAGAAATCTCAGACTCTTTTTAAATATGCAACTTCCATGCAATTCTAGTGTAACAGAATGAAGGTTTGAAGTGACTCAAAAATGGCATGGATTTTAGAAAGCTTATTTTGTTTACGGTGTTTAATTTTTCCTCCATATAAAAAATGTGTTTATATGGAAGAAAATTCACAATACCAACCAAAGAATAATTATTAAGAATCAACTCGATTTTTGAAGTAAAGTGAAACCTTCACTCTACATATTATACTAGAATTTCATGGGCTTTACTCAACATTTCTTAAGCCGGTGGCCGCCGTAGCCGAATGGGTTGCTGCGTCACTACCATTCGGAATTCACAGAGAGAACGTCGGTTCGAATCTCGGTCAAACACCAAAATTAAGGAAAAGATTTTTCTAATGAAGAAAACGTTTTTTCTAACACCGGTCACCCCTTGACAGGCAATGGCAAACCTCCGAGTGTATTTCTGCCATCAAAAAACTCCTCATAAAAAATATCTGCCGTTCGGAGTCGGCTTAAAACTGTAGGTCCCTCCATTTTGTGGAACAATATCAAGACGCACGCGCCAATTATATATATGTACTAGCAAACCCGGCCCCCTTCGCTGGGCACACTAAAATAGAATAGATATGGTTTAGAACAGAAAATATATGATTATCATATTATTTATTTCTTTATTCTTTATTCAAGCGCTTTGGCATAAACAATATTTTTTGTTTTTCTATTTGTTTTTGAGTAAATATAAAATATAAATTGAAAATCAGGAAAAAAGAAGATTGTTTTTAAATTTCAAATCAACGCAACAACCGTCTTTTTTAACCATTATCCATTTATATTTTTCAAAAAAAAAAACGAAAAAAAAATTTTTTTCCACGAACACATAATTTCATTCGGATTTCACATTAAATTCTCAAATTTCGTAAGAAATTATTCACTGTTCCAAAATCCACTCCAAAAAAATTCACAAACAATTTTTACATGTTGCAATTACGTTTTTTCCTTATGGCATCCAAATCAGAAAGAAATATTGACACATTGTAACTCACACTGTCAATTTGACAGTTCAGTTCTGCCCCAAGCGTTAAAAAAGTAAGCGACATTATGGCTGGTTCAAAAGAACGCTGTACCCGTTGCCAGTGCTCCGAATTACAACCAAACTTTACGAAACCCATTTTCAATACTTACTTAACAATGTGCGTAAGTTTGGTTTAATTCGGTGCAAAGACACGGCGGGTCCACGTTTTGGCATATATTTCGATACCCTAGTCATCAATAGGTATGAAAATTACCCCGTATTAAAGCACTTATCAACAGCTTTCATTTGATATCCATATTGTACAAACACATTGTAGGGTCCACGTTTTGGTCTCTATCTCGAGACCCTAGTCACGGAGCGGATGGAAATACTCTGTACTAAAGCATTCACCAACAGCTTCCATTTGATATCCATATTGTACAAACACATTCTAGGGTCCACGTTTTGGTCTCTATCTCGAGACCCTAGTCACGGAGCGTCATGAAAAATACTCTGGACTAAAGCGTTCACCAACAGCTTCCATTTGATTGTACATACACATCCGAAGGTTACCCGGGTCCACGTTTTGACCTATATCTCGAGCCCTATTTCCAAAATAAAATATAATCCATGTTACTCGTGAATGATGTAGCTTTCGAATGGTGAAAGAATTTTAAAAATCGGTCCAGTAGTTTTTGAGCCTATTCATTACAACCAAACAAACAAAGTTTTCCTCTTTATAATATTAGTATAGATATATAATATATATGTATATATAAATTTTAGCACATTCTGGGGTTTATTGTTTCATAATTTATTTGGATGCACGGCAATACCACCAAGGAGGTGTAGCCATTTTCTGTCAAGTGCAGGAGATACACAGAATGGGAAGGAATAAAAATTATTTGTGAGCTTAATTTTTTTGATTGAAATTAAAAATTATGTCTTTGGTTTCATTTTTGTAACCAAACATAAAACTTGTTTGCCATGTCATGTCAATATGAATATGAAATGAAAGAGAATATATCCAGCTATTAAAAAACTAGTTTTGAATAAAAAATAGTTAAACTTTCCTCTTATGAAATAAAGTATACGCAATGGATACTATAAAAAATCTTTATTTTTCCAGGTGAAAATAAACAGAAAAATTTGTTAATAGAATTTCTTAAAATTAACAAAATTTCTTTCGTTTCACATCCATATGAATATCATTGAGTGAATATAAGTATTTAAAATCTTTTTTTTTTTAATTTAGTAATTTTTAAACTCTGACAAAATCCTTTAAAAAAATAAATTGATGAGAAAATAAAAGACTGAAAATGCAGCATCACTCTATTAGGTCTTTAGGAGGCGCAAACGAAATTTTTGCTGGGCAACAAAACAAGTTAATTTTTGTTGCACGTTGTAATGTGCCTTATCACATGAAATCTTAACGAAATCCATACGAAACTTATTTCGTAAGTTTTGTGGCTAAAATTTTCTCTCCAAGTCTAATTCAGATCCGCTCTCCTCAAATTCTCTAAGCCTGTGCATATCCCTAAATGCATAAATGTGGAGGAGCTATTGCATCTTTGGAATCAGATATATTACTTTTAATTGCTTGAGGTCTTAAAGCTTTTAACAGCATCACCATAAAGTATCATACTAAACTCTAAGGAAGGCTATATCCATCTTCACAATCTTATACTCGTAAGCAACTTGCAATAAATTTTAGTATTTGTCCTATTTTGTTCTGTTTTTTTTTTTTTGGTTTTGGGTTTCATTTTTACTTAACCATACTCCCATTTTCGTATTTGGCATTTCCCAGAATTCGTAAAATTTAATACATTTTCCTCTTGAGAAGAGTATTTTCGCGTAAAACTTAAGCAAATGTACGCATGTACATATTACACTTACTTAGTACATAGAATTTTATGTTTGAACTTCCGCTTCCCTCCAAAGTACTACTAATCTCGAGCGATTTAGAAGATTACCATTATTTTCAATTGGAAAGCGGTTTTGCTTTCATTTCAAAAAATGTGAGTACTTTTTCGTGGGAAATGTTGTATATACTAGTACAATAACAACAAATATGTACATGCACACTTGTACTTCTGCGAATTGCGAAAAAAGAATATTGCAAGTTGTGACTTAACGCAGTCCCAAGCAGCGAAACGCAAACAATCTTGATGACACTGACAGTCAACATAACATAAGCATTACATGCATACTTACACATGTATGCGCTTTTAACATATGTATGTGTGTATAATATATATGTAAATACACACTAGCATACATAGCGTCGAATATTTGGTTTGTCAGTTGAAAGCTTTCGATGTTCGTATGTGTGTTTGTAACTTGTACTTATACATATTCATATTCATATGTTCATATTCAATGCATTACAACAACACTTAAGTAAAATAAGGTAATCACTACAGTGGTGAGTGGAACACATAGCAAATCGGTATACATATATGTATAAACATACATATGTAAATATATTTTTTTAGTACTTGTAGTCATATGAATATGATATGCAATGTAGAAGCGCGAAGTACACTGGTCAACACAATTAAATTTTTGTTTACTAATTTGGTAATTCTCAGTAGTAATTTCGCTAACTGATCACTTTCACTGGACAACAAAATGTCTGGCTTTTAATGAAAATTTGGCACAGTAGGAATACACTGTCCAACAAAATTAAATTTGTAGTATGCTAATTTGGTAAAGCTAAGTACGAATTTCGCTAGAAGTACTCTGGTGAACATATTTCAAATTTTTTTAAACAATTTTGCGAAGTGCACTGGTCAACAAAATTTAAATTTTTTATATAAATTTGCATAATTCACTGGTCAGGAAGATTTAAATTTTTTATACAAATTTGGTAATACTCATTGGACTTTCGTGCGAAGTACATTGGTCAACAAAATTTAAATTTTTTATACAAATTTGGTAACACTCAGCTAGAATTTCGTGCGTAATTCACTGGTCAACGAGATTTAATACACATTTTATACAAATTTGGTAATACTAAGTTGGAAGTTCTTGCGAAGTACACTGGTCAACATAATTTCAGTTTTCATGCGTATTTGGCCAAACTAAATAGGAAATCACCGGTCAACATAATCTAATTTTGTATGCTAATTTTTTAATACACAGCAGGAATACACTGGTCAACAAAATTAGGTTTTTATGCTATTTTGGTAATACTAGACAGGCTTTTAATGCGAAATACGCTGTTCAAAAAAATTTAAATTTTTTATACTAATTTTGTAGCACTAAAAAGGATATTTGTGCGAAATACACTGGGCAACAAAATGTAAATTTTTTTTTGTCTGTTTTGTCTGATTTTATTGTCATATTATTTTATTATCATCCAAAACTGAAGCTCTAAAATAAAAGTACAGTAATGGTATTCACAGTGACATTTGTTATTAAAACTTTCTGTCCTATTTTTCTTTGCCTTATTAGTTCAGCAAATATCGTTTTGACCAGCAATCGAGAAAGCCCTCCATTGCGTTGGAATGCGATGTTGCATGATAATTAAGAAGAAGATAGAATGAGTTACTGCAATTACAGTCGAAAATAAACAAGACTAAGCTAAAATAGAAATGACATAACTTCGACTTTATTTATTCAAAATAGTCCCATCTGGCCTCGGTACGCTGTTTTGCACGATCTAAAAGCTTTCCGAAAGAGTGTTTCACGCCATTGACCGGAATGCCCTTCAGGATGTCGGTACAAGCCTCTATGGATGTCCTCTACGGACACAAAACGTTTTCCGTTCATGGCCAAATACAATTTTCCGAATAGGTAAAAGTCACAGGGAGCCATACCAGGCGAATGCGGTGGGTGATCGATGGTTAAAATGCGATTTCTAGCCAAAAAATCAGTCACAAGAGTGGATCGATGGGATGGTGCATTATCATACAATAAACGCCAGTTTCCTCCTTCGCGGTATTCAGGGCGAATTCGACGAATGCGATGCAACAAACGCTTCAAAATGCCAAGATAGAAAATTATATTGACGGTTTGGCCTGTTGGCAAGAACTCCTTGTGGAGAATTCCCTTGGAATCGTAAAACCAAATGAGCATCGACTTGATTTTTTACTTCTCCAAACACGATTTTTTCGTCTGGGTCCGTCCATTTGGCACTTTGATGTTTAGTTTCAGGTTCATGTTGGAAACACTACGTTTCATCACCAGTTACAATGATATAAAGGAAGTTCTCGTCTTTTCTCGCCTTTTTAATGAGCCCTTTCAAATGTTGAGTTCTGAACAATTTTTGGTCTTCAGTAAACTTGTGAGGAATGAAACGTGCACAGACCTTTCGTAAGCCCAAATTATCAGTTAAAATGCAATAAATCGAGAGATATTCCATTCCGATTCCATAAATTTCAACAATGATTTCGGTTCATTTTTGATAAATTGACAATTTCGATGGAGTTTTCAGTGATTACTGATTTTGGGCGGTCCGTCTGTTCATTGTCATTTATGTCCTCACAACCATCTTTGAAACGTTTAAATCACTCATGGTACGAGATAGACAATCATCGCCATAAGCATCTTTCATCAGTTCAAATGTTTCGGTAAACGTTTTACCGAATGTCACCAAGCTTTCACTGGAAGTCAGCTAGGGATGTAACTTCCAACGCACTAACGCCAGTCTTATTTATTTTGGACTTCACCTTGTATATACGTTTATATCTCATCAAAATATTCGATATGAATGCTGGCAAGATTAAGATATACATATATATCGCACCCTAAATACAAAAGGGTCACAACTCAAAATGTACTTCTGCTCAAATATGAACGAGACGTTATCAATAAAACGGTCCGCGGATGACATATGGCAAAAATAAATTTTTTGTTTTTTGGTAGGACTGCTATAAGCTTACATGGCAAATTTCAGCGTGATATGTCACATAGTTTGTTTTCTGTGCTACTGTAAACAAGACAAGCTCGAGTGTGGAAAATTTTGAGTTGTGCCCCTTTTGTATTTAGGGTGCGATATGTTTTCCTTTAACTCCTTGTGGAGCATGGGACGTCAAAAGTTGTCAACGAGGGCTTCCGATTATCTATTCGAGGCTGTGAATTTGACGATTCGGTAGCAATTAAGATTCGAATAAGTAGGTTGCTACCCCGCCTATCCTAGCTTGGTGATAGTTAAACAAACTGCCTACACCGTCAAGCAAGTGTTGCCTGTTTTGGTCCGCGAGTGGTATTTTATTTCCTACTTACCCTGCCAAGCATTCCCCTCTCCGCCATCTGGTGAAGCGACTGATGGGAGACAGGCAACTTCACACGACACGCGAAGATTAAGATGCCTGAATTTAATTAAGAGCAGCTTACCTGTGAGTCTAAATACATACATATGTATATACTAAGGCTCGTCTAAATAAAAAGCAATAAGATACACAATTTTTTAAAAGTACTTATATTCGTATAAATGCATTTATTGAAAAATAAAAAATATTTTTTTTCTTATATTCCTTGTGTGTTAAGTCTTTCATTGTATTTGAATTAAGAAATTGACGAGTATATGTAAGTGTATATTTATGCCGTTCAACTATTACGAGTATTTCTTTGATTTTCTTTTCAGGCTTTCATCTTTCGTGGTACTGGTCTTATAGCCATATGGACATATTTCAACGAGTATTCATGTCCATGCCAGTGAGTCCAATCAATGCCTTTGCCATACTTGTCCTTACTATATTTGCCACGTAAATATTGACCATTTAAATTGCTGGAAATACAAGAAGGTTTTTTTATTAAAAAAAGATAGCATTTTCAAAAAAATTAAATATAACTACACCTAATTCTGATTTTACACGGTAAATTGGTTCCAGAAAAAACCGTGTAAAAAAGGACCGTCTAAAAACAGAATTAGGTGTATATATGTAAAAAATTGTATCGAAAAAACCAAAGGCGAGTTTACCCATTGAAATATTACTTGAAATTTATTTATACATAATTTATAGAAAAAAAAGTCAAATTTAATATAAACACTCACCTATCATGGCACGCCTTATACCACCATGCCCCAGTATACTCGGCTGCGCAATTGCGATCCCACATATCATGATCTGCATCTTTGGTGCTAAATTTTTGTGCTTGACTGGAACGCAAAGAGTCACCAGCGTTGCCCTCAAATTTGCCCAACACATTTAATGCATACAATTCATGCTCATCGCCGATAGCGAAATTCTCATAGCGTGCGTAACGCGTCACATTCTCAAAATCCTCCATCTGCACCCACAACTCATTGAGGCGCGCATGTGTCAATCCATGCAAACGCTCCAGGCCGATAAAGAACTCGCCATACAAATTTCCAAATCCTGCTTGATATTCATGCCAATCGCGATGGAAGGAAATGGAGCCGTCTTGGCGGCGCTGCACCACAGTCCAAGCTGTGCCACCATTTGCGTCCTGCAGACAGTAGACATAGAATAACTTCAATCCCGAATCGGGTAGATAAAGTTGATAAATGCCGCTCTTGGCGTTAGCGCCCGCACGTGTCAAGGCTTCTTCACATGTACTCGGTAAATTTGAACTGGGATAGAGACAAGGAGCGCTGTATAAGGCAGGCGCACAGGATGCCTGTGCATTGGCTGCAGGTGTTGCATTGTTGTTAGCCAATTGATTTGAACCACCAGCCGAGGATGATTCGGCAACAGTTGGCAAAATATTTGCGCCGCCTGCAGAGGACTGCGAGCTGCTGGGCGCAGGCAAGTTTCCGCCACTTGCAGAGGCCTGAGTATTGATGCCTGGAAAATTTATACCACCAGCGGAGGATTGTGTGGGCAGAGTGGATGCGCCACCCTGTTCTTCGCCATGTACGCGCACATCAATCCATTGAGGTGATGACTTAACCGCCGGCAAACGTTCATCCAACAAATGTTTAATGTAATCCAATCTGCAAGGAAACCAAGCAATTAAATATGCATGTATGTATGTATATTGCAATATAAAACTGCCTTTATACAGAGGACACTCACCTCAAATTATATGTGTCCAACAGTAAGTGGACGTTCTCACTTGAAGCCTTAAGTTGAGTAACCTGTTGCGCCACATTCCGCAATAGCGCATCATCGCAAAGTGTAGTGAAGGTCTGCAAAGGCAAAGAAGCGCAAAAAGGTAAAGAATTGTTGGAAAAAATCTCCGATTAAATGTGTCGAACAAATCGTTTTTGATGGCTAATATTTTGAAATACGCCTTGCTTACCGCATTATTTGGATCCATTGAGAACAGCTGCTCGAAACTTGTTGGTTGTCCTCCCGGTGTGGCCGCGCTCAATGTCAGCAAAAATAGAGCTGATAAGACAATCCCGCTTCTGTGACGTTCATACTGAAGGTGTGTCCGCATTGCTCTTACTTTGCTTGCCCCGTTGTTGTTGTTGTTGCTGAAGCTGGCTTATTGTTATTGAAGATGCTGTTCCGCGGCCGGTTGCCATATAACTGCGGCTTGCACTAAGCGATAAGCGCACTTTATACTGCCTGTATCTTGAAGTGTCGCAAAGTGAGTAAGCAAGAGAGCGCAAAGAAGCTTTGATAGCCGGTGATTTTTTGTTTAGTCGCATTGTTTGTTTTTCGGACAAACCCGCATTTGCTTCCTCTTTCTCGTTTGTGCAAAACAGTGTTGTGACGAATGTATATTAAAAACTACATTTTAGCATTTCATGTAAGAATTGTTTTTATCGGAGAGTTTAACCTCTATGAGTAATATCAGAAAAATTTATGTTTGATAATTATGTTGCGAGTTTTAATTTTTTATAATCATTACGCTGTGTAGCAATGAAAATATACGTTCTTTGCGGCATGCAGGGGCAGGGGCACAGCTTATTTCGTGCAGTTTCAATTTAACAGTTTAGGCAATAATAACATGAAAAATAGTCGCAATTTAAATTTTTTTCATGTAAATACATGTTTACTTAAATCGTTTACAAGCATAGCAAGTACAGTAGTATTCACAGAAATTCCGCCTTGCAGGAAATGCGTTGCATAGGAAGAATTTTGCTCACAAGTAATTTCATGCTCGCGCTTGTCTGGGCGAGGGACAGCGGCCGAGTTGACGGTTTTTTTTTTTTTTGGTTTATTGTTTTATGTTACATTTAACTGCAAAAATTGAGCCACCGTGCGACTATTGAACAGCGGGAATCAGGCATAAATCATTTATAACTGGAAAATTGGAGCGAAAAATGCTGAATTAGCTAATTTGAGTAATGCAACAGAGCGAAATACAAATGAGTTTATGAAAATCGGAAAGAAAATAAATGCCGAAGTGCACCAAATAAAATTTGAATGTACGTGACAAGCGTTTAATTGTGTGCAAAATAAAAGGAAACTCAGAACTATAGGTTTCCAAGGGAAACAAAGAACCTCAGCAGAAGCCAGTACTTTTACATTCTGTCAAAAAAGTCCAGGGAATTGTTAAATAAAACGCAAAATATTTCTTTAATCATCAAAATTTATTTTGTCGCCTTCAAAATAGGACCCATTCGAAGCAATACACATATGCCAACGATTAGTCCACTCATCAAATCACCTTTTAAACGCGTTTGAAGAGATCTTCTTCAGCTCCTTCAGCGGATTCTCCGCAATGGCCTCTATCGACGTCCGCGGAGTGGCAGTTACGTTTTGAGAAAAGGAAAAAGTCACAGGGGGCTAAATCCGGTGAATACGGTGGTTGTTCAATGATATTTTTCGAGTTTTTGGTCTAAAAAGTGTTCCCAATATGAGCCTTGTGAGACGGTGCGTTATCATAGTGCAAGATCCATGAGTTTTCTTTCCACAAATTGGGCCATTTCCTATGCACATTCTCTTTCAAATAATAGTCTTTATTTACCGTAGAACCATTTGGAACGAATTCCGAGATTCCGAGTGCACAACACCATGATAATCAAAGAAAACGAGACATACTTTTGACCGACTCGCCCTGGTTTTTTGGGTTTCGGCCCATGTGAATAGCGCCATTCAGTCACCTGTTGAATGGCTTGCATGTCAAACTCATATAACCACGTCTCATCACCTATTTTGATGCGCTGGATAAACATTGCGTCCGAATCCACTTGCTGATGGTTTTCCTGCACCACTTGCTTGACTTTGTCGACGTTTTTTTTCCGTTGAAGACGTTGTTGAGCGGGGCAAATCTTCCACGACTTCTCGGCCCTCTGCCAAAGCCTTATCAATGATTTTTCCAATCCCCGAAACATGCCAAATAGTCCATTTCCGGTATAGCCATCAGCAACTTCTTCGATTCAGCTTTTATCTCCTCAATCGACTCGAAACGCGTTCCCCGGAGTGGTCTCTTGAGTTTTGGGAATAGCCAGAAGTCACATGGAGCCAAGTCAGGCGAACACGGTGGTTGCGGAACGATATGCGTGGAATTTTTGACGAAATGGTCACGAAGAACGAGTGCAGTGTGAGACGGTGCTTTATCGTGATGCAAAAACGAAGAGTTGTTGGCCTATAATTCTAGTCTTTTTAGACGAATTGCTTCACGTAAACGACGCATAACGCTCAAATAATATTCCTTTTTAACAGTTTGGCCAGATGGAAGGAATTCATAGTGCACCACTCCACGAAAATCGAAAAAAACTGTCATCATAACCTTTATTTTTGAACGACTTTGACGCGCTCTTTTCGGTCTGGCCTCACCTTTAGCACGATATTCGCTTGATTGGTCGGTTGTTTCAGGGTCGTAAGCATAAATCCAAGTCTCATCTCCTGTAATGATGCATTTGAGTTTGTCCTGATAGTCTGAAAGCATTGTTTCACACACATCAACGCGATGACTTTTTTCAAGAAATTGAGAGTTTTCGGTACCAAACGAGATTTGCCTTTCGTAGGCCCAAATGGTCTTTCAAAATGGTTTTCACAGATCCCTCTGATATTCCGATCATATCAGCAAGGTCTTTAACAGTCGACCGACGATTTTTGAGCACTAACTCCTTCACTTTATTTACGTGTTGGTCATCTGTTGACGTCGATGGTCGTCCGGAGCGCTCCAAGTCATCAACACGTTCTCGACCCTCTTTGAAGTCTTTATACCACTTATAAACATTTTTCTGCGACATGGTCGAATCACCAAATGCCTTCTGCAACATGCTAAACGTTTCCGCAGCCGAAATTTCATTCCGCAAACAAACTTTGATGGCACTTCTCTGCTCAATCAAATCAGACATTGTAAAAATCGAAAAATGCACTCTTCGTCATTTGGTAAACACAAGCGTAAATATATTACTGATAATGACATTCACATGAAAGTTGGCCCAGATGTTATTAACAGTGCTGCCAATGTCATGAAAAAAATAACTAGAGCGAAATTTTAATCCAGCGAAGTTTGACAAATAAATTCACCTTACTTTTTGCCCACAGTAGTATCTATCCTTAGTAGATCACCGCTTACTTTGAATGGTCGATTACTCCTGATAATTAAAAACCTGTCATTATTGTAAACTTTGAGAGAGAAGTGTACTATAATTTTTCAACACTCTTTGCATTTACGGCATTGATGGCCGTTTTATAAAGATTTTTTTATTTCTCTCAGTTATTCGTTCTGCAGATATTCTCCTAAACTAATATTTATCTACCTCGCTTTCAAAGAGATTAATGTACGATGGCTTAAAAATATTTCATTGCTTATATGTAAGTACGTATGTATATGTGCATGCGTATACAAGTACGTACAATAAGTAAGTAATCATTTTTTAAACAAAATTTCAAAAATGTGATTCCCTTGTCATGTTTTTGTCTTCTTGAGACAAAAACTGATATATACCACACGAAAAAGTTATTATAGCAAGATGATTACGATGATATCTACTACAGCAATAATAGAAAAATATCTTAACATCGTTCGGTTGATTACATGTTTAAAACGGTAGGCACATAGGTAGATGAAATGGTTGAGTAACCGGTCTGACCTTCCCTAAGTTGTACTAAAGCCCCGTTTTGATACCATTATGAAACCTTCAACAGGCAGATATCTACAACCAGTCAGAGCTGTTGATGTAATGGAAAAAATTAAAGGGATTTAGGCACTGCCTCAGGCTGTCGAAGTAAGGAGCAACCAGTGCCCTTAATCGTCTAGCTGTCAAACCTGGACATTTACAGAGAAAGTGCCCAACAGCCTCCTTCTCTGAAAGATCCCCACAGCTTCTGCAATAGGGGTTAAAGGGTAAGCCAAGCTTTTCCGCCTGTGAGCTGATCGTCTAATGACCGGTAAACATAGCTACGAGTTTGGAAATTGAATGGCGTGGAATCTCCTGGACTTTCCGAGTCCTCCATCTATTGTACAGGGGCCACAGTGTTTTCGAAATAGCACCATCTTCTCTGCCCTTTCCTGAGAACTGAGTTGTGCAATCCTCTTTTAATTAAAACGGTATCTCGATGAAATAATTATAAGACCAAAAACATTTGTTTTTAATTTAAAAGTGTACAATGTATGATACCTTTTTCAATGAAGTTAGTTTTATTTAATCATGTAAATATTAGTTTTATTTAGTCATGAAAATATTAAAAAAAAAAAAAAATTTTCATTCGCTATGACTATTTGCTTTTAGGCAAGCCTTCAAACGATTAACCCATTCAGCTATTGAAGCACGCACGGTTTCTCGAGCCAAAGATTGTTTCAAACTTTCCAAATTTCTGTGAGGTCTTCGACAGGCCATGTTCTCCGAATCCGATCGGAAACTGCAGTCCAATGGATTTAGATCTGGACTTCCAGATGGCCAATTTTCCAATCTTCTGCGGCTATGAACCCAGGTTTTTGCCTTATGGGCTGAAGCGGAATCATGCTGGATGATATAACGCTCTCCATTGAAGAGAGTATTGCTCAGCTGTTTCACCACGCCTTCTAAGACAGCCTCCTGGTATACTTTTGCCCTGGTCTTAGCCCCTTGTTCGCAGAAATTAAGAGGTGTAACGCCTTTACAAGACACTCCCCACCAAACCATTACGGAGGCTGGATGGTGGCTTGGAATTCTTTCTCGGCGTATACATTGTAAAATTTGTCAAAGAATTTATGGCAAGGCCGAGCAATATGTCACACCTCGTACTCAATTTAGCGAATACCATCATTAAGTGCTGCCGGGCTTAGTCTGGAACTTCCAATATGTGTCAGCTCGATCAGTTCAATTATCTACTGGGTAAAGCGAATGCATTGCATTACTGTTGCGACATATATATGTAGGTATTTATTTATTTACGTATGTTGATATTTTAGCAGCTGAATCTTGACACTTTTGCTAAACCCAAATGGATTCTTAATGGCTCACAATGGAGGTTTTTTTCTCATTTTCACATGCGAGCACCTTATCAGCCACCTAATAGTGGAAGCGAATGTGCCGCTTCCATAGTCTAACGACGTAGAATACATAGGTAGATAAAATAAAATAACGACAAATAGAGACTGCACCTGAAAATAGAATAATTTTGTTTTCGTTTTCAGAAATCGAAAGTGATTATTAAAGCAGCGACCTTTAAAAGTTTTGCTGCTAATTTAAGTACCATTACGTGTGGAAAAAAACATTATGGTGAAAAGCGAATATCATCTAATGAAAAAGTTTTTAAATATACAGGTGAGGAGGAATGGCTGCCGATGTGAGGGCCCACTTGGACAATAAATCAAATTTGTCCATTGTGATGTCATACAGAGGAAAAAAAATGAGGCGGAAGGACCGAGCAGGGGGGGAAAGAAAAAATGGAGTTTTGATTAGACGATGATGACCAAACAGTGTCTAATTACATTGGCATTAACCGCTTCAAGCAGCTAATGAAATTTACCAGGTGCGTGATATTTAAAACTGCTATATCCGCAAGTGTAGCAAATTGAGAGTCCAAAGGCCTGAATCTTATTTTTTAACTCATCCTTCAGACAGCTTCTGCAGAAATGACTTGAAACAATCTCAAGCCCGACCGCATGTACCCCTAACGAACAATGCCGTTAAGGACACCTATCAAATTCGAGAGTTGCGGCTTTGTTAGCCTTAGAAGCTCCCTCGAACGCGTCCGATCTACCCGCGATCAGAAAGATCTCGCGCCTTTGCACGTTTTAACACCAGCCTGTAGAGTTGACGTGACGCCTTTCTTACCAGAAAAAGACCACAAGTTCTCATTTCATGATGAAACAACCTCGAGGGTCCCGTATCTAACCATCTCATCAGCTCAGCACTTTCCCTTTATGCCACTGTGATCGGGAGCCCAAATGAGCCTAATATTGAAATTTTTGGTCTGCCAGTCCTTTTACCATCCTCGATAGAAATAGTTTCTTCAAATTTTTTCACCAACCTTTGAATTGTCGAGTCAAGGGAAAAATCACTAATTTTGCGATATGTTGTTCTTAAAGTTCGACCATTGCCGTGACATATATGTATATATACATATAATGGGCACCAATATATATATAAATATATATATATATTATTTAAATGTAAGTATATTTATAATTGGCGCTTGCACCCTTTATGGGTGTTTGGCCGAGCTCCTCTTCCTACTTGTGGCGTACGTCTTGATGTTGTTCCACAAATGGACCGATCTAATATTTTCTTGGCCACACTCGCCACAGCCCTATTAGAAAAAAAACTTTATTGTCAATTGGTGTTTCATGCACGGAGATTCAAAACTATGCACTTCCGAATGGTAGTCTCGCACCATTCGGATTAGAATACAGAAATGGAATGGGTTGGTCACGCTTTACGCAAAGAAGACGTTAGCATAGCAAAGAAGGCAATGGAGTTGAGCCGACTCGCAGCTAGCGGAAGAGCGCCTGGCTGGCCACGGGAAATCTGGGAAAGAACTGTGAATTGCGATACGGCTCAACTCGGGTTAAGCTAAAAGTTGGTGAAGACATTATCCAGAAATCGGACGAGATGGCGCGTAGGTGCCCTTATTCCGCTAGGAGTTCAAGGAAATAATTATCTGTTTACAAAATTCGCAATATTTTTCATGCAAAATTTTTTTTTTTTTTTAATTTAAAAAAAAATTAATTTATTACTTAAGGAAAACTTTATTAAAAAAGTTCCAAATTTTTTACAAAATTCACAAATAATTAACAAATTTCTGTAAATTGGCATAAAAACTTAAATAAAAAACCCATTAAATTTTAATATTAAAAAGTTTTACTTTTAGTCGGTCAAAAATTGCGTCATTATTGATCGAAAATTATAGAATCTCAAAATTTGTTTGTTAAAGCTCAGTGATTATGGTACTGTTAGAAACAGATATCCATTTAAAACCTTTTTTCAATAACATAAGTGACAAATAAAGCTCAAACTCTTTTAACATAGATCCAAAACTTTCATGTTTATTGCTCATCGAAATCAGAGTTTATAGTATTTTATTATCATCCATAATTCGCTGCGCATATATCCTGTATAATACAATCTCTCATTTCCCATAGTAGTAACCATACGGTGCATAATAGCTATCATAACCACCATAATTATAAGGATAACCACCAGCATATGCATAAGGATATGGCGGATTTGCTGCACCTGGACCAAAATAATTATTGGATACATTTTTTACTGGCATCGCAGATGTATTGGCTGCAGATGTTGCAGTTCTCCTTCTCTCCGCAATAGCGCTTATCAAACTAGCCACAATCACGCCAATATTATCGTTGGACCCCAAATTGGTCAAAAGCAGGGTAAGCAATCCATTAGCACCAAATAGACCAGCTCCAGTACCTGCTGACGCCGCGCCACCGGTAGCATTACGCAAATTCGGGAATAAGAGTCCAAGCGTACGCCCTTCATTCAGTGGTTTCATAAATGTTGTGGTTGTCGGTGAGGCATTTAGCGCGGAGGTAGTTTTTTTGTGGGAGTTGCCTGAAGCAAAGACAGACGGCCGTTTGGGTCCTTTTTTTACGCTTAGCACGCTTTTCATTGTTGTTGGTGTGGTTGTTTGAAACGATACGCTATCCATTGTTGTGGTTGTTCTTATTGTTGTTGATGACTTAACTCTTCCTACCATTACTTCGGTGACATTTGCTCTGGGATTTTTCATTGTGCCTGCCGCATTACCGACATAATTCACAATTAACAATTCTGCCACGCAAATAATTGAAAAATATAACAGCATTGTTGTTTATTTTATTTGCTTTCTTTATTGTTATAAGGGCCGTCGTTGCACACTTTGGACCTATTTTATTTAAGCAATAAAATCTAATTAATTGCGGGCACTTATAATTAATTTCATACATACACACATACACATAGTCCTGAATAGATATTATTTAAATTTTATGGAATTTTTAAGGAATAAAATAGTAAAATACTCGCCTTATGCAGAATACAAAAACTCCTAATGAAGGTGAGAGCTGCCTTAAAGCTGAATAACTAACAAAGAAATTAACGTTTAAAGAGACTAAACTTGGCCGTATGAAGCAACGATGTTCTACTTAGTTGCATATTAATGAAGCATTTGTTGCTAAAACATAAGTCATTGAGTGCTGAGTGAAACCGAACTTTATATACCCAATGCATGTTTTCAATTTGTCATAGTACGAGAACTGCCTTTTATATTTTGCGCCTTTGCAACACTGCGCGTGATCAGCTCTAATTCGAAATTTCTGTGGAAAATTTGGTATTTTTTTATTGTAAACTTAAATATGACGTTTTCACTTGCGGGAAAAAGTAATCTCGCCAAAAAGATGGAGTTAACTAGTGAACATTTTCGAGCCATGATTTACTATGATTTTCGACGTGCATTATCGAGACAGGAGCGCATAGATCAACTTACATCGACTAGTAGCGTAGAAGCACCAATCTTCACAATGTGAAACGCTAGTAACACATGGGCTGAAAAGTATCGGGCCTAACACATAGATGGCACTAGTTTTATTGCAGTCACTTATTTCTCAGTTAGTACCATAGCTTCATAATATTCTATTCATTAGTTCGTGAGATATTGTGCTAAGAGTGACTCTACTTTTGCTATTTTCCAAACAATGGGTCAAAATAATTTCGTGTTTTAATTTTGCACTGCTTCTTGCTGGGAAAAAATACTGTTCAAGAAAAGTGATATTGAAAAGTTAGAGCGGCGCTGGAATGATTGTGTTGTTCTTGATGAAAATTACGTTGATGAATAAAGCTAATTTTGAACAAAAAAACGTGTTTTCTTTGTTTGACCTCGAACTTTTCAGCCCATGTGTTATAACAGTTTTCAATGTTTCCGTCGATTCTTTCACGATGCATTTCGTGAAAGCCGTCCAAAAACGGTTGTAGTATCACAAACAATCGATGCTGTGTGTCAATTGATAACGCCAGATCGTCATGTGACATATCGCGAGATAGAAGCATCCTTGAGCAACAGTTGGTAGTCAACAAGATTTGTTCTAACCTCGGGAAAAAATTATTCCAACAGAGCTTTATAGCTGTTTCCAGCCATTTTGTATATTAATTTACAATTTTCAATTCAAACGCCCTATAGTACGATATTACTCCCCATACCATAACACCAACTTCAGGGCTTTGATGTCAACTCAAGTACCTTTCCTCCGTACCTTTCCTCCTCCATTCACCGGGATCGTTATTTGTAACAGAACTCTAAGCCATTTGGTCCCTTACAAAATCAAGGCTCCGTTCTTTGCGAAATTTATTCAAAGATGGGTTTTTTTTATATATTTTATGCTTCAGATGAGGCGCTTTTAGAATAGCCCTTCGAAAGGTGGATTTCCTGGCTGCAACCTTTGCCATTTCTTAAATTTTTGCTGTTGGAAGGGTGGAATTTGATGCAATCTTAAGGATTTGCAGGTTTCCTTCGGTGTCAAGGCCATTACAGTTCCGCCTTTGCAGTTTTTACCATAGGAGGTACCTTGCTTCACATAAATATCCACAACGTTTGGACTTCGACCAATATTTTTGGCCATTTGGCGATTTGAAATTCCCACTGAGGTTAAAATATCGATTTGAACTTTTTCGGGAGCTGTTAAACCTTTCTGCTTTCCTATTGTATTAGATTTAAGACGTTTTCTACTAAACGGAATGAATGCTTAGAAAACGATGCCTTTCCATAGCTTACAACAAGGGTGTAAGTGTCAATTATATAATATATATAATTCGTATTTTATTACTACCAATGTGGCAATGACGCTTGTAAATTGTATCAGTCAAAATTATTCACAGCGAAACTGCCTTCAATTTTTTCGTGATGGGTTGTAATACCTCCAGATAGGGAAGAAAAACACATACTCTTATTGAAATTAAGTTTCTACTGAAATAAAGCTCCCACTGCGCCTGCTATACGCAAATCTGTGCAAAAATTTTGTGAGGTTGACTTGCTAGTGGGCTACGCTCACGGCCTCCGCCATTGTGCGGTGCGCACTGGTGAGAATATAGCTAACGGTACCGAGAATGTGTGACTCAGTTTTGGAACATGGTCTTGCCTCCGATTGCAACAACTCAACATTTCGTACATCAACCTAATTCAATACACAAATACTTCGCATTGTTCACTTACAAGACACAATGGGCTCAGAAATTGAAAACACACGACCATCCACTTATTTGAGATTTTCAGTTAAAGCCTTAGAGCAGCTCAAAATGAGCGACGATTTTGCTCGAAAAGTCATCTCGGCCGGTATGTTTACAAGCAAAATATCTGAGGATCGGAAAGCCCGCACTTGATCGTCGAGAAGCCAATGCATTTTCAGAGATTGACAGTTTGGTGCGGGTTTTAGAACCGAGGTCCATTTCGGTCATAGAGAGCATTACAGAGGCCCGATAAACGATTTTGTGCGGTTGGAAGTTGAAGACATGAATTTGGGCGAGCCACGCCACATAGCGTATTCGTCTCCTCGGATCTGCCATTTGGCGCGTTAGACTATTTTGGTGGGATGCTGTAAAGGACTGATACTAAGCGAAGACACCATTCACGATTCGGGCTCTTAAGACGAATATTTTTTTTTTTTTTTATTATTTCTTCCATAAAATATTACACTTGTCGTTAGACAATAAGTAATTTGATTTACAAAAAGATGGAATGAGAGTGATATTGAAGGGCCAATGCCCCCAAGCTCATTTAGAAGAAATATATACATATTATTTAAAAGCAAGTGGTTAACAAACAATGACATATACGATTAGTTGACAATTGATTACATGGATTTTGCAGGATCAGCTGGTGTTTAACGGTTAAGCCGACTTTGGGAAGATTTTTCTTTATTTGGTAGTCTTCTCATCATAGGATTTGTGTGCGTTAATAATCTATTTATGTGTCTTCTGCTAGCGCTTTGTATTGTTTCATCAATAGTATCGATGTCAAGGTCGCGATGAATACCTGCGTTAGGTATGTACCAAGGTGCATTAGTTAAGGTCCTAAGTATTTTAGACTGGACTCGTTGAAGTATACTTAGATTACTTTTTGCAGCAGTGCCCCAAATCTCAATTCCATATTTCCAGATTGGAGCAATTATCGTTCGATAAATAAGTACTTTATTTTGCAATGATAGATTGGACTGAGGTGCAAGTAGCCAGTACAATTTCTTAAAACGATTTTTAACTTCATTTCGCTTTATCTTTATATGCTCCTGCCAGTTTAATTTCGAGTCGATCGTAATACCCAGGTATTTCGCTTTGGTGTCAATATGCACGTCAGAATTACCAACGCTAACTAGTTCAATGGTTGTCCTTCGGTTTGTGTAGTTTACTTGTATTGTTTTGTCAGCGTTAATTTCGATGTTCCATTTTTTGAACCAGTTTAATGTCACATTTAATTCGTTTTGTAAATTTTGTTTTGCGACTTTTGTATCTTTATGAGATACCATGAGAACTGTGTCATCCGCAAATGTTGCAATCATGCTGTTTTCTGACTTCGGTTCCGGTAGATCAGCCGTGTACAATAGATACAATGTTGGTCCTAAGACACTGCCTTGGGGAATGCCTGCGTTCATAGGTTGAATGTCTGAACATGCGTCGTTATATTTAACATAGAATTTCCTGCCTTGGATGTAACTCTTAAGCATAAGGTAAAAGTCATTAGGTAGTTGTGTTTTTAATTTATGGAGTAACCCAGGGTGCCACACTTTGTCAAAAGCTTTATATTTGTTACTTCATGACCGTAATCAGCGAGTTCAGATATAATGTCAGACGAATATCGAGCCGGTAATTAAAGAGATGAAGCTCGAAAATCTCACCAAGGTCTTGGAAAACTGAGTTAACCCTCCGTTGGGCAACCAGTTCGGGCCAGACTGAGTTTTTTGACTTTGGACGTGAATTTAACATATTTCTATTATAGTCATTCAAGTCGCTAGTTGAGCTTCCAGGTAGTTTCCTAAAATTTACTTTTCTATAAGTTTATGTATATGACCTTTTAAAAAGAATCGTCAAACAAAACGAAAACAGGTCAGACCCGGGTGTCCAACGCAGAATTAACAGGATGCGCTGCTATGAAGCCAGTACATCGTAATATAATGAAAATGTTTGCTCTTTCGAATAAACTAATAATTTAAAAATAATCGAGTATATACAAAAAAAATATTTTTGTTAATTTTTTTGATTAAAAAAACACTTGTATTATAGCCCCGGCTGACTTTTTTCTCTTTACAAAACTCAAATTATTAGGTCCAGATAGCCGTTTTCAGTCGATACAAGGCATGGAAGAGAATTCGCGACGAAAGTTGAGGTCGATACCGGAAATTGAGTGCATAAAATATTTTGGTGACTATTTCAGGAGGATCCTACTTTGAATGCGATGCATAAAATTTTAATGATTAATAAATATTTTGTTGTACTTAGAATTTTGTAGGCGTATATTCGCATTTACTCATTACTTATGACAGATTGGTATTAATGATGCGAAACAAGTTAAGATATTCCACATGAACGAGCATTGTTTTGTAAACAAAAAATTGGAAAAGCCGAAAAGTAATGACGACAAATTTGTTATCAATTATTTCGTGATGAGTGTAATGCTCAATTCTAAAACCTGTTTCATTTTTTGTATTACACTTAAAATAAAGACAAAATACACCTAAGCAGCAGAATTTTTTTATGATTAATGACATTCAAGAAAAGTACGGGGATATGACTAATTTCATCATATTAATCACCTAAATGCATATATCTTCTATATTTAATTTATCTGAGAAGCTACACTGTTACATACCTAAATATTTACTCTATGACGCATAACTGAGGCAACTTTTTGCCTACAGCTAAAAATTTGTTTCTTGTTCATTTTAATCCAATTAATTTAGTTTTTCTTTCACTCTACAATACAGCATCTTTCTATAAGTTAGAAATTAAATAAATAATTGTGAGAAATTCCGTAAACAAGTTAAAAACAAATATGATCTAAAAAATGGGCTTGGCAAAACTCATTGTTGACTTACATTACTTACAAATTTCATGTCAATAAGTCAATGTGAACCATAGTTGACATTTAAGATCCGAAGGCTGCCCTTTATGTTTTGCGCCCAATAATTAAACACAGTAAAATTATAATGAAAATGTCTTTCTTATAATTTTTATTTATTTTTTATTTGTAAAACAGGTAGGCTTTGCATACGTTTTCAAAGCACTTTTGCCACTCAGAAGTCGATGTCTGCAAAAAGAGTTGTTTAAAGGCTTCAACAGCTTCTTCAGGCATAAAAAAATGTTGATCTCGCATTTAAGTTTTGATGTTTGAGAACAAAAAGAAATCAGGGCTGTAAGGCTGATGACCCTTTGGGAGCTTAAAAACTCTCTTCGAATTTTCCTTAATTCTTCGAAAACTTGTGGCAAACAAATGATTGTTTACCACCTAGAATTTACTGTTTTTCTGGTAGTACAGTTTCGATATGTTAGGTTTTCCGAAGAAAACTGGTGACCATTTGCTTTGAGATGCTTCTTTCGCGCACAAGTTTCATTGGTTTTTTTGCGGTTTTGTTTCCAACTCATATACGTGAGACCATGATTTATCACCTGTTATGATGTCGTAGACGCGCTTTGAACCACTTTTTTGACGACAACAACTCTTCTTGACGACCAAATGTATTGAACGTATGCCCAATATTGAACGTATGCCTTTTTAACTGACACACTGCAGATTATTTCTGGCACAACCAACAACCGTTTTTAAATGGTCAAGCTCTTTAATTTAAACAGCTGAGACCGTGAAATTTTGTGGGCCATGTACCCAACTATCAAACAAAGTATACTAAAAGATTAGATTGATCAGATATCAGCGAAATGGTGGTTATATCTGATACGAATGTAGCACTGATCATGGTAATTTTTTCGCTGTACAGTCAGTCTCACTAGGTAAGCGCTCAACTTAATTAGACACTACCTCTAGACATGTCGCCCTCCTGCTTGAACTTCTTGAACAATAGGAGTTGCTACGGATAGAAGTTGAGGGAGTAGTCTATTGGTAAGCTTTAAATCAGCTGAGAATCATTTGCTGTATCTACTTCGCCATAAACGGTTCCTTTCGCAATTTTTTACTTTGCAAGCCTCCATTCTCTTTTACCGTAAATACAGGAGAGCGGAAAATTTGAAATGATGCTCCACGAAAGCAGTCGCTAATTTTTTTTGCCTTAAATTTTTTTTATGATAAAATTAATTTTTGAGAAATTTTCAATTTATTTATTTTATTATTTTTATGTAGAACCATTAGTGGCATTTGTATTTGAAAGGAAATCCCTTTAAAATGTTTGCCGCAACTGCGCCCTAATTCGGGTAGCCGTAAACACCAATTTTGAATGACTCGCTGGAGGACTTCGGTCGGTATCTCGTGAATAACTTTAGTAATGTTCGCTTCCAATGCCTCAATCGAAGCTGGTTAATCCACAAAGCATTTAAACTTCACATACCCCCACAAATAAAAGTCCAAAGGTGTGATATCATACAATCTTGGTGTTCAATCCACTGGTCCGAGGCGAGATATAAATTGCACACCAAAACGACGATGCAGTAAATCCATTTTTTCACGGGCGGTATGGCAAGTAGCTCCATCTTGTTGGAGCCATCCATCCATTTTGTAGCTTAGATCAATTTCCGTTATCAAAAGGTCGCTTATCATGGCGCGATAGCGTTCGCCATTCACTGTTACATTGGCGCCAACCTCGTCTTTGAATAAATATGGGCCTATGGTTCTTTTCAATGGATGTAATGGCGGTACTTGAATGGCTTCGGGTTGTTCTTCCGCCCAAATACGGCAATTTTGCTTATTGGCGTAGCATTAAGCCAAAAAAAATGGGTCTCATCGCTGAACAAAATTCGGGTCCCAACGGGCGCGATGAACACTTTTCACGGAGGGACGATTGTAAAGGTTGTTGAGGCATAAGTCTTTCTATGATGAAATACCAATGAATGGTCACCCTTTATATATATACATATATATAAGTATATATAATTCTCACGTGATTTGACCAAACTATAAATACAGTAAATTCAAGACCTTCTGCGGTTTCATTGTTTCCATTTCTTTTTTTTTATGCAGTTTACTTAAGCCAGAACCGGAAGTACGGCGGGAGATATTTTCCTAGTATGCTTGAGACTGAAATTTATGTCTGAAAACTGACGCCAATATGGAAAAATGGAAGACGCCTCAATTAGGTAAGACCATCTATCAAAACTTTTGCCCAAATTTTGAACTTGAGCACTGTGCTAGAAAATAGCAAAAGTTATTTTTGCACAGGACGTGTAATGTGAAAGAGCTAAGAAGAGATATGGAAACTTTGATATATTTAAACTGATGAAATGATGATGGAAGGCAGCGACAAGTAAGGAAACAAATTTTTTATGGGTTGCATCCATGTTTAAGATTTTTCTTTGGAGTTAGTCCTTTGTACGGATAAGATGTAGGCATAAATTCTCACTTTGCCACAAAGAACCAATTTTTTTTTTTTTTATCAAACTCAACTTTAAAGTTTGATTGGCAAATGGGCAACAACTTAGTTCCATTTGAATTTAATTTTTGAGTAGGAAAAATAAATAAACAATTTTGTATATTAAAATTGCATTTACTTTAAACTTTACCGACTTTTCGTTCTCCATCTCAATTCCGAAAGCAAATTTTTCATATAATGTTTGTTTTGCTAGTCCTGAGAAACAGACAGTCAACATTTTGTTGCTACCTCAAGAAAAGTAATGGATCCACAAACAAATAACTTCTCAAATAGACGCCTCAGCTGGTTCTACCGCAGGTCATTCTGTCAGTCCTACTTTCCAACAAGAAGTTAACGTTTCCTAACCCAATCTCATGAAAAAAATTTAACGGATTCAAATTACAACTCCGAGGTAAACAATTGGCAGCATCAAACTCGCTGATAACTCAGTCACCAAAACTTAATTTGCAAACGATCGATTATTTGTTAGGCTGTATAGCATGTTGCGACATCCTGCTGAAACAAAAAGTTGTCCAACCTCATATTTTTGATTCCTACTTACAAAAAGTTAGTAATTATGACACCATAACCGAAATGGCTCACCAGGTGCGGCAATTTTGTTTGTTGGCATAGATTAATAGGTAGAGACGTCCAGAAGCTGAGCGGATAGACACAAGATGTCTCGATGAAGAAGACGAGGCGATGTTACACATTCTGTGCCTCTATTCTGCTCTACCTAAACGAAAATTTTTCACTTTAGGTGGGCAATTCTTTAAGGAGTTGGAGATCTCAGTACTGTGGAAATCAGGAGTCTTTTAAAGTTTTTGATCAGCTCCCATTGGTTTTGGGATGGTTTCCCAATCGTCATCACAGCGGATCATGAGCCCGAATGTATCCCATAGTGAACAAGCGCTACAACTTGTCCTAATCTAACCTAAGATAGCCGCTAAGATGTGAATGTCTCTCGTCTGAAGTATATTGGAAGTAGATTCTGAATATTTCGAAAATATTTCTTGGCTCGCTTCGGTGTTTAAGTTCGCATGTTTCATACCGCTTTCTATCTGCTTCGTCCGTGCATGTTGAGATCGTCCTGGAGGACTCAACGTGGGACCTTGGTGTCGCAATACTTTTACCATAAGCTCATCACTTTCCCCAGCTACTGCTCAAACATTTGTAGTCACGTATTGTTGTTGTTGTTTTAACAGTAATAGTAGCCCCGTCAGTGTAGGGTATATCACCGGTCATCTTCGTCTGGCTCATCTAAAGGTAGGCCCAGGAAACATGCTGTTTCGACGGGTTAGGTCCAGATGGAGAGGGGTGTTAGATGAGTAGGTTTTAGAGGGCATGTGAAAAGGTGGTTAGTGTTGTGCGGGGTATTTTCACATGCTGGACGTATGTTTGGTATGTTGGGGTGAATTCTGGATAAGTAGGAGTTTAACCCGCTACAGTATCCAGAACGTAGTTGTGCCAGTGTTACGCGTGTCTCACGGGGAAAGTGGAGCTCTTCATCTGTAATATATATATATACATATATATATAATTGGCGCGTACACCCTTTTTGGGTGTTTGGCCGAGCTCCTCCTCCTATTTGTGGTGTGCGTGTTGATGGTATTCCACAAATGGAGGGACCTACCCTTTCAAGCCGACTCCGAACGGCAGATATTTTTATGAGGAGCTTTTTCATGGCAGAAATCCACTCGGAGGTTTGCCATTGCCTACCGAGTGGCGACCGCAATTAGAAAAATGTTTTTCTTAATTTTGGTGTTTTCACCAAGATTCGAACCGACGTTCTCTCTGTGAATTCAGAATGGTAGTCACGCACCAACCCATTCGGCTACGGCGGCCGCATCTGCAATAGGTGGCGGTTTTTGCGTTTTTACTTTTTGTGCTGGGGAGGGGAAGTGGTGGTTGTTGAATGTAAAGGTGTTGTCCGAGTGGCACAGCCCAAACCCTATTAGCACAAAAGATGCCATTTAGATACACCACTTATAGAACCATCTTGATTTGACTATGAATCTACCTATGTCGTCTACTTTCTTTTCTGCAATTTCTTTCAAGTTAACCATCTATAATTCCCCCAGAATTCTGTGTCGTAGACCACCCAGACACATACAGATAGTGAAATATTGTTTCTTTAGATTCTTCTTGATCGCAACTTCTGCATCTATTGTTGTACGGTCACCCCATCTTCCTGGCATGGTCTCCCAAAGGTCAGTGGATGGTTATTGTTAACGTTATTCTGAATATGTATGCTCGTGGCTTTCTTAAAAACTCGTCACTTCTGGATTTGTTGAAATTGGGCCACGTTTGTTTAATTAATTTGCCCTACGGCCAACGGCCTGCTCTTGGAATAGCCAGATTCGCGCACGCCCTTCGGAGTTATCATACGATGCCCCCTATTTTGCCAATCCATCAGCTTTTTCAATTCCTTCTTTGTTCCTATGGCCAGGTACCCAGATCAGAGTGTTGTCTGTCGTGCGCGTTAAAGTATTAAGTTCTTATTTACATTGTCTGACGATTTTTGAATTGGTTATAAATATTTAGGTGACTTTAAAGCTAAGATGGCTGCTTGACTAGCAAAAATACATACTTCGATAGTTGTTGTGGATGGTTTTTAATTATCCTGCAAGCTTCCCTTATTTCGAGAACTTCTGATTGAAAGCTACTATTCCAATTCGCCAGGCGAAAAGACTTAGAAGTTTCGAGGTTTTTCGAAGATACACCGGCGCCGACGCCGTAGATTATCTTGGATCTTCAGTGCAGTAGTATTCTCTTTGACTACTGAACTCAAATCCCATTCATTTCGCGTGGGGAACTTTACCTTAAACTCTATTCCAAAGTATAGGGTAATAAAATCTGATGAGTTGCTAGTAAGCCTTTGGCGGTCAAAAAAACACTAGCCCAAAATAACATCCTAGCATTCCAAAAACCAACTTCTTTTCATCCTGAAGGCGATATTCGTTGCTGTTAGTTGAAATTGTCTGAGTACTCCACTCTTGAGGTACTCTATCGAATTCTTTTTCGAGATCTAAAAAAATAAAATAGATTTGTACTTATCTTCCCTGTACTTCTCTATTAGCATTCTTATTGTGTGATTAACATCAGCTGTGGATTTGCCTGCCATGAAACCACACTGGTTTTTACAGATTTCTATCTACTCACGTAGTCTATTTCCATATTTTTAAGCCACACATTCGGCGCAAAATACATATAATAACTTCTGCAATATGGCGGCAGCTATTCAGCTGAGTATCAGCATCAGTACATCTAAAACGTAACACGGTAGCGATATTGCTGTAATTATTGAGTGCGGCGAACACAGCCCACTTAAACCGGATTTAAATATGGATCGTTCTTGCAGCGTAGAATTGACTGTCGGTGGAATTAGATATGGTACTAAGTTACTGCTGCCCATGGCCCACCCTGTATTTAATTTTTTTATTTATTTTCAAGCAAACATCCACTTGCATATTTCCAAGAAAAAACTGAAAGTTTGGGTTTGGTAAATTTTATTTAATTTCAAGTTGTGGCAACTGTTGTCAATTTTTCGTTTTAAATTTAGCTTTTGAATGATGAATTTATGTTCGAAAATTACTATGTAAAAAAACATATATTAGATACAAGTGCAATTCATGGATGGTCGGCAACCTTGTCATTTCTAGATTATCGTTGTGAAAATTTTAATGTAAGGAATGTTGGTCACATTTTTTTATGTATGCGCACTTAAAAATTAAGCACAAGAGTAACTTTTTTATTATAATTTAATTTTTTTGAATTTTCACATTAAAAATTTCATACTTTATTCAGGAAGGATTAAAGTCTTCAAATTCATCAATCAAATTTGAATTTTATTTTTCTTATAATTTATAAATTTTTCGCTGCTTTTATATTATTTTTACTCTTACACAGATTTAAAATACTTCCTCTATTAGTTGATGCTCTTGTTAGTCAGACTATAAGGTTATTTGTATAGGGATTATGTAATGTAATGTGTTAACTGGTATGAGTGTTTTCTCATATTTTTTATACTTATATTTTTAATGTTTTCATTTAACTTCTCTGCCACTAAACCCTTTTCTTTTTTTCCTTAATTTTAATCAACTTCTGGCATCGCAATTGCAGCTTGTTTCTCGTTTACTTCCTAATATTTTTCTAAATTCTTTTATTGATCTTTAAAGCGATACTTCATTTAAGTAACAATTTGACGCACTATGTCCGGCGGCAACATAAAATTATTCTTCCTCAGTGGTATTTCACTCAGCTGACGATCGATTGGTTGGCGTGTATCATATAGAGATGGCGATTGACAGATTATAGCAAACGTACCAAAGACACACGATAGCGTGAAAGTCCAGAGAAAGAAGCGATCCAATACCATTGAGACGAACTTCCAATCTTCGACAATCTAAATAAATGAAAAAATAAAGACATGATAATATTATAATCGTATACAAGTGGAATAGCAGAACCTTGAAATAACTGAAATAGTTTAATTAACTAATTATAAATTTCAAGAATCTGAGCTCTATAGCAACCTGGGATGAAAATATTAGCAAAAAAGGCGCTAGCAATCGCACAACCCTCCATACACACAAGCGAAAAGTGAATGCTGCAAATGTGGGTTTCCAAACTAGAAACTATGAAATTACCAAAAACTCAGAAAAAAATACTACTAAGAATTTATATCATTCAAACATTTTACAATAATTGATGTAAGGCGGTGTTATCTGAGAAGGTAATGATAATATAGCATGCAAATAACGTCCGGCAAATCAATAGACTGAGCTCCTCCTCCTCAAATCCGTGGTGTTCGTCTTAATATTTTCCGTGGTTAAAATGGTTGCCCAGAGAGAAGGCACGGTTGGGCGAAAAAATCAAATTCGTCCTTTGTGATACCAATGTGCATGAAGTAAGGAGGAGGAAGAAGGAGAAGTCAACAGAGACTGCGATAAAAAATATTCTACCGAAACTGCAGCAGCATCTTAAGCTCAAAGGTATATGTGATGTGTTCAAATCTTTGACAGCAAAAGTAATGAATAAGGAAAAACAAGCAACATGCAGACTTCACTGGTAACCAAAATTCCTTATTCTTCTCATTATTGTCTTGTGATCAGCCTCATGTTTCCAGAGCTTCTTCCCAGCAAGCAGGTAAATATAAATACGAGTATCTCAATGCCTAAAATTTCATTACAAAAATTCAATGATTTTTCAGGGGTCGTGTCAGTTGACAGAATCTCATGGTTCTGGCAATATCTTGCCTGTGATGCTCCAGGAAACAAGTACCTCGGTGGTTCCTGTGCTTCAAGAAGTATACTTGGCGTGGGTTGTTTTCATACCCAAGGCAAGGAGGAGGGATCACGACTCGGCCAAGAACTTTAGGCATATAAATCTTACCTCATTTATCCTAAAAGTGTTTGAAAGATTGATTGATTATCATATCCGAGAGCACATCGAATCCAAATTATCTCCAGCGCAACACGCTTACCTGAAAGGGAAATCCACGGAATCAGCGTTACACGAGGTCGCAGGGACTAAGGAAAAATATATGGAAGGCAAACAATTCACCTTGGCGGCCTTCATAGATATAGAATTTGCTTTTAATAACATCAGGGCGGAGTCAATTATCACTGCATTAGATAGACTAGAGGTGGAAAGACCTATCTGCCTCTGGATCTCGCCCCTGCTTGGCTGCAGGGAAGTTAATGCGGTCGCAAGAGGAACTAAAGTCACTAGATTCGTTCACAGGGGGACGCTGCAGGATGGTGTCCTTTCGCCCCTACTTTGGCTAGTTGCTATTGATGAAGTTCTGATAATGCTAAATAAGGGTGGGGTTAAGGTAGTGGTCAGTCATGGCTCAGATTTTGGAAAGGTTCTCAGTCGCTGAGCTGCCATTTGCGGTCTTCGAGTCAACTCTGACAAAACTGAGCTGGTGCTATTTACCAGAAACCTCCACCCCGACTTCCCAAATTAAACAACCACGTTCTCCCGCTCTCATCGGAAGTTAGGTATCTTGGAGTGATACTTGACTCCAAACTCCATTGGAAGCTACACATTGAAAATCGGGTAAAGAAGGCCAGTATAGCCTTTTACTTCTGCAAATCTATATTCGGTAAAAAATGGGGCCTCAAGCCACAGGTCGTGCTGTAGATGTACAACGCAGTGGTTTTGCCAAATTTTAACGTATGGATGCCTAGTTTGGTGGGAAGGGCTATAATAACACTAAACTGGGGAGAGTGCAAAGGACTGCATGCATTGGCATCGCCGGAGCATGTAAAACTTGTCCCAGTGCCGCCCTGAATGTCCTTTTGCACTTACTTCCCATCGACTTTTCCGTCATGTCCATCGCAGCTCAAAGTGCAATCAGGTTAAAGCAGATTGTCCTCTGGCGGCAATCTCTCAAAGGACATGGTAGCATTTTCGGGTAGTTAACAACGTATTTCCGAGCAGATCTCTCCGAACTTCGAACAGATCTCTCTATCCGCAAACTGGAGTTTAAGGGTCGTGCTGCACCGAAACTTGTACCTCTGTCTTCACTGACGGTTCCAAGATGGAATCAGGTGTCAGAGCAGGGGTTTTCTCCAAATCAGCCAATTTATCTATCTCCTTTAAACTGCCGAACACTGCAAGTGTTTTTCAAGCAGAAGTGTTTGCGATCCTGCAGACATGCAAAATGCTTAGGGAACGCGGGAGCGAGAAAGATATTAAAATTTTTTCCGATAGTCAAGCCGCGATTAAGGCTCTGACGACGCCATGGTGCAGAACGCAATTAGTTAATAGGACTATGAATAAGTTCGTGCGGTTTTTTTCGAAATTTGAAACTTTATTGACGTAAAATGGTTACAAATTTAATATTCAAAATATTGTCCATCGCTTACTACTACTTTTTCCCATCTTTCTGGCAATTCACGGATTCCCTTTGTGAAAAATTCGGTCGGTTTTGCCGCAATCCACGAATCGATCCATTTTTTGACTTCATCGTAATTACGGAAGTGCTGGTCAGCCAGGCCATGTTGCATCGATCGGAAGAGATAGTAATCGGATGGCGCAAGGTCTGGACTATACGGCGGGTGGGGTAGGACATCCCATTTGAGCGTTTCTAAGTATGTTTTGACCACTTGTGCAACATGTGGCCGAGCATTGTCATGTTGCAAAATAACTTTGTCGTGTCTATCGGCGTATTGCGGCCGTTTTTCTCGCAGTGCTCGGCTCAAACGCATCAATTGTCGTCGGTAGACATCCCCCGTAATCGTTTCATTCGGTTTCAGTAGCTCATAATACACAACACCCAGCTGGTCCCACCAGATACACAGCATAACCTTCAGGCCATGAATATTCTGCGCCGACGTCGATGTTGAAGCATGGCCAGGGTATCCATACGTTGCCCGACGTTTTGGATTGTCGTAATGGACCCACTTTTCATCGCCAGTCACAATTCGATGCAAAAAACCCTTTCTTTTGTGCCGTTGAAGCAGTTGTTCGCATGCCATAAAACGGCGTTCAACGTCTCTTGGCTTCAATTCATACGGCACCCAATGGCCTACCTTTCGGATCATTCCCATGGCTTTTAAACGTTTGGAAATGGTTGATTGATCAACTCCCAAAGTTTTTGCAACCTCTTCTTGCGTTTGAGCCGGATCTTGATCGAGCAATTCCTCCAATTCGGTATCCATGAACTTTGGCGGCGCACCCTCGCGTTCTTCGTCTTCCAAGCCAAAATCACCACTTTTAAAGCGTGCAAACCACTTCTGGCACGTTCGCTCAGATAGAGCATGCTCACCATAAACTTCCACCAAGATACGATGACTTTCGGCTGCTTTTTTCTTCATATTAAAATAATGAAGAAGAATTCCCTGCAAAAACACATTATTTGGCACGAAATTCGACATTTTCAAGTGTGGTAAAAATATTGTTGTTTACGCTTCAAATAAAAAACTTATACTGACGTTTGTGCCTTACGACAGTAGCTCTCCAATGAATGTTTGGAAATGTGGATCGATGGAATAATAATCAAGTTACGCCATCTGTTGTAAAACCGCACGAACTTATTCATAGTCCTATTAACTCCTGTAAGGAGGAGATCAAATCTCTTGGGTGTGCAGGTAACATTTCTCTGATCTGGGTTCTAGGACATAGGAACATAGAGGGAAATGAAATTGCTGGTGAGCTTGCCAGGAAGGGGACTGAATTGGCCTCAGAGACCTCCTACCCGGTCATCGGCATCCCCCTGAGAGTTGTTAAAGGGGAACTGCACAAATTATTTCTCAGTAAGCGCAGAAAAGATGCACTTCAACCATTTCTCCTATCTTCAGGGGTCGAGTCATTCAGAGAGTATTTCTGTCATAAAAAAACTTCTCATAAAGAATTATCCGTCGTTCGGAGGTGGCATAAGCTATGGGTTCCTCCATTCATGGAACATCATAAAGAAACACATATGTGCATGTAATATTTTATCGCATCAGCAATAAATAAACAGCAGATCAATGCGTCGTAATTTGCCTTTTTTAATTCAATGAGCGCGGAAAAAAGCCTTTGACAGCATCGACAGGATAAAGCTACCCCTCATACTACGTCGGCAAGAAATACAACAGACCCTCGCTTCACAAAGTACTATGTACTACTCTAACAGGAACAATGTCTAAGGCGATGGTTCAAGGAAAAACCTCTCACCCTTTCGATGTTCTCACTAATGTCAAGCAAGGTGACACACTCTCCACTGTAATTGTTAACTGGGTTTTGAACTTTGTTATTAACGGCATCGACCTGGCGCATCTATTATCTATTTTCTCTAGGGGTATTCCGATCTATGACTATGCTGACGATCTTTCTATCATCACAATAAATATGATTAGCAAAAAAAGACAGTTTGTCTATATCGAAAATACTAAATATCATACTTGGTTAGATCGCAAAGCAATAGTCGTTACGGTAACCTAACTAGGAGCCCCACGTATTTCAAAAAGTCGAAAACCTTCAAGTACCTAAACTTAAGTAGTACAACAGATCCGCTTATCTGCATAAACGACAAACTGCTGGCTGCAAATAGAAACTCTTAGGCACACCTTAAACTGCTTAAAAAAAAACTGTTGTCAGAGGCGTGTAAGCTACAGATCTAAAGGTTCCTCATAAGTCCAATTGCAACGTATGGATGTGACTACTAATATAAAAAACTATTTCTTAAATTTTGAGCAGAATTTGTTGTCCTATAAGAGAGCCGCAAGATTCTTATAGAATAAGAGATAACAATGAGGTCGAAAAACTGATACGTGGACAAAACATAGTGCGCTTGGTGAATGTGCAACGTCTTCACTCTCGCATTTTGAGCAGAAGAAAGCACGTACAGTCACCAAGAAGGTGAGCAGATGAAGTGGATAACGACGGGCGCACCATGAAAGCCCAGCAATAAACCGAGGTATTTGAAGCCCAACGGTAATGGAGACATTGCTCATCTTGAGCTGCAAATGCTATGATGATGATGATGACGATAATATAATTGCATCCAATCGAGTATATTCTGATGTTATCCAGTCTAATATAACTTAATGTAATCTAATTTGTTCTGATCGAATCGAATATAATACAGGGTGGGCCAAATAAGACCTACTAATGTTAAGCACAAATAACTTTTTTATTTTTTGACATATTTATTTTTCTCTGTAGGAAATTTATTATGGAACCCAACCTCAAGACCAGCAACAACGACTACAATACGCTATTCGTTTTACACAATTAGTCACTCAAATTGATTTTTTAAATAATGTTTTGATGTCGGATGAAGCGCATTTCCATTTAAATGGTTATGCCAACAAACAAAACTGTAGATTGTGGGGCTCTGAAAATCCAAGGGCAACGCACCAACATTAGTTGCACTCATCTAAATGTACTGTTTGGTGCGGTGTTATGGCCACTAAAGTTATCAGTCCATATTTCTTCGAAAATGAGGATGAAGAGCCGAAATAGATTTCAGGAGTTTCTTACAGAACATTGATTGAAAAATTTTTGCGGCCAATGGCGGAGCAATATCCTAATTTTTGGTTTCAACAAGATGGAACAAATGCTAGGCAAACTATGGATCTGCTACGTGAAATTTTTGGCGAACGTCTGATTTCCAAAAACTCAGATTTCCCTTGGCCACCTCGTTCGCCAGATTTGACTGCGCCCGACTTCTTTTTATGGGGATATTTAAAAGATAAAGTGTATCTCAATAAACCAGAGACTATTAGACAACTGAACCAAAATATTCGAGACAGAAACATTATGTGGTGTAATGTTAAAAAGAGCCAATCTTTGTATCGAGAAAAATGGTGGACATATGTCTGATGAAATACTTCATACATAATTTCCATAATATATATTCTATGTATAAAAACAATTAACCAAAATAAATGATTATTGCAAAAGTTATTTGTGTTTAACATTAGTAGGTCTAATTTGGCCCACCCTGTAGAAATTAACCTGACCTGAATTGATCTAGCCTCCAATATAATCTAATATATTATAATTGAATCTATTTTAATTTAGTCTAATCCTAAGGAATAAAAGGTAATATAATCTCACGGGCTTTGATCTAATATAATAATATAATTTAATCTTGTATAATCCTTTCCCATTGAGCCTAATCAAATTTAATCACATCTAGCTGATCTAATGTAATCTAGTTAATTCAAATCATCTACTCTAATCTAATCCACTATAATCCATTTTAACTTTTATAACATAATCGTACCCAATTATATCCAATCTAATCTAAGTTAAGATTGTCAAATCTAACCTAATCTGTTCTACTACTATCTAATCCAGTCATATCCTATCAAATCCATTCAAGCCTGATCAAATTTACTTAATCCTAACCTAATTTAACTTATCCTTAATCCAAACCAATCAAATCAAGTCTATTTCAATTTAATCTAATCTGAGTTCTGCTTATGAAGATATTAATCCACTTTTAAAATTTGTGCCATCTGCACTAGCTGTCCTTTTCTCTCACGAGTGACTATATATTTAAATTATTACCTCTTGACAACTGACAAATAAACTTTGCCCGCGCGAATGCCTATAAATCATAAATTCTGTTTATTTCTATATTTGCTGTTGTTGTGCAATACGTACAACAATGTGTATATATAGATACTGTATGATGAATGACTATAAAGGAAAATATCCACGGCATCAATCGAAATCCCCTTAAGCAATCAATAAACTGACAACCAAAATGAAAATAAATCTTAGAACATTTCGTACGCGCCTCTCCAAAGCCACATTCACCCTCTACAACAACGATACTGTTACGCTAAGTTTTCCCCTGATTCTGACGTAGTTACTATTTTATGATGAATGTTGTTGTTGCTTAGCATTATTATGAAATATAAAGAATAAAAAATGAAGAGGAGTAGACAACAACGCTTGCAACAATAAATAATTTTTTAGCATTGTTGTAATAACAAATGAATGTGGCAAAGCTGGTAGAATGAAATAATAAAATAAATAAAAAATAGTAAAGCAATAACGAAGGGATAAACAAATAAACAGCATAAATATTCAATTGAGAAATGCAAAACAAGCAGCCCTTCATGTAAAATTTGAACTAGTGAAAGAAATTTCTAATTTAGGACTGGTACCATTTGGCCAATTGTGAGGCTCTTGCATATCTGCATTCAGAATTGTGTCTCTCGTGGATTTATTTTTATCGAATTTAGCTCTATGTATACGGTAGTTGAGAGCATGCATGTATGGCTATAACTTCCCGAAACTACAATATTATTTTAATTTTTGCTCTTTTTCAGATAAGACATTGAAGACTACAACTTAACTCAGGAAATGAAGAGGCATGCAGTTATCGTCGCTATATTCACACCATTTGGTGCAGTCAAGAATGCAATTTCCCTAAAATACCTTCGAATCGCAGATTGTAGATGGAAAGACCAGACGAAATGCAAAATCAGCAGGACGTTATGGCCTACCTACAACCTCAAGCAATCGTCGACACTGATAAACATGAAACGACGGGACGCCTGTAGACTAACGGCAGTCATAACTAGCTTCTGGTCTATCGGAGCACAAGCCGCCAAAATGGGCATCCTTCACAACACTTACTGTCATAGTTGTAAACAACCGGAGAAAAAGGAAGCAATCTTCCATTTCCTCTGTGAATGCCCTGCCCTATGGAAGGGCAGAATGTTAACCCTGGGCAAACCGCTGTTCGATAGTCTCGAGCAACTGTCTGGTATAGACGTCAACAGCCTAATAAGGTTCCTAAACCGCACAGACTGGATATAGTCATGCTGTAAATAACTGGTAAACAAGTTGGTAATGAGGATGTGGCAACAAAATGGTGCGAAAGCGCTAGTTGGATTCTGGATGAATCACCACTCTAACCAACAAACCAATCATCGTCGCTATATATGCAAATCACAACGATTTAGAGATGTAACAATGGTCTTTTTTCCTAACAAAAAAATATTAACCAAGGTTAAAAAACCAAGCGCTGAAATTACCAGAATGACAGATGACTATGTTTCAATCCTACAGAGGTGCCTGTTGTCATGCACACGAAATTTCCGGTCATTGTTATGGTTTTGTGAACAACAAAGCACATGTCACTTCTCACTTACTCAAAGATTTCGAGTGAATTCTGCTACATATATCGAGGTTCTAGAAGCTTTAGTGAAACCCTGGATTCATAGTGTACACGGTCACAGCCCATACATATTTCAGCAAGACTCTGCTCCTTCACACAAAGCAATGCGGGCACAAGAACACTGAACTTAGGGTCGCCTAACTCGCTAGACCTTAAAACCCTGGATTATTACTCCAAGTTTGAAACTTGATAACTTGGAGTACTATGGACTTTTTCTAGAATGAACTATAATTTCATAATAAAATAACTTAAATTAAAAACAAATAGTCAAATTTTATCAAAATTTATAGTTTTTTAGTAGTTTACGGTAACAACTGAATCTGCATTTCGTCATAAGTCCGCATATGCGCTTAATACTTCTGAGTGTAGATCTGATCAGTTGCATGAAAGTAGATGCAACGCAGACTAGTACTATCCCTAAATTGATCAGAATCACACTAATGCGGTGCTAGTGCGCTTCCCTGCAGGGAGATACCACAAGTCATGAGGGAAACAGTGTGTTTGTGTAAAACAAAACATCCACATACTAAAATTTAATATCCTGGCGGGTCAGTAATAAATATTCAACATCGCTCAATTTTTCATACAAGTTGAATAATGATTTATTTGAAACACTTACCTCATTATCCTTGTCGGCATCCTTAATGTGTTGCGCAATAAAACGCACTGCACGTAATGCCTGCAGCACTTCGGGTGTTAAATTGCGAGGTATCACATTGTCGGAATCTGGCAAGTGAGAAACGGCATAGGAAAGAGAAAACATCAGTTAAACGATAGACAGACATGCAAAGCAAATGAAAGTTTGAAATTGCAAAGATTTGCAACTACAACATTATTTAAAAGAAGCCAGTTTGATTTTTTCGAATAACTAAATATAATTATGTGTTCGGCTGAGCTTTTCCTCCAAATTTGCCTTTAAGTGGACGAGCCTACAGTTTTGTCGTTTTCAATTGGCCGTAGGCAAATTTTTTCGTCATGTTGTCCCTGCTTCTCCAAATACGGTAATTTTGCTTTAAAAAGATTATTTCAAAAATTTGCTGAAATTTTAAAAAATGTGAATCCTTCGTCTGCAAAGATTCCTCAACCACTCGCAAACCTATTTTATACATAAAATATATTGTAAATGACGAAAAATTCTACGAGAACCCCAGAATGAATCCCATCGAAATATTAAAATACTCACCAATCGAGTGCTGCACACCATTATCATAGGGCCCCTCTTGACTATCCTTGAACTCACTGGGAAAGTCGCTAATACTATCGCTGCTTGTGTTTTGATTTCGATGGCATACGAGATTTACAATAAAGAAGCAAAACAACAACAGTTTCAATACGTCGCAAAAACTATTTACAACTAGTACATATAAGTATATAATAATAATCCGTTCTTTGCGAAGGTAGCTTTATTAATCATTCCAAGGTTACATAATTCTTACAACTAAGTTAACAAATATTAGCTTACAAGCTAATAGTGAGAGTCGCAATGTAAATTTTTGTTATTATGTAACAAAGAGAAATAGGCCCCTATTATGAGTTGCATTCGATCTTCGATATTCGTTGGTTGTCGAAGATCGAAAATCGAATGTCAATTTGGTATTATGAGCGGTGCAACGCTGTCGAAATTTTCGTTGTATACCGAATTTATAGTCGAATGCAATTTTGCTTTCGATTGTGTAGCGTATTGTGGGAAAACTTGTTAAAATGTAAGTTGTTTGCGATTATTTATTGTTTTATAGTAACCAAATAATAAATATATACTAATTTTGTTAATATTATGCAGGTCGAAAGTCGTGAGTATCAAACAGCAATTAGAAAGGCTAGTTGCATTAATGGAAGAGAATCCACAATTCGCAAAAGGGATTTCCACCAAAGTACAAGCAGCAAAAAAATGGGAGGAATTTACAACGGAGCTGGATTGCTTGGGACCACCAGTTAGAACGGCAGCAAAATGGATTAATAATGGTTTTTTTTTTGTGATGTTTATAGAAATACATTTTTATTTTCCCTTGGCAGGTATGGGCCTAAATACGTAGAGGAACTGAAATGCATATTTTTTTCGAATGACAAATAATTGAATAATGAAAATTTATAACAAAAATAAAACAGAAACTGTGGCGTAAAGGTTTCTATTTAATATTATACTTTTTAGATTTTTCTATAATATTCTAAGAATTTCATTTCTTATGTTTACTGCTTCTCCGTTATTTGGCTCCAATTCAATATCTTCAGCATCATCGTTGAGGGTCTCATCGGATAACTCTTCATCCGGAAGTTGAACATTATAAAACAAGCAAATGTTGTGCAAAGCTCCACACACATTAATAATTTGTGTTGCTGTTTTTGGAGAATAGTGAAGAGCTCTTGGCTCGGGTGCACTGCTGCAACTGGTTTTCTGTACTGGACAGTAGGTTCATAAACGTCTCTTTAGATAATCTAAAGTTCTTTAAACAACTGTAAGGAAATTTCTGTAATATTAAGTACGTCAACACATTTTGAAAATACTAAACTTACTCAGTGGAAGCCATTTCAAGGGGGTTGGATGCGCCCCTCAGCTGTTTTCTACATTTAGCTAGTCCCACTAATCTTTCATCGACCGATGAATCGTCGAACCACAACCCCGTTGTACTCATTTTTACAAAAAATACTTTTTTTAACTTTTAAAATTATTGTTAGCAAAGAATTTCAACACAATCGGTTTTTCTTTTATTTTGATATGCTGTATCAGCTGAGAAAAAATTATCTATTGTAAATGCGTCGAGCGATCGAAATTCACAATAGTCCTATTCTTCAACGAATGAGCGCCATAATACCAAATGAAAATTCGTTCGATCAGCACTTTCGACTATAGTCGAAGATCGAATGTTGCTCATAATAAGGGCCATAGATTGATTTAGATAATGTCATTGAAAAAAATATCAGTTAGTGAGGGAACAAATTAAGAAACTTGAAGAAGAGACGCGAAAATATATATAAGTAGACTGACATTGCTATAGAAGTGCGCGTGGCCCAAATGCAAACGACCACCAGCTCCACCAGACCACTAGGGCCCCTCACTTCTGGAAACAAATTATTATAGCCATAGTTTTCAGTCGCACTAGGATTGTTTTTGTTGTTGTTGTTTTTTACATTAATAACGGAGCAACGAAGTGTGTGAAATTTCGGAACTGAAGCTTTACTGAATTTACTGAAAAAATATGAAGGGCAATGCGTATTTAACGGGGGAAAAAACTTGTATATATACTAAGTTGTTCAATAAGTTTTGCGGTTCGATAAGAGAGGGCGATTCTACTAGCCTCATTTTTTTGTTATGTCGGTACACTCCTCATACGAATGTGTGTAAAGTTTCATTTCAGTCAGTCAATTCATTCTGTATTTACAAGCCATTTAGTATTGACGTGTCAAAGTATTTTCTGCAATGGAAAAAATCATGTATCGCGCAGTATTTGAATTGTTATTTTTGGAAGCTTTAAAAGCAAAGAAAATTTATGAACGAATGTTGCAACTATGACTTTTCGCCATCAATTAGTACAGCAGAAAGGTGGGTTGTTGAACTTAAACGAGATCCTACAAGCCTTGAAGACGATCCACGTCAAGGACTTCCAAAAACAGCAACAACAGAAATCGTAGAAAAATTACGGGATATCGTATTGGAAAACCGCCGAGTGACTGAAAGAAATTTAGTAGAAGCCCTGGGCAACTCATTGGGCATTATAAGCAATATTCTGACTGAAGTATTGGGTTTCAGAAAGTTATGTGCACAATGGGTGCCCCATCCGCTAACAATGGAACAAAAACACATTCGAATGCGACTTTCTCAGCAACATTTAGAGCGCTTTCGAAAGGGTAAAGTGGATTTTGTGCATTGATTCACCACTATGGATGAGACTTGGGTATATCACCATGATCCTAAATCAAAGCAAGAAGCTAAAAGGTGGTGTGAACCTGGTTCTTCAGCTCCGAAACGAGTTCGTGTCCAGAAATGGGTCAATAAAGTGTTAGCACCAGTTTTTTGGAATGCGAAAGGAGTTTTGTTTGTGGATTACTTGCAAACTGGTAAAACAATAAATTCTGAAAATTATTGTAACCTTTAGACTAGCTGAAGGAAAAAATACGTAAAAAAATACGCAGTTTGCAAACGAAAAATTTCTTTTTCATTAGGACAATCCACCAAGAGCATTTTTGCAATGGTCAAAATCCTTGCATTGAAACTAGAATTGTTGGAGCATTGAGCCCCTAGCGACTTCCATCTGTTTCCAGACCGAAAAAGATGAATGCGTGTAAGGCGGTTCTCATCAAATGATGAGGTCACAACAGCTTTAGAAGCGTATCTTGCAACCACTCCAGATTCTCACCGCAAAACAACCTAGTATACTTGTATATAATTGGCGCTATAAAGGGTGTATATTGGGTTTTTGGCCGAGCTCCTCCTCCTATTTGTGGCGTACGTCTTGATGTTGTTCCACAAAGGGAGAGACCTACAGTTTTAAGCTGACTCCGAATGGCAAATGGTTTTTATGAGGAGCTGATTCATGGCAGAAATACACTCGAAGGTTTACCATTGCCCGCCGAGGGTCCACTTTTTCTATCATATTGGTATTTTATGCACGGAGATTCGAACCTACGCATTTCTGAACGGTGGTCACGCACCAAAAACATGCTACTAATCAAATAAAAAAGTTTCACAGGATCAGCCTCGTTATTTATAGTAGTAGCCTCCCCTCATATACCATTTCAGATTAGTTGTCAACTCAAACTCACCGCACATCAATTTCATTGGTGTAGCCATTGCTAGGTGTCGAATCGTCATAATCGGGCAGTGTGTATTGAGTGCGTCGCATCATCATCAACTTTGGCATGAAGTGTAAAAATAGTTTACGCACAAACGGTGACATTTTATGTGTAGACGGTGATCTAAAGCAAAGCAAACAGCATTGAAATTACAAAAAAATTAGAAGATAATTAACAAGTAGCGCATTTCTAAGCACTTCTCCTCCGGCTCTCCAAATTAGTTTATATAAATGCTTATGCACCCATTTTTAATTCTCAAAACTTCTGTCTTATCAAAATTCTCACTATAAATATTACTTACCTAAAATGTATATTTAATACACATACCGTTGTCCAAACAGACAACGAAACCAGGATCATTGTAAATAGTAGATATTTGCCTAGCAGCGGTACGGCCAGTGATGTTGGCGGAATAATTTCGGCCAACAGCAAGAAGAACACAGTCAACGAGACAAGAATTGAAATACATAACGTAACCTGTCAACGAAATTCAAGTGTAGAGTTTTCTTCTACTTACAAACTACATAATTCATTATGCATTTTTACATGGTGATAGTGTAATAAAAATATTTTCGGCCTCTTTGAGATTTCTAATATTTTTATTACCTACCGCAGACAAGGAAATCCACCTAACAAACAAGCAAACAAATGAACGAACTGGTGTACGTTCAAATCAATAAACATATGTACATACATACATACACTCACTCAAATCCATTTAATAAATGTCAAAAGAAACAAACAAACGATATCAAAAACATTGCCAATTATGCATACACACATACATATACATACATTGTCTGATAGTTACAAGACTGAAAATATAAACACAATTCAATTCGATAGAAATAGGTTAAAAAATTCGGTACATATACAACTCACAGCGGTTTTTTTAGTGGAAAGTGCTGAAAAACCTTCTAACGATTGAAAGCTTCAGAGCTCTTGGAAAGCTTATTTCATTCCATCGCTTATTTGAGCTAAAAAATTATCAAAATTTACAGAAGTTATTGGGTCATAGTAGGTCTTTTATATTTTCTTTTATTTTACATCGATTTGTTTGCTGCTGGGCAAAGGGTAAGCATTCATTCAATAGAACTCTTTCTGCTCTACAGAACTATGTTAATTGTATTTTTAAGTTATTTAGTTTTGAGGCTTAGAAATGGAATACCCTTGAGGTAAAAGTAAACATTTCGACACGTGCTCTTTCATCGAGGTGAAAAAGCTGCCAAAGTAGCCCAGAACATTTGCGCCGTGCATGGAGAAGGTATCATAGGCGAGTCTTCAGCACGGAAATGGGTTGCAAAGTCCAAAAATGACGGAAAAATAACGACGTCGATGACACGTATCGCAGCGCAAGAGCTTCTTCGATGAAGAACGTCTTAAATCCGTTTTGAAGGAGAATGGTCGCCAAATCAGTCGTGAATTGGCAGAAAAAATTAACTGCAATCATGAAACGATTATAAATAAACCTTCATTTAATTGAATTTACCAAAAAATTGGGAGCCTGGATGCCTCACAACCTCAACAAAAAAAGCAAAGATAGTGGCCTTCAAATTGCTTCTCAGCATCTCGCCCGCCATCGAGCAACATGGGGTCATAAACAGCGATTTTTGTACCGAATCGTCACGGGAGATGAAAAATGGTGCCTATACATCAATATCAATCAAAGAAAGGAGTAGGTGGTTCCAAAAGTTACGCCAAAACCGAGAGTCAAGCCAAAGTACATCCAATGAGGATCATAATATGTGTTTGATGAGGCTGGGAGGGCGTGGTGCACTGGGAAATGCTCGAAAAGAATGACTGAAAAGACCTAATTGACATAATCAAACCATACTCCTTCTGGACAACATCGGGTCCCATGTTACACAAGTCGTCAAAGCCCCATTTCAAGAACTCGAATGAGAGGTCCTTCAACATGCGAAGTATTCTCCGAACCTTTCAACGACCAATTACCATTTTTCCGTTCCCTGTCAAACCATATGAAGCGCGTTACCTTCCATAACAAAGAGGTCCTTAAAAACAGGCTCAAAAACTGCTTTGACACTTGACCAGGCGATTTTTGGGGGAGCAACAAATTGGTCGAGGGGTGGGAAAAGGTTGTAAACAGCAACGACGAGTATATAAATGATTAACTTATTGATAATTATAATTATTGTTTAAATCAAATTCTTCGGCAAAAACGCTACGAATTTATTCCCCGACCTAATATTTATACGAGAAACTTCCCTTGGATGTGCATCCACCGCCAGTCCACTTATGTTAACTCAAGAGAGGCTAATTTGTTCCGATACCTAAGACTTTGTAGAGGAGCAAATATCCGGCCAAGGGAACTGTTCATCTAATTCAGATGCCTGTTAGATCACACTCTTCGAGGGTCGTTTGAAAAGTCCGTGCAAAGTCAGAGAGATGGCACTAATGGGGGGTATCACGTTTATGTTTAGTTAGTAGCATCTCTTGAAAGAACACACACCAAGTGCCAGATTGGTCCATTTCTTTGTGTTTGGCATTCGTTTGAATCGAGGAAGTCAAGTGATTTTCCTTTTCCATCACAACAACGCACCAGCTCACGCTTCAGCTGTTATGGTCGCAAAATTAATGGAAATAGGGTTCCAACTCGTTTCACGTGCCTCTCTATTATCTAGACTTGCCTCCCTTCGATCCCTAGGATTACTATTTGTTCACCAATTTGAAGAAATGGCTGGCGGGACAAAGATTTTATTCAAACAAGGAGGTGATTGTAGAAACGAATGGCTATTTTTTTGAGACTTGGACAAATCCTATTATTTGGAAGGGGTCAACGACAACAAACTCGCACAGCGTTGGACGAAGAGCATAAGCCTAAAAGGCGACTATATCGAAAAATAAAAAAGGTTTGCCTCAAACAATTGAATAGTTTTTATTTTTTTTAAAGGTTTTCATATTATTATTTATGTAGCTTTACAAAACGCACAAAGCTGCGAAAATTTTTGATGATATTTTTTCTAGAGAAGCTTTACAATCTTTCTGAAAATTATACACAAATTTCAGGCTCCTATGCTTATATACTTTGCAAAGAGCTTAAAGCTTCGATTGCTGATATTTTATAATATTTTTTCTAGGATAGCAATTCAAAGTTTTGTAGTTTTGCTACCAAATTAGAGATTCCATATTTACATTTATGCGGCTTTAGAAAAATCTTAAAGGCTCGAATGTTGTAGTTTCGAATAATAGCTGTTCAAAGTTTTGCACTCGTTTTGCAACTTTCAAAAAATTTTAGGTTTTCATATTTATATTTATGCAGCTTTACAAAGAGCTCAAGGCGTCGAGTGTTGGGTTTTTTTATAAGACGGGCGTTGGCAGTATTTCTGAAGCTTTCGCAAAAATTTGAATCTTACATATTTTTAAGTTTCAAGTGAAAGCTTTCTTTCCCAACATGTTTTTCGTAGTTAAAAACCAGTGTGAGTTGTTTTGTAAATATTTCGTATAAAACACAAAATTAACTTTCAAGATTTTTTAAAGTTTTGAATATAAATAATAAAGTACTTATAAAACTTGTTTGGTGATTTTCCTTTGCCAATAAAAAAAAATGTTTTATCTATGTACACAAATTAAGAAAAACACCCCCATTTTGTTTATTTCTATTTTTTACTTGCACGCACTTCACCTTACATTCATAATGAAATCAAATAGTAGATTTCTGTTCGTATTTTGCCTGTCGCTCATCAATCTTTGTTATTTGATTATATATCTATGAATCTGATTATATATTTATGAGCCCTTTCGTTAAATATTTAAGTAATTATTCTTTTGAAAACAAACAAACAACTTTGCTATCCGTCTCCAGGTCCTTCAAGCTTGGAGCAGACATACCTATATGCATAAGTAATACACCAGTATACTCCCAACATCCTAGGTAATTCTGCTAAGTAGCATCTGTTGGTTAAATTGCATTCGACATACTAGGGCTGTCAGAAGAAAAAGAACTCTTGTCGGTCAAAGCTGCTTAGCTAATTAGCCGATTAAAGAATGGACACGAAAAATATTGGTCGGGCGAAAAACGATGTAACATTAATTTTATATAAGCTATCAAACAATGTTTATTTTATTTTCTTCTTTATTTAGCGTACTATGTTAAAAAAGCCCTATATCAATGCTCTTTGTTATAGGAAGAACGGCGCAATTTAGATTCGACTCCTCTCAGTAGGCGAGGGACATTAGTTTTTGTCAGATAACGTATCTGCCGCCCACATCGAAGCCTACACGTATGATGTTGCTTTTGCCGTAAGAGGGAAATTTGCCTATGTGAAATTATGCAAGGACTATTAAATTCGGTTGGAAAAAGGTCGAAAGCAAACGGGCTAAATGTCAACCCAAAGAAAACCGAAATGGTTCTATTAACTAGCAAGCAGAATTAGGGAGAAAGCCCGCTACTTGGGATTAATACTAGACAGGCAACTCAATTGGAAGTCAAATGTCAAAGATAGAGTAAGAAAAGCAGCTATAATACTCAACACCTGTCAAAGATTAATAGGATCAACTTGGGGACATTCCACTTACATTGTTCTTTGACTTTACATAGCAATAGTAAGATCAAACCTAACTTATGGCGTACTGATTGGTGGCCGGCTTACAACATACAACAAAGTATGTAAATTTTCGAACTCAGCAATTGATTTTATATAGGGATTGGATGGTTTGGTTCTTGGGTTCTACTGTGAAAGAATGTCTTCCTTGTCTCTGCCTTATGTTTAAATGTTCTAATATTTATGGAAAGAGCGGCAACTTCGAAACTAACTAGAGTGTTTAATTGCCTCAATCCGCTGCCAAATACAGTAATTAGAAATGAATGAATGAATGAAATATTTATACGCCATTTATAGTATTTATGTAAAAGTCTCCGTTCTGCTACCAGGTGATGCAAAAGTCATCGCCCTATCGGAAGATGCTATGATTTTGGCAAATGGCATTTTAATGCGTAACTTCCTATGGTTTATTACTTTCCAAACTGCCCAAATATTACGGACATTTAAATTTTGATGAAATAAAATGAACTTTTAAACGAGCAATATTTTTTTTAAAAAACTATCATTTTTATTCAAATTCGAACCCTCTTATCTTTCATGGCCGAAACTCAAGAAAATAAAAAATTCCAAACACACAACATTTTACAATCAACATTAATTATCGACAACTTACAAAACCAAAAAAAAAAATGTATCAATTTGCAAGCAACGCAATGTGATAATATAATAAATAAATAATTTCTCTTCTCTCTTCACACTTTCGTTATAAATATAACTGTTTTAATTTATAAAAGTTCATTTTCTACACAAAAACAGTTACAACCAAAGAAAAAACCATATTTAACGAAAATGCATACATACAATTTCCAACTGTCAAAATGTTTGTAAATGTCAAAATTCTACAATCAAAACTGCGGCGCTACTGCGAGCAATCGAGCCGATCTCAGCTTACTTGTGTGTACGAGTATGTGTATGAGGTGGTGTTGGTGTTTCCGTGTGCCTCTTTTCACCTTTTTTTTGTTTTGTTTGTTTGCTCTTTGTATGCATGTGCGTGTGTGCGTGCAAGTGAATGTACGAGACTGAACATGTTTTTTAAAGGATGAGTGTTGAACTTAATTTGTGGTCATTTTTTATTCCGTTTTTTATTGTTGTTTACTTTTTACTTGACTCTTTTCACGTTTCAATTTTCGACTTTCGATGAAATTACGTTATGAGATTTCTTTACTTTTTTAAGCATAGCGCATACTTGCTTTAAGCTCTTCTTCACAGAAAAGCAAATCAATTTTTTGGATGTGAAGTATGCCTTTGCTTAAATTGATGGGTGTTGGCAATTAAATGTGAAAAAAGAATGCGGCATTGTGACGAAAATGTTAGAAACTAATTGCTAATAGAAGTTGTAAAATAAATCTATTCAAAAGTAGAATAAGTTCATTTAGTTAAGAAAAGCTATAAAAAAGTTTGGCGAATTGGTTAGTTAAAATTTTTTACAAATATTTTAGTTTTTAAAAAAATATAATTCTTTCATTTTCTCATATTCTTTCGTATTTGCTCAAGATGCTTTTCAATTCTTTTTTTTTTTTTAGATTAATATAAAAAAACTATTTAATAATATTTAATGATTTCGTGCGTTTAGTTTTGTAATTTATGACTTGTATTTTGAAATCTATTTCCTAAATTAATAAAAAGTAAATAAGCATTGAAGATAAATTTAAAAAAAAAGTAGTGGTATTCACGAAACTAATTTGTTGCTTAGCTAATCTAACTTCTCCGCCTACCACAGCCGCCACAACGTTCACGACCGTCCTACCCTCAAGGAATGAGCGGAAACAAGACGTTGTAAAACAGGGCGACTTCTTCTATGTACACATAGAAGGCTCAAAGCTCGAATACAGGGTGGGCGGAAGCGCATGTTGCAAGCATTTGAAGATCTCCTTTAGTTTTCGGCTCCCAACTACTGTAGTGCTTTTCAGCCTAAAATGATGGCAATTATTAAGGCCGTGACACTGGCAAAGTGTCTCTTAACAAGATGGCTCTTAACGCCCACATGAATCATGAGTTCCTAGCAATTGTCACATTTATGGGACGAACTAGCCAGACTCGGCACCACACTTTCTAACGAGAATATTGGAAATGATATTGACATACCCCTACAAACATGTAAACTACTTATTTTTTTAAAAGACGCGAATGAAAGGTGACGTAACGAGCCCACCTACAGAATCTCGCCGCGATTGTATTCTCAATGCTAAACGCAATGAATCTTTACAATTTTTTAAGGAGCTGGAAAATCTCAGTACTATCGAAATCAGAAATATTCTAAATTGTTTGAAAGATTCACAAAAAAATTTTGCAAAAATAAGGACAAGTTCCCTACGCTAATACAATAGGCTATGAGTCTATATAAGTATGTCCTATTCCAACTTCATGGGGCACCAATCAGACAAATCTGTTTGATTATACGTTCGATAGAAAAGACAATAGGTCATTAGGTAGCACTAGCATTATCGTTACTTATTGGCTACCTAACTGGCAAATTAACTACGTTTTCAAACGCATTAGTTCTATCAGTCCATTGAGAGAGATGTACACCTTTGTCTTCAGTATGATGAGACGTTCAAGCCTAATATCCAACTTTGGCTAGGAAAATAGTGAAAAATGTTAGCCTAAGTTGGCCTAATTTTCTAGATTTCCAGCCAATTAGCCACTAACTGGCACAAGGCTTTGAATTTCGTCATTTATTATTTTGTATCATACTGCACCTGAATTTTCAGTGTATGTATCAATAGTCTCATGTCTATTGCGTACAGATTTAGTATTTAATTTTCTTAGTGCTGCTGTAGGAATCCTGCAATGGTACCCAAATTATACCGAGAGAGACTCTGAACACCCTGCAACTCTATGGCTTTTGTGGTTTTATTTTGGTAAGAAATATTCATCGGAATGAGTCAAAAGGTTGGTGAAAAAATTTCTAAAAACTGATTCTGTGTAGGATAGAAAAAGCAGATCATGTTGTGTTTTTTTTTATATGAAATACTATATATCTAAATACGCCAACAACAATTCCAGAGATGAAACACAGCATCCGAATCGTGAGTGCTGTACTCAATGTGATATTATTTTAGAGAATTCTTGGAAATATGTATTAATACTCGTATGACATAGACGTGGACATTTAAATTATATCATTTTTCACATATACTACTTGTTAAGAGCCGTATTTTAAATAAAAGTAGATAGTGAGCCTGAAAGGATCTAAATTTTTATATGTTTTATTTTAAAACCACAACTAGGCTCGTCTTTTGAAAGACCCTTTATTTTTGTCAATTACGAGAAAACGCCTATTTTGGTGGATTTGGTGCCTTAGGTAACCGCCAGTGAAATTTGGCGAAAAATATTTTTGTAAAATATTGTATTTCTCAAATGTCTCATTTAAAAGGACTTTTTGGACATTTCGTATAAAAAAAGCCTAGCTGGCCCGTACAAAAGGAAGTTAGAGGGTGTTAGTGTTCAACAAGCATTAATTTCAGCAAATTCTACTATGAGACATTGGCATTAGTATATCTATCAGATGACGATTATAACATTTTTACACTTAATAAAAACTGAAATAAAATAAATAAGTGGCGCGTAAACTTCTGTTGGGTGTTTGGCCGATCTCCTCCTCCTATTTGTGGCGTGCGTCTTGATGTTGTTCCACAAATGGAAGGACCTACAGTTTTAACTGCCGACTTCGAACGGCAGCTATTTTTTATGAGGAGCTTTTTCATGGCAGAAATACACTCGGAGGTTTGCCATTGGCGGCCGAGGGACGCTATTAGAAAAAACGTTTTCTTCATTTTGGTGATTGATGCACGGAGTTTCGAGCCTACGTACTCCGAATGGTAGTTACGCACCAACCCATTCGGCTACGGCGGCGGAATACTAACATGTAATAAGTATAAAAATTACTGACGAAAATTTTACGCGCTGAGTTATCACTTTGTTCTACAAAAATGATGTACTCGTATGGTTGCTTTCTATTCCAAAATGCGGTTTAAATTGGATTAAAACAGATCATTTAATTTGTACTTATTTTTTTCTCTTTTTTTTCAAACTACGATTGCAAGTTTGTTTTTGTATAGGATGTATCACAAATGCAACCTATCCATTTCGTGAATACCCTTCATAGATTTTTTATGCATTATTCGCCTATTGACTTAATTAATTTAACTTGGTGCTAAGCGATATTCGCCTCTTTCCGACTGAATTCAGCAGTGCAATGACAGTATGATTAGAAAGTAGGTAAGTTCTTGAAGAGTATAAGTGTACTGAAATTTTTGCATATAGTTTCAAAGAGATCGCATGCAATAAAAGCGTTATAGAGAAATACAATTAATATTATACTTGTAGATAGTTCTAATTAATCTTCTACGATACCAAAAAAGTGTAAAGAGTACTAAAATTGATACGAGCTAGTTATACTGTGCAATCTTAAAATTCGAACCATGCAAAAAGTTGAAAGCAATGGTATAAAATTTAAAGAAAAATCTATTTCATATATATTGTATAAGTAAATATTCCAAAAAAGTGTTTATACGAACATAGTTAATTCATTGTACACATTTTTCAACCTCAAATACACACATGCATACATATATTTGTACGAATTGAATACCTTCTCGCCAGAATCGCTGGGCAAATAAAAGACCAACACTGTGAGAAAAGTCAATGCCACACAGGGGACAATTAAATTAACAGTGTAGAAGAGCGTTTTACGGCGCATAGTGAGCTTAAATGTAATATCTGTGAAGAAATTTTGAAAATATTGCAAAATGTAGTTATAATTTCGATAAAAACAATAAAATGCTTAAGAGATAGATTATTTTCAATAAAAATCTTGAGTAATGGTAATAAAGAAATGATTGCAGATACTATTTACTATAATATTTTCAATTAAATTGTTTACTATTAAATTATCATATTTGGTTACTCATCGAAATCTGAAAAACTGAATATTCTTCGCATTACCAGAAAACGGTTCCAAAGTGTCTGGATAATATTCCTCATTCTTAGTTGCAGGAACTTCGAGTATGTCCCATTCGACCGATAAGTAAAATTCACTTAAATCAATTCCAATTTGCACTAGATTACTGCCAGGAACCTGTCGGGGAAAAAAAGCGAAGCAAAAAAGAGCTACAGTGATGTGCGATGAAGTAGCATCTTCATTAGAGAAAGTTTTCATAACCATTAATAACCATAACATAACCATTTGCATTTACATTTTTTTATTCACCATTTATTTATTGCGATTTGTTTAATAACATTAACAATATTTATATTTAAAACTAAGATACTCTACGAGACATGCATGGCAAACACCCAGTGATGCAACCTTTCCTCAATTTTTGCATGAGATCTATTGTTAATTTCTTCAACCTGTTAAATGAGATTGGTGGTAATTACTGTAGTTAGTGGGTTTGGGTACGATTGAAATCTTATTTTGGTGATGAGGAATGCATTTTGCTTTTTCAGCTATTGTGGGAACTTTGAGATCATTATAAATTAGAGATTTTGTGATATAGTATGGTGCATTTGCGGTCATTCTAAGAGTTCTCGATTGGAATCTTTGGAGTATTTCGATGTTTGAGTTAGCTGCGGCTCCCCAGAGTTGTATGCCATATGTCCATACTGGTTTTACGATAGCTGAGTATACATAGTGAGAGCTTATTTTCGAGGAATACATAAGAATTGGGATTTAACAGCTAATAAAGCCTTCGAAGTTTGATTCCTAGTGCCTTGCGTTTAGTAAAGATATGGGTTTGCCATGTCAGCTTGCATTGTGAGAGTCAAGATGCATTTCGAGATATTTTGTAACATTACTTTGGGGTATGATTGTGTTATTGAGCAAATTTTTGGGTTGGGTTGGGCAAAAATTTCGCTTGAGTGGCGGCCGCTGTAGCCGAATGGGTTGGTGCGTGATTACCATTCGGAATTCACAGAGAGAACGTTGGTTCGAATCTCGATAAAACACCAAAATTAAGAAAAAACATTTTTCTAATAGCAGTCGCCCCTCGACAGGCAATGGCAAACCTCCGAGTGTATTTCTGCCATGAAAGAGCTCCTCATAAAAACCATTTGCCGTTCGGATTCGGCTTGAAACTATAGGTCCATCCATTTGTGGAACAACACCAAAACGCACACCACAAATAGGGGGAGGAGCTCAGCCAAACACCCAAAAAGGGTGTTAGCGCCAATTATATATATATATATATACATATATATATATGTAAAGGTAACTTGAACAGATATTGTTTCATTTGATTTTATTTTCCAGTCTTTGAGCCATTGAGTTATTTTATCAAGTCCTTTTTGGAGTTTAAGAAAAGCCACATTCATGTCAATTGCGAGTAAGCCGGTGTCATCTGCAAAAGTTCCGACAAAAGTTTCCTCAGTAACTGGTAGATCGTGAGTGTAAAGCAAGTATAAGATGGGACCCATGATACTGCGTTGGGGTACCCAGCGAAACTTTCGCAGAGCAGAGATTATTCTTCATTTTGTTTTATATAAAAGATGTAATAATTTGTGGTACGAGTAGGTTTTATTTTGCAAAGTAAACCCTCATGCCAGACGCGGTCGAAGGCTTGAGATTTGTCGAGAAATGCAGCTGTGCAATACTTCTTCCGTTCAAATACTTTGTGAATATTATTTACGAGTCTATGTACTTGTTCGATGGTACCATGTGTTTCTCTGAAGCCGAATCGGTGATTTGGGGTGGATTTTTAGTCTTCAACTATAGGCATCATTCTTTTGAGAAATAGTGACTCCAAAACGTTTGAGGTAATAGGGAACAAGCTGATGGGTCGGTAATATTCCACTCTTGCTGCGCCTTGTCTGGATTTAAGAATCATTTTTATTTGTGCGACCTTCCGTTGAGGGGGAACAAACCCTCAATATTAGGCATTGTATACATGTGTGAGAAAAGATATTCCTTCTGCTGGGAGTTGCTTGAGTACTTCTCCAGTGATGAGATCATATCCGGAGGCCTTCATGGTTTTAATATTTTTTTTTCGCTTCTTTCACTTCGTTTTTTTGCATTTTTTTTATGGCTGGGTCCATCTAGTGGATGAGCTCCAGGGTGTCTTTAACTTTTTGAGCAGTACTTAGTGAGGGTTCGATATCATGGGAAGTCATACGTCATATAATTTTGAATGGAAAAATGAAGAATAAAGTAAAATCAAAAATAAAGTAAATTAAATTAGAGGATGCGGTTATCAAATGAAATATACTCGAAAGAGAGAAGAACAAAAGTAAGAGCATTAGGGTGACCTTAATTTGTGGCCATATTCATGTGATTTTGGATACCTTCTAGAAACGTAAGGTTATTAAAAAGACTAATAAATAAGGAGTTTTAACCCGATTGGAGAAGGTTTAAAGGTTCCGACTAGAATTTCAAGCTCCAAAATTGCTTTTTGGAAAAAATGTTTTTTTTTGTCATTTTAGAAAAAAAAATTCTTATTTTTTTGGATAATAACTTAGACTACACTTAGAAATGTTCGCTACTTGTGGATTTAATTTGAGTACGTACAGCGAATCAGTGAAAAATACCGCAGTATCATCAACAACTCTACTAGTTTTGGCGCTAGGGTAGTCCATTTCACTGACTCCCTTATTCGCTTTAAAAATACTTTTAAATCGCTATTTATCGCACGATTTTGGCCATCAGTAAGGTTGTGAAAACGTAAAATTCTAAGGCGCAGAAGAGTTGCACCTGTTTTTTTTTCTATATTATGTAAACTTATTTTAAAAAAATACTAGTTTTTCAAAGTTCAGGCTCAAGGCGGAACCTCTAAGTCTTATCCGATTGGCTTAATATTTTATGCTTAGTAGTTTTTTTCTGTAACATCATATTTCTAGAGGACGTTCCGAACAATGCCTGCGATTTCAGAAATAGCGGCCACCCAATAATTGACTTTTTATTTCAATATTGGAAAAGGGTGGTTGGTAACCAGTTAGGTTAGGTTCGGTTAGGTTGAAGCGGTTGTCCTGTGGGACACACTCAGGCTCATAGCCCATTTTGATACCGCATGGGAAGCTTGTCCCTATCACTCCTAAAACCAGTGTGTGCTTTTCAACAATTTTAAAATATCTCTGATTTCTGTAGAACTGAGATCTTCTAAGAATAGTAAACCTGCGTCTCAATAGAGCAGGACAGTGGCACAGTGGGTGCGAGATTGTCTCTTCCTCGTCCTCTTCTAAACAACTTCTACAGAAATCACCCATCCTTCGGACGTGTCTACCTATTAGGCAGTGCCCCGTTATGACTGAGATCATTGTGCTAAGACTGTTTTTATTTTGGCTTAGCAGAGATTCTGTGTGTTTAGCATTTAGAGTCGGCCACAGTTGACGGGCGATTTTGCAGGTGGCTTCATTACGCCATCTTTCGTTTGCTTTCTTTACAATTTCTTCAAGGATGAGTAGCTTACATGTTTGTAAGGGTATCCCTATGTCAATATCTATGTACTTATCAGTCAATTTAGTGCCGAGTCTCGCTGGTTCATCGGTTCTACAGTTACCCTCAATGTAGCGATGTCCAGGAACTCATGTTACCTTTAGGTGAAATGACTCAGCCATCTCGTTAAGAGATATGCGGCATTTCATGACAACCTTGGAGGTTGTCGACGGTTTTGTGAGGGATTTTATCGCCACTTGGCTATCAGTGAAAATGTAGATATCATTTCCGGATATCGCATCACACTGTATCAGTGTCGCAGCTTTTATTATTGCCGTCAGTTCAGCTTGACTGTAGTGTCCAGTAGTCGGGTAGCCGAAAACTGAAGGAGATCCCCAGATGTTAGGAATATACACCTCCGTCCACCCTACCCTCGAGCTTTGAGCCATCTGTGTATACATGGATGGGCTCGCCCTGTCTCACATCGTCCCCCCGTTCCCACTCTTCCCTTGAGGGTAGGAGGGTCGTAAACGATGTAATGGCAAGTATAGGCGAGAGTGCATAGTCCACAAGTCCGGGAAGTCCCAAAGTGCCAGCCAGGATTTTACCGTGACCATAATCCGTGTTTGACCACTTATTTAGAGTGTTCCTCCTTATTGCCGTACTGCGTGCGTTATATATTGCCTGCAGATTTACCGGAAGGAAGTTTAATGTCGCATATAATGCTTTCGAAGGTGTGGTTGACATGGCTCCGGTTATCAGAACAGATACTAGTCTTTGAACCTTGTCAAGTTTCTTAATGTTCTCACTCTTCTGAGGAGCATCCCACCATATTACAATTGGTATCCAGTTAGTTTCTTATAAAATTCTCTCATGTTGAATACGTTGATTTGGCTTTGGGTGTATTTTTAAAACGAAATCCTCCAAATATAGAAAAAAACACAATTCTATCGAACTAGGTCAGCCTAAACCTTCAACATTATTCCTTCGAAGCCCACTTTGTTGTGTGTTTTAATTTGTATCTTATAGAAGCACTTTCTGGCCGACATAAGGAACACATTCTACTATATGTGAAACATTCTTATGTAATTGTGTTTCCGCCCCCTTTTTTTACATATTTAATATTATAAGGGCAGAATACTCCTTTAATCAAGGAGTATTGCGCTTTTTCCTCATTTGCCGCTCAATACTCTTCTGTGCGAATTGCAGACTTTTTTTGTATTTGCTTGAGACAGCATGACTTTTCCTACTAAGAAACTCCTGCCCGTAACGTGCTTTCAGCCAACATTTTTCATTATAGAGGCATCAACGTCCAAACTTCTTCTTATTTTGTTCACAAAAGTGGGCTCTCTACCTTATTAGAGAATTCGCAATATTTGTAGACTTTTTCCTCCCATTCTCTCTCTCCATCTTATATTGGATGGCATTGTGGTAACGTAGACCCCATTGCCATGAGAAGAAGTATTCACCGTCTTTAATGTAATATGAATGTAAATATGTAAAATAATTTTTGAAATCAAGCGTGTTGGTGGAAAATCCTGCATTTACTTCAATCTTACTTTAAGTTAAACTTTTTTCAATTTTTTTTCTATTACGTGTCTTCATCTGCTATTCAACTATACGCGAAGGCTTTATTGGCTAGAAATGCATACTCCCTCGCTAGGTAACACCTCTGCAGTTTAGAGATCAAAATTTATAACAAAGCAAAGTAATAAAGAAAAAATCCAATCAAGCAAAGTTTAACTGGAACCTGTGGCAAACTCAAACAAAAAAAACCCCAGCAAAGGGAGCTTGACCACACTTCATGTTGTACTTTAAAAACACAACTGCACATTTTGCCAGCAAAAATGTATGTTTGTACATACCATATGCATGCTTGTGTTTTTATATTTATACACCCATACATATTTCAGCATATACAGAGGTACGCATGTGTGTACAGCTGTGGCGCATAAATTGCAATTGTGGTGCAAATGGATGAAAGTTTAAACGTATCCTAGGAGACATGTTCCGCAGACACGCACACATGTGCATTTGGAAATGAAACAACTTACAGAAAAAAACAAATAATTGGAATACGTGTATTTGTGTATGTAGTGGAACAAATGTTAAAAAGCCACAGTCAAAACAAAAAAGTATCCTAATTTTATAACTGCGGCTTCGGTTGCTATTTATTTGCAATATTTGCCCCCCTTCGTTTGCACTCACCTGGTCCAAATGTTTCAAATCCACTTGTGCGCCATTGTATGTCCATGAACCGAATTTCATGAAGCAGATTTGCTCATCGTACGGAAAATATTCGACATTCATTTCGCAGGATGACTTGTAGATAGCCGGCGGCTCCCAAAAGACCTCGCCGGTGAACTTTAGTGTTGCCTTTGTCATGAGTGTTACCTGAAAGAAGCACAAAAGTGTGCATGCACATACGCGTACAAGTACATACATATATATAGACACAAGCAAAATAGTAACTAAATTACATTACACACATTACACAATAATTTCGTATTATTTCATTATCATTTTTTTTTTTTTGAACGTGTAAATACAATATATTTTTGTGTTACACGTCACTTTGATGCTCATTTATCCATTTATTTTATTTATTTCCTCATTCTCAATTCCGCAACCATTTCTGTAGACTTTTTGTTGTTGTGTGTACTAGTGTTATTATTTGGTAATTGTTGTATGTTGCATTCATCACTCACCTCATAATTGCCATCCCAGTTGTTGTAGAGCACTATATCTGGCACCCAAATATGCTCGGATGGGACATAAAGTTGTTCAACACCACCATATTCATCGGGCTCCCAACGTAATTTATAATCAAACCAACGCTGTCGGCATGTTTTTACCAACAAAAGCATAAAAATAGATGTTAAAATTTCTTTTTCGGTGAAAATGTATTTATGGAAAAAATTTTACAGAGTGTTAATATATTTAGGTAACGGAAAATTTAATAAGAAATATCTTCTTTTTTTTTTCAAAATATCCATTCCCGTGTGTACTATTTTGTTTGGGTATTAGAAATTTCAGTTTTCCTTTTTTTTGTTCAAGATATTAAGAAATAAGAATTCCTTTTCCAGTTAATTTGTTTTGTCACCGAGTTTCTTGTTTTACGCCACCATGTGGCTGAGCTACTAGACCTAATCTAGTAGTAGTGAAATGAAATGAAATTTGAAACGGTCGAGCCAAGAAGCACCAAGAGATTTAGTGGCTCCTAAAACACTCAGGCTAAAAAGCCCATTGTATTTAAAGCTCTGGAAAGAGGGTAGATAGTCAAGGAGGGAAGGAGAAAAGTATCAGAGAAAGAGATAGGAAAGAATAGAGACAGAGATAGAGATAGTTAGTCCTGTGAGAATTTTCAAGATTCTTTGGCAAATCTGTAGATATCCGCCCGTTTTAGAGAACGAATACTACTCATTCTCATGCCATTAGAAGCCAAAACTCATAGCCGTGCTCTAGCAAAGGCAGAACAGTCACAGAGAAAGTGTTCAGAGCTATCCGCTTCCTCCAAGCACGACAGGCACATTGGGTCCTCAATGATTCCAATAGTGGTCATATCTGACCCCATGGGTTGCGTCCTGTAATGATACCGACCATCAACCGAACATCTTTCCTTCCAAGTTTTAGTACAAAGTTTGACAGTCTTCTGTTCGGATTTGTCACAAAACACTTTGCAGTTCTGCAGCGTTCTAGACCGGACCATCGCTCTTTTTGTAATAGGACTATGAATAAGTTCGTGCGGTTTTTTTTCGAAATTTGAAACTTTATTGACGTAAAATGGTTACAAATTTAATATTCAAAATATTGTCCATCGCTTACTACTACTTTTTCCCATCTTTCTGGCAACTCACGGATTCCCTTTGTGAAAAATTCGGTCGGTTTTGCCGCAATCCACGAATCGATCCATTTTTTGACTTCATCGTAATTACGGAAGTGCTGGTCAGCCAGGCCATGTTGCATCGATCGGAAGAGATAGTAATCGGATGGCGCAAGGTCTGGACTATACAGCGGGTGGGGTAGGACATCCCATTTGAGCGTTTCTAAGTATGTTTTGACCACTTGTGCAACATGTGGCCGAGCATTGTCATGTTGCAAAATAACTTTGTCGTGTCTATCGGCGTATTGCGGCCGTTTTTCTCGCAGTGCTCGGCTCAAACGCATCAATTGTCGTCGGTAGACATCCCCCGTAATCGTTTCATTCGGTTTCAGTAGCTCATAATACACAACACCCAGCTGGTCCCACCAGATACACAGCATAACCTTCAGGCCATGAATATTCTGCGCCGACGTCGATGTTGAAGCATGGCCAGGGTATCCATACGTTGCCCGACGTTTTGGATTGTCGTAATGGACCCACTTTTCATCGCCAGTCACAATTCGATGCAAAAAACCCTTTCTTTTGTGCCGTTGAAGCAGTTGTTCGCATGCCATAAAACGGCGTTCAACGTCTCTTGGCTTCAATTCATACGGCACCCAATGGCCTACCTTTCGGATCATTCCCATGGCTTTTAAACGTTTGGAAATGGTTGATTGATCAACTCCCAAAGTTTTTGCAACCTCTTCTTGCGTTTGAGCCGGATCTTGATCGAGCAATTCCTCCAATTCGGTATCCATGAACTTTGGCGGCGCACCCTCGCGTTCTTCGTCTTCCAAGCCAAAATCACCACTTTTAAAGCGTGCAAACCACTTCTGGCACGTTCGCTCAGATAGAGCATGCTCACCATAAACTTCCACCAAGATACGATGACTTTCGGCTGCTTTTTTCTTCATATTAAAATAATGAAGAAGAATTCCCCGCAAAAACACATTATTTGGCACGAAATTCGACATTTTCAAGTGTGGTAAAAATATTGTTGTTTACGCTTCAAATAAAAAACTTATACTGACGTTTGTGCCTTACGACAGTAGCTCTCCAATGAATGTTTGGAAATGTGGATCGATGGAATAATAATCAAGTTACGCCATCTGTTGTAAAACCGCACGAACTTATAAATAGACCTATTAGATTGCCTACATAATCGCTGATCCAATTCATGATTCCTGCGGAACTGATTCCGATTATTGGCTCTGGCCCTTGTGGAGAAACCGCTGATCCACGGTTGGGCAATTCATCGGCGATTTCGTTTCCTTGAACACCGGAGTGTCCAGGAACCCATATAAATACAAAGCTCTGCGGCATTGTTGAAAAATCCTCAATGTGCGATTCACCTTCAGTGAAACGTGTGTCTCCCAAGTCAGCTTCTTATCCAGCATTGTTTCTAGATATTTAACTTCATCGGAAAGACCAAGTGTCACACCTTTCAGTGTTGGACGACAGAGTCCATCCAATTTCCGTTTTCTCGTAAACAAGACTATGGTTGTTTTGTTCGGATTAACGGAAAGACCTTGTCTCTTGCACCAGTCATCGATTTTGTCCAGAATCCTCTGCACTTTCGTGCAAAGCCTCCTTAGGTATTTATCCGATGTTAGCGCACAGACATCGTCCACATATGCTTGGACATGAAAGCCGAGTTCCTGCATCTCCACTAGTAGAGAGTCTACGGCCAAGCACCATAGCAGCGGAGAAAGAACACCCCCTTGGGGACATCCTTGCTTGGTGCTGACGGTGATTTGTTCGTCACTGCTCCCACCAGCGGTTAACAGCCTCTCAGAGAGCATGGAATATAGCAATTTTACAATGGTTTGATTAACTCCGTGTCGTTCGGCAGAAGAACATATTGAGCCGAAAGTGGCATTATCAAAAGCCCCCTCAATGCCCACGAACACGCCCATTGTGTATTCGTCAGCTTCCAGCCCGGCTTCAATCTTGCTAACAAGATCGTGTAAGGCTGATTCACATGATTTTCCACTCTGGTAAGCGTGTTGATTTCTATTAAGTGGACTTCTTGGCAATACCCCCAGTCGAATATGTTTCTCCACCACTCGTTCCAGACTTTTCAACACGAATGATGTCAAACTGATTGGCCTAACACTTTTTGCTAAGGAATAGTCGTCTTTTCCTGGTTTCGGAATAAATACTATTCTTACGCGTCGCCATTGGGATGGTATATAAGTAGTAGTACTATTATTTTTATTGCAAATAAAAGTATTAAGAAAAAATATATATTATTTACAACGATTTTATGGCAACGGCCGTCTGCCGATTTATTTTTCGTGCAAATGTATTATCTGGTTTTCGGTTTTTATTAAGTAATCTCTGTATCTAGAGGTATATTTAATGAAACGCAAAAGTTTATCCCAATGATCATTTTGCCCATTGAGAATCTCAATCAGTTGTGAATCATTTAAGGTAAATTTTCCGGAAAAAACTTTTCTCTATTCTCTTAATAATAAATGTGCTATGTTTTCAAGCTCACCTAAATTACACATTGAGCAAGTTTTATTTTCTGTATCAAATCTGTTGTTATTTAAAATTACCATGTCACCTCTAGCCCTCATTATCCACGTGCCGATTCTAAGTCATATTTTTTAAAAATAAACCATCAAACGCGGAGATTTTCTACAATTGTGGAGATAAAGTCCGCATCGTTGGAAGATCTACGGCCATACCGAAACGATTTTTAGGCAGAGCCGGCTTGAGGATTACATTGAAGGGTACAAGATAGATATTGATGAATAATTAAATATTTTTGGAGAAAGATAAAAAACTGATTACTTTTTGAACACACCTCATATGTAGATTTGTTTTGTTATTTGTGTATTAATAACAATTAATATTGAAGATATGGAGAGTTTTGAAAATATTGCTCCACGTTGCATCGAAATTAAAAAAAGCAATAAATACCAAATACCACTTTATAAGAGCGTACAATTGTTGGCGTATGCCGATGCACAGTGGTCCGACCAGAAGGCGTTGGCGGACAAAATTCAAAAACTCATTTAATTAAGCTGAAAATATATATTTAGGGGTATTAAGGATCAGTGACGGAGAATCTGACCTTAGTTTTAGCAAATTTTAAATTCATTGAATGCTATAAATACATTTTTTCTTCCGTAATTAGCTGGTAAGTACATTTTTACATTTTTCACGACCCCAGAGAGTACCACGTGGAGGTTTACGGTAAGGTTATTCTCTCCTAATTTTTTTTTGTTTTTAGATTTTTTTTTATTTTAAATTTTTTTTTTTTTTTTTTTTTTTTGTATTTTTTTTTTTTTTATTTTTAATTTTTTAATTTTTTTTTGTTTTAGTTTTTAGTTTAATTTTTTTGGATATTTAGTTGTTTTTAGTTTTTAATTTTTTTTTATGATTCAGAATCCTCGGTTTCTCATGAGCTGATTTCTGAGGCTGGATCATTTTTATAATTTAAAAGCGCAAGAACCTTTTTTGAAAATGGTTTTGGCTTGTTTTTCGGAACCTTGGTTTTTGATATTATAACTACATCTGATGAACAAAGCAAAGCATTTAATAAATCTGTCATTGTGTCAGTTCTCGACATTTTTCGTGTATTGTTTTGTCTAAAATTTTTGAAATCCTTATTGCGTGCTTCCTGAGCCTCTTCGGAGAGTTGGCCAATAGGCAGCAAAGCATGTTTAATAATTAAACTCCCATGAATTAGTTAGTCTCTTAATGCTGATGGGGTCTGTGATGTCTTTTTCTGTCTTTTACACAAAATTGCATAAGCCATATGTAACGTTTTGCCTGCTGGTAAATGCACAAAAGCTACATTATTTTTAATTTGCGCAACTTTGCGCAACAGGTTTCAGTTTGAGATCATAGCTGAAATATGTGGCTACATCACTCATGTTGATTTCAAGTGGACCGGTGTGGACCACTCGAAAAAATGATCTTTAAAAAAAAATTTCGAAAAATTTTGAAATTTCAAAAAAAAAAATTGGATTTTGTACCACAACTTAAGAGAATTATTACTGTTTCCGTTAATATATTCAATTATCTTCTTTTTTTCAATATTTGGTTAACAATCAAATGGTAATATTTATTTGCAGACATGAAAATGAAACTCTTGTATGAAGTACGATTTGCATACAATTTCATGTTTAAAGTCAAAAAACTACAATGAAAAATTTTTTAAATTAAGTAATATTTTCAGGAAATCTGCTTTGAATATTTAAGAAAACATCTGCATTATCAAATTTTTATTTCAAAAATGTTGAAAAATTGAATTTTGTCCGGCCGCCGGACCACTGTGCGATGATATCGAAATCATAGGGCTTAACAACCGCGCTGTTAGTTCTGCCTTCTCCAAACTGGATAAAGCAAAGCGAATGGGTCTGGTGGTGAACGAGGACAAAACGAAGTACCTCCTGTCATCGAACAAACAGTCTGCGCACTCGCGTATCGGCGCCCACGTCACTGTTGACAGTTATGATTTCGAGGTTGTAAAGGACTTCGTATACTTAGGAACCAGCATTAACACCGATAACAATGTCAGCCTTGAAATCCAACGTAGAATCTCTCTTGCCAACAAGTGCTACTTTGGACTAAGTAGGCAAATGAGTAGTAAAGTCTTCTCTCGACGAACAAAACTAACACTCTACAAGGCTCCCATCATGCCCGTCCTAACGTATGGCGCTGAAGCGTGGACGATGACAATATCCGATGAAGCGACGCTTGGAGTGTTTGAGAGAAAGATTCTGCGTAAGATTTTTGGACCTTTGCACGTTGGCAACGGCGAATATCGCAGACGATGGAACGATGAGCTGCATGAGTTTTACGACCACATAGACATAGCGCAGCGAATAAAGATCCAGCGGCTATGTTGGCTGGGTCATGTCGTCCGAATGGATACAAACGCTTCGGCTCTGAAAGTATTCGATGCGGTAGCAGCTGGTGGTAGAGAGGAAGAGGAAGGCCTTTTCTACGTTGGAAAGATCAGGTGGACAAGGACTTGGCTTCACTTGGTGTGTCCAATTGGCGCCGGTTAGCACGAGAAAGAAACGACGCGCGCTTTGTTAAACTCTGCCAAAATCGCGTAAACGGTTATCGCGCCAATTAAAAAGAAGTAGGATAAATACCAAAATCAAAAGATGGTACAATTTCCTAATTAGTTTGATTTTCCTAATATCACACTACGTGGCGGCACGAAATTAATCATCATAATTTTGTTGATGAATAACTTTATTTTTACTTTTACGCGCTCCCTTGCTTGTCTGTTTGTATACTGAAGTTGTGCAATTCTAAAGTGCCAAATATGGTGGACTTACAACGTCATTTGCAAAAATTTTAAATCTTCCCATAAGATGACTAATACATACATACATGCATACATATACATATATACAAATGCACACGACAAGATTTAAAAGAATTTGATGCGTTTCACCCAAGGCCATTCTATACAAGGTGGTGTTGTTTTATCAATTGACTGGTGCCCAATTGTCAAAGTTAGAGTATTTGTATTTTCTGTCCCCCTTCTCCATTCAGCTGAAATTTAGCAATAGCCCACCAAATTATAATATTTGTAGAATCGATGTCACCTTTCATAGATTCGCCTTAGTTTTGCCTTGAAGATGAGCAGTGCGAACGGAGTGCATCAGTTTTTTTTATTTTTACCACATTTTTGTAATAAATATAAATTTCAGGAAAGCCTAAACAGCTAGTTTCCATTGTTTCCTTTGCCTTATTTACAAATTTTATTTACAACTAATTTTTAATAAATAAATAAACAAAAATTGTCGCATTTCCTTACTCACCTGCTTAACCCACAGATTTGTGGTCATCACTTGATTTCGCAAATTGACTTCAATGAGCTGAGACAACTTTAAGCCCAGCCATACTGTCAGTGTTTCTGTATTATTCACAACTGGCCGTATAAGGCGATTGTAATTGCTCAGCAAATCATCATAAAGGCGTTTCGTATCTGGATTCGCCTCAAAACTAATAGGAGCTAAAAATGGAGATATATATATATTTTATATTATTTGAAAAGTTATAAACTCAATTAAAAAATTTGAATTAACACTTGAGTGCGCTAAAGTGGTAATATGTTCCATGAAAACTTCACTTACAAATGAATAAGAAGAATGTACTCGTATACATAAAAATTTGAACACTTTAGGGACCAGTCAAATTGTTTTTGAAGTGAAACTTCTCAGGCGTCGATGGACGAGCGAGAAAGGAGAGTAAAATTTCAAGGCCATACAGCGTTTTGGGCATTTTCGTTCCGCGAGAGAGAAAAAAGATATAAGAGAGAGAGCTATACTTTATATAGTTATATCTTAGATACACTTTAGGCTATTTTTCCCAAGTTTTTCCTTGTGGTTGCTAATTTCTAGTGAGAAATAACACTGCCTACTTTTTGGCGCTTTCTTGTTGGTGCAAATTTGTAGAAAATATATTTTTGGTGCCTACTTTTTGGTGTCATATTTCCTTGGTGCCTATCCTTTGTGGCGTTTTTTGGTCCCAATTTTTTGGCGTTTTTTTTTTTTTGGTGCCTACTTATTGACGCTTATTTCCGTTTCCAGGCTAGTGCTTGTGCGTACTACATATAAAGTGCTATCCATTCCGGCGTCGGATTTGTTGGTATTGCCTTGCGGTAATTTGTGCCGTTGCTGCGGTCCTGGAATCGCTGCGTTTGTGCGGGTGATAAACGCTCGCAGTAGTGCGCGTTGTGGCCACGGTTTGTGTCCGGCGTTTACCTGCACCGCTTGTAAATTTTGTCTATTCGTATTCTCTGCAAATGTTGTGAATTTATTTAGATATATAGACTTTCTCACTCTCTCTCTCATTCTCTCTCGGGTCTCTCCCTCTTTCTTTGTCTGCCTTGAAAGTTTCACTTGTGTTATGTGTACTTAGCTTCACTTTTTTTTTAATTTTTTGTCAAAATTAAAAACATTGTCAGAACGACTCTTTCGTGGGAGAGTTAGTGGTTTCAATTGTTCCACAAAATCGTTAACTTTTACTCCTTCGAAAAAAATCAGGTTATAAATTTAAAACTTAATTAGGAAATACAAACTTTTAACTGAGAACGTAAAATGCTATGAAGATTTATGACTCTAAAACTCCTAAAAATTCAAATGCAATCTTACACTTTTTCTCTAATTATCAATACCACTACACATTTACGGGATATCCCAATGAAATATATCGCACCCTAAATACAAAAGGGTCACAACTCAAAATGTACTTCTACTCAAATATGAACGAGACGGTATCAATAAATCGGTCCGCGGATGACATATGGCAAAAATAAATTCTTTGTTTTTTGGTAGGACTGTTATAAGCTTACATGGCAAACTTCAGCGTGATATGTCACATAGTTTGTTTTCTGTGCTACTGTAAGCAAGTCAAGCTCGAGTGTGGAAAATTTTGAGTTGTGACCCTTTTGTATTTAGGGTGCGATATTATATTGTATATAATATTTCCTTCCAAATGACTTAGACTTAGTTTATTGGTGAGCTTGAGTTACTAAGAAGTAAACGGAAAAATTAAAAAAAAAAAAATTATAATGAGATTAATTCAATGTTCCAAATTATGGTTTAGAGTTTTTTAAAAATCTTCCGTTCTTTTTGACATTTAAACTTTTTTTCATTTTCTAGAATAACAAGTTTTTAAAAAACGTTTTTGAAGAAAATTTTGACTTTTCTGTTCAAACATTTTGGAAATAAGTTTTTTCAATCCGTAAAAAACACCCCCTCAGATTTTTTTCTTAACTTTGTGCATTAATAGCTAAAACTATTATGTTCAAGAATCCCTGAAAGTTTCATTGTGGAATTCCCAAAATTAGAATGGCCAGTGAAAATAGACTCTTTAAAAGATGCGCCTAGTTGTGGTTTTAAAATAAAACATTTTATTATCTTTTAGGTTTCCCTATTTTTGTTCAAAACATGGTTAGGTTATATATGAAAAATGGCATCACCATGAGCGTCGAGATATCGATGTCGAAGGTTGTTCGGCAACACTTTGCGCTACAGCAGCGATATCCTCATTCATATCATAATCATTCCAATATCCGATTTCCTGTTAGAACAAAGACGGCGTTCTGGTGACTCAAACCTCCTAAAAAGTGACAACTGCGCATGTCAATGAATGTGAAGATCCCGATACCCCAATCGTTGACGACGGTACTGTCATTCCGCTAACGGTCCATGACGATTTGAGAATAGCAAAAATGCGACTAAAGAACAACAAAACCGCGAGCGCCGACGGACTGCCGGCTGAGCTATTCAAACATGGCGCCGAGGAGCTGGTAAGGTGCATGCATCAGCTCATATGTAAAATATGGTCGGATGAAAGCATGCCTGCCGATTGGAATTTAAGTGTGCTCTACCCAATCCACTTACTGCGAGATTAGCCTTCTATAATAAATATCGTGTATAAGGTTCTAGCGAGCGTATTGTGTGAAAAGCTGAAGCCCACCATCATTCAATTGATTGGACCTTATCAGTGTGGCTTTAGACCTGGAAAATCCACCATCGATCAGATATTCACATTACGCCAAGTCTTGAAAAAGGCCCATGAAAGGAGAAGCGACAGATACCATCTTTTTGTCGATTTCAAAACTGCATTCGACAATACGAAAAGAAGTTGCTTATATGCAGAACTTAATAGCTCAGGCACTATTGTTTATAAGATCGTACATTTGTTGGTATTGGTTGATATTGATAGCATCGGCCTGTTAGTTCTGCCTTTTCCAAACTGGATAAAGAAGCAAAGCAAATGGGTTTGGTGGTGAAAGAAGGCCAAACGAAGTACCTCCTGTCATCAAACAAACAGTCGGTTTGAAACAGTTATGATTTTGAGGTTGTAAGAGACTTCGTTTATTTAGGAGCCAGCATTAACACCAATAATAATGTCAGCGTTGTTAATTAATTTTGACTAAGTAGGCAATTGAGTAGTAGAGTCCTCGCTCGACGAACAAAACTGACTCTCTACTAGGCTCTCATCATGTCCGTCCTAACGTATGGCGCAGAAGCGTGGACGATGACAACATCCGATGAGGTATCACTTGTTGTGTTTGAGAGAAAAATTCTGCGGAAAATTGTTGGACCTTTGTACGTTGATGACCGCGAGTATCGTAGGCGATGGAACAATGAGCTATATGAGCTTTATGACGACTTAGACATAGCAGCGGCTACGTTGGCTGGGTCATGTCGTCCGAATCAGAAAGTATTCGGTGCGATACAAGCTGATGGTAACAAAGGAAGAGGACGGCTCGGCTTCACTTGGTGTTTCCAACTGGCGTCGGTTAGCACGAGGAAGAAACAACTGGCTCGCTTTGTTAAACTCGGCCAAAATCGCGTAAGCGGTTATCGAGCCAAGCAAGAAGAAGAAGAAGCAATATCCTCAACAGAACGCCCAGTTTTTGGTCTACCAGTCCTTTATCTATCCGCGACATAACCAGTTTCTTGAACATTTTTCTCCAACCTTTGAATTGTTTCAATAACTTGAATGCAAACTTTAGAGTTTTGATTTATAAGGTTTCCGTTATCCAATGAACTATATTTTTATAAAAAATTAACGAAAAATTTTTGCTTGATTACGAATAGTCTAAACTGTAATTATGTATCTGTATATGTATATCTTCGCCGCAGTTATGAGCGGAGCACGTGCGAAATTGGAAACAAAAACATAGACGTAAATGTAAACAATAACAAAAGCCTCCCCAAACATACTCAAACCCCAATCAAAAACAACTTAACCCATCATTTAAAAATTTCCCAAAACAAAAAATCGGCGCATGCGTCTCAATTGAATGTCGCACTGACAGTTGTCAGTCCACTCTCTCCTGACATATTGCAACAAAGTATACACAAGATAAAAGCATAGCAAATTTCCACACCCAAACCAAGAAAAATCACTTATGCTTCTATTTTTTATTTGTTAAACACTCACGCGTTGCATTGGTGTATGCAAATAACAGTAAAAAATTCACAAAAACTACTTTTAACATCTTCTCTTTTAACATCCACTAAGCCAACTTTATTCAATTTAATATTTTACGAGAAAAAATGGTCTGGCACATTTTTGTAAATTTTTCTAATTAATTTAAAAAATCGAACGAGAGTCGAGCGCTTTGTCCGCGTGTTAAGGATGCGCTCATTCGTAGGACTAAAATGCGATACATGAGTCGAGTTGTGCGGATGCTGCATTGGCATCTTTCTGACAGATAAAATGAAGGGAAATTTCCCTTAGGAGAATTTACAGGAAGTTCCGCTGCAGAGAAACTTCCGCTAGAGAAACCTTTTTTGAAGTAATTTTTGTATTAGTTGTAAAATTATTATAAATATAAATATTGTAACGTTTTTTTAATAAACTCTTATCTGACCTATAAGGAAATTAACAAATGTTAATAGGACTATCAATAAGTTCGTGCGGTTTTTTTTCGAAATTTGAAACTTTATTGACCTAAAATGGTTACAAATTTAATATTCAAAATATTGTCCATCGCTTACTACTACTTTTTCCCATCTTTCTGGCAATTCACGGATTCCCTTTGTGAAAAATTCGGTCGGTTTTGCCGCAATCCACGAATCGATCCATTTTTTGACTTCATCGTAATTACGGAAGTGCTGGTCAGCCAGGCCATGTTGCATCGATCGGAAGAGATAGTAATCGGATGGCGCAAGGTCTGGACTATACGGCGGGTGGGGTAGGACATCCCATTTGAGCGTTTCTAAGTATGTTTTGACCACTTGTGCAACATGTGGCCGAGCATTGTCATGTTGCAAAATAACTTTGTCGTGTCTATCGGCGTATTGCGGCCGTTTTTCTCGCAGTGCTCGGCTCAAACGCATCAATTGTCGTCGGTAGACATCCCCCGTAATCGTTTCATTCGGTTTCAGTAGCTCATAATACACAACACCCAGCTGGTCCCACCAGATACACAGCATAACCTTCAGGCCATGAATATTCTGCGCCGACGTCGATGTTGAAGCATGGCCAGGGTATCCATACGTTGCCCGACGTTTTGGATTGTCGTAATGGACCCACTTTTCATCGCCAGTCACAATTCGATGCAAAAAACCCTTTCTTTTGTGCCGTTGAAGCAGTTGTTCGCATGCCATAAAACGGCGTTCAACGTCTCTTGGCTTCAATTCATACGGCACCCAATGGCCTACCTTTCGGATCATTCCCATGGCTTTTAAACGTTTGGAAATGGTTGATTGATCAACTCCCAAAGTTTTTGCAACCTCTTCTTGCGTTTGAGCCGGATCTTGATCGAGCAATTCCTCCAATTCGGTATCCATGAACTTTGGCGGCGCACCCTCGCGTTCTTCGTCTTCCATGCCAAAATCACCACTTTTAAAGCGTGCAAACCACTTCTGGCACGTTCGCTCAGATAGAGCATGCTCACCATAAACTTCCACCAAGATACGATGACTTTCGGCTGCTTTTTTCTTCATATTAAAATAATGAAGAAGAATTCCCCGCAAAAACACATTATTTGGCACGAAATTCGACATTTTCAAGTGTGGTAAAAATATTGTTGTTTACGCTTCAAATAAAAAACTTATACTGACGTTTGTGCCTTACGACAGTAGCTCTCCAATGAATGTTTGGAAATGTGGATCGATGGAATAATAATCAAGTTACGCCATCTGTTGTAAAACCGCACGAACTTATTGATAGTCCTATTATATATGTATATACATATGTATATTATTTGTTTACTAATAATTAGCTTGAGAAGAGTGGGGCCCAGCAGAGAGAGAATGGGGAGTGTGCGTGATAGCTCGATTGTGTTCAGTTTATTAGAGCCAATAGCCAAAAAGCTAAAGCCCCTCAAAGATCACGTAATCGGCCAACCGATAGAACCAAGAATTATAGAATAAGAGATTGCGCCTTCCGAACTCACTGCAACTCGTGCTTCGAGAATATATTATATATACAAAAGGAAGGGGAAATTATTTGGTTGTGAAGAGGAAGAGTAGGGGAAAGTAATATAAACTACCAAACACACACTTTCTTAGCACGGCCACTTATGAAATGATTTTTAATCACAAAAAAAAAACTCGCTAAACAGAAGAACACATTATCTTTTGTTTCGTTATAATCGTACTTCTTTTTCTTTTAAAGGGTTTTTCAATTGGCTCGGGTCGATTTTGGCGCCCTGTGGCAGCCATTTTGTTTTAGTGACATATGTCAAATCTTTTGTTTATTATTCAGTTGTTTATGCCAAATCATCATGGCAAGTTACACGATTGAACAGCACGTTCAAATGATAAAACTTTATTATCAAAATGAGTGTTCATTAACGCAAACGTTGCGCCCATTTTTCGGTAGACGTGGTTGCCCTTCCAATCTCTTATGGCCCATATTGAACCATATGGACCTAGACGACTTGTGGTTCCAGCAGGACGGCGCTACGTGCCACACAGCAAACGCCATTTTATTCCATTTCAACATCTACCCGCCCTTATTGAAAAACCCTTATAATTAGGATTAATTGAATATAACAGATAATAAAATGAAGTAAAGAGTATATAATACATAGATAACGTGTTCTTCTGTCTAGCTAGTTTTTTTGTGATTAAAAATTACTTCATAAGTGGACAAAAATAATGTTGAAGTGGAGGTATCTTGCTGTACCAATACTTTTGTTCATCACTGTATATATTTCACTATTATATACAGGGTGGCGCACGAATCGTGCTACAAAAACAAAACGTAATAACTTTTTTTCTGTGTGTGTAATCGGCTTTTTTTTTTTTATTTTGCAGATTAGTATTTAGATTTACAAAAAATGGAGGCTTGGGATACCGAAAAGAGGATTTGGATAGTGCAGCGGTACCATGCTTTGCAGTCCATCATTTCCGTCCAAAGGGAATTTAGGCGGGAGTTTGGCGGCACTCCCCCGAGCAGATGGACCATTATGAGGCTGGTGAACATGTTTGCTGAATCTGGAAGCATCGCACGCAGACCGTACCATCGAGATCCCCATGTTCGGGTCGAAGCCACAATCGCGGCTGTAGCATCGTCAATTCAGGCAAATCCAAGAGTTTCGACTCGTAACTTGTCGGCGCAAATTGGAGTTAGCAGACGGTCATTGCAGCGGATAGTTCATGATGACTTAAACTTGTTTCCGTACAAAGTTCAAATCACAAGCAAATTAAACCCTCTGGATTTGCCTATTCGCCTGGAATTTTGCCAAAAAATTATTGAAATGGCCGAAGAAGACAACATCTTCATAAATTGCTTGTTTATGTCTGATGAGGCCCATTTTGATCTAAACGGCAATGTAAACAAGCAAAATTGTCGTATATGGAGTCAATCAAATCCGCAAATACTCCATGAGATGGAACTGCACCCAGAACGAGTCACAGTGTGGTGCGCAGTTTCATCAAGGTGCATTGTCGGGCCATACTTCTTCGAAGAAAACGGTGTAACAGCGACTGTAAATGGGGACCGTTATTTAAACATGTTGAAGGAGTTTTCTTATCCAGAACTGCGGCGAAGACGTATCCCTTTTAACAGCATTTGGTTCCAGCAAGATGGAGCAACTGCACATATAGCCAGACCGGTTATGGAGGAGCTCCAACGAAAATTTAGAAATAAATTGATATCCAGAAATTCCACTTTCCGCTGGCCCCCAAGGTCACCTGACCTCACTGCACCAGATTTTTTTTTATGGGGTTATCTCAAACAAGAGGTGTATAAAACAAAACCAAGTAATTTGACTGAATTGAAGCAGTCCATCACAACAATAATTGAGGCGATCCCGACTTCAACCCTTCAGTGCGCAATGAACAATTTTCTCATCAGGTGTCGCATATGCGTGAATGAGCATGGAGGTCATTTACGTTCTATTATTTTCAAAACTAATTAGTTACATAAAATAAAATTGAATTATCTATACAATAAAAAAACAAAAAGTTAAATGTATTGATTAGAAAAAAAGTTATTACGTTTTGTTTTTGTAGCACGATTCGTGCGCCACCCTGTATATCACTACATATTATAAAACAAAGCCGCTTTTTCTGTCCCTATGTCCACGTAATCGCTTAAATCTTTAAAACTACGCAACGGATTTTGATGCGGTTTTTTCTTAAAGATAGATTGATTGAAGAGGAAGGTTTATATCTATATAATGTGAAGAAATATATAAAGGGGGCGTGGCAATCGGTCAAAATGTGGCAAAAAAACATAATTTTTTTGTTTTCACGGTCATAAATCATAAACGAATAAACCAATTAAAATGAAACTTTCTTAGAGTTTAACTTTGAAATATTTACTTTCGTTCTGCATCAAAAAAAAAATTGATATATTTGTTATTTAACCAAAATTGTTTAAACAAAAGCAGCTCTTTTTCCAAAAAAAGCTGTTTGTGTGTTTGTTCGCTGTCAACCGAATGAAGCAACAGGCGTTAAAGCGATAATCTCACCACACCTCATCAATGTTGAATTACATCGTATGGTGACGTATGTATGTATGTATTTACGAATCGCTCGCATTATTTCATTTCGGACGTATGTACATATGTATCTATGTATGTACTGAATTCCATGTAATTATATGCACATACAATTTTACAGCGAAATAAAACGCTATTTTCACGTTCTATATTAGTAATTCCCACATAATTAACACGTTCCCTGTCTGCTGAGCCACATATGGTTCAGGAAACGTGCGCCTGATAAGCACTGATACGTTCCTGAGCCATATGTGCGTCAGGGGGTATATAAACCACATGTGTTTCATGAACGTGCAGAAGCAAAAATGTCCCTCTACGCTCATGGGCCATATGTGTTTCAGGTAGAAATACCCTACATCCGTTTTTTTTAATTATTAGTATTATATAAAGCTATGACTACAAAAAAACTAATTATTCAAAAAACGCTGTTGGACGTGTCGGTCAATTTGGCATTTTTGTATTGGGACAGGGAACGTGTTAAAATAGTTTTTGAATAGTTTTTATTGATTCGGAGCGCGTTTAGTTTGCTATCGATTCCATACAATAACATTTTTTGTCATTTACTTTTTACGACAACTAATAGCTTATTTTCGAAGTGATTTCAGCAAATGGGTACAACATTAATCCTTAACCAATTAAATACCTTAAATACATTGTTGTTTTAATATAGATCTATATATATGACTCTTTACAGCATATAATTGAAAAAAATATTTTTCAAGATATTACATCAGTAATTATCTTTTGTTTCTAAATGGTAAGTATTTACATATTTTTAACTGCGGCACATACTAATAATATGACAATTTGTGGATAGGTAATCATACATATAGAACTGAGTAAATTTTCACAAAAATTATAAAGTCATGGCTGGAAGACGTCGTCGTTCGAACATAGGTCGTAGTACAGTGGATGCCAGAAGACTACGTTCAGCAAGAGATGAAAAATCGTCAACGGAACGTGAGGCTCGCCGCAGTCAGATGCGGGATAGATATAAAGCTGAGAGAGAGAGGGAATCTTCAGTAGAGCGTCAGGTTCGTTGCAGCCGGGATCGAGATAGGCATACGGTTCAGAGGGACAGAGAATCGTCAGCAGAGCGTGAGGCTCGACTCAGTCAGCTTCGGGATAGATATAGAGCTCAGAGAGAGGGAGAATCTTCAAGAGAGAGTGAGCTTCGCCGCACCCGAGATAAGGACAGACATCGAATAAAGAGAGCCAGAGAATCATCAGCACGAGTTACTAATTCATGGGTGAGTAAAGAAAATTCGGCCATGAATTATGATCCTTCGATTTCTTACAAGGACGACCGAATAGTATCAATAGGTACTATGTCAGTAGTGTGTGAACATTGCTTCGCATTGAAATTCAAGGACGAATCGAAAGGTATGTGTTGTTTACAAGGAAAAGTCAAATTAGAAGAAATTCTCCCTCCACCTGAACCACTTCACTCTCTTCTTACGGGTGATCATCAGAAATCTAATCATTTCATGCGCTATATACGCCATTACAATAACGCATTTCAAATGACCTCTTTTAAGAGTAAGCAAGTCGTTGAGCGTGGCTTCATGCCTACATTTAAAATTCAAGGGCAAGTATACCACTTAGCTGGGAGCTTGCTACCACTTCGACCCGATGATCACAAATTCCTGCAAATATATTTTATTGCAGATCCAGATACACAAGCATCTACGAGGTGTTCAAGTGTTGCACGGCCAATTGATAGAGATTTGATTAGATCTCTCCAAGATATGTTACATTCTCATAATTGCTACATACAGTCTTTCAAAACTGCGATTGAGAGTGTTCCAGCAGATACTCCTGACTTTAATGTCGTAATCCATGCAAATAAAGTTCCTGTTGGAGAACACAGAGGACGATACAATGCGCCTTCCACGAGTGAAGTAGCAGTGGTGATAGCCGGACAGCAATTTGACAAAAGAGATATTGTATTGCATAGTCGTGATGATAATTTGCAAAAAATTTCAGAGTTACACAGATCTTATGACAGCTTACAATATCCTTTGATGCTATGTCGTGGAGAAAATGGTTATGCTATTAATATTTCTCAAGTTGACCCAATCGGTGGTACACCTCTGCGTAAAACAGTGTCATGTATGAACTACTATTGCTACCGTATAATGACAAGACGTAATGATTTCAACACTTTGCTTAGATATGGAATGTTAACAAACCAATACTTGGTAGATCAATATGCTAAAATTGAATCTGAGAGATTGGCCTACATCCGTAATAATCAAACTAAATTGAGAGCCGAAAATTACGTTCATCTTCAGGATGCTTTACAGGCGAATGAACACCACAACGGCATTGGGCAGTTGGTTATACTACCTTCATCATTCACAGGTGGACCTCGATATTTACACGAAAAATCGCAAGACGCCATGGCTTATGTCAGAAAGTACGGCAAACCTGATTTATTTATAACTGCAACATGTAACCCAAATTGGTCGGAAATCAGAGAAAATATTAACACCAATTCACCACAAGACAGATACGATATAGTTAACAGAGTCTTCCATTTAAAAGTACAGAAAATTCTGCACCTCATTAACAAGTCTCATATATTCGGTCCGCCGCACTGTCATATGTACACAATAGAATGGCAGAAGTGTGGCTTGCCACATGTACACCTGCTGGTGTGGTTAGTGAACAAAATTAGACCAAACCAAATTGACAGGGTTATTTCAGCTGAATTACCGGATAAAGATGAAGATCCTATCCTATACGAAATCGTAAAGAAACATATGGTACACGGCCCTTGCGGGACTTTAAACCCATGTATGCGAGATTCTAAATGCACCAAAAAATTTCCGAAGTTGTTCCAAACTCAAACAATTACTAGCGATGATGGATACCCCAAATATCGTCGACGATCGCCAGAAGGGGGTGGGCAAATTGCTACCGTCCGAAACATTGATATTGACAACCGATGGATCGTTCCCTATAATCCGCTCCTTTTGAAAATTTTTGATGCCCACATCAACGTGGAGTTGTGCAATTCAATAAAGTCAATCCAATATGTTACTAAGTACATTAATAAAGGCAGTGATCAAGCCACTTTCAGCATACAATCACCAAATGAAGTGGAAATATATCAGTCTGGACGTTACATCTGCAGCTCTGAAGCTGTATGGAGGATTTTATCATTCGAAGTGCACGACCGGTCTCCCACAATTGTCCACCTTGCAGTTCATTTAGAAAATGGACAAAGGGTATATTTTACTGAGAACAATATACAAGAAGTTATTAATAACCCGCCGGATACAACATTGACAGCATTCTTCAAGTTATGTGCTCAAGATGATTTCGCGAAAACACTGACATATGACAGAGTTCCAAGTTACTATACATGGAACCAGAGTTCTAAAGCTTTTCAACGGCGAAAAAAAGGTACTGCGGTTGATGGTTTCCCCGGAGTAAAAAAAACGGATGCTCTTGGCAGAGTCTATGTGATTCATCCCAACAACAGCGAATGCTTTTATCTGAGAATGTTACTTCATATTGTAAAAGGCCCGACATCCTTTGCTCACCTAAGAACTTTACAAGGTGTTGTTTACAATACTTATCAAGCAGCATGCAAAGCTATGGGGCTCTTGGAAGACGATTCTCACTGGGAAAATACATTATCAGAAGCAGCTGTTTGTAGTTCAGCTACATCATTAAGATATGTATTTGCCGTCATAGTAGTGTTTTGTCAAGTAACTGATTCTGTTAGTCTATGGAATAAATTTCAAGAAAATATGGCCAGTGATATTCTGATTCGGCGACGGCAAGAGTCAAACTCTGTTGATGTACAATATGACCAAAACATATTTGACGAAGCATTATTTTAATTAAACAAAATAGTGCAATTACTTTCGGGTAAAACGATCAAGGATTTTGGGCTGCCGATGCCAGCTAATACTACTAACTCTGATTTAACTAATAGTGCCGAGTACACAAGAGAAACATCATACGATCAAACGAGACTTTTACAAAATATAGCTCAAGATGAGCCACGATTAAACATCGATCAGAAAAAAGTATTCACTGCATTACTATCAACAATTGATAACAATGAAGGGAAATTGTTTTTCCTTGATGCCCCAGGAGGCACAGGAAAAACATTTTTAATCAATCTGCTTTTAAAAAAAGTGAGATCTACCGGAAAAATTGCGTTAGCTGTTGCGTCATCCGGCATTGCCGCTACTCTTTTGGAAGGAGGCCGAACCGCACACTCTACATTCAAGCTCCCGCTGAAAATCGCAACCGATGATGATAACAGCGTCTGTAGTGTTTCTAGACAGAGCAATACAGGAAAATTGATGCGTGACTGCTCATTAATAGTCTGGGACGAAGCTACCATGTCAAACAAGACGTCTGTGGAAGCACTGGATAGGACAATGCGCGATTTGCGCAACAAAAATGCACCTATGGGTGGATGTACAATTCTGTTCTCAGGAGATTTCCGTCAAATCCTACCAGTTGTGACTCGAGGAACACGTGCTGACGAAATAAATGCTTCGCTAAAAAGATCCCACCTTTGGTCGCATGTCAATAAATTAGATCTTAAAACTAATATGAGGGTTTCGTCATCTTCACGTGAGAACAGGCTATTTCCAGAGATGCTACTAAAAGTTGGCAATGGAGAATTAATACAAAGTGAGGGAAGGATTAACCTAGAAAACCTTTGTGTTTTGATAGACAACATCCAAGAGTTAGTCAACAATGTCTATCCTGACATTGATAACATAAGTTATAAGACAATATCTTGGTTTAAAGAAAGAGCTATTCTGTCACCAACTAACGAAAAAGTAAATAACTTGATTATTTCAAAGATTGATGCGCCGACGAAAATATACTACTCGGTCGATACTGTTCTCGATTTATAAGAAGCTGTTCAATTTCCTACAGAATTTCTAAATTCTTTGAACCCGTCTGGACTCCCTCCTCACAAAATGGAGCTGAAAATAGGTTGTCCTGTTATTTTATTAAGAAACCTAAGTCCACCTAAACTTTGCAATGGCACGCGTTTGCTGGTAAAATCACTGAAAACTTTCATAATAGAGTGCACAATACTCACAGGATGTGGTACCGGAGAAGATGTATTGATTCCCCGAATCCCTCTGATACCATCGGATCTACCATTCCAATTTAAACGCTTACAATTTCCGGTAAAGACATCTTTTGCAATGACCATTAATAAATCTCAGGGTCAAACCTTCAACGTTGCAGGCTTAGATTTGAGTGTTGACTGTTTTTCACATGGCCAACTGTATGTCGCTCTTTCAAGAGTAACCTCTAGAGAAAACATGTTTGTATTGTCTAATGACAAGAAGGCTATGAACGTTGTATATAAAGACATTCTGTAATATAGTAATTGTTGTAAAAATAAAATAAACACATATGTAAAAATGCAAAAAGTTAATATGCAAAAATGTAGGGTATGAATTTAGATATCCCAAAGATAGCAGGAAATCTTCATGCTATAAAAAAAGGGGAATTGTTTTACTCCAAATTTAACGCGTGCGGGCAGTAATGAATATGATAATGATTTTAATAATTTTTTCAGTGAGTGACATAGGGTATATATTTTATACCCGTGCGAAGCTGGGCGGGTTGCTAGTATAATATATATAATTGGCGCGTACACCCTTTTTGGGTGTTTGGCCGAGCTCCTCCTCCTATTTGTGGTGTGCGTCTTGATGTTGTTCCACAAATGGAGGGTGACCGCTTTTAGAAAACTGTTTTTTTTTTTTTTTAATTTTGGTGTTTTCCTCGAGATTCGAACCGACGTTCTCTCTGTGAATTCCGAATGATAGTCGCGCACCAACCCATTCGGCGACGGCGGACGCCATTCACCATTATTACTCGTATCAATAAATAGTATAATGATTGCATGGTTTAGATTGTTGAGATTGGTAGCGAATGGTTGTTCGTGAACTGAGTGGCGTCCTGTAGGCCGCAGCAGTCAATTCAAAAGTGAGATTAACCGAAGATAGTTCTGCGAGGTTCATAGTAATTTTCCTGAGAAAAACAACACTGCAACGAAAGTTATTTTCATTTCAAAATGAAATCCTGCATTTTTAAGGCTCGGGGACACTTAGAATATCCTCGAATATTCAAGTGCATGACCCTTCTACTGAGTGAAGACTGGACACAGTTAGGAAAAGTGGATCCATCCATTTGTACACGAACGGGACAGTTGTAAGGGAAGTCTTAACGTCAAGGCTGAGACATTTGGGGTTCTAAGGTAGCTTAAAGACTAACTAACTTACTCGAGTTGATCCATTTTATGTGTTATCGGTGATATTCTTGTTAACTTAGGTCGATAATAAATACACAATGCGCAAAATGTCTAGTCACCGTCAATCGGTGGAACATTCGCCCATCAATCACGGTCCTTGTTAGACAATGCTTGATTGGCTACCACGTTGTCTTGTTTCGCGTTCTTTGGAACAACTTCTGAAGGGGAAGGAGAGTATACAAAACTTACTCTACTCCTATACGCCACTAGGTTATTGAAGAGAGTTATTGACTAATGATTGACAAAGCATTTGGGTGTACATATACCATAGTATGTCTATATCCATCTTAATTCCTTTAAGCTGTTACAGGCAACCGTTATGTGAACAAAATTACGATACCCTTGGCACAAGTGTACGGGTATAAAAATAGTCTGTCTTTTAAACAAAATTTAAAATTATGTTAATTTAGTCGATCCTTGCAGGATAAATTTCGTGAAGGCTATCCAAAAATCGCTTAATTTGACAATTGTCAAACAAGGACTCTTGTCGATTGGTGCAAAGATACTGTTTTATGGAGCAGAAAACTCAAAAACAAAACTACTGATGCGTACAACTGAAATTCAAGTACTCCGATCAAACGTTGAAAAAACACGGTTATATTGCATTATAATCGATGTAAACCGAACCGAAACAGGAATAAACGACATCGTTAAAACACAAGACGACGAACTTGGAACGGCCCTATGACAATAGGTGGAAGCGACAGGATTATTAGATCAGCGAGAAATGTTATACCATCGCAGTGGCCGTCCACCAAAGAGTTGGCTCGAAAGCTGGGTTTCAACATCAACGGTAGGGCAAAAAAAAAATTATTATAATATGTACATACATATGTATGTAAATTGTTAACCAGGGATTGAAATTGCTCCGCTACTTCGTTATTTTCATGTTCGCTCTCGCTGCTACTCTGGACTTGAACAGATAAGTAATGGAACAGGAAGCGCAAAACGCGGGATCAACTGTTTTGCTCCGCTCCAAGCTACGTTTCATTACCGCTAGTAACTCAGTGTAATAGTATGCCGGGTTTCCGCTACTCACATGTTCAAGCTCAGAGCAGAGCAATGTTTTCCATTGCTAGCCCTGGTGTTACCTATATCTGTAAATTGTGTGAAGAAAAACGGTTGTAAACCTATAACAAAAGACTAAGAAGAAGAATAAATGCCAAAAAACTTCCACTGCGAGTCAAGCACGTCTATGACATCGTAGCAGGGGACGAAACTTGCATCTACGCATATGAGCCGGAAATGAAATAAAGATCGGCAGTATGGATGTTCCAATACGAGCTTAATGAAATAAAAGTTGTTCGATGCACCTCACAATCTAGTTATGTCGCAACTATACCACTAGAGAAACTTAAAACAGTCAATTCTGGGTAGTACACAATCATTCGTTTCCCAGAAGTTTCCAGAGGTTTAAGGAAAACCAATCTCCGCAGACGAACCATCCTTCACCGACACAATACGAGCTCTCACGCATCGGCTTACACAAGAGAGTTTTTAGGCACTCAAAAGACCGAATTAATGGGTCTGATTTGGCGTCTTTTTGTACCCGAGCATCAAAAATAAAATGCGGAGTCAACGTTTTTTAACGCCTGAAGAAGCTGTTGAAGCTTTCAAAACTTATTCAAGCGAATGCAGAAGTATATTGATCTCCAAGGAGAATATTTTGAAAATCAATAACGCAATTTTCATTACAATTTTCTTCTATACATTAGTGGGCACAAAACATTAAACGCAACCCTCGCTGGACTCAAAGTCCATTTAAAGAAAACTAAATATTTGGCGATAATTGCGAATGACGCGTCCTTCAGTATTGGAGAAAACAGCATTGACACGGCAGACAATTAACAATTGAATATCAAATACCCACTTACTTACATAAACTAAACAAGGGACGCACTGAGATCAGCAGGCAAGCACTAGACTGGGGCCTCATAGCGCCGTTGCATCGAAAGTGAAAGTTAAAGAAAGTGTGAATAAAAATCTGACGTGGCAGCAAGTAAAAGCAAAAGCAGAGAACAGAACGGAGACGAAAATTTTGCGTTTGCCCTATGCTCCCCAACGAAGCTCGAGCAACTATGATGATGAGGTATGAGGGTTCCTCGACGAGACGACTATCTCATAGAAACTTGTCACCCATAATACAAATGTTTCTTACTGAAGGATAAATAAAGAGAAATAAATGAAATAAAAAGGAAGAGAAGGCGACAATATCGCATAACAGGCCACTGAATAATTGATGCGTGAAGAAATTTATTAAATTTGTTGTCGAGATCAGCCTATGAATCAATTTTGTTAACGCACTACTTGTAAGTCCCTAACTGTTGTTTTCCAAAAAATCTTACAGTATATTTAGTTCAATATTGGGTATATTTTTTAACTTCTTACTACAGTGCCAGCTCGCTAATCCGAATTAATGATTGCAGACCCTGATTCGGATTAACGAGATATTCGGATTACTGGATGTGCTGTTATTATGCTTATAATTCACTATATTCGAAAATAAAACAAAAGCCAGGATTTCAAAACAAATTTATGTTATTTTTATTAATCAACAATGAAAAAATTAAAGATTTTTATAAATACATATGTACATATGTATGTATGTATTTACATATTACGTTTTTTTTTTAGCGTAGATAATTAGTGATGTAGGTTTGTTTTTCTTTCAGTGCACATACTTCTAAAGCCTTGTTCCGCAATTCTTTTAGCATTAATATGTAATCTAATTGCAGACCTCGTTCCTTTGCCCAATCTGTTGAAATATTTAAGGTCTGCAGAGCTTCACGATTTTTAACGTGTTTCGTAATTAAAGGCTCTGGTTCCACATTTTCTGTGTCTGACTCTGAACTACTACACGAAGTATTGTCAGAGTTTATAATCCAACTAAGAACTTCATCTTCAGAAATATGCACGTCATTGTTGCGGTGAAATAAGTTGGTTATTGTGCGAAATTCTTCTGTTTCTTCAACACGATCATTCTCTGCCAACTCTTGTTGTAACAATGATAGAGGGATGTTATCATCTGAAGCCCACCTCTGAGAATGAATATGCTTCAAACAAGACTTTATAGAAGAATTGGGTACCCTGTCCCAAGATCGTTTAAGCAATCCATAAGCGTCCTTTAAACTGAATTGTTTCAAAAAAATGTCTGAATCATCCGCTACAGAGCTTACCAGTTCACACAAGAGATTTTTTTTGTAAAACAGCTTAGTTAGTCGTATCGTGTTCTGATCCATGGGTTGAATAATACTAGTACAATTTGGTGGTAAAAACATAGTTTTATATTGCCCACATTCAGATACCAGCGACTCTCCATGACACTTCGCATTATCCAGTAACACTAAAGCTTTTTTGGGCAAATTATTTTCAATTTGATAGTCTTTTACCTGTGGTATAAACGATTTAAAAAACCATTCAGTAAAAATATATGTTGTCATCCATGCATTTTTCGATGCGTAATATTCAACAATATGTTGTTTTTTAAACGAACAAGGATTTTTTGATTTCCCAACCACAGCAATGTTAAGCTTGTGAGTTCCAGATTTGTTAGCACAGCACAAGAAGATGATTCTCTCTTTGCTCATTTTGGTACCAGGAGCAGACTTTTCTTTACAATGCACTAAAGTTTTTTCTGGAAACATTTTCCAAAAGAGTCCAGACTCATCATCATTGTAAAGTTGGTCGTCAATCAGATTTTCAGTCTCGATAATGTCATAGAGCTTATTTTGAAAATCAGGTACAAGATCAGGTCTAGCAGATAAGGATTCGCCGCATATTTTCAAAGTTCGCACAGAAAATCGCTTCTTAAAATTTTGCAACCATCCGTCACTAGCGTGAAATGATTGATTCGGATACATTTTTAGATAAAGTAATTTAGCTTTTTGTCGTAAAATTTCTGCTGAAATGGTTTGATGCCGTGACCGCTTCTCTTCAAACCAAGCATACAACTTAATCTCTAATTCTTCATTCTCTCCCGATTTGAGTGTCTTGTGCTGTTTTAAAAGTTTGGCATCAGAATTCTCAGCAAATCTTATAAAAGAATAAATATGTAATATATGTACAGTAATATTTACAGAATACATTTTTTACACAGGTTTTTTACCTTTTAATATTTTCAGCATTTCTTTTTATGTCGCAAATTGTTGAAGCTCCTACACCAAATTTCTTTGCTAAAACTTTTCCTGATTGTCCACGATTTACTTCTTCTATTATTTTAAGCTTATCAGCTAATGACAGTGTTTTATGTGCACGTTTTTTTGCCATGTTATTTAAATTGATGTTTTCGCGATTAATACCACAACTAAACTATTCGCAACAAGATAAATACAAACTTACATACATAGAAGGCTCTGTATTTCAATAATGTCCCGTTAGTTTTAAAATTCCGTTCATGGTTTTGTAAAAAAACAGACTCAAAAATAAAAAAACAAAAATTCGGTTTAGCGAGCTTGCAACGAATGCGGACTATAGAGCACGTAATGCGTCATAAATTCAATTCGGATTACTGGATAATTCAGATTACACACCTTCGGATTAGCGAGCTGGCACTGTATTACTATTTTACTTTTTCGAAAGCTGCTTTTTGAAACTCAGTTCTCATAATCCATCGTCATTTTATTTTCTACCCAACCACCACATTGCACACCTAATATCATACATGAAACGTAGATATGTATTGCTTATAAGACATGGTGCAATACCACCCTCCCAAATGTATAACCTCATAGTTGAAAGGCGTTGCTTGGCGACCACTGTCAACTGTCGCGCCAAACAAAAATAAATCCATACTTTCAGGAAGCACCGCATATTTTCATTTTATTTGTGCCTATATAAGTAGAATCAGTTAGCACTTTACAATGGCTATAAATTTTAATTACAATTATCCACAAGTTGCGCGTGAGGCCGGTTTCAAGCTGCGCCAATACAAGGATGGACCTATAGACTGGCGTATCTTAGGTAAGCTACCCACAGGCGTTGAAGCAGAGTTGCATTATCCGGTGTAAAAACTCTTCCCCTCCATAGGTTCTATCGAAATTGAGAGGCTTTTGCAAGATCAACGACTCGAGCAGGTGGACGCCCTATTGGCTCATCTCTCCGAAGCGCCATTGGCCACCATACTAGATACAAATATCTTAGACAGCGGCATTGCCAAGTACTTCGTAGTCTCCCAGTTTGCCATACAGTACCTGCTCTTCTGTCGTAAATTTCTGGACGAAACAATACGTGAGTTGCGCGAGGCGCATGCCAATTCGCAAATGGATGTAGCGAAACTGCGCAAATCGCTGGTCGAATCAAACAATGAAATTTTACAGCTGCACAAAAAGATCACACAAATCGAGGCCATACATGAAGTGGTATATCCATGTCATATGTGTACAAAGAGCTTCATCAGCAATGAAGCGCTAAATATACACATCAACCGGCGTCATATGACACGTGTGTCAAATAGTGGAGTGGCAAATATCGGCAGCGCTGTTGGCAGCAATGTAGGCGGCATAGCTGAACGCCGCACCGACACACCCGCCAGCGGAAATACAAAGGAGCGTGAGCATAATGACCTGCAGTTGATTAATGCTATCAAGTTGGAACTGGAAATTAAGCAGCTAAAAGAGCGTCTAAACAACGCAGAACGCGATATACGTGAACGCAGTGCGGTTTCCTCAAATAGCAGACGCGCTTCCACACGCGAACCACCAAAAGCTTTGAAAAGCGTAGCCATACAGAGCGAATTGCTCGAGACAAAGGAGCAGGATGATGGCGCAGATGCCACTCTAAACAGCATCAGTACGGATAGCAGCGAAGTGAAGGAACGCAAAGCGCAATTGAGCAAACTGCAGTCGAAAATACAAGAATTCGAAGTGTGGCGCGAGTCGCAGCAGGTCAATAATGAAGAGTGCATAGCGGAGATAAATCGTAAGCTTGGCGAAATTGTGCACACGTTGGAGGAGACGAAAGCTACACCAGTGACTATCATCACACCTGTCGAACCGAAAGCTAATCACAAGGCAGCGGATGCCGATGACGATGCAGCAGCGCAACAGAGACGCGGCTCACCCTCGGTAGAAGATCTCGAGCGATTGTTAACACAGAAAGTTGTTGAAATTGGACAAAAAAGCGCCGAAAAACTTGAGGAATTTGTACAAACCATGGAAAATAACTATAAAGAGAAGTTGGATGAACTCGAGCGCGAGATAAAAAAGTGTAATCAAGCAGAGTTTGCGCGAGTGAACGTAATGAAAGATACTGTCATGAAAGATACTGTCATGAAAACTGCAGGAGAGGAAGCATTGCCATTAACAGCTTCTACACCAGAAATGAATATGCTGCCGCATAACATCACATATACTGTGGATGCAGTGGATCCCACTGAGAGCGATTCCAGTTTAAGTGCCGAGCGCAAGCCTGAACCCGCAAAGCGCATGCCGCGCATTAAATGCAACCCAACTGCAGTACCAGAACTGGATGTTATCGATAAGCCTGCAAATAATGATGAAACATATGTTATTAACGAAACTGGGCATGGAGAAAAGACGACTTTAGTAAAGCCAAAGCCAAGTGCGCGCAAACACAGAAATGTTGAAACAGCTTTGTCCAATAAAAAAAAGTCTTTGGGTGAAGATTTGTATTCGCTGAGCACGGAAAGCAACAGAACATTTGTGAAAGCAGAAAAGGCTGGCGCTATGGTGAAAATTAAGGGTATGTAACGATTTATAAATGTTTAGCCCTGTCTAGTGGACAGTATATCACCCCACCATTCCCATGGCAGCCGGTTCTATGTTACCGAAATGACTCGGGTATTTATGAAAAATGTCTCAAATAGTAACATGAAGGGTATACAGTTATATTTGAGTAGTGAATTATATTAGAGGAAATATAGGTGAAAAGAGCATTCATATTTCAAACATATTGCAGTTTGCGAAAATCAACAAATTAAAAGACGAAGTGCCTAAAGATATGCCATTGCCGCCACACCTATTCATCAGGCCTCTTCGTTTCGCCAAGCGTTAGCAAGTGGCGAATAGGGAATGCAACTGGCATAAATGAACTGGGAATAGAGCTGCCTTAAATTACATGTGCTTGTAAGATGGTGAGTTATACCAGTTTTATGAGGTATAACCATACTCGCTAGCGGCGAATCTTACTCGATAACTTTGTTGTTGCTTGCGCACGCAAATGTTTCGCAAGTTAGTCGAGCAGGAAAGTGGCGAATCGAAGGCGCATATTCTCATATATGTACATACGTTTTTCACATACAAAATTTGGTTATACAATAAATATTAAAATCCACAAAATGTATAACTGACGTGCCTAAAGGTATGCCACATTATTCCATAAAAAAGTTACTGGTTGTTCAAGAAGTTTTGCAGTTCGATAAGAGAAGACTACTAGCTTAATTTTTTTTAATTTATTTTTTTATTTTTTTTTTTTTGTTTGTTTTTTGTTTTTTTGTTAGGTTGCTACACTTTTCATATGAACGTATATGAAATTGCATTTTATTCTGTGTTTACAAGACATTTAGTATCGACGTGCCACAGTATTTTCTACAATGGGAAAAATCAAGTATCGCGCAGTATTTGAATTTTTTTTTTTTTGGAATGTTTAAGAGCAAAGAAAATTTATGAGCGAATATTGAAAGTGTGCAAGGACTTTTCGCCATCAATTAGTACAACAGAAAGATGGGTTGTTGAATTGAAACGTGACCCTACAAGCCTTGAAGACGATCCACGTCAAGAACTTCCAAAAACAGCAGCAGCAGAAATCATAGAAAAAAGGACAGGATATCGTATTGGAAAACCGCCGAGTGGCGAAAGAGATTTATTAGAAGCCCTAGGCATCTCATTGGGCATTATAAACAATATTCTGACTAAAGTATTGGGTTTCAGAAAGTTGTGTGCACAATGGGTGCCGCATCCGCTAACAGTGGAGCAAAAACATATTCGAATGCGACTTTCTCAGCAACATTTAGAGCGTTTTTGAAAGGATAACGAGGATTTTGTGCATCGATTCACCACTATGGATGAAACTTGGGTCTATCACCATGATCCTAAATCAAAACAAGAGGCTAAAGAGTAGTGTGAACCTGGTTATTCGGCTCCAAAACGAGTTCGTGCCCAGAAATCGGTCAATAAAGTGTTAGCACCTGTTTTTTGGAATGCGACAGGAATTTTCTTAATGGATTACTTGCAAACTGGTAAAGCAATAAACTCTGAATATCATTGTAACCTTTAAGACCAGCTGAAAGAAAAAAATCCTGAAAAAAGGCCCAGTTTGCAAAGGAAAAAAATTATCTAGAATTATTATCCAAAATCTATTAATTCAAATTCGAATTGTTGGAGCATCCACCGTATTCACCAAATTTGGCCCCTATGGTCTGTGCCAGACCTAAAAACTGCAGACGCCGAAAGCGTTTTTCATTAAATGTTGAAGTCATAACAGCTGTGGAAGCGTATTTTGCAGCCCTTTGTAAATGGGATTGATGTACAGACTATACTGATAATAATGTGTATTTCAAACTGCAAAACTTATTAAACAACCTAGTAATTTGAGCTCAGCGATATTTGCAATAGTTATAGTGGTTCAGCTCTTATTTCTTTTTTAATACTTTCAATATTTTGAACTACACACTCACGAATTCTTCGATAACCTTAAAAAATACATAAAGAAAAGGCGCTTTAAAGTTCTTCCCAGCATCCTACCAACCTGTTAATTTTTTATAAAGTTTATAATAAAACGAAAAAGAGTTTGAACCCCACTATTTTTACTGAATAAAAAATTAAGTTTAAAAAAAATCGAAAACGAGTTTTAACACCACCATTTTTTCCAATAATTAATTAAAAAAAACTACAAGTATGATTTTTGCAAGTTTTATATTCATCTTAAGTCTTGTTATTTCATATTTTGAACCTTTGAACTCACATCAACTTCTTTAATACGTTAATAATACTATTTTAGAATCACAAAAATCCCTGCTCGACGCAAAGGAAAACGACAGCACAGACATTACGGAGACCCTAAGTAGTGAAAGCGAGAGTGAGGGAAGCAGCAGCAATACAGAGCCAGAACCACTTCCTACGGCGCCAGTAAAGCTCAAACAAAAAATAAAACTCAAGTAAGCACAATTACGTTTGGGAAAATTATCAATTAAATGTTAAGCATTTTAATTTTAAATAGGGAACCACTAAAACAAAAGCCTTTCACTCGAAATAATGCGCAGCGAATGTTAAATAAACGATTATTCGCAATCGGTTTAGAGCCAAAGTCAAATAGCATAACAACAGCAGCAATGAAACGGCTAAATGCAGAACTTGCAGACAAACGGCATAAATTAAAACAGGTGATGTATGGGTGCCTTAATAAGTAGCACTAATCAATAACGTAATTCTATTTAAACACAGAAATATCCAAATTTCCACGCAACGCGTAACAAGATCAAGAAGCTTGTGGACAAACTTTGCTCCACACAACTACCAGCGCCTGTCGAAGATATGCTCAAGCACAACAAACCAATTAAACCACGAACAACGTACGATGTACAACTTGAAGAGAGCATACCACTCTCTTCTAACGCTGGTAGTTTTGAAACTCTCGAAGTCACTTCCACGCCAATTCAAACACCACAAAGTTTACGCGAAAATGATGCATTCAAACAGCGTTTGGAACGCATTCTTGCATCCCCAATGCGCCGACCAAACTTTGACGATGGACGAGTGAGTGAGCAACTAACGACTGCACAAGTGCATGCATTGCCAAAAGGAGCGCCTATACCGCTAACGCGTAAACGTGTTATGTTTAATACGCTTAGCCAAAGCGCTACCGTAAGTGGTGCTACAAGTGAAGTTGAACCTGGAACTGGTAAAGCCATTGCCAAGGAATTAATGTGAATTTGGTTGTTTGATATTGCATTTGAAAAAAAAATAATAATAATAAACTATAAAACAGTAATTTATAATTATACTAAGTATTATTAAGTAGTCACTTCTATTTATATTAACTGCGCTTGATTTTTATGAATGAGATCTGATACTAGCTGGTACGGTATTATGTGCTGCGAGCCCGCAGCTAAATCCACTTCCTCGTCATCAACTCCAACGACAACAGCAGGCACTATGAATAAAAGCAATATTTTCTGTACCTGCATTTAACACAATTTGTAGCTCCGCTCTTACCCGCCACATTCGCTTTAATAAAGACGTGACTCATTAGGTTGGGCCGCACAATTCGTTGTTCGGCCTCTGAACGTTGCATATTAGGCATGTATTGCAAAGCCACTTGTTGGAAATATTGCTCCACATTATCCCCATACTCCTGCGCATACTTTGATTCTTCTGGTGAAAGACGTTTTTCAGACACGTCTCGTGCTTCTTCCTCATTTAGTATATGACGCGTGTAATTCTCAATTTTTTGCAAGCGACAACGCAGATAGCTAGCCATCACATATCGTATGCGTTCCAGTTCCATTTGATGCACAATGAATCGAAAGTCATTCTTATCCAAATCCTTCATGTTCTCCTCCATATGTGCGACCTGACCCAGCATCAATTCCAACATGTCGGTTTGATGTTGAAGGATTTCTGGTGCGCACAATTCATTCTGCCATGCTGTTTCCACAATTTCCAACACCTATGAAAGAAAGAAGCGATTTAGAAGGCATATGATTAACCTACATGAGTATTTTAGCACTTTCTGTGCCGTAATCAGTTCTTCCTCATCCGCCTGTTCATCGAAGTCCTCTATGTGTTCGGAATCGCTTAAAGGCGGTATGATATCGCCCTCAGACATAACGTTCGTTGTTTTATCTTTTACTTAAGGAAAATCGTAAAAATACTTGTGATTTGAATTATTTTTGGTCGTGCCGCGATAGTGCAAATAAAAATGTAAACAATATTAGGGTTGCTTTCGGCAATGATTAACCCTAGACTGTGCAAATTCACAAGCGAGCAATCAAGCAAAATTATAAGTGGTAGTCATATAAACTGATAAACTTGGCAAAATGGTAATATTATAAACTTGATATATAGCTGTCAAAATTGGAATAGAGATCTATCTAACTAAAGTTTATCAAAAGATTTGTATAATTGAATGTATAAATTTAAACAAAATGCAAACGTTTACAAAACTAAGTATAACATTCGAAAGGTAACTTATATACGACAAAAGTTGCAAGAAACAAATTTTGTTTAGAAAATTTGTCCCAAATAATTTCATTAAAAAGTGTGTTCAATTACTTTTTATTTGAAATACCTCGTATACCTTATATACAAAACTATAAGCAATTAAGGATTTAGGATTATCCACGCAATATTTATTGTCGCAACATTTAAGGATTTAGGGCTCTACCCGCAGTATTTATTACCGTAGCATTATGTACTTTGCTTTCGACTACACTTTGAAACAAACTATAATTGTAACAACTTGAGCTCCGCTATACACTACGTCTTCTTGTCAATCGGTTCTTAATGTGAACCACACCTAAACGTTAAGTTTTTTTCTGCATTTCATTCGACATTATTCAATTTCAGACTAACTCAATTTGAACCATGGAAAGATAAACAATCGAGCACCGCGTTAAAGTTATTCAGGCTTATTATGAAAACGGGTGTTCAAATCAAAATGAATATATCGCGCACTTCGCGACCTACAGCTATCCACAAATTATTGCAAATAGCATAGCTGAAGTTGCACTGCTGAGGATTTTTTCAATGCGATCTCAGGCCTCCTACACAGAATGGAGTTCTATGCAAAAATCTGTGGATAGCATAGCAGGAGTTGAACTGATGGGGTTGTTTCTTCAATATGCCAAAGAAAAATTACAAATATTCATGTGATATTTCAAATGAACAATAAATTATTATTAAGGTTTTATATTTGCACAGGAAATTTTCGAAACAAAATCGGTTTATATAACCGTATTCGTATATCTCCATAAAATTAATATTTTTTTAAAAACTCGCACAAAAAGTTAAGTTATATTAATTGTTTCCATTAAAATAAATTAGCTACCCAGTGATGTACCTGTTTCATAAATAGCCGAGTGATTTTAATACGTTAAATTGACCTGTGATAACACTTTTAAAAAGCGTAAAAATTTATGTGGAACTTCATTTTTTTTAGCGAAACGGTGCGCATTTTTATTTTTCCCATCATTCATCTCAAAATCGGAAAAAAGCAGAAACGTAAATTCTTCGAACTGCAATGAACATAGATCCAATTAGCACTGCATCTGTATGGATTTGTTATCTGAAAGAACGACTTCCAGTTCTTTCGGAATATGCAAGATTCCAATCGGCTCTGTATCTCACGATCATTTTATAGATTGCTTATTTAATAGGCCTTGAAAATAGCAACGTTTTAACAATTTTGTGTTTCAGTTGGTGATTCATTAAAAACAGTAATCCTCTATGGAATATAAATATTTTCCTTGTATACTTAAGTTATATATACTGGCAGTTTGAAGATATTACTAATTTATAAGAAATATTATTAGTTCATATAATAAATCACATCTTTCTAGTTTAATTAAAAAAATTAAACAGCACATGACTTTCGGTGCATTGGCTAGCAGGGAAATGAATTTCTAAGCCTGCTTAATACAACCCTACCTTCACGTGTAAGTGACATTTGTTTTGACAATATTTGCACACTTCTTTTTAAATCAAACAAAAATAGAAATAAGATGTCCCAAATAGATTTCCAAAAAAATTTTCGCTTAGTTTTGGAGCAAATATTCAATAGTTGGCAAAATCTGCGTTTGGCTGTGGAACATGGAATGGGTGGACGCAATGGGCAACAGGTACAATAAAGTTAGACAAGTATTTATTAGGCACAATAATACAACTCTAACTTCCAGCTAGCAATAGAGATCATGGAATACACTTATAAATATTGCATAGGAAATGAAAACATAACACAAGGTGAGCTGCAAGATGTTTTGGAGGAACTATTGGATCAAGAATTTGACACAATATGCGAGGATAATTCCATACCTGGTACATATCCCAAATGTAAATTTGGTAAACAATAACAGGAATATTAGTTTGATTTTCAGAAATCTGTCGCAATTTATTACGATATAAAGCACTATGCATCAATGGGGAATATGCCCAAATAGAAAGCGAATTGAGCAAACTGCCGAAAAGCAAAGAATGGCTACGACCTGATGTAAAAATTGTATATACACCCATTGCAGGGGAGGACTCTTCTTCGGACGACGAAGATGGAAGCGGTGACTCTGAGGATGGTATGGATATTGACGACGATGAAGACAATGATATAGCCAGTTGTAGTCGCGTTACACGTTCACAGACACGTCGAAAGCAGGAAGAATTTGTAGAGCCAGAAGCTGGCTGGACAACGGTTCGTAGTAAAAGAAAATAATGAGTACTGATGAGGTTTACCACCACATCACCAACTTTGTAGAAAACATTGTAGAGTAAAATATCGATATTCTCAAACGCAAACGTATATATTTTATTTTTAAAATTTTAATCAAAAATACTATTCACGTCCTGTAAATCTAAAAACCGCAACGTTGATATCTGTTCATGTGCTGCTGGCAAGCGATGTGTGCCATGACAAAATTCACAATTGGGAAGCACTTTACGTTCTTTTGGAGGTGTCACTTGTTTAACGTACCTCAGTTGCGCCCACGGGCAATTAATTTGGTTCTTTGCTATTTTATCACTTTCTGCATGTCGCATTAATAAAGCCGTATCCATTACGGATTCCACTTCATCTACATTAGGAGTCATAGCCAGGCCAATTGCCGGATATATGAAGAACTCAAAAACAAACATGCCCATGAGCACAAGTATGGGTAAATATGCAGCGAAATATTTATCTGGCAGATAGTTGAGACCCCAACTCTCTGTTGGTAAAAGCGCCCACATTAAATACAGAATGAACAGAGTAAAGAATAGCAAATAGAAACCAAATCCATACACCGCCCTATGTGGTGTTGGCGCAGGTGTGTGTTCCGGCATTATTGTTAGCTGCTTCAGTACTCGGCGAAAATTCTTTGATTGTATCAGTACAAAGCAAGAGAGATCCAAAAAAGGATGTAATAGCTGTACGCAGGCTCTTTACTTGGTCGGCTATAAAGTGAACTTCTATTTGATCTCCCAATAGCCTCAATTCTTTCTGAACAAAATTACGACGCGGCTCTTTATCAACACTTAGCACACGGTAAATTATCTCCGCACGTTTTGCCGACTCGAAAGGAATTTTAATGGTACTGCGAATTGAGAAATGTAAGAATGAAAGAAAGACGTTTAATAAAAATGCTTTGACTTACGCCTCAGCAGACTTCTTATTATTTTCATTAAGTGCATCCGATCCTGCATCTGTTGGAAGAGGCATCATGAATTCAGTTTGTGTGAACACTATTCCATTATCGCCTATACCGAAGAGTGAGTAGAAACAAAAGTGTTTGCTAGGAGCAGGGTTCACTATATGAATAAAATTTTTATTTTAGTTTTTTCTACCATCATCAGTTACTCCATTGGCAAATATATACTACTTTAAATACATTCAATGTAATTCACTTATTTGTGTACTGAACCCAATTATTAAATATATAACATTTTATAATAATTATTATAAAAATCTCGTTTATATGGAATGAATTTTCATTCTCGCTCAATGGAAAAGTAAGTACACCCTGTGCTGTCATTAACAATTTAGATGAGAAAAAAAAGCACGATAATTCTTTTGTTGACATCATTTCATTGAGTTTTTCTGCGATAGATGCATATTTTATACGATTAGACTAATATCGCAATTTATAAAAAATGGATGCACTAGATATACTTGAAAAGCGTATAGATACACTATCACGCATGTTGGGACCGCTTCCTGACGATGGAAATAGGAACACTATTGGTGATACCTCGGAGTTGAGCAAACCTCCAGGAGCCGCACCCGAGACGGTTGTCGATTCTCTGCTTACAGTCAACAGCATGTTGAATGGGGTAATCGGTGATCGTGAGCAAATCGCAAAAGCTATTACACGTGCTCCAGAACTTGAAAAATACCTCGATCCAAATTTCTTGGAAGAAAACCAGCAAGTACGTTCAAAGGAGGTGTATCTTAATGCAGTGGCTCCAGATCTACATGCGCAATTTGAACAATTGGAACGCGTTAAACAGCTAGAACCAACATTAGGTGCAGAATATTTTCGCAGTATACCTGGCGAATGTACCGAAAAACTAAAGCAACATTCACTAGATAATGAACAATTTGCACAGCAAGCTGAGTTGATCGAGGAAAGTCTGATATTAGCGATGAAACGTTATGGAGAAATACAAGTGGGTTTATTGGAGTCACTTGAAGCCATGAACAAAAGACTTGAGGCGATTGAAGAAAAAATGGAACAAAAGAAACGCTCTGAGGCAGAAATGGAGCTTCCAATGCCCGAGTAATAAATATATTAGCTGTATTCTCAACTTATTTATCTCTATGTTTGTTAATCCAATGTGTGCTTTGGCTGATAAGAAAGTTGATTAAAAACTAAAAGGATTAGTGGAAAACCGACTTTCCGATGCGCCACTCTTGACGAATTAAATTCGAGGAACACAGACTAAACTTTGTAATAATGTATTACACTTACACTTTTATTTATACTTTATTTTGAATAATAGTTAGTTGCTCCAAGTCCATGTCGTTTACTCTGTCTTAAATATAATTGGAAAAATTAAACTGTACACTATAAACCTTAAAGCAACTGTTTTAAATTTCTTCAGCCACAACTACATCCAGTAAATGGCATTTTGGTTTTTAATTTTCATTTATTTTGCTAATTTCTAAAAGACTTCATTTAGTATAGTGTATGCTTGTATTCACTCCTCTTCTTCCTTGTCTTTGCGATGAGATTTTTTCTTCTCGCTACGACTTGTTGAGGAAGATGTACTAGCTGTCTTGCCGCTTCGATCACGTTCCTTTTCGCGAGATTTAGACCGCCGACGTGTTTTCTCACGACTACGCGAGCGCTCTCGCCGCGATCTAAATACACAAATCATCAATTTTGGTGTTGTTTCGGAGAAATTAAAGAAAATACAAATTCAAAATCTAAAGCTTACCTTTCACGTTCGCGATCACGATCGCGCTCACGCCTTCTTCGTTCACGATCCTCATCTGCCGTACGGTCAGTGTCCTATATTTAATAATTATATTAATCAATGGTATATATGCACGTAGATGAGAAAACTAATATAATTTATTTACGTCAATTTTTTCACTTCTGTCTCGCTCTCTTTCACGATCTGGTTCTCGTTCGCGTTCACGTTCTCTATCGCGCTCACGGTCACGCGACTTGGAACGTCGCCTGGTTTTTTCCCGACTACGTGAACGTTCGCGTCGTGGTCTGGAAAATAATATACATAATAATATCATATTCATAATATCAATATATTTATTTATTTATTTATTCTATACTTTATAAATAAATTTATAAAGTATATGTTGGGGCTGGGCAACTAAGGCCATATTGCCCCAAGGAAAGCTGATTTACACTTCATGAATTAAGTTATGTACAATAAGAGCGTCTTTAAGGATTTTCATAGCACTTTCCTGGCTACAGTCTAGGGCTTTTGTTAGATTGATGTTTTGGTCTCCTGATACTGGACACTGTTTGAGTATATGTTCAACGCTGAGGATGGTTGAGCACCATGCGCATTCTAATGGCCTTGACTGTTGAAAGTAATGTTGGGATGAGAACTTTGTTACGCCAACTCTCATGCGAGCCATGATTATGCAATCTGTTCTGGATAAGTTTGGGTTGTATTTGGGTCGGTTGATGCCGGTGTTGTGTTTGTTCAAAAAGGATTCTGATGGAGACCATTTTTGATTTTCATTCTCTTGGACGTATTTTTTGTAATAATTTGTGATAATCGTTCTTAAACATGGAACTTCTGATATTAACGGCAACTTGCTGACATTTTTGGCGCATCATCGGCTAACTCGTTTCCCTTAATCCCTGAGTGACCTGGTATCCATAACACTGTAATGTTTGCTTGGCCTGGCAGACCATTTGTAAGATATGTGAACTGCTCGCTGTTTTCATTAAGAAGAGATACAGCTACGCTGAGGCTGTCGGTGCATATTAGTGCACAATTATGTTTTGTTGCTGCATAGTGTGCTGCAAATCGTATGGCTGCCAGCTCCGCGTTGTGAATTCCAGTATTAGGTGGTAATAGTGATTCGTGAACGACATTGTATTCATCCTTAGAGTTTTGTTCGACTACTGCGTATGTTGCTGTTTCGTCGAGCAGGGAACCGTCTGTATATATGGTTATATCTGGAGCGTGCCTATTTTTGTATTCTAGAAATGCTTGTTGGTAGATGATTGCGTTGGTGTGGTTTTTTTTTTGTCTACTTAAGGAGATGTCAATCATTAATTTCGAATGTGCTGTGATCTGTTCTATGGGTTTGGCCGGTATTGGTATGTTTGTACTCCGCATTTTCGTTGCTATCAATCTAATGCTACACCAACTTCTGTTTATTTTTTCTTTGTTTTGATTTTTGTTTATTACGTTCCAGAATTCTGTATGCAGAGCGTGTGCGGGAGATGTTAGGGCCTTTGCCGCCATATTTATAGACCTGGTGTTCAGAGCCAGTCGAAATCTTTAAAACATGCCTCTACTCTGGTGGCATCTAGCGGTGTTGATATTAGTAGCCCAGACGCTGTTCTGAAACAATTGTTCATGGCTGTGTTTATTTTGCTTTTATTTGCCTCGGATGTCCTTCCGTATAGGGTCACGCAGTGCTGTACTGCTCCTTCGGCTAAAGATCGACATATTGCGAGTGCCGTATCCATATATGGGCCTTTTTTCTTTGTGCATATTATCTTCAGCACGTTGTGCACCTTGCTAAGTTTGTTAACTATATTTTTGACGTGGTCATTCCAAAGAGCATTTCTAGTGAAAGTGACAGCTAAAATTCTCATATTGCTTTGTAATGTTATCGTGGTGTTTCTAATTGTAATATTATTTGCGTGGCAGCTTCTTTTCCTGCATATGTGCGGGGCTTCTATCTTGTTAGCTGGAATCGCTGCTCCTGTCATGTTTGCCCAGTTTTGTATCTTCCTGTCCAGATTATTCAAGTTTCGTTGTACTTCAGCTTCGGCTCCTGAGACTAATGCAAATATGTTGTCTGCGTATATCCCTATAAAGTTTACACCGGGTGTGTTATTAACCAACTTGGAAAGTGTGTTTGTGTATGCGCTGAAGAGGAATACTGACAGAGGTGAACCTTGTGGGATGCCATTGTTGAGAGTAAAGGGGCGTGAGAAGTACCCGTCGACTTTGACGGTGATCCTTCTATGTGAAAGGAAGGATAGTATAAGCTTTAAAAGCATTTGGGGTACACCCCATATATTTAATTCTTTTATTACGTGTGTTGATATGACCCTGTCAAATGCCTTCTCGATATCTTCAGAAACTATGACATTGTGGTTCTGATTTCCCAAGCAGGTTTTCGTATTTGCTTCAAGTAGGTGACAAAGGGTATGTACTCCGTGTTCAGCTTTGTATGCGTGTTGCGATGCATGAATGTTGTGTCCATAAGCTTTCCAGAGCCTTTGCGTTATTATTTTGTCCAAAATTTTTGCTAGGACTGTTATTAAGGAAATAGGGCGATAACCTTCCGTGGAGTTCTGATTTTTTCCAGCTTTTGGTATTGGTGTGAGTGTTGCATGCTTCCAGTCGTGTGGATATGTTCCTGTTCTGAGGATTTCACTGTAAAGCTCGCATAAGCGGTTTTTGATTATGGTCGATGCGTTTTTGATCATGGAGTAAGTGATTTTATCCTTTCCGGGTGTCTTTCCTTTCACACGCTGGAGAGTGAGATTTAATTCGATCAATGTTACTTCATTCCTTATTCTATTAGTGTTATTGTTGTCGCAAACATTGCTGAAGTTTATTTGTGTTTTTTCGTGGATTAGTTGAGGACTGAAATTATCGTTTGATGCTATTGAACTCCATAAATTAGCGAATTTCTCAGCTATTACCTCTGGGTGTGACAGTACGTCATTATTTTCAAAAATGGGAGGGAAGTCTAGTGTTTTAGATGATTTTATCTTTTTGACCTTGGTCCAAATTGTTTTTGTGTCAAGGGTAGGGTTAAGTGAGTTAACAAAACAAGTCCATGTTTCCTTTTTAGCCTGTTTGCATGCTCTTCTAACTTGAGCTGAGATCTTTTTGTAGTTTAGACTAGTTACTGGAGTTTTTTTCGCTTTAAACTTCTGCCATGCTTTGTTTTTTAGAATCACGAGCTTGCTTATTTCGGAGTTGAACCAAATTGGTGTTTCCTTTTGTTTGAGGGGTTGGTTAAGTGGCATAGATTCGTTGGAAGATTTCCGAATTATTTTTTTGATCTGTGCCGCTTCCTTATTCACGTTTCTAGTTTGTTCAAATTGATGGTGTAGGATGTCATTTTTCCGCTTGAACAGATCCCAGTTGGCTTTACGTTCCTGGAATCGCTTTTCAACTTTTTTGAGGTATTTTGGTCCGGTATTAGTTATGAATATAGGAAAGTGGTCTCCCGCGATTGATTGAGCTGGGCAGATCCAGTTTAGCGTTGATGCGAGTTCAACGTTTGCCATAGATACGTCGACTGAAGTGAGAGTGTTCCTTGTGTTTAAAAGTGTTGGCGATCCGTCATTCATAATGGTAAGATTTCGTCGATCTGCGAATTGTTCCCACAGTGCACCACTTCTTGAACAGTATTTCAAACCCCATAAGGTGTTTTGGGCGTTTAAGTCACCTCCTATGAGGTGGTGACCTGTGTTTATTTCGGGTATGTCGTCGAGAAGTTGTATAGTTAAGTTCACATCAGTTTCTTTGTATATATTTGTAATGTGCAAGTCTTTTACCCCGTGTACTGTAATTGTCCGATGTAGAAGATTACTAGTAGAAGTCCTATGATTGGACGTGTTGACTGTATTTTTTACCAAAATCGCTATACCGGATTTGGCATATGGTGATGTTTTGTTGTGATGATAGGCTTTGTAGTTTGGTAAGTGCAAAAAATTCAGATTTTTTTGTACAATGTGCGTTTCTTGTAAGAGTAGAACGTCTGGCTTATGTTTGTGTACGAGGTATTCGAGTGCAAATTTGTTATTTGAGTATCCTTGTATGTTCCACTGTAATATTGATAAGTTAGTACCAATATCCATTTGAGTCAAGGTTATGATTATTTTTGTTTTGTTTTTGGTTGAGTGTTTTGTAATTATTTAATTTATTGCTGTTGGTTTGAGTCTGGAAGTGTGTGTTGTTTGTATGTTTTAGGTGTGATGATGGTTTTGAGATCTGGAAATCTCTTATAAAGTTGAGAGCATGGAGACATTTCAATGTCACTACTCTCTGAAGACGAAAATTCAATTTCATTGTTTTCTGTTTGTGTTTTTTCAATTTCTTTTGTAGTAGTAGATGATGATGGCGTGATGTTTTGAGTTTGTGTATTTGGTTTCGTTGTAATTGGTGTTGTAATAGAAGTAGATGCATTGTTTTGATTTTGTACAGTTTCGCTTGATAGTTCTTCGTTGCTTATTTTGGTTGTATTTGGTGTTGTTGGCGTGGTTTGGTTGTTGTTTTTGTTTAGACTTTTTATATTTTTTGTAGTTGTGATATTGTTTTTGACTATTTGTGCTGTTGTTGGTTTTTGAAACGGTGCTATTTCGTAGGCTGATGGGTTTGTATTGAATAATTTCCATGCTTGTCTTACTGTGCACCTGTTTTCAATTTTTATTTTATTTATTGTTTTGTGTTTGAGAAAGCTTGGACATGCGGGATCGCTGGAGGCGTGCCTGTCATTGTTACAGCTCACACAGAATTTTTTCTGGCAAGTTTCATGTGGTGGTGGTTCTGCGCATTCTTTGCATAGTTCTACGCCTTTGCACCATTTTTTCGTGTGCCCTAGCTTTTGACACATTTGGCATCTCATGGGATTTGGAATGTGTTCCTGCACGCGAACTCTTTCCCAACCTAGCATGAGTGTGTCAGGTCTGCGTATTAGATCGAAAGTTATCACTGCGGCGCCGGTTGGAACTAGTTTGTCCTCGACTTTCTTCATAATCTTCTTCACCTCGACGACTTTTTGTTTAGCCAAACCTTCCACCAATTCTGCTTCCGTTAGGGTGATTATATTCCTCGAATATACTCTTCCTTGAATGGTATTGAGTGTTTTGTGCGATGTGATTTTGACGGGGATTACTCCGATGTGGGTGGCTTTCATGAATTTGTCAGCCGCTTTTAGGTTATTTGTTTTGATGAGTAGATCTCCAGACTTAAGTTCTGATACGTGAGTGTATTCAGTGCTTATGTGCTTTAATCCTCTTTCAGTTTGGAACACATTGTATTTGGAGAGTGAACGTATGCCGTCTTCCACAATTGGGCCCGTTGCCGCTGCCACAAGATAACGGGGAATGTGGTCGTCGGATTGTTTATGTTCTGGTAGGTACATAAAGTTCGTCTCAGTTTTTTTTAGTCGTTTTCCTGGGGGGTTATCCGGATCGAGGTCTCGGAACCGGTTTCTGTTGGGGTGGCCAACCCCACTCATTTTGAATTTAGTTCAGTACAGAATACGTGTGTAATTTTTATTTCGTATGGAAAAAAAAGAAACAACGGTTTTTCTCTACCACGAAAATATCACTATAACTTCTAGTTACTAACACACCGATTATGATACTCGTTCTTAACGCGGCGACTGCCCGAATAAGACTGATATCAATATATTGTTCTTACCTTTCGCGTTCCCTTTCTCTCTCTCGTTCCCGCTCTCTTTCAGTTTCACGATCTCGATCGCGATCACGTTCTCGTTCACGATCTCTATCCCGCTCTCTGCGCTCATTCCGTTCATAGTCACGGTCTCTTTCACGCTCACGCTCATGGCGCTCGCGATCCATGTGTAATGGGTTTGGTGGCCCACCTCCATGTGGACCCATCAGGCGAGGCGGTCCCATAGGCATTCTCATTGGTGGCCCTCCGGCAGGACCAATCATCATACCCATGCCAGGTGGTGGAGGACCCATAGCTATAGAAAACAAAAATCTGTAAATAAAAAGTAGTTGCTATGTAGGTAAATTGAATATTCTTGCCCATGTTTGGCGGAGGCATAACAGGCATTATGGGCGGATGTTGACGCATTTGTGGAGGCGGTCCACCAATTTGTGGGGGCGGCACGCCCATCGGTGGAACACCAGGTGGTCCGGACATTCCGGTTGCTGGCGGTGGTACCATTCCAGGACCGGGAGTTAATTCTTTTATGCCAGATGGAACCCACCCCGGATTTTCATTGTTCCATTGTGACTCTTGCGTCGGTTCATAGCCGTAATCAAATGTTTCAGGTTCTGGGAAGTATGGCTCATCTACGGGGGGTGGTGCACCAAAATTCGTTGGTAATTGTGATACCGAACCTGGTCGAGAATATTCACGGCATTCGGCCGTCATTACTTGGATAGGGTTCTCCTTACTATTTGTAGTACTAATCGGTCGAGGTCCTCGTGGCATGCCCATACCCATACGCGGTGGGCCATGGTGTACACCCTGCGGCGGTGGTAAAATTCCAGGAGGTGGCAGTTGCATTTGATCGTTTGCTAACAGTCCAGGTGCCATGTTGCTAATTTGCCCAGCACTTACAGCTCCATCATGCTGCCGTTCAGCGGACTGATTAATATTTTGGGTTAAGCTAGCCAAACCGACACCACTTTCCTGTATGCGAAATCGTTTTTGACGCTCGCAGTAGGCACGCCATGTCTCCTCATTGAACCCATAATTGAAATAATCAGTAATATCAGCGCCTGGCTTACGCCACGGTTTATCTTCCAAGGAATCGATACTAAATTCATGTGCTGGTACACCATTTATGGTGCCGACAACTTCGAAATCTTCAACACTAAATTTACCACCTGGTGCAACAGACTTTGATTTTTCTTGGCCAGATCCAGGAGGACCAGCCAATAAATTTGCGCGTTGTTTAATATTATATGTACTAGGTGCAGGCTTTATATCACCAATTACAACATTGATATCATCATCCGAGTCATCTTCATCATCTAAGTTCCCCTCGCCATCTTCTGTAACTTTTGCCTTCAAAACTAAACTTAGCTAAACTCAATTCAAACATTGATGAAATTATTTTACCTGCTGCATTTGATTGCCATTTTCTTCCCCTGCGTCAGTAGTATCTGCTGCAGTGCTAGCAGCAGCAGCCGCGGCTTCTTCATCCTCTTCCATTTCTTGAGCTGGATCTTCAAACTCACCAAACGGTTCTTCCTCATCGCGCGATTCACACTCTTTTGGTGCAAACGCGTCACCTCTTCCTATCAAGGCAGTCGCTTCATTTTCAGACTTCTGAGACAATAGCGGCGCCTCCTCATCTATGCCAGCAGTAGCTTCATTATCTTCATTTGTTGTTGAATCAGGATTCGATGTGCCATACAACCAGCTGTCTTCATTTGTATCATCAGCCATTGTATTATTTAATTTATAATAGCTTTATGCAAATCTTTTTTATGACAAAGGATTATTGTAAAAGCGCGTTTAATAAAATTCACTTCGAAGTAAACTAGTTCTATAAACGCCGAAAAGTGTGCAAAGCACAGGGTGATCAAAGAACTTAATTTTATGGCCAAGTTTTCAGGGGAAGTTTAACTGGACTTTTCGGTTAAAAAAAGTTAAAACACCCTATTTGGTAGTTTTAACCAATACTGAAAATATGGCTCAATGAAAATAACAGCTTTTTTCTCGTAATTATAGAATGAAGTGAATTATGTCTACAAGCCTGTTTTCTTTGCAGACATACATATTATTTGGTTTTTACTTTGACGTTTCTCTTTACATTCGTAAAAATAATTATCGATAACACGGAGTTGTATCTTACAAAGTGTGGTAATAATCTAAGATTATTTTATAATCTCAGATTTGCTTTTAATTACGGATTGGGAGTTAAGCACGAAAATATTAACGTATTATTATTTTTTTGTTTTTTATTTCTTCCATAAAATATTACACCTGTCGTTAGACAATAAGTAATTTGATTTACAAAAAGATGGAATGAGAGTGATATTGAAGGGTCAATGCCCCCAAGCTCATTTAGAAGAAATATATACATATTATTTAAAAACAAGTGGTTAACAAACAATGACATATACGATTAGTTGACAATAGATTACATGGATTTTGCAAGATCTGTTGGTGTTTGACGATTAAGCCGACTTTGGGTAGATGTTTCTTTATTTGGTAGTCTTCTCATCATAGGATTTGTGTGCGTTAATAATCTATTTATGTGTCTTCTGCTAGCGCTTTGTATTGTAACGTATTATAAGATATGTATTTGTTTTGGATACGATTTTCTAGCTTAAATTTTCAAAAGGAACGTCTCTCTTTCATCAAACTGCTACTTTGCCCTATCCATTTTTATATGATGGATAATTTTTTTCGCGCTTGTTGTAACAGCATAGACATTTCCCATACATATACGGTACAGTACTGTCGTAGGAGCGGATAATTTTTTGGTATTCCCGAAAGCGTCCTTGCATCAATTAGAAATAACTATTACAGATTTTTGTGTTATCGAACGCAACTAATATTTTCAGTCTGCTACCACAGTATCATATCGGCCGGCTCTCTGTTTTTACATCGTTTCTTTTCTCTACTCTTCGAAGAGACAGAGAACTCACAGAGAAACCATCTAAAGCTGATAGTTACTTTCAATTTTGCTATATAAAACGAACGGTTAATAATTAATCTTTACATTCTTATAAATGCGCGGTGTTGTTGATGTTGAACAATCAATGTTCCGCGTTTGAAAGCTATTTTAATCAAATTACAAAAGTAATTTTAATAATTATAAATTTAAGTGCTAATTATTGAATTAAAATAATTAATTGCTAATAAGTCAGAAGACTAAAAGATGCGTTTGAAAATTTGGTAAGTTCTTGAACAAATTCCCAAACGGATACCGAGATATAAAAAAAAAACTATTTTTAAATTGTATTGAACTAAAATTATAAAAAATAATTATGATTTAGTAAAACATAATTATAAAGAGCAGATTCCGGGAAAAATTAAAAAGTATAAAAAAAGTAAAATACTTAATAAATTTAATAAATTTAATAATTTAAAAACAGTTTAAAAATATAAAAAAATTTCAGTCATAATAAATTTAATAATTAATATGTTTGAAAAACAACAAAGTTTGCAAATATACTTCTTAGAAAGAAAATAAACTGTGAATAGATTATGTTAAAACGATACAAATTATTACTTGCATACTTTTTAACAATACAATAGGTTTTTTTTTTTTTTGTTGACACGATTGCTTTTTTGATTTGCTGAACAAATTTTACAAGTTTAATTTATTGAGGTCTCATTGGTATAGTCTTTTGATTTTGAGTATTTTTCGAGTTTCTTTAAAACAAAAAAAGCAATTGGATATGCAAGCGAATGTGCAATTACTTTTAAATTCTAACATGTGCATGTACTCGATTCAAATGTAATTACGAAAATCAAAAACCCAAATATAAGTGAATTAGAAAAATATCAAGTGGGCGTGTGCATTTAATCAGCTTAAAGTATTGACGTCACTGATAAGCAGAGATTGTCATTATTTTACTCACAAATATTAGCTTCTCGTAAAAACAAGTTCCGTTGCTTTTCTTGCGGTTATGACGCACGGACTACAAAACACCCCATTTTATATTTGTATGTATCACATAAAAACAATATTTTACTTATCACCCAGAATAAAAATAAAAGGAAAATATGTTTCCTATTATTAAAAACATGTTATCGATCACAGTTCCAAGACCATATTGTAAATTCAGCATTTACTTAAAAAATCCGTGTGATTTTCTAAGTGGCAGCTGTCTTCATTAAACCCTACGGTATGTGAAGACGCTAAAAATGTTTAGCTAGCAAGAACCCATCATAAAGTAAATAAAATTAATAAAGACATTTTAAATAAAAGGTAAAAGAGCATTGTTTTAAATAAAATTGTTTTCGGCAACTACATCAATCTAACTTGAAATAGGCGGTAAAGATAAAAAACGAACTGGCTTAAGAGATTTTCAGCTACAATAAGCTGAGAATTTTTAAATACACCTTAAAAAACTGATTTGTTATAATATTATTGATTTTTGTTATTTGTTTTTAAAATCGTCAATGTTTTTACTAATTTAGATAGAACAACGGTCTTCATTATCGCTTAAAATGTATGTAGTACTACGTGAACGTAAGTTTGTAAATAATTATAAGCTCGCTAAAAACAGCTTTAAGTAAGAATATAACAATTGAATTTATAAACTGATATGAGTTATATTTATGTATATGTAAAGACGTAAGCTAGATTGTGAGACAAGTGGCTAGAACTGAACATTTGTCTTATCAATGTCGTCAACCGCTCTCAGAAAACTCATTCAATTATTCCTATAACAGATAATGATAAGTGCCAGTCTGTCTATTAAACATTTTACGTTCACCTCCAAAACGTGAAAAAAGTCGAAATAAGAAATTACCACAATTTAACAACAAACCCCATTCATGGTAGTGAATCTTCTATATTGCTATGTCTAGTTTGTTAGATTACAAAAAACGTAAATATGTTTTTCGGAGCATTAATGATTTTGGGTTGTGATAGATAAACGTGCATATATATTATTATGCTTATGTAGCTTTAACTTTTTTAATTTAAAAAATGACTAATTATTAGTATCACATTTTATTCGTGGCAATTATTTTGTCTATTGCACTTCATACATGCACTCATGGTTTTTGTTATTTATATGCAAAAAACATGAAAAATTGCATCATTATTAAATTATATGCACAATATACATATCATTCACCGATGAAAACAGCCTTAAATTTTTATAATATAGATTACCAGTTTATCAGTCCCTGAATGGTTTGGTCAGAGTAAGTAGACATAATTAATAACAAAAAAAAACAGTCGTTTATTATTTTGCGTGACTCAAGTCGCTCAATTCCACTTCACAAATTTGGATATATATTATTTAAATAATTGGCGGAAAAATGATATACTGAAATTATTAATTTATATGTATATATATATATATAATTGGTGGGGGGACCTACAGATTTAAGCCGACTACCAACGGCAGGTATTTTTTATGAGGATCTTCATGATAGAAATACGCCCGGAGGTTTGCTTTTGCCTGCCGAAGGACGACCGCTATTAGAAATAACTTTTTCTATCATTTGGTATTTCACGGAGATTCGAACCAACGTACTCCGAATTCCGAATGGTAGTCACGCATCTACCCATTCGGCTACTGCGGCATTATATTATTAATTTAATATATAGTTTGTAATGTTTCATATGTACATACATATGTATGTAAGCAGATATGTATTAAATTTTCGTGCATTCTTTATAGGAGAAAATGCGTAATACCGTAAGGGTAAAATTGTCGGTAATTAACGCGATTTTGAAATGCAAGTCAGTTGAAATGCTATAACATAAATGGTACAGAAGGGAACACTCTAAATTTTTCGAAAAATTTTGAATGATGAAAATTCGTTGAATTTTTTATAAAATTTTAATTTATATGGTTTTTGTAGGAAATGAAAGCTAATTTGTTTCGAATAAGATCTGGAAAATGTTTTGGTATATATCCTAAGAGTATGTGTGATGTTACAACCATCATTTAAAGTAACTTGCAAATATACGTACGAATTGAAAACAGTATTAAAAAAGTAATGAACATAAATGTATAACCGGTTTAGAGCTACCTTAAATGCTTGTTGGGTATCATTTATCCATTATCAAACTCTGCACAAAACTCAAAACACACACATATACATACATACACATGCCACTGGATCATTTGAGTCAAAATTTACAAGTAAAGGTGTTGTGGCGATCACAAATGTTTCCCACTTGCTTCGTGGTAAAGTGAAATTATACTTCGTTAGCGCATGTGCTTTCAAACTTGTAAAATAGTGCTATATTAATAATTGAACGAAATTTTTTCAATTAAAAACTAAAAAAATGGCAGAAACAAAAATAAGGTATGTGCGAATAAATAGATACCTTATTGGCAATGATCATTAAATTGCATGACATTATATTCATGTATATGTGTGGGTTTGTTGATTTGCATAGTATGCATTTATTGAAATATTATTTGAGCGCGCGGAACGGCAATAAACATGTTATATTTCGCATGTAAATACTGGAACCATCGAAACATGCACACGAGGTTGGGCAACAACAATTTGACAAGTGGCTTCGCAATTATACTCAAATCGTAGAACTATCCGTACTTTTGCTTGTGTTAGTTATATTTCTTCTGTTGTTATGTGTATAAAGTTTGCGTGTAAAAATGCGTTTCATATTGAAAATTCACAGATGTGTAACCCAATCGTTAAATCAATACAAAAACAAAAGTGTCACAAAGAGTTTTTCTTACAGCAGGTATGTGTAAATAAATATATTCAATTAAATTTGAGCTAAAAGGAGTTGGCCAAGCTAGGTAAACTTGACACCTGCTTGACGTTTATCGTGCGGAATAGGTGAGCATTCATCGCGGGAGGTAAATGTTATTGTCTGTTTACACATAACAATTTTTTATTATCTAAGTTTTTTATTGTGGATACAAAAAAGAAGCGGGAGGAATTTTAATTGCCGATATCAAAAAATACATGTTATTTTAGTTTGATGACTATTTAACGGTTACCGTAGCCGAACGGTTTGGTGCGTGACTACCATTCAGAACACCGATTGGACTACCGCTGAAGCCCCCAAATACATAATAGAAAAAGGTCCTAACAGTCGCTTCTCGGCAGATAATGACAAACTTCCGAGTGTATTTTTGCCATGAAAAAACTCCTCATAAAAAAAACTTCTGCTGTTCGGAGTCGGCTTAAAACAGTAAGATGTCCCATTTGCGGAGCAATATCAGGTCGGCCAAACACCCACAACGGGTGTAAACGCAATTATATACATACATATATGTATATTAAGGATGACAGATACCAAGTTTGCTGTTGTTGTTGTAGCAGGTTTGCTCTTTAACTATGGTGAAATAATCTTTTCACCATGTATAATTACCACGATGAAGAGAATGATTAGGTGGCGCCATCGTGGTACCGTTACTTTACTCTCAGCGAATTGAACAATAGCACCTGAATTTCGTGACGTTCCCTAATCCAATTGATGATAATTGTGACCAGATTACCATTTTCGCAACTTGATTTATCTTCTTGAAATTTTTTAGCCTCTTCTAATTAAAATGTGATACTTATAATTATACAAAATATAAATTAAAAAAAGATCAGCTTTACTTTTTAATCATCTGGTCACATTATCAGCGATTGCGATTATTGTTGGTGTTGGTGATTATTCGTGTGTTATTTGGACGTGTGCTAAAGAGGCCACAGATGGAAAACAAAGGGACACAATCGGTTGAAATCAAGAACGATAGAGAAAGAAATTGCGCCTTCCGAATTCACCGTGTCGTAAGAGTCCATCAATATATAAACAAAAGGAAGGGGAATTACTTGTTTGTGAAGAAGAAGGGTAGGCGAAAGCAATGTAAACAACCAAACACAAGAAATTATACGCACACACATTCTTTCTAGCTACGGCGTCTTCCACATAAAAACGCTAAACTGCATTTGAATGTATATGTATGTATATTCATTTGTGCTTTAACAATTTATCACGCATTTGCATAAATTAGTTTAGTTTTAATCTCACAAATCTCAATACTACCAAGCCATTCACTAAATTTTCACAAACATGTAAATTCTCCTTTTGTTTGTTTTGTATTGTCAAAATCGCGAAAAAAGTAACTGTTTTGGGAAGGCGCCACCATAGTACTCAATTCGCTTTGGTTAAAACTCATTCAACAGATGTCATATGATCTTAAAAGCTTTGTCTAACGAATACATCCAAGAATTACTTTTATGCACATATATCGGGTGTTTTTTAGGAGCTTGAGAACTTAAAATTATAATACAAAACAGAAATATTGTTGGAATGCATTTTTTTATTATAATCTGGTATAATTTTATGGCATTTATTTTTTGAATATGATATCCGGCATATTTCCGCCGCAGCTACCACTACATGGTCCATTCGATCAGTCCAATCGTTAATGGTGGCTTGAATATTGCAATAAATCGATTGTTAAGCGCGGGTATGGCAAGTTGCACCGCCTTCTTGGAACCAAAGGTCGTCGCTGATTAATTTTTGGAAACAAAAATTCAATTCTATTCTTAGCTGTCAACCATAGTTGTCGATATCAGTAGTTCTCATGCAACTAAAAAAAACACCCGATATAAAGTTCTAAGTACTTGTGATGCTATTCGAGTAAAAGCTTTTGTTTAGCCGCATAAAACGATCTTATTTACATTATCATTCAAGGAACATTCGCAATGATAACCGGTTGCTACAGTGTTGATAAATATACATTCGTGCATAATTTATATCGTGGCGGCCTATTCACTAATCCTCCAATACTGCTAAATTCCTATTTTTTTAAACGTGAATTATCTAAACAAAAAGTGGTAGAAGTTAAATTAATATAGAGTAACAGAGCTTTTACGACTATATGTATGTAAATGTAGTTGGGTTTTTACTTTTTTTTCACTAAACGTGAATCACCGGCATGTTCGTTATTCGTTAGCACGAGTGCGGTACCCACGAACGGTGACCGATGAAAACCAATGACGGGGAAGAACCCATCTCAAATGGCGATTCCAAATAATACGATGAACTACGAGTGAATATACTGAAGTTCATTTTAAATCGTACACTTGATCGGAACAGTTGTGAATTGCGCAGAAAGTTTCACACAGAGTTATAGATATATAAAAAACCAAAAAGTAAATAGTCCAACAGTAAAAATATTGTATATTTGTACAATATATACCTCGAAATATGTTTAGCAACATATACTCATGTTGTTAGTGCAACAAGTGCTGCGGTTGCGATAACTCGAAGTAAAAGTGATTAAACGCGAACGTCGATCACACCACATGGTCGTATTGTATTTATATTAAAAAGAAGTTTGAACAAAAGCATTCCTACTAATTTTTCAAAAAAAGATAATAGAACTAAAAAGTCAAAATGATTAACGAATATATTGACATGGACACGCATAGTATTCGATGCGTGAGCGAATCATCAAACGCAAGCACAAGTGGATATTCAACTATGTCACCAGGCCCTGTTAATACGCAGTCAACACCGCCTTCACCTTCACAATCTCCATCGACTTTATTACAGTCAGAATTTTCAAATTTAAACTTACCCTCTAGCTCGCCGCATAACCAACCATCTTATGCCACATTGCAAAATGCAACTCTGGGATACAACCAAAGTGTTCATCCCTCGACAGCAGCAAATAACTACATAAATTACAACATGCCAGTTACCGGAATGTCTTCAGCTATGGTTACATTACCACAACATCAGTATGGTGGGCTGCATCCACAAATATTGTCAAATATTACGCCCACGATGACAACTTTATCACATGGAAAATATCCTGCGGAATTGCGCATACTAGAACATCCAGTTGAAAAGTTTCGTTTTCGTTACAAATCGGAAATGCATGGAACGCATGGCTCACTGAATGGCGCCAATTCAAAACGTACTCCCAAAACATTTCCTGAGGTAGAATTGTACAATTTCAATGGTAAAGCGGTTATACGGTGCAGTCTTTTCCAAACAAATCTTGAAAGTCCACATTCGCATCAGTTGGTTGTGCGAAAAGATGACACAGACATTTGTGACCCACATAATTTAATTGTTTCACCTGACCGCGGCTATGTAGCACAATTCCAAAATATGGGTATAATACACACTGCAAAAAAGTTTATATTCGATGAGTTGTTGAAGAAAAAAATGGATCGTCTGAAGTTTGAATTAGGCAGGAATGAATTAACAACAAAGGAGGTTCAGGAATTGCACAAAGAAACAGAAAAAGAGTCTAAGGAAATGAATCTAAATCAGGTGCCTAATTGAAAATTTATTTGTTGTGGCCAACATTTTGAGTTGCATTTACGTGTTGCTACAAAACCCGATTGGCTACTTTAATAAATTGTCATATATTTGTTGATATTTATTTTTCATATTACAGGTCCGCTTATGTTTCGAAGCATTCAAAGTAGAGGATGATGGCTTGACGTACACTCGCATAGCTGCTCCTGTCTACACAAACCCCATCAATAATCGGAAATCTGCTCAAACTGGTGAACTCCGCATATGTCGTCTCAGCATTGCCACCGGAAGCGTGTCTGGAGGAGATGACCTTATTTTGCTGGTGGAAAAAGTAAGCAAGAAAAATATAAAAGTACGTTTCTACGAATTCAACGATGATGATGATCTTGTTTGGGAAGCATATGGAAAATTCCGTGAATCTGATGTGCATCATCAGTATGCGATCGTTTGTCAGACACCTCCATATAAAGACAAAGACATAGATAGAACTGTAGATGTCAACATAGAATTGGTGCGTCCTTCAGATGATGAACGTAGTTTCCCGCCGGTAACTTTCCGATACAAACCACGCGATGTTGTTGTGTCACGTAAGCGTCGTCGAACCTGTTCTAGTGCCACGAGTAGCTCCGGCTCAGGCAGTTCTCTAAGTTCGTTTGAATTGCCGAAACCAGTGCAGGAACAAACGGCTAACATGAAAATGGAAGCACAACCCCAAATGCAATATACAGACATGGGAGGTGCTTATGGCTCCAACCAGCCAACCATCAGTGAAGAATACGATAAAAATTTACAAATCAGCAAATTAATTGGCAGCGAAATATTCAAGGAGTATATGCATATGAACTCCGAGGAGTTGGCTAAAATTTGCCCAACAGATTCAGTAGAAAATATATCTGGTATAGGTATCTATGATGAACTTTCAACCGGTACACTTGTAGAGGATGGTACGTCCTCGACATCTTTGACAAACCGCCAACTTTCCAGTGACATGCGCAAACTTTATAGAAAATCTATATTAGGAACTCCTGTGGATGTGCAAATAAATAGTTATTTACAGCGTATTTTTAAAATATTCGATGAAATACGAACCGCAAGGAATTTGAGTGAAGATCAGCTGGCCAAAGCAGCTAAAGAAGTCGATGATATATTTACCGAACATTCGGAAAGAAATGAATTACGTGAGAGCATTCTACATGAGGTTATTGTCAGCGACAATCCGAAATTAGTAATTAAAACCTGTTCTGTATTGGAATACTTCAAGCTAAAACATCTTTTTAGCAAAGTACTAAATGCACGCAGTGAGAGCGCATTGCATACAGCGTGTCTTTACAATCGTATAAAATACATTCGACCACTTTTAGGTCTCGGCTGCGATCCAAATATCCAAAATAGCGATGGAGATACAGCGCTTCACATTGCTGTGAAGGAACACCATCAGAATTGCATTGAGAGTTTTCTCAATCGCGATGTAACGCTTGATTTGACAATTAAGAACGACGAAGGTTTCACACCTTTACATTTAGCCATTCGGCAAAAAAATTATGATGTGGCAAAGAAGTTGTTGCAGCACGATCGACGTGCGGCGCTTGTGCCGAATGCAAAAGAACGCAATAATGCCTTACATATGGCCGTATTGCAGTCAAATTTTGAATTTGTGAAATTGATACTGGATACAACAACACAAAATGTAGCCGAACTTATGGGAGCATCTAATGCAGCTGGGCGTACTGTTTGCGATTTGGCCAGAGAACTTAAGTCAAAGGTGGGAAATCAAATCATAACATACTTCGCTTCGTTAGGTTATAATACCAACGCTAGCGATAGTTTGGTTATTAAAGAAGAGGAGATATCTTCCTCCTCAACTGAAGAAGATGAAGATAATGAAACTGCACCATCAGAGACGAATATGTCTGATCAAATCAAAGATATAGGCAAAATAAGAATTAAGGAAGAATTCATAGGCATGGGGCTGGACGATGCAGACAAGTGTGAAGTAGCGAAAAGTCAACCAAGTACTTTTGATGGATTATTGTGTGATGAACGCAAGTATCGAAATCTTGTAAATGCTTTAAATGTACAGGATAAATGGAAGAGATTGGCGGTGCCATGCAAAATGCAACATTTACTTTGCTTGTGGACTAATGCCGACGATATGTTGGATTATATGCGCAAAAACATTGAATACGACACGTTTGTGTCGGCGTTAGAGCTCGTAGATAAACAGACATTAAAGTTGCTGCAAGATACATAAGCACTTACCTATTCGTTCATATAATTTTATACGTGGAAAATATAGATTATAGAAAACGTAAGCAAATCTGCTTAGATAAATATTTATTCCATATTACAATAATTTACCTGTACATTATAGAAATTATAATTTTGTCTTAACTTCAAAACAACAAATACAAGTATGTACATATGTGCAGAAAAGTAGTGAGTTTTCGCTTGTAGAAGGCGCACGATGTATGTAATTACCTATATAGGTATATTTAGAATTCATTAAGTTAATTTTGAAACTGTAACAATATTAATTGAGCAAATAAACTCGTATACTTATGTTGAAAAATTCGAAAGATATCGTGATTTCTACCATATTCAATGCATTTTAACTTTTAATTTCTTATGGAAATAATTTTTTGGGCTTCTAATAATTGTATAATAGATGCACATGTAATTATCATGTTTACGCACTTATATTTACATATATACATATTACCTATATGTATTGACGTAGGTAAGAGTTACTCATTTGATAAATGTGTGTGGGTTCGGGAATGTAGTTCATTGACATACATATACATATGTATACTTCTATGGCTGCTATTATCAATATTTCCGTGAATTATTCGGGGATTCACAATTGTAAACACTTCCGAGGAAATACTACCGCAATGAATCTGAGCACTAATATTGATAAAAACATTCTTATACATATTTATTTATTATTAATTTTATTTCTACATTGTGATTACTTTTTCCCATTTCCTTAGCTGGCTGTTAGCGCGAATTCATTATTTGCCAATGCAGTGCGGTAACGTGGTCATGGGTAAATCCCTATAATACATATAAATATACACATACAGATTTATGTGCATGCAAACATTGACATTCTCATTGTTGTGCTTATTGTGCATTCTGCGGTTTGTTCGTTGTTATTGTTTTGGCACAGTAAGCAGTTGCTAAGTTTTGTAAATCCCCTCAAAACGATATTTAATTCCGCATCAAGCGTGGAGGCGGTGAAGTTACCTTATATACCCGTACACTAGTCACAAAAAGTTAACGTACAGGATCAGTTGCAATTTTAATTCTTTATTACCTTTGAATATTAAAAGCGCAATTTTTTTTTCTATTTAATTTAATTGTCGAAACATAAAATTCGTTAATCCTTCAAATATAATTGTAAAGGGTTATAAATTTAGAGATATCGGATTTGAAATTGAAATAAAACAACGAAAATTCAATCTTTATTATTTTTATGTAGAACCATTCATGATATTTATAAATAATCCCTTTCTAATTTTGGCCGCGACTGCGCCGTAATTCGGTCATTCGTAAATACTAATGTTGAATGACTCGCTGTAGGATTACGGTCGGTACTCGTGAATAATTTTAGTAATATTGGCTTCCAATGCCTTAATCGAAGCTGGTTTATCCACAAAGTATTTGGACTTTACATACCCCCACAAATAAAAGTCCAAAGGTTTGATATCACACGATCTTGGAGGCCAATCCACTGGTCCAAGACGAGAGATAACTAACAAACGACTCAGTAAATCCATTGTTTCACGGACTGGCAAGTAGCGCCGTCTCGTTGGAACCAAATGTTGTGATCACGGGCTTCAATTTCCGGCATCAAAAAGTCGTTTATATGGCGCGAATGCGTTTGCCATTTACTGTTACATTGGCGCCAGCCTCGATGATTCCTTCAGCCTATTGGTCGCACCAAACGATTGTATTATATGGATGTAATGGCTCCGGGCTTATCTTCAGCATAAACACGACCATTTTGCTTATTGACCTAGCTATTAAGCCAAAAATGGGCCTCATGTATGGGCAATAAGTTGGTCTGAGCGCGCAATGAACACTTTTAACAGAGCATCGATTTTCATAATACAATTCTTAGATTTGTAAAGGTTGTTGAGGAGTAAGTCTTTCCATGATTATATGTCAATGAATACTGAAAAAAATTATGTATTTCGTTGGCAGTGGTCACGCGTGAACTGTCGAAAAACTCCTTTTGGCAGAAGTACCCCCAAAACCGGAGTAGGACACATTTGGACTATTTCTGTGTTAAGACATGTATTGTTACAAAGAAACACCAAAGTTATTCTAATCTAAACGTTAACTTTTTCTGCATTTTTCAAATGTATTTATTGAGCCACTGAGTTTATTTTAATAGTTTTGAAATCCTTTTGTACTGAACGACTGAATTCTAATCTCTATGTAAAAACATATTTACAAATCTATTTTTTCATTTGTTCAATAAAGGAATATGTGTCCGTTAACTTTTTCTGATTAGTGTACATGCGCGTATGGATAAATGTGACTTTGCCACACCTTTAAGAAAAATAGATCAGCTTCTATATTTGCAATTATGACGCATAAAGATATATGTAAAATATTTAGTGTACAATAATATGAGAATATATGTATGTATGTAATTGTAACTGGTAGCGGGCATAGCCGATTGCTTTTTCGTATAACTACTATTCATTTTACCCAAGGATCGATGACCACTCTGGACAAATAATCTCAAATATTCTAAATAGTTTTTTTCTATTGTAATATCAGCAGTCTTTTGGCAAAAGCTACTCAGAATAGAATAGAAGAAAACAGAATATCAAGATACTCACTACGAATTGGAGGAGAAACTTAGCCAGATATCTGCCAAAGGATAAATGCGAAAAAGAAACTGTATTTCTTGAAATTAGCATGGCTAATATTGAATAATATTTTTTCTCCAGCTTTTGTTGTCTTTTGTAAATCTAAAACGTTCTGAACATTTGCTTCTACTTATAAAATTAATGTCTTCGTCTAACTCTTCCTCATTATAGAAGGTGTAATAAAATACCACATATTATTGGAAATCCATACTTTAAATAAAGTTTGATAATAGGAGAGGATAATTTCATAGTTGCCAAACTTGATATTACGTCATCCGACAACTTCAGTTGTTGTTGTTGTTGTTGTAGTAGCATAAACATTCCCCATCTTTACATGGGGAATGCTGCTGGAGTGACAGTCCTTGGCCGGATATAAATCCGGGTCGTTTCGGTAACGTAGAACCGACTGTGTTGGAAACGTCAACAACTTCAGTATCAGCCCCAGGTAGCACACGGTCTCTTTGACTACGTGCGCTTTTTTTTCTATCGCAGTACTTGTAGTGTGTACAGAGAAGTTGTGACGAGAGGTAACTCATGTAACATAGAATATCTTCAGATGATTAAGGGCCGGTATTCCAGTTAAATATGCGTATTATTTCAGAATCCGAACCGGTCTTGCAGTTCAAACAAAACAAAGGTTGCAATCATTTTTTTTAATACCTTTTTGGTGAACTTATTATTTAAATTACTTTTTATTTAGACACAAATAAGACATAGTATTTTATGTTATACTTAAAAATTAAAGAAATTACCTTAATAATGTGACATTTCAATAGCCATACTATTAAGAAGATATTAATATAATATAAGAGTTGAGGAGTGTGCTGAAGGTAAAGGTAACTGAACAGGTTGTTGGGCGTAGTAAAAAATTATAGAGTAAGCAGCCAATGTGAAGCGCTTAAGATTTCCACAATTGTACAGTCTTAACGAAAATATTCTTCACGTTGCAGAGTTCTTTGTTCTTATTTCTTTGAACATTTTCGGAAATATGATTTGTGTTAAATTTAAGCTAAATTCTAATACATAGTATACAAAAAATTAAAATATTAAGTAAAAGTAAAAAATATAAAACTGAAATAAAATAATTTTACTTTCTATCAACATTCTACAATATATATATATATGTAAGGATTATAAAGGGTGATTTTTTAAGAGCTATAGGCAAGTTTTTCAAAAAAACACACTCAAAATTTAGAAAAATGCATGAAATTTTTATTTAAATCGATAGTACAGTCCATATAATTTAATGTTTGAAGATTATTTCATGCAAATGTTGACCGCGACTGCACTTCAAATGGACCCTCCGCTTAGTCCAATTTTGGCATTCTCTTTCCAATGTTTCGGCCGGTATCTCACATATAAATGCTTTAATGTTGTCTTCCAATGCGTTAATTGAAGCAGGCTTGTCTGAATAGACATGAGCTTTAACATAGCCCCACAAAAAATAATCCAAAGGCGTTATATCGCACGACCTGGGTGGCCAATTGACAGGTCCCGAACGTGAAATAAAATGTTCACCGAACTCGCCTCTCAACAAGTCCATTGTTACGCGTGCTGTGTGGCATGTGGCACCGTCTTGCTGAAACCACATGTCATGCAAGTCGAGCTCTTGCATTTTGGGCAAAAAAAAGTTGGATATCATTTCACGGTAGCGCTAACCATTCACAGTTACGTTACGATTCGCAGCATCTTTGAAGAAGTACGGTCCAATGATACCTCCAGCCCATAAACCGCACCAAACTGTGATCTTTTCTGGATACACTGGTAGCTCTTGCAATTATTCTGGCAGATCTTCACTCCAAAATCGGCAATTCTGCTTATTTAAGTACACATTGATCCGAAAATGAGCTTCGTCGCTCAACACAATTTTTCGATAAAAAAGTGGATCTTACACTTTCTTAACAGAACACGCATTTTTATAATAAAATTCAATGATTTGCAAGCGTTGTTCGTTTGTAAGACGATTCATGGTTAAATTATAGACCAAACTGAAGATGTTTGACAGTGAAATAAAACAAGAAACGTCCGTCAGTTGTTTAAACCAACTGTTTAAAAAGATAATAGCTAAAAAATCACCCGTTATAAGTTAAATATTAATTGTCAATAGTTGCATGCCTTTTGGTCACCACTGTATATCTAACGGATTTCGAGTACAATTGACTATTCTGAAGTATACTCGTATGTGATGTTTTTTGAAATGCATGTTACTGATTTCAAGAATATTTAGCACTTCTGTAATACATTTGACTATTTTGAAGTACATTCTACATTTTACAACTGAGTGTCACTCATTTAATGTCACAACGCAAAAATGTGTGAAAAGAGGCTTCAAAAATGTTCGATTTATCCCCGTCATTTGAAAGTCTTTAGTTAGTTTTGAAAAAGTAATTTTCCTTTCATGACTGAGCGAGCATACATACCTAAGTATGTATGTATTTATTTGCAGATGTTATGGCATATTTTATAGGGGACTTTTCGAGCTTTATAATGTGAATTAAAAATTTCATGACTTTTGATAACCTCGATTTAGAGTACATACTATATACATACATATATATGCACCTACACACATTCATTAGCCAATAAGCGAAATGACGTTAAATAAAAATTAGCTTATATGTACATAATTTGCAGATATTTAAAAGATATGTGTTGCTTCATCAATATTTTGTAATACAAAAAACAAAATGTAGTGTTTAGTTCTATTACTTGTCTCAAAAACCACAACTTTAACTGAACTAGATCGGGAATGCATATTGTATTTGGTCTAGCTAAGCATTATTCGAAGGATATAGAGAATGAGACAGGATTCACACGCATCCAAAACGTTGCAAAATTTAGGAAAAATTAACAATTTAGATATCTCTAAAACTCGCGTTGCATTTATTAAGTTCTGTTCCGTTTGCTAGTGAGGTGTGGAATGTATGTACGCCGTTTTTGTTGTTGTTGTTGTTGCTTAAAATAAGTTTGGATCTCGTCTGTAATTGTAGTAAAGTCTTTCGACGTACCTAGAAGGTTGCTCCACTTCCAGTTGGTATGATGATGTGGTTCTTTCGGTAGCATATTGCTCGCTGAACAGGGTTTAATTTTTCTTTACATAGTAGCGTATATGCCAAACTAAATAGATGATGCTAGAGGGATATCGTTGTTTTCCCGGCAAGAGTTTTTCTCTATAATCTCTAGAATCAATCGGCGTTTTACCTCAAATAATGCGAAGGGCCTTGAGTGTCGCTTGGCTGAAACTTAAGATAAAATTATGGCAATTGTGGAGGAATGCAGCTGGAGTGATAGTCCTTGAACGCATATAAATCCGTATAGTTCCGGTAACGTATAGTATAACCGACTGTCGTGGAAACGTTAATATCTGCACAGGTTTGTACTTATGCACCTCCGATTGGGAAATGTTCCATTCCTCAACTCGTTAACACAAACATTTCTATCCCGAGACTGAAAATATGGTATAAATATTTTCTCTTGAGTTATTAGCGCAAGGTTCGCATTTAATTTTCTTAAGATATATGTAAATTATTCGAAAACCGTTATAATCTCTTTCCTTCTATAGCAGAACTCTCCATTTTTTCATTAAAAGAGTGAGCCACCTCCATTATATATTACAGTAGTAAAACATACAGAAGTGCAACGATTTATGAGGATTAACTAGTTTTGCTACAAGTAAAATTTACTCATTTGTTCAATATTACGAACATTTTTTTGAAACTACAAGTGCTTTTCTTCTGTTACACAAATTTAAAAGAAATATTTCTATAGTTCGCAAACATAAACTTGATTGTATATTTTACATAGATCACTAAAACTATTGAACAAAAACTCCATTTTCTTTTCAGTCATGAGGCACAAATCATCGATGGTAAGGCAATAGCCGATAAGATTAAAACCGAGCTCAAAAAAGACATCGCCGATTATATCGCGCAAGGGAATCGTGCACCTACGCTCTCCGCCATTTTAGTTGGCAGCGATCCAGCCAGTCAGATATATGTGAAAAATAAGATGCTGGCCGCCAAAAACGTTGGCATCAATAGCAACACAATCGAATTGCCCGAAATCACAACACAGGAAGAACTCTTAAATTGCATCAAAAAGTTGAATAATGATACGGGTGTTGATGGCATACTAGTACAATTACCCGTGCCTAATCACATAGACGAACGTACCATTTGTAATGCAGTGGCTCCATCAAAAGACGTTGATGGCTTCAATGAGATCAATGTCGGTCGCTTGGCACTCGACATGAAGAGTATCGTACCGGCAACACCATTAGGTGTGTACGAGTTGTTGCGACGCTCTGAAATAACCACTTTTGGTAAGAATGTAGTGGTGATTGGACGTTCCAAGAATGTTGGCATGCCAACGGCAATGCTCTTACACACAGATGGGCGTCATGAAACGGAGGGCATGGACGCTACTGTAACCATTTGTCATCGCAATACGCCACCCGAGCAACTCAAGAAACATTGTCAGGGGGCAGATATAATAGTCACAGCCGTCGGCAAACCGAGACTTGTGCAGCGTGACATGGTAAAGCCTGGTGCGTGCATTATCGATATTGGTATAACACGCATACAGGATCAAGAGACGGGTAAAACTAAACTTGTCGGTGATGTCGATTTTGAAGGCAAGTGTTTTATGAAGTTCCTTTTTAGAAGCATTAATATACGTATGTGCATATTGATTTCTTTTATAGAAGTGCGTAAAGTGGCAGGCCACATAACACCAGTACCTGGCGGTGTTGGACCCATGACAGTAGCCATGTTAATGAGCAACACCTTCACGGTTGCCAAGAAACTTGCTAAAACAAGGCATACCAATGCTTTCAACGGCAATTAAGAAGCTGGGAATTAAAAATCTACAGATGTATTTTAAATTATAATTTTATTACCATAGTATTTTTTCGTATAAATTGTACATGTCTCCATAATGTATTGTACTAGTATAACCAATGTAGAAGAAATTTCTACATACAAAAATATGTACAACAACAACATTTTCTAAACGAATACTACTTCTATGTAAGCTAAAAATGTTTGCCAACAAGACTATCCCCATGACATTTTATGAAATTAAAGTAACAAAAAGTTACCCGAAAACGTAAACTTGTGATTATTCATCAAAACTTTAGGTTATCTAACCGAGCGTTCATATTTGAATTGTAAAGTATGCCTCAAACGAAAGTCATCAAAACTTGCTATTCCATGCATATGTTCCCCTTTGTTTTTTTGTCTGGCACGAGGAAGAAAGTAACTACCAGTATTCTTTTTGCTACTATTTTGTTTTATTGGCATATGAAATTCAAAAAAAAAAAATTAAGAACGGTAGAACGTAAGGTAATTAAAAACAAAATATGTATGTAAAAGTGTTCAACACTCTTCACTTCTTTCTCGTTTCTACAACTGCGACAGAAGTCAATTTAGCGAAACCCGGTGTGTTTCCATTCGGCAAAGCCTGGCTAATCCAACGCTATCGGACTGAATACATGCCTGCCCTGGAAAGAGTTCAGACTTGGGCACTCAAAAATTCTCGGATCTTTTCGGGGAGCACATAGGGAGCTAGAATGCACTGTTTTCAAAATAATTTTTCCACACGAATTCCAGAAAGGTGTGAATGGGACAGTGGATATCTTCATTGACGGCTCAAGACTAAATAAAAAGATCAGGAGTGAGGATGCGTTATAGGTCAGGGACTTGTCTGTTGCAACACAACTGCTCACTATCTAATCTGGCAGCCAAGCTACCATAAAATCTCTTCTTCTTCTTCTTAATTGGCGCGATAACCGCTTACGCGATTTTGGCCGAGCTTAACAAAGCGCACCAGTCGTTTCTTTCTCGTGCTAACCGGCGCCAGTTGGACACACCAAGTGAAGCCAAGTCCTTCTCCACCTGATCTTTCCAACGCAGAGGAGGCCTTCCTCTTCCTCTGCTACCACCAGCTGGTACCGCATCGAATACTTTCAAAGCCGGAGCGTTTGTATCCATTCGGACGACATGACCCAGCCAACGAAGCCGCTGGATCTTTATTCGCTGCGCTATGTCTATGTCGTCGTAAAGCTCATACAGCTCATCGTTCCATCGTCTGCGATATTCGCCGTTGCCAACGTGCAAAGGTCCAAAAATCTTACGCAGAATCTTTCTCTCGAACACTCCAACCGTCGCTTCATCGGATGTTGTCATCGTCCAAGCTTCTGCGCCATACGTTAGGACGGGCATGATGAGAGTCTTGTAGAGTGTTAGTTTTGTTCGTCGAGAGAGGACTTTACTGCTCAGTTGCCTACTTAGTCCAAAGTAGCACTTGTTGGCAAGAGAGATTCTACGTTGGATTTCAAGGCTGACATTGTTATCGGTGTTAATGCTGGTTCCTAAATAAACGAAGTCTTTTACAACCTCAAAATTATAACTGTCAACAGTGACGCGAGTGCCGATACGCGAGTGCGCCGACTGTTTGTTTGAAGACAGGAGGTACTTCGTTTTGTCCTCGTTCACCACCAAACCCATTCGCTTTGCCTCTTTATCCAGTTTGGAGAAGGCAGAACTAACAGCGCGGTTGTTAAGGCCGATGATATCAATATCATCGGCATACGCCAACAATTGTACGCTCTTATAAAATATTGTGCCTGAGCGATTAAGTTCTGCGGCTCGTACGATGCTCTCCAACATCAGGTTAAAGAAGTCACACGACAGCGAGTCACCCTGTCTGAAACCTCGTTTGGTATCAAACGGTTCGGAGAGGTCCTTCCCAATTCTGACGGCGCTGCTGGTGTTGAGCAACGTCATCTTACATAGCCGTATTAGTTTTGCGGGGATACCAAATTCAGACATCGCTGCATACAGGTAACTCCTTTCCGTACTGTCGAATGCAGCTTTGAAGTCGACGAAAAGATGGTGTGTGTCGATTCTCCTTTCATGGGTCTTTTCCAAGATTTGGCATATTGTGAATATTTGGTCGATGGTAGACTTTCCAGGTCTGAAGCCACACTGATAAGGTCCAATCAGTTGGTTGACGGTGGGCTTCAGCCTTTCACACAATACGCTCGCTAGGACCTTATAGGCGATATTTAGAAGACTAATCCCGCGGTAATTGGCACAGATTGCAGGATCGCCCTTCTTATGGATTGGGCAGAGCACACTTAAATTCCAATCGGCAGGCATGCTTTCATCCGACCATATTTTGCATAGGAGCTGATGCATGCACCTTACCAGCTCCTCGCCGCCATGTTTGAATAGCTCAGCCGGCAGTCCGTCGGCGCCCGCGGCTTTGTTGTTCTTTAGCCGTGATATTGCTATTCTCACCTCGTCATGGTCGGGTAACGGAACGATAATTCCGTCGTCAACGATTGGGGTATCGGGATCTTCACTTTCTCTACGACATGCGCAGCTGTCACTGTTTAACAGGTTCGAGAAGTGTTCCCTCCATAATTTAAGATTGCTCTGTACGTCAGTCACCAGATCACCGTCTTTGTTCTTACAGGAAAACGCCCCGGTCTTAAAACCTTCTGTAAGCCGCCGAACTTTCTGGTAGAATTTTCGGGCGTTGTTCCTATTGGCCAGCATCTCAAGCTCCTCGCACTCACGTATTTCGGCCTCACGTTTCTTCTGTCGGATAATACGTCTCTCTTCCTTTTTCAGCTCTCTGTAGCGATCCCACATGGCTCGCGTTGCGCCCGATCGCAGCGTGGCTCTATAGGCGGCATCTTTTCTTTCGGCGGCAGCATGACATTCCTCGTCGTACCAATTGTTTTTTCGGGCTCGCCGGAATCCGATTTCTTCTTCGGCGGCGGTACGTAGGGAACGAGAAATGTTGCTCCATTGCTCGCGCATGCCGGTGTGTTGGGCAGTGCTCTCCGAGAGCAGGAGTGAGAGTCGAGTGGCGAATCTTCTGGCTGTCTGTTGTGATTGCAGCTTTTCGATGTCGAACATTCTTTGTGTAGGTAGATATACGTTTTTTGCTGCACAGAGGCGTGTGCGCAATTTGGCTGCAACAAGGTAATGATCCGAGTCGATGTTGGCTCCTCGGATCGTACGTACATCTAATACACTAGAAGCGTGTCTTCCATCTATCACAACATGATCGATCTGGTTTCGCGTTTTTCGATCAGGGGACAGCCAGGTAGCTTGGTGTATCTTTTTATGCTGGAATCTGGTGCTGCAGACTACCATGTTTCGGGCCCCGGCGAAGTCGATCAGCCTCTGTCCGTTGCCGGATGTTTCGTTGTGCAGGCTGAATTTTCCGACTGTGGGACCAAAAATTCCCTCCTTGCCCACCCTGGCGTTGAAGTCGCCAAGCACGATTTTTATGTCGTGGCGGGGGCAGCGCTCATAGGACCGTTCCAAGCGCTCATAGAAGAAGTCTTTGGTCGCATCGTCCTTCTCTTCCGTCGGGGCGTGGGCGCAAATTAGCGAGATGTTAAAAAATCGCGCTTTGATGCGGATTATTGCGAGACGCTCGTCCACCGGAGTGAACGACAGTACTTGGCGACGAAGTCTCTCTCCCACAACAAATCCGACACCGAATTTGCGCTCATTTACATGGCAGCTGTAGTAGACGTCGCAAGGTCCTAGGTTTTTCTTACCTTGCCCCGTCCATCGCATCTCTTGGATGGCAGTGATGTCAGCCTTTACTCTCACGAGGACATCAACCAGCCGGGCAGAGGCACCTTCCCCATTAAGGGACCGGACATTCCAGGTGCATGCCCTCAAATCGTATTCCTTATTTCGTTTGCAGGGGTCGTCATCAGTGTTGGAAGTTCTCATCCGAGGCTTTGTTGCTGTTTTCATTGGGGGGGCTTTTTAAGTGGCGGGTCCCAAACCCAGCGCACAACCAGCTATGCTGGGATGCTTCGCCTTCTCACGTTAGCTCACTCCCGAACCGGTGTTCGGAAGCTAACCAGAGGATACGTGGGCTAATCCCGGACGTTGTGAGCTGCTTGAACCATATGTAGAAGAATCGTCCTGGCCACTCCCAAGTGAATGGCGATCAGTAACTTTCCCCACTTGCGTGGACTTCTACACATGGAACCATCCATAAAATCTCTACAGTGGTAAAATACTTCATCCAAAGTAACAGTTGAATCTAAAGCTATTCTACATGAGGCAGTGCACGATGAACTTTGTCTGGTCAAAGAGACATTCCTGGAAATTGAATCGTAGATAAGCTGACTAGGAGGGAGCAGTCGCAGCTGCAAGCGTTAAGCATTTCCACTGACCGGCACTTGCTAGAGTCCGATATCGCTGTCTAAACTCTTACTTCTTTAGATGTCTGACAGACATCCACAGTATTTTATCGTTTATCCGAAATATAAAGTAGTTTCACCACTTCACCACAAGAAAGAGCTGAGAGATATAAGCTAGCACCAAACTCGTTCCCACGACAGTCGGTTCTACGTGACCGGAGCGATCCAGATTTGTGTCCGGCCAAGGACTGTCACTTTAGCAGCATTCCTCGTATATGCACGGGGAATGTTTATGCTGCTACAACAAAAACAACCAAACTCGGAAGCTACGTCAGACTAAATCCTTATTGGAATTATATACAAATAAAGTTTTTTGATGATCGTAAACGTACTTTTATTTATTATTTATTGATGTTACATGTTCAACTTTTCCTTAATTTACTATTGTAATATACTCGCACTTTTGGAAATTGAATATCACGTTGAATGAAATTTACATTCCATCCGCTTACGTATTAGGCTCACAATCATAACATATCCACAACGTAGAAAGGTGAGAAAGTCGCCCGTTGTGTCCGTATTGCAACTTGAATCAAATTTCCGTAATCCATCTTCTTGGCGAATGCCAATATTTTGCCGACACCAGCAATAATATCTTTGGACATTGTACACTTTCAAATTATATAAAAATTGTTGATAGTAAATACATTGTAAAGGTAGTGAAATATCTAGATTTGAAAAATCTAAAGAAATAAATCTAGAGTCAAGTTTTAATATAAAAAATGACCAGCGAGCTGAACGTCTGTTTTATTTGTGCTCCTAAGCATTGTAGTTAGGCGATTGTATAATAAATAAATAACTTTGAAACGATGCCGCCAATACAAAATAGTGAAGTGTTGCGAAGAACTACAGAGTCCCGTGCAATATAAATCTTTCGTCATATCGACAGAATATTTGAAAAATCAGTTCAAGTATGTAGAAGATGTGAAGAAAAAAATTGAGTTTCTTCGAGAGTTTTAATTTTTATCCTGCCGACGATATATTTGAAATAATATTAACTATCAAGTGCGATCTACGTTCCAGCTGTAAATTCAAATAACCGTAACCATAGCAATTAGCTACTTAAATCAAACATATGGGCTTCACTGTAAACGATTAGAGGTGTCGCACCATAACGCCGTAACCATTACCGTAGCCGTATGTATCCATTGAGTCTTAGTTTTTCCCCGTAACCGTAAGCAGCTGCGAAATGCTTGACATTTATTTCGATATGTGAAATAAAAATTTGAATATTAGAAATGAACGGCGAAAAATTGACTTCGTGGAAAATTAGCCGTGTTCTTATGACAAAATGTAAATTATGTCATTAATTCTATTTCAATATTAGCTCTTTATGGTTACGGCATGACTAATCGGCAAACGCTGTAATATTGCGCCTATAGTTATGGTTACGGTCTTGCTAATTGCAGCTTTACTCTTCCCTTCATTGTTGTTGTTTTAACAGCATAGGTAGCCCTGTCTGTGTAGGCATATCATCGGTCGTCTTCGTCTAGCTCATCTAGGGGTAGGCCCAGGAAACATGCTGTTTCGACAGGTTGGGTCCAGAGGGAGAGGGGGGTAAGATGAGTCGGTTTGAGGGGGCATGTGAAGAGGTGGTTAGTGTCGTGCGGGGTACCTTCACATGCCGGACATGTGTTTGGTATGTCGGGGTCGATTCTGGATATGTAGGAGTTTAACCTGCTACAGTATCCAGAACGTAATTGTACCAGTGTTACACGAGTCTCACGGGAAAGCTGGAGCTCTTCATCTGCAATAGGTGGTGGTTGGACTCCGTCTTATACTAGCCCTGTCTAGTGTATCGCATATCTTCCCTTCATCCCTTTCTCCTATTTACACACACACCTGCACTGTGTAAAAGTAAGTCTTGCTTTGATAGTTTTATTTCAACCAGTCTTTCTAATTATATGTTTTAAGTATAGCATATTAAAATATATTTATATATAAAACATGTTTATTTATGCCGCGTTTGAAAAAAATATTTCTCTCCCAAAATCTGAGATTATAAAATAATCCTAGATAGTAACCATTTTTTTCACATTCAGCCCGGTGTTTTCTTTGTAATAGATCATTATTTTTATGCGTGTAAAAAAAAACGTCAAAGTAAAAATTAAATGAAATGGATGCCGGCAAAGAAAACAGGTCTGTAAACATAATTCTGTTTTAGACCAATCAGTTTGACATCGTTCATGTTGAAAAATCTGGAACGAGTGGTGGAGAAACATATTCGAGTGGGGGTATTGCCGAGAAGTCCACTTAGTAAAAATCAACACGCTTACCAGAGTGGAGAATCATGTGAATCAGCCTTACACGATCTTGTTAGCAAGATTGAAGCCGGGCTGGAAGCTGACGAATACACAATGGGCGTGTTCGTGGACATTGAGGGGGCTTTTGATAATGCCACTTTCGGCTCGATATGTTCTTCTGCCGAACGACACGGAGTTAATCAAGCCATTATAAAATGGATATATTCCATGCTCTCTGAGAGGCTGTTAACCGCTGGTGGGAGTAGTGATGAACAAATCACAGTCAGGGCCAAGCAGGGATGTCCCCAAGGGGGTGCGGACGACGTCTGTGCGCTAACATCGGATAAATCCTTAAGGAGGCTTTGCACGAAAGTGCAGAGGATTCTTGACAAAATCGATGACTGGTGCATGAGACAAGGTCTTTCCGTTAATCCGAACAAAACAACCATAGTCTTGTTTACGAGAAAATGGAAATTGGATGGACTCAGTCTTCCAACACTGCAAGGTGTGACACTTGGTCTTTCCAACGAAGTTAAATATCTAGGAGTAATCTTGGATAAGAAGCTGACTTGGGAGACATACGTTTCACTGAAGGTGAATCGTGCATTGAAGATTTTTCAGCAATGCCGTAGAGCCTTTGGCAAAACCTGGTGTGGTCCTATGGATATACACCGCACTTATCAGACCAATCATCACTTACGCTTCTGTGGTCTGGTGGCGACGGAGAATGGTTAAGTCCACAATCCGGGAACTATACAGGCTGCAAAGAAGTGTATGTTTATGCATCACGGGTGCCATGAGTACAACCTCTGGTGATGCCCTAAATGCTATGCTTGATTTGCTCCCCCTGGATCTTAAGATACAACAGGAAGCAATAAAAGCAATCTATAGACTCCATAAATATGGTTTCTGGCACTAAGATGGAACTTCGGGACACAGAGAAATCTTTAAGTTGCTGTCGGAGCAGTATCCACTGTTTTTGGCACCTAAAGATGACCTGATACTCACAGTTTCATTTGGAAGGAAATTTGATGTCAGATTTCCACTACGTGAGCAATGGAGCAATCCAGAATGCATTCAGGGAGGTTTGACGGATATTTTCTTTACCGATGGGTCCAAGACTGAAATAGGGTCTGGAGCCGGATGGTACTTAAACGATAGTAATAAGTATCACTATGCTATGGGAGGAATGGCAACTGTTTTCCAAACAGAAGTTTTTGCCATCCTAAAAGTAGCCGAATGGATAATCGAGAGGAGATGGAGCGGGAAACAGATTACAGTCTTCTGTGATAGTCAGGCTGCATTGAAGGTCCTGGAGAACGTGAAGCAAACCTCAAAGATTGTTCAAGAATGTAAGAAGAAGCTTAATTCTGTCTCAAGACAAAACAGGCTTGTACTTATATGGGTTCCGGGACACTCCGATGTTCAAGGAAACGAAATTGCCGACCAATTGGCCAACCGTGGATCAGCGGTGCCCCCACAGGAGCCAGAGGCAATAATCGGAATCAGTCGCGCAGGAATCAAGAATTGGATCAGCGATTATGTAGGCAATCTACATAAAGAGCGATGGTCCGGTTTGGAACGCTGCAGAACTGCAAAGTGTTTGTTACAAGTCCGACCAGAAAACTGTCAAACTTTCTACTAAAACTTAGAAGGAAAGATATTCGGTTGATGGTCGGCATCATTACAGGACACAACCCATGGGGTCAGCATATGACCACCATTGGAATCATCGAGAACCCGGTATGCCTGTCATGCTTGGAGGTGGCGGATAGCACTGAACACTTTCTATCTATCTCTATCTCTGTCTCTATTCTTTCCTATCTCTTTCTCTGATACTTTTCTCCTTCCCTCATTGACTATCTACCCCCCTTTCCAGAGCTATAAATACAATGGGATCTTTAGCCTGAGTGTTTTAGGAGCCACCAAATATCCTGGTGCTCCTTGGCTCGACCTTTTCAAATTTCAATTTCAAACATAATTCTACTAAAGTGATTGTTAGGTATTATTAACTATGCATTCATATAATAGAAAACGTGTGGCCATAAACACTTTGTCCTCTTATTACTTATTATAAAATGTAATATCGAATTTCGAATGCACATTGCTGCCATAATATTTTGAGACGTCAGTAAACTTCGTTTACAGATTTCCTCCAACTGTTCATTTTTAGTTATTCCTTCTCCTTCTAAATTAGCTATCGTTAATAATAATTAAATAAATCAAAATCACCGAAACATTAATTTATATTAAAAAAAAAACTTTCACAACAGTATTGACAGCTGTTTGTCAATTTTGCAGGTAATCTGCCATATGTGAACGGGTAGATTAATTTTGTGAATTTATTGATAATTAATGCATATGTGAACGTACTTTTGCGGCAGTTCACTGCATAAAATAAACCTCATGCCATAAACTCTGCTCTACTGATCTCCATTTGCATTACATCGCATGAGATAATTTGCATGTGATCAGCGTCCACACGTCGGGACAGTGGTGGGACGCACTTTTAAATGGTTGCATATGTAACTTGCTTATGATAAAAGTCCTATTTCCAACACTTTGTTTTAATGTAACTATCAAATGTTTAATGCACCCTGGAACCCTGTCAATTACTTGCTTTTGACTTGACAGCTGATCTAATTTTTTTAGTTAGCATAAAAACAAAAAATCGACTTTGTTGTTATGGCAGCTAATTTTGTCTTCACTGAGATACTTTTCATAAATATTTTTATTTGTGTATTACCAATTTATTTCGCTGACAAACCTGAATCAGTGCTTTCCAACGGAAATTCGTTTGAAGAGTTCGAAATGGCAGCAAAGCAGATATTCAGTCAAGATTTTGAAGTTTTTGGAAAAGTACAAGGTAAATGTAATGTTAGTTATTTCTATAGACAAATATTAAAACAAGAAATTATTTCATAAAAAAAATGCGAAATGGATAGGAGTTTTTTTCCGAAAGGTCGGTAAAAATCAGTTGATATTCTTTATTACATTCTAATAAATTGTTTTATCTTTTATGAGAACAGCATACAGAAAAGCAAGCTAAGCAGTTTGGACTTCGTGGGTGGTGCATGAATACTTCCCAGGGTACCGTACGAGGACAAATGGAAGGCGAATTAAATAAAGTCAATGAAATGTGAGCATAAATTAGTTTTTCGAAATTTTGTAAAACTTTTTGTCCCTACTAGGAAATATTGGCTACAAACCAAAGGTAGTCCAAATTCGCGTATAGATAAAGCTGTTTTTTCGGAAATGAAAGAGATTCCCGATTACACTTTCAAAGCTTTCACAATCAAGCGTTAGGAGGAGACAAATGACAATATATTGTAAAAAATCTACTGGCAAGTTTCAAAATCTAAAAGTTTCTGTATTCAAAAGCCAACTAATTTCATTAGCAGTGGATATTTATGGATGCAACCCTGAAAGTAGATAAAGCAGTTAATAGAAGAGGAGCATGACTTTTGCACATTTCAGTGTGATCATTGCCCACAATTCTGTGAAATTATATTATTAAATCGTGAAAAATTTATTCGGTGAAAGTAAAATTTAGAAAAAGCCTATTTGTGTCTAAGCTTTTATAAAGGGAGTGCATAGAAATATACAGGTATATATTTTGTGAAAGACATAAAGCAGTGCAAAGTGCGTGTTATTTCACCGACAATGCAAATGATGCCATACCTGCAATAGATATTTAGTATGGAATCACTGTATGGTTTGATTTATGTTGAAATCAATAGATTTGGAAGGATTAGAAAGGAAATTAATTGAATGTATTTGATTGAGTTGGTAGTAATATTGGAGATACCTGAATTGGTATTTTTATATTTTTATTCCTGAATGTGACATTAAAACCATAGCACTATTTGTGGCATCTCCATGCTTCGAAAAGGAATGAAGGCGGTAGAAAGAGAAATGAATGCTAGAGTAGGATGGCAAGCCTATAGTTCGTTACTTCGGCAACGAGTACGCGTATTTGTGTGGCCGATAGCAAAGGAGTAAGTAAATGAAAAACGAGTACAGCTACTATTAATTGACAGTGTGACGGAGATACGATACACGTCGGTTTAGTGTTGGCTGTGTTCGTTCGAATTCGGATGTGCAGGGCAAAGAAAAAAGTATTTCACACTTAGTAAAAATTTTTGAAAAAAGCGCAGAATAGAAAATCTATCGCGGCCGCCATTGTTTTGCTGCGCAGAGAATAAAAACGGTAGTGTATTTCGTTTTCACGGGGCGCGGGGTGAAAAAAGTGAAAATATTAAATTCGTATAATTCAAAGGCAGCGGAAAGATAATTTGGTTGGAAAAAACATTTTTCACTATTGTTAAATTGGTTTTTATCCATGTAGTGGCTCGTGGTGCTTGCTTATGTTAATCCACAGTGGCCGCCACATTCGTTCAGTTCGCCTCTAATTAAATCGAGAAGGGAACAAGGAAAGAAAGAAAAAAAAAAAACAATACAGGCGGCCATAGCATTTGAAATTATTTTGTGCTCAAGGAATAAAAATTGAAAAGTACTAATGAAAGAAGATCACTTATGTGATACATGTGTAATAGTTTCTCCTAAATTTTTGAGTGTATCAACAATAATTTTCAAAGTAAATAGCCGAATGTAAAGAATATGTACTAAAACTAAATTCTGTTCCCGTTTTGTGGTGGAAGAAGAGGAAGATCGAAAGTAAAGCAAACCTCTTGTTGTATGGCGCGATTATGAATTTGTGATGCCGTCGAAAAAATGCTATAAAATTATATAAAATACTCTGAATTACTAATAGCGAAAAAAAGAAATTCGCAGGTACGCCCGCTTATGAATTACGCCTACTTAAAAGAAAAATACTTTTTGTAATAAAGTGTTAGATTATAAGTTCTAGGGGTTTTAACGACTAATAAATATAAAGCAAACAAAATTGTTAAAACTATTTAAAAGTGGTGAAATTATTTATATGAATTCCCAACTACAAGCGACTGTATTTAATGTGCGCGGAAGCAAACCAGAGATCCTACCCCATACACAAACCCAACACTGTACTCGTCGATAAAGGAAGATGGTGACAGCGCTGTCGCTGCACGCAGAAGTCGAATATACCCAGACATTACGTCCCGTACCATGCTTGTAATAGCTATTCTACCATACTATCACGAATCATAACGTAACTTTGTGTGCGCGTATGGACGGTTTAATGATAGGGGACCAATTCAAAGCAATTTCGATGTTGCGCAGTACTTTATTTCTCTCTTTCGCTCACTTGCGTCCGTCACCTTTACCCCTGTTTGCTTAAAACTTTACTTTGCTGTAGCTCGTTATAGTGCGCATTTCTCGTTGTTTCGTTTAAACAATTCACAATAACATTTGCAGTATTGTGTGTTGAGATGTGTACCGCGACAATTTGGACTACTGTGAATGGCTTTACTCGAAACTACTTTGCTCGAGTTGGTAGCATATATCAAGTATGGCTAATTTGATGTGAAACCGAATGCGTGTTCTTTACGTTAAGAAGGTTTTTGAAGTGAAGGGTATATGTTTAAAGTGTCTCAATTTGCTTGGGAATATTGGCTTATTCTATATCCTTGAAATATACATAAGTGAACAATTCTAAAGTGTCTAAATTATACACAAAATCGTGTATGAAGCTTATGTGGAATATCTGAGTTATTGCGAAATCGCTGAAAAGTAGTCAATAACGTAACTTATGTACCACTTTACAAATTGAATTTATTAACCAGCTGAATTTGCTTTTAAATTTGTGTGTTTAAATACGATTTATCTATAAGTATTCTCCTTGTCTGGGCACACGTGAAGTTCCTGCTGATGAAATCATTGTTGCCGCGGTTTTCAATATGCTACCAATATTACTCGTTGTGGTGCAGTGCATTGTGTTTTTGTTTTATAAACTATATAACTAATCATTACGTTTACTAAACGTTTATCAGTCTGCGCTATTTACTCATATTTATCGAATGTTTTTTTCAAATGGGTCTATTGTTTTGTGTACGTTCTGTAGAATACTATAAATTTTCGATATTAGAAGCAGCAGGTACACCCATAAATATAGCGCACTATTTAAATACACTTATATTTAGTACTATAAGAACTAAAAAGTTGAATAAAACTTTTGCTGGGACATATACATGTAAATGCACGAAACTGATGGTATAACAACTGTGCAATTCCCATTTTGGTTGCATAAATAAAACCCAAGCTTGCAGTTGCTAAAATATTATAGAAATAAGTGTTCGAAATTTAATCCCAATTCGGTACTTAAAATGGTCATTCTAGAGGTAATTAATAATGCCTATCATGGATGCATTATAAATATTCACAGAGGGCTGGATCTGAATGTGCCCGGAGCGGGACCAGCTTCCATTAACAGTTCGGGGGAAATCAGAAAACATATCGTTAATATTTTAAGAGTGGTGAGTTAAGATGACTTTCTAAACATCAATTGTGCTGCATTAATTCGAAGTGAAGTTCCTGCTGCTTAAAAGAAAGGTCGATGATTCGTAATCGTTGAAGTTTTTAAAAGCAAATCGTTCATCACAGATTTTTATGATGCGAATAATTGCAGTGGTACTAAACCAATTGCATTCCGTTGGTTTTCGCATAGCAGTACTACTTGTAAAGTGCAAGCGATGTTTAGGAAGACAGCCATAACTGCCTATTCTGAGTTCTAAGTCTCTTATAAGAGGGTTGTTATTTATATAAATATAGGAACAATGAACATTAGACACTGAAACTAGTTTTATTATTTTTCAAAACATTCCCCATGATGATCGTTCGAACCAATGACAAAATAACTGGTTTGAGAGGACCTTCCTGGAATTCATCAGTGAGCAACTAGCGATTATGGATGGTGTTTACTTGCCTAGTAATGGGTTTAGTTCATCTATGTATTCTCGTGTTAACTCACCTCAATGGAGTAACTGTAAGCAATAAGGTTGCTCCAAATACGTCTCCTCAGGGCTAACATTGAGCCTAATGTGGAATCCGAAGTCTATTCCTGCTGCGTTTGCCAAAGACAGTTGCTCCCGAACTTGTCTGCGGTTACCTGAAATCAGTACAAGGGGTGAGACCATCTCAAGCCTTCTAACTTTAGGGAGTGCACCTCACGTTTTGTGTCAGGTCTCAGCATTCACGGCCTGTACTGCGCGCAATACGTCGGTGCATCTTTTAGAGTCTCGATGAACGCCGGAAGTTGTTGTTTTCCTGATGGTCATCTGGGCTTAACCGCTGGAAAAGGCAAGCTGTGCATTGTTTTCTAGTAATGCATCATCGAATGCAATATAGCATTGTGTGTTCGCCGTTACTTCGTCTCGCTTCATAATCGTAGGACGGCTACAATAAATACGACTAACTTTTCAAGTCTACACCAGGCCGGAGATCATTTCTTATGTTACATAAATTTACATTATCAATAATTTACAATATACAGCTTATACAATTTATAACCATTGTAAGACTACACACATATCAATTTGCAGATTCAGCACCTGGTAAATCAAAGTAAGCGAACCCAGGGATGCCCTGGGTGGTAATTGTTCCTTTTCAATTTCTATATTGCGACGCGTCCTCAACCTTCACTTCCAACACGATAAAAAGTTTTCGATATTGTTATCCGGCAATAGCATCAATAGCTTGTGTTCAGTTGTGAACGGTTTTTGTTTGTTTGTTTGTTAACAGTAATAGTAGCCCCGCCAGTGTCGGACATATCACCGGTCGTCTTCGTTTGCCTCATCTAGAAGTAGGCCCAGGAAACATGCTGTTTCGACGGGATGGGTCCTGAGGGAGAGGGGTGTTAGATGAGTCGGTTTTAGGGGGCATGTGAAAAGGTGGTTAGTGTCGTGCGGGGTGCCTTCACACGCCGGACATATGTTTGGTATGTCAGGGTCGATTCTGGATAGGTAGGAATTTAACCTGCTACAATATCCAGAACGTAAGATTTTTTTCAGACTTTCTTGCTTCATCATTGCAAGGAATTTCGAACTTTCCTCTACTAAATTTATGGCCTCCTTATTTACCACCCTTCGAAGTAGAAAGTTAAAGTCGATCACAATCCTACACTGACAGTCGTTAAACCCAAGTTACTGGGCGTAACTTTCTATAGTTTGCTCTCATGCTCGGCGCACACAAACACAATCCCCTTAAGTCCGAATACAGAACAAGGTTCTAAAGTCGCTAGGCCCTAGGACTTGGACGAAGAGAAAAACACACTGCTGTTGACTATTAAGGCAATTGGTAGGCCGGCTCCAAATTATGCAGCGCCCATTTGGTCACATGGTACTAGTGGCGCGCGGTGGATGAAGCTTGGTATCTGCCAAAGTACTGATATAAGTTCGCCCCTACAACATCTACACAGCTAGGCTTCTTTGCTCGATGTTAAGGTGTTACCGCAGGAACCATCCCTACCCCGATTAGGGTTTGAGCCACGTCGTAATCATGTCAGGAGCATCTCTTTAACCTTATTGACGGGATACGGGACATATCCGGATCCAGTGGTCCGGTACACATATAGATCAAAATTGGCACTCATCGGGAGCCCAACCTCCGCCCAAAAGAAGAGCTTCAAATGTCTCGTGAAAGCCACGCTACCTTAGAACAACAACTTTCAAGATATTGTAGCAAGTTAAACTCCTACCTTTCCAAAGTCGATTGCGGCATAATCAACAAATATCCGGCATTTGAAGGTACCCCACATATCACCAACTACTTATTCATCTAACATACGTCTCCCTTCGGACCGTTGCTGAAATTGATCATGCCAACTGGTTATATATATATATATCTACACCCTATATTAGGTTTCGGCCGAGCTCCTCCTCCAATTTATGGTTTTAAGAGGAGCTTTTCCATGGTAGAAAAATACACTTGAGGGGGGCTTGCCAAAGCTTGGCGAGGAGCAGCCGCTATTAGAAAACACTGCACGGAGATTCGAACCCACGCATTGCCGAATGGTAGACACGCACCAATCATTCCGTTACGGCGGCCGCCTTGGGGTTGATAATGTACTAGAACAAAAACATCAACTTAAAAATTCAATATTTTTACTTCAATGTATTTTAGTAAGAGCTTTGAATTTTCGTTGCCTTTTACTTTAGAAACATAATTTTGGTTTGTCTGCACGCGGCTGTTAAAATATATCTGCGTTAAACACTGAAGTGCAAAATTGTCTGCTATTATTTATAAATTAAATTCCGTTGAATTGGTAAAGATATAGGGTATTGAATTAGAAAGTATTATAACATACTACAGTTTTTCACTTCAGTGAATATAAGTGGAATCAAAGAATTTCTAAGAAATTTATAACTATGTTGCATAGTTTATGATGAATAAATATTTATCTCCCATATACAGGGTGCATACGGTATTTGAGGACAGGCATATATGTGGCTATCAATTCCCGAAACCATTAGTTTTATTTGTTCTCTTTCTCAGATAAGACATGGAGGACTACAACTTAAATCAAGAAATCAAGAGGATTGCAGTTATCGTCGCAGAATTTTTTAAAAATCTCTTATTTTCTTAAGTGTCTGTTGCTTCAAGACGGCGATGCAGAAACTGTTGCAATACGCAAAAACTACGAGAAACTTTCTGACACTTTCGGGTCTACTAAATTTAAATACATATATAAAAGTGGAGCCTACATATTTCATGGGTGTTTGTTCGAGCTCCTTCTGCTATTCAGTTTTAAGCCTACTCCGCAGCTTTTTGATGGCAGAAATACATTCGGTAGTTTGCCAATATCAAAATACCCTCTAAAATATAATATTAAACAACCACCTGAAGCGCCTGAGATGTTGTGCTTTTTTTGACCATGACCAAAATACCAACTGCAGAATACCAATCCTACAAAGGTTCTTGGTATCATACACATGCAGTTTTCAGCCGTTATTATGGTTGAGACCTAGGAACTATGAGAAAACATAATATTATATATATATATATATTGAAACCATAATATATATATGTATATTGATATACATATATATATATTGAAACCATAATATATATATATTTATATATATATATTATGGTTTTAGGTTTTGTGAACAACAAAGAATATGTCACTTCTTTACTGAAGGACTTCGAGGGGATTTTGCTGCATATATCGCGGTTCTAGTTTCATTAGTGAAACCGTGGATTGATAGTATGCACGATGACAGCCCACACATCTTTCAGCAAGATTGCTCCTTCACACAAAGTGAAGACGTCACCAGATTGGATGGCTGAAACAATCCGTGACCACATAACACCGAACTTATGACCGCCTAACTCTGCAGATCTTAATCCCCTGGATTACTACGTAATTAACCGTGAAACCGAAAAGCATCCTCAACACCATTTCTTCTCTAAAGGCTGCAATTAATTGGGAAATGGAAATTTTATTGATTGATATCATAGATAAGTTAATATTGTGTAAAAAATTCGTGAAGCTTCATAAAATTTTGTTCAAAATAAAATCTCATTAGTTTTACTCTTAAGTAGACCTCAAATACCGCACGCACCCTGTATTTGCATATTATTTTATAGAGATATATCTATGAAACAATACACTATTTTAATTACATTTTTTATACTTTTAGGCAGATTAGTCACCATTATGTACCTAATCACTTGATAAAAGGTTAGCATTGAAGATTGAAGTTTACTGCATGCGACGACAATCGGGATAAGGGACATCCTCGTTGCGCGCAAGAGCACCAAGTTCAAAGGATTTAAGGGTAGATACATCGCAAAAGGATATTATCCGAGGGACATATATCTTTTGCGGTTGCATTATCATACCATCAATATAATTTATAACATTAAAAATTGAGAAGTTAATAGAGACGACGACGCGCGCAAATCGCAGGCGCAGTCATAGAGTAGGTAGCAGTCGGGGTGCCGTTGAGGATGAGCCTATAGCCGAATGTGGCAATGGCGATAGCGCATTAACCGACGCTGTATTTGCCAGCAACGAAGCAGCTGCTGACGCTGCGATTATTGAGAAGCCAGATGAAGCAGCTTCCGGCAGTAACAGCATGGCACCAGCGCTCAACGAGCCAATGAGCCCCACAGAAAAGCTATCTAACTCGACTGCAAAATTCACACCTTCGACTCGTTCAACAAAAGGTGGCAGTGGCACTGGGTCGACAACACCGTTGCCTATAATCAGCGGCTGTAACAATAGTGAGAACAAGGAGAAAAGACCACGAAGAACTTCAATATCTACTCCGACGCCGTCACCGTCAGCCCCCAATTTAACGCGTGTAACACGGTCCAAAGACGCTTTTCAACGCATATTTGAGCAGGCCGTCTCACCCACCACTTTTGTCTCACAACCACCAATTGCCAAGGAGGATACCAATACATCAACAGCGACGAACAATACTTTGGACATAGGTACCACTACGACAGACGGTGAAGACGAAAGCAACAGCAGAAATACGCATCAGGACGATATAACTAATAATGAGCCAATGGGACTGAGTGTGATATTGCAAAACAAAAACGTCAATAGCTGTAATGACACAAATTTTGTTGAAACTGCTATTTCGGTTGCAGAGACGAGTGAGACAATACGTAAGGACGTCGAAACCAATTTCAACAATAACAATGACACAAGTATAACTTTTAAAAGTAACTCAACGGAGCAGCTCTTGGCCGATTTGACAAACGACATCGAAGAGACCATCACAACTAAAATCTGCATACGTAAGCAGCTGCAGGATGTTACGGGATTGAAAAACGGATCGAACGTATTACCGAATACGACAACAGAAACAAAAAATATAGCCATTCTCAAAACTGGCGGAAGAGAAGCGAGAAAATCAAACTCAGCTTCAAGCCCTCTTATAGCACAAGCTTCACATATAGACAACCTGCAGCATATGGAATCCGGTTCGCAAAGCGGAACAAATGAAAATTATATTGGGTCAATTGCAAAGCCGCAAGCACAAAAAGTAATTTTACTGGGTGAGAAGAAAAGGCTCAACGATGTCGTTGCGACAGCAACTTGTAACTCAACTTTGGTTTCGGAAACAATTCCAGCTGGTGAGTTACATGTCGAATCGCAAATAGGGAGCGCGAGGATTCAGAAACCTGAAGGGGCAACGCGTTTGCAAATTTTGTCAGTCGACGTCCTGCCACCGATCAGTACCGACTCGACGATGACGGCTTCTGAAGTAGAAGATAATCTTGAAGGTATGAGTATATGCTGAACAAATAAGTAGGGAAAATATACAAATTCGTACATTCCATAAAAAATTAGGACATATGTATTTTTATAAGTGTGCAGCATACAGTGAGGCAAAAAAAAAAAAACTCTGAACCAAAGGGGTTTTCTTTGACATACAATAAAACTATTAAAACTTTAAAGTTGCAATCAGAAGTAACTGAAAGGCTATTCTATTTCCTTTCAAGAAATAGAAACAATTTCTTTTAAACTTATTTTAATACGCATCTATTCATTACATTATTCAACTTCTGAAATGTGATGCTATAGCGAGCAGAAGGTTTAGACTCGCGGTCGGATGCCGCCAGGAAAGATGACATAGTACGCTTAAGGGGTTATACGCAGTTATGAAGCAAATAAAAGACGGGTTGTCAAGGATTTATCCTGAAGAAACTTCAGAATATTTTAATTTGAAAATTTTTGGCGGTTATAAAAGCATCCTTCAAGAACGTAACACAATTTTTTATTTATGAAAATGTTGATTATAGAGCGCGCTGCAGGCAATTTCTGGAACCTCCTTTAAAAAAAGACGATTTACGGTGTACATCGTAACTCAGGATTGGATTATCTGAAATCAAAAAACCAAACAAATTTTGTTAATATATTAGATTATCTAGTAATTAATCGTTCGGCTAATCAAAATAGTGAATTTTCACAAAATGGCAGCTTTTAAAAGAAATGATTTCGATTTTTACGTTAAAATTTGGCCGTAAATTGATTATAAAATGGAAAATAAGTATCAGATTTACAAAAGGAACGATTAATTACTAGAAAATGTATCTTTAAAGATTGAGTTAAAGCGGTTGACCGATCAAACAAGCCGTTTTCGAGATATCGTGTACACCGACTTGAAAAATGCCGTTTTGAAAAAAACACGTTTAAAGTTTCAATACCTACCTTAAAACGTGCCGAGGCATCTCTACATATTTAGGTATAACTCCGAAAGTATTGCTTAGATCCGCTTCAAATTTCGTGCGTATACTTTTGAATTTATGTACATTACAAAAATGCAATAAAAAAATCGATTTTTTTGAAAGTCATAACTGCGTATAACCCCTTAATGCAAAACCTTCTTAGGTTATTTGAGGTACCTGGTTTTGGATGAGGTTCTGTGATGACTAAAAGGCACAACAAATCGTGAGGTGGAAGTGTAAACTCTTTTTCATTTGTCTATTCATTAAAAAATATACAAAAATTATTACTTTTTGTGACCACCCTTCGTGGCGTTCAGCACAGTTGCAGTATTGCCATAGAATGTACTAAGTCGTTTGTAAAGTCGCGCAATAAATATTTCCAATATATCCTGAATAGCGTACTTAATCTAACTTAATTTTTTTTTTTATTTATTTGTTTATTAGAGTTAAATTGCTCAGACATTAATGTAATGCTAATGCCGATAAGTCTAGACCGAAAAGAAATCGAGAAAGAATTCAACTCAGACAAAGCTCTATTAGTTGGAGATTTAGTATTGTAAAGCGTTTTATAAAAGCCTATACAAAAATACCAAAACCACAAAGGTATTAAAATTGGCAAATTAAAATCAATTCACCCAAGAAGGGAGAAGTAGTAAATTTTACCCCAAATGATGACGAGTGGAAATTAAAAAAACCAAAAGAGATTGTCTATTATTTAACAATAATAAACTAATTAACTGGTAACGAGAATTATAAGACGGAATCGGATCAGAAAAATTGCAGGAGTGCAAAGCAAAACGTATTGATATTTTCTACACTCTCTCCAATCGATTTATATATATGAAAAGCGTGATGCGGTCTCCAGATAATAACAGCGTATTCCAATTTAGATCGAACAAATTTACTATTGCATGCAATTTGGTCTCCATATACTCCCTTAATGGAGTTTAGTTCTGGACGTTTTCAACGTTTAAGACAATTTCGTCTATTATTTAATAATCATCTTTTGAATACCTTTTGAGATTTGTTTATTTGGTTTTTGGTTTTTGTCAAAACATTTAAAAAATATTTCAAGATATAAAACACTCGCATAAACACAACACGAAAATAATAGCAGATAAAAAATAATGGCGCTTATTAAATAAATGCATATAAAGTGTTGCCAGCGAAGGAAAGACATTTTTTTCTTTTTTTTATCATCAAAAGTGGAGTTGCATCATCTTTTTTAAGTTCTTAGCGATATAATGCATTTATTGTTACATGTTAATTTGTTAAAAATACATAAAATGTATGTTTATATACTTCTGGTTGCAGCCTAAAAGTTTAAATGGCTTTTGAGACAATGCATGTCAAAGACAATACCCTTTGGTGTACGACTTTTTATTTTTTAGGTGTGTCAAAAAATGCTTCAAAAACAGAAGTTAGAGTATGTACCAATCTTTAGAAGGACATAGTTAATATGTTATTGTGTAGCTCTAATGTTGTTCATGAACTTGAAATTATTTTTGTTGTCTTTTTAGAGCGCTTAAGTCAACTTGATGGTTCTGTGATGGCTTCTTCGACCTGCGAAAATATGAATACTGTAATTGCTAGCGGTGGAATTGAAACTATGCCAACAACTCCTCCACGCACTCCTACAAAACAGCAAATACATCAGCAGCAAGTGCAAAATCTGCAGCAGCAATTGCAACAAACCCCACCAACACCATTATCACAGCAAGCACATCATCAACAACAGCATATGCAGCAACAAAACACTTTTACGCCGCAGAGCAGCACCTCATCAGTGAATACAATGAACAGCACGAATTTGCCACCGGCTTTCATGAAAGAAAGTGGAGCTAGTGAGCTGGAGGATCAAGACATAGAAGAAGTGCTGAAAGTGCTTAAAGGTTTCGATGGTAGTGCTGGCGCTGATACGCTATGCGACTTAAATGTACTATTCAACGAGGAGTATACCCTCAATTATGAGGAGGTCAGCAGTCAGCCAGCATCCACATCGGCCAAACCGAACTCTATAAAGGAAATGCAAAACGAAATCGAACGCAATCAACAACATATGCAACATAGAATCGATTTCCTATTGCGGCGTATGCGCAAAATTCAATCTCGTTATATGAGCAAGCATTGCAGCGAAGAGATAGCTGGCCTATTTGAATGGACGGCTCGCATATCCGCTGGTAAAGGTGGCGCAATAAACAGCGCATCTGATCATTTGCATACTGACACAGCAATTAGTGTCATAGCAGCACGTCCACCTGCCAGTAATTGGGCTGAGGAGAAAAATCCGGTGGCTTCAACTCAAATGTCATCAATGTTGCGTCGCTTGGAACAGTCTTCAAATGCACAACAACTTTGTATAGGGCTCGCGAGTAGCACCTTAAGCGCAGCGAATATGCAAGTGCCGCGTAAATCCAAAAAGGCACTTTTGCAAGAAATGCAAAATGCTGCATCAACGTCTACTATGGCAACCTCAATAGCATCACCGGTCGAACGTAAAGGCGAAGTTGTGGTTCCCCATTACGACATAAACGTCAGTGAAGAGATGGCTCAAGTTGCTGGACTATTACAAACTGAGATGCGAGAAGTACAGACGGCTATGGACTCAGATGCGACGGAATCTAGCTCTGGTGGTGAATCTGCAGACGAAATGGTTACATACAATAATCAGATGCAGCAACCACTGGCTATGTAAGTGATATTCGTACATAATGTATATATCTAGTAGCCATTTGTATATAACTAAAGATATTGTTATTGTTTCTATATAGTGCCAAACGTGCTGCCTGGCGGTATTCTCGGGATCGAGCAGCGATAGCCGCACGCTGGTCATGGCTGCTTTCACAAATTGCTGATTTAGAAATTAAAATACGGCAACATACTGAACTGCGGCAGGAGATTGTGCGAACCAAGGGTGCAGTGGTGTGTGGTTCAGAGGAGCAGTTTGCAATTGCTCATGGTGGTAATCTCAAATCAATTGAGGTAGCTGCAAACAGTACACCAGTATCATCTGTTAATGGATATAAAGGGAATCTGTTAAGCAGCACTGGTGGCAAACTTGATGCTGAACGTGATGAAACGGGACTTTCAGGAGCGGCGCGTACTCGTGGCTTTATGTCATCGCTTTTCCGCAAACGAAAACTTCTTCAAACGCAAAGTCTTCATACCATTTCAAAAAAGGCTGCGCGACCCAGGTGAGTTTTTGTTACGGTATTATACTCGTTTTAGAGTATTTGTTTTTCCAAAAAATGATTATTTTTTGTTTCTTTATATTTATTTATTTTTTATTTATCATTTCAGCAACATCAAATGTGGCTGTCAGTGGCCTCTTAATCCATGTGCGTTGTGTACGGGACGAATAGACCCGACGGCACCTCGAGATCCTCCAGATACAATGATGATGGCAGATAGAATATCGCTACTTGATCCCGGTTATCATCCTGTTTTAAGCTTTCGTGAAGGTGAGTGTAATATTTCGTATAATATTTGTTTGTAAGATATAAATTGGAATTGAAGTTACAAGGGTTACATCCCATTTCCACCAAAAAATTGACTGCAGTTAAGAATGTCTGAAAGTACCTTCTAAAACATATTTTTATATGTAAAGACGCTTTCACTGAAGAGAATAAATGCTAATTCATTCAAGGAGCTGGCTTGAACTGGAACAACAAAAAAATGTACATGTATTTGGTTTTTGCAATATGGTATTTTGAATGCCAAAATTTCAATCAGAAAGTAAATAAAGCAACAACAAAGAAGTATGCCACTTTGACGTTCAAAATACCAAATAGCAAAAAAAAATACGAATAAATTCTTTGTATATATTTGTTCAGAAATTGAATTAACGCACTTTGGTGCCGCAAAAATTTCAGTTGAGTGCGATCATGAACTTTAGTTAAGCGTAAACTACAAAATGAGAATTTTCTAATAGTTTCCAGACAGTGATGGCAATAATATAGGGCAATGTCTTACGTATTTCACAACATTGGTGCCACAAAAACGTGGCGAGGTCGAGGTCATGTTTTTTTAATTTTTTTTTTTAATAAAGATTGCTTAATTGTGCCTTTGGTCCATATGACCATGCATTTCTCGGGGCTCAGTGGGGCCATAACAAAATCTCCTTAAGAAAACTTAATAAACTTTACAATTCTTTGATGACAACCGTGAATTATGTTACCAACACCATTTTGACGATGCCTTATAAGTCGTTTTCTGTTCATAGTAATTAGAAAACATCGATAACAATAATTTTAAGGATAATAGACCATCATTTTTCCCCCATCAAAAAAGCTTCTGTGAAATTTCAGTTTACACTAAGTGTTCTCCTTAGTTGTCTGTTCAAATAGACTAATTGTAAACAATCCGCGTGCAATAATTCCTCTGGCTGCTTGCACTGAAATTGTGACGAAGGCAAAAAAAAAAAAGACTGATTAGTTTAAAGACTGTCGTGCTGATTCAAAAGAGCTATTCTAGTTACTGTATAGTTACCTTAGAAAAAATTCTGTTTATTATTACATAAATAGATGTGCTATAAAAATATTTATTTTTACAACTTTTCATAGACGTCAGCAGCACTTTGCACTTGGAGGCTATTGCCCGTATGCCAGAATGGCAGCAGCGCATTATGCGCTGTCAAGTAAAGAGCATTGCGAAAAGTGTCTGGAAAGCTGAACGCGAAGCTGAACGTGCAGCTGGGCATAATACATCCAAGAAATACAATGAACCGGCCGTCAAACGCCGCTACACGAAGAAAAAGGATCGACTAGCTATGGAAGAAAAGAATGCGGCGGCAGCGGCGGCATCGGGAGCAACAGCGAATCCAACTAATGCGTTACCATCAGCTACAGCTGGCCTTGTTGGAGATTCATCGGTTAATTTAACAGCAGGAACAGTCGGTGGTGGAAGTGGTGGAGCGTCGGCGGATGCATCAGTGGCTAGCGCATATGCAACAGCGATAAAAACATCAACGTCATTGCCGGCGTGCGATGTTGGAAACGGTACTGGCACTTTGTCTACGTCTACTACAACAACGCCACTTGTGGCCAACAGTAAATTATTGTAAACATGAAAAATTCGATAATTGATATTAACATAAAACAAAAACAATTTTGCATCTCTTTTTCTTTCCATTTTGTGTTGCAATCTGAACTGATCTGCTCCTTATTCAAACGACTCTACTATATCGATTGCCTCTGAAAAATGCCATTCTGATATTAATCTGCTCTGCTGATCGGATTGATTACGTACTCTGCATTTAAACAACAATTCCTGACGCTTCGAAATGCCGCCTGCCGCCAAACGCAAACAAAAAACAAAAAAACAAATGAATTGAATTTTCGCTCAACTTGATGAAAAAATAAATGACGTTGAATATCGTCTTTTGCGCCAATCTTCATTTAATATTTTTATTTACCTGAAATGCTAAAACATTACAAAAAAACAAAACAACAATTACGTGACAACATAACTATTCGAAAATGAACACACTTTTCGAAATAAACCGAATTATTTTATGCAATTGACTTTTGTTTTTTTAATGCTGTCAAATGGAACTTTTGATTTTATCAACACATTTTTTCATCATGCTTAAAAACAATCGATCAATTGGTATATTGGTATTTTTGGCTTTGATGAAATAGTATCGGCAAAAAATTCAAAAAAGTTGCACCACTATCATCTAGTGGGCGACGGTGTGCTGCTAGAACCACCACGATCTTTATCGCCGGTGGCCACAAATCACAGCAGTCACAGTCAAAGCAGCCAGCAAAGTGGCAACAGCAACAACAATTACATTCATCAAACAAGCGACAATCCCTCGCAAAATTACGATCCATACAATCCCAGCCCAATACATTCATCATTGATCTCCAGCAACAGTAACGGTTTCAGCGGCGGTGGTGTTGGCGGCGGTAGTGGCAGTGGCAGTGGCATCGGCAATCATAAACACAACAGCAAATATCGTAAAAGTTCAGGGTCAAGCGGAGCAACGGGCTTTGTCAACAACAACAACACTTTCTTCTATCATCAAAATAATTATTTGCCTTCGCACCCCACCGGTGAATCGAATGATGCGAATTGGGATGGCTTTGCGACACGTAGTCGCACATCATCACCTACTCATGCAGGCGCTGGAGGCGGCGGCAGCAGTAATTACCACAAATACGAAAGGTGATTGAGTTTTTCTTTTCCATTCTATCGAATTCGTTTTTGAGCTACTCCTTGGTTCCTATTCGTTTCATTAAAAGTCAAACTGGAATTCAAATATGCAATAATTATTTTTTTGTTGTATGCTTTTGATTGCAGATCTAAAAATCGAACATCGTATGATATAGACAACATTGTTATACCATACAGTGTTGCTGCAGCGACACGGGTTGAAATTTTACAATACAAGGAAATACCAACACCCAAGTAAGTGGGAAATTTCTATTCAGTAAACAAATAATAAAATGTGCCCCGTCGTGGCCGAGTGATTATCCTTTTCGGTCGGACCATGAAACATCAAATGATAGCCATGGAATTACCTCCGAATACATTTCTTGAATTTGGAAAAAACTCTAAAAAAGAAGAGTTTACTGCTGATCAAAGGTGACAGAAAATTTTAGATTCTTTCATTTGTAGAACGTCAAATTTTAAAAGAAACTCGATCAAAAAGGCGTATCAAGGATGTACAGAAATAGGCAGATATTTGTTTTGAGGAGCTTTTTCATGGCAGAAATACACTGGGAGGTTTTCCATTGCCTGCCGAGGGGCGATCGCTATTAGAAAAAACTTGTTCTTCATTTCTTGGTCTTTCACCGAGATTCGAACCTACGTTCTCTCTGAATTCCGAATGGTAGTCACGAACCAAGCCATTCGGCTACGGCGGCCGCATGAGATAAGCAATAGGTTAAATATTGAAGCTTTTACACAACACAATTGCACTACGATGTTTTGGACAAATTGTTATGAATATATTCTTATAGCTGTTGTCCAATGTAAGACTTCCACTTTTTACCTTTTGAAATTCGTATGTTCATATATAACTAGTAAGCCTGGCCACGCTTCGCTGCGCCTCTAATACGTTGAGGCATAAAATATCTCTCTTCATGTACTCTTCATTTTACCGGTCACAAATATACGTAAAAAACAGCTGAATTTTTATAGAAACATATATAAGTACACTCGTGGAAAATAAAATAGATGCTCAACATTTTGACCTCTTTTTGCTATTTTACTTCTGTTTATTTAGTGTCTATTAATATTTTCAGAAAAGTTTAATTCATTATACAACAAAAACCATATAAATAATTTTACGTTATGAAAATTGTGAAAATTATGCAAATTTTCACCAAAATTTCAAACTTTTCCCCAATTTTCAGAATAATTTTTGGTATACAGTTTTAAAGTCCGTAATAAAGTGCAAATAGTAAAGGGCTACAAAATACATTTCATTTTTGGGATTATTTCTGTTGACAGTGCCATGCATTTTCTTCCATACGAAGTACGTTCATTGAGCTGACTCGAGAGCACAGGTAGCCAATGGCCTCCGTGAACTTGCACCTATATACGCATGATAACAAAATATTTAGATGTGACTGAAAAATAGGGTGGACATGCATTACCCGCCCATACTCCCATGGCAGCCGGTTATACTTACCGGAATGACTCAGTAAACTAATCCTTTTTAGTGCGCTGATTTTCACCCCTTGGCTATCGTCACTGAAGCAACTTTAGGCAGCAAGTTTCCTCCAAAGTCATCTTCGGTTAGATGCAACCAGAGCAACGGGTGCTGTCATCTTAAGATCTGTTTCGCCATATGCTGCTCTCACCATCAGACGTCCTCAGCTCGCAGGGGTAGAGGTCACTTTTGGTAGTTTACTCTTCTTCTCAGCTCTCGATTACCACTGAGGCCCTCAAGTCGCTAGCTGGTAGTGCAAATAAACGTTTTTAGCGACATTTAAGGTAATGCAGTTCCTATCTGGTCATCTGGAACCAGTGATACTCAGTGGATAAAGCTCTAGATCTGCCAAATACTGCAAGCAGGAGGGTTAGGGGTTGCGTGCTGATGTCTCCAATAGAACACCTGCTTAGTGAGACATCCATGCTCCCAGTTAGGAACATGATATTACGCTCAGCAAGCAGTTCCTACAGTAGCACCTTAGCAGGCACTTGCTGGAATATATGTTTTAAACTAAAAAATATATTGAATATTTATTTCGAACCAAATTTTTTGTAAGTTATTTCAAATTACAAACAAAAAATTTTTGAAATTTTCTAGTTTTATATAAAAAGTTTTTATTAATTTGTTACACAAATATTATATCTGCCTTAACTCAATATGTTTAGATGGCGAGTTATTGTGGAAGATCGTGGACGTGCTTCAAAGACATCAACTTTGGACCCAGTTGTATCTGGAATAACCGAATCTGATGGCGGCGAAGGAATGGATATCGATGGAAGTGAAAATATACTGGAGCAAAATAAGCCATCAGCTGAGGATGCTAAGGTGGAAAAGAAAATAGAGGTTATAGAAAAAATAACAGCAGCAGCAGAAATTATAACCGAAGTGTCCGAAAAACTGACTGTTAATAACGAGAAGACAATAGAGGATGGAGCAGACGCCTTAGCGAAAAGTGATTTAACGATTGCTGGTTCAATAAAAATCTCAGAGCAAAAGAATAATAACGTTTTAAAACAACACAGTGATGCGGTGACAAAAACTGAGAATAAGAGCATTACAGCTGAAAATTCGTTGTCGGTAAATGACCCGGACTCGGACGAACCACTGGTGAAAAAATTAAAAACAAAATCTATTGCGGAAAATGAAAAATTAAGCAAGACGGCTATAGATGCTATTGTTGAAGCGAAAACAGAAGGTGTAAGCGATGCAACTCTCGCTATTATGGAAATTCCAGAATCAGAAGCAATGGCGACTTTGAAAATGAAATCTCAGTTGAAGCGTAGCGCTGCTATTCAAGAAGATGCCGCTACTGAAGCATCTGAGTCCGAAGACATCACTGATGATGCCATCATGTTGAAGCATGAACGCGCGCTGGCTGAAGAGCGTCGAAAATTCAAAACCTATTTGAAATTCCCGTGGAGTACGCGTTCACGAGCTAACCGGCGAATCGACAGTCGCGCAGAATCAAGCGGCGCCAATACGCCAGACCCCACTTCACCGGCGCCACAAACACCCAGTCTAGGCGGTGGTGATCAGGAGGTACATTTGGAGCAAAATAAAAAATTATAAGTATAATATTTTACTAATTTCCTCTTTTTCATAATTATAGAGTATTCCCTCACCACTGGCGCCGTCTACACCGCTTAATCCATTGGATACGATTTCTTCGGAAACAGGCGAAAGTAAGTCGAATAAAGTTTGGACCCCAATCATATTAATAATCTTGTTTCTTAGGTAATCACCCTCCAGCAAGTGCCATCGGCAGTACTCCAAATAACACCAATAATAACGTTTTGATCAAACGTTTGGAACGTCGGCGCACAACGTCTACGAAAAAAGAACGTGAACTGGAGCGACGAAGCTCCACACCAGATTCCAGAGAGGTATGGAATAAAAACTATTTTATTATCTTTCGCAATCCTTCATAACTTTCATTTCGATTTACATGTAGCTTGTGCCACCATATGAACCTTTGCAATTCCCACTTACCGATGAGGCGTTCGAAGGCTTGCTTAAGGCAATGCCTGTCGAATTTCATTATTTAGATTTCGACGCAAAGTATTTAGAAGACTGTAATAACACTGGCGGTGTCGTCAGTAGCTCCAAATATCCCCGTCAACGCACTAGCTGGCGCAGCGATGGGTTGGCGGTGAGTAGCAGGCGCGGAAAGTTAGCCTCAGCAACGCAAAACTGTGATGTAACTAGTAATAGAAGGCAGCGAATAAATAATAATGCTGGTGCACGCAAAGGTGTCAACGGTGGTCGTGGGCGACGACGTGGCAATCATGCGAGCGTTAAAATTAATGATACGTTGGAGAACGGGGTTCATGGCGCTGACGAGGATGAAGAGGCCGATGATGATGATGTCAATTTGATGATGTTATTGGCTGAGGAAGACGATGATTACGACTATCCAAAACATCATTTAGCGCCCGACGATGATCTCTTTGAAGGCGGTTCTGTTAGTGTTGGCGGTGGTGTTAATGGCGCTTTGAACGGTGTTACACGAAATCGCATGATGGATATTGACGATGAGTATGAAGCTTATTTGGGTCGTAGACACCGTGACAGCGATGCGGACACCACAGACAGTGAGCCATTCGCTGACGATGATCCGAACGATCCGGAATGGCGCGGCGGTGCCGAAGATCGTGGTGGAGGTGGTGAACGAAATCGCCGCGCCGTGAGGTAGCGAGAGCAAGTGAATATCGAACAGACTAACTAAAAAAACGGTTGGGTAATTTTACGTTGTGACTGAAATGTAAAAATCAACGGATTTTCGCCGCTTTATTTTGGGAAAAATGCTTGAAATTTTTCTACATTTGATTTAACACAATCGCTTTATGTAAGCTGCGTTACATTAATATTTAGTGTACGGATACTGATGCCTATTTGTGGTGGAGCCATAGTTTTAAATAATTCCCCCAGTTTTAATTACACTTACTTATAGACTAAAAGACAGAAATATTAGAGGAGGCAACACATTTAGTTGTAGTGACAGTTGGAAGAGAGTAAAACAGTGATGTCAAGAAAAAATGACCGCGAATATATGTTTTTCTTGTTTTGAACACAACTGAATACTTAGTAAACTAACTTGCAACTTTGCTGACTATTTTTGTGTCGAAACATTTCAAGAGCAGTCAAGTGTTATATTTGCATATACATATACCTATATATATACATTTCGATAAATATGCAAATGTTTTTTTCCATTGTAATGAAGCTGAAAAAATTTACATAAACATATGTTTATCAACGGCAATTTAGCTGTGTGCTTAATTTACTTTGATTATTTGAAATTTGTCAGCATTTGGAATATAACTAATAATTTTTTGCTTCTCTTAATAAAATGCAAAAAGTAGAGAAAATCGAAGAACAGCAAAGTAAATTATAAACAATTCATTGCTATGTCTAAGTTGTTTTTGTCGGACTTCTTTTGCGCACAACCAGGGAATGGGAGGGGAACGGGGTGAGGGAGGGGCGATTGTGCATTGTTAACAGTATGCGTAAGTTTATGCTTTTAATTTTTTTTATCGGCAAGTTAAATTTTAGATTTCATATTGGAAGTAAACAAGAAATACAAAAACAAAAAAACAAAAAAAAAACAACATACCTACATATATATACAATAATATTTAAATAATTATAGTTGTCAATAGTATATGCAATGAAAACAAAAATTAAACATTAACATCTAATTATACTTAAATATTACATTTATCATTATGTTTAAATTTAGTAAACACTCACAATACACATGTACAGCAAGCACACTTACATATAAACAAAGAAGCTAAAAAACGTAATTTTCATTGTAACCGACTTGTGGAATCTACCGCAAATTAACTAACTATGTAATTTAGTTTAAAATCAAGAAACTATTTACAATTAATTAGATTCTCTATAAATTTATGTGTTTTGACGGATGATTACTTAAAATTTCATTATTTACGCACTTGAAATCATGATGAATATCCCATGGCAATTGGTTACTTTCAGTTCTCTAGATAAACTAAAAGTTGAGTTTTGTTCACACCCGGATTTATATCCGGCCAAGGACTGTCACTCTAGCAGCATTTTCCGTATGTAAGTATGTGGAATGTTTATGCTGCTACAACAACAACCACATCAATGCAGAGTGTACGCAAATACTAATTAATGAAATTAATTTAAGCAAATGTTGAAGTTTTTGCAAACAGTTTTTGGCACTGTAAGTTATTCATCAAAACACGTGAATATATGGGAGCACTGTTCGCTAAATAGATCAAAGTAGCGGCATATATAATAGACAATATAATGAAAACTGCTTGATCATGGAATCCAAAAAAACTTTTTAAAGAACTATTGTTTTTGGATTCCCATTTAAATTGCGTTACGTAGTTAGTCTCTTGACAAGGCAAATTAAATGCAAATGAAACTAATAAATTGGCTGGCTTATGCGTGCATATTCTTAATCTGGTGGTTTTATTTTCAACTGACTTTTTTTCACTAAACCGTTTTAATTAAAAAAGCTACCAAAATTTAAGAAAAACAAAAGGTGTTAATTTTTGCAGTACTCTATGAAGTTTATGCGAATTGTTAAAAAAATGTTTCTGTATTTAATTGGCTAACTCCTTATATATTGAACCAATTCGATTTATTTCTTAAAAAAGTATGTATGCGGCCAAAAATTAATGCGGTAACTGCGGCGACCGCTTAGCCACATGGACCATTCGGTAGTGCCCGGGCTCGAAACTGCGGTCATGAAACACCAAATAATAGAAAATGTTATTTCTAATACCGGTCGCCCATCGACAGGCAAAGGCAAACCTCCGAGTGTTTTTCTAACATGAAAAGGCTCTTCACAAAAAACCATCTGCCGTTCGGAGGCGGCATAAAACTGTAGGTCCCCCCATTTGTGGAAAAGCATCAAGACGCACACCACAAATAGGAGGAGGAGCTCAGCCAAACATCTAACAAAGAAAGTAAGCGTCAACTATATATATGAATGTATATAATTATTGAAAAAAAACTAGAAATGAAAAACTTAAAATTTGCTGCTTATTTAAAAAGTGAACAGAAATTCGAAAAAACTACAAAATCTCATGTGTAAATTATTTCATTGTAAATATTTGAAATTAAATATATGTATGTAGGCATAATATTATATAAACTAAGCTTGTAAAATATAGAATTTATGAAATTGTGCGTGCGCATTAACTTTTTAAGTACAGATTTTTGCAAGCATACTAATTAAGTTTTATATTTAGAGTAAATACTAACATAGATTGAAAAAAGAGAATATATAATATATGTATGAGTAAATAGAATAGATCGATACTAAATGAAAAAAAAAACGTCAATGGTCGTTGTATAAAAAAAAAAAAAATATATGTATAAATATATATATATTAGATACATATGAATTGTGAAAGTAGTGGCTGTTGCATTTCGCTCTAGCAATTGCTGACGAAAAATATGTTAAAATTTTATTTTCTAAAAGTACAACTAAAAACCTTCGCTTCAAAGTGTTTACCGATATACGAGGTGTAGTTGTGCTCAACTAATTAAGCCAGCAACCTTTTTAATCAGTTTTAGCTATTTTTCTTTCGTTTGTTTATTATTTTCTTATACAAGTCTCAGAAATTTACGTTTGCAACTTTGTATAAAAATTATAAAAATCAACAAATTTTGACCAAAGTTTTAGTCTTCTTCTTCAGAAGTTTTAGAAAATATGGTACGTACTTTTATAGCCCGTTAAATTTTGGTACAATAAAGTGCAATTTTGAAGTGCCTTCGATTTTTGCTAAGTTGTTTCCCCCTAACGGTGGTGACATTTACTCCATATAACGAATGCAAAACATTTTTTTTGTGGAGAAAATACGCAACATAGTTAAGGAAAAAAAATTATTAAAAACCAACGAGAATTTTCAACTCGAACTTGCACTTTATTATACTAGAGATAATAAGCTATAAAACTGCCTGAAAAGGGTGATATTTGCTGAATGTTTAAAAATGTTGCACAAAGTTTGAAACTTGGATTTCTTCTGTGAGGAGCTAGACTTTTATTTAAAAAAAAAAAACAAAAAAAAAAAAATTTGCCAAAATTGGTCAAAATATTGCCGCCTTCACTTGTTGAGCACAAGAGCACATACATTAATTTATATTTTAAACTTCAAAACATTAATTTTTTCTCTTAATTTATTAAATTTAAATCATTTAGTATCGATCATATTTTTATTCGAGTCAATGCAAATACGCCAGCGCACTATAATAAAAAAATTAATAATAAATATAAAATTCGAGTGGCATTAATAAATGAAAATTGTCTATGAGCTAGACCGTATGTATGTATATAACAACAATAGCACTTAGAACCACTGCAATTAAGACATGTTATGAACTTCACTCGTATCCCAGAGTAGATCTCCTACAATATTAAATAGCAGTGCAGTCTGAATTGTTCATTTTATGAGTAAACACTTCAAACTGTTTCCATACCAGGTAACCAATAACAGCTGACACAATTCTAAATACAAATAGTGAACTATAATTTTTCATTTTGTGAGGTGAGATATCTTTAGCATTCATATTACTTCTTGCGATTTCGCGTCATTATCATTAGTGCAGATTTTATTTATTAAAAAAAAAAAAAGGCATTGCTCATGAAAGGTTGAATTCGATAGTTTCGTTTACTGCAAACATAATTTTGCTGCTGTTTTTCTTTTTAAATATGCAAAGAGAGCCCATCGTCTATTCACAAAAGAACCTCTCATCGTACATAATATATGTAGATATGTATGGCGCGTGAAAATGTGCACTGTAATCGTTTAGTTTGTACAACTAATTTTTTTCTCATTCTACTTATTAGTCAACTTTAAAGATGGCATCAGAAAGATAAAAACTAAAAAAAATAATTATATAAAATTGAGCTTATAAGTTACAAAGAACAGCAAAATACACAAACGACGTTCTTATAAAAATAAATAAAAATAGCAGTAAGTGTATTAAATAGTTGTAAGAAATTTAGTTCATGGTATGATTGGCATTTATGTGTGTATACGCATGCATGTGTATGGCTGTGTAATGTATGCATGTATTAAATATGTAGACATAGGCAGTTTAGCTGCATTAATTTTTAGTTAATATAAAACAATTCTCTTATGGAATATTATAATGAAGTAAAACAGAAAAACGGTTAATTCTGTGCTAAAATTAACTATAAATTTAAAGTTGCAGTTCTTGGTACTGCATCATTGCATAATAACCGCTCGTACATATTGTATATGTGTACATACAAACATATAAATGTGATGTATATTCCGTATACATACATACTTACACACACACATACAAACACACATACACACATTGCAAATTTAAATATGCGTATATTATAAATAAATAGGATTTATGTAATAAGAGTTCGTGTGTGCGAATGTTGTACTTTTGGTGAAACTGTGAAAAACAAAAGAAAGCAAATTTGAAGAATGGACAAATAACAACTATCTATACGAGTATATATACATATATATACATACATTACTTATAAATATATAGATTCAACAAATAATTAAAAATTATTAACGTCAAATAAAATTGTAAAGAATATGAAAAATTAAAAAATATGGATTTTTTATTGCATTTGTAAATTTATTTCAAAGCTCTCGTTTCTCACTTAATTTGGTGCGCTTTTACTTAAGGTATTATGAAGCGGCACGTACTCCTGCATATCGATATACAATTATATGCACATAAATCACGAAGCACAATTATATTTTAATTTGGTTTTAGTTTTTGATATTCTTATCGAAATACCGTTATCTTCCACTATGCGCTCATGGATCTTCAATATGCTCATGACGCTCGCCACGCTCCTCCTTTTCATCGTTCGACCAATTCTTTGGTCGCACTAGCATGCGTGTTTTTTGTAGTGAGTCGTCGCCATGCCATTGTTCCCAAATGATACCTACGTAATTGTGACCGCTTGGTGTTTCGCGATAAATACCATTCAAGTTTGCTTCCGAGCAGCTATAGCATACATATTTACACATGTTTGGTACATAAATGAAGAGAAATGTTTGCTTTATAAACAATTACTTAATAGAAAATCTCACTCCCACACACTCACTTATCAAACCACCAACCACTTCCATAGCCAGTTGCACATGCGCAGCACGCATCCACGCTCTTATCATTGCGACGATCAAAGGTACTAAAGTCCATTTCGTTGTGGTAATGCATAGCATCGGGTACTGTACCGCTATGGCCTCCAATTAATAAGTTGTAATTGTAACGTTCACTGTCTAGGCGGAAGAATGAGTATTCGGCCCATACTTGTTCTATTAGTTTACATAAAAAATAAAAACACAATTTACATACTTATTTACCACCTACGCGCACTGAATTTCCCTATAACCTTACCATCTTCGAAATCGGTCAGCTCAATGCGCAATTCATAATCATCCCCATCGACCAGCCGATGTATGAATTCATTGCCGAACCAAAATTCTTTATTAAGCTCACCAAACCCATTTCTATAATCCACCCAAGAACGGTTGAAGTTCTCATGTTCGTCATATGGGCCACGATTCTGTATGAGGGTCCAAGGCGCACCGTCAGTTGCGAAGGCACAGTAACGTTCATTGAAGTCACGACCCGCCTCATTTAATTCCGGTGAGGAGAATTTGTAAACTCCGTCAACAGGCGGGCCATTCAACTCGTGGCAGGCGCTCTTCTCGGGTTGTAGGAATTCTGAAACATAATAAATATTGTAAATAAACAAATTGAACTTGGGACAAAATTAAAAAAACAAAATTTAATAATAACAACAGTGGATTACACCAAACCTGCGCACCGGATGCCAATATCCAATTTCTATGAAGGATTGCGCACTAATTTTTTTGTGGACAAGTTTTCGAGATATTTGCAATTTACTGCGCTTTCTTACGAACCAGTTGGACAACATTAATACGCATTGTAACAAATAGAAAACTTTACGATAGCCCTAATAATTTTTGAGGATCTGATTTAACATTTCAAATTTAATTTTTTTGGCATATTTTGTATAATAAAGGGCCTTTCAACAGTTACGCCTAGATGTTTGTAGTGAATAATGCCTAGAGGGTACTTTTTTCATTTAGGTCAAGTAGGCAGATTAACAATTTTACAAGATAGAAAAATAATTTAACTTATTATGAAAATTACTTAAACTTATTATGAAAATGTTCGATCTTTGACCCTGCGTTGGACTCCTTTTTTAAACCTACGGTTGGGCAATGGGATTTGGCCTTTTTGTCGTCCTCTTCGATGATCCTTTTTAAAAGGTTATATCCATAAATCGATTGAAAATTAAGTTTTAAGAAGCTACCTGGAAGCTCAAGTCGTTAGCTATATAAAAATATGTTAAATTGACGTTCAAAGTCGAAAAAGTCTGGCCAGACCCGGGTATCTATCGCAGAATTCGTGATTTTTTAGTGGAAGAAATCGTCCCAATGAATCGACAATTCAATGTTTGGTGAACAAATTTCAAGAAACTGGTACTGTCGAGGATAGATAAAGGACTGTCAGACCAAAAACTGGACTATCTGTTCAGAATATTCCTGCTGTAGCGCAAAGTGTTGCCGAACAACCTACAACATCGAAATCTCGACGTTCTAAACAAGTAGGCATTCATGAATTTGCTGTTTGGCGGTTTTTACCTGTAGAGGGGTTCATGGCGGACATTTAAATGATGTAATTTTTCATATAGGAGTATAATTGTTAAAAGCTGTATATCGAATAAAAATAGTGAAACCTGAAAGAATATAAATGTTTCCCATTGGATTGCAGAAGTAACACGAAAAAGGGTCACTCTGTCAGAAACCTCGTTTGGCAAGAACTGACTCATAAAGGTCCTTATTAATAATTCTTAAAGTGAAGAAGTACGGATGCAAACGAGGTACTGAACATTTCTCGTTCTGGCACTTCCTTAAAATTATCAGTCAAGGAGACTGGTTTGTGGTTTAGTCGTGTTATTTGTTACGTATATTATTTAGTTGGCACAGTCATATCAAACCCTTGCCGGTTTCAATTAATGCCGCGCAATTCAAAGGGATTTTCTACATCAGTAAAATGTGATTTTATGCTATTTTACTTACAGAAGATGAGCGTAACGAAGACGGAAGCGGCAAGTTTGAAAGGGTCAAATCAAATCAATCCTCTGAAGCTATCGGAGTATAAGCTCTGAAGCATAAGTATAAACTGAACAATTTTATGCGTTTCTTAACGGAAGAAGGCCTTTTGAAAATACTTTTCATACCACAAATGTCCCAACAGTTTTGCAGTTGCCAACGAGAGGCGATAACTATAAAGTAAAACGTCTTCTATACTTTAATTTAAAAACTTTTCTAAACATTTTTTTGTTTTCTGTCCATGGAAGCTTTTGTATAGAAGTGCCAGTAAACTGATTTTTTTTAAATAAATTGAATTATTATTTTTTTTTTTTTATAAAATGTTCTGATTTACTTTTTAATAAAATTTAAAACGAATTTCCCAGTTTTACTCACCAACCACGTCGAAACGATCATCTATTTTCTCCGCCTGCTCTTCCGCGTCTTCACCTCTAGGTTGGTCAATATTGTCATCAATGCGAGTGGTCGATACATTGTGATCACCCTCTGCTTCAGTATCCACATCCTTATGGTCTAAACTTTCATCTTCAGCTGAATTCCTATCAACTGCTTCAACATCTTCAGCTTCAACCGAATCTTCCTCTTCATCATCTTTATCGTTCGATTTGGACATCGGTTGTTTAGCTAATTTTTCATTCACCTCATGCACCAACATTTCGATACGTTTTAGTAATAAATCTGAGCTTTCAGTAAAAGTGGACAGTTCACCGGACATAGTCTGACATTGGTGCCAGCCGAGTGCGCTTTCATCACGCCATTGTAATAAACGATCATCAAATTTGTTTAGTAAATTTATTGCATTTTCCAATTGTTGTGAATTTTTCTTAACCAACGTGTTTAATTGCTTAGACTCTTTTGGCATTGGTGTCCGCGTGAGGAGTGTTGAAAGCTGTTGGTCGAAAGATTTTAGAGAGCGTTCGACATTTTGATTTGAATTACAACCGCCGATTGGCGCCATTAATTTCGCCATTTTATTGTTGCGATTGCTATCAGCGTTAGTGTTAGCTTTTATGCTTGCTTGGCGTCGTTCTCCACGACAATTGTCGCGTTCAATGTTCTGTACATGCCGCAATATGTTGCTCAAGCGTGTCGACAGTTCGCCTCGCAGCTGCTTGTCAATACCAATCGCATGTTTTACGTCCCCCAACAACGCAATGTGTTCGTACAACAGTTCATTGGTGTCTTGCTGTTGTTGTTGTTGAGCAGCATCGCTGCCATTGTCATTGCCATTGGTGTTCATGTGGGTAGTGAAAAGTGCTGACGGCCGTATGGCGGCAGCCGCCGCTGTGACAGCTTGGTGCGTATTGCAAGCATCACTCAAATACACAACTTTACTTAGTATATGGTTTAGTGTGAATTCCAGACTGATTAGTTTATTTCCATACGCCTGCTGTTCGTCCTGCGTGCGCTTAACCAAGTCTAATTTATGCTCCAGCGATTTTATTTGATCATTCCAAGCATCAATGTGGTGTCGAAAGATGGCCCAATTGTGTGCCTTTTCCTCTAAATTCTGAACGGCGCCATCGATTTGCTTCAAAGCATGATTGAGATGATCCAGCTTTAATGTATTGATGCAATCATTTAATGTGGTTGATGAATTTGGCGACACTTCTGCCGTAGTTGAATTTGTTATAATTGCTGAGTTTGCTGGTGATGTGTGAATAACGAATGCCAGCAAGGCGGCGCTCAATAAAATCTGTTAACAAAGGAAATGTTTTTTTAAATCAGTAAAAATATGACTATTTTGCATAAAACCCAATCTTACGATCATTATTCCGAAAGTAAAACCCGCGAATCCGCACAGTTAGAGTGTTCAAATTAAACTAAAGGAATGAACTGCGTACTGTGCGGTATGATCTTCAAATTTAATTTGTCTACATCTGCTTCTTGGATACATCAACTTGGACACAGAAGTGTTAAAATATCCCCCAAGAAAATTAAAATGTGCATGCATACATACATCTGTATGCTGTATTTATAATTATATATAGGAACATGCTCGTATGTACATCTAAACTTGATACATTTATATATTTGTGTGTGGTACATATATTTATGGGCTCGAGCTCATTTAATTATGTGCGAAACCGAAATACCTTCCAGATGTTGACAATGTTTTCATACACTATAATTGCCGATTTGCTTATAATGAGTACATATGTACTTATATATGTACATACATACGTGCACATACATACAAGTAATGGGAATTCTTGTGGATAATCTATTTAATTGCATACATAAATGTGCATATATACCAATACCACGGTCTCTTCGGCTATTACTATAGCGGAAACGAAGGAAATTATTAACTTTTAACAGTATAGCAAATAGTTACCACTGCTAAACGCGCAAAAAAATAGAGATTTTCATTTGACTGAAAGTGAAAATCATAAAATCGTTTCAATACTACAGTCTTCTTCTTCCCTTTTTTCCAATGGCTAGTAGAGAATGTTAAGTATTTGAAAATTATACGTTTTTAGTCGTAAAAGGTCCATTTCCTTTTTGTAGTTTCCCTTTTCCGTTTTAGAAATCATAACTGAATGTGAGTACTGCTTAACCGACAAGGTATTTGAAAAGTCCATACGCAGGGGTGATTTACTACACATCCAAAAAACTGATTAGTGGCGAATTGAAATTTGAAATTTTGGGCAAAGAAATATTTTGTAATGGCATAAAATATTTTTTTTTTATTTAAAAAAATAAGTATGTATATATAAGATATGATTACATTCATTAGCAAAGTTTTTACTTTCACATGACCGCCGTACGTGACTACCTACGTAGTACCTGGGTTTGAAACCATAAATATATATATATATGTATACATAATTGATGCGTATACCCTTACAGTTTCAAGCCGACTCCGAACGGCAGATATTTTTTATGAGGAGCTTTTTCATGGCAGCACTCGGAGGTTTGCCATTGTCTGCCGAGGGGCGACCGCTATTAGATAAAAACTTTTTCTTAATTTTAGTGTTTCACCGAGATTCGAACCTACGTTCTCTCTCAGAATTCCGAATGGTACTCACGCACAAACCATTCCGCTACGGTGCCGCCATAAACCTGAAACGTAAATATGAACCCTCGGCAGGTGGTGTCAAACTTCTGAGTGTATTTCTGCCATCAAAAGGCTCCTCATAAAAACAATTGCCGTTCGGAGGCGACATAAACTGTAGTTCTCGCCATTTGTGTAGAAACATCAAGACCCATAAAAAAGCGGTAAACGCCAACTATTATTTTTTATACCGTTCACGTTTATAAGCCGCTTTCTTGATACTTCACATGGTTTTGTATATATGGATTTTGAAGAGAAAGGTTTTTTGAGCCATTAGTCAGTTTTTCTTGAAGTCAAATATGCATTAACTTTTTGTACAGGAGTGCTGCCTAATGAACTAAATAGAGTTTTCCCCGTTTATCCGCGTAGCACTTGAAAATTTAGTACTATTTAACCTTCATGTTGCACAGTACTGATTGATTCATTGTTAAAGTTTGTAACTTTTTAGCGCTGCTTTATCGGCAAATATCATAATAGAACGAGAAATAAACGCAGCACATAAAGTTCAGCCAGTCTATATACATGCTAAAGCGAGATCAATAATACCAAACAATATCAGGGTTGCTAGGTTGGCAAAATCATTGTTGTAAAATATCACGAAAAGTGCTTGTGTTAAATTTGTCTTTAATATTTTATAGAGATATACGGAAAACTTGACAAACTTCGATTAATGTTAATACTAGCAATTCAAAGGTTTTTTGAAATTTGTGTAATAGACTAAATACAGTGTATCCATGCAACCCTGCGACCAACAACAACAAAGTACGTCGCTGGCGGTTTCAGTTGTCCGTCGACAAAAGTCGGCAATCGAAAAAAGTGCAGTAGTGAGAAGAATTAACAACAGAGTTCCAAAATCGGTGAAGGCAAATCATTAAAATTCCATGCACTGCTGGAGAAAAATAATGCTAAAAAATTCTCATAAAATTGCAGCGAAAAGGGTACAAAGTTTCAAGAAGGAATGAAAGAAGATCTAATGTAATAATAGACATTACAAGACGAGCGTAAAGTAAAAGAAGTAAAGGAGTTGAAGTGCCACTCCTTTGTGTGAAAGGCGAATGTGCCAACATTGGAGACAAAGTGACCGGAGAAATAGTGAACAAAATATACGATAATTGTAATTAAATGCAAAGGACGTAATGGCGAGACAGTAAATGTAAAGAAATTTAGAACGAAGTGAAATAGTTGCACGAAATGCAAAGAAAAGTGAAGTGTATGCAGCCGAAAAATGAGTAGATAAAGAAACATGTAGAGTGTGCGTGTGAAATTCATGTGAATGAAGAAACAAGTCTGAGTGGCATAATTGAAACGTAATTGGTGATTAATTAAAGCGCGAGTGGAATGCGCATAGATGATAAAGCTGGGAAACAGCACAAATTAAAGAAAATAGTAGATAAAACAAAATATACTTCGTAGTTGGGGTCAGAAGTATCCCGAAAAAAAATTTGTGAGTACATGCAGTGCAGTGTGGTACGAGGTCGAACCATTATATTCAAGTTGTAAGACTGACGGATCCGATCGGCCAATGTGTTACCGGTGCAGAGCGGTGAAAATCATTGTATGAGTCACGCAGTTTAGTAAGCAACACGCTAGCAGAGACAGCGTTACACAAACAACAAAGCAGGGGTAGCAACAGACAGTACAATATAGGTGTATTGATAACTTCAATGCCAATCACCATAATCTGCTACAATAAAACATTCACTGAGTTATTTTGAACTTGGCGTTCAAAACAATCTTCAAGTTCATTAATTTCAAATCGTCCATATATATACCGTCAACATGACCAGTTTTACAAGTCTGAAGGGTTGGTTTCGTAAGAAAGAACCCATTTCCGAAATCGGTAATCCAACTAATTTCCAGCGACACTACCATGTATCTCGCAATGAAGAGACGGGATATCTGGAAGGTTTGCCTGCTTCTTGGACAAGGCTTATGAATGCACAGATAACCCGCGACGAACAGGATAAGAACCCAGATGCTGCTTATCATGCCGTTAAATATTATAATTATTCAATTAAGAAAAAGGACAATGAGGTATTTAAGCCGTTCATAACCGAAGAGGCTATACATGAGGAGTCCAAAGAAATAGACAATTATGTGAATTATAAAAACAAACACAAATCACATGATCCCGATAAATCCGATGATGATGAACTATACGGTGGTGGCAGTTCGACGGGGGAGAGTGGTGCCTCGTCCAGTGGCAACAGCAATAGCAGTAGCTTCAATGATAACCAGCAAGCAATTCGTATGACTGGCCTCAATCAGGTGATAAAGGAACTCGAGTCCAATTTACTAGCACAACGCGAAACGTTAAAACCAATATCATCATTCACCGGCGATGAGCGCCCACCATTGCCTGCAAAAAAATTGCAAACTCTTCCGCCTAAGCCAGTGTTGAAGCCAAAGCCACGAGCTGTCACGCAGCAGCTTTCACGGGGAGTGTCTGATCTCACCACAATCAATTTAACTGAAGAACCTTTGAACAAGATCAACACTGATACTATCATCCTCAAACCTGCCATCTCCGTAGCAGATGGCGATGGCGAACCTGCTGATGAATCTATTCTGCGCCGTTCGAAGGATAAACGTGCACAGAAAACGGACGCTGAAATATACGAGGAACTTCGCGCCATTTGCAATATGGATGATCCACGCGAGCGTTATCATACTACACAGGAAGTTGGCAAGGGTGCCTCGGGTATTGTATTCATCGCAGCGGATTTGCAGACAGAAACTCAGGTTGCGGTTAAGACAATCGATCTGAAAAATCAGTCATCAAAAGATCTTATACTAACTGAGATACGTGTTTTGAAAGACTTTAATCATAAAAATTTAGTGAACTTCTTGGATGCATATCTGCTCGAACCAGAAGACCAACTATGGGTAATAATGGAATATATGGATGGTGGACCATTAACAGACGTTGTCACGGAGACTGTTATGAAAGAACGTCAAATCGCATGCGTTTGTCGTGAAGTACTATATGCAATAAGTTTTCTACATTCCAAAGGTATCATTCATCGTGACATTAAGTCGGATAATGTGCTATTGGGCATGGATGGTTCAGTGAAGGTGACCGATTTTGGTTTCTGCGCAAATATAGAGGGCGACGAGAAGCGTCAAACAATGGTGGGTACGCCATACTGGATGGCTCCAGAGGTTGTAACTCGTAAGAAATACGGGAAAAAAGTAGATATCTGGTCAATTGGTATTATGGCAATAGAAATGATTGAAGGCCAACCACCATATCTCTATGAGACACCGCTTCGCGCGCTCTATTTAATTGCCGCTAATGGTAGACCCGATATCAAAAGCTGGGACAAACTAAGCCCTAATCTGCAAGACTTCCTAGATTGCTGCTTGCAAGTTGAGGTCGATAAACGAGCGACAGCTGATGAGTTGCTGCGACATTCATTTCTAGAGGATTGCAGTGAAGTGAAAGCGTTAGTGCCGAACATAAAGGCAGCCAAAAAAGTGCTACGGCGTATGGTGTAATAGAACATGAATGGGGGGAAAGACATGTCATTAAAAGTGTAACAAAGAGTTGGATGAAATACATAAGAGACCAGATCATGTTGAATGGATTGAAGTGCAATTGTAATATTGGATTAGCGCAATTGCACGAATGAGTTGAGCGAGAACGTTGTGTATTTTAGTTGCTTATTTATATACTACATAGACCTAAGTACGTATAAGAATAATCGAACGGATTTGAAAAGTATCGAGAACGAAAATGCTGTTTACTTCCTAATAGCTGCCACATAGTCTTGCGCTAAGTCAGTGAGTACGACAGAAGGGTAATGGAGCTGTGAATAGGAAAATGTGGGGATGCATGAACGGCGGCCTGCTGTTGACGGATAAATGCTGTTGAATGCGAAGCTCTTATAAGAGCAACAATTTCTTTTTTATAAAATGGTGCATTAATAATGAAAGTGCGTGAACATCGCTGGCCGAACGGTATTACAATAGGGTGTCGAAAGGTGAGTAAAGAATTTCAATGTAATTTATACATATGCATATTTATTATATTATCTAAAGAGATCAACATTTGTGTAGAGGTTTTCGCCGTAGTATTGTTTTAACCACAAAAAATTGTGTCAAAAAACTTTGGTCTGATATAAAATCAATGCTTCGGCGAATAAGTATGTAAAACTGTTCAGGCAAAGTAAAGCCGACTCCTTAAAATAGGGGCCGTAATGACATCTTGCGTAATGCTTCATTATTTATATTTGTTCTTGTTTGAAATATCGTATTTATTTATAGTTATTTTTTTAATTATTTTAAACTCCAATTTTGGTTTATTCACAAATAAAATGTATATTTATATCTTTTCGTTTTTTAAAGAATTAACACAAAAGAGCCAACTCAGTTTGGTGTTTTTCAATAGTTAAATGTTATTATTGGAAAAGGTTACTGCGCTTACATAACAATTGAACAAATGTGTAATGAATTCCAATGCTGGTTTATTTGAAAGCGAACAACTCGGTATTTACCACTCATCTCAGGTAGATGGATGCAAAATAGTAGACAAAAGAAAGTTTTGCAATAAACTTGTTATTGTATTTATATACTGTGGCCACATAGCTATTGATTGAAAAATTTGCATACATTTCATTCATTTTACCGCCACAATTGATTTTTGTTATTATTCGAATATGTTTTTCATTAAGGCTAAGGAGTTCAGCCAAAAAATGTGAGAATTTGCTCTTGAAACGGCCCGAATTTATATATGGATGCACGCCCCGAGATTAGTAAAAGAGGTTTTCCAAGTGTTTCATGTTGTTGCAATAAGAACAGAATCAAATAGAAATAAAGTTCATTTCGTCAATCCAGTTCTAAACTGAATGTTATGATATAACTATACTATAAAACTAGAACTATAAACAAATATTTACACTATAACAATCCTAATTAATACGTAACCAGTTGTTCCTTTTAGGGTTTTCACTCAAATAACAATTTGTATGTTGGTGATCGGGCAGCAACAGTAAATGCCTGCACATTCAAATTCATGAGTTTACTATGACTTGTTGACTATGCTATATACATATGTATGTATGTATCTCTTATGAATGTATCATTATACATGTGCATATATATACATATAGACATATTTACGAGTTTATACATCGTCGATTGAACCACCTTATCACTTGAAATATTTCTAGGCTATCGTAAACTAACAAAGCATTTACTATAAAAAACCTTTTCTTCTTTATTTGTATTGTCGTCGTTAGCTCATTTTTTATAAAAATGCGATGCGATAAACGAAAGTGCTTCCCCTTACGGATTTGGTAACACAGCTCATTGGCATGCGTTGTTGGTGTCGTTTTTTGACGTTCACGATCGGAAAGTAGTGTTGGTGTTGAGCTGGTGTTATGGGTATTAACGAGTACTACGATTGTTGTGGCTACTCGTATTCACACTGGTTTGGCCATGAAACGGCATTAGTTGTAAAAATAGTAACTACGTATTTTTCGATACTTTTTGCATTCGGCCAGCTATCTTTAATAAACATTATTTTATACAACATGTAACTATAATATTAACTTCTGGGCACATGACACATCCACTTGTACACATAAAAATTTATAGTAGATATTTAAGGACTTAACGTGAATGCTTTTTCCCTACTCAAAATCAAAAGACGTTACTGTTCAAATGTACCAATCTGCGCTTATGTACACGTATAATAATTAATTTGTGTCAATTTAATATTTAGGCACTTTATATTCTAAAAGTATGTATTTGCTTCTCGCCACTGCCGCCCAACTCACGACGATCTTTCCGTAGAACCAAATATAACGACAAAAAAATAATATACGCAACTGGTAAATCAACATAAGCGGACTAAATGGGTAGGTAGGTAGGTAGGTAGGGTGGTTGTCGCAAGACACACTTAGACCTTCGGCAGGTCCATTGTGATACCACTGGAGCTTATCCTTACTCTACGTGTTCCCTTTCAAACCATCCGGTTGCTTTAATAAACGAGCAGAGCTTCGTTAGTTTTAGATGGGCTATATCCGCTACATCGGTTAGAAATGCTGTATCGAGGGTGCGCAGCCTTCTCCTAGCTAGGCTTTCACACTCACATAAAAGGTGTCTGACTGTTTCCTCTTCTTCTGTATTTAGACAGCTTCTACAGAAATCGAAGTATGGGAGTCCTAACCTTCTAGCGTGGCTGCCTATTAAACAATGACCTGTTAATACACCTATCATTTTTCTTATAGATTCCCTGTTGAATCTTAGCAAGATCTTCGATCGACCGCTGTTCCAGTTCGGCCATGTCTGTCTGCTTAGTTCGCATGTTGTGAGGTTTTGCCAGATAGTATTTACCTTTTTGATGGTTTCCCTGTCTATAAGTAATTTACAAGTGGCTATAGGCATGGGTAACAGCGCCTTATCTGGTTCGAGATCGAGCGTTGTACCGGCTCTTGCAAGTTCATCCGCCTTACAATTTCCTGGAATGTCCCTGTGGCCTGGTACCCAGATAAGGTGCACCTTGTAGCACTTAGATACGTCATCTAGTAGTTTAAAACATTCTAGAACTGTTTTTGACGAGTGTGTCTTTGATTCCAGCGCTTTTATTGCTGCTTGACTGTCCGAGTAAATGAAGACTTCATTTGTGGATAATACTCTCGTTTTTATTTCTTTAAGCCCCTCTTTTATGGCAGTGACTTCCTCCTGAAACACACTGCAATGATCAGGTAAGCGGAATGATTGGCATACTCCGAGTTTGTCGGAGTAGACCCCTCCCCCTACTTTGTTATCCAGTTTTGAGCCATCTGTGTAGATGTTTACTTCATTTATCTTAACAATGAGCCCGTTATCCCATTCCTCTTTGGAAGGAAATACTGTGACGAAGGATTTATACAAATTGATGTCCTTGGTCCTACAGAAATCCGTTGTGTGGGGAATGCAGGGGAATTGTGCTAAAATTGAGGAGTGTCCTCTTTGGTTCGTTCTGAGTAGGCCGATTTCTCTTAGCCTGAGAGTTGCTTTGGCAGCTGTTTGCTTACCGTACTGCTCTATTGGTAAAATGTTAAGCATGATATTTAGTGCATCTGTGGGTGTGGTTCTGAGGGCCCCGCAGATGCAAAGACTGGCCATTCTTTGTACGTGTGCCATGGTTCTTTTAATGTACAATTTATCTAAAGCTGGCCACCATACTAATATGCCGTATGTTAGGATAGGTCTGACAATTGCCGTGTAAAGCCAGTATACGATAGATGGGGAGAGACCCCAACTTAGTCCTATCAGCTGTTTACAAGAGTATAGTGCTATTGTCGCCCTTTTTACTCTATCTTCGACATTTGCCTTCCATGTTAGCTTTCGGTCTAGTATTAGACCTAAGTAGCGGGCCTCATCACTAAATGACAGTGCCGTTCCTCCTAGAGTCGGAGGAGTTATATTCGGTATTTTGTGTTTCCTGGTAAATAGGATTAGTTCAGTTTTATTGGGGTTGACGCTTAGCCCATTTGCTTTTGACCAGTTTTCAACCATATTTAGTAAATCCTGCATGACTTCTATGAGTGTATTGGGGAATTTCCCCCTTACTACCATTGCAACATCGTCCGCATATGCTACTACGTGTTGTCCTCTCTCCTCTAGGCTCTTTAGCAATGAGTTAAGTGCCAGCACCCATAGGAGAGGGGACAGCACGCCGCCTTGAGGTGTTCCTCTGCTAACTTTTTTCTTGATCTCTGAGGCCCCTAGGGTTGCGATCACAAATCTGCTTAAGAGCATGTTTTTGATGAACTCAACCAGAGCGCCAGAGATCCCGAAATCCGTCAGTGCCTTTATTTTGGTATCCGGTAGGATGTTGTTGAATGCGCCCTCGATATCTAGGAAGGCTACCAGTGTGAATTCTTTGTTATACATTGACTTCTCGATTTCTGTAACAAGTGAGTTAAGTGCTGTTTCAGTTGATTTCCCTTTACAGTACGCATGTTGTGAGATGCTGAGCTTATTAGGGCTGATGTTAGCCCTAATATGTTCTTCTAAAATTCTTTCAAATGTCTTTAGCAGAAAGGAGGATAGGCTTATTGGTCTGAAATCCTTAGGTGTTGTGTGTGAACTTTTTCCCGCTTTAGGGATAAAGACCACTTTTACCTCTTTCCATGTTGATGGGACACTTTTCAGTTTCAGAGCGGCCTTAAATATGGCCGTCAACCACTCCATGATGTAGTTGAGTGAATGTTGTATTTGGGCCGGGAATAATCCATCTGGGCCCGGTGATTTAAATGGTTTGAACGTGTTCACTGCCCAAGTTATCCTAGTTTCAGTGATTATTTCTTCAATGTCAGATTTTGATCTTTCTGTACCATTGTCGATTACTACGTTAGATAATTCGTTGCAGGGAAAGTGTGTGTCCACTAGCAACTTCAAAGTTTCGTCACTCGAAGTAGTCCAACTCCTGTCCGGTTTTTGGAGGTATCCGGTGGGATTGTGTTTTTTTGAGAGGATTTTGCACAGTCTGGAAGCCTCTGTGGTTCCTTCGATTTCTCCACAGAACGTTCTCCAACCAGACCTTTTCGCTTTCCTAACTTCTTTTTTGTAAATTTTTAGTTTACTGTAGTAGCAGTCCCAGTCTTTACTCTCTCGTGTCGCTTTCGCTCTATTAAACTGTTTTCTGCTGTCGTTTCTTAATGTAGACAGGTCTTCTGACCACCAGGGCGGCTTTTTCTTCCCCTTATACCTAATTAAAGGGCAAGCCTTGTTTAGCGCAGTTCTACAGACCTCAGTAAGGGTTTGTACGTGTTCGTTCAATGATTCTCTGTCTTCAATGGTAATATTTTGGGAATTTGGAAGTCTTTCCTTAAGTTCCCGTTTATATATATGCCAGTTGGTCTTTTTCAAGTTCCTGTTGGCGGGTGGAGCCCGTGGGTTGTTTCCCCCAAATTTTATTTCTATGTAGCGATGATCGGAGTAAGAGTGTTCATTCAGAACCCTCCACTGCGTCATCTTTCCGTAAAGGGTTTGACTTGCTAGCGTAATATCAAGAACTTCTTGTCTATTGCGCGTAATAAATGTAGGTTCGTTGCCTTTGTTACACACTAAAAGCTTACTACATATAATATAATTAAAGAGAGACTCACCTCGTTCGTTTGTATCCGAGCTCCCCCATATGGTATGGTGGGCATTGGCATCACCTCCTAGTACTAGTTTGCGGTTGTGAGCTTTGCAGTCTTCCACAAGGCTTCTTATTAGCGGCGACGGCAGTGGACCTGTGTCGTCTCCGGCAAAATAGAACGAGGTTAGCCAGGTGTTGCTTCCGCTCACTTCCCAGCTAACCGTCGTAGTATCTGCGTTACTGAAATTTTGAATCATAAATATATTAAGATGTACTTTTGCCATTATGCATGCTCTTTTAGTACCTTCACAATTAGTCTTATATACTTTATAATCTGATGTCCTCAGACCGCAGATTTCGCCATTCCGTACCCAGGGTTCCTGGATGAGGACTACATCCGGCTGATCTTCTGCCAGACGATCCAGGAGGGCAAGGCAGGCTTCTTTACAGTGGTGTAGGTTTATCTGAAGAAGATGCATTAGCTGTTAACGTTACATCTGGGTCTTCTTTGCTTTCGCATAAAAGTTCCCTTTCGGAATACTTACGCTGTTGTGTGGGATACTTACCCTCCCGTTCGAAGTACAACCTCCCTAAGCTCATTTCTGAGCCTGAAGAGGCGTATTCTTCTTCGGTGGGCTGATCGTCTTCGCTCATTGGCTCGGTTTCGCTCATGGGTTCCAGTTCCCTCATGGGCTTTTCGCTTTCCTTCGTGGCGAGGAACTCAATCGCATCCGTGTCGGTTTTGTAAATGTGGAGCTTCACCTTTACAAAACCGTATCTAAGTTGCCCATCGCATTTCGCTAACGGTTCAATTGAGTTCTCTGTGAGGAGCAGGAGAGCCTGCATGGTGGCGCGCTTCTGCTCTTTCGATTCATCCGCGCTGTTTTGGTTGGTAATAGTTTTGACGTACCTCCACTCCTGCGTTGGGATGTCCGGATTGCAGACCCGGATGAGCTTCATAATCTCCACCGGGTCTTCGACGGTTGAAGGTAACCAAACCCTTGCTCGCGGCCTGGACGGAATATCCTTCCTGTCCACGACCACTAGCTTGGCATTTGGGTACACTTCTCCGACTTTGGAGATGGCCTCTTTGTACAGCTGAACCGATCTCTCATCGTCGCACGCTATTATTTTTATCTGGCCTTGGTGCCAGCCTAAGTCTTCGCACGCAGGCGGGGGGCCGGGGTTCTCCAGAATGACCTTCAGTGCCACTTTCGTTAGCTCGGCCTCGATCCATTTCCATTGGGCCTTAGGGATCATACCTTCAGGATGGTTCTCGTCCAGGACCCCTATGATAAAGCGGTCTTTTGCAACCTCCGCAAATGATCTTCTGGGCGTCACGCCCATTGGTTTGTGCCTTTTTGCGCTTGGCTTATTATCCTCCAAGGACCGCTGTCGTTTCGGAGCCGGTTGTACTGGTTTGAAGTCGGGGTTGAAATTAGGAATGATCGCTTTCGCTCTTTCAATCGCCTCTTTCAACTCCTGAGACAATTCACCTTCTTTTGGGTGAGTTTCGTGCACCCTCCTTAGGAGCCTGGCTGCATTTCTGCGATCCTGGTAGCTCGCTTTCGCTGGGTCTACCACCCTCACAAGCGGCCATCCTTCGGTACCGGAGCTAGCAGTAGCCGTGCTTCCGGTCGGGACCGTTTTTGGGGGCTGAATCACAGTTGACTGCCGGGCTAGTGCACCCCTACTTGTGCTTGGACCTGTGTCCAGCTCTGGTTGTGTGGCAACTGGCCTCTCTTTCGCTGAGGCTGTCGCTATGTGTTTCGATCGACTTATTTGGCCGATGGATGGAGTTCTCTTTGAGCTCGGTGCGACCGTTGCTCTTATTGCGGAACTGTTTGTTCCTGTCGGTCTTTTCGAAGGAGGACCGATCTCCTTTTTTTTATTAATTTTTGAAAAATCCGATTGCATTTTTGGACCCACGAGTGTCGGAGAAAGGATGTCCGCCCGTGCATAGCTCCGAGCTACACGGGTAAGGCTAGTTATTACGGAGGGCGCCAGGTATCCGTAAGCTCCGTTCGAGACTTGGTTATTTGTTAGAAGGGCCCCAAGCCTGACAGATTCTCGGCACGGGTCGCATCACACCTTAATCCAGCCCTTCACCCCCGACCACGTTAAAAGCACTTTGGGTAGTGCTGTACTATTGAGGAGTATCGAGCCCAACCCATAGTACCCTTAACTTAGCTAAGTACCTCCTGTAAATAGGAAAATTGTGGTACTTATTACCAGCTGGCACCCTCGGGGAGGGTTCAGTGGAGGATTTTCGCCAGCCCCTAAATGGGTTGAGCACCTGAAGACTTGTAACCTCACCTCCGGAGTGAGTAAGCTCTGGTCCTCCGTTAGGTCCCTGTCGAACCCGACGAAACACAACGACAAGGTGGATATCACCTTCAACGGTTGTACTTCGTCGGACCCGGAGAGATGCGCGAGCTATTTTAGCCGGCTGTTTACACTGCATCCTCCGGGCGACAGAACCAAACGTCGTGTTATCAGAAGGCTGCACAAACTGACGAACGACAGTGCGCCACTTACTTTCTCCGGTGATGAGGTTCAGGGGGCCATCAACAAGTCGAAATCATCGAAAGCCATTGGCCCTGACGGACTAAACGCGCTGATGCTGAAGCATCTGGGACCCCTGGGAGTAGGATACCTCACAAGGGTCTTCAATTTGTCTCTGGCCACTCTCATCATCCCTGACAAGTGGAAAGCAGGGAGAGTGGTCCTACTATTGAAACCTGGGAAACCCGCCAACCAAGGGGAGTCTTATCGGCCGATAACTCTCCTTTCCCCAGTAGTGAAGACACTTGAAGCCCTCCTACTCCCACTCTTCACGACACATCTGGCCCCAGCCCCACATCAGCACGGATTCCGACGAGTGCACAGCACCACCACGGCACTCACCGCCATAAACGCCCAGATAAATCGCGGGCTTAACCAAAACCGCCCCTGCGAGAGGACTGTCCTAGTAGCGTTGGACCTAAAGAAGGCTTTCGATACAGTCAGCCATTCCACGCTACTAGATGATATTTATCAGTCGACACTCCCGCCAGGGCTGAAGAGGTGGTCCGCGAACTACCTGAGCGGTCGGCACTCGTCAGTGATTTTTCGAGATCAAATGTCAAAGCAGAGGAAGATTAAGCAAGGCGTACCGCAGGGTGGTGTCCTTTCACCCTTGCTTTTTAACTTCTACATCTCGAAGCTCCCCCAACCACCAGCGGGAGTTTCCCGGATCTCATACGCTGACGATTGCACGATAATGGCGTCGGGCAATGACATCGATGGCCTGTGTTCCAAAGTGAACAACTACCTCACCGACCTTTCTCGCTTTTTCACTGCGAGGAATCTCCAACTTTCCCCCACCAAGTCCACGGTGACCCTTTTCACCACCTGGACAAAGGAGGTCAAGCTGTCCCTTAAGGTAAAAGTCGACGACACACCAATTCCGACTGTGAATAACCCCAAAATTTTGGGTGTAACCTTTGACAGCTTGCTCTCCTTCTCTGCGCATACAACCGCAATTGCCACTAAAGTCCAAAATCGCAACAAGGTCCTCAAATCGCTGGCCGGCAGCACTTGGGGCAAGGACAAAGAACTGTTGCTTTCGACATTTAAAGCAATTGGCCGGCCGGTTCTAAACTAATTATGCTGCGCCTGTCTGGTCGCCTGGTACTAGTGATTCGCAGTGGATAAAGCTTCAGACATGTCAGAATACCGCCATTCGGACAGCGACCGGGTGCCTCCTGATGTCACCCATACAACACCTGCACAACGAGGCACAAATGCTCCCAGTCGCGGAGCACAACAAATTGCTCAGCAAGCAGTTCCTGCTGGGGTGTTACCGCAGGTTTCACCCCTGCAGACACCTGCTTGAGCCTGAGCCGCCTCCCAGGCACGTCAGGAGACACCTCCTCGACTACGCTGACGAACTCCAGGACAAAACTGACCGAGACCTATTGGACCGGACAGTATTCAGACAGTCAATAAACGACATTCACCGGGAGTCCGTTACCACCTTCATGAACTCCCGTCCCGTGAATGCCGTAATCGGAGTCCAACCACCACCCATTTCAGATGAAGAGCTCCAGCTTCCCCGTGAGACTCGTGTAACATTGGCACAATTACGTTCTGGATATTGTAGCAGGTTAAACTCCTACTTATCCAGAATTGACCCCGACATACCAAACACATGTCCGGCATGTGAAGGTACCCCGCACGACACCAACCACCTCTTCACATGCCCCCTTAATCAGACTCATCTAACCCCCTCTCCCTCTGGACCCAACCTGTCGAAACAGCATGTTTCCTGGGCCTACCCCTAGATGAGCTAGACGAAGACGACAGATGATATACCTACACTGACAGGGCAAACTATGCTGTTAAAACAACAACAACAACAACAAAAAAATAATAAATAAAAGGACTGACTGAAAATCATTGTTTGAAATGTAACCACGAGTTGATTTATCTTAGACTTCATCGATTATACGTATGTATACTTATGTATGTAATATATATGCAGTGAAACCTCAATAGAAAAAAGTTGAACAAGTGCTGGTTGAACAAATGATTCGTTATATATACAGTTTCACTAAATTTATAGAATGTCAAAAACTCAAGACAAAGAAAAATTCAAAATTTCTGAAAAAAAGCCGTTACAAGCTTAGTTTCGTTTTTGTTTTTAGTTTTTATTTTCATATAAAACCAGAAAGAATAACATAAACTGTTTTAATTTTTTATTTATGAACCCCTTAAATTGATTTTTTAAAGCTGTCACATCCTCAAATATACAATATAATGCGGTTTAGTCTACACTTATCCGACTCTACATCAGTACTAAAAGTTCAATTGAAGCACCAGTTTATTTGTAATTCTATAGATTAGTATAATGATCACATTCAAACTTAATCACGTTAATTTGCTCTTTTTTATATATTTTTTAATTCATATTTTTAATTTATTATTTTTTGTGCATAATTTTAAACTTTGTAAGGGTAGCAAATATAACAATTTAAAGAAAGTTTATGACAATCAAAATGTGTGCTATTTATGTGCCCATAACTGTATATGTATGTCTTTGTCTGTAATAAACGCTATGAAACATTTTGTAACTACTATCGTCAAATCGTTATCATTAAACGAATTATCACTGATAGTTCGGAATTTTACTTTTGCTATATTTGTTAGAGTCATTGTTCAAGGTATTTTATACTTCCTCTGGCTGAGTATTCTTTTTGTACAAAAGCAACACGCTTTTCTTCGATTACAAAGTATTTAGATGAAAAATTATACATCTTCTAGAATACTCTCGACAAACTTTCATCGTTCCTACGACAGTCGGTTCTATGTTAACGGAACGACCCAAATTTATATTCGACCGAGGAGGGTTCCTCCAGCAGCATTCCTTAAACATGAATGGGGAATGTTTATGGCACTACAACAAAAACATCATTTACATGTTCAACATCTGCTTGATTTCAATTATTTTTGAAGATTATTTTTATCGTACTGATGCTAATAGCAAATCCCAACTGGGAGCGCTGACCTTTTATAGTGTGTCGTCAGCTACGTAATCGGTTCTGAACAAGAATGATAGAATACAAGATTATGTGGGTTAATAGCATTGCACTGAAGTTTGACTGTAATATATCTGGTTGTGGCCACAAATTGCTGTAGAAGCCCGCCCTTAACACCTGTTAATGATAACAGTGGAAACACAAATACTGTACTATACACAAAACCTACAATTTTTGATGCACGTGCTGTTAAATACAGCAATAAAAAAAATGTTTCGAAAAATCAGCTAAATTATAGAGAAATGAGCAGAGTCAAGATAGATTCATTTCGGTTCAACTTTTTCAAGTAAATCAATCTTTCTTTTTTGGCTCATGTAAACATCCGCTGCGCATTGCGGCCATCATCCATCGGTAGAGGAGGTTAAATGTGTGTGAATTATGAAAGTGTAGCTGCATGGGTAGTAAATGGAGTAAATTAAAAAAAATATCAGCAACAAATGCTTACGAAGTAATAATCATGGCAGCCAGTGCTCTAACGAAAACTTTGACTTTTCGTTTCTCCTTCTTCAATCAATTACGTTTTTAGCGATTTCGTTTTCGCCAGACTTTTACCCTGTATAAGTATGTAAATGCCGTATGTATGTATGTTAAATGAGTGCTTGTATCGTGGCGGCCGGCACTTACGTTCTCACTGCTGTTTTGTTGGCTCTTTTGTTTATTTGTTTACTTGGCCATCTTTTTTTTATTTTTTTGCATTTGTTCGGACGTGATTACGTTCGTTGTTTGCTTATTTTTTTAGTTAGTTATTAATACTTTTATTTAAGTATGCTTAAAGAATTTTTTTACGGTAATTATATCCCCCTCATAAATATTATTTAATTATTCTAAGCGTTCATTTCCTTGGCCTCAGTTGTGTGCCAGCCAGCCGCCAGCTGCTTATAGACAATTACCAACAAAAATGAAGGTAATTGTTTGATTTGTATTTGTTGTATTCGTATGCACCTTATCTTCGTGATGAGAAACTACACTTGGACGAATACGAAAACTGCATTCATGTCGACGAACGGACTGACTGACGAACAAGTGTAATTTACATATAAACGCTGTTTACACTTTTTCTCGCAAACATATAGATGATAAATATAAAACACAGAAATGCATACACAAGCATTAATGTGTGCGTATATACACAGGTGCACTACATATAACTGAAACATGTGTGAAATTCGCAATGAATTATGTTGTTGTCATTGCTTTTTAACGCTGAAATTTCCCAAAACTCACTCACAGTGCTGGCACTTTTACTCATCTACATTAAGCGTACCTACGTGTTTGCTGATGCTTTTCTATCAGCCAGATTTGTGTTTAGAAATTTAGCGGAAAAAGCAACTGAAGAAGCAAAATAAAGCCGACAACTATGAAAATGAAAAAATGAATGTAAATGTAATTTGTTTACTTGTGTGACCTAATAATAAATCCAAACAGTTTCACCATCTTTCCTTCCCTTCACTTGTCACGCTCCTAACAGAAATGAAAACAACAAATAAACACTTAAAAAATGCTGGTAAATTTTTCTTTATAATCAGAAAAAACTTGAAAAGTAGATAATGAAATAAAAAATAAATTGGCTAAGTGACCAAAAATATTTCGGGTTCGCTGGAAAATCACATGAGTCATGGCTGCTGCGTCGTGTGTGGATACTTCATAGACAGATATACACACGGAAATACATACATATGTATGAATGTGTGCATGTACCTATGTTTATTAGTGAACGCTTTGAATTGATCGTCCACCCGCCCGTTGAGTTAGGTGAACTATTTAGTTGGATGAAATGAAGAAATATTAGATATTTACTGCAAATATTTATTACTCATCTTTTACCGAAACTGATTAGGTTTACCATTCACTGGTATAATAACTTTTATAATGTAATTTCTTATAATTGTGTTGTTCAACAGAATCCCACCTTTTATATCAGGGCACTTGTGCGCTACGATAAAGGGTATATTTTATTTTCATGTCATATTTTTGTTCACGGTTTCATGTCACAGCATAATAAAAAGTTTTCCAATAAGAGGTGTTATTTTATTCAAAGACAATTGCTATTTTTTAATATAAACGATCGGATGTTTATTTCATTATAAAGAGGAAGGTATGCCGTTAATTGTGGAAAATAACATCAGGCAAATGACCACCACGACCGCGCTTACAGAACAATATCCTTTTCATGAAATTTTCCATAACCGAATTGCAAAGTGGCTGCCGTATGTCCTCGATAGCCTCACGAATTTCATCTTTAATGTCTTGAATTTGAACTGGGCTGTTGGCGTAGACCTTCTCTTTCCCGTAATAGATCAATGGTTTCGTTGCTTGTGTGGCACGTAACGCCGTCTTGTTGAAAATAAACGTTATCCAGATCAATACCATCCAATACTGGCCATAAAAAATCGTTAATCAGCTCTCGATAGCCATAGATAACATCTGTTATTGGAAAACCCTTATATTGTAATAGAGGTAGATATAGACATACATACATACATATGCAGTTGTATATACCAGAATTTTAAATAAGGAATATGGCTCAAGTTTGGAAATTTGGAAAAATAAACAGGATATGCCACGCTCTCGTCTGGGAAATTGTTCGATAACGATTGAATAAATATCCCGACCCTTAACTTTGAAATCGGATAAAACCAAGTCTACTATTTATATGTTAAGACTAAATTGTCTTATGTTACAAGCCATAACTCGAGAAAAAGTTTAGACATCTTGGCGAGACTCAGCAAGGACATTTATCTTGATACAAGGTAAGCTTGTGCTTAAAATGGGCGAAATATGTCAATAGCAACAGTTCTCTTCCAAATAAAATTAATTTTAAGCCAGAACTAAGATAACTGTTATTCGATTCCTTGGCCAGCAGCACATCTAATTTTTTTTGGTTTTTATTGTATCCAATAACCTTTTAGATTTTAAATTAGGCATATTAAGAACTAGTCCAAATTGTTCCAGGATTTCCAGAGAGGCGTTCTAGGCGTTAATGATTTTATAAAAGAAGATTAGGTCTGGGACATCCGTATGACTTTCTAGATTCCTAATCTTAAATTGAAAATTTTTTTTGTTTAGCTTGAATAAAAAAACTTAGCTTCAATAAATAAAATACAGAAGCAGATATTTTCTGTTGTAATATTTATTATTATTTTTATGCTTATTTACTCAGTCTGTGAATGTAACACACAACTGAACAGTGTTGCAATACACAACAAAGTTTGTCTTATTTGGGTGACTGGACATTTGGTATTACAGGGAACGAGTTGGCTAATAAACTGGCCAATTAAAGCTTTACAAGCATATCTCTAGGCCCTGAACCCTTTCTAGGTGTCAATACAGCATAGATTCATGGACGCCTTCATGAGGTCTACCCATAGAAGACGTTGGTCTGAGTTGGGCTCTTGCAGAATAGCCAAGAGCTTTGTGAAAGAACCAAACCAGAAATTAGCGATATTTCTCCTAAAACTTAGTAGGAGCGACCTGAGAGTACTGGTGGGTGTAATCATAGGGCACAACCTCTGTGGCCAGCATATGGCTACCATAGGAATCATTGGCGATCATGCCTATCCTGTCGTGAGAATGAGCACACTGCAGAGCATTTTCTCTGTGGCTGTCCGGTGTTTTCTAGAACCAGATATACTGAGTATGGATAAAGTTCATACTCTTTCTCCTCGGGATCTCTTAAAATTCTTCAGTGAATCCAAAATATTCGTGGAAGAGTGACTTTAAACTAATTTTTCCGTCTTATCTTGTATCTGTATCTATTCTGTCTCTCTATTTCTTCCACTGTAATCTATCCGGGTGTAGTACAATGGTATTCCTGACTGGGTGCTTGGACTTGCCCAACCCCCTAAATCTAATCTAATCTAATCTAGTCCTTTTATCATGGCTTATAGACTCCAGCTAGATTCGCTATCGCTAAAACTACAAAAATCGCATAAATTCCAAACGTTAAAAATTATCCTAACGCCAGCCGATTTTGTGCTAAATGCCATTCTGTATTTTTATCGCCAAAATTTTCCAAGGAGGATTCTAACTCTAAGTAGGTAACCTTAAAAATTTACAACGGATTCAATGATCTGGCTATTTCCTTTTCTTTGTTTGTATTTGTGGTTACAAATGCAAGGTATGTATGAAAAAAAGATCCCACCAGGTGGCGCTGGAGTCGAGTGAACAGTGGGGTGATAACGTGAACAGAGATACTTTTGCAAATTATTTAGCTACTTGGCGCCAGAGTCAAGTAATTACTAAACATCGTATTTATGTTTATTTTCGAAACATCAATTTTTGTTTGTTTTGTTTTTAGTTAGTTTAGTTTAGTTACCCACAGGAAGGCTCTGCAGTCAAGTTATACCTATAATTCAAGTTTGTATATTTAACGTCCCAAAAAGTGCTTTTCCAAAATATTTAAACAGAAATTGGCAACTTTCTCTAAGCACAGTGTTTTGCACAAGAAGCAAAAGTCTACAAAAAATGTTTCATAGTCAATGTTAGCTTTTCTGTGATAATACGTTCCGTATTGAATGTTAAACATTTTATGAATTGAATTCAAAGTTATACTCAGTCATATCTTTGGTGCATTTAAAACGGTGTATTTTATTAACTTAGTATTCTACTATTTTTATGAGGAGCTTTTTCATGGCAGAAATACACTCGGAGGTTTGCCATTGCCTGCCGAGGGGCGACCGCTATGAGAAAAATGTTTTTATTAGTTTTGGTGTTTCACCGAGATTCGAACCAACGACCTCTCTGTGAATTCCGAATGGTAATCACGCACCAACCCATTCGGCTACGGCGGCCGCCGTATTAGAAACTCCAATAAATGTTTTGAAAGCAATTAAATTTCGATTAATTAATTATAATGAATTCAAAATCTCACTGAAATTGCCCTATTTCAGTTCTCGCAACAATCGTTTTGTTGAATCCTTTCCAGTTGCTGTTGTAACAGTTCATCAAGCTCCGCCAGTGTGGATAGTCACCGATCGTCATCGTCTATCTCATCTAACGGTAGGCCCAGAAAACATGCTGTTTCGACGGGTTGCGTCCAGAGGCAGAGGGGTGTTAGGTGAGTGGTATTCCCCTGACAGCCGGTTTTACGTACTGAAATGACATTCCTATGGCAGCCAATTCTACGTGTGCCACAATCTTAATCCATTTTGGAAAAAAATTACTTAGGCGGATTGTTGGCAAAATTAGTGCGTTGTAAAGATATTTGTATCGTTTTTCAATGAACTCCTTTTGAGCGCTAAGAAACCGTTTGCGAAGCAATAGCAAATTAAAGCGAGATTACACGGTTGAGTTCCGTATTTCAGAGGGGAACGGTTTATTGAAATTTTTAGGCTAAGACTTGTGGTTGTTGTTTTTGTAGCAGCATAAAAATTCCCCTTACGATTACGGTGAATGCTGTTGGAGTGACAGTGCTTGGACGGATATCAATCTGGGCCATTCCGGTAACGTAGGAACGAAGGCTTGTGGTTTGATAAGCTGCTTTTGTACAACAATAAAACTGATTTTCAATATTTCTTTTGATAAAATAATTAAATTTCTTGGCCCGCATTATTTATAATCGCTCTCCAAGGCATATCTACGAGATAAAATGTTGGGAATATTTTTAATTTTGATAAGGTCGTAACCAATTTGTTATATATGAAAATAATTGATAAACAAACAAATTTATTGGAATAGATAGTTCCTCTAAGTAAAGGGTATTTCAAAAGTAGAAATTTCAGATATAAAAATTTAGTTTCTTTAATTAATTAATTAAAAAATTAACTAAAAGTATACTTAAAAAAACGAAACATGACATCATTTAAATGCCCACCATGGGCATGTCTGCTACATAGACCACCTCCAAAAATCTTTTCACCATGGTTTCATGCTTGAGAACGTCGAGATATTGATGGCGAAAGCTGTGCAGGAGCATTTTGCGCTACAGTTGCAATAATCTCAACAGAACGTCCAGTTTTTGATCTGCCAGTCCTCTTTTTATCCTCGGCAGGACCAGTTCTTGCAATTTGTTCAACAGTTTTTGAATTATCCATTATCATTCCGACGATTATTTCCACAAAAAACCACGAATTTTTATATATGGTGTTCCTAAAAATTTACATTTTCATAATAAATTTCAAGAATTGTAACGCGTTGTTCTATCGTGCAATATTGTACATCTGTCTACTCGACAAATGTCAAGGATGACAGAAAAAAATAGCGTGTAGGAATTATTCACCACTGACATCTAGGCGTCACTTTTAAAACACCCTTTATATGCATACATTTTTGCTTCGACACCTCATTTACTGTTGCTGTGGAAATTATTAAAGGAAAATTGTTTTTGTTTACAAATTTTTTACATAAACGAGTATTTTAAATAAGCAAAAATATGTGTAAATATTTTTCTTGATTAATTCTTTTACCACCAACTTGTTCTCGTCGTCAAATTCATAGCTTTTTAAGAGAAAAATAGAGATTTCTGACGATGGTAAATATAAAGTACTAAAATTTGCTAAAAAATGTTAATTAAAAATGGATATTTCTAAAGGTTTTCTTTTTATATAGAATCGAAAATGTCGATACAATTCAGTTAGAGATTTTCGGCAATGTAATTTTAGCGATAGTGAATGCTGGCATCCGGCTGCTGGAAAGAAAGCACGTTTTTTTGTTGTTCAAAATTAGCTTTATTCATCAACGTAATTTCCATCAAGAAGAACGCAATCATTTCAGCGCTGTTCTAACATTTTAATATCACCTTTCTAGTACGATTTATCTTTTGCCTTAAAATATGACTCAGTTTCAGGGATAACTTCTTCATTCGAGCGAAATTTCTTACCGGCGAGCATTTTTTGTTGGTCTGCGAACAGCCAGTAATCGCTGGGAGCCAAATCTGGCGATTACGGTGGATGTGGGAGCAATTCGAAGTTCAATTCATGTAGTTTTGCCGTTGGTTTGATGGCCTTGTTGTCTTGTCAAAACAGTGAGCAAACGCGGCACTCACTTTGAACAGAGCTTTCTCATAGTCAAATGCTCATGCAATACGAGTATAAAGCCAACGCGTTCTTTTGATATCTTTATCAAATTCAAAATGATTTTGTGGATTTTTTTGATGTTTTCTGGTGTTACTGTCTCATTTCTACGTCCACTGCGTTGCGCATTATCGGTGTCTCTACGACCACGGTTGAAGTCAGCAAACCATCGTTTTATTGTTGTTTCTGGTAGAGCGATGGAGCGGAATCCCCATAACACTTTTCACTTCGCTTGAACGGTATTTTTCCTCATCAAGAAGCAGTGTAAAATTAAAACACGAAATTCTTTTGGTCCATTGTTTTGAAAATAACAAAAATAGTGTCACTCTTAGCGCAATATCTCACGAACTAATGAATAGAATATCATGAAATTTAATTTTTATGTATTTTTAAGTTTAGTGCTAACTGAAAAAGAGGTGAAAGCAATAAAACAAGTGCCATTTATGGATGTGTTAGGCACGGGACTTTTCAGCCCATGTGTTAATGTTTCAAAGTTTAGTTTTTTCGCTAAAGCCGAATATTGTGTTACATATGCACAAGAAATTATCGTAAGTGATAATTATGAATGAACTTAAATATTATCATGAGTAAATTATACATATAAAAAAAATCACCAATATTCTTGTTCGAAAAAAGTAATAAAATAATGAAAAAGAATTGGCTTGGATTGCCTCCGGAATCAGATTTAGCCGTAACTTCAATAGGACAAAACTCCATTACTATTTGCCTTGCAGTCAAAATTCTATGGAGTAGAAATTTATTAAAAGAGTCATGTTATTTTAATATGTTAAAGCAATAACTTTGAATTATTGTTTATTTTGGAGTATCTGATTCGTAATCCTTTTCTGTTCACTTAGCAGCGCTCCTTTAGTGTTTCACGTCAATTTATCAAGGGTGGTTGGGTAGGTTGCATGTTGTGGCTATCAAATTTCAGACAAAATTATGTGTCATTTCAACCCCCTATTCCAGCTATCGTGGCCATTAAGTTCTTGAACAATAAAAAACTGCTGAGTCATACCATATACTCGTATTATGTGCTTATTATTGTATGTAGATATGTATGCACAAAATGTGCATACAAATAAGTCGAATAGAACTAATGACCACGGTACGAAAAACTTAGGAAGGGCTGTAACGAGTGGAATATCAAGTTTTTTTGTTTCATTCATTTTCCAAACCAAAAAAAAAAAACCTAATTGCTTAAACCACGCCATATCTCAGATGCGAAGTCGAATTTTATTGTTTTTTTGATTTTAGCATTACTTTAAATCCCTTGCATTTGTGGAAAGTGATTCAGATTCAGCATAAATTTTCGAAAAAAATTGAGTTTAATAACCCACAGTTTCTTGACCTTGACTTGATTTCTTATGGCCTTTCGAGCACTTAACTGGTAATTGTGTAAATATGTATGTATCTTTGCACCACATATTCGTAGTACCAGTAATCTTAATTGTTTGCACTTAAAATGCAATGTGTGAGTGTGGGTATACTTATTTTCGTATATCTGGAAATTATTTTTGAAAATGTTTGACTTTAGGCACAACTATTTTTTCCTCATCATTTATTAAATATTGCAAGTATTTCCTTAATCGCCACGCAAAGTAAATGAGTGCGCATTCCCAACGCAACGCAAGAGTGAATCTGTGCTTGTGTGCTTACATCCAATTACATATGCACATATTTACATATGTATACATAAATTATATGTAGTATTAATCTTGCATGCACGCACTCAATGTGTTTCTGTGCTCAACACGGTTCCCAACCGCCGCTGCTACCCGTGTCAGTCAGTCAGTTAGTAATGCATCGTTGTAAAGTTGTTAATATCCAAGAGTTTGTTGTTTTCGATTTTTAAATCGCCACACCGTGGCGCTGTCGGTTTCATTGTTGGTGCTAAAGTTGTTGGTGTTGTTGTTTTATTTGCATTAAATTTTCTTATTGTTGTAGCAACTCTCTTGATGTTGTTGCCAACGTTTTTCTTTCATTTTCCTAGTTTGGTTTAATTTTTTTTTTGCTCCCGGCCTTCGCTGCCGTTCCAGCTGATGGTCGATTGCTACTACAACCAATAGTTGTTGGGTTGAACGGTTGTCTGCTGTCGCAATATTGTTGCTATTGCCGCATACATACAACGTAGTTTTATTGGTTTGTTTTTTTCTTTTTTCTTTATTCCTATATTGAGTAGTGTTGTTGTTTTCCCCTTGGTTGGTGTCACTGTTGCCATTGCCAGGGCTTTTGTGTTACTGTTTTTGTTGTTGCCGCTGCTTGTTGCTTCTTGTTGTTTCAATACATTAGTCAGGTTGTTAATGTTGCTTTAGCTGCTTTGTTGGCTGCCATCTTTGCAGTAAAGTAACATTGCTTTTATTATCGCTGCTGCTGCTGCCTGAAGTTGTTGCCACAGCTCTTATTGTTGTTGTTTGGGTGTGAATTATTTAGCCTCAACGTTGATTAGCATTTTGTGTATGTAGCTTTCGCGCATTTCATTTTGTTCCGTTTCATTTCATTTCTTTATATTTCATTTGAAGTAGTGCAAGAGTAAAAGTTTAAATTACACATTCACTTATACTTATAAACTCGTTCATGCATACATATGTTTGTATGTATGCATTTACGTATGCATACCCTGTGGTAAGTCGGGCTGTTTCCAGATTGACGTGGCACTATCGCATTGTAAATATACTCGCTTGATTCTGAACAAATTATTTTTTCATCTATCCGCTTTTTCGTGGTGATATGGAAAGCAAAATTGTAAATCAAAAAATGATGAAGTGTATAAAATCTTTACATATTTTCGGCGTAAACGTATAAACAGAATTATATCGCTGAGCGAACTATGTTGGACGAAAATTCGCTACCAGAATTAAAAGACAAAACCACAGCGACGACGAGTTTTTAATTTTAATTTTGCCCTTGTCACCGGTCGACAAAATCAACTGTCAGTGAAAAATGTAAACAAATCTTCTTCACAAACGAGGTCTCACTTGTAGAAATGCCTTGCTGGGCCTACCGTTAGATGAGCTAGACGAAGACGACCGGTGATTACACTGCACTACAGGGCAAAGTTACTGCTACAACAACAACCAAAACAACAACGACATTGATATATGCGATACATTGTAACAATTACCTCATGGGTATATCCTTTTTTTAGCTAGTCCAAACGACAGGGTGGGCCATATAACGTTTGCTTTTTGAACCATCTATTTTTTTGAGAATGGTAACACAAATGACATGTCAAATGTGTTCATAATTTACTTAAAGGTTTGACATTTCAACAGGACGGTGCACCGTGTCACACTGCCAAAGTTACACTCGAACTTTTGGCTACCGTTTTTGAAAACCGAATATTCAGCCGAAATTCCGATATCAATTGGCCGCCTCGGAGCTGTGATTTAAGCCCGTTGGACTATTTTTTGTGGGAAGCCGTTAAGGACATATGCTTTGCGAACCATCCAGAGACGATTGATGCTTTAAAACACGAAATCGAAGTTGCCTTTCATGAAATTGGAGCTCAAACAATCGAAAATGTGCTTAAAAATTGGGTTGATCGAATGGCCTACTGTAAAGCCAGTCGTGGCAGTCATTTGAACGATATTATTTTTCATTCATAAATGACAATGCTCAATCTTCGAAATAAAAAAAAGTTTGGAAAAATATTGATTAGTTTTTTTTTTATAGCCGATTCAAAAAACAAATTTTACATGGCCTACCCTATATATGTGCACTCATTATCACAAGAATTTTCATACATAAAACCAAATGTCCTACGGCAGTGCATAATCGAGTTTAACTGTTACACTCTTTATCCATTTTACACCAGTTTCAAGAAATGGTTGCATAAAACTAGTCTGTTGCGATTTCTACTTAAGCCAGATTATGTACATAGGCACATCCGTATGTATGTCCATGTATGTGTGTGTGTACATTATGAGCATTTGCGGAAACAAAGAAATTCCACACAGACACTTAATTTTGCTGAAATGGTGGATACCGAATGTGTAAGTGTCCGGCCGAATATTCAGATTTAATTGCCGAACAATTCGGTTGTTGGTGTTTTAACAGCAAAAACATTCAAACACTGCCAATGCAGTGGAATCATCTTTAGCGTATTTAGATCTCGCCGTGGGAAAGTGGAGCTTGAACTCCCTAGTATCAGTGGAAAAGTATTTTCAGTTCCTCATTTCATTTTAAATGAAGGCGGTACAAATTAAAAACGGAAACATTAGGAAATGTACTCTTTATTAAGGGGTTATACGCAGTTATGACTTTCAAAAAAATCGATTTTTTTTATTGCATTTTTGTAATGTACTTATATTCAAAAGTATACGCACGAAATTTGAAGTAGATCTAAGCAATACTTTCGGAGTGGTACCTAAATATGTAGAGATGCCTCGGCACGTTTTAAGATAGGTATTGAAACTTTAAACGTGTTTTTTTCAAAACGGCATTTTTCAAGTCGGTGTACACGATATCTCGAAAACGGCTTGTTTGATCGGTCAACCGTTTTAACTCAATCTTTAAAGATACATTTTCTAGTAATTATTTGCTTCATAACTGCGTATAACCCCTTAAACTAAATGAAATTTCGAATTATTTTTATTTTCGATTTCAAGAGCACATGTCTGTATTTTCAATCACTTTTTCGATGTTTTGAATTCTGTCAAATTGAACTTTTTTATTATTTCATAACAATTTAAGTTTCGTAGCTATAGAAAAAAACTAATATTGAATAACAGTTTTAATTCCTATTCGTTATATATTTGTTTCTATTTCATTGAGTTTTTATCATATATTCTCTCCGTTCCATATCAACTCTAACTAATGAAACTTTTCACCAAAAAGTTGTTAACAAAAAACTTCGGTTGCTTTTTATTTTCGATTTTACTTAGTCATTAACCATAAAATCTCTCAGCAATATATTATAAAAAAAGAGGAAATGGCACGGTGGGAAAACGAAAAATAGTGTTTAATATGGAACAGTTATTTTCGGTCTTTGATTAATATGTAGCTATGTATGTATGCACAAAGACACATCACCACAATAACATATTACATATTGATTATTTTTACTGGACTACTAAACATTTATTTTTGCATAGGACTATTCTTTTAGTTCAGTATTATCAAAAAAACGCACAATATATTAGTTATTTTATATTGGTAAAATTTGTTTATTAATTTCTTAACTGATTAGTATTTTGTTGAGTATCCATTATTTTTTAAAACTGTTCCACACCTGTGAGGTAAACTTTCTATTAACTTTTGGCACCTTTCTAAAGGAATAGAGCTCCACGCTTCCTATACCCCTTGTCATAGTTCATTGACATTTTAAAATTCGTTTTTTGCCCAACCATAACTTTAATATCGTTTCATAGATTTTTAATGGACCTAAGGTCGGAGCTTTGTGCTGGTCAATCCAGAACTGCAATGTTTTCTTTGGAAAGCCAATTTTTTTTGTTAAAGCAAGAAAAAGATTCCCTATACATGTACGGGGAGTGCGGCTGCAGTGATAGTCCTTGGCCGGATAAATAGTAAATCCGGGTCGTTCCTGTAACGTAGAACTGATTGTCGGGGGAACGAAATACCAATTTTTCACCACTTTTGCTGTATGCTTGGGGTCGTGATCACGCTTTAATAGCCAGCTTAGGATAGACTCGAAGGAATACATACGTCTCTATCGTATAGTATTTTTGAGAATATCAAGGTAAACAATCCACATTACCATTTAATCTCACTATTGGGCAAACTACTTTCTAAGAAAATTACCCCCTAACTTTAAAGTTACACCTACCGTATTTTTCGGTCTTTGTTGTACACCGGGAATTGAACTCTTGGTTTTTTTCACGATGAACAAAAGTCTTCCTATGAGAACCAATCATATTAATTTTAGTTTCGCCTATAAAAAGTATTCTTTTTCGGAATTTTACGTCTTTGTTTTTATGGGCATTTGCGAAAGTCAAACGTGCCTTGATATTTTATGTAACGTTGCTTTCTGCTCACAAGCCATATATAATAATTTATGTTCATTGAGGCGCCTTCGCACTAGTCTGCTTGACATATTCAGGCTATATTCCTCATTTTTTTCCCGCATTTTTGCTCAAGAGGACTTAAAAGGGCCACGCTTACTTTTCTTAACGATAGCCTTCTCCTGCTGAATTTTAGTCTTTCGTGCTGGCGTCTTTCAAAATTTCTTTCTTTTAAGGGTGTTTTTGCCTGTACTAATCTGTACACTTGATATCATTGTATATCATTTTACGTTAATAACCCATTATTTCTACAATTTATGTTTATTTTATACCTTTTTCGTAAAGTTTTCTTTTCAAGTAAGCAATGAGGTCCGCCTTCCATTTTCATTCCCAATAACGATTTTAAAGGAAACAAAAATATATTTGCAATTATAACAAACAAGAATTTACCTAAAAAATCAGCTTCAATCATCTTAACTAATGATTAAAATAGGGCTTCACTATTTCAATGTCCAACCGAAACATCAAAAGAGAATTCGGAAAATTAAAGCAACAAAAGTCTCTATATGGATGCGGTCTTATGAAACTCTCTTGAAATAGAAGGTCTCTTCGATTGAACATATATAATATTTCTAGCGCTGGAAAAAAGCTGCTAAAATTTGGATTTGTTTGAAAGCACTTAAGGAGCATTAGTAAGACCGCGTTCATACAGGGAAACATTTGTTGCTTCAACTTGGTACTTGATGTTCGTGGCTCGTCAACATCCTTTGTGTTCGTGTTGTTCTCAATATTGTTGACTGTAGACTAAAAACTAACATTTGCAAGGTATGTGGACACGACGAGAGAACCATACTTGCTAGTGGCGAATTTTACTCTATAACTTTGGTGCTTTCAGATGCAATTTTTTCGTCAAGTGACCAGAGCCTAGAGATAGCGAGCAGGGAAGTAGCGAATCGAAGTCGCCTAGAGTTAACAGCACGGAAAATAGAGAGGAGAAAATAAATATATAATATAATATAATTCGAACTTGAAATTCCGCGCACGTATAGCGATACTCGATTATCTTGCTAACCCAATAATTAGAGTTTAAGTATTTTTAAAATATTTTTAGTGTGTTGTCTCTTTAATCGCAACTGTGCGTGCTTATTGTTTGGATTCTAAACAGGTTTCAAATCATTCACGCTTGAGGAAAATTTCGAACACTCTAATCAGGCGTCAATATCTTTAATAAAACTGATAAAAGCACTGATAAGGAGCGATCAATTTAATTTGAAGACCGAAAGTAAATGCATCAAATATCAAAATAAATACTCTATATACATGCATGTATATATATTTACTCTGGACTGGGAGTTTGTACATTACATTAGCATTAAAATAACAATAGAGCTTACTGTGGATTAGACATGAGATAAGAATTGTCGAATTATCTTGTTTTTTTTTCTCACTTTAACTTAGCGGAACCGTATGCACACATTGTGTGGCATTGCTCTGTGAACGGTGCCAGCAAAGGTTATACTGAATGCTTCGTCATAAAATAACTGGCATATACATATGTAGCAAATTATAGGTTTAGGCCATTTAAATGTGAGGAATAATATAGAAATAGAACTAGCTGTTGTGTGTGGATGTGTTTTTTTTTGTAACGGCTTATGTGAGGAAATATTGAAATGCTCGCAAAACTACTACTCAAAGTACATTCAGGTAGCCAACACAGGATTTATTGTTTTCAACACGTAAACGTTTTCTTAAGGATACAAAGCAGAAAACCACAATGCACCAGGCATTTTAAAAATATTGCTGGTTCAGAGAATCGGGCTTGCCATATCTTCGATTGTATAATTCTTAAAAATAAATGTATACTGAAGTAGTTTTTGACAAGAATTTATTTGATCTGGTTTTATACAGAGGTGTTGAGTAATTGTCGCCTATTTCTTAAGTTAAGTTAAGTCTATTTCTTATTTCATAATCGTTTAATCGTTTGCATTCGACCAACCGTAAATATGATATATTTAAAAATGATATTTATTCTTATGATTTTATAGATTTTGAATATTTATTCTCTGTCCTTTTAGGGGTTGAAATAGTTATCTCGATATTGGTTAATACGAGTATTATTAGATCGGTAAAGAACCACAATAAAGGTGTAGGTAAAGGAAGAACTGGCATAATCCAGAAGTAAAAATCTCGAGTTTGGTTGTTAAAAAACTCTCTGCCAATATTTCTATTAAAACAATTTTTGATCTTTGGAATCAAACGCTAATACCAATACCATATACATACCTTCTGCTCAAATATGAACGAGACGTTATCAATAAAACGGTCCGCGGATGACATATGGCAAAAATAAATTTTTTGTTTTTTGGTAGGACTGTTATAAGCTTACATGGCAAATTTCAGCGTGATATGTCACATAGTTTGTTTTCTGTGCTACTGTAAACAAGTCAAGCTCGAGTGTGTTCTTCGAATTTAACGATGGAAATTCAAGTTGAACAAAGAATTTGTTTGAAATTTTGTTATTCCAACAAAATTTCGGCTTCAGACGCCTTAAAAATGTTGCAGACAACCTATGGGGACTCTGCTCTATCGCGTGCACGTGTTTTCCAGTGGTACAAATCGTTCAAAGAGGGCCGTTGAATCGGTTGAAAACTTGCCTCATGAACGTCGTCCAGCAACATCAGTAAACGACGAAAACATCGGAAAAGTAAAGGAAATTGTGCTTGAAAATCGCACAAATCGCAAAATCGGTTAACGCTGAATATTATTTAGACGTTTTAAAGCGTTTGCACGAGAACATTCGTCTTAAGGGGTTATACGCAGTTATGACTTTCAAAAAAATCGATTTTTTTTATTGCATTTTTGTAATGTACATATATTCAAAAGTATGCGCACGAAATTTGAAGTAGATCTAAGCAATACTTTCGGAGTTATACCTAAATATGTAGAGATGCCTCGGCACGTTTTAAGGCACGTTCAACCGGTATTGAAACTTTAAACGTGTTTTTTTCAAAACGGCATTTTTCAAGTCGGTGTACACGATATCTCGAAAACGGCTTGTTTGATCGGTCAACCGTTTTAACTCAATCTTTAAAGATACATTTTCTAGTAATTAATCGTTCCTTTTGTAAATCTGATACTTATTTTCCATTTTATTGTATAATCAATTTACGGCCAAATTTTAACGTAAAAATCGAAATCATTTCTTTTAAAAGTTGCCATTTTGTGAAAATTCACTATTTTGATTAGCCGAACGATTAATTACTAGATAATTTAATATTAACAAAATTTGTTTGGTTTTTTGATTTCAGATAATCCAATCCTGAGTTACGATGTACACCGTAAATCGTCTTTTTTTAAAGGAGGTTCCAGAAATCGCCTGCAGCGCGCTCTATAATCAACATTTTCATAAATAAAAAATTTTGTTACGTTCTTGAAGGATGCTTTTATAACCGCCAACAATTTTCAAATTAAAATATTCTGAAGTTTCTTCAGGATAAATCCTTGACAACCCGTCTTTTATTTGCTTCAAAACTGCGTATAACCCCTTAAAAGAAAGGAATTGTGGGACAACAAGTCATGGTTCTTGCATCACGATAATACACCAGCTCACACATCACGTCTTGTTCGCGATTATTTGATCAAAAATAATGTTAATATCGTTCCGCAAGCACCGTATTCGCCTGATATGGCTCCATGTGACTTTTTCCTGTTTCCCAAGCTCAAGTTGCCGCTCCGTGGAAAACATTTTGAGACAATTGAAGTCATAAAAGAGAATTCGAAGAACACACTCGAGCTTGACTTGTTTACAGTAGCACAGAAAACAAACTATGTGACATATCACGCTGAAATTTGCCATGTAAGCTTATAACAGTCCTACCAAAAAACAAAAAAATTATTGTATTTTTGCCATATGTCATCCGCGGACCGTTTTATTGATAACGTCTCGTTCATGTTTGAGCAGAAGGTACATATACGAAAATCTAATAACATATTCTGAGATGACTGGTTGCCTCAGTTATGTTTGCTTAATATTTTATAATATAATATCTTTTTTAAAGTGGTCGAGAAGATCACTTATTAGAAAGTGCAGGTTAGTGAAACTCCAGCTGTAAGGGATATTATCATTAATTTCAATCTATATATATACTCTTTTTTTTAATTAATTAATTTTAATTAATTTTGCTTTGGGGCGTATAAAAATAAATGAGCGACTACCGCTTAATGTCCTTCCCACCTGAAATTAAATAGCAAGTTGCGTTTTCGGTTTATCATTTCATTTCATTTGCCGAGCAGACCGCTGCATCTTTCAAAGGGCTTATGAAATGGCAAATTTAAAGCCTACATTTTTTTTAGCTTAAGCTCAAACATACAAACCCGTAAACGAGCTTGCGCTTAAGCACAGGTAACACTCCATCAACCCTCGAGTCCTACACTTTTCCTAACACCCTGTGTTGACATGCGTACGTTGATCGCATGCAAATCATCTCACGATGTAATGCAAATGGAGACCGCTCAGCGCAGGCCTTATGCTACAAACCGCAGAGCTTATGTCATGAAATTTATCGCATGCAATGAACTGCCACTTAGGTGTTTTCACAACTATATTTACATTTATATAAAGGGTTTTTCAATTGGCGCGGGTCGATTTTGGCGCCCTGTGGCAGCCATTTTGTTTTGGTGACATCTGTCAAATCTTTTGTTTATTATTCATATTATATTGAACCAGATGGACCTAGACAACATGTGGTTCCAGCAGGACGATGCTACGTGCCACACAGCAAACGCCATTTTATTCCATTTCAACATCTACCCGCCCTTATAGAAAAACCCTTTATAAGGAATCCTTGAACGAAGTGTAGCAGCATATGAGTAAACATGCCCCATACATGTACGGCGAATGCTGCTGGAGTGGCAGTCCTTGGCCGGATATAAATCCGGGTCGTTGCAGTAACGTAGAATCGACTGTCGTGGGAACCGCCTACGTGTTTCTTCTTATCCCATTCGCTTATTTAATATTTTAATCGCTTAAAGGCAGCGAATAGATTGGAGAGCAATTTTTTTTTAATTTTTTCGTTTAACCCGTCGTGGGCAACCCGGGTCTGGCCAGACTTTCGACTTTGAACCTCAATTTAACATATTTTTATTATAATTAACAACTTGAGCTTCCAGGTAGCTTTCTAAGTTTTAATTTTCTATCGATTTAACGATATAACATTTTAAAAAGGATCCTTGAACAGGACGAAAAAAGGCCACACCCGGGTGCCAAACCGAAGGTTTTAAGAAAGGTGTCCAACGGAGGGTTAATAAACATCTTCTTTTGCTCGAAAATGTAAGTAGTGCTTGGTAGGGAATGTTTCGCTTAACCCTAGAGCACTAAATTTAAATCAGTGTTACTCTGTCACTAATCAGTCGTCTAACATACTACAAATTACAATAAAAACAAGTATATTTTTATAAAGGGTGGTTAAAATTCAAGGGCGGATGTTGAATGTGAACCACACCTAAACGTCAACGACACCGTTGGACTTCTTTCTTTGCGGTTATTTGAAAGAAAAGGTGTACGTCGATAAGCCAGCAACAATTCAAGAGCTGAAGGATGAGATAATTTGGCACATTAACGGCATAGAACCTCAATTATGCCTCAGCGTCATCGAAAATTTGGACCATCGGATGGAGGTGTGCCTTTGTGTGCGGCGGCCATTTGGCCAATATTTTGTTCCATACCTAATTGAACCATACCAATATTATCATAATAAAGAGAAATGACAATAATTTCCTAAATTTCCAGATCATCTAATGAGAGTTTTTTACATAGCATAGAAAAATAGCTGGTGGTTAATTTACTTATCAAACTTATCTCAAACATTTTTGTTTTCGATTATGGCACTATTGTGTAAATGAGCGATAAATATTGATATGAAAAAATTATTTGCTGTAAAATTCTAAAAATAAAATCACTTGCAATTTCTCTACTTGAAATATATACTCAAATTAAAATTTACGGAAACTAAGTCAACAAAATTGTCATTGAAAAGTTATTTATGTACATATTTGCATGCCATGCCGTGTTGATTGATTAAGCTCGTATACCAAATATTGAAAATTTTATGCATTGTTATGAATATTAACAAAAGTGAAAAAATTGCGATAAGTGACTATAAAGTAAATGAAATTAAAGTATTGTGTACGAGTATAATACTCGTACATGTGAACTTAATAACTAACCAGACAAAAATTCGTCAACCGACAAATCATTACAATAACGTTTATGAAATGCAAAATAAAAATAAAAATAAATACTAACTACGTATGTGAAAAAGTAAAAACGACAAGTTGAGTAATGAGTACTGGAAAAACACAATTTTTTTTAACATGGATATTATATAAATTTTAAGCACAATGGTGCAATTCATATATCCATACATACACAAAAAACAAGCACAGTCATCTTTACAGTAGCGACATCGGCTTTAGCGTCACCAGCGTCAATTATCAACCTTATAATTATATTTATCAGCGACGCTACGGGCCGACCGAGTTGAGGCCATTGCGAATTTGTGCATACATACATATTTGTACTAGTATGTATGGACAAATGTATAAAAGCGGAAAAACTTCAACGCGAATTGGCGAAAAATAGTTTTGTTTTTAAATTTGTTTCGTGTGTGCCAAGCTCATTGTTTTTGTCGGAGTTGTGGTGTGCGATCATTTTCAATGTTGATCGTGGAATTGGGACTCTGCACAGTAGGCCGAGTCGATTTGTGGAGAGGCAAAAAAATCGCCCGTTGCTCTGTGAAAATCATATTCTAGGAATCAAAATAAGAAACTTTGCCGAAGGAACCATACCTCCAAAATGAATTCTGATGTCCCCCAATTTGGGGCGAACTTTTAGTTTCTTTTGTGGGGAGGCAAAAAAATCACCCATTGCTCTGTGAAAATCATATTCTAGGGATCAAAATAAGAAACTTTGCCGAAGGAACCATACCTCTAAAACGAATTCTGATGTCCCCCAATTTGGGTCGAACTTTTTAGTTTCTTTTCTATAACTCACTTAAATAAATTTTTTCATTTACATATGTTCTGACTAAATAAATTTCTTAAGAGAAAAAATAGATATTATTATAAATAAATAATAAATATTATTATAAATAAATAAAAATAAATAAAAACATAGCCATTTAGCTGATTTTTTCATGTAAAGGCTAAAAATGGTGATATTTTGAAATGATTGTATGGGGAACCCCCCAGAAGAGTTCCAGGGGGTGTGTCACTGGCATGGGTGGATCGGCCGTCCAAAGTTAGTGGGGGTCGGTCATACATTTGGACTCGATTGGAGTACTCTAAATGGGTCAAAGTGGGATTTCGTTCGACCCAAATTGGGGGACATCAGAATTCGTTTTAGAGGTATGGTTCCTTCGGCAAAGTTTCTTATTTTGATCCCTAGAATACGATTTTCACAGAGCAATGAGCGATTTTTAAATCGACCCGCCCTACTGCACAGTGTTCAGTTTTTATGATTTGACACAACGCAAATATATAAAATATGTTTTTCTGGCAATTGTTAAAGTCAAACTTTAATACAAAATCAGATATCTAGTTTCTGCATTAATATATTTATTAAATTCAGGTCTTAATAAAAATAAATAAATTCGAACAGACTCATCCAGATGAAATGAAAATCTCAAAGGAAAGTTAGAGATAAAAACTTATAAGTATTTGAAAGTGACCACCCTGCGTTAAAGACAGCTGATTTTTATTTACATTGCCATCTTTGGAACTGAAATGGATCAGCAGGAACTAAGTGAAAGCTGAATATTGTGCAATTTTGATACAAATTTTTATCATTTGTATTTATAGGAAAATAAAATGAATTAGCTCAATTCAAATTGACAGAAGAGAAGGCAGCGTAGAAGCAAGTCGAAATATCTATACGAGAGGAAGGAAAAGAATAAGGCAGCAGTAGGCAAAATAATGTTTTTTTAACCCTGCTCCGTCATCCTTCGTCAAAATGACTACGCGCGATTTTATTTTAAAATTAAAACCGGGTTTTTTAGATTGTTTTGGTCTGATTTTTCTGATAGCGTTAGTTGGTTAGAAGCTGTTGGTGGATGAAGACGTACAGCAAACAACGCACATTGTAAGTATTTTTTTTTCGCTTATAATTTTTTGCCGTAGTCAAAATGACGAAAGATGACGTTTGTGTATCTTCCAGTTTTGACGGGGTACTTTTTTAGTACGAATAATTTTATCGTAACTCTAAAATGGCTAATCAACAATCACTAACAGATAAACAAATTGAGAAATTTCTCTCTTGTTGTGATAGCAACGATGAATTTGAAAGCGATGACAGTGAAATAGGTTGTGACACAGAAGTTGAGGAAGAGGATTTCGTTGCAAACACCAGCTCATCAGATGAAGCAACTAATGAGGATGAAGATAACGTTATTACATGTGAGAAAACTATACTTCGAGGGAAAAATGGTCATAAATGGTCATCAGTTAAAGGTACAACTCATCATTATGGGCTAAATATCGTACATAAAAGTCGAGGGCCTACCCGTCAGTGTAAAAACGTAATTGATCCGTTCGACTGTTTCAAACTGTTCATAACAGGAGATATCGTCGACGAAGTTGTAAAGTGGACAAATGTTGAAATAAATCAACGCCAATCAATCTTACTAGCAAATACGGATCAGACACAACGACGTAACACAAATGCAAATGAAATATATGCAGTTATGGGTATATTGGTGTTGACCGCTGTTAAAAAAGATCAGCATTTATCTGTGGAGGAATTATTTGACAGGTGTTATTCTGGATCCATCTACGCAAGCGTTCTTACCAGATTTCAATTTCTTATGTCCTGCCTGCGGTTCGACGATAAATCTCTGCGCCTGTAATTAGTGGGTGATAAATTCGCACCCATCAGAAAAATATGGGAAATGTTTGTAAAAAAATGCAGGGAAAATTACAGTCCTGGTCCATACCTTACAGTGGACGAACAGCTTTTGGCTTTCCGAGGCAAGTGCAGTTTCAAGATGTATATCCCGAATAAGCCTGCCAAATATGGAATTAAAATGGTGATGTTATGTGATAGTGGAACCAAGTATATGGTGGACGCAATTCCATATTTGGGCAAAAATTCGAACAATACTACAATGCCTCTTGGAGAGTTCTATGTGAAAGAACTTACGAAAACTGTACATGGCTCAAACCGAAATATTACAATGGACAACTGGTTCACTTCAATACCTCTGGCAAAATCATTAGGGCAGAGCCCATACAATTTGACAATTGTCGGCACTCTTCGGTCAAATAAAAGAGAAATTCCAGTTCAGCTAAAAGAAAAACAGGGTCGTAAGTGCGGTTCGGCCATGTTTTGCTACGACAGCAACTTAACATTGTTATCGTATAAGCCGAAGCCAAACAAAATGGTTTATCTTTTATCCTCATGTAACGAACAGGGCACTATCAATTCCAATACAAATAAACGCAACATGGTGGAGTTTTATAATAGTACCAAAGGAGGAGTTGATACATTCGATCAGATGTGCAGTGTTATGAGCTGTTCAAGAAAAACTAACAGATGGCCATTATGTAAATTTTTCTGAATTTTAAACATAGCTTTCATTAATTCATATATAATTTATACCCATAATGTGTTTCAAGGTGGTCAAAAGCCACTAAATCGCGTTAATTTTATGAAAAAACTTTTTGCGGAACTCATAAAAGAGCAACTAAAGGACAGGCTTGTTATGCCAACAATAACATCCACTGTGAGAAATGATATCGAGAATCAGCTTCAAATAAATAAATCTACAGAATCTGAAAACAAAATACCAAAAAGTTCAACTGGAAAAAGAAAAATATGCGCCTTTTGACCTTCTGCAAAACGAAGAATGACAAACGTCGTTTGTGCAAAGTGCAAGAAAAGGCTGTGCGGCGAGCACAAAATAGAAGTTTGTGACTCATGCTTTATATGAAATAATTTATCTTAAAACGAATGTTCCTTTTTTAGTTTAATGTATTATTTATAAGAAACTATAAGACTTAATGGATAAAAATGTGATTTATTTTTTATTTGAAATGTTATATAATAAGTTGTTTAAAAAACCATGCCAATTGAAAGAAGGCTATTCAATGTTAATTTTACGCCAAAAAAATAATAAAATTTTATGAGTTTCGTTAAATATTAATTTTAAAGTATCTAAATAAAAATAACAAATCAATTTTGATACCTATTTTTGTTGACAACTTTTTTTACAGCTTTTTAAAATACATCGTAGTCAAAATGACGAAGGATGACGTTAGTGTACAATAAATAAGGATGACGTTCTAGGGTTAAACCCCAAATAGGTATGTCTTCAGGACAGTAAAACACGGAGGTGCCAAAATCAATGCATGGGGCTGCTTCTCCTACTACGGTACTGGTCCAATATATTGGATAAAAGTAAACGTGAATGCCAAATTGTATCTGGAGACATTTGAGCTAACTATGATTGGCGGCCGCCGTAGCCGAATGGGTTGGTGTGTGTCTACCATTCGAAATTCACAGAGAGAACGTAGGTTCGAATCTCGGTAAAACACCAAAACTAATAAAAACATTTTTCTCATAGCGGTCGCCCCTCGGCAGACAATGGCAAACCTCCGAGTGTATTTCTGCCATGAAAAAGCTCCTCATAAAAATATCTGCCGTTCGGAGTCGGCTTGAAACTGTAGGTCCCTCTATTTGTGTAACAACATCAAGGCGCACACCACAAATAAGAGGAGGAGCTCGGCCAAACACCCAAAAAGGGTGTACGCGCCAATTATATATTTATATATATGATACCACATGCGGAGTGGAAGATGGCCTCTGAAATGGGTGTATACGCAAAACAAAGCCCCAAAACACAACGGCAAGTTGGCAACGTTCATACGACAGTCGGTTCTACGTTTCCGGAACCACCCGAATTTGTATCCAATCAAGGAGTGTCACTGCCCGAACATGTATGGGCAATGTTTATGCTGCTACAACATCATTAGCAACAACACCAACACTCAATTAGAAAGAAATTGGATTGTAGTTGGCCGCACATTCACCTGCTCTCGACCCCATTGAAAATCTTTGGGCAAATGCCAAAGAAGCTGTAAATAAAGAAAATCCCAAGAACTTTGAAGCGCTCTAGAAGACTGTCGAAAAGGGGTGGAAGGCCATATCCGTCGAGAGGTGTAGTTGTTTGGTGGACTCTATGTTTCGTGGGTGCGCAGCAGTGATTGCCAGCAAGGACCATTCAACGCAATATTAATACGCTGAATTAATACTGCGATTTTCAATCATTGAGTGTATTGTATTTTTAGTTCTTTTTCTTATAAACTTAAACATGGACAAATAAAATAAAAAAAAATCATACATGAAAGCTTGTTCTGAAATATTTTTTCTTCGCTACAAATTTTGCCAATATGTCACTGCTATTATTTCCAGCAGAGTTGCATAAGATGAAATGTCCGAAGAAGTTTCTAACTGCAGAGTCTGAGATTCTACAGTATTTCAAAATTTAATGAAAGAAAGTTAGCGGCAAATACAGTACGGCGAGTTGCATCAACCGATTTTAATTTTGAAAACTCGAAGTTTAACCCTGCAATAGTCGCGTACATAAATATAGAACATCGGTCAAACGGTCTATATGTGCATATGTATGTATGTATATGCCATTTTAAGCCCCAAAACAGAAGACTCGAGTTTTTACAATTTCAAAATATTTTTTTTTTATAAATTTGTATTTCCATATATTTTATATTAAGAAAAAATCAACATATTTTATCGTAAGAAAAATCAATTAAAGCAAAAACTCTATTATTAAGAAACTTTTGAGTTTACTTGAATGTGGTTTGCAAACGTTAACCACCTGACCACTGACTATAATACAAACATGCATACAAATGTATAATTAAAATATATTTTAAAATATTATTTAAAAACCCGAACCTATTTTCTTAACTTTAATGAAAGTAAACAATGCATAATATAGTAATATGCTGCAGATGCTACCGTTGCTGGTTCCCACTTGTGTCATACTCGTACATGTCCCGTACAAATGTTCCTCGTCGCAATGTAAAGTTTTCTATTCATTCATAGATACACACATACATACATATATATAGTACAGTACTATCTCGATAATCCGGACACCCTTAATGTTAGGGGTCGTCCGGATTATGGGGGTGCCCGGATTATAGATGATTTTTGTTTTTCAACTAAAGGTTGTTTTTTTGAAATGAACATAACGCAATTCAGATATATGTATGTACATAAATAGTTTTATTAAATACAGTACAATCATACTTACATAATAATATGTACATCTGTACATAATCAAACATTTTTTTATTTAGTATGTACTATTTCATTTCACATTTAGTCGCGAATTTTCTAATGGCATCACGTTTCTTTTTTATGTCAAAAACAGTAGATTTGTTGACACCAAATTCTGTTTCAAACCATCTTAATGATTTTCCTTTATCAAGGAGATCTAAAATTTCACATTTTTTCTGAAGAGTAAGGGTTTTATGAGCCCTTTTATTAAATTTTCCACTGCTCATAATAATAATGTCCACTCAATTCAGTTTGTCACTAAAGAATAAACACAACGCGTGATTTATGCTGTTGCATTTCGTATACATATATTGTTGTTAAAGTACCGCTATTTTACGAAAAACTCACAAAGCAAACTAAAAATTAAAATACATATGTATGTACATATTGCGAAGCAAATTTGAAAAATGTCCGGATTATAGAGTAATAAATGTTAAACTGTCCGAATTATGCAGTTGTCCGGATTATAGATGTGACCGGACTACCGCGTGTCCGGATTATCGAGATAGTACTGTATCTACTAATGGAAATAAGTATCTTATGTACATGTGGCTGTTCGTGACTGCTTACGAATTGCGGTTGTGTAAATTATTAACAAACAATAATAACAATAACACTGCGAAGGAATACATTGAAATATTTGTCGTTAGTTATTGTTAAAATTATCAAGCTAGACTACGAAACTGAACTGTATTTTCCGCGAAAGCTGCATAGTCAATTTTTTCTAGTTACATACAAATGTATTTACTTGAGCGTAATTTACTGTAAAACTAACGATAAAAAGAAGAATTAGGTAGATAGTAAGAGAATTTTATTTACTGTAAATCAAATCATGAAGTATGCAGTAAGGGAATTAATTTTAAGGTGATTAAATTCTTGGCATAGCACACACATATACAGGGTGAACGATATGAAGTGTTACCTATTCAAAACACCATAACTTTTTTGTGTGAAATTAGTTTTTATTGATTTCAAAGACAAAATTGTTCAAAAATGATTACAATTTTAACATATATTCACTTTAGCTCGATATGACCACCTTTTGCCTTGACTATAGCCTTCAAACGGTCAAAAACTGAGTTGCATGCTGCACGAATGTGACCTTGAGGTATTTTGGCCCATTCTCGTATAATCGTTTTTTTCAGCGCATCCATACTGGCATATTTTTTAGTCCTCACCTTGCTCTCCAAAATGGACCAGATGGAATAGTCCATCGGATTTGCGTCTGGCGAATTCGAAAGCCATTGTGTGGACTGAAGTGTGGAACATAATTTTTTAACCATTCTTGGTTCACACGAGTTTTATGAGAAGGTGCCGAGTCCTGTTGAAACGTCCATGGTCTACGACCGAAATGTTTGCGTGTCCCAAACCATTACTTGTGGCCATACGTAGGCTAAAATTCTCGTATGAGCGATCGATCAAGTAAACACGATCGTTTTGTGTGTTTATGAACTGCTCAAGTGGGAAATTTTTTTCATCAGAAAACACAATGTTAGGAAATTCGCCACGTTCGTGTAAGCGCCACAACTCCTTTGCTCTTTCGCACCGAACTTTTTTTTGCTGGGATGAAAGATCGTTTGCTTTTTGGAACTTGTAAGCCTTGACCTTGAGCTCATTTTTCAATATGCCTCGAATGCTGTCTTGCGATATTTTCAGTTGTTTGGCCATTTTTCTTCCACTTCGACGTGGATTTCGTTCAAGTCGATCCTTCACTTTCCGAGCCATTTCTGGCGTTGTTGTGGTTTGTTTGGTCCACCTCCATAGCGTTTTGCAATGCTACCAGTATCATTGTAATGTTTTATAGTGCGATACACAAACATTTTATTCACTTTGAGGTGACTGAGCTCACGAACAATGGCTGGTTTTGATTTTCCTGCCAAATATAACGCAATCACACTATTACGTTTGAATTCCATCACAGAAAAAAAATCAATAAAACTGAGACTGGCTTATAAACAATATATTGAACTGCCATTAGAACAATTTTGACGTTGATGTCATGAGCTGTTTTACAGATACAAGCAGTGTGAAGTTGGTAACACTTCATATCGTTCACCCTGTACATTCTTATACATTATGTACTATACATAGAGGTATCTTCTGAAAATCATATGCAGTGGGTGTTTATTTGAGAGGTAGATATTTTTTATAAACATACATACATACATATGTACATATGTATATACATTTTTTGTTTTAATAAAATATAATAAATAAATGGAAGCACCAAGCCCAAGACGTGGTTTTACTTGGGATTTCGAATTGTCGTCGGTTAGAACGGGAAAGAAACGACTGACTGGCGTGCATTATTAAACTCGTCCAACAGAGTCGAGACCCCTTAGGCTACCAATAACATTCTCAGATCTCTTTCGGACACTCTTTTTTTAAGACACATTTACACGCAAGAACTGGAACCCACCACTAGACGATACTAGTTATTAATAATAGTAATTGAAAAATCCTGGAAATCAGTTTTGGAAGATTTATTTTTAATACACTTTTACATTTAAAAGCTGGAACCTTTCACTGGTCGATACGGGTTATTACTATTGTAATTGTATAGGGCGTCCGTCATAGCCGAATGGTTAGTGCATGACTACCATTCGGGAGAGGGTAGGTTCGAATCTCCGGGCATGAACCATTAAACATTTTCCAATAGTGGTCGCCCCTCGGCAGACAATGACAAATCCGAGTATATTTCCGCCATGAAGAAGCTCTCCATAAAAAATATCTGCCGTTCGGAGTCGGCTCAAAACTGTAGGTCTCTCCATTTGTGAAACAACATCAGGGCGCATGTCGCAAAAAGGAGGAGGAGCTCGGCCAAACACCCAAAAAAGGGTGTAAGCGCCAAGGTTGCAGATCTTTGCCAGCAATTATTTGTGATATGTTGGTTATTATTTTTTCTTTAGCCTTGGCGCTATAGTAATAGAGCGGCACCCAGTTGAACAACGCGTAAAAGTGATCCAAACGTTTTATGAAACTGGTCGTCTTACAAGAAGTGCATTTTGTGCCTTGCGATGTGAGCGATTAGGCACATTTTCTAAACGGATACGTTAGCAAGCAAAACTGCCGTATTTGGGATAGTGCAAATCCACGTGTCATTGAAGAAAAAATTATGCACCCGATTAACGTAGTTTTTGGGGAGGTGGAGTAATCGGGCCGTACTTCTTCGAAAATTATAGCAGTAACGCTGTTACAATGAACTGTGAACGTTGTGCTGCTATAATGACAAACTTTTTATGGGCATGGACTTGGACAATCTTTATCTTCAACAGGACGGGGCCACTTACCATGCATTATTTAACGAAACTTTGAGGTCAAATGGCCGCCGATTTGGCTTCGTTGAACTTCTTGCTCTGGGGCTACGTGAAAATTATAGTCTGTACCAATAACTAATCATACTAAAAAACATGTTAAAATAAAAAAATGATAATTTCGACATATAAAGGGTTTTTCAATTGGCGTGGGTCGATTTTGGCGCCCTGTGGCAGCCATTTTGTTTTGTTGACATCTGCCAAATCTTTTGTTTATTATTCAGTTGTTTATGCCAAATCATCATGGCAAGTTACACGATTGAACAGCACGTTCAAATGATAAAACTTTATTATCAAAATGAGTGTTCATTAACGCAAACGTTGCGCGCATGGCGCCCATTTTTCGGTAGGCGTGGCGACCCTTCAAAGTCGACTCTTCTACGTTTGGTGGCCAAATTTGAGACGGCCGGGTCAGTAAACAATCAGCCAACACGCGTACGTTCAAGGAACGCAAGATCAGCCGAAAACATTGCCGCGGTCCGTGAAAGTGTACAGCAGAACCCGAAGCAGTATATTCCTCGCCGTGCACAAGAACTTGGCCTTTCGCAGACTTCAACTTGGCGAATTTTGAGTCGGGACTTGGGCCTACGCCCGTACAAGATCCAACTGACCCAGGAGCTCAAAGTTGATGACCATAGACAACGCCGTTTGTTCGCTGACTGGACTTCGAATCGTTTGGAAGAGAACCCCAGTTTTGGGCGAAAAATCATCTTTAGTGACGAGGCGCATTTTTGGATGAATGGCTGTGTTAACAAACAAAATTGCCGTATATGGGACGACACCAATCCACACGAGGTTCACCAGGTGATAATGCATGCTCAAAAAGTTACCGTTTGGTGTGGATTTTGGGCCGGCGTCATTGGTCCGTACTTTTTTGAAAACGACGTTGGTGAGGCGGTCACCGTCAACAACGATGATAACCAATTTCTTATGGCCCATATTGAACCATATGGACCTAGACGACATGTGGTTTCAGCAGGACGGCGCTATGTGCCACACAGCAAACGCCACGATTGACATTCTCAACATCTACCCGCCCTTATTGAAAACCCCTTTATATTCTTATTGGAACACCCTATATTTGAAAAATCATTATTTATATCAAAAAGATACATAGATCTTTAATATTTTTATTTAATCACTGTATTGCAGGAATATTGCAAAGTATGAATAGGTTGTTTAGTTTTGTGCAAGCGGCATATATCATAGATATTTATTTAAATGTGTGACAACAACAATGTACTATAGAGAATATTAATATTTTTCTCATTAATTTCAGGTAATCAGATGACAATTTTGAATGCACCGCCGAATGAATTGAAATGAAAGCTACATTCAGAGCATACTGAACCTAGCTGCAGCAACAACAACCACAAAAACCAACAATAACAACAGCAACAACTACTACTACTACCACTAAATCATATTTACTACTCAAAATATCAGCAACGTCTGACTTCCATATTTGTATTCAAAACCACGCACACCAAACGACAGTAGTAATAAACTAAGTATAAATAAGTATTCAAAAATTATCGAAAACGATTATAACTATAACTAAGTACAGTGTGTATCAAATAGCAGACTCTACAAAGTAATCATTACTAAAACTAAACTAACTATTGCAGTACGAAAGACTAGACTACAAAGCATAGTTCTTTGCAGTTTTTGTATTTTTTAGCTGATTAATTCAAATCGTATTGATAACTCGTAATTTAAATGAAAAGTTAAAAAATATACAAATGTGAAGTGATTTATTCCTATTTTTTATTGGTTCAAAAAGTATTTGCTTTCTTATTTTACGCGTCGTAAATGCCAATAATTGATGCGTATTTAGTTTTACAAAGTAAAGAATAAACACAACACAAAAAAGAAAAAAAAATAAGAAAAATTAGTAGAGGTTAGGTACTAAATTTTTAGTAAAAGTTAGTCGCATTTCTACACATATGCAAATATACACGTGCACACCCACAAATAAATATACGAAAGATTAGCGATATTTTCATTGCCAAAATTACTGTTATTATATTTTATTTTAATTAAAAATTAAATTGTATGTACATTACATGTATGCAATTTTATTTATGTATGTACTTTATTTAATGTGTTATATATGTAGTTTTAAGCTTTTGCCTTGCGTTCCAGCTTTTATTTTTAGATGTTTTTTCTTTTATCCCTTTAAACTGCAATTGCACTTTTATTGTAATTTGTAAACCATTTAATTTTAATATATTATGTATACATAGGTATATTCAAAAACAAAAACAAAAAATACGTTACACAATTGAGAGGAATGCAAAACGTAAATACTTGTAATCAATTAATATCAATGTGATTTAAGCGATTTTATCAAAGCTATGCAATGTCTTAAAAACTACGTTAAATAAAAAAAAGAGATTGTTCTATGCAATGTTGTTGTAAATTTTCAAAAAGCGCAAAAAGCTAAAGGCAAAATATAATAAATAATATTTAAGTACTACAAATAAATAAGTGAATATAAATCGTAACGAAAATTTATTCCAGAAAAATCAAAAGAATTATACATCAATTATAGTAGTAGCAGCGTTAAATAAAATTAAATTAAAAACAAGATTAAAATATGGGCATTAAGTAAAACTAAATGAGTTAAATATTGTAACTTCGCGCATTCGTAACTGTATTTGTTGTTTTTTACAATACGCATATTGTAATGCATTATCGATTTGCTAACAGCAAACAATGCAAATAACTGATATAAATAAAAACATAAGTCTTCTATAAATTTTTTTATACTGTTGTAAGCTAAAGTGCCATTAGGTCTAAATTGTGCAGAAAAAACGAAATTTTTTTTCGAAAACGAAATCACCGCGCAACATTACAGTATCAAGTTATATTTAACTTACATATGTATTTATGCAAAACAAAATTTTATAATATTCCCTAATTGTAAATTTAATTCGTATTGCCAAAATCCATAGATTCCTCATGTATTTACATTTAAACAAAAAAACTTTTACATTGCATTTTTTTTGTGACTGGCACTTTTATATAATTAACTGCTGTACTTTATATAAAGGCAAATTTAAATACATACATACATATTATTTGTACAAATTTACGCAAAAGTTATTTTTCTCTTTATTTTCAAGTTGTATAAACATATAGGGCGAAATCTTTTTTTTTCTGTTTACTTAGCTGAAAAAATTCTAAATTCTAAATTATTAATCATAAGCCAGTAAATAATAAAAACCATTTTTGCATACATTAAGGCTTAACACAGCTTTCGAGTGGTGTCTCAGAGGGTTGCTGCAAGAAAGTCTGCACCTGAAACATTAAAAAGTAATTTTAAAAATTTTCCATTGTTGTTGACTACAATTCGCTATACATGCATCGTCCTCATCTGACTACTGTCGTTTAAGTTCAAGAAAGCACAAGCCATTGGTTAGTTCCAAAGGGCTTCTGCTTTCTGGTTAGAATATATTTATATAGGATTGAGTTCATGTAAAGAAGAGTATGGGATAGTGCGGCTCATATTTCTAATATCCATTCACCCAAATCTGACACATTAGCGAGTTGTAAAAAATATTTTTATAAACACCAGCTAGCATTTGGAGGTGGCCCCGGACTTGCAGCATACGTATAAATCAGAAAGAAGCAGCATGTGAAGGCACCCCGCACGACACTAACCACCTTTTCACATGCCCCATTAAACCCACTCATCTAACACCCCTCTTCCTCAGGACGCAACCCGTCGAAACAGCTACTTTCCTGGGCCTACCGTTAGATGAGCTAGACGAAGACGACCGGTGATTACGATACACTGACAGGGCAAAGGTACTGCTACAACAACAACAACAAGCGACTTATAGCGTAAATCTAAATCAAAAAGAAGCTTCTCTTGAATCTTCCTAGATTGTATGTCACACTCTAATGGTTATTATTTTGTAAAAGACCATAACAACAGCTGGTTCTTAGAAATGTTTTACAAAATAGTAATATTATAGTACAGTTTTCCTTTTAACGTGGCTGCCTGAGAGAGAAAAGTCTGCGTGCTAAAAAAGTCCACGTAAAAATAACCAAATTTTAACGCAAACCGTACAAAAATAATTTCGGCACAAAAATATTTTATCTCAATTTGCATACCAAGCTCCTAATTGGGGTAGTGAAAAAGTTGTGCTGTCCTGTTCAAAGATTTTATTAGATTTGTATTTGCGTGTAGTTTGTCTTACAAAATAGGGATAAAAAATCACAATAAAATAATTTTATCTTAAATTAATATTAAGCCAAAAAAAGTACGAAAATACTTCAATTCTTAAAGTAATACGTAAGCAAACATTACTTTATCGGAGGACCAACCCCTGGTGTCGGAACCCGAGAAAGTAGATTTTCATACTACTATCACGGCAACTACTGGGGGCGAGATCCTAGGGGCAGTGGAGTTTGACCCAATCTATCGAAACACCATATTTCCTAGGTCTACCGTTACATGAGTTAGACGATGGCGATCGGTGACTACGCCTATATTTGAGGATGATGCGCGATCTGCAGATTAGCCTGCGACACTCAAAGGTAGAATCCGTGACTCTTCTCATTCGTTTTTACGACTCGGCGGAGAGCTCATTTTTATCCAAGAATTGAACTCGGATGCCTACAAGTTATGCCGGTCGTAGGTAGGACCAGAGCTTGTATTTTTATTAAGTAGAATCTTTCTATCTCTTAATACAGTGACAGCGAATATCAGCTCGGGGCTAGAAAGGAGATCTATTTGGCTAATGCATGTCGTTATATAGTTCGCGTTAGCATTCCATTGTTTCTTTTTTTCAGTCACGACCGGATTTTGTCAAACGCCTACTAAATATTAGGATAATGGTATATAAAATGGTTTTCGAGCTCAGTAGCATTGTCTAAGTGAAGTCGCAGTAATCTCGACGAAAGTTTAATAGTTGAGGAGGAGGTGCTGGGCTCTTTCGCACTTTCAGCGCCATTGTTGTTATTTTGTAAGTTAGAAAAATTCCGCGATAAAAGTAGAGAAACTGTATTACTTTTTATATTGTCGCCACCTTAGGGTGGCTCCATTGAGAACTCCGCGCAGTAACAACAGAAATATACACTGCAGAGATTCATTTCAAGTGCACTTGGAGAAAATTACCATAGTTGGAGTTCATCACTGCGGATTCTTTAAAATTATAGTTGGCTATATTTTTATTTTTTGTAGATTGCTGCTGAAGTGATAGTACCTTAGATAGATAGAGAGATAATTGGCGCATACACCCTTTTTTATGTATTTGGCCGAAATTCCTCCTCCTATTTGTGGTGTGCGTCTTGATGTTCTTCCACAAATGGAGGGACCTACAGTTTTAAGCCGATTCCGAACGGCATATATTTTTATGAGGAGCTTTTTCATGGCAGAAATACACTCGGAGGTTTGCCATTGCCTGCCGAGGGGCGACCGCTATTAGAAAAAACTTTTCCTGCATTTTGGTCTTTCACCGAGATTCGAACTAACGTTCTCTCTCTGAAATCCGAATGGTAGTCACGCACCAACCCATTCGGCTACGGCGGCCGATAGTACCTTGCCGGATGTAATTTCGGGTCGTCCCATTAGTAGATACCCGTCTGTAATGGAAACGAAGGGTGCTATTATTATTATTACTCCAGTTTACAAACTCGGTAGAGGTTTCATAAAATTGCAAATGCCTGCGCCAGATACACTTGTTTGAGCCACGTCTTTCTGTCATATTTGCCATTATCAGCTGATAACGTCGGTAATTCTTGCTTTCGACGTTTGCTGTCGTTAAAGTTTAGAGTGTGTTGCCTTAACAATTGATTTTTCATACACCCATATAAATATTTCTGCAAAGATTACTCAATACGATTGGCAATTTTCTTTTATTTGTATGCACGGAAAGGTTAAAGTGCTTTACTGCAATTTGTTTTTTTTTTTAATGAAATATTTTCTTGCTTAAAAAAATATGCCCAATTACAGTTCTATATACACAGTTAAGCATCCTCCTGAAATACCACTGGAAAACTGTAGCGCGACAAAATATCTATAATAACGCACAAATTTCCAATGCATATTAATAATGAACGTACATCTCCTTTTCTAATATGCATGCATGTAAGTATATGTATGTGAAATACAAAAAGGGTTTGTAATTAAATTTAAAGGATGAAATTGAAAAATATGATTTTGTACGTATTTTATTCACTGATCAAACATTGCATGCAGAAGACTGGAAGTTTAAAGTCATATGCATGTACATGCATACAAATATACATACATATGTACATAAGCATGTTATATTTCTAAATATGTTTGGCTATGTATAATACTTGTCAAGTTTTTATGTACTGACTGATTTTTTTTTTTTTTTTGTTATTATAATTTTCCTTTCCTCTTCTCTTTGAAACGCAACGCATTGAATTTTACTTGGAGCTAATAAGTTGCATGATAATAGAAATTAAAATAAAGTTTTCAACCCTAATTGGTTATACTTATGAACATTTTTAATTGGCCACGTACACACGCTAAATATATGCATGAGCAAGTGTATGTGTATATGTACATATGTATGTATGCTCCCATGAAGCTTGCAGATAAATCTAAGCTATTGAATTCTAATTCCAATACTGTATGCGATTGAGGGTACTAATTTTCTTCTAATTCATAACTTATACGTGCCTGGGCTCTAGAATAATCAGAAAACTGCAACAGTACGTTGCTCATCCAACACACGCCAGGAATGAATGAAACGAAAATATGTACATACATATATTTATGGTCCCGGATTTACTGGATTTCCAGCTGAATACGTAATAAAAAAATATTTCTTTGGTCATTTTTTTTTCGCAACTGTTTACTTGTTAATATTTTTTTTCTATTTAGCGATGTTAGAATTAATCTTTGACACAGTACATTAGGGTCCGTCGTAGAAGGATGGTTTCGTGATTACCATCGGTGGGCACGAAACACTAAATATTGGAAAATGTGTTGTCTAATCGCCGCCGCTCTTCGTTCCGTATAGTTAGTAAAGTTTGTTTATTTTGTTATTTCGAAAACAATTAGTACTGAAAAACGCTGAATGCTTGATAAGTAGATCGACTGTAAAAACCGCGAATCTAAAATCAATAAAAATTTACATCTAAGTGTTTTGTTTGAAGACTGACGAAGCTTTAAAGCCAATCTGACCATATATACATGCATACATACCATGGTTTTTATTGTGATTCTTCATAAAGTAAATTCCATGTAAAACCTGTGTAAGAAAAAAGGACCGCGATTATTCATGAAGTGTAAAAGATATATAGGTATTTAAAAATTTCTTTTTTAACATGAAAGTATGTACAAAACTACGAGTCGCAATTACTCAATAAGCCGTGTCGTCTTTATCGTTGCCGAGTATAGCCTGACATCTTCTTAATGCTTTGAACCAGCTTTTCGGCGTAGCTCGTCGAAAAACAGGATTAGATTTTGCGAACTTGACGCACGAGTTGCTTTAAATCATGGACTGGCCTTCCGGCAAGATGCGTTTTCAGAGTTCCCCACACATTTTCAATGATTTGTTGTTTCTCAATGTGCTTTTCTGAGAGTAGTTGTTTTGTCGATGTGGGACGGTAGGATATGTTCACTTCCCTCAGTCGACGTTCGATGGTGTTGATACTCACATCTATTCCCTTTTTAGTAAGAACTGATTGTGCTTGGCGTAGTCACAAAGAAGTGTCCCGCTTAAAAAGTTGAACGATCACTTTATCCTGCTTTTTTGTCGTCACTCGCTTCAAGCAGCGCTCGGAATAGTCATCAACATATTTGCACACCTTATACCGCTGATTCCGCATCACAACAAACTTTTTTGATTTCTTAAGCACTTTTCGGCGCTTTCGAATGCGTGCATAAAAATACCGTCTCAAAACGCTTCGCCTACTTCTCACTCATTTCTTTTTGGTTGCGTTTACGGGAAAGTTTTGAACGACACTAACCTGAGTTAGCACTGGCGTCGTAGCGCTTGAGTTGGACTATTTCGTTGCAAAAAGCTGAACCAAATATATCTTGAAGTTACAAGAAAAAAACCGGTTCTTTTCTCTGAACAAGGACTGTATGTAATAGCATTACATGAAATTTATCTACGCTTCGTTTTGTTTCCCTTGACCATACTCTAGCAAATAATGGGGTTATTTTGTTTACGCCTCTTTTAAGGAAATTGTGTCTCCTGCTTATACAATAACTAAAAAATGCTCCAACTGCGCTAGAATCCTTTTCTTAATTTTTTTCACTCAATAAGCTTACGTTACGACTTATTTCAATAAAGGTGTGATCTTTATAGGTATTTCTAAACAAGAATCTAAAGATAAAATAGACATCGTTAAAAAGTTCAAGACATGAAAAAAAGTTTCTTTATTAATTGCTTGAGGGATAGCGTTTGTCGTTCTTTTTACTACTACAAAAAAGAAACTTATACATATTTCTGACCTACTTTGAAAATTTAATACTAAGATTTCCAATCTTTTTCTTCAAAGTTGAAATATTTATTGTAAATTAATTTGTACATCAATGCTAATTGATTTTATTGTATTATATTATTTTGCAATATCCATACATATATTATACATAATATACTTTAAAATAATATTTGTATTTATGTATGTATGTATTTTTAAGATAAAAATTTTGTAGTCAGTTTCGGACGCCTTCTATCGATGCAAAATATTTGTCTGAGTAGATGTGTCGAAAACGAAAGTTTACGAAATTTTCGAAAACGGTCATTCCCGTGAATGAGATTAAAAATAAAACAAATCTCAAATTTATAATTCATCCTATGAGGGCGGCCCTAATGTACATACATGCAATGTATAAATGAATGCAGACGTGCATATACATATATATATTCACATATACAATCCACCCATATATACATATATGTATGTATTTTCAAATAAAGAGTACGAATTCGTATAACTATTAACAGCTTTTGGTTTCCATATAAAGTTAGCAAAATGCAAATCCCATGCACTTGGATGTTGCGCAGTATGTTGCTATACATGTTGCCAATATCATCGACAAACATTATAACATGATTAAAGACAACATTCTAGTGCACCTGTAGTCCACTTATTTTCATGTACATACATATGTATGCGTGTTTGTATGCAAATACCAAAAGTTTACTTTCCATGCAAAAAATTTGTGAATTCCCAATGAAGGAAAAATCGATTCAACGCATAAGCAACGATATTAATGAATTATAATCATAGTTATAATAGTAGAATAGAATAGAAATCCCACGATTATGCAATAAAGTAGCAACCAATATTTTTTACAACATTTAAATGTTTAATGTAACAATGAAATAAGTAAATTTCAATTTTATACAAAGAAAGAAAAATACAAAAAACTGAAAGCGAAATGTAAGCGAATTATACGAAAAACCAACCCAGAAATGCGCATTTATATGTATGTATATTAGTTATTACACATGTTTAATATGAAGCGTGTTGGAGAGTAGATCGCCAAGCAAATGGACGTGGAAATGTCAGCACAATACATGTGTGTTATTAATAATAAAAATCGTTTTTTTTTTATTACTATTATCGTATTGTAGGTACTGTATATTGTATGTATTATTATCAATTTTTGATAAAGAACACCTTTTTTGATAGAGAACTTTTCTGTAGTGTGCAAATTTTATCGCCAAAAATAAGAATAAATATATACTTAAACAAATTGTAGTTTTTTCTCGTAAACAACTTAACGAAAAAACAACGACGTACATATATACAAATGTATGTGCATACCTATATGTACGTACATACATACATATGTAGGCATGTGCATATATTAAACCTAAAGTGAAGTTATTTAAAATTGCATAAAACTGAAGGGAAACAAAAAAGATACCGAAACTCGTAGAAGTATAGAAAAGAAAATTAAAAAACAAAAAATACAAGAAAAGGCATCGATATAAAAATGAAAAAAAAAAAAATGCATGACGAGTGCGTGAAATTCTCTTTAATTATTCCATATTATATTGGTAATTACAATGCAAGCGAATTTGAGCGCATGAATACCTGTGGAAGCGGAATTTAAAAACAAAAACTTATATAATTAAATGAGATTTCTAAATAGGCATACAGCTGCATTCAAAATAATAGTAGTGTACCAAGGGGCAAATTAAGACAGCAAAAATAAATAATAACAATTTGAGTACGGATTTGTTCTTGTTGTTGTTGTAGCAGCATAAACATTCCCCATACTTGCATATAGGGAATGCTACTGGAGTGACAGTCCTTGGCCGGATATACATAAATCCGGGTCGTTTCGGTAACGTAGAACCGACTGTCGGGGAAACGAGTAGGGATTTGTATTATATTTTGCTTTAGCAAGTGAAGTTAATTAAAAATAAAGATGCCAAACAAATTTCCTCATTTCGGTACACCGTTTCTGTGACTCTTCTCTATCAAAGTTTTCAATCGACAGTAGGGACTCGATCTCATAATAGTGGGTTCGGTAACAAAACTAGCCGCCACCCAATTGTAAAAATCCGTAAGTAAAAGCACTCAAAAAGGACAACGTCTAAGATCATTTATTTCCAAAACGCTCTTTTCTGTAACGTTGTTTCATAAAAATGACTAAATTTCAAGGAAAATCGTAAGGAATAAGTCTAAAAAGCATCGTACAAATGCAGATATTTCTGAATAAAAAACATTTAGCTATGATAGGAGAAGATTCGAATTTCTGTGCATGAACATCAAATGATATCTAAAGTCATTGGCCCGGATGTATTAAATATGCTAACGATGAAAAACCTGGGTCCATTGGGAGTAGGATATTTCACAAGGCTATTCAAGGCGGCCGCCGTAGCCGAATGGGTTGGTGCGTGACTAACATTCGAAATTCAGGTTCGAATCTCGGCGAAAGACCAAAAAATGAAGGAAACGTTTTTTCTAATAGCAGTCGCCCCTCGGCAGGCAATGGCAAACCTCCGAGTGTATTTCTGCCACGAAAAAGCTCCTTATAAAAACCATTTGGCATTCGGAGTCGGCTTAAAACTGTAGGTTCCTCGACTTCTGGAAGAGCAAAACGTGAGGGGGGACGAGCTCGGCCAAACACCTAACAGAAGTGTACGCGCCAAATATTTATTTATTTATGTATTAAAAATGTTTGTTATTGTAAATTTTCCAAGTCAAAGATATTAATTTATATTTTGTTTGTGTTATTTTATTGTTTCTAATGTGACCATGAAAATTATAATTTGGCATAGCAACCTCGCCAATACACTCAAGCAAAAAGACCAAGCACTCACACCATCACACACTTGACTGCCTGTTAAACTCACACCAAGGGTGCCTAGTAAGAGTAACAGTGTTTTTACGTGTATTTTTGTACTATGGATACGACCCCATTTGCAAAAATTATAAATCTTCCGATAGGGTGATTATTTTTGCATGTACCGCTTATAAAAAAATTACATTTCCTGTCATTGCTTGCGTTTTGGGTCCTTACCTTGTAAGCTATTTCTAATTGTAAATATATATTAAATTTTTAGTTCAACTCCGGCGCTTACACCCTTTGTTGGGTATTTGCCCGAGCTCCTCCTCGAATTTGTGGTGTGCGTCTTGAGATTGTTCATAAGCACTACTATTGTTTTGACCACAACTGTACATAAAATATTATACATACCACATAGCCGTTAATTATGATCGTTCGCTTATTGTAGGTGTTGATTAGCGATTCATAACGAAAAAAAAATCGGTTTTGAAGAAAAAGTTTACACAACAAAAACAAACAAAACAATAAGAATAAACTCTTAAATTTGTTATTTGCTAAGTGACTAGGAGGCAATCGTAATATAATGAGCATTGCAATGAGAAGCAAATAAATATTTTTAAAAGCGATTCCATAAAGAATTTCTCGAGTTTAGAAGTTTATCAATAATATAAAATAATCCGATACATTAATAATAAGAAATTTTAGGCAAAAAAAAAAAAAATAAATAAAAAATAAAATTAAAAAGTATGCAAACATTTTACAGAAATAAATACAATAAAATTATATAAAATAAACGACTTTTTGTCCATATTCATGCATAAGGGGATAGATATGCATATACTATATATTAGGTGAGCATACAACATAACGTACATATAATTTTAATGTGTGTTGTCTGAAACCTGCCATAAGCCATCATTATTAGAGCTCAGTCCAAGGAAAGTTTTACCACGAGTAGGTTTCCGGGTTTAGGAGATTTTTTGGCTAAAAAAAATTAAGAAGTATACACGTAATTAAAAATAAGGGAAACTCAAGGCGAATTCATTCAAGGTGGTGGCACCAGAGTAACTGATTTTACGGCTTTATGTTTCGATTGTGAAAGCGGTCTGTTTCTCTGCTTTATTTATTTGTTTACCTTTTCAAGGGAATTTTGACAATCAGAAGAGAAAATTGCAACAAAAAAAAATATATGTAAATATTGTTGTTGCTCTAGTGCCACCACCTTTTATAGATTCGAATTCTTGATCAAAGTCTTATTGATTGGTCAAGTGGTGGTAGCATAACAATCTGTTTCCCATATATACATATTTTTTATACACTGCTAAATCCGGGGTTTTCCGGTAACATAAGTCCGAGTTCCATGGGAATTTAGAAATAATAAGCGGGCTGCTTTTCCCCCAAAAAAAGTCTATTGCTCGTAAAAAGAGTATGGATGAAACTTTTCATACTTGAAGCCTAAAGCCAACATCCCATACGTAAAAAAGCAGAATTGTCGATTTTGGAGTGAAGATCAGCCAGAAGAATTGCAAGAAATACCAATGTATCCAGAAAAGGTCACAGTTTGGTGCAATTTATGGGCTGGAGGTATCATTGGACCGTACTTCTTCAAAGATGCTGCGAGTCGTAACGTAACTGTGAATGGCGAGCGCTACCGTGAAAGGATATCCAACTATTTTTTGCCCAAAATGCAACAGCTTGACTTGCATGACATGTGGTTTCAGCAAGACGGTGCCACATGCCACACAGCACGCGTAACAATGGACTTGTTGAGAGGCGAGTTCGGTGAACATTTTATTTCACGTTCGGGACCTGTCAATTGGCCACCCAGATCGTGCGACCGAACGCCTTTAGATTATTTTTTGTGGGGCTATGTTAAAGCTCATCTCTATTCAGACAAGCTTGCTTCATTTAACGCATTGAAAGACAACATTAAAGCATTTATATGTGAGATACCGGCCGAAACATTGGAAAGAGTATGCCAAAATTGGACTAAGCGGATACACCATTTGAAGCGCAGTCGCGGTCAACATTTGCATGAAATAATCATCAAACATTAAATTTTATGGACGATTTAAATAAAAATGTCATACATTTTTCTGAATTTTACGTGTTTTTTTTTTTTAAACTTTCCTATAGCTCTTAAAAAGTCAACGTTTACTTATATATGGTTTTTCAGTAAGAGCGCTTCAACTTTTTTTTTTTTTTAATAAAACACAAACGGTTTGACTTTTTTAACTAATTTTTTTTGTTATCGAGTTTGAACATATACATTTAAGTATGAAATTCGATTTCTTTTGCATGACCACCGCGTGCACGTTTTACGAAGTCCAATCGTTGAACCCAATTTTCGACCACTCTTTTGCATAAATCGGCCGAAATTCCAGCAATTTCGCGTTCAATATTGGCTCTGAGCTCACAAATCGTCGCCGGCTTATTACTGTAGACCAATGATTTCACATAACCACAAAACGTGACGGCTTGTTAAATGGACCGTAAAATGGCCGTAATGCTCTTAAAGTAGCAGCAACAGAACGATTATTTTGATAAAAAATTTGCACGATTTGCAATCGTTGCTCAAGTGTGTAGCGTTCCATGATGAAATGTATACTAATGAAGTTTACAAATGACCGAAAAAGAAAAAATATTGCGTCGTTCGCCCTCCCTATCGGAAAAAAGTTGAAGCGCACCTATTGAATAACCCTATATAAGCAAACCATTCCCACTACGCCAACATACAATAAAGCTGTGAATCAGCTCGACTCTGAGCTACCCGAAATATTTAATCGATTTTACGACACCCAAGCAAGAAGGTACCGAACGGTAAAAATTTTTTGATGTTTGTAAAAACATAAAACTCTTTCAAAACAAGTTTAAAGCTAACCGTGATCAGCTCTAGGTGTCGTTTTGAGTAGATGAGGCCAATTTCAACAAGTCTACTAAGGGCATATACAAATTTTCTCAACAGCAACCATATAAAAAATTTACCGATCTTAAGAACACATTTTTTGTGTATTGTCAACTACAAGACTAAGATTTCTGATATCACTTATTGCTCCATAAATCTCCCATTTTGAAGTGATGTACGGTGATCAAAAACGTGAGTTTAGGAACAAACTGAACTTAGCTTTAAAGAATGTTCCTAAATTCATTAACTGCAAAAAAAAGTTTGATGGTACATATTTAATTATACGCTTAGTTTTAACTTAGGGGACCATCTCAATGTTCGTTAGTGATACTTTTCCTATTCCAGATAATCGGAACTCGTCAACCAGCGTAACTTTTTCGGATACTAATTTTTGTGTAATCACCTGGCACTCAGTAACTTTGTTGCCCCAAAATATAAAAGTTTAACGATCCCTAGATCTGTTAGTGCTGTTAGAAAGGGGAATTCGTTACTGACTTTAATTAAAAATATTGTATAAAATCTGCATGATGCTTTCAGTGCATTAACAAATAGATATTTATCTTCTTCTTCTTTCCCTCTGTTTTCCAATGTTGCTTTTCATTTACTTATTCTCCACCTTTTATTTTCTTTACTCTAGATTTTTAGTTTTTATAGTTTGTAGTTAAGTTTTAAAATGTTGTGCTTTAACTTGTCAATGCTTGTACAATGAAAATGTTTCACTTTACGCCTTACTGCAACGGTAAAGTAAATATGTACATAAATGAATAAATAAATACAAAATAAATTAATAAGAAGAAATATTCGAATAATCAGAGGTATGAATAGACATATATATGTACCATTCGAAATTCAGAGAACGTAGGTTCGAATCTCCGTGAAACACCAAAATGAAGAAACAGTTTTTCTAAGAGAGGTTGCCCCTCCGCCGGCAATGGCAAGCCTCCGAGTGTATTTCTGCCATAAAAAAGCTCCACATAAAAAATATCTGCCGTTCGAAGTCGGCTTAAACTAAAGTGAACCAATAAAGAAATTATTCACAAATTTTTAAGAAATCATTTGCGTTCGATATATTTCATTTTTAACTATTCAATATGCATAATTGTTGTTTCAATATTAACGGTAACTCCGTTTAATACCCGTTGTTTTTTCATAACTGAACTGCAAAGGTTAGTTTCGTTCCTAATATTTTGTCATTGTCGTTGCAACTTTTTATGAGGGAAGATATGAATAAGCAAGCACCGACTGATTTAAAAGAACTTATGGCGAAATATCATTCCGATGGGAAAAGTGTGCGTCAAATCGCGGAAATTTCGAAAAAAAAAACCCAAGCCGACAGTATGTAATATATTGAAAACCATTATTTTCTTAGAAAAAGTAGTACTGGAAGACTGTGCAAGAGTAGGATTCAACGTTTAATAAACGAGAGCCCGAAAAAATCTCCACAGTAACCTATACAGAGCGTACACTCCTAGAAAAAAGCGCCTTCTCTCAAGGAATGATGTGAGAAAAAGGTTGAACTATGTTAAAGAAAACGTTAGTAAGCCGAATGATTTTTGGAGCAATATTATTTTCACCGAGGAATCGAAATTCAACTTATCAAACTTGGATCGGATGGCCGCAGTTTTGTCTGGCGAAGGGTAGGTACAGCGCTCAATCCGTCTAATGCGGTTGGTAATGTGAAACCTGGATTCGTTTTGTTTTATTGATGGCAATAAATTACTAAAATGGAAATATTGAAGGAGCATATTCCCAAAACTGTCGAAAAATTACAGCTACTAGCAACTTTCACCTTCATGCACTACAATAACCCGAAGCATACTGCGCTGATTGTGAGAGAATGGTTGCTTTACAATGTAAAAAAAATTGTACTATCCTTCTGAGAGCCCAGATCTCAATCCCATTGAGCAAACGCCAAATTAGTGGTAAAAAGTCCCTAAAATCAGCCATTGAAGAGGTATGCGAAAATATTCCAAGAGATGGCTCTTAGTAGAGGCCATGCAACGACGTCTATAAGCAGTAATTAGTGCAAAGAGATACTGCACAAAATATTAATTCACTACAACAACATCAACTCGTCAATTTTCCTTTATTTCCATATTTTCATTACTGTCCACTTTATGCTTGAGTTGTAAAATTAGGTTATTGCTTTGTTTACTGAACAACTTTCGAATAATTTAAATATTATAATATTTTCGTGTTTTTATAATAAAAGATTGAATTTAAAACTTTATATTGGTTTCTGCCTTTTGAAAATTGAATGAACCGTTCTCAAGTTATAAAAAATTGAGGTCAGAACAAACAAGTGTCCAAGTTTATTTTTGCTTAACAGTATATTATATTATATAACAAATAACTGTTATATGAAAAAAAAACTTATATTACTTCAGTGGAATAGTAATTATTTGAATTTGAAGTTTTGACAAATGTCGTTGACCAATCCGAACTGTTGTCATCACATGTACTCGATTACAGCAGTCATGGATACAGATATTGATTATAGAGAACCAATAATTTGAAATTTCATAAATGAGTTTTTTTATAATCTCTATAATGTTGTATTTTGTAGCTATAAAATAAAGCAGTTGCATGCATGCGTGGTACCAACTCAAAGCGAATTGAGTCCATGCATCACTCTTGGTCCCAACACACATTGAACCGGTAGTAGCAGAAGAACAGCTGATTTGATATTTTTCAATTTACTTGATCCCTAAATTGTAAAATTTTGGTTTGGGGTCTAATCGTGATTTTATATTTAATATTATTTAACATTTAATTGTATTTTTTTATTTATTGCACAATTAATTTTTTTCTTTTTTAGATTTAACTACATATGTACATACGTTTATAATAATACATTTTTTACAATTCATTCTATACGCTAATTTTCGTATAATTTACAAATAACTACAACCATAAATCCTCGCGGAACTTACCGTTCCGCTTAAAAGTTTTTATTGTTTCTAAAGCTTCCTCGAGTGTTATTTGCTGAATTCGTGCCAAACATTCCACAATTGCTTTTTCAATTGATTTCGAAACCGAACCACCATCAGCACAAACATACAATACAGTATTCTCTTGCACTAGAAATTCAATCAATTCCGTAGCATTCGCTAATATTTGTTCCTGAACATAGTGATATTTTGCACTGGGCACGCGAGACAGACACTCAAAGTACCTTTGCAGTACACCAGTACTATAAAACGCTAAAACATTCTCCCTATGCAGTATACTCATTTCTGTGGCAGCACCTGCAAAGAGCCAAGTATCGCCTAATGATGTATATGCCCCATCAGTAAGCAATTGTTCCTTCTTTTCTAAAAAACCTAGAAAAGGTGCTAAAGCAGTACCAACACCAATTAGAATATGATTGTTTTCGCTGGCTTCTTGTGAAGTGAACCGAAACTCGCTGGGATGCCGCGCGTATGCAACAACTTTGGGTAACTCCATGGGTGTCTTAGCCTTGAAAAAGGGCATTCCCAAACTTTTTAACATATTCGTAGTAACACCGGGGTTTTCCGCGAGTATTGAAAATATAATTTTTATTTCTTGGGATATTACGCTGTTAGCTATTGAATAGGGGCGTGGCAACAAGCGGGGCAAGTGCTCAATAAGTACTTCTAATGTGGGCTTACACGAAGGACACAATTCCATCAGTTGAAGTAAAGTCAGACCACGTTGTAAAATAAGTTCATTATAAGAAGGGCTCCCTTCTTTGGATGATAGACAGCTCAGAAATTCACGTTCATCCGTATTTTCACAGCAGTTAGCCAAGCTATTAAGGAACTGTTTTTTTGGAATGGCATGTAGATTAAGACAATCACGCAGCAATTTGAACGGAGTCCAATGTGTAGGAATGTAAGGTGGCAACTTGGCCGTTTTCTTTGTGCATTTTGGTGAAATTTGCAGCTCAAAAGTGCTATTTGATTTATTTGTGAGATCCATGTGCTGCAACAGTGATTGCACGTCTCTGCTGTTGTTATACGGTAGTATACCTATAGTATCCCCTGGTTGGTAGTAATTGCTGTCTGCTTGCTAATGAAAATTATATTAGACGTTCGTAAAATTAAGTATTTAGTACAATTATTCACATAATACCATTTCCATTATTAATTCCATTATGCACTTTTCTTTTGTTTCATCATCTTGTTCAGTCAATATTTGTACTTCCTTAATTGGTACTTCCGCGGGCAAGGCTCCAGGTCTAGAAAACGGCCAAATAAGGTCGGAGCATTGGAGCTGGGCATGTTTTGTTGACTGTCGTAACAAAAATATTTACTTTTAACAAATACACATTAAACTCATCTTCATCTCTAACCTTCAGTTCGTCCAAATCATCTGCAGAAGATATAATATACATCGGTTCTGACACTTTTGCTGGTACATATTTATCCAATGTATAAGCTTTGATATCTAATTTATCAAAATCAGTTGGACAAACCATATTTTTGGCAGAATTTAGACGACTTTATCAACAAAGTATTATCTTGACAAAAGCATGTAGCTTACTAGTGTTGACAATCCAAAAAAAAAATCCCTACATACTCCTAAGAATTATCGATTAAATTTAATCGATGAATGTAGATTTTAAAGATTTGAAATTTTTTATTGTTATGATTGTTATATACATACCTATACCAACATGGCACTGTAAACGATTATAATTTATAAAGGACGACAAGGTTGTTTATTTTTAAAATTAACTTAAACATGCCATGTATTAAATAAATTTAGCCTCATTTTAAAGTTTAAGGTAAAACTACTCTGCTATATATTGATGTAAAGGTACGTTTACACTTGAAAATTATCTCGTTTAAATCGTGTTTACCAATCCGCTCGAAATAAAAGTTAAATTAGATGAACTGCAGCAAAGGCAAGAGCTGGTTCTACATATTTACCTTTTCTCCATATCATTAATAATAGTTAAACAAACAAAAAACACCGAAATATTCCACTAAAATAATTTCTTAGAAGAAAAACCTTTCACAACAGTATTGCCAGCTGATTGTCACTTTTGCAGATAATCTGCCATATGTGAACAGGTAGATTAATTTTGCAGATTTATTGCTGATTAATCCACGTGTGAACTTACTATTATGTTAAAAAAAGCTTCTTATGCCACAGATTATGTTAAAAACCCCCTATTTAAATATAAATGTTAGGGGAAGATCTCGGATTTCACTATTAGAGCATATATGTCTTATCGCATTTCTTGCAATCATTGTCTTAACATTAGCGTTCATTACCCCCGCCATTTACATGCGGGAATACAGCGATCTAAATTGCTCGCTGTCATTTCCCAGATGATAAACAAATTAAGTAGAAAGTATATGTTTTTTTTTGTTTTTATTTTGTATTTATTTTTTTACGCGAAATATAAGGTTTTTCTATACGTACATATACTTCCATACTTTTACTTCCATACATAATGACCGCGACGAAATTCATGATAGGAGAAATACAGAGAAAAAAAAGAAAAGGAATATGCTCTCAAGATGAATTTACGCATTTTAATCAACTAAAGGTTCTGAAACTGTCAAACTATCATCACCCGTGGAATTAAAAAATCGTTTGGATCTATAAATATTTTAAAGTTTTCATAAGCGTCTCTTCTCTTAAATTTGCTTAAAGCTTTAGAGACTCTTTCTAGGTGTCAAACAATTCTCCAACCCCCCGTACGATTAAAGCCATATGTACTTTTCTATATCCACAAAATAACTGATGAAAAATACCAGACTGTCATTAGGAAAATATTGTTACAATTACGATGTTTCACGATCCGACTGGCAACAATAGCGAACGAGAGGCCTAAACAAAAACATGAACTAGTCTTGATGGCGACAGCAGTAGCGACACAGTGCATTATTTCTGGGTCTACCCCTATATGAGTTAGTGCCCATTTACACGATGTCTCCTCTGGAAGGGAAACATTTTGTTCGGTGGTGAAGGACGGCCGCGGAAGAGAGAAGGGAATTTGTCTCCTGTACTGGCGACACGCTTTGTGCTTCTTATTCGTATTTGCAATCTTAAAGCAATTTTTGACAGTTGCTTCATTCGTTTTCTTCTTTCGTGGAAGAAAGTTCTAAGTTATGTGTTGATTTTCAAGCAAACGGAAGATAACAACGAAGACAAACATACGAACGCTGCTTGGGAAATGCACAATTATTTTTGCTAGTAAAGTAGTATAATTTAAAATAGTTATGGGACATGTTTATGTTGATTTCTAATTTTTCCCTGCATTTATAGATACTCAGTTTAATTTTAAGTTAATTATTTACATATGAAGTATTTTTAATTTAATTTTTTTTATTCAAGTATAAGAATTTATAAATATATTGCAATAAAAAAACCAACAAATTATTTATTATTTAACCAGTTTGCATTTTTCATTCATATATTTAAGAAACTGTTGTCGAACGCTCTCTGCTTTACATGTAAGCGCGTGCTAGAATACATCCGAACCAGACGATGCTAAAGTATTAAATGTCAAAATGTCGCCGAAAACAATTTTGCCCGTGTGTCCGCGAATGAGACATGAAAAGAGAATTTCCAGTGTCTCCATTCCAGATGTCTCCGTGTGTAAATGGGGTGTTAGACGAAGATGACAAGTGACTAGTAGCGGGTGCTACAACAGAACTCGCCAGAAGATATGAGCTGCCAGATCTAGAAATTACGATAACTATTAAGCACTTGTATATAAGCCGAGGTGCATCCGCATGGGCTATTCAATTTGAAATTAAACTTCTGAGCGAATAAACGAAAAGTAATAAAGCCATTCAGGCTTCATTTGAACGTGTACACTTAGAAGTAAAATGTTGAAAATAAAGTAAAGCAAGTGTGTTACCATTAATTTTTGTGTTTTATTCAACAATCCAGAGATCGAACTCGTAGAGATACTGTAAGAGATTTTTTTGAATTTTATCGTCAGAAATCTCGTAACAATATAAACAAAATAGCTTATATGCAGGAGAGTAGTTTTACCTAAAACTATGAAGTGTTGCTTAATATATTTAATACATGATTTAATGAAATTAGTTTTAATAATAGATGATTTTGTTTTGTATAATGGCCGCTACTTTATTTTCGGAACGAAACAATAAAAACCGCCAAACACAAGAAAATATATAGACATAGGAGCAATTTCTTGCCACGGCGTCATCGATTTTTTGGAGCTAGATTAATCGGATTTAAAATCAATATACTATACTAGATGAAGTACCATTTATTGTGTAACAATTAGCATAATGGTATTTGAATTTACCCTTAAGCGCATTATACTAAAAACAAAAAAAAATTATATGTTGTAATTTTCCTAATATTTGTACCATTTAACTCTAAACATAACTAAATAAAATAATTTGCATGCATTTGGACATGTTATAGTTCATGCTCTCACAGTATCACAATTTTATTATTTTGTTCACAATACTACACCATGATATTAACAATGTGAGGGTTGCCATCATAAAGATTTGGCAGCTTAGTGCAACTGTTGTGGGTCTGGCAAGGCAGTTGAAACCTCGTGGCTGATGAACACTCTATTGTAGTGTAGTTTGAGTTTATTTAAAATCAACAAATTTTAATTTTATTATTCATTGAAATAAAGTGATGTCGTTTAATCGTGGTCGTCGAGGAGGGGGTCGTGGTGGCGGTGGTGGTGGTGGTGGTGGTGGCTACCGTGGAGGAGGTGGTGGTGGTGGTCGTGGAGGAGGTATAAATCAGAAATAGAGAAACTACGTTCGTCATTAACATTGATATTTACAGGTTTCCGTGGAGGTGGCGGTGGTGATCGATTTGGCGGCCGCCGGTTTGACCAAGGACCTCCTGATCGTGTCATACCTTTGGGACATTACAGTTACCCGTGTGAAGATGATCTTGTTTGCAAGGTTGAAGTTGAAGACGTACCTTATTTCAATGCACCCATATTTTTGGAAAATAAAGAGCAAATTGGCAAGATTGATGAAATCTTCGGCACGATACGGGATTATTCTGTGACAGTGAAATTGTCGGAGAATATGAATGCGAAGAGCTTTAAACCACAACAAAAATTGTTCATAGATCCTTCGAAGCTACTCCCAATCGCGAGATTTTTGCCTAAGCCTCCACAACGAAAAGGTGGTAAGAAAAAGGGACCTGATGGCGGAGTAGGTGGTGCTCGCAGAGGTGGTAGGGGTGGAAACAATCGGGGAGGTGGATTTGGACGAGGCGGTGGAGGTGGAGGTGGAAATGGGGGAGGTGGCCGTGGAGGTTTCAATAAAGGACGTGGTGGCGGAAGAGGTTTTCAAAGAGGTGGTGGTGGCGGCGGCGGCGGCGGCGGTGGCAGAGGCCGCTGGTAGCTCTAATGAAATTTATTCCTCAAGCTATTATAATTCTCTATATGCGTGGAAATGTATTCAATGAGCATATTAGATAGTAGTAGTGAAGTATATTTAATAAGTATATAATATATAATGATCGAAATTTATATTTTATTGTACGGGAGATTATGTACATATTGAAAGTAAGGGCACGCTAAACACTTCAACAGTCATGAAATACACCGTAAACCTATATGTTCAGAAAATAATTTTTTTTTTATAATTAATCATTTATTTTGTCTCAGAAACACCAAAATTGTTATCTGTATAATCAGAAAAGTCGAGAGACGAAAGAATTATACATACAATTTAATTAAAAAAAAATGTGATCAAATTAAAATTTTGTACGGTAAGTATATACATATAGGCAGAAACACTTAGAACAGTCGTGCCAAGGACTGCCACTCAAGCAGCATTCCCCAAGAGATTAATAGGAAATACCTCTGTTGCTACAAAACAGTAATCAGAATATTTTTGTGACACAGTGTGAAGGTTCTAGCGGAAATATGGAAAAATACTTATTTCGATAATAAACTTATTTCTTTTTATTAAATAAATAAATAATTGGCGCGTACACTTCCGTTAGATGTTTGGCCGAGCTTCTCCTATTTGTGTGGTGCGTTTTGATGTTCTTCCACAAATGGAGGGATCTACGTTTCAAGCTGACTCCGAACGGTAGATATTTTTTATGAGGGGTTTTTCATTGTAGAAATAGACTTGGAGGTTTGCCATTACGTGCCGAGAGGCAACCGCTATTAGAAAAAAGTTCTATCATTTTGCTGTGCCATGCACGGAGATTCGAGCCTAGGCACTCCCAAATGGTAGTCACGCATTAAGTTATTCGGGTGCGGTGACTTATTGATATTGTTACAATTCGTGCTTTCTCGGTGCAGAATATAGATGGCGCCTACCGAAATTTTTGACAAATGATGATGTCAGTGCTGCAAATAAACATACATAAGGAAGATAATAATATTTGATACTTGGAAATATTGTGATTTTTAAATTAAATAAACTAATAAAAAATAAGTGTCACGAGCAGCACGAGTTATAACAATACCTCCAAATGCAATTCTATTTTCTTCCTTATATTTGTATATTTGCAACATTGACGTCACGGCGATTTGGGAAAGTGCAATCTTAAATTCTATCTTGTTCGATGACGCACAAATTTTTAATAATTATTCTTAATTTTTGCGAGAATTCGTTTGAATGTCAGTCAAAAATTGAGAGAGCAAAGTAACAGTTTATTGCAAAAGTGATGGCCATTTTGTGCTGCAGAAATTTATGCAAATAAAAGTTATTCATCACGAAAACATATGACTGAACTTTTTGTAAACAAATTAGTTTTTTGCGAGATCTGATATTTTGTGAACTTCTGCACCTTTCATCAGTTTGAAATTTGCAGCTTAAAGGCAGATACAAGTAAATGGAAAATTTAACAAGAAAAAACGAGAATTTATAGAAAATTTTATGGTAATGTTTTTGAATAACAAGCAGTTGTAAACAATCCCTGTTGATAAGTCTTCTCTTGCCGGTTTTTTGCAACTGATTTTCGCTTACTTTGGATTGAGAGTCGGTTATGGTCAAGGTGGATTTATTAAGGTGACAGCATTCACCCAGCTGAATTTTTCGCCGTAGGTATGGCTTACGTCAACATGATATGCTTTGTTTGTATAGATTGGTATGTTTACATTCGTATGTTTACATTTGCTTGCTGATTTTGACGTGATGCTTGGACCAAACGCAACAACAAATACATATAGGGTTTTACTTATATGTGTTTGCTGTCACCTGTAATAAATTCGCCTTGGTTATGGTTAATTTTGTTATGGAATGGAATGGATGTTGCTTTTATACAAGATAATCATTATATTACAATGTTGAATTTCTTTTGTAACATTACGAGCCATAGAATGTCGACGTAAAAGCTGCAAAATAATATTTTAAACTATGAAAATTTACAAAACCACATATAAATTATTATTTTTTTTATTGGGGAATGTCCAAATTTGCACGTAATTTTTTAAACGTTTTGATACGAGTTTTGCTGAATTTAATAATTTATTATGCAACCATGCTACAGATAAGAGGGTTTAAAATTAGATGATCTCAGCTGTGGGCAATATTTGACAATGTAGGGTGTTGTTACTAATTGATTTGTATTATGATTTCAGGTAAGCAAATAAATATAACAAATACAACGCGTAAGAACAGCTGATTTTTGTGGGTACTCTGCTGACATTAGTAATCGACGAATTTCGCTAGCGCATACTTGATTTACTTTTAATTTCAAAGTTCATCACTAATAATTTGACTGTTATTCAGTGGACAATTCCAAAGCTATAAATTCGTTTAATCGATTACCCTGTCTTCGTTGAACTAATTTAAAAATCGTGGAAATGTCTGGAAATATTGACACAAAAGATAGCGATGATGAATTTCACGATGCGCTTACCGATGTGCTTAATAGCGAAGACGTGATTTTGCCATTTAAAAGTGCCTGTGAGGTAGACACCAGCTGTTGTTCATCACGCCTTAAAACAAATGAAGAAATAATTGAGGAAATAACACGCCAGCAAGCGGATCTAAAACTACCTGGAGAAAATGTGGAGGATGACAAAGAGGAAGATAAACAAGATGAGGGCAAAGTCGACGATGTATCTAAACTTTTTACAAATGATATAGACATGGAAGAGTTGCGTGACCGCGAAAAGACAATGAGCTCCGAAGAGTTGCAGCAAAGTAAAGAGCGGTCGGATCGTATGAAGTTGGAGGCAAATGATCTATTCAAGTCAGGCGAAGCACTACGGGCTGTTGAAATTTACACCAGTGCTCTGCAAATATGCCCCACTACATACACCAAGGAGCGTGCTATACTGTATTGCAATCGAGCTGCTGCTAAAATCAATTTGGATGCCAAAAAGTCAGCGCTAGATGACTGCACAAAAGCAATTGAACTATGGCCGGAGTACGTACGAGCATTAATGAGGTAAAAGTAGTTAAATTTATTTGAATGTTATCTGATGTACTTCATTCTTATTCTTTTGATGAAAGGCACGGGAAGTTGTGTGAGCATGAAGACCGTTTAGAAGACGCCTTGACGGATTATCAGCGAGTTTGCGAGTTAGACCCAAGTATGAAGGAAGCACGGGAAGCTGTCGCTCGTCTACCCAAGCAAATTGAAGTACGCAACGAGCGATTGAAAGCAGAGATGATGTCTAAATTGAAGGATGTTGGCAATATGTTCCTAAAGCCATTCGGTATATCTACAGACAATTTTCAAATTCAGCAGGATCCCAATACAGGTTCATATTCTGTGAATTTTCAACAAAACCCTAGATAGTTGTAAAATACGCCTAGAGCGTAATTCGAAGTTTCAGTAATCGTTTGCAGATATAATTTTGTATACTAGATTTTTAAGTAGATTTCCCCGAAATAAATGTGATGTAAAAAAGCTGGACAAAGCTCTGAGCACGTTAATATTATTTCGTGATTCGATCAGCTTTGTAATTTGTGTTCTCCTGAACTTACTTTCCTTGACTATTACTAGGCACTATTACTCTAGACCATAAACTCAATTTGAACTGAATCTTGAAGGCAGATGCTGGAAAACGTTCACTGTCCATATATCCATGTAAAACGGCTATAGGTAAAACATGTGGCTTCCAATCGCTCATAGCACCCTGCTTAAAGATAAATAATAGGGTCGGCTGCGTTTAAACCGGCTTACTTCTGTCCCTTTGGACCAACTTCGCTGAAACAGCATGTTCCCTGGGTCTACCGAAAAATGTGATTGAAGATGATGTATGAAGAATGTTTTTGCGCATCCCTTTACCATCAAGCAAACTGTGGATCAGGTGGGTCTACATGGACCGCGGAACCTACTGGTGAGGTAACTCAACAGTTCAGGCCTGAAATAAATGAAAATCGAACTATGTCTCTGATCAATCTCGACTGACCTTCACAACCCTTCTGCGATCCTTCACTATATTTCATAGTTTATTAGAGAGACGAAGTGGTTTCACCTTTTAGGGAGAGCAAAGCTTTAGCCCAAACAAGTGGCCGCCTTAGTGAAAAAGAAGTCGAGACATAGTAAAAACATAATTATGAAAGTGATCTAAGTCAAAATTAAAAAAAAAAAAAAATGTGTTTATCACTTCTTTCACATCCACTTGACCTTAATATATATGTATTTAATGTAATTTTCACGACATCGGCAAAAACGAACCTTTAGATAGCGGATGTAATTATGAAAGTGGTCTAAGTCAAAAATTCGTTTGCCTATTGTAAGCGAAATATGTACGTTTATGACTTGGGCTTCCATAACTTCCGTAATGACAATGTCAAGATGAATGTATGGATGAAGCTACAGCATCAAGAGATGCACAGGAAGTAGCATCATGCATTTTAGCGCATATGGAGGATATTATAACTACTCAAAAACACGTAACAGCTTACAAGGAAAATGATAAATATGGACTACTTTTTAAAAATGATTAATAAATGCTCATGAAATATTTTATTAAAGTTATTGTTTTAAATAAAACTCATAGTTCTTTATTGCATTAGTTCATTATAGGATATTCAATTAATTTTGAAAATGGTTAAGTCAATTAGAGCTTTAAAAACAACATTTTCGTATGAAATTCATACAAATTTTCATATTGATAATAAATTTCTTTAATCAAAACTAGAAAATTATAAATTAAAATCTGACGTAATATAAAAATATTTTTTAACTCGTTCAAAATATGTCGAAACAAGAAATATATTACTTAGACCTCTTACATAGTTATGGGCACATTTTATTCTTAAAACATGTATACATACAGTGAAGGACCTAAGTATACATATAGTACAGCAGTATATTTTCTTATGTATTTCCCAGAAGGTATACAACAATTGAAAATTAACAAAAAAACAAAAAGCGGTATGACAAAAGTCTTTATACAGTTCAATTATGTAGCTTAAAAAAAAAAATTTATTCATTTTTGTCATTTTAAAACTAGCTTTTTTGAATACTTTAGTATTTAGTAGGTCAACCACCGTTATCAATCTCTAACTGAAGATGTCTTGTTAATTACTATACTTCCTCCAATTTTTATCTCTAAAAGATCCCAAACATGCTCTATCGGATTTAAATCCGGACTCTGCTGCGTTGTATTTAGTTGTCTGAGTGCATAATACTAGAGCTATGTTTTGTTGGAAAACCCAACCTTACCCAAGACCAAAGCATTGTTCTGATGGCTTCAAATGTTTTTCCAATATGTTAATATACTTATCTCGGTCCGTAGTACCTTCAATAAAGGTTATCTTCCTAGTGCCAGATATAGCTGTACGCTACTGCTTGGCAGTGGGTACCATTCCCATGGCAGCCGGTTCTACGTTACCAGAATGACTAGGGTTTTTCCAGACCAAGGGCTGCCGCCCCAGTAAACTAGCCCTGTCTAGTGCACCGTACCTCACCCTACGTGTATCGTCACTGGTGCAACTCTATGCAGCTAGGCTGCTCCAAACACTTCTGCTCAGTGCTGGCATTGAGTCCAATCTGAGATACGAGGTATATTTCGAGGTAAACATCGGCTAGACGTAAACAATGCGATGGGTGGTGCCATCTTAAGACCTGCTCAGGGATTAATACGCACAGGGAGTGGTCCATACGGTATGTGGCCTCATATTGCTCCTGCCATCTGACGCCCTCGGCCCCTACGGCCTCCACCTCAACTAACATGCTGGCACAAGAAACCAGCACTACAAATCGAATCTTCAGTGTTCCAAGGAGCTTACCAGAGTAACACAACTGACCCCCTCTGTACCCCAACCCCCTTCTACATCCTACGTTCGAGCAGCTCTTGATCCCCGTACAGACTGTTTGGTGTGTTAGACAAGACGACCTCGGAAGCTGACAATAGTCAAATACAACTCCTGCAATGGCTGGTGCTATTTTTGGGGGTGCTCTGGTCTGAGCACCTACCGAGACTGGACGCGTGTCTACGTTGCCTCTTGCTATAGAGTTCTGTACCCGCAACCGCCCATGTCGCGCGGCTGACTATAGATAACCCCACTCATTTCTCACACTCCGAATAGCGACCATTATCCTGAGGAGTTTAGGATACTCAAATTTAACTGCAACGGACTAACGAGTAAATTTAATGAGATAGTCGACTTTATGAGCTGAATTGGAATCCCAATAGCTGCGAAACCAAACTGCACGCTAGCACCTCCCTGATAACCAGAGACGGCACGTTGCACAGACAAGATCGCGAGCGAGTCTCGGCATTGAAATATTTCATATATGTTTCCCTCCTCTGTCACCTGCTGCCCGGCTAGATATCAAATTGAAATTGTTGCGCTCATCAGAGGTGAAAACCGATTGGTAGTAGGCGACCTTAACGCGAGCTTTGGCACTCAAGTCTACCAAACGGTCGTAGGGGACAACTATTGACTGAGCAACTATTTTAGCCGGCAATTTGGGCTGCATCCTCCAGCCGACAGGTCCAAACGTCGTGCTACCAGACGGCTACACTAATTGCCGAACAACAGTGCGCTACTTATTTTCTCCAGCGATGAGGTTCAGGTAGCCATCAAGAAAGCAAAAGCTTCTAAAGTCATTGGCCCGGATGAATTAAACATGCTAATGATGAAAACTTGAGTCCATTGGGAGTAGGATATTTCACAAGGCTACTAACATTCGGAATTCAGGTGAAATACCAAAAATGAAGGAAACGTTTTTTCTAATAGTGGTCGCCCCTCGATAGGCAATAGCAAACCTCCGATTGTATGTCTGCCATGAAAAAGCTTCACATAAAAAATATCTGCCGTTTGGGGTCGGCTTGAAACTGTAGATCCCTCCATTTGAGGAACAACATCACACCACAAAAAGGGGAGGAGCTCAGCTGAACATCCAAAAACAAGTGTACGCGCCAACTTGAGGATGACCACTCTCATAATTCCTGACAAGTGGAAAGCAGGGAGAGTGGTTCGACTACTGAAACTTGGGAAACCCGCCAAGGCGAATCTTACGATTTCTCTCCTTTCCCCAGTAGCGAAGACTCATGAGGCACTCCTACTCCCAGGAAACACCTAACTTCAGCCACCCATCAGCATGGATTCCGCCGAATGCACAGTACGACCACAGCACTCACCGCCATTAACATTCGGATTGACCGCGGGCATTGAAGAGGTGGTCCGCGAACTATTTGAGTGGTCGGCATTCGTCATCTTTCGAGACAAAAACTCAAAACAGAGAAGAATACCAGAGCGAGTCTCCCTGGTCTCCTATGTTGACGATTGTTCAATAGATTAAACTATAGCTAAAGGTAAAAATCGATGACACCCAATACCAACAGTAAACTACCCCAACATTTTGGGCGTCACTTTTGATATATTGCTTTTCGAATAACGGTACTTTACAGCTACTTTTCCAATGTTTGCTTTTCTTGAGTGATACCATTTTTTGTCATACCATTTTTTTGCTGGTTTTTAAATTTTTTGTTATAAAGCAAGTGAAACAATTTAGTTTTTCTAAATTTATGAATAAATATGAATTCCGAAAAAAATACATCAACAGTTTCTTCAATTATTGCATACTTTCTGGGAAATAGGAAAATGTACAACTGTATGTAGACTTAAGTCTCTCACTGTATGTGTCTGTTTTTGTGCAATTTGTGCAACCCTTTATACTGATAAATATGCAAAACATTTAAATTTTGCTCAAAGGCCGATAGCCTATGTTGCTAGTTGCCATAAGTGGGAAATATAACCATTTATAATTGTATTTCATGTAAATTAATAAATAAAATTTTTACTCAAAAAATATATCTCCTCTTGATTAGATGACAAAAGCGCTTGGTCCAAACATACCGAGTCGATAACAGCTACAATGATAACAACACATAACATAGCGGCATTGTCCAATTCTCCTGTGCAGCTGTAGTTCTTAACTTTTTACTTGTATTGACGTACTTATGCATATTCACGTTCTTTCCCAAATTTAATAATTTATTTTTCTTAAAGCACTATATGAAATAAATCAAAGGTGTCTGCATTATAAGACCGATTACGAAAGATTATCAGCGGCCGGCAGATTATATTCGGTGCATATGTATATATTATACATGAATATATTTATATGTATTTATAATTGAATTATATGCACGTATTGTTACCATTTCCTTTATACAGCCATACGTCAATAAATACAATATAACGTAATAAATTTATGTATGTAAGTATATACACACTTGCATGCTATCCTACTGGAGCTTTGACAATTTTTTTTTAATCCCAATAACATACCCACTAAAGAAACCAGTTTGAAGTGTGTGTACATATCTTGAAATGGGAATCTTTTGAAAAATATTCAATGCAGAAATTTACGCCAACAAAAATTATCCATAACGAAAACATATGATTTGGGAGCATGTGATTGAACTTTTTAAGCAAACAAATTTATTTTTTCTGCCCTTGCGCGATTTTGAAATTATAGTTTATAGTCAATAGAATGGAATATTTAGCTTGACTACATAAACTATATTTTTTATAATGTGTTTATAATACAATTTTCTTAAAACAAACTCAGTTGCCTTTTAGCAAACTATGAAGCAGGCGACTTTGACTTTCAAAATACCCAATCGTAAGAAAAAAATCAGATGTTTGGCCGATATCACCTTGCATCGATTCGCATTGGAAAATTTCCAAACATGTTTACTCACTTATTCCTCTACTAATTTACCATAATATGGCGCAGTGGCATCGCTGTCATTATCAAATGGGCGCCGGTAGTGGTTGTTGTTGCTGCTTCAACTGCCCGTGGTTGCCGTTTGGAAACAACCAGCTGCTGTTGTCTGCTATAAAAGCATGGCCCATTTGCGCCGAGGTCTGTCATCAAGTGTCGCTCTATAGTATCGCGTGTGTGCTTAATTTTTCCAAGTTTTCAATTTTAAAGTAAACGCTAAATAAATCATTAGTAAAAATGGCTGTCTGGGAAGGAAAGAAATACAAGTTAGAAAAGAGTGAAAACTTCGACGAATACATGAAGGAATTGGGTACGTTTTTTTTTATATTTTGAGCTATAGTATTATTTTATACCGTTAAAATGAATGTGGAGTATGAGCTAAGTTACTGTGGGAGAATGTCGGTAACCACGACTTTAGAAACGCGGTGTAATTATTAACGGACATAATTACTAGTCAATTTCAATTGGATTTGAAATTTTGAATAAAAAAATTAAAGGGGGCATGTCGACCAACACTGCAGTGGCGGTTTAGTTTAGAATGCACATACTGGAATATTTGCGTGATTCAGCCACCTTATTTCTTGTTTAAACAGCGGAGGCGTGGTTTTCATTTACGCTGCAGGCCGCCAAGAAGTTGGTATGCATATATGTACGTATGTATGTGTATATAATATGTACGGTACATACATACATACATATATAAGGATGCAGTCAAATTTACCGCAGTGCCGTCAAAGAGCCAGCCAGCAATCGATTTTTTCGTTTCGTTCAGAATTTCTGACGATTCGCTTCTTTTTCAACGGTCACAGCAATATTGTTGGAGTTCACACGGCTTTTACAGCTGTGTGAATCAGAATTTTTACAGCTTCCTTTCCTTGTGCTTTTTTATTGGTACAGCCAACAGCCGGCTTTTGCTTAGTACTTTACTAAACCGGTTTTTTCGCTTCTAATTGCGAAATACTGCAAAACAAATTCGACCGGTAAAAAAAAAAATAAATAAATAAACGAAAACAAGCTTACGAAACAAAAAATATTGAAGGCGATAATAAAAAATACTTTATCTGCATGTATACTTATGCATTTGTGTATGTAATAGATAGCTGACGGTGAGTGCAGTGGCTGGGAAGGTCCAAAGTTTATTTAAAAGCAAATTGAACTTTTACCCTAAAGTTTTTTTTAGTTGAAAAGATAAAAATACTCGGGAAGTAGGCAATTGCTAAAGCAAAGTAGGTAAATATGTACATACAGTGGCTCACATACATACATATGTATGTAAGTATTTTGCATGTGAGCATGAATAGGTAAACTTTAAATTCCTGTACTTGTTTATAATTTATTTATACATTTTTTACAAGTTTAATTAAATCTTAATACTACGTAAACATTTCAAAGAAAACTTTGAAATAATAATTATTTATTCATATAAACTTAATAATACGTAAAAAAAGAATTAATTGCTGCGAAAAGTATTTTGTTTTAGACTAGATTGGTGTATAAATATATGCACATGCTATTTAATATTCCGTATGACATCAACGAAATTCGGCAGGTATTTTTCCCATTCCTCGAGCAAAACAGGCTAACGGTCACTTTTTAATGAAATTTTGGGTTCGCGCACTTTATTCTCATAGACCCAAAGATTTTTTATAGAGTCTATGTATGTCAGCTCTTTGAGGAGGTGTCTGCCAATGCTTTATGTTGAAAAGTTTTCACATTTTAATGTATAAGCTGTATGTTTGGGATCGTTGTCGTGTTGAAATAAAGACTCGTTCCTTGCCATACTTATTTTTTCTTGTCTGGAAATTTTCCATGAGAACGAACAGACAAAGGTGCCGTATATCCATCGTGCCATCTATAAGAAGTAGTTTTCCAACCCAGTGAGCTGCCGTACCATACGACGACTATCCGATTCGTTCCCACGACAGTCGGTTCCACATTACCGGAACGACCAGGTTTTATATGATTTTTACTTAAGTAGCATTCCCTGTACATGTATGTAGAATGTTCATACTGCTACAACGACTATCCGATAAGAAAATGTGGTACTTGCCTTCGTCACTAAAGATTACAGTTATCCAAAACTCAAAACCTGTTTTTTTTTTACTGGCGTTGACGAATATGTCGCTTTTTTGGTGCTGATTTTTTTTTTATATATATCAGTTTCAAACACAATAAGCGAAGTACTTCTGTGATTATAGTATCTTAAACTTCAAACTTAACGGTACAATATTTGTGCTTGCTGATTGCCCAATTTCTTTCGGAAATGCGCAACAATTTGAATACACATATAAAAAAGTAAATACCTCTTCATAATACATCAGAAATTTGAAATTTTTACTTACAGAAGAAACTGTACAAAATACTTCAATGAATAAAGATTTTTTTGCATATTTTTTAACTTATATGGAAAGCAAGAGTGATAGAATAATTGTTAGTTTGTTTTGTATTATTAAGATACCTGATGTCACACTTGTCAAAATCGCGAAAAATTAAGTAACGGTTTTGGGAAGACGCCACCTTCTGTATTGAAATCTGTTTGTATGGAAAGTAACAATTATTTTTTTAAGTTTTGCTGAATTATTTACGTAGTACTGACCTTTAATTTTAATAACTCATGAACCCAAAGGTCTACCTCTATCAAAATAACATTACCAAATATTTTCTGCCTCAGTGACTTCTTGAACTGTTTTTAGTCATTCGTCATATTAATATTGCTATAGATGTATGTAAAAATGTGCAAATAATTATACATTTTTTGAACTTGGCAGAGAGTTGTTTGTCGCTGAAATTTACAATGAAAAACAAAATAAATTTACTAAGTCTGTCTACTGAACCTTGCCTTTTCTCTCAAATACTGGAAAATCAAATCACATCGGTAAGTGCGCTGCTTTGACAACTTGCCTTCTTTGCAGCCTTGCCCGCTGCATTCTATACTCGTAGCATTCTATACTTCCTAGCTACGAAATTGTTTAAAAACCTAGTAAATCGAAAGTCATCAAGAAAATGCTTCTAACTTTTATCTCTTAATGATTAAATTCCATTTATTATGTTTATATTTTTATAGTTAAATAAATTACATTTTCATTGTAAAATTCAAGCTTCTTATGAATTACAAAAAATTATTCACGATCTTTACAATTAAGATTGGTCTAAAAACTTAAAATTTTTGTTTTCACTAGGCATATTTTGTAGCTAAGAACGAAAAACCTTCCAGCACCTGCTTGCATTCGAAAAGTTTCTAAAAAATTCCGTTCGGGATAGACAGGCGTCATCATTCGTAAGACTTTTTAAAATACTCGAAGTGAGAATCGAGCAGGACCTTATAGTAGTAATTTTAATCAATAATTATTTTATTGCTTTTTAAATGATACCCAGATAAGCTGAAGTATAAGTGGATTTACTTTACAAATGAAACCTTTCTGTCTTCGGCTTGCCAATACAACATTGCTTTTATTACCGAAAAATTAGTCAGTGAAATTTTATGATTGTGATATCTTGCGCAGTTGTTAAATATCTTTTTGTGATAAGCACTTAATTGGAGGGTCAGTTAACAATGCCCATAAAATTTATATAATTTGTGCATTACGTGCATCAATGAGGCTTACATTTTTCAAATATTAATTTATGCGTGAATACAAAAACGTATGTCGAAGATATTGGCATTGGTACAATTGTACATATTCTTTAGTTTTTCAAAAAATTTCTTTGTCGTTTTATATTTACATACATTTTGTTTTCATTGCCATTTTGACAGTGTTGCAGAGGTCATGGTCCACACATGCAGATATTTCTTTTATATGCCATATATTTGGTGTTGACGCTGGCGGACACTTAGTAGGTCCGTTTTCATTTTACTGATTGCATATAGATAAAGTTCGAAATGCCTAAGAAAATGTGGCCAACAATTAGTTTCATAATTTTGAATGACTATGAGTGCTGTTCTTGAAATTGGATGCATTCGTATATTTTGTTTTTGTGTTGCTTTTTATTGGTTGCGACAAATTCACCACAAACGTCAACACATTGCCTATTGTTTATTTATAAAATTATTTAATTCAATATTCTTGTTGATTGTTGGTATGTTAACATATACATTTGTATACGTGTGGATTTATTTTTCTCGCAAAGCGGTTTACTCAAATTTTTTCCTAGCGAAACGTGAAATCGGGATACTTATCAGCAATTGAGCTGGAGAGTAGCCTGGTGTTCTGATAGTCTTACCCTCATATGTATGTATGTATGCATATGTGATATGTGCATATTTACAAAAATAGAATCTGTTTCAATATTTTATATGTACACATACACATACATATGCATGTATGTAGTTCGCATGCACAATGTGTTCCATTATTTATATGCCGCTATTCATGTGTTGCTTTATTTTGTAGTGAAAGCAATTGGTGTTGATTTATTGCTAAAAAAAGAAAAACGGAAACAAAAAACTTGTGCTTATCACCTGCGTTAAGTTGACTTTTCGACTTCGTTCTGCATTTCAATTTGTTATATTGCTTTTTGATTGTTAAACAAAACTGGGCGAAAGGTAATTTATCGCACTAATATTACCCACCGCTAATTATAAGGGCAAAGCAAAGTGCAAAATTAGACATTTGTTTTTACTAAAGACATCCAAAGATAAAAACATACAACGTACATACATAAATATGCATAATTAACTTCCATACTGATAAACCAATTAGTCTGGAGAGTTGTTGATATTTTTTATTTGCCTCTCATCGATAATCTTGCAAAGTGGAACTTGCCCCCTCGTTGTTTGTAGTCTTTCACGCGATAATACAGTTTATTATCTTAAACTTTTCCTTTTTCGTTTTTATGACAAATGGACTCAAATGTATGTTCTGTAAATATTATATTATTGAGTAAAACGATATTTGCTTTATTCAATTTATTAAATTACATATGTATATATGAAATGCATAATCGACCAGTAATTGCTTCTTTGTTGTGACTTTTCGAATAACAACTGTGTTTAAAATTATAATCAGTATAAATGAAGAATAATTTAATAAGCAGTTAAGTTTTTTTTTGTATGAATTATGAATTAGCGTTAAGCTACGAGAAATTAAACTTTAAAGATCGGGTTTTTTTAAGAGCTTGAGAACTTAAAATAATAATAAAAAACAGAAATACTGTTGTAATTTGTAGAAATTTCGAAATGTTTTTTTGCTGTCTATAAGAGTTATTTTTCAACGGTTCAACTGTCGTGGATATGACTTCTGATGATCGTCATCAGTAAGAATTTCGAAAATATTGTTAGAAATGGTAGATCGAAATCAATTCCTAACAAAGCTTTAATTCTTTTAGTTGTTGACATGCCACACTTAAATTGGTCGTTTGGCTGTCTGGAAATAGCTGAATATACCCAACCTACCTAAATTCTTTAAACTACATATCGTCCCCTTAGTATAACAATAGCCTATGTGCTGATAGGCTATTATTTTTTTATTGAATTTTTGGATTCTCCATCGTCGATTTTATATGTGGTCAAAATTTTGTCAAATTCTAGTTCTACAAAGTGGGTCAAAACGTCAGTCAAAAAATAATAAATATTTACAGACATAACGAGATTTGAGTGAGAGCTACTTTCGACAAAAAGTTTGAAATTCATTTTCTCAAAACATCAAAAAATGTATAGGCTATTTTAATACTAAGGGGACGATATATACAAGGGCTGCCTTTTACATTTTGCGCACAATACTGAAAACACAGTAAAATATTAACGAAAATAGCATTACTGTTTTCCAAAATAATATCCTTAGAAGTTAATACACTCCTGTATTCGCTTGTATTAATTTTTAAAGCAGTTGTGCCACTCAGAATTGGATACCTCCAAAATGTTTATTGGCTTCAACAGCTTCTTCAGGCGTTGAAAAACATTGTTGTTGTTGTTGTTGTTGTTGTTGTAGCAGCATAAACATTCCCCCTACCTACATACGGGGAATGCTGCTGGAGTGACAGTTCTTGGCCGGATAAAAATCCGGGTCGTTTCGGTAACGTAGAACCGACTGTCGTGGAAACTGAAAAACATTGTCTTGGTGAATGGTGATGGTTCATCTTCAGCGGCTGGTTTTCCTTAATTCTCCGAAAAAGTCTAACAATCAAATGGTTGCGTACCACTCAGAATTGACGATCACGAACAACTTTTGTTTATATATTGTTATATACAGTTAAAATTTTCAAAAAATCGATTTTGTTTTTATTTTATTTTCCTCATGTACATACATATGTATATTTAAGAATGCACACAGAAATTTTAATATCGTTCCGGTGAATATTTTCGAAGTTACACGCAAATTTGAAAAGGCGTGTCAGAGAATTTTTACCCTATGTAAAACGCCGATCGCCTTTAAATTTCAACACAACCTTCTCAGATATATATTCTCCAGGTATTAATCGAAAGAATAAGAGTTCTGATGATTTTTTCAATTTTTTTTTTGGCAATTCTTCGCGAAAATTTTTGTAGAAAATACGATTTTTTTTCCTATAGCCGCCATTTTATCAATAATTAAATTTTTGACTATTCCTTCGATTAATACCTAGCTTTATCTATCCACAAAAAAGATTCAATTGGTTTTTCGATATCAGATAATCCAAAACGAAGATATTTTGTCCACCACCGAACGCTTTTTTCTGGAGGACTCTTTTCGTGCTATAATTAACTTTAAAGTAGACATTATTTGAATAATTAAAAATTTTATTTGTTTAATAAAATCGTTCTTTGTAAAAAAATCTCAAAAAAAAACCTTATTTTTCAGCCTTACCAGTGTATATAACCGAGTATATGCACTTACATTTGCATAATCGTATTTAAATTCAATATTAATTTTTTTCCCTCGCCCATGCCCTTAGTGTAGTGCCCCATTCATACGAGTACATCACGCCATATTCATTAAGTCATTGTCAATTTTAGCTTTTGAGCATTTTTCTCAAGTGCATGTCGAGCCTCCAGATAAATTCTTATTCATGCTCGTAAACTGTCGTGTGAGTCCAAAATAGCCTGAGCAAATGATCATTCATTGCCCAAAGGTAGAGGGCATCGGCATATCACGCGAGTTCAATTTAATTTATTTAATAAATTATCTGCTTGTTAGCATTGACATATGTATGTACTTATGTACATGGAATGTGCATTGGCGACAGAATGCCTTACAATTTGTTGTATTTCTTAATTTGCTTCATCTCCGAGTTTCGATGTGTTATATAAATGTACATACATATGTATAGTATTTAAGCTTTTTGGTGAAGTAGGTTTTATTCACTGTGCACAGGGTTTTGTTTACGAGTGCATGTTTGACCACCTTCCCTATTACGTATGCTCTATATACATACTCGTATGCATATGAAAGTACAGTCTAGAGAGGAAGCCTAATACAGAGGAAGCCTGCTTTTCGAAAGACCGCAGATGAATTCGTCAATACAACAATGCCCCTGTAACGGGGCCTTTGATAATTGCTGATTTTAGCTCGATACCAAAATCGTTTAGCAGCTCCTCTGCAAAAATGTGTGCGGTGTTATTTTCTTAATTACCGTTTGAGAGATGTTTGCTTACATGATTGATGGATGTCTGTGATTTGAGAAGATTTGAACTAGGTTAGATTTATAGGACATAAGTCTTGTACATCCACCGAACTGAAGTTGAGCCTTTTTCCAAGCAGGTGGTCTGTTTGCTTGACCGCAATGGTTGGTAGTTGTCTGGGATGCCGTCTTAAGTACACAAGTATCACCACATTTTTCTGCCAGTTAGGTTGAGGTTCGTATGGTTCAATGGACAGGAACTATGTATATTCGACTAATTGAAAATAACCAGTAAAATAATTGATTTTCTTATTGCCAAGTCAGTGTTGTATTCCACTAAAAGTATCCCTCCTCTTCTCTTTTTTCCCTCCACCCCGGGACTGCTCCCGTATTGTTCGAGGTAGAGGACCAGACGACGTCCTAAGAAGGACACTTACTTACTCACCCTGCGTCCAGGATCGCCTGTTTACAGAAACCTATGCTTAATGATCTTCAGCATAAGTTTCCATTTCACGCTTCTTTTTTCAGATAATATCCTCCTCGAAATTTGCGACGGCATTCCATTTTCTTCATCTATCATCATTTTCTCGATTATTTCTTCAGGTGTAAATACACCAATAGCTCGGTGTATGTCAGTGTTGGTTAATAGATTTTGAGAACATTCGCTACTGGGAATATGAGAACAGATGGAATGATGTGATAGTGTCAAGTTGTGGCGGACTAGCCAAATATTACACTTCCTGCTCGTAAACCTGGCTCGGGCGCTTTAATTATTTAAAAGTGAGCCAACTTTAGGAAATACATACGTACATCTAAAAAATAAAGAAGGTACTTATACTTATATAAACCTGTACACCAACATACCTAAGCCAATATTTTATTATTCGGTATACATACATATATAATATATAATATATATGCATCAACGAGTTTGTAAAATGCTCTCTAAATTTTTAACTACGCTTGAACAAGTGAATTATTACATTTTTGTTATCTTGCTTGATTGCACATTTGCTTTTTTATATTGTAGGCATACATATATAACTTGCACATACACTCATACAACTATAATATTTTCTGCGAAGTGCATTTCCATATTTTTTAGATGACTTGGAAACCGCAGACAGTCAATTAGACGTCTGTCGTCAAATGATATGGATGCTGGTACGCAAATTTAAATTCAACAAATGTGTATGCCCTGCATATGTATGGGGGTAAACTTTATATGAAACACCCTGTCGGAAAAACAGAACTAGTATGGAAAAGTAATTTTCGAAAATAAATAATCGTTCTAATACAAGTGTGGGAATTTCTATAGCTGACTGTTGCGAAAAGAGGAAAACTGTGAGTGGCCAGTTTCGCATCTACCAGATTGGTATTCATTTGCAACCTTTTCATTTTCCTGCAAGGTTCACATGCACTTATCTAATTACTCAGATATATATTGTGTGAAAGCATTGCTGTGCCCTTTATAACTTTTAAAAGAGGCGCCTAGATGTTGTTTTAAAATAAAACAATTAAAAATTTAGATTCTTTCAGGATTCACTATTTTTATTCAAAACACTATTATTATATGAGAATAATGGCATCATTCAAATTGTAAAAAATAAATTAGCCAAACAGTTGATTCGTGAATGCCTAATTGTTGCGAACGTCAAGATGTCGATGTTGACGATTGTTCAGCAACATTTTGCGCTACAACAGTAATATTTTCAACAGAACATCCAGTTTTTGGTCTACCAGTCCTTTTCCTATCCTCGGCAGAACCAGTTTCTTGAAATTTTGACACCAATCTGTGAATTGTTGATTCATTCGAACGATTATTTCCACCAAAAAAATCACGAATTTTGCGATATTTTGTTCTTAAAGGTCGACCATTTTCATAATAAGTTTCAATAATTTCAGCGCGTTGATTTATCGTGTGAAATTGTAAATCTATCTACTTGCCAAATGTCAAACAAAAAAAAAAGAACCGCCTAGAAATTTTTCACCGCTGACATCTAGGCGTCACTTTTTAAATACCCTTTACTTATGCCCCTGAGCCAAAGTTGAATTTAGTCATCTGTTAAATTCAAGTAAATATTTTACCTTTCACTCGAGCTGGGTTTAAATATAGCTTTTTTGCATACATATCAAATATGACAATCCCTGCTTTTGATACCGAAAATGTGAGAAATAACTTTTTCTACAATGCAAGTAGAGTACTTTTAAATAAATAAATAATTAGAGTCAATGACATTGGCTCCATTGTGGAGTACAACATGACAACAACGTGCACCAAAAATTGGAGGAGAAGCTTGACCAAACATCTAACAAATATTGGGTGGTGTTTTAAGACGTTGAGAACTTAAAGTGACAATACAACACAGAAATATTGTAGTTATGAATGTTTTTATAATAATCCGGTAGATGATTTCATGAAATTTATTTTTTTTAATTTCGTCGCGGCTACAAACGAGTTACATGATTCATTCGATTAGTCCAATTTTTGACAACTTTTTCCAATAAATCGGAATAATGAATCGAAATGAGCTCCGTCAGCAAAAATGCTACGCAAACGATGACCATTTGGCTTCAATTCTTGCATGACCTGTATTCTATAGGCAAGTAAGCCAAGACCCTTAAGTAAAATTTTCCACGTAATCGAAGGACAAACGCCAACAATTGCATTTTTCAACACTTCGCTCTATGAGCTCTGCGAATAGAGTTATTTTTTTCAAAGAAATTTTCACAATTTGGAAGCGTTGTTCTGGCGTTAAACGATTCATGATGACTTGCCAAACCTCACTGAAAAGAACTGTCAATATAGTTTACCAAGCTCAGCTGTCAAATCATAGTTATCGATATCGATAGTTCTCATGCAGCTAAAAAAGCATCCCATATTTTATGGTCTTAAAATTTTGAAATATTGCGTGAGGTGAAAATTTGTATCATCGCACATCGGAAAAAGATTAGTAAACATATCGATATCAATAATTCTCATGCAGCTAAAAAAACATCCGATGCATATATAACATACACAGACACATACGCTATGTAGGTATGAATCACATTCAATGGCACTTTGAGAGTTCTAAATACATATAATAACTACTTTCACGGGGAATGTTACACTTTTCTTCGTTTGGACACAATCGAAAATGCCACTCATGTACATTTGTATGTTAGTACTTTCATGTGTACATATGGGTACGCTATACAAAGATGCACTCATGTGCTTGGCTATACAACTTCAATTTAATTGAACATTCCGCACCACTTTACGCTAAATTGTTTCTCATTTAATGCAACAAAAACATATAAATTTCTTTATACTACTAAATATAATTCTATGTATGTGAATACCTCCCTGTCCAAATGCTACACAGCTTTACAAATTTATGGTTATGTGAATAAGACCTCCCTTCTTCCAAAATCATGCATATATTTTAGTGTTGATTCGTTTTGATTGCATATAATTGAATTTGGCTTGGTCTCTTTGGCTACTTTGAACTTTAACGGAACCAATTTTAGGTTAATTTTTTAATATATTGTACAATTATATGCAATCGTATTCATATTTAGTATACATACATACAATATATATGTAATTTAGGGTACCTCACCAAAAAAAAAAAATTGCGTATTCTAAAATGTATTATATTTTACTAAAAAAATATTTTAGAAAAAAATTACGATTTACGTTAGCTAAATTGATTTGAAAATACCTCCTAGAATCAGGGGTTTTTTTTAAACACAATAAGTTGGGTGTGCAACTAAGTTTTAAAGGATTTAAAACATATAGTAATACTAGTGTCAAATTGTACTGAGTATTTGTGTAACGAGTTTCATGTGAAAGCGTCATCATTAAGTGTCGTTTCTTAGTTTGTGTCATTTCGTCGAAGTGTAAACAAAAAATTTTTTTATACAAAGACTATGTCAGCTTTTGTGCCTACAAAACTTCATTCGCGGGAAGCATTGCTATTTTGCTTCTATCTGAAGAAAAGTGCAGCGGAAAGTTATCGGATGCTGTGTGAGGCTTACGGTGAGAATGCTCCATCAATTTCAACCTGCGAGTACTGGTTCCGACGATTCAAAAGTGGTGACCAGACATATGAGACATTGATCTTTCATCATGACAATGCTCGGCCGCATGTCGCACAAGTGGTCAAAACCTATTTCGATGGTAGCGGATGGGAAGTTCTACCCCACCCGCCTTATAGCCCAGATCTTGCACCATCAGATTACCATTTGTTCCGGTCGATGCAGAATGCCCTTACGGGAGTGCATTTCACTTCGGTTGAAGGTATCGAAAATTGGCTTGATGAGTCCTTCGCCCCCAAAAGCGAGCAGTTTTATTGGGACGGAATCCATGCATTACCAGAGAAGTGGAAAAAAGTGATAGCTAGTGATGGACAGTATTTTGGATAAAATATGTTGTACCAATTTTTAACAATAAATTTTTGAAAAAGAAAAAAAAACCTTTAAAACTTAGTTGCACACCCAATAAAAAAATTAAAAATATTTTTTCCATAAATCATCTCAGATGATAGAAGAGTGTAGACTTAAAAGGCCTTCATAAAAATGTTTAAAAGTTTTATCAATGAGGAATTTACGTATGCTGATATATGCAAAAAAAGAATTTATGACGTGAATGTTTTATTCTAAGAAATGAAAAGGGAGTCGGTTCTATTCGGTGCGCCCCGAATTTATATCCGGCCAAGGCCTTTCAATAAAATATTTCTTCAAAGTCTAAATCTATCAAGATTTGGCTTAGTCATTCGAGTTTACCTTTAACCTCTTATAAAAAAAAAATGCATGATACATCTCATTTTAATTCCGGGAGTAAAATTTTTAAACATTCTTATGTAGACCTTTTAAGCTTAGCCTCTTTTATCATCTGAGTTCACTGAAAAACTTTTGAAAATAATATTTTTAAAAACAAATTTTATTTATAAATACCTCGATTGTATGAAAGTATTTTCAAATCGGCCCAGCTCACCGAAATCTCCATATTTTTCCGAAATATTTTGGTAAGTCTTAGAACGTAAATATTTTAGCATTTCGTTGGAAAAATAGTACCAATTTTTTTTTGTATGGAGAGTGATGCACCCTAATGTATGTACATATGTCGGATCAAACTTCTAGAAGTGCGTGCAACATTGTGTGTGAAATAATGAATTAATCAATGTCAAATTAAATAAAGTTTCTTTAAGCAGTTTGCGATTGATATCAATTAACACCATTACCATATAAGTACTATGTACTCCTATGTGTGCATATGTACATATGTGCATACAATGTTATTTGCTTAATTTACATACATATATTTTGCCGCAACCACAACAGAGTATTTTAAAATCATAACACCTCGACCTCACGTTGTAATCGATGCTAATTGAATATTTTTAAATATAGTCGCTAATTTTGTTCTACTTTGGTTGTATGTACATTACAGGTGTCGGTATGGTTCTACGCAAAATGGGTAACAGTGTCAGCCCCACCGTTGAACTGAAGAAGGATGGTGATAACTACTCTTTCACCACTACCTCAACCTTCAAGACAACGACGGTCAACTTCAAGCTGGGCGAGGAATTCGATGAAGAGACACTTGATGGTCGCAAAGTGAAGAGCGTCTTCACTCTGGATGGCAACAAATTGGTGCAAGAACAGAAGGGTGACAAACCATCGACCATTATTCGTGAATTCACTGACTCCGAGCTAGTGACTGTAAGTCTGCTACAATTATTTTCTATAAATACGCGTGCAGTTTTGATTAAATGTATCATACCAATTTTTTCTTATAGACTCTCACCCTCAACGACGTGAAGTCCGTCAGAGTCTACAAGGCTGTATAAATGCGCAGTGCGCTACATGTGAAGTTCAAAACAACAGTAACAAAAAGCTAAAGTAATTTAAAATAAAAAATGCCACTTCTTGCGATAAACTAATGATTGAAAAACTAACTATCATACAGCATACATTGCTCTTTATATAACTACATATACATATATATATATATATATTTTGGATTGTGAATATCCCAATTTTGTTTATGACTGATTATTTGCTGATTAATGCATAAAATAATGTAATTAAAAGTATGAAGTTGTTATTAGGTAACAATTAACTATTTTTATGTGATTAGGCGGCTAATTAAAGTGAAATAATTCTCAATATTATTAACGACGCGCACCAAAATGTTCACACATGCTATGATAAATATTGTTGAATTGAGGATTTTCGCTAATGCATTTAAATATATTAACATTTAATTTAAAATTTTTATCATTGACAAATATTTAAGCACAAAACCGGTATAAGAACAAATGTGACTTTTTGCATTCAGTTAAATAAACATAAAATTGAATATTCGTGCATCTTAATGAAAATAAAGAAAGTGTAGAATTTATATTAACTTTAATAAAATGCACAATGGCGTTGAAAATATTTTCTTTCTTTTTATTTTCCTGTAAGCAAACAAAACAAGCAAAAAAAAAATGGCCACAACTAAGGATTTTCCTAACATTTTTGATATTCTTCAAGAATTTACGGAATGTTTACAAGATCCGGTGAAATTTTTTTTTATGACAGCATATTATTGATGTTTTTAAGCAGGAGCTGTGGTGTGGAGTGGAAAAATAGATATTCGAGTTCCATTTCTTATATTTGTGCTTAGGCAAAGTTAGGCTTAATTTTTAATGGTTAATGTTTAACCAAGTTTTACACGCCAAATTTAGATATTCAAGTTTAAGGGCCAATTTTTCAGAACTAGTTTATCTGCACTGAATTTTTAAACTAAGTTTTAAAAGTTTAGCGGTTGACATTAGTTTAATTCGCTCAGCTTTAAACTACCTAAGCTTGAGCCTAGGCACTTTGAACAAGTAGAAGCAATACGAAGCAATAAAGTAAAAACAGCAAGAGCAATGTTTTTTGTTTTTGCATCTGGTTCTTAAAATGCCAAAATCTACAAAAAAATTGAGAATTTAGAGCAATTTAAATAAAAGTTGACAATTTAGAGACCAAATAAATGCAAAGAAACCAGCCTACTAAAAAACTTGCATTAACTGTATGGAACAGAATACTGATTATCTGACGCAAAAGCTTTTTGACAGATAATTTGTAATTGATATTCGGTATTTAGTATTGGCCCTCACAGAACATCGTCTCATAGAAAATCAAGCAAGAAGATTAGGCGTTTACACGCATTATTTCTGTCGTAGCTGCAGAAATGAGGAGGAGTTGGAAACAATTCAACACCTTTTTTGCACATGCCCAGCTCTAGTCAGAAGCAGGAACCGCTATTTAAAATCCTACTTCCGAATTTATATCCGGCCAAGGCCTTTCAATAAAATATTTCTTCAAAGTCTAAATCTATCAAGATTTGGCTTAGTCATTCGAGTTTACCTTTATTAAATCATGGAAGGAGATTAGGCGTTTACACGCATGATTTCTGTCGTAGCTGCAGAAATGAGGAGGAGTTGGAAACAACTGAACACCTTTTTTGCACATGCCCAGCTCTAGTCAGAAGCAGGAACCGATATTTAAAATCCTACTTCTTAACGAATATAGATAATCTATACACTTTAGGTATCAACAACCTTTTACGCTTTGTCAAAAGCTCAGGATGGTTCAATATGGAGAGGGAAATGTGTTCCAACCCCTGCGGCTGACAACGGACCCATCTCGTGGTCTAAGTGGCATCGTTGTCTCTATGTGCGATGCGGCTGCCAAATCTAACCTAACCTAACCTTCGGTATTTTTCTCTCTAAACAAAAGATTAGGTCTGTTCATCAAGCAAATAATTTGTAATAATTGTTACGAAGTATCTATAGGGTTTTGGTGTTCATGTGTTCCAAAAAACTAACAAAGTGGGGGAAAGTGAGAGAGCTAAATTACATTTTATTTTGAGAGGAAGTTGCAAGTTTTTACTGGATACATTTTTACTTGTAAGAATTTGCAAGTGAAAAACAGCTGATCACAATGTAAAATAAATTAAAATTTGCGAATCAAGTCAAAATTCTAAAGCTAAATAAAATTGGTAAATAAAATGGAGAATGTAAGTACATATATTTTTGATAAATGTTATAAAGTTTATTTGAAGTCATACTCGTATATTAAATAGGAATCGGCCAATGATATTGAGCTATGTACTACTGACCCACAGCCTCCAGTCACCGTCGCTGTAGTTTCCGAAAGACGAATCGAAAGCTTTGAATCTATCTTTTGTGTTTTATTCTTGTACTTCTTGGCTATTAACTAATTTGGCAATACATATATAATAAATATGTACATACATACATACATATGTAGGCATAGGCAAGGAAAATATGAAAAAAAGAATTGTTAATGGAATGTACTTCATCATGGGCAAAATAAACTCATGTGATGCTAAGCTCGTTATTTTGCATTTTATTTACTGTTTTTTTAATTTAATACGATGTAGCTGAACTGAAAGTTTTTTACCTTTTGCGATTTTTCTGTTCGTAAAACTTGCAAGTTGTTACTGGTTTTGCGTTCATGTACAGTTTTCTATATTTTTCTCTTTGAGAGCGATTTCTCAGAAATTAAGTTACTGGATACTTTTTACATGGACAGACCTATTGAAAATTTGGAAATAACAAAAATGTCACATACAATTGACGGAATATCGGAGCGAACTACAACGGGGTTTGCAAAGACTGCCAGAAATTGTTACTGTCACTGTCACTCCAGCAACATTCCCCGTATGTAAGTATGTGGGAATGTTTATGCTGCTACAACAACAACAACAACTGGTACTTTTATTAGGTGCTTGGAACAAATTCGCGGTTAATAACCTGAGAATAAGAGAAATATAGTATTACCGAAATATAGTTCATAACAAAACACTTTTTAAAACCGGATTATCTCAGCTGATATCGAGCTCCCCAAATCCTTTAATTATTTTCATATAGAGAAGCTTATTCTCCCGGTTCGGCAATTTGATGTTTTAAATGAAACTGTAATATTTGGTGGGGATATGGCAACCACTTAATATGTATTTTGGCATACATATATCGATTTTTGAACACCTTTTGCACTATCGGGTCTTAGGTGATGTAAGCTTAAAAAGTATAAATAAATTTCTAATTCATTTTAGATTTTTAATTAAAAGCTCAAAACTTAACCGCTTTATGAGAATGCAATCGGCCGGTGGTTAGAAAGAGATTTATGATTTATGATATAATGTTTGGCTTGCAATTATTATAGCTAATTTCTTTGGAACCTTTCGATAAACTGTTTATAATCCAGGCATTGAGAAATTACTGTTTTAGGTGTGTTGCTGTAGCACTTCACTAGGTCCTGCTATTGCCGTGTAGTCACCGATCGAACTCGTCTAACTCATGTAACGGTAGACCCAGGAAACGCGCTGTTTTAAGAGTTTACGTCTAGAGGGAGAGGGGTTTAGGGTGAGTGAGTTTGAGAGGACATGTGAATAGGAGGCTAGTATCGTGCGGTGGGCCTTCAAATGCCGGACAAATAGTGTATTGAGTATGTCGGGGTCGGTTCTGGATAAGTAGGAGTTTAACCTACTACAATATCCAGATCGTATGTGTTTTTCCCCCCAAAAAACACTAGTATAGCTGATTGGTTATGGAAATCAAACCCAATATGAAAAAATAGGTTTCAAGCTTGCAGTTTGACACGTCGATAATCAATTACTTGATTCCGTATACCGTGCACGATGCCCCTACCGTCGGAAAATAAATAGTAATTAAAAGGGGTGCCTCGAAATTTCATCCCATTGTATATGTTCAGTAATGAATCTTTAACTTTCCAACGTTTGAATCCACTTTCCAGAAAAAAACTTAATAAAGCCACGTGTGAAATGAGCATTATTGTCATGAATATAAATCTCTACCATCGCTAGGTTAGAATCAGCTGTGACTTGTTTACGATTTTAGTGTTATCATTAAAGGATTTAATAACATTAGATAAGCCATATCCGCTATGCTGGCATTGTGAATTTCAGCTTGGATCATATTATTATTATTCGAAATTACACAAGAATATCCAGCTTATACAATAGAAATTTATTCGTTTGCACATGCATGTGATCAAGCACAACTGCGGCCAATTGGTGATTCGGCAAGATTGGTGACATACTGAGCTCATATGTATATACACAATGAGTGATACAGGCTGGAAATATGTTTTGTGTGGCGGCATGGCCGGTGGCACAGAAGTGCTCATCACATTTCCCACCGACTACGTAAAAACACAGCTGCAACTAGATGAAAAAGGTAAGGAAGTATTTGTGAAGAATGTAAATGAAATTTGTTAAAAAAGCCATCTCCATTAGGCGATAAAAAGAAGTACAGTGGTGTGTTTGATTGTTTTAGGAAGACTACAAAGCAGTATGGCTTCTTCGGGCTCTACCGTGGAATGAGTGCTTTACTTTATGGCAGCATACCAAAAACAGCAGTATGGTAAGTATGTAGGACAATATATGATACATGATTAATGCTGGTGAATATTCTAGCTTTGGCTCATTTGAATATTTTAAGTCATATTTAGTGGATGAAAACAAAATTTTGTCAACGTACAACAGCTTCTTGTGTGGGTTTGCCAGTGGCATAATAGAATCCATTGTTGTCACAACACCGATGGAAACCTTAAAGGTGAAGCTTATAAATGATCGACGTAGTGAGAAACCGCGTTTTCACGGATTTTTTCACGCTGCCCGTGTCATTTTAAAAACTGAAGGTATGTACTTAAGTCGTCCTACTCCTTAAAGCAGTTATCTGGTAGCGTTGATGAAGTCGTAGTCATTGACCCTTCTATTAGTTTAACCCTCCGTTTGGCACTCGGGTTTGGCCAGGTTGGCTTTTTCGACTTTGAGCGTGAATTAATTAAAATTTAATTTTTTATCGATTTATGGCTATAACCTTTTAAATAGGATCCTCGAACAGGACGAAAACATCGTTTTACAAAAGGTGATCAATGGAGGGTTAAGACGATTGTTAGTAGTTGTCAGTTTTAATTAGTAACTAAGCTATTTCATTATTTTCGGTACAAAACTAACCAATTTCTTATTTACTTGCTATTAGGATTTCGAGGAATTTACATGGGCCTTACACCCACGCTACTCCGACAATGCTCAAATCATGCAATCCGTTTTCCAGTAATGGAGACATTCAAGAATTACTATAAAGGCGACGACCCAACACGGAAGCCACCGAAATGGCTAGTGGCTGTTGTTGGATTGATAGCAGGTGGCAGTGCGGTGTTGGTCAATACACCAGTTGATACTTTAAAAACGCGCATGCAAGGTCTAGAAGCAGCTAAATATGAAAATATATTAGATTGTGCATTGAAAATATATCGTAACGAAGGAGTGTTGGCGTTTTATAAAGGCATGATACCAAGATTCGTACGGTTATCTCTACAAGCTTGTTGTATTTTTACACTGTACGATGTGTATACGGAAGCATTCGATGAAATTGAAAATTTTTCAAGAGGAAATAAAATTAAAAGTTGATGATTAGTATACTCTCTCTAAACGGACACCTCTACTAGACACAAACTCTTCTTGAACCGACATTTTACTCTTAGTTTCGGAATAAATTATCCGTTGTTCAGAGGATAACTCTTTTGAGCGTACAACTGATTTTCGACAGTTGTTATATAGTCAATTTGTGTAATAATATAGATAGAACAAATATTTATTTTTAAAATGTATATTAAATAATTATGTAGAGAACTGTATCGCACAAGATATTTGTGAACGATTTCAAAATAAATACTCAAACAATTGTTAGTCAAGTCTGTTTTAATCGATATCTTTGTAAATCTAGATATGTAACATAGACATTATAAGTATATATTTTTGAAATAGGTAAGAAAAAATCTCTAAGGATATTCAATATAATAACGAGGCATAATAGTTTGAAAAATACAAACGTAATTTCTCGTTCGCTGCGCACTGGGTAGGAGAAAAAATCCATGACTCAGGAATCAAAGGTTGTGTTTATGTTGAAGCTGAGATAAGAGCGATAAAAGCAGAGAAAGTAGCGACTAGAGCATAGCGAAAACTTTACACTTTCATGTGGTGTTTATAATAGAGCTTTAATAAAAGCTTAGATCTCGGTACTATTTTAGTTTGAAAATGAAGCAAACCGAAAAATTATTGTCACCAAAGAAAAAATGTTGTTTCTGTCTCCAAATACAGTTTATCAGTTTTTTTTTTACAGACACTTTAATTGAAGAAAGTATTAAAGTCTGCGCGTTTTATAAAAGGTACGAAGTTTTAAAACTTGAAGATTGCCAGGGAGTAAGGAATTCCACGTAATATAAGGGTGGTTAAATTTCAAGGGCCGATGTTGAATGTGAACCACACCTAAACGTCAAGTTTTTTTCTGCGTGCATAATATGGTCAGACGAATATATTAATTAGAAGTGCGATTCTGCAATCTGTGGCAACTACCACGGAATTAGTACTCTAAATAATACGCACAGGGCTTATCGAGCGTATTGTCCAAAATCCACATACACTACCCTTTCGTAAATTTTAAAGGAACTTTCTTCAGGACGAAAAGGAATTGCCTATTTGCTGTGATGTCTGAATTTGGTATCCCCCCAAAACTAATACGACTATGTAAAATGACTTTGCTCAATTCCAGAAGTGCCGTCAGAATTGGGAAAACCACTCGGAACCGTTTGATACCAAACGAGGATTCAAACAGCCTAAAGAGTGTGCGATCCGCAGAACTTAATCGCTCAGGTACCATAACTCGTATATATTACAAGGGTGTACAATCGTTGCTGTATGCTGATAATATTGATATTATCGGTTTTAACAACCGCCGTTATTATTCTGATATAGTAATTAGTTTTTATGAGAAGCTATTTCAAGGCAGAAATATGCATATTCGGAGATTTCTACCTAAAATTAAATTTAAATAACCAGACAAAGCCACTCAATTTAACTACATATAAATACTAACTAATATCTAATGCAAGCACGTCTAATCCTAGCGTACAACCAGGTATCCTGGGTTGCCTCGCCTTCTCACATAAGCTCGCTTTCAAAAAGATGTTCGGAAGCTACCCAGTTGTGACCTGCTTGAACCCTATGCAGAAGAATTGTCCTGGCCACGCCCTAGTGAATGCCAATCAGGGACTTTCCCCACTTGCATGGGCTTCTACACATGGAACCATGCTCGAATGGAAACAACCGCTCCGGCTCTGAAAGCTTTCGATGCCATACCGGCTGGTGGTAGCAGAGTCACCTTCTCTGGTGGAGAAAGAATTGGCTTCACGTGGTGTGTTCAACAGGCGCTGCTGACTGACACGCTTGTTGAACTCAGCTAAAATGGCTTAAGCGGTTATCGTGCCAATCAAGAAGAAGAATAATGGCTAACTCGAATTGGTAACCTTAGTGATATCTCCAGAAAAAAAGTCAATTGGGGTAAATACTTGTATAAGTTTTCAAATTAAAAAATAATTTGATTTTTTAGAAAATAATTGGAGTTTTTAGCTCCTCTTTATTTCACTTCATTTTTCAGACTGATTTCTTATTACAATTATTTGCCAATTAAACTTATTGTAAATATGATAAATGCTATGTTTGCATTCCCATTGGTAATTACATAAATGCTTTGTTTGCATTTCCGGCACGCTTAAATATTTTATGCTGACCTAATGTCTGCTTACAATTTTGTTAGTATCGAGTTCACTCGAATTCTATGGGAAAGTAATAAATTAAATTTAAATTTTACTGGTTTAAATTTTTACATGGTGGTGGATTGATTGGTCCATCCGTGGAAGCAGTGCAGGTTGCTCGTGATGCTCCAGAATTACTTCTTGCAACGGAATGTTGTTTTCGATGTTAAGAATGTACTTGTCGGTTAACTTTGATTTCTTCTTTAGTTTTAGCCTGATAGCCAAAATTGCCTTTATGATTAGAATGGTACCAGATATTCCGAAATTTGCCAAAAATGCTGTTAGTCCTTTGCTTTGGAGATTCTGAAGATTTTTTATGTTTTTCAAGTGAAGTTCCTTCATAATTTCAAGGCTCAGTATGTATTTCTTCTTCCGCTGTTTCTATCGCGCTTGATTGTAATACCGCAAAGGAAGGAAGGGGCTTGCTGCCTGAAACTTCGAAGGATAAATATGTTTGGTTGCCTATTGTAATTTGTAGAATTGTGGTATTGTAAAACAAATGAGCCGGATAGATTGACATCTTCCTGGTCTATGTGAATTATTCCTTCGTATTGGTTGAGAAGTACGACATCGGCGAAAATTTCTTCGACTGTTGGAATGTGCTGGTTGTTTATTAAAATGCAAGTAGGTGGATGGCTTTTGAGTAAATGCGGAATGCAGGAGGAGTTACATTTTTCAATTTCAGACTAACTCAATTTGAACCGTGGAAAGATACACAATTGAAAAGCGCATTAAAGTTATTCAGGCTTATTATGAAAACGGGCGCTCAAATCAAAATGCATATCGCGCACTTCGTGATTTTTTTGGGCGAATTATAATCCAAGAGTGATTGCCGAAAAACCAATGCACCGACAAAGAGTGACTGTTTGGGGCGGTTTATGGGCCGGCGGCATCATTGGGCCGTACTTTTTCCAAAATGAGGCCGGTCAGGCAGTTGAGATGATAACGAACTTTTTATGGCCCGAATTGGAAGATATGGATGTGGACGATATGTGGTTTGAACAGGATGGTGCCATTTGCCCCACAGCTAACGAGAGAAATGATCTTTTCTTTCAACTATATATAGTTGTGAAAGTAGAATACTCTTAAGTTATCTTAGGCCGTTATTGCTTGTTATCGATCAAAGACATTTAAGTACTTTAAAATACACTGACGTAACGTATACGCAATATTTTTGTTCACAGTTTGGGACAAAGTACATTTGTTTGTTTTTAGCGATAAAAATTTTCTCCATTCAAATCGATCCTTGACTTGCTAGCAGTTTTTTTAAATGCGTAGAACTTTCGATAGAATAAGTTGACAAACTGTCGCAACTAAACGCATGATTTTCACATTTCTGTTCAGTAGAGAATATTTTTTATTGAAAGAATACTGAAAAATTAATAAAAATAAAGGAAAACGCTTAGTTATTTTTCCACTGTTTTTGAGAGAGTGGGCGGAGTCTACAATTTAAGAAAAGTCTCTCCTCTAACTCCTGTACAGATCTTCAGACCGAAAATCCAACTATTCGATTTTTTCATTAATACTTTTTTAGTTTAGTTTTTTGCTTAATTCTTATATAAACCTAGCCCTTTCGAAATAAGTGCAGAAAAAACTTTAGAATCCAGATCTGCAATTTTCGAGGTAAAAGTGGAACCGTTGGCAAGCTGGATTCCTCCTAATCTTCACTATACACTCGATTATTATATATTTTCTTTTATCTCTTATCTTTCGTCCATTCTTTAGAGTTTGGTAGCTCTCCTCCGCGATTAAATTTCCATATGCTGTTAAAGGCGAAATAATAATTTTCATAGTGATTTTATTTAATAAATTGTGATTAATTAGTTTAAGGGGTTATATACAGTTAGCTGGCGGAAAAAAAGCGGATTTTCCAGAATTTTTTCTTAGAAAACTTAAATTTATTGATCTGAAAATGTGTACACATATTATGTTATCTTTTAACTGTATTTTAAGTTTAAGTATTAGTAAAAATATTTATTTGGAACGGAACTACAGCTGATCTGCCGGAGCTTCTCTCAAAAAAGACGTTTTGTTGTGACCACTATATCTCTGAAATTAAAAAACGAACTAGATTTCGTTAAAGCAATGCTAAATCTATGTATTAATTAATCGAAGGAATAAGGAAAATAATTTTTTTGACAAAAAGGCAGTTTCTCAAAAACAAAAAAAAAATCTTTTTTAACAATATTTCGGCCTTAAATTGTTTATAAAAAAAAATATTTATCGGTGGGAAACTATCTTCGATTAATTAAATACTAAAAAAATATATTTAAGAAGCTTGTGTTAAAATTTGAGACTAATCGGTTCAGCCGTTTTCGAGTAATGTTGGTCAACGACTTTGGAAACACCATTTTGAGAAAAATGCGCTCCGGCCTTGTACTTTCAAGCACTCTGAAACACCTTTTCAAATTTGCGTATAACTTTGAAAATATTCACCGGAATGATATACATAACTAGCAATCCGGCGAACTCCGTTTTGCCACCAGATGGCTTCGTTTTTTGTAACATTTCGTTTGGGGATTAAAAGATGAAGAAAAATTATCTTTTTTGTTTTACGAGGGCGGATCAATAAGTCCGTGACTTTTTGTATTTCTGACCTCTTTACTGAAAAAGAAATACTGCTCCTGTCAACAGGCATCTGTCAGTTGACTACTGTAAAAATTTGAACGTGCTGCGTCAGTTAGTTTGTGTTTTACAGCTACCATTATCAGACTACCCATGGTCGTCCTCTCGGCATTTTGGACTATGGACAGAGTGGTGAATTTAAACTCAAATGCACGATCCACATAATATACACAGTTCAACTTACCACCTTAAGGACAAATGCCTGCTGTTGAAGTTGAATAAAAATTTGCACAATATGTGTCATTGATTTGATGGTTTCCAATTGAACTGTTAGGAAACGAATAACTTTAACTCAATTCCATAATTTCACAGTGAACACAATACCGGTTTTAAGTTAGCGTTTGAAAGAACGTGCGCATAATAGCTGAGCAGAGTACATGCTATAAGCCTCACGGAGCTCGAGACGTTTCCAACGAATGCAAAACCGTGGGAATCGGTTCGTGCGTTCTGGAGTTATAGTGTCAGGAAGGAAAACCCGCCTTATTTTTATATTATAGATGACATTAAGAAAAAAATCGATTAGTTGAAAATTCTAACTGTATATAACGCCTTAAACTATGTAAAGTATCTTTTGTAGAACGATTTCTCTTTAGCTTCAAAATAGGCCTCAGTTTAAGCGATTACTTCTACATTCGAGCGAAGTTTCGAAGTGAGCAAACACGGCACTCAATTTGAACACAGCTTTCTCATAGTCATGTAAAGCCAACACGTTCTTTTAGTTTTCTTACGATGTCAGCTAACTTACGCAACTTCGATCATTCAAAATGATTTTGTGGAATTTTTTGATGTTTTCTGGTGTTAGCGGCTTATTTGGACGTCTACTGCGTTGTGCATCTTCGGTGTCTCCACGACCAAGTTTGAAGCCAGCAAACTATTGTTTTACTGTTGTTTCTGATGGAGCTGAGCTCCCATAACACTTTTCCAGCCATTGCTCGCTTGAACGGTATTTTTTCCCATCAAGAAGCAGTGAAAAATTAAAATATTTTTGATCCATTTTTTTGAAAATAACAAAAGTAGGGTCACTCTGAGCACAATACCTCACCTCAACCTTTTTAAGGTTAGTACTAACTAAAAAAGAGGTGAACGCAATAAAACTAGTACCATCTATGCGTCTCACCCGGAACTTTTGCTAAGTGCACATGAACATGAGCTGGTTTAAGGCAGAATAAGAGTAACTAATGTTATGAAATTATGTATGTAGTAATGTTGAAATTTACAAAAAAAAATCCATATTTAAAACCGAGTTTATAAATAAATTGGGGTTAAAATAGGGTTGGGACTTTGACTACAAGGGTTTTTTGAAAATTAATTGGGTCAGGCCATCTATTTGGGCACAGTAACTCGAAATCATCTGGCAAACAACTAAGCCGTAGCCAAAATAAAAAATAAGTAAACAAAAATAAATGATTGGCGTACACTTTTGTTAGATGTTTGGCAGAGTCTTGATGTTGTTCCACAAATTAAATTAAATTTTTTTTGTGATAATAATTTTAGTAAAATTTCCTCCTTCAATGCAAGAACCCACAATAGTAAGCTTCTTTTTTTGAGAATGGTAACACAAATGACATGTCAAATGTGTTCATAATTTACTTAAAGGTTTGACATTTACGAAATGGGACGCTATACGCTTGAACAAAATTGGGAAATATTGAAAACCTATTTCTAAAGTGGTGAGTCTTCTTCTTCTTTTCTGATTTTCACATAGATGGCTATGTCAATAAGCAAAATTGTCGGACTTGGGGCTCAGAAAATCCACACGTTACTGTGGAGAAGCAAATGCATCCACAACGAGTCACTGTTTGGTGCGGTTTTTGGTCTGGCGGGCCATTTTTTTTCGAAAATGAGCGAGGAGCCGCGATTACAGTAAATGGCGAGCGTTACAGTAACATGCTCAACAAGTTGTTTCCAAAAATTGAAGAGAATGACAGGGCCGACATTTGGTTTCAACAGAACGGTGCAACTTGTCACACTGCCAAAGTTACTCTCGAACTTTTGGCTACCGTTTTTGAAAACCGAATAATCAGCCGAAATTCCGTTATCAATTGGCCGCCTCGGAGCTGTGATTTAAGCCCGTTGGACTATTTTTTGTGGGGAGCCGTTAAGGACAAATGCTATGCGAACCATCCAGAGACGATTGATGCTTTAAAACACGAAATCGAAGTTGAAGTGAAATTGGAGCCCAAATAATCGAAAATGTGCTAAAAAATTGTCGTGGCAGTCATTTGAACGAAATTATTTTTCATTCATAAATGACAATGTTCAATCTTCAAAATAAAAAAAAGTTTAAAAAAATATTGATTAGTTTTTTTTATAGCTGATTCAAAAAGCAAATTTTTCATGACCCACCCTATAGTATAAATAGTACCAAGAACTTTCGATGTCTACTGGGGCTTCACTTCAATCAGCTGTAACTTTCTTCACAACTCATGCGCAGTAAGGTCTATTAATTCCCTTTACTTGCATTTGTTGCTTAAGTTGACATTTTATACCGTATTACCGTCATTGGCAAACCACTCCTTACATGCCTTACTCTTCGCTACCCATGAACCCAGTTCGTAGGCGTAAGTTATAGGCGGCCGGTTGGTTTTGTGTGACGGTTGTGAATTATTAGTTTCGTTGAGTCGAAAAAAAAAACAGGTAAGTTTTACACAATTTTAATGACCTTTTAAATAAGAAATTTGACTTTTTATATAATTTTAAATATTCCGAAACATCAGGCGTTTGCCATGGCGTATACTTGGCATGGCATTGGCATTGAAGACGTTTGTGTCAACATTTCTTTTAGTTTTTGCACCCCACACATGTAATATATATGTATGTATTTCTGACGATAGGTAATATAATATCTATATGTATTTGCATTGTAATTCTACGTGATTTTTCAATAGAATCAGAGCAATTTATGTGCATTTAATTACTTTTTAACGGTGTCATTTCACAATCTTCCCTTTGATTGATAAATTTTAGTGCCGGCTAACTGTATAGTAATGCCTATTGATTATTTGTATGTTTTATTTTGTTCCAGTTGAGTGGTATGTAAATAACAGGGAATCGGTGACTTAATTAGTGAGGGTGAATAAGCGAAACTGTATTGTTTACAAGTGAGAGTGATTAATGGTAAAAATTAGGCCAAAAATGTTTATTGCAAGAAAATTTTAGTATTAAGCAGGGCTTCGGGCTTTAGGGCTTTAGGGCTTCAAGAAGCTACCGATGATAAATTCGTTTTTCTTTCACTTAGTTCGAAAAAAGCACCCTCCCAACATGTTGTGAGAGACCGGCATTTCTGATCGCATTTATATTTTGATATAAAGATAGGTTTTTGTACTATATTATAGGTGTTCAACAAATAAGTGTTATGTAAGAAGAGCTAAATAACTTACCAGATGTGTGCCTAGGAATCTATAAACACTGATAGCAAAAAAGAAAAAGGACTCTTAGCCTTCGTATAGGGAAAAAGCAAGCTACCTAGCTAATATTAGATAGGAGGTTTTCGTGGAAACAAACGATAAATGAGAGAGTAAGAAAATCTCTTCACAAAACTCTATACATGCAAAAGAATTGTGGAAGCAAAACGGGGCTTAACCCCGAAAATAGTACACTGGCTATATACAGCAATGGTACGACCCATCTTGACATACGGTGGCTAGGTTTGATGGTCGGCACTGGAGAAAAAAACTATAGCAAAACGTTTGGAAAGTATTCAAGGGGGTGCATAAACGGGGTTCTGCATAAGCGGGGCACTAAAGGCTATGGCCATGGCAGCGGTTAATGCCATGCTGCATCTATTACCAATTGGGGTCTACATAAAACAACTAGCAGCAAAATTGGCACTCAGATTAAGAGAATCTTCTCACTTAGCCACTAACAGAAAAGGACATGCCAAAGTACTAGGCGAATTTCCCTTCATACTCCATGCAACAGACTTTTGTAACAGAGCTGCACTTAAATACATCCTTTTCCACAACTTCCCCAGCGACAGAAGATTGAAACAATGGGGTAATGGACAATAGATGTAGAGTCAGTATCTATACTGATGCTTTCAAGCTCAATGAACACGTAGGCGGAGGCTTTCATTCTGAGGAGATGAGTGCCAGCATTTCCTTCCAGCTACCGGATAATTGTAGCGTATTTTAAGCTGAAATTCTGACTATCAGGCAAAGCCTGTTGGTCTTAAAGAAAAGTGTCCTCACCACAAGAGAAATAAATATATACTCAGATAGCCAATCGGCCGTGAAATCACTACAATCACCTAATATTACTCGAAGTCAGTAAAAGAATGCATCGACGTTTTGACAGAACTAACTCAATGCTTTATAATAAATCTGCTTTGGGTCACAGAGAGATAAAAGTTAACTGCAAAGCAGATGAACTAGCAAGATTGGGTACTACATTACCGATCCAACCAGATAAAGCGAACATATCTATAATTCTAGCAACTTGTAAGCTACCAATAGATAGACACATCATCAAATCTGCCAACGTGCTATGGACACCGTTCCTGACCTGTGCAACAGGATGCAATAGGATGACGTGGCCAGAATGGGTAGCATAAGCCGACTGTTGAAACTTCTAATAGGTTCTAATAGGCATGCCTGCAGACTGGGAGCACCCTATAACGACTATTGCAGAAGCTGTAACGATATGAAAAGAAGAAGATACTGTAGAACACTTTCTATGAGGGTGCATGGCTCTGCGTAGAAGAAGGTTCAATATTCTAGGAAAAAGTTTCTTTATTAATTTGACAGAAGTAGCCAATTTAAAACTAACAAAAATTGTTAGATACATTAAAGCCAGCCCTGGCGGAATCTCAATGGGCGTACAGCAGGCCTAGGTGTGTCAATTGGCAACCACTATCCCTCTACTATCTAGCCTTCGCATACAGGTTGGGAAAAATTAGACTTTTCATTCAACTTCCAATATTATTTATGCTTTGCATTTTAGAGAACTTCCGCTTCACAATCCTCCACGAATTCCCAATAGAATTGAGATCTGAACTCTGGAAGGGCTCAACACCGTGGTAGGAAAAACAGCCTGATACTATTATACCGCCGCCCTGTTTCACTGTTTTTTGTGTAAATCTTATTGATGGCTTCCAATGCAACGATTTGAACGGAAATCAAGGAATCACACAGAGGCGGAAGTCGGGAATTATAAGTAATAATAATTACATAATGTGGCCATAGAAGTGGAGGCACCAACAGTTTTATAGATGAATAACGAAGCTCACTTGCGACAGACTGGTTTGGTCTGAAGTGGATCCATTAGTGAAGTAGTTGGTATCAACAACGGGCACTGCCTAGTTGGAACTGACGCAACTGCAAGAACCAGGAGGGTTCAATACTTTCCCTGTCATTATCTCGCTTTTATAAAAATGCGACAGCGCTGTCTAAACTCTTACTTATTTGGTTGTTTGTTTGATTTATAGTCCGCAAATATTCACAATATTTTCTGTTTTATTCGGGAGACAAAGTAACTGCACCACTTTGGGAATTAAGGAGGGAAGTTTGAATCCAAACAAGAAGGCCTCGATTGCTAAATTGATCCTTTTACACCCTCTTTTAGAGTGGCAGCCGCGGTAATTTACCTACAGTTTTCTGACGCCTCTGAATGGTGGTTGGTTTTATGAAAAATTTTTGCTTGACGACCGCGGGGCACTGCAAGTAAAAAATACTATAATTTTGATATTTAATAAATGGGATGGGTATCGAACCCAGTACTTGTTGTCGTTCAATCATTTTTGACTACAACTATTATGCATAAAAAAAAAGATTAACACAAAAACATTACAAGTATTTTTAACGGTTTTTTACTTTAAACTTAAAGATCGGTTTATATTATTCGAGTAGTCCAGCGCAGGATTACTACGGAATCGTAGTAGGCCCTGAAATGTACTAGTTTTAAATAGTATGATAAAAGATCCAATCCAGTAATTGCATTGGCGATCTTCTTCTGAATCTAGTGCGCCCATTGCAGCGGAGCTGGAATCGTGTAGACGGCCGATTGATTATGTATTATACAGTGAACGCTTGTTCTCATTTCTTGAGGATTGATTGTTTTCCGACTGGAACTGTATGAGATAACGGGGACATAGACATAGTACAGCAAATAAAGATCCAGTAGCTCCGTTGGCTAGATTACGTGAACCGAATCGATACAAACTCTTCGGCTCTGAAAGTACTCGAAGCGGTGCCTGCTGGTTGTAGCAGAGGAACAGGAAGTTGGAAAGATCAATTGGTTTTTTATGAGGAGCGTTTTCACGGTAGAAACGCACTCGGAGGCTTGCCATTGCCTGCCGAGGGGCGACTGCTATTAGAAAAAAACTTTTTCTATCGGACAAATAGGTCTGTATGCGGCGACAAATAGTTTAAGTAGTTCCAAGGCACATTAAACAGGTGGAAGAAGTAGGGTTATAATTTTGATTTTTTCTATTTATTTTGTCTCTAATTGTCAAATTTTGTTTAAGTTACTCTGAATTGTCAAGCTTTGTGTACACATTTTTAGACTCTAGGGACCAAAAGCAAAAACAAAATACATTCATCTTGCTGTTTTTGCCCTACTGCTGTTACCTATTTAATGTGCCTCAATAATGATAGAAAGAGACTGCTGCTTCCAAATTCGCTGAGACGTCAGAATCCGAGAATATACAAACAAAAGTTTGCCCTCCTTACTGGTTTGTGAAGAGGAAGAATAGGTGAAAGCAATAGAAACTACCAAACACAAGAAATCTTGCCACGGCGTCAACCGCATAAAAGCGCAGAAAAACTGCATTTGGAGGTATTTTTATAATTCGTGCTTTCACAATTTAACACGCGATACTTCGTTTTCTTTAGTTTGTTTAGTATAAATGTTACAAATCAAACCATTCACTGAATTTTTACAAAAATGTAAGTTGCCTTCTTTTTCTTTGTTTTGTTCGTTTTTTTTGTATTATTAACGTGCCTGACGTCACACTTGTCAAAATTTCGAAAAATAAAGTCACCGCTTTGGGAAGCCGCCACCTTCTCTATTCAATTCGCTTTGACTGTGCCTTGGATAGTTCGAAATTTTGAAATGTTGTCATTATTTTAATATAATTATTTTTAATTGGATAACATGAAAAAAATAAAATTTTTCGTTTAAATAAGAAAAAAAGTTAAAAATTCCTCTATCTCAACAGTAGCTATGGCAGTAAATCAGTTAGTTGATATATATACATATACCAATTTCAAAAATTCCTTCGTTAAACGTCCGCGGTTAGCCAAAAGAGTCCAACTACTTTTGGATGAAAAGGGTGAGTGGCTTTAGTCTACAACCCTACATATAGACATACCTGTATACAAAAGAAAGAGTTAAAGCTGATAAATGATTGATGTCTTCATTAGTAGAAGATAAAAAGAAGTATACTGGCACATTGGACTGTGTTAAGAGGATTATAAAGTCTAATGGTGGTTTTGGATTATAAGATGGCTTGGGTATACTACTCGTAGACAGCGGAAATCAATTATTAAAAAGAATTTAGTATTTAGTTATGTTTTTGTATAGCTTTGGAGGCTTCGAAGAGTTGTTTGGCTGATGGAAACTATCTATTATCGCCAATAAATCGTCTACCAGCCGGACTGGCACAGGTGTTTCCGAGGCCATATTCTTTGCCATATCAGTGGAAGTGATAGAAATGGGAACCCTCAATATAAGGACTAGTTTCATTTTGTTAGAACGATAATCTAAAATGAGGGTAAGATACAAGAAAGAAAACAGGAACAACGAAAATAATCAACTGAAATCTAATCTATCAACCATATTTAAGTCTCACTCACTTCTACCATAATAAAGCAAAGCTCGATTCAAGTGATGCGTTTCTCTTCATGGACGTGTCAAAGGATCTGCATCAAGTGGACGATCGTTAGAAATGTGATATGTACCCAAGTTAGTGGCAGCCACTTCTAGTGTCATAGCAGACATAGCAGCAGGTATATGGTAAAAATTTAATAGGTGTAGTAAAGACACGCATACAAGGCATAGACGCATCAAAATATTATATAAAAACAAAAAAACTCTAAAAACGTGCGGATATGGGTTTTGTCAAACATAGTTAATTTATCAACAAATAACACACAAAAGGTAGTTTCAACAAGTCGAATGGCACTATCTTCAGGACCACCCTACTCTTATTACCGTGTAGGTCCCAACTACTAGGTTGTTCAATAAGTTTTGCGGTTCGATAAGAAAAACTATTTTATGGTTTGAAGGGAAGGGCTGCAAATACGCTTCCACAGCCTCATTATTTGATGAAAAACGATTTCTATGTAAGATTTTTTCTTGGAAGTCTGAAAACAGATGGAAGTCGCTAGGGGCCAAATCTGGTGAATTCGGTGGATGCTTTAGTAATTCGAATTTTAATTCACGGATTTTAGCTTTTGTCAAAACGCTCTTGTGACACGGTGCATTGTCCTGATGAAAAATATTTTTTTTCCTGTGCCAACTGGGCATTAATTTTTTCTTTCAGCTGGTCTAAAAGGTTATAATAATATTCAGAGTTTATTGTTTCACCAGTTTGCAAGTAATCCATAAACAAAATTCCTTTCTCATCCCAAAAACTGATGCGGCCGATTTCTGAACACGAACTCTTTTCGGAGCCAAAGTACCAGGTTCGCACCACTTTTTAGTCTTTGTTTTTTGATTTAGGATCATAGTGATAGACACGAATTTCATCCGTAGTGAGAAATCGACGCACAAAATCCTTTTTATCCTTTCGAAAACCCTCTTAGTGCTGCTGAGAAAGTCGCATTCGAATTTGTTCCATTGTTAGCGAAACCCAGTACTTCAGCCAAAGTATTGCTTACACTGTTCAATGAGATCTGTAGGGCTTCTACTAAATCTCTTTCAGTCACTCGACGATTTTCAATACGATTTCATGCATTTTTTCACGATTTCTGGTGTTGTTGCTGTTTTTAGACGCCTCTGACGTGGATCGTCTTCAAGGCTTATACGACTACGTTTAAATTCAAGAACCCATCTTTCTGCTGTATTAATTGATGGCGAAAAGTCCTTACACACTTTCGAAATCTCGGCGAAACATCTACCCGAAGGATGTCGGCAGTAGTTATAGTTATCGTTTTTTGGAAATGCATTTGTAAATTTTAAGTCATTTTATGGTATCTTGGCAGAGCACACTGAACAGAAATGTCGAAAATATGTGTTGTTGTTGTTATTCTTGTTGTAGCAGCATAAACATTTCCCATACATGTATCTACTGTGAATGCCGATGAAGTGATGGTCCTCGATATAAGCCGAAAGGCGGTTCTATTAATTAATATCAATTATTTTTTATAAAAATAATAATATAATAAATAATATAAAATAAATATTATAATATAATTAACTCTATAACTAAGACCATATTATCCAAATTTCAAATTTCGTACAAGATTTATAAAAAACATTCGAAAATTTTCATAAATTCCAAACTTTTTAATATTATTAATTAAAAAAAAATTGAGTATGCAGTTTTATATCTCTTTAAATTTTAGTATAATAAAGTGAACATTTGAAGTAGCAAAATTATCTTTGATTTTTGATAATTTTTCTCCCTGACGCTGTTGCGAATTTTCTCCACAAAATAAAAAAAATGACGTGCATTCCCTAATCAATTGGGTGAAAACAATTTTTTTTAATTTTGATTGAAAGGTTCGAAATTTTGTTGATGATTTGTCAAATTTTAATAGCTTACAGATTTTGTATAGTTTGAAATTTGAGTTTATGCGGTTTATTGTTGAATAAATAATAATATATACATAAAAAAATTATTAAAATTAATTAAAAAAATCTAGCCAAAACTAGCACAATCAATATGTGTTGATCTTACTACTACGTATATTATTATGTCGCTCACTTTATGGGCTTTTGTTAAACTGTGACGGCAAGTTTTGTGTTTATGTCTGAGTTTTTATGAAATGCAGGCACTGTCCAAATAGCTTTCGAAGCTTTTCATTTACTCCAACTTAGCAGCAAATGTATGTATATGTACGTACATAGGAATATTATGCAATGTTTAAGAGGAGAGTATTTTTGAAAAATGAGTAAAAAACAAAACAATCATATTAACGACAAAACCACCAACAAAATTCTTGTGAGCCAACTCAAGGTACACATAACTTTAGCTGCTCATAATGGCGCTCTTTCCATTAGTTCAGGTAGCTAAAGTAAATATATGTAAGCTTTCTGCGTCAACTTTCGAATATGCTCATGGCTATGTATATTTACTTACATACATATATGTTACATGCCATAATCTCGTGGTGATCGCAGTATCTCAATTTAAACATTTCCAGTCCGCTTTTTAATACACTCTTAGTAACGACGTTCTCATTGAGGTTTCGCGCTCTTTAGAAATTAGAATATTTTTATTTTGCCGCTGCAAGCATGAATTGCTGAACTTGGACCGGTGCGCCAACGGGTGATTTGCTTCGTAAAATTTGTGTATGTGAGTATTAATTTCATATGTTAAAGCACACATGGCTATCGGAATGAGCGCAACTTGAACTCTTGTTGACATTGCTTTCTTTATGAGTATTACTTGGCGGGTATTTTGTTTTTTACACATTGGCATGAGAGTAGGCAAATACAGCTGTGTTCATATAATAGCAGCGTTATTCCGTTAGAGACTAAATTCGTACAAGAACTTTAATCTATTTGATGTTGACACAACAATCTCTTTGAGGAGTATTCCCTGGAATATGGAAAATTCCTACTTGGAAAGGAATGTTTTTTTGGATAATTCATTTAATCCAAATGTAAATTTAAATTTTTTAATACTAACTTACCTTCAGTTAGATTAATTTGTACGGCGTATGGAGAACATGGCCCGATATTTCCTAAAACCAACGTAAATTGTCCAAAAACTGTAGAATATCCCTGATTTCTGCAGTGCTGTGATCTTCGAACTCATTAAAGAAGGGTTTACGGTGTGTTGAATCTTTGTTTTGAAAGAGCAAGACAGAGTTACAGAAGAATCGTCTTTTTTTTCTTCTTCATTTAGACACCTTCTGCAGAAACTTTGTGTTAATGCGCATAGCCTCTGGGAATATCTGCCTATTAGACAGTGTCCCATTATAGCAGAATTATTGGGGTAAGATTATGCTTATTTTAGCTCAGCAGAGAATATGTGCCTTTAGCATTGAGAGTCGTTTACAAATGTCGAGCCAATATCATGGTTACTTTGGAGGTTGTCGACTGCTTTATGAGGCATTTTATCGCTACCTGGCTATCAGTGCAATTGTAGATAATATCTCCAGGTGTCGCATAACACTGTCACAGCCTTAATTATTGCCCTCAGTTCAGCCTGAATACTCAAAATCTTCATTCTTGTTCGAGAAATCCTTTGTAAGGAATATATTTATAAGATACAGTTTTCTTTTTAAAAGCTGTATTTTAAAAGCTAATTTTCGAACGTGTCATATAACAGATGTACAAACAATAACATTACAATATTTAAATATTCATGTAATAAACATATTAGGAACTTGTTTTGATTTACAAATGTTATTAATTTCATTAACTTTCGCATGAAAAACAGTATCTAATACCAATGCAAGATTTGAGTTATGCCATACAAGCATTCAATGTACGAAAAATGTACGAATATTTTAGAAACAAAATGTAATTTTATGTAGAATTTTGTAGAATTCTAGTGTTCTAGATGCTATTTAAGTGTTCCTATTTGTATTTTTTTTTGTTTTCGCAACATGGTAACTTCATATTTTGCACCACCCATGGAATACCGTTTAAAGAAAAATAATATTTATCTTAAAAATTAGATAATGATTCCTTTTTAAACGCTCTTGAAGTTATTTCTGCATTATTAAATATGACAATCAGTGAGCCTTTGCGGTTTGTATACTCCCTTCTAAAGGGTAGTTAAATTTCAAGGGCCGATGTTGAATGTGAACCACACCTAAACGCTAGCGACACCGTTGGACTTCTTTCTTTGAGGTTATTTCAAAGAAAAGGTGTACGTCGATAAGCCAGCAACAATTCAAAAGCTAAAGGATGAGATAATTCGGCACATTAACGGCATAGAACCTCAATTATGCCTCAGCGGCATCGAAAATTTGGACCATCGGATGGAGGTGCGCCGCCGACGCCACGGCGTACATTTGGTCGATATTTTCTTCCATACGTAATTGAATTATACCAATATTATCATAATAAAGAGAAATGATAAACATTTTCTAAAAAAATTGTATTTTATTCAAAATCACCGTCCCTTGAAACTTAACCACCCTTTATTTGTTTTTCAGTATAAGATTATCTTCTAATAGTCATCTACGTTTAAACAACACCTTAGTAGACTTTATGTTTTTTTTTATTTTAGTACTGTTTCTTCACCATTTGTTCTGATCAAAACGTTCAGTGTGTTTTCATTTCTGGTTCTAAGCTTGACTTCCATTTTGCTTGTGCTATATAATTTACCACTTTATTGAAGTTATTCATTCAAATTCCATAGTTCCTGTTGCGATGTTTTTGATTTTATCTACCGACTACTTCTTGAAATACGCTGAAATTTGATAATAAGAAATTTTATTATATAGCAATTTTTAAAAATAATTTTAGCTTGCCGCATTATTATTTATTTTTCCCACGCTCCCAGCAGACAGTTTTGCTTTGCAGTTTAGATTTTCGGTGCTAGTTTAATGTGGAGAATTTTAGCGCTTAAACTTAGTTTAAGTGAAGAACAGATTTAAACTTACAGTGATATACTGGCCCTAAAGGATCTTTTGTGTAGTAATCGCAATGATAGCTCAATTGTATGATTGGACAATCTATGTGCCGAGTTTTTTTGCCTAATTTTAACCATTTTATCGAAGTTATTTATTAGATTTTGATCAACCTGCCACTTGGAATTCAGTTATTTTAAAAGTATATTTTTTTAAAAAGTGGAATATTTTGAAAATTACGAAAATAATTTGGACATAGGACAAATTTTACGGAATTAATTTCCAAATACAAAAAAAAAAAAATCGAATCAACTAAAGACATTTCATTATTAATTCATTTAAAAACGAAACTTGAAAATTTAAAACATTTTGATCTGTTTGTTTTATCTTGAACTGTTTTTGACAAGCAATCGATAGTAAAATGAACCTAAGTACATACATTAGTACTTAATAAATACATCTGTGTTTGAGAGCAGGCAAGGAGTAAAAACTTTAAGTGCATACTTATCAAAGCAAAGCGCTGCGTTGTTATTATTATGAGCATCACTGTATACATACGTGTATGTATGTATGTGCCGTATGTAACTAGTTTTGATTTGGAAATAAGAAAGAGCTGGCCAAGACTCACAAACCGACATACATACGAGTATGTGAATGTTTTTTTTTATAGTTAAGCTTGTGTTAGTATTTCCATTTGCAAATCGAAGTGGCGACCACAGCAGCAACAGTAACTTTTATATTGGACGAGCACAGTGTATCGTACGATCGCCAACGCTTGCGGTGCGTGTTTCTGGATTATTGAAGCGCGCGCATTTAGTACGGACGGATTTGAAATAGCCATTGGTATTCAATTTTGTGAAGGTACTTACCAAGTTCTTGTGTGAGAAGTAGTTATCCTCAATTTTCCGAGATTTCTACAAAATTGTTAGTGATAGCGCGTTTTTGTTTTGTCAAAAAAGAACTTAGGTTCTATAATAATAAAGGAATTGTGATTGTTTAATGAACAAAATAAGTAAATTGTCAAACCTTAGAATGTGTGAGAGAGTTACAATGGTGAAAAATATTACATGGGAACTCTTTGCAGTTCCTCTTACATTTTTCTTTATTTTGATATGTATATGTATCTACCATTTTGCGCTGAAGAATGCATTTATATACTTTACAAATTTACTTATATGTACATATGTACAGAAGGTATATAGAACATATTAAATTTTAATTTGAGTACACGTTTGACATTCATTTATTTATTTATGGCTCTTGCCGAGCTTATCCTGTTTAGACACTTCGTCGTGGTAAAAGTCTACTAAAAAACTGCTATTTACATCTTAGGCAATCACTTCATATTTTTATTTATATAATATATATAGAACTAAGGCGTACCTACACAATTTGGTATCAGTAGAACAGCTGACTTGTTTTTTTTTTGTCATTTAGTGATTTGCATGTAAAAATTATCTAGTTTTGTTGTTGTTGTGTTTATCTTTCTACATTCTGATTGAAATTCTGACATTCACACCACCAAATTGCGAATACAAAATATATGTAAGTTTTGTTTTTATACTTCTGCTTTCGCCTTGTGCAGATTCACCTTGATAAGAGCATTGAAGAGGCACTAAGAAAATGTGTGTTTGTTTTTTCACCGGAAAGAAAAACTTTACTCGCTTTCAATCGAGAACAAAATTACTCGATTAAAATCGAGAAGTGAACCATTAAAAAATTTTTTTCTCTTTATCACCAGCTGATCTATACTATTATTTTGTCAAAAGCCTAGAGCGGTGCTGCCCCGTAAGTAATTTGTAATTAACTTTTTATCTCTACTCACCGCCAAAAACGAACGGGAGCCAAACAATTACAAGAATCAAAAACAGAAGTCCGTAGATACATACATACATATCATATGTATATACATTTTTACCGTAGTATTTATATGTTAGTATGTCAGTGTCACAATTCCATGCAATGTTTTCCGCGAGTTTTTTTCGCACAATTGCAACTCTTTCATTAAAATATTTACAGAGAAACAAGTAGAACTTGAAAACAATAGAAATAAGTGTCAATAAGATAGAAAATGTTTGATTAAAGCAGAAACCCTGCTTCATTACGGCAGTACTTTGTTGTTGTTTTTAGCCCCATACTGTAACAAATGGTTGCGCCTTGCATATCGTTCATTTATTGGTGTTGTGTAGTGACATTTGCACATGTTCATATGTAACATAAAATACAGTGGAGAAAAAAAAAATCCCCTTAGTAGAAAGTGGCACTTCTTTGGTCATAGAACACGCATTCACGCATGGAGCTCACCTTGGTAGACACCACTTGCACCAAATAGAAACAAAAAATTTCAAGTGAACAGCTGAGCAACGACTACGTCAATATGCATATGTACGTATGTATGTATATGTGTAAGTAAATAAGCCAGCATCACGACTACCGTATAGGCAGACACATGAGCTTGTGCACACATACATATTTACAAAAAGTGAACATATTCGTATTTATGTGCAAACATATACATACAGATATGCATGGATATTAGGCTGGTTCGTAAAAGCTCCGAACTTTATTTGTTAGCTTTAAACATTTTTTTAAATAGTTCTGAAAAGGAAGTGATGGCCCCGCGTAGCATATACTATATGTGTACTTTATTGCAGAAAGGCCCTACCTCATATTTTTACTAAAACGGGTTTTCAACGGATTTCGATGTCTAATCTCTATATACAAATCTATAAAAAAAAATAAATATTGCATTACTACAGAAATCAATTACCGTTGCATTATAAGCATGGAACACAAGTTAAAAAAAAGTTTCCTAGTTCGGTTTAAATTTTGAATTCAGTTTTTTCCTTCTCCTATAAAGAAAAAAATCTGTTAGCCTTTTTAAAGGCTGATCAATTTAGAGTTATCGCGCTTTAAATTGAAATAAAACAACGAAAATTCGAATTGATTAAACAATCTTTATTATCTTTGTGTAGAACCATTCATTCATTCCCAACTGTGCCGTAACTCGGCCATCCGTAAGCACCAATTTTGAATGACTCGCTGGTTGACTTCGGTCGGTATCTCGTGAATAACTTTAGTTATGTTGGCTTCTAATGCCTCTATTGAAGCTGGTTTATCCACAAAGCATTTACACTTTACATGCCCCCACAAATAAAATACCAAAAGCGTGATATCATCTGTTTCATCCACTGTTTCACAGGCTGTATGGCGAATAGCGGTTTCTTGTTGGATCAAATGTTGTGGAAATCACGAGCTTTAATTTTCGGCATCAAAAAGTCGTTTATCATGGCGCGATAGCGCTCACTGCTACATTGGCGCCAGTCTCGTCTTTGAAGAAATATGGGCCGATGATTCCCCCAGACCATAAGCTGCACCAAATGGTTATTTTCAATGGAATTAATGGCAGTTCCTGAATGGCTTGGGGTTGCTCTTCCGGCCAAATACGATAATTTTGCTTACTGACGTAGCCATTAAGCCAAGAGCGTCGATTTTCGTAATACAATTGTAGGATTTGTAAACGTTGTTGAGGCGTATGTCTTTCCGCGATGAAATGTCAAAGAATACTGAAAAAATGATGTATTTAGTTTGACAGCAGTCACACGTGATTTGTCAAAATAATCTTATTGGAAAAAGTACCTCCAATCTGAACACTCTTTACTTATATATTAAGGTAATATGTATGTATGTATGCCCATATGTACTCCTCGCTCATGATTACGCAGAGATTTTGAATTGGAAGGAGGACTGTACAGTAGTCAATGTTGGAACCTTTACCAAAATGGGAAAGTGAAAATTAAAGAAATGAATTATAAGAACAGTAAAAGTACTTTCCGAAAGCCATCACCAAACAGGGGCTGACAGTATAACCTTCTGAAATAACTTTTTGATGTTCACTCTGTGAAAGTCAACATTTCAACGCTGTTCATTTTGAAAATAAATTTCGACTGTGTTGCCAAACATTTTGTTATTCCACACTTAATAAAGTGATGTTAAGCACGTGAAAACGAACATAAATAATTTGTTAATAAAAAAGAAAATGATCTTGGTGAATATGTTCCGCTTTGTGGAAATTTAATTTTTGAAATTGATTGCCGAAAAGTTTTCCGAAATTTCGGATGTTTATTCCGGAAAGTGAAATTTTTTGACAGCAAAATGAGTAAAAAAACACTTTCTTTAGGACGTCTGTGTACACCTTATTATTTCGCGATTGAACGTCTAGAGAAATACATATCCCTATACTAATATATACAAGTATTGCCACTTTTTTCTGTAAGAAAAATCCCAAGACATTATTTTCCAATCTTGCAGTTCCCCGTCGTTTGTATAAGTTTGCATATTTATTATTTAAAGTTTTTTATACTATACCTTTAACCTTTAGCTAACGACTTGAGCTTCCAGGTAGCTTCCTAAAATTTATTTTTCTATCGATTTATGGATATAATCTTTTAAAAAGGATTCTCGAACAGGAAAAACAGAAAAAAAATTTAAAAAGTTACACCTTCGGTTGGGCACTTCGGGTCTGGCTGGACCACTATGTATTTACATGCATTACACTTCATTACACGTATCGTAGGTATATTTTTAATTCATTACCTTTTTCATTGGTTTTGGCATGCATTGAGCTACCTACAGAAGCAAAAATAATCGCTGAAAAAATTTGGTTTGGGAAAAATGGATTTTTTTGTTTCGTTCTTTACTTTGTCTCATTTGGAAGAAGATTGAAGAAAATAAAGTTAATTACAACGAAATTTATGGTAAAATATGAAAGGATATTTATTTATATAAACATTGATACGAGATTTTTGAGTGCTGTTGACAGACATACTGGATTTTTTGCATACAATACAATAGAAACGAGTATTCGCTTCGCTGTGAGTGATCCTTACAATATTCCCAGGGATATTAATTGGTTTGTTGTAAAATGATTCCAGCCAAACAAAATGCACTAGAACAACAAAAAGAACAACTGTCGCCTTCGTCATTGTTTGATTTTCGTGTGTCCTGCATTTGTCTAGTTCACAAGTGTCAAATATGATCGACGTACAATGCAATTTGCACAAATTATAAATCTTCCAGTGGGGTGATTATATATATAAGTTCGTTCACGCTTTATATTTCTAAAAATTAAAAGTCTCCAAGACATTTACCGAGATAAAATAAAAAAATTTGGTTCTTTTAAAAATATGAAAAAAATTCTATTTATATTGTAAGAAATATATAAGAAAATTACTTTCCAAATTTTGTTTCTGCCCACTTCTTTAAATTACGCTTTGAAAAATTTTAAGATATAAATGAAAAAATTCTCAAATAAATATAAAAGTTATTCGCATTTAAATAAAAGTACTAATTTTTTCCATATTTACACATGTAAAGTTGGCCAACACGAAATCTATTTTCGTGTTATCATTAGTCGACTTTCCTAGTTACAAACTACTGAGGTTAATAAATTTTTATTATAAAACTACATATCAATAACGTCTGGCTTTTTTTCTTACACAGCTACATTACAATTTTACATACTACATACAATTGAATTTTAGGACTCAGCGACCGATTCTAGGTACATTTTTGATTTTTAGGTTTACAAAATCTTTAATTCTGTGCCCACAAGGAATAAAAACTAGAGTCGAGTTAGGACAAAATTGAGCTATTATTACTACTCTATTGCATGCATTCAAATGCATCACTACTCAAAGTTGTATTGTTGCAGCTAAAGTCGATATTTTTTATGCTTTTAGAATAATCACCATCAATTCCAAGTTGGAGCATGGGGCCAATAATAGCCTATCTCAATTTTTTTTTAACATTTTTTCAAAGAAGTTTCTTAAATTCAAAGCGTAAATTAAACGTCAACTTTGTTTTTGCATAACCTTTTCACTAAATAAAAAACATGATTTTGAGTGATGAACATTTTTAATTTAACTTTTACGTTAGACCATTACTTGTCTGTTTGTACACTACAGCTGACTAGTTCACAAGTGTCAAATATGATTAACGTGCGACGCCATTTGCTAAAATGATACATCTTCCGATGGGACCAATAATTCTATTTATACAAGAAGTAGAATCAGGGTTTCATTCCAAACCATGCCGTGATTGTATTCAGACCTAAAATTTCAGCCTAATTCGAGTTAAGTCATTAATTTGTTTCATAAATTGATATATTTTCAAATTTGAAATAACAATACATTATTAAGTTATTGTTTTCTAATTTTGTCCTTATTCCAAAAGTGTAGAGTAATAGTTTCAAATCCTAAGTCCACTTAAGCAGCCTAACTTTAGATAGGATTTCAAGAAAAAAGAAAAAGATTTCAAGAGATAAGAGCTAAAGTCGAAATATATATATATTTATATTGGGATTTATATAACATACGAGTATATAGCTATAATTGGCGCGTATACCTATTTGTAGCGTGCGTCTTGATGTTGTTCCACAAAATGGAGGGGCCTACAGTTTTAAGCCGATTCCGAATGGCAGATATATTTTATGAGGAGCTTTTCATGGGAGAAATACACTCCTAGGTTTGCCATTGCCTCCCGACAGGCGACCGCTATAAAAACTCTTAAATAAATATATTATGTTTTTCTAAATTTGAAGTAATTTCAATTTCAATTCCGGTTATATAAGTATACAATTCGAATTTGCGGGAACAAACACTCTAACACTTTTTCAACATAATTTTGGCATGAAAACTGAATCGCCTAATGTATTTATTTACTTGTACTTATGTGCCTGCATGTGAAAATGTGTTTTAATGTTTTTAATTATGTGCATAGTATTTATGTCCAATGAAATAAACTCATCATTTCGCGTGCCACTTATCAGTTCGCGCAATTTGTTTTACTTGTTTTCAATGCTGAATAGTACGAAAAGCTAAAAAATGTCAACTTTATTTACGGTTTTAAATCATTTCTTCCATGGAAATTTATACATAAGTAATACATGCACTAACTGAGCGATAATTCCATTACAACAAAAAAAAGAACTTTACTAATATTCTTCGGCAAAAATTTGAGCTGATAACTTCCAGCTGGAAACTAAAATAGCAAATGTTTATGGATGTATGTAGTACTACTATCAATTTATAGTATAACAGTGCAATATCAGGTTTGAATACCTACACTGTGGAGCTTAATACATTTCTGCAAAAAAGCACAACATATTTACGAGCATTAAAACAAAGCTTTCTGGAGCTATACCTAATTCAGGAAATCTTGCTCAAGGCATATTTTTTTTAAATGGCAAACACTGTGGCTCTTCAGGAGAAGTAGTTAATATATTTGCGAATATTTTTTGTGCTAATTTTGTCTCAGGCGCAGTCCTTGATTCACCAGTATACTTTGGATGCTTAACTCTAACTAAAGAAGACCTTTTGAGAAGCATCACATCTAAACCGTCCTTAAAAAGATGCGCCTAGAAGTTGTTTAAAAGTAAAAAACATGTACAAATTTAGATTCCTATTTTGATTCAAAATACGGCTCTTTACAATTATATGTGAAAAATTATATCATTTAAATTTCTACCATGAGCACTTTTCTACACTTTTCTGTTTTTCCGATAAACAGTCGATTTGTGAATGCCTAATTGTTGAGAACGTTCTCAACAGAACATCCAGTTTTGGTCTGCCAGTTCTTTTTCTAGCTTCGGCAGAACCAGTTTCTTGAAATGTTTTCACCAGCCTTTGAATTGTTGACTCATTCGGACGACTATTTCCACAAAAAAATTTTCGATAAATTGTGCTTAAAGATCAACCATTTTCAGAATAAGCTTCACTAATTTAGCGCATTGTTCTATCTTGAAAAATTATAAATGGTGGTTAAGTTTCAAGGGCCGGTGTTGATTTTGAATAAAATACAACTTTTTTAGGAAATGTTTATCATTTCTCTTTATTATGATAATATTGGTATGATTCAATTACGTATAGAATAAAATATAGACCAAATGTAGGCCGCGGCCTCGGCGGCGCACCTCCATCCGATGGTCCAAATCTTCTTTAAATTCAATTATTCAATACTGATATCTAGGTGTCATTTTTGAAAGACACTTCACATTATACACATATGAACATATATAATTGGTGCTTACACCCTTTTTGGGTGTTTGACCGAGCTCTTCCTCCTATTTGTGACCGAGCGTCTTGATGTTGTTCCACAAATGGAGGGACCTACAATTTTAAGCCGACTCCGAACGCTAAATGGTTTGTTTTATGAGGAGCTTTTTCTTGGCAGAAATACATTCTGAGATGGGACCCTGCGATTGCCTGCCGAGGGGCGACCGTTATTATAAGCAAGTTTTTCTTAATTTTGGTGTTTCACGGAGATTCGAACCTACGTTCGTTCCGAATTCCGAAAGGTAGTCACGCACCAACTCATTCGACTAGGGCGGCCGCCATTTATATTATTTCATAGTCTGAATAAATAAATAAAATAAAATAAATTTAGCATATCATATTAAGTGAACACAAAATTTTCCTATATGGAACTATTAAATTTGCAGAATCTACACCATTGCCAGTTGAATTTTATAAAGTGTCAATTGGATGTTAGAAAGTGTAAATTAGATGTTAGAATAGTCAACTGGATTTTACAAAGGCAAAATCTATGCGCTTAAAGCCGGCGCTCTAGCAACCAATACTAATATCTACATATTGTAAGTTAAGCATTTTTAGTATCATAAAATTCTTTTCTGTAGTCTCTAAACTCACTTTATGTATAAGTATAAATAAACATTTTGTAGAAAATTTTCATATACAAAATTTTTTAATTTTATGTAAATTTTTGTATTGATTTGTACATGGCTATATATGTAAATGTGCGTATTGGTACAATTTTATAAGCTTTACGCAAGTGACGAGACCAATAATTAGCTGCAAGTTCATACCCGAGGACAACTCGGCGCGTTGTTCGTTGCAGTTGCTTTTCGTTGGCGTCGGTATCAGTTAAATTTAAAGCCGGTGAGACAGGTGTTCAGATAACTGCATATGCACATAGGTAACATACATAATTTACATGAGGCTTTACTAAATCGTACAGTAAATATTTAATAGGCCAATGCAAATAAAACCATTAAGTATCTAAAATGTTTATAGTTTTTATTATGGTATTTTCAAAGTAAACTTTCTTGAAATCTGATCAAAGCATAGTGGAGTTTGCTCTTCTGCTTATTTAGCTTGGCTGTCACCCAGTTTATATCTACAACTAATACTTTATGGTATAATTTGCACGAATTGGCCAAGCCAGCAGAGCTGCTGGAATTTACAATACTTTAAATTTTCAGTTCTATTTGTATCTTTTAGTTTCTTTTGCCAATTGCTTCCCGTCTTATTAATTGTTATTTTTTTGCATTTTGTTTTGTTTGTTATGTTATCTCTGTTAGGTCAATATCTGAACCAATTTTAGTACGTTAACTGTTATCGCAAATATTGGTATTTGTTTAGGTGAAATTTTCGCATATGTGCAAGTGCGTACAATAAATGAACATACATATATAGATTTCTGTTTTAGTTAGTGAATTTGTTAAGTATTGTCAAAGAGGTTGTACCAATAGGTCCGAAAACCATTTAGCTGGGACAGAGTAGTATTAGAGAACACAGTTCTGTTGTAAATAAATTAGTTTAAGGGGACATTTGAAGACGTAGTTGGCGGCGCTTGAGCTTTCTCGAGATTCGTCTAAGGATGGTAGGCTAGGTTAAAAGTGATTAGTCTTAGAGAAGGGAGCAGGTCTCCTAGTAACTGCGACCAGAATCGATCGATTGAAACAAAGCGTTAACATATCTTCACTGATCCACGCGTCATTATGCCGAATAACGACAGTCCTAGACACAGTGAAATAATTGTGTATAGTAAAGTAGTCAGCTTGGTTTCCCACGCAAAAAAATTAGCACCAATTTATCGGCTTAGTGCTTTACGAACCATTTGCCGTTTCCCCATAATCTACGGAGAAGCTTTTTTTGCCATCCTCGGTCTAAATGAAAAGAACCCAGTTATATATGACTATCTGAATATGATGGAAGAGCACGGCGACGGACGGATTGAAACTTTTGAATATGTGTATTAACAAAGGGTAGAAGGACCTACAAAGTGATACTAAATATAAAGACTTAGTTTGGAAGGAGCCGCGGATAAACTAACTTTATTTTAATAACGGTATATTTTACTTAATGCAGTTCCTGTACATCCATGGGTTACTTCGAAAAAATGCAATAGATTTGTCTACGAAAACTTCCCACACTCACTAATCTGTAGTGACAGTGAATGCATGTTACGTTCCACTGCCCGCGCTCGGATCTCTCTCGAGGAACTCACAAAATTCTATTTACTAGGACAAAACATTATGGAATACATCATACATGTTCCAGTCGGTGGACAATTGGAAAATAATAGGTACACATCCGCGTGATATTTACACTGACACAGAATTCCACAGGCGTCAACAATTACGACGGCTCCTCGTCTAACCAGCCCTTTGAGATAGTATCTTTTTGGGCAGTTTCTCGGGGAGAGCGGTTGTTAATGGAGTGGTATTTAGTACGCAGGTGCAGCTGTGAGGCTGCTCCGCTAAGTTCCTTGGCGAAACACCATTTCATTCCAAGTACTGTGATCCTAGAAACCGAAAGTTTTGACTACTAATGAGCTTCTGTTATTTTTTTGTTCCTCGCCACAATAAATGCTCTGAAATAAATGTACTAAACACAAGCTTTTTAGTACTCTGAAGTGGCCAGTGAGAAAGCCTGGTATTACTCTGATGTCGGAATTGGTAAGGATAAGAAGAGTATTTAAAATTCTTGTTGATATTTTCAGAATGCATACATTTGCTTATCTTCTACTTTCCGAATTTCTCCCGCAGTTTTAGAATTGAAACTATTATGCATTCGGTTGATTTTTTCTTACTTCTGATTCCTGATATCTACTTCATTGCCTATCTATGCACTGCGATCAGACACCCATTTGAAGTTGAAGACAGCCCCGCATCAGCTTTCAAGGCCAAAAGCGCTGCTCCCATTTGTTGAATACCCCACTATTTGCATACTGCTTCAGTCACAGATCTATGGCATGCATCTCCGCTTGGAAAAAAGAGTTATTTTGCATGTAAAGGTAAAGCCTTCTTGGTTATGTGTATGTATATTATAATCCCTTTTACCATATCACGATTGGTGTTGAAACTATCTGTATATCAAATATGCCTGACTTTTCGGAGTTTAGATCGTTCTTTGTCCCAATGGGACCTATTTTGGGAAGAAAAGCTTAAAAATGTTTGCAAGGCTTGGAATGCGCCGGCTAATACGAAGTGTTTCCTCCTGGTCCATTGTATTGAAGGTATTAATTTCCCATTATCTGCATTTCCTGAGATAAAAAAATAAATAATTGGCATGTTTCGCCGAGCTCCTCCTCCTTTTTGTGGTGTGCGTGTTGATGTCGTTCCACAAATGGAGGGACTTACAGTTTCAAGCCGATACCGAATGGCAAAAGGTTTTTAATTGGATCTTTTTCATGGCAGAAATATACTCGGTGGTTTGCCATTGCCTGCTGAGAGGCGACCGCAATAAGAAAACACTTTTTTTTATCATTTTGCTGTTTCATGCGTGGAGATTCGAACCCATGCACTACGGAATGCTAGTCATGCACCAACGCCTGAGATTAGTTTCCTTAAAAACCACATCTAGCAGAGGCATGTTTTAAAGCGCCTCGAGATTAATAAGATTTGAATCCGGCGAGCATCGTAGGCAGTATGTTTACGAGTAAGACAATTATTATAAGGACTTGACCCAGTCATAATATTACGATCGAAATTGTGTGAGCTACTGCGATCGCCAGCTAAAATTCAAACTCCTTGCACATAAAAACTTAGAACACTTTGTCTATAATAAAGCTCTTCGCAGAACAGGAAAGAAATTACCGGAACAACAATTGGAATTCTTTATATACGGACGGATCAAAAACCAGCACTAACACCATGTTCGCTGTAGTTAATCAACAAGGATTGCTCATTTCTGGAGGGCAGTTACCTGAACACTGTTCGGTGCTCACAGCGGAAGCAATGGCCATATACAAAGCAGCGGATTTCGCGCAGTGTAATAAAGGAAAATTTCTCATTTGTACGGATAGCATGTCGCCTATTAAAGCCATACAAAACATTTTATAGTAGTAGCAAATTGGTCGAAAAAATAAGAGACCTTTGTGTTCGGAACTTAAAAAAGATCAACATTATGTGGGTACCAAGTCATAAAGGCATCCGAGGCAACGAGCGAGCCGACGAAACAGCTCGACTTATGCCAGCAACAAGCTCATTGTGTCCAGTTTATTCGGAGAATGATTTACATAGGCATATAAAAAAACATATTGACTCGATTAAACTGACAGAATGGTATACATTTAGGCATCGGTATACTGAATTCAACGAGAGGCGCAAACCATCTCTATACCCAAGCAATACACCTCGATATTTATCAAGCCAGTTCGCCAGACTCAGAATTGGACATACTAAACTCACACACCAACACCTCCTCACAGGAGGTGCCCAACAACAATGTCTATTTTGTGATAATAACGCATCAGCTGACCATCTTTTAAACGATTGTCGCACCTTAGAAAGTTTCAGGAAAAACACTTCGGATCCACCAAACATTCTGCTCTACTGGCTACTGTTTCTAACACCAATAAAACTGCTTTAAATAATTTTTTGAAAGATTGCAACTTAACTACTATGATTTAATATGATTTCCTAATAATAACACAGACTGTTCTATTTAACTATCGAGTTGCAGGCCCAGGCAGCTAGTACTCGTTCTTGTATTAGTTTTAGTATTATATATTAATTCTAATAAATAAATCAATAAAATTAGACAAAATGTTCTGGGATGCATTTCCGATATTTCTGATGTGCAAAATCTTCTCAAAATAAATCTATTTGCGTTAGGAAAAATAATTAAATTGAGAGAACTCGTATCGGGGGGAAATAATCAACACAAATTCTATAGATCTTTTACATACTTATTTACTTCATCATAAAGTCGTGTCTGACATTCAACAGGTCATAGCAATGGTAATGTATTTCATTCTTACCTACAGACGAGCAATTCAAAGTCATACGACGAACTCGCCTTAAGTGGTTCTATTTAGATTTAGAAATTACTGTTGGAAATGTTTCAGTTAGTTTTATATGCAAATATATATACTTCTATACTTCTATATCCCTATCGCAATCATTCGTTTATTAAAGCCGGCATTGATAGCACATTGTGAATGATTTTGGAAGTAAATTTAGCGAAAGATTAGAAAACTAATCAAATATTCGCTGACTACTCAAGCAATAGAAATTTACGTGTACACCAAATAAAAATGTCCGCAAATGAGTGAAATTAATAAATGCCTCATATCACACACTCATATCGCTCGTTTGCCGGAAGAACAACATAACTTAAAAAATGGAATGTTCGTGAAAAACGGCTTCATAGTTTTCAATTTCCTAATGCTTTCCTAAGTAAAAGTAAATGCAGACCTTCATCTAATGTGATGGTGCTGATAGATATCGCCATGCATTTCTTACACAACATAAAAAGAGCTGGTGATTATTTCTCATACTTATCTATAAAAAATTCTTTTTGATTAAGATATTCTTGCAGGAAATGGGTGATACGCAATTAAACTTAAAAAAATTAAAAAAAAAAAATTAAAAAAAACTATAATATAAATACTTACTTGGATAAACTAGACATATTGTGTTCTAAATAAAATTCCTATTTTTATACCCCTGCACTTATGCCCAAGGGCATTGCAGTTTTGTTTACCATATATAAAGTTTGTATGTATCAGCGTAAAGGAATCGAGAAAGATATAGGCAAATAAAGGAACTTTCAACAGACGTGCCTAGATGTTGTTTAAAAAAACATGTACAAATTTAGATTCTTTCAGGTTTCACTATTTTTATTCAAAAAACGGCTCTTAATAATTCTATGTGAAAAATTACATCATTTAAATGTCCACCATGTGCACGCCTAAACGTAAAATCAAGACGAACAGTCCATTTATTAGTGCCTAATTATTAAAGAAATGACGTCAATATATCAATGTTGAAGGTTTTACAGCAACACTTTGCGCTACAGCAGCAAGACTCTCACCGGAACGTCCAGTTTTTGGTCTACTAGTCGTTTTTCTATCTTCTATCCAGTTTCTTGAAATTTTATCAGCAACCGTTGAAATGTCGACTCATTCGGACGATTATTTTAACGAATGGCTCAGACGATATTCATCTTGAGAAACCGCTTCTGAATTGCCCGCTTAGTTTTAATTGTTGAAGGTACATTGCAATAAATTACACCCCAAAGGATTACTGAACATAGCGCGCAAAAAATTGCGTTCCTTGAGACATGGTGCGCCATTCAGCGCAAAACAAATACACTTACCAAACCCATGACATTGATGTTAGTTCACGAAATGCCAGCAAACTCAAAAGCTTTCATCCTTAACTGAAATGGCATTTTCAGCAAAATGGAATGGATGGTGATGCTACTTCTCGATAACTTTGTGAATATTTCGTATTCACCAGAAAATGTTGTATTTGTTCGTTATCATATTTTTGGTCTGATTTGTCATCGGGCTCGATCCGATTTAAACCAAAAATGTGAAGTGAACAGACGACTCGCCTTCAAAGGACGAATCTGCAAGACCTCATTAGCGAATTGCCTAAAAGGTTTATGCAAAATTCTCCCTATACGGCCATATGTAATGACGAGTTGCTTAAATCGTTGGCGTTTCAATTATTCTGAACTGACTTGCTGTCTGAATAAGTTTTCAATATTTCATAACGTTTTTCAGGTTTAAAGTGATATACATATTGCCTTCCGCGGAGGTTACGCAATTTAGGACTTCGAGCCGTACCGAAACTGTCTGTGCCAAAATATGTAAATTAAAATTAACTTGCAGTTGGACCACCCTGTACGTGAACAGCTCTATAATATGCAAAACTTGTATGTTAAATATGTGTCGGGTATTCAAATTCCAAATTGTCTATGCATTCGGGCGAAGTAAACAAATTTCAAACATTTTTATATACCGGCAATTCTTTTTGCATACAAAATATTTATAAACAAAACTGAGAAAAGGTTGTAAATTATAAAAATTACACAAGTCACGCCCAGTTTTCCGGTTATGTATACAAAATTTTTTTGTTGCTAAATTTAGACGATTTCTACTATTTTTAAGACAAAGTTCACAAACAAGAAAAATGAACGAAGCAATATTCCAAATATTGTATTTTCTTATAGGTGTATGCATAAAATGCATGCGTATATGTGCAAGTATATAATGGGTAATGCCAAAATTTTTTATAGCCATACGCCCCTACACGCAAAAGAACTAAGTGTTTGTTGGAAATTTATTTAAATTATTATATTGCAGTACAGATGCTAAACTATCCACATTTTGTGCTTATTTATAGACTATAGAAACATTCTTCCACATACAAGCAAACATTTCCATATAACTCGAAAACTCGCACAGCTATAAGTTAACTATGGACCGTAAAGGATTAAATACAGCCTTCATAAATCCATTCGGCCAACGTCCCTGGATGGCAAATTCCGGCGCAGCAGCACCTTCAGCGGGTAATAAAGGTGTGAAGGGTATTGTGGCTGGAGGCATCACTGGCGGCATTGAAATTTGTATTACCTTTCCCACCGAGTATGTGAAGACACAATTGCAGTTGGATGAAAAGGGTAAGTAAGAATGAGAGCAGCACTTACAGTACGCTTAAACAACACCTGAAAGACGAGCCGAGTAAGATTTCAAAGAAATAAAAAAAAAATATTATTGAGAACACATTCAGAAACTCTGAAAACCAGGGGTTCAAATACTTATCTGCTAAACTTATAAATACGAGAGTCGTTTAAGAAGTCCGCGGAAAAAGGTGGAAAACAGATTATTTTAGATATTTTTTTCAACATAACATCCTTTTAGTTCTATAAAGATTTCCGGTCGCGTTTGCAATTTTTTTAATCCATCTAAAAAGTAAGATTTCGAATAGTGCTTAAGATAGGCATCGGTTTGGGCGATGACTTCCTCATTCGATATCATATCAATCACCAAATCCGATGAATATGTTTGGATCTTGTAATAACTCAAATTATAAAGGGTTTTCCAATATTATTATTATTATTAGAAGGCCATTACGCACTGCGACCAGAGCTGATCTATTGTGAAAGGCCTATTTTTGTAACCCTAGAGTTTTAGGCTTTTTAAAAATTTTAGCACAATTTTAGGTTTGTTGCTCCAAAGATTGCATGGAGATACTACGATACCACCAAGATGATGAAGTCTCTGTCTGCCCAACGCAGGACATTCACAAAGCACATCTTTTGAGCTTTCTATGTCCATTTCGCAAAAGCGGCAGACATTGGTCTCAGATAGACCAATATTATTTAGATGATACTTCAGGCTGCAGTGACCTGTAAGATATCCTGTTAAAAGACGCAGATGTATTCTGCTTAGTGAGAGTAGCTTGTCAGATATTCCTTTGTTGGGACTTAGGAATAGTTTGGCTTGACGCTGACCGGCACAGTTTAGCCAGTGTGCATCTAATTTCCTTTCTTCCCATTTCCTAAGGAATTCATTAATGTGGCTTTTTGTGAGTCCACAGAAAGGCTCAGGACCAGTAAGTTGCATATTTTCGCCTTGTGCCATTTCATTTCTCTCACGTCCTTCATGTCCTGGAATCCAACGTTTATTATCAACAAGACGGCACTTCGTGCCACGAAACCATTGATCTTTTACGGGAAAAGTTTCCAGACCGTGTTCTCTCGTAGAGGTGATCACAATAGGCCACCGAGATCTTGTGATTTAACACCTAATGACTTTTTTCTTTGGAGCCATGTCAAAGAGAAGGTCTACGCAACGGCCCAGGGTCGATTTAAGACCTCAAAGATGGAATTCGTGAGGCTATCGAGGTCATAGGGCAGCCACTTTGCAATTCGGTTATGGAAAATTTCATGAAAAAGATATTGTCCTGTAAGCGTGGTCGTGGTGGTCATTTGCCTGATCTTATTTTCCAGTGTTAACGGTATACCTTCCCCTTTATAATGAAATAAACATCTGATCATTTATATTAAAAAATTGCATTTTTCTTTGAATATCAAAATAACACCTCTTATTGGAAAACCCTTCAGTTCAATGATTTGGAGATATTCACTGCTTAGTACCATCTTCGAATGGGGGATAGGTTTTATGAGAATTTTTTTGTGACACGTAATGTGGCCGGCCGTTTTCCATTTTCCACTTTCGGCAAAGGAGCTCCCGCTTAAAAAATACCTTTTCCTATCATTTGATGTTTTATGTCCATAACGACCATCGCACGTGACATCATCCGAGTGGTAGTCACGCACAACTTTACTCGGTTGCTCTTCAGTAATCCATAACAGACAGCAGGCCCGATATGGACAAGGGGACCTTCTTAGACTAATCCAAAGATAATCTCAGTTTTAATGGCTTGAACTGGGTAAGCGCAAGATATGAATTGCTTAATAACAAGACTGTCGTTCTTTTAATTATGGCAACAATTCCGTAACATGGCACACTAGGAAACTGTAACACATGGGCTGAAAAGTCCCGGGCCTGACGCGTAGTACACTAGGAAAGTATATAAAATAGAATATGGCTCTTTTCCAATAGAACCCTCAGCAGTTGCCATTCACTGTGCTATTAAAGAGCAGCGGCCTTAGAATAATTCCCTCGGATCTTAGTTACATTATATGATCTCAGATACATTTCTCACAAAGTATTGAACACCACTGGAGGGTTTGGTAGAGCGTACCAAATATATTAGTTGTATTATTTATTTAATTCGTAAAATCTGTACTTAATAGTGGATCTCACTCTCTCCTCTTCCAGGCGTTAACAAAAAGTACGAAGGCATTGCCGACTGCGTGAAGAAGACTGTAAAATCAAATGGTTTCTTTGGCCTGTATCGTGGCTTGAGTGTTCTGCTTTACGGCAGTATCCCTAAATCTGCAGCGCGGTAAGTTATACAAATTTTATTATTTTTTATTTATCTTATTAAATTTTTTCCTCTTTTTCCCAGATTTGGCGCCTTCGAGTTCTTGCGTAGCAACATGGCCGACTCCAATAATCAGCTCAGCAATTCGGGCAAACTTTTGTGTGGTCTTGGTGCTGGTGTTTGTGAAGCGATTTTGGCTGTCACACCCATGGAAACCGTCAAGGTGAAGTTCATTAACGATCAGCGTAGCGCGAACCCACAATTTCGCGGTTTCTTCCATGGCGTCAGGACGATCGTGCAGCAAGAAGGTATGTGTCGAATTTGCTTCCTATTGCTCTCCGATTGGCTTATATATTTGTACTTTTCAAGGTATTGGCGGCGTATACAAAGGTCTCACACCCACCATTCTTAAGCAAGGCTCGAATCAAGCGATACGCTTCTTCGTGATGGAATCGCTAAAGGATCTTTACAAGGGTGGCGATAAGGATAAGAATGTGCCCAAGCTGGTAGTGGGCGCATTTGGTGCGGTAGCTGGTGCTGCCTCAGTGTTCGGCAATACCCCACTCGACGTAGTGAAGACACGCATGCAGGGTCTGGAGGCAGCCAAGTACAAGAATACTGCGCATTGCGCCTTGCAAATTTGGCGTAATGAGGGTGTGACAGCCTTCTACAAGGGCACAGTGCCACGACTGGGTCGTGTCTGTTTGGATGTGGCCATTACATTTATGATCTACGATTCATTCATGGAGCTCTTTAATAAAGTTTGGAAAGCATAGACAACGAACAATTGCCAATACTTGCGACATTTGCAAAATTAAAAATATGTACTTGTAAAACAACAAAAAGTCACCCACGCCCATATTTGCGCAAATACGCCATTATACTCGTGCATAGATATGTAGTTGTAAATACATATGTACATACTCGTATGTATATGTAAGGAAAAAATTGAAAATTGTATGTATAGTAGAGACTTGATAGAGTAGTGTGAAATGTGAATTGCAACAACACTAGTTGCTTGTAGATTTGCAAGGCAAAGTGCAGAAATTACCAACTAGTCAATTGATGCAGTTAATGTACATACGAGCACATTCGAGGTTGTGTGTGTAACAAATGATATGGATGATATTAACGTACAGAACTTTGCAATTAAAAAATAGAAAGAGTTTACATACATACATACAAAGATTTAACTACAACGCATTAGAATGGAATATGAGCCAAACTTATGTGAATGAACGCAGATCAATTTAAAGAAAACGAATTTTACCATAATTTGAAATGTAGCATAAATATGTGTATCGCATTTATTGTTCCTTTGTGCGCTAATTTACATACAAACATATTTACAAAAAGCATGAAAGCACTTATACTTGGTTACTTGAAACATTCTAGTAATTTTTAGAAATCTATTTGTGTACATATGATGGTATAGTTGAATGCATTTGTATATCAAACATATATTTATATACATAGTGTAAACTTGATTGAAGACGCATTTACTTAAAAACCTGTAAAACAAATTACATAAACGTACATGTTGTTAAATGTAAAAATTGAAAATAATGAATTATTAATTAATTAAAGAACAGCATAGGTAGAAGAAGAGTATATGCTTGAGCAGAACCGAACTCCACAAATGCAGGATGATCTAAAAAATGGTTTATTTTGAACAAAACAGAAGGCTGCATATCTATTTGGTACCTGGTCACAAAGGCATTATGGGAAACGAAATAGTAGATGAGATAGCAAAAAGTGCTGCTACCATTCGAACAAGAGAACGACATACTAAAACCGCTAAATACAGTATACAATAATGGACGACTACATGAAAAAGCGAGTGGAAGCTAAGTGGACTAATCTGACCATATACAAAACAGCAAAAGTTATGTGTAGAACTAACGACAAAAAACTGACTCAATTCGCACTTACGCTCTCGCGAAAAGGCTGCAGAACTAATACGAGTATTATAGGTATAGCTGGCAGGTCAAAATCTATTGGCTGCACATGCGTACAAGATAGGGAATGCTAAAGCGGGAAAATGCAGGAAATGTAGAGAGGATGCCGAGGAAACTTTAGAACACCTTCTGTGCGTTTGCCCGGCATTATTAGAAACGTGTTTAAAATGCCTCGGAGCCCCGCTGTTTGAGGGTCTGGAGGACGTCTCAAAAGCGGATCTCCCAGCTCTGCTTAGATTCGTCAAAAGAGCTGACATCCTACATGATGTCTACTTTCAGTATTCATAAAGGTCGGTCCCCATCTGGTATCGCAAGGGACCAAAAAGTCTATGCGTGTCTTAACGCCAACCAGGCTAACCTAACCTAGCCTAACAAAACAGAATTAACAAAAATATTTTTTTTTCCGATTTACCCCATTTTTATGCCCATTTGCCGACCGCTGTAGCCGAATGCGTTGGTGCGTGACTCCCATTCGGAGTACGTAGGTTCGATCTCCGTGCGTGAAACATCAAAATGATGAAAAAGTTTTTTGTTTTTAATAGAGGTTGCCGTTCGGCAGCCAATGGCAAAACTCCAAGTCTATTTCTGCCATGAAAAAGCTCATCACAAAAAATATCTACCGTTCGGATTCGGCTTAAAAATGTAGGTCCCTCCATTTGTGGAATAACATAAAGACGCATGCCACAAATAGAAGGAGCAGATCGGTCAACCACCCAATAAGGTTGTACGCGCCAATTATATATAACTATATAAACACTTCGGCGGCCGCCGTAGCCGAATGGGTTGGTGCGTGATTACCATTCGGAATTCGCAGGAGGTCGTTGGTTCGAATCTCGGTGAAAGCAAAATTAATAAAAACATTTTTCTAATAGCGGTCGCCCCTCGGCAGGCAATGGCAAACCTCCGAGTGTATTTCTGCCATGAAAAAGCTCCTCATAAAAATATCTGCCGTTCGGAGTCGGCTTAAAACTGTAGGTCCCTCCATTTGTGGAACAACATCAAGACGCACACCACAAATAGGAGGAGGAGCTCGGCCAAACACCTAACAGAAGTGTACGCGCCAATTATTTATTTATTTTTTTTTTTTATATAAACACTTCCCAGCATTGATCTTCTTGTGATCTTCAACAAAGTCTCTCAGTAGACTCTCACAGATGACTAGAAGTAAGTTCGGAACAAACGGATCTGATATAGTTTAGCAGGATACATAAAACATTTGCTCATAAACAAGTATCCCTAGGAAGAAAACCCATTAGAGTAACAAAAGGAGCTAAATATCTACATAGGAAGCTAAATTGGGTGCTGACAGTCGCAGATAAAGTACGCAAATCAATGACGGGGTTGTACTCCTGCAGAAAGCTAATTGGGGAAAAATGGGAGTTGGAACCCAGAATAATACATTGGCTCCATACAGCGGTAGTTAGTCAGTTCTCTACTATGGAATTGTAGTAGGGGGGAATGTCCTTGAGAAGGGTGTGAAGAACGCATCTGCTCTCACAACCGATGCAATGTGAAGCACACCATCGAAAGCATTATATGCGACATTAAACCTGCTTCGGGTAGATCTGTAGGCACCACGCAGTGCGGCTTCTTACCCTCGAGGGAAGAGTGGGAACGGGATGATGAAAGACATGGCGAGTTCATTCATGGCGTCCCTCGTATAACACGGTACTTGTAAAACACGGTTTCGATATTAACAGTACAAGAATTGATATTAATATAACACGATTTTAAAAAATATGCATTTTAAATTTGTACTTTTTTTTTCCATTCAATAAGGGGAATACCCCAAATTCATTGCTATAAAAAGATATCTCATTTCGTTTTGAGAAGTGAAAGTACATATGCGTTTTGTCCTTTGTAAAGGAAGTTGATACAGTTTTCGAAATAAAAACTTCAAGGTAACTTCCTTTTTCATTTATATAGTATTTGGAACGAAATTTCAGCTATCATAAAATTTTACACCTTAAGATTTGTATTCGATACAACACGGGACACCTTGGCTTTATTTATATTATTTCAAGGTTTCGTATAACACGGTTTCGATATAACACAAGACAAGGTATCGATACTACACGGTATACCTTGTTCCGTATAACACGGTTTCGATATAGCACGGTACGAATTAACCGTGTTATACGAGGGACGCCTGTATACACAGATGGCTAAAAGCTTGAGCGCAGGGTGGGCGGTTTTGTACATTCTGATTATCTGAGAATCTCCTTCAGTTTCTGGTTCCCCGACTACTGTAGTGTCATTCAGTGCGCGCAAAAGCAAAGACGTAAACTCAAACGATTGGTAGTGATAGCAAAACTTTTGTTCATCGTGAAAAAACCAAGAGTCTAATTCTCGGTACACCATAAAGACCTCAAAACACGGTGGGCGTAACTTTAAAGTTTGGGAATAATTTTCTTAGAAAGGGGTTAGCCCAGTAGGGAGATTAAATGGCAATATGGATAAGTTTGCTTATCTTGATGTTCTCAAAGATACGATGGAACTATATTCCTTCGGGTCCAAACTACTAAACTGGTTATTCAGTCATGATAACAACCCCAAGCATACAGCAAAAGTATTGAAAAATTGGTTTTCCACAAAAAAAATTGCAGTTCTAGATTGGCCAGTACAAAACCCGGACCTTAACTCCATTGAAAATCTGTGGAACGATCTTAAAGTTAAGGTTGGGGGAAAAAAAAATGGATTCCAATCCAGTGCTTGACGACAGATTTCATTTGCATCGCTGTGAAGAGTATGCCCAATCTACCTTCACTTTCGCAGTTTTATCAAGTCAGCTACTGGCTGAATTTTGCACCTCTCGTATAGATCGTCGTTACTTATGATGTTGGGCCACCAGATCTTCAATATCCTGCGTAAACATCTGTTCACACACATTTGAATTATGTTTTCAATCCAATTGTTTGTGAGTCAGGTTTCCGATCCATACAAGAGTACTGGTTGTACATTTGACTTAAAAATCCGTAATTTTGTGTGTGCGCTAAGGATGCTCGACCACCAAATAGATCGAAGCGGAACGGGCGGCGGCTCATGGACCGAATTTTCATGGCTTTCGTTTGATTTATTTTTTTAGTTCTGCATTCAATGAGATCGCCAATGTTGTTCTGCATGACGGTGTGTTTGACGTAGAGAAGACATAAGAGGTGTGTTAAAAAAATTAAGTGAATTTTCAAATTCCGCGGACTACGTACATTCGACTTTGGATTATTAATATATTATTTTTTTATGTTGGTACCCTCGTCTCGAAGATATGTTCACGGTTTTAGCAATACGTCATATTTAGCTTGTTTGTGAGAGGCATAAATAAAACATATGTTTTGCGTGTTCGGCAATTTTTTTCTACTATCAAAAAAAGTGGATCAAAGAAGTTGCATCACATTTTGTGCACAAAATGGAATTAACAAAAACACTTGAAATGTTGACAGTGGCGTACGGTGGGAGTACTCTGAGTAAAAAAAAATGATCACAAGTGGTACAAGCTCTGGACGCCCTGGAAAGTGAAGAAAATTGTTATGGAGAATCGTCGGCATATCGGTTGGCTCTTGTTATGCAATCTTTTCGGAAGTTTTGGGCATGAAGCGTGTGGCTGTGAAGTTCGTTTCAAAACTGCTGAAATTTTACCAAAAACAACGACGCATGAGCATCGCTCAGGAATTGTTGAATGACGTCAACGATGATCCAGATTTGCCTAAAAGGGTCATAACTGGTGACGAATCATTGGTATATGGTTATGACATCGAAAACAAACCCCAATCGTCCCAATGGAATAGTCCAGGAGAGACAAGAACAAAAAAAAAAAAAACACGCCAAGTTCGATCAAATGTTAAGTTTGTTGTCTTTGATTACCATGGTCTAGTGCATCAGGAGCTCTACCACAAGGTTGTACAGTAAATAAAAAATAGTTTAAAAAAACTAAAAAACACGCTTTTATTGCCAATCGAACTAAAAAGTATAAAATAAATTTTAATGACAAAGAGACCTATAATGAAGTAATAGCACTTGAACGATCAGTCATAGTCAACTACCTCAGAACAGAATTATAACAAAAATTAAGATATAAATAGATTAATTCAAATTAGAGTTAAAAGCGTGGGATGCTTGATATAGTAAATATTACAATCATTCTACTGGCAACTACCTGTGTACAGAAGGTTATGAAAGTGAAGCAAAATGCATCCCACGCTTTTAACTCTAATTTGAATTATTCTATTTGTATCTTAATTTTTGTTATAATTCTGTTCTGAGGCAGTTGACTATGACTGATCGTTCAAGTGCTATTACTTCATTATAGGTCTCTTTGTCATTAAAATTTATTTTATACTTTTTAGTTCGATTGGCAATAAAAGCGTGTTTTTTAGTTTTTTTAAACTATTTTTTTATTTTCTACTTTTTAGTTCGATTAGCAAAAAAGCGTGTTTTTTAGTTTTTTTTTTAAACTATTTTTTATTATGAATGAAAATTATTGTTATCATTGCAGTCAGTGAATTAATGATTCGATATATTCGTGTTATATAATATTTAATTCCTTTCTTATCGAGTGTGAGTCTAAAGCTATGCAGTTATCGGCCGTGATAAAGAAGTAATCGGGATGAAGAACTTATTTCGTGGAGGGAGCCTGAGAAACGGCTACCCCACTCCATTGGCCAGTTTTTTTTCGATTTTCGTGGTGTGGTGCACTATGAATTCCTTCCACCTGGCCAAACTGTTAATAAAGAATATTATTTGAGCGTTATACGTCGTTTACGTGAAGCAATTCATCTAAAAAGACCAGAATTATGGGTCAACAACTCTTGGTTTTTGCATCACGATAATGCACCGTCTCACACTGCACTCGTTCTTCGTGACCATTTCGCCAAAAATTCCACGCATATCGTTCCGCAACCACCGTATTCGCCTGATTTGGCTCCGTGTGACTTCTGGCTATTCCCAAAACTCAAGAGGCCACTCCTGGGAACGCATTTCGAGTCGATTGAGGAGATAGAAGCTGAATCTAAGAAGGTGCTGATGGCTATACCGGAAATGGACTATTTGGCATGTTTCGGGGATTGGAAAAATCGTTGGCATAGGTGTATTTTATCGAGAGGGGATTATTTTGAAGGGGATAAAATTGGTTTACAAGAATAAATAAAGATTTTTCATTTTACAACCAAATTTACCTTACTTTTTGGCCACAGATAAAAAAAGAAAATATTAATCCTAGCAATCCTAATAAGGATAATGGAAAACTTTTATCAAATTATTGCATTGTCATCGGTCCTTGATAGGTGTGCAAAATTTCAAGTCGATCAGATTTTTAGAAGCCAGTGAAAATTAAGCTCAAAGATTCCGTTACATGCATACATACATACATACATACATACAACCCGACCTAATAAAAGTGTGTCAAAAAGGAGTATTACTTTGAAGTTATGCGTCATTTGCGTGAAGCAATACAAAAATATTGTGGAAAAAATGCATTGCTTTTGTATCATGATAATGCAGCTGCTCACTCATCTTTGCTTCTGAGAGATTATTTGGCCAAAAACAACGCTGTTATCATGCCTCAGCCACCGTATTCACCAGATTTGGCCCCCAGTGACTTTTTCCTGTTCCCAAGATTGAAGATACCCATGAAAGAACGGCGTTTTGCGACGATTGAGAAGATAAAAACCGAATTGCTGAGAGAGCTCTAGGACATACCAAAACGTGCATATCAGAACTGCTTCGAGGATTGGAAAAAACGCTGACACAAGTGTATTATATCTGAGGATTACTTTGAAGGAGGTAAAGGGCTACTTTGAAGGAGGTAAAATAGAAATTGATTGATGAATAAATAAATATTTTTTGAGAATTCAAAGGAGACCATAGACAGCCTTGCCGTACGCCACCCCTGGTCGGAATGCTTTCCGACAGATTGCCATTGTGAAAAATCCTGCATTTTAAGTTGTTGTAATGCCAGCGTACGAGAGATATTATCTAGTTTCGCCGGATCCTTCGAGCATGTAACGCGTCGAATATGTTGACTGTCACTCAAGATCTATAAAAATGATTTTAAAGTTCATCACCCCAACCGATGGAATACCCTCTACAATATTTATGATATTTCAAATCTCGCAAGAAAATCAACAGCGATGCATTACGTAGTAGTTAACATGAAATTTTTATTTATAACATAAAAATTTTTATAACAGCAACTTAATAAACAATGATTGGTGTATATAAAATCAAAATATTTAAAAAATAAATATTACTGTATATGTGTAATCGCGCACCCCCCGCTACCATAGAAATGCGCTCTTTTGATTTCTCGCCACTTGTTGATTTATGAGTTTGTTCGCCTTAATAAATACATGCGTACAAATGTATGTATGCATGTACACACGTAATAAACATCTGTTTAAATAGTTTTACAAACTATTGCTTTTATTCACTACATATTGCGTCAAATAACTTTCACTTCCCTAAATGCCACTGACCACCAGACTAAGCTAACGCAGCCTCTGCGCATCTACCGTATAACATTCAACGGTATTGTGGAATATTTATTCGAGAGTATACGTGCCAGTTTCTCTTCAAGCGCACGTCCCAACTCATGCCATGTGCACTTGCCGATGAGTGCCACCTCTTCCAACGGCGGTCGGAAGACTACCAACACATTCAGACAAATACCATCGGTGGTGTGTGGCATCGGTGAGGGACAGTGTTCTACGCTGAGTATGCCATGCGGTCGATGCTGTGGCAACTCCGCGCCGAATAGTTCGATCATAAATTTGCGTAGCGTCGAGTGAAGGCTACGCTGAGGATGCACCTCGACTGTGGGGAAGTGATGCACATTCTTTTCACTAACAAGCACATTTAAAGAATTGGTAGCGCGTTTGCGTATTACTGCCACAACGCGCAAGTAGTTTTTGTGGTGTGAGTATCTGGTTGGCAAAACATCTGGATGATAAATTAGCGCTTGTGGTGTAGAGGCCCGCTCATTATACGAGCGACCAATATCAATTAGATTTAGAATGTCATTGGCGCGCAATGGCAATTCGGAGAGCCTAGATATCCATTTTGCTTGTAATGATTCGTTATCTGCTTGTGCGGGTGTTTTCAGTGTGCCACCAGTTACACGGCCAGTGAGCACAAAGCGGAACCAAGAGCCGCCCGCCACTTCGATGGCCAGAAGTGTAGTGATGTTCACGTTTAGACCGGTCTCTTCATATACCTCACGCACTGCGGCCTCGCAGATGGTTTCACCGTTCTCCATGCGTCCAGCTGGGAGATACCACTTGCCTAGAACAAAAAGTAGGGAAAAGAAAACATTTCAAAATATGCCAACTGCTCTGATTTATTGGTATACTTTTAACTTACCAGCACACGATTGCTTAGCCTCTTGCATCATTAGAACCTCGTCCCTCTCATTGAACAATACACAGGCTACAATGTATGTCACAGATTTACCCAGCACAGGTACATAGTCGGCTGCAGCGCTTGGTTGTATGCCTTGAGCCTCGGCGGTTGCATTTTGCTCCTCGAGTGAGAAATCGCATAGCTCCTGTGTTATATCACCAAGATCTTGTGCAGCGAGTATGCCAAGCAGCTTTTGCTCTATAGCATCTGCGGCATTTTGGGAGTTGGTCTGAGGCATTTCGAAGCGCAGGCGGAAGCACCCTCACACTCAGTTGAATGACAGGCTTAGTGGTTTCGCTGGATGAAATAAATCGTAAGAAGAAAATATTATATTTATTTAAACATAAATTTATATGTACATATGTCAATGTGCGAAGAACGGACATGACTTCAAGCGTACCAAAAAACACTACTATTAATCCGATTTGTAGTGTACCATTTGGATTCTCATGAACCAAACGAGTTCTATAATAGCTGTGTATTTAAAAAAAATACAATTGCAACAAATCTAACTCCATTCGATACTCAAAGGAATATAAATAAGTTTTAAAATTATGCCAAAGACATTCCAAATAATAATGATAACCTATTGTATGATCAAAAGAAAAATAAGTTTTAAGCTCCTAGATAAATACAAATGTATGTTAGGATAATGCTAAATAATCTAATTTTATCATAACTTTGTAAACTCCTATGTTAAAATGATTTTGGGCAATAAATGAAATGAAAGGTTCGAAAGCGAAAGCAACAGCGCGTGCTTGGTATGAAAAACTGGGACAACTTCGTTGAGGGAGGTAATAGACACTAATTCTCCACTTCATCATAAACCGAAAAACGTTTGTAAGGCTATATAAGAATAAGTAGACTATTGGAGTACCTCACCAAGGTCGATACATTACAAGATTGTGAGAGTAACTTCGGTTGACACGTAATAGAGGCTTCGGCAGCAGAATTTTGCCCGTTTACTTCATCCGTATTCGCACGCTCGTGAAATCAGCCGTTGTTCAGACGGCAACGGAGTAACATGGAAGGGGACTGTGTTGATGCATCATAATACAATATCACTTATAAAATATCACCTCTTTCCTAAACAAACCGCTGTCATAATCCCGGTGACGTCAGTAAACCAGCTGATTGCTTCAAAATCGCTGAGAGCCGTTTAACGGCCAGATGTTGGCCGCAACAATGTACACTGAACGTCGTGGTACCTGATATAAAAAGTGTGTCACATCTCGAAATCAACAATCACAAAAAGCAATGAGTGTGGCATGCGAACTGTTGACCGACACTTAAATTACGAAAGGAAAATATTTTTAATCAGCTAAATAAAGACAACAGCAAATTCTATAGAGAAGATTGAGTAACTGAGCCACGAGTCAAGAGCGCAGTGAACAAAAATAGCGCAAAGCAGCTTTAGATAAAGCGACTTCCAAATTCGTGACGTCTTCGTAAATTTGCAATTGAGCATTTACTGTTTCTACGAATCCTTTACATTATATCCATTTGCACTCTATTTTCTATTGGTTGGGCTGTATAGAATTATTTGTTTGCGATCTGAGGTATTTAAAAGAAATCGTGGACCAAGCTGATTCAATTGCTTGAACTAATAAAATTTTATCTTCAAATTATTTTTAATTCTTCCAAGTTATAATGGTTACTAGAATAGTTAATAAATTATATATTGGGTTGGAGAATAAGTTCATAGCGTTTCTATATTTTTTTATTTAACAACGATTTGTTTGCTGTTTGGCAAAGGGTAAGTTTTCAGTCGATAGAACTCTTTCTATTCTACAAAATTAAGCTGATTGTATTTTTAAGTTATTTAACTTTTGACGTGATAACGTCTTATAATTCGATTTAACAGGCTGCACGCACGAAAAAATGTGTCGTTACCTTGCTCATTAGTGTTACCTTGCTCATTGCCGTTACCTTGCTCATTTGTCGTTACCTTGCTTATTGTCGTTACCTTAAATGAACTGCAAGCGAAAGCGCGGAACGAACGACAAAGCAAACAAAGCAAACGAAAGGCAACGTTCGACATCTTGCTCTCTCCTACTTAAGTGAGCGTATATACAGTGCACTCGGGAAAACGTCAACACTAGTTTACGTCAACATCCCAAAACGTCAACCCTCAATTTTTTACATTGTCTACTCTAAAACGTCAACCAAACCACAAAGCTCTAAAACGTCAACTTTAAATAAATCAAAATTTTGAATTAAGCAACAGTTAAAATACACAGTTTTGATCACACACACACATTTATTTCATGAAATTAGTTCAGAATTCGGGTATTCCCCTTATATTTAAGTACATACATATTTATGTATATAGAATAGAAAAAAAATTCCATCTCAATGTGTTGTCTTTTTATATTCAGTTGATTTTTCGTTCTCGTAAGTGCCACATTACCAAAATGTGTTCAAAACAACCGAAAGTGCTTAAATTACAAGAAAAGGTAAATATTTTGGATTTATTAGAAAAGGGTGCAAGTGCGGTAGCTTTGGCAAAACAATATGGTATCTCAAAATCAACAATTAGCAAGATAAAAATGAAAAAAAATAAAATTTTTGACTGCGTCAATAATACGCTTTCCGGCCAGAGAAAAAGAAAGACATTAAGAGCATCAGAGTTGCCGAAAATGGAAAAGCGCCTGTATCAATGGTTTGTAAAGCAGAGAGAAAAGCATTGTCCGGTTAATGCATTAGCGCTCAAACAAAAGGCTAAAGAGATTCATCTAAAAATAAAAGAAAAGGAATGTTCTTTTAACGCAAGTGATGGATGGTTGCAAGGTTTTAAAAAAAGATATGGAGTTCGCCTGCTTAAAATAACTGGAGAAAAACTATCTTCACAGCCTTTGCTGGTCGAACCATTTAAAATCAAACTTAAACAAAAAATTGAAGAAATGGGTCTTTGCCATGATCAATTGTACAATGCTGATGAGTCTGGCTTATTTTGGAAAATTTTGCCAGAAAAGTCTGAAAAGAAAAAACTGCTCCGGGCGTAAAGACAGAAAAACAACGCGTTACTTTTTTATGTTGTGCTAATGCTTCCGGAAATCATAAGCTTAGATTGTTGGTGATTGGGAAGGCAAAAAATCCACGCATTTTCAAAAATTTTAACTGCCCAACTGAGTACAAGAGTTCCAAGTCCTCATCGATGACATCAGCTATTTTCTACGATTGGTTTCACAAATCCTTTGTGCCACAGGTTAATATTTGTTCTGCTACAGAAAAATATCGCTTTTAATAGCTAAGATTTTCTAATTTTAGGTAACAGATTTTCTTTTAAAAAAGACAATAAAACCAAACGAAGATGTCGAAATATTTAACCGGGCTTTGGATTGGGCTCAATGCGAGAATGTTGAGCAAAATGACCTAAATGTATTAAGACGTTTACGAGAGAAAGCTCTCTTCCAAGTATTGGAAAGGAAAAAACAACAGAAAAAAATAACCGATTTTTTTTAGATGCATAAGTATGTATGTGAAATGTGATCTCTTTTGAAATGCGTTCCTTTAGTTTTAGTTAGGCTGAAAGCCTTTTTTGTTCTTTTTTTGTATTTGTTTATGTTTAGTTTAAGGTTATAGTCAATAAAAACGTTTAAAGCACACTATCAATATGTTTTTTATTCCAAGTTTCTACATTCATAAACGTCAACAATTTATTAAACGTCAACACTCGTGGTTTTAATTAGTTGACGTTTTCCCGAGCGCACTGTATGTATGTATATGCGCAAATGTACATATATAAACTCACGTATTTGTATTTGCATATGCCTTCTTACTGATTATTATTAATTTGATTTACTTGAAGAATTTAAAATAAAACCAAGTTTGTTAATAATACCTGTTGTTTTAATGTTATTATTATTAATTTTTTATTATATATGAAGGAAAAAATGTATGGTAATATTTACCATATACCTTATAAGATATGTTGTATACTAATATATGTATATAAACATGCATATACATATACAATTTCGCGCAATTTTCAAAAAGAATAAATCTATATGTAAAGATGCATACAAATCATATGGACATATCAAATATACGAATCTATTCCGTACGCAAGCAAATGTAAGCTAATGTGCTTGAACTGCAAGCGAGAGCGCGGAACGAACGACAAAGAGTACAATCGGTCCTCGCGTTCGGCAACGTTCGACATCTGGCTCTGTCCTACTTGAGTGAGCATATATATGTATGTATATGTATGTATATGCGCATTTGTATATAAATTCACATACTTGTATTTGCATATGCCTTCTTCCTGTGTGCATGGTAATGAACCAATTCTCTGTTGAGAATAAACGATGATAGGAAAAATAGGAAATGAAAGGGAGTGTTTCAAGTGTAATGTGTCTTGAGAAAGTCAAATCGCTGATGTTGCCTCTTCGTGTTGTTGACTTATTAACGTCTGATGCACAATCGAAATTGAAGATATCTTTCATGAATTTGATAAATGTTTCGTCATTCCATTGCAATTCCATTTACCTCCTCCTCTATTTCCAAACAAAATATCTATCAAACAAATAAAATTAAAATTTTGTTTTGAAAATTGCAACCATTCCATCAATATTTTCTTATGACGTTGTCACGATAAACTATCGTCAGTAAACCGACTTTACAGACAACCTCTTTTTATTAGTTTTGAGGCTCAGAAATGGAATACCCAGGAAGAAAAAATTAACATCTCAACAGGTCAAAAAGCTCCCGAAGTAAGAAATTTGCGACGTGTAGGCAGCAGCACGAAAATGATTTGCAAAGTTCAAAAATGGCGACTTTGACGTTGATGACACGTCCCGTCTCGGAAGGTCTTCTGAATACGTCTCAAATCTTTTTTGAAGGAGAACGGTCGCCAAACCAGTCGTGAATTGGCGGAAAAAATTAACTGCGATTATAAAACGATTCTCAATCACCTTTATTCAATGGGATTTACCGAAAAATTAGAAGCCTGGGTGTCTCATGAGCTCAACGAAAAAAACTAAGAAAAACATCTTCAAATCGCTTCTTGCGGTCATAAACAACGTCTTTTATACCGAAAAGGAAAAATGGTGCCTATACATCAATATGAAGCAAAGAAATGAGTGGGTGACTCCAGAAGATACGCCAGAGCCGAGAGTCAAGCCGGATCTTCATACAAAGTAGATTATGATATGTGTTTGGTGGGACTGAGAGGGAATGGTGCACTGGAAAATGCTCGAAAAGAATGCCATGGTCAACGAGGAGCTCTACATTTCCCAGCTACACCGCGTAAATGAGGCCATTCGACTGAAAAGATCTCATCGCCAAATCACACTCCTTCACGACAACGCCAGGCTCCATGTTGCACAAGTCGTTAAAGTCGCACTCCAAAAACTCGAATGGGAGGTCCTTCAGCAACCGTCGTATTCTCTGAACCTTGTACCGACCGATTATTATCTTTTCTGCTCTCTGTCAAACCATATGAAAGGCGTCACCTTCGATAACAAAGAGGTCCTTAAAAACTGGTTCAACAACTTCTTTGACAGCAGACCAAGCGATTTTTGGCGGAACGGCACCAACAAATCGGTCGAGAGGTGGGAAAAGGTTGTAAACAGCAACGGCGGATTTATAATTGATTAACTTATTCATATAACTATTGTTTTTTGTTTAAATAAAAGTCTTCGGCAAAAACACTACGAACTTATTCCTCAATATGTACAACAAATCTCTAGCGAGAGTACCAATACTAATCTTCATAGCCGCGCACGCACGGGGGAAGTTTGTACAGCTCACGCGTCGTGTTCCAAGAAACGAAGATATTAAAAAATTAGATTTCAACTTACTACTCTACCCTAAGGAAAAAGTAAAAATACATTTTCTAACACGCCTTTATAGACATATAGGCATAAATGACACGGCAAAGGAAACCAATTAGAAACCCCAACCCCAGTATTTTTTCTCTTGGACGAACTAAATATGCCAATGTATTCGTAAAGTTCTACAGCTCATCGTTCCATATCTTGCAGTATTCATCGCGTACAGTAAATTTTGCTCCTTTGAATGGCGGTTTCACTCCATGTTTTCTTTCATTCTTGGTTTTACAATCAAATAGGCTGAGGAACTTGTAAATAATGGTTTTTGTGCATTCAAGGAGGTCCAAAGTAGCACTTGTTGGTGAGACAAATTCTTTATTCATTTCGGAGACTGACTAGACCAAATGCTCTACCTCATCAAAATTATAACTTTCCAATAGTGCCATGGGTAACAGGAAATACCTCCCATTCTTGGCCAGACGCGTGTGCTTTGCTTCTTTATCCAGTTTATAGACATCTAAGCTAGTAAAGAGGTGATAAACTGGCACTATTTTGTAGCCTTAGTTGGTCCACGTCTAGAATGCTATCAAATGTGTAACATACATCCAAAACGGGGTATAGAGTGGAGTACATTGTAGAGCCCCCGAAAATCAAAGTTTTTACTACCATATCTGGACGAGGAATGCTGCTGGAGTGACAGTCCTTGGCCGGATATAAATCCAGTTGATTCCGGTAACGTAGAACCGACTGTCATGGGAACGATATACACTGAATGGATCCATTTACTGTGACAGAATGTCGGCTATGTGTATTTTCAAATCTATCCAGCTCACGTAAATCTTAGTATTTTTCCGAAATATTTTGAAAGAAGCATTAAAGTATAATAAATTTTATAATTACGGCAGAAAAACTGCATCTTTTTTGTTAAAGCACTCTATTTTACATATATATATATATTATTATACATATATATATACATATATATATAAATTATATATATATATATACATATTATATATTAAAGTTTCAAAAACATTGAATAACTTTGTGTGTCTGCTAACCGTCTAAAAACTAGTCTCGATCGAATTTGGATAAAATTAAAAAAAAAAATGTATATATTTACATAATACTAATATAATATTGAGTCTCATAATTTTAAGTTCTGCAGATGACATTCACACACTGAATTGGGTTTTAAGTCTCATATTTAAAAACTCTAATTATTGATGTTTATCGCAAGCTTAGAAATACCAATTCGTAATACAGAGTGGGCGATGGCAACGAAGATGACATACTTCGCCAAATTTTGAGCGCAACACACACTCCATACGAAAATTAATAAACGAGTATAACACGAACCGGTAAAGAAAGAACAGGTAAAGCAATATAAGAGGGCCAATTAAGGAAGCTAAGACTCTTGAATGTTATGTAGATGGATGAACAAAAAGAAAACTGGAAAACTGAAATAGAAATATTCCATTAATTACAAGGTACCATGCGCGCCCATAAGTATCTACATAAATAAAGGGTTGGCCACAGATTGATTTCTTTATTAGAGAAAATAAAACTTCCGATAAATTGTGAACTGTATTTTCATTGATTTCCTATGGCTTCGACTCTTATTTCAACAATACGAATAGCAAACATAATTGCTATTAACTCGAAATTCGGCACGTGGGGTGTATTAAGCCACAACGCACAAATCTTGCCACACAAAAAAACTTTTTTTTTCAATTTGATGCTCACTTGACCAATCGAACTATAGTCAGAAGGGGTTTAACCTACTGCTCTAACAAGGGTTAGTTTACTAGGCTGGTAGCCCTTAATTGAGAAAAATTCAACGAATCATTCCGGTGCATAGAACCGGCTGTCAAGGGAATGTATGACACAACTACCTCTTCACATGCTCCCTTAAACCTTCTCACCGCACACCCCTTTCCCTCTGGTCACAGCCTTTTCAAATAGACTGCCGTTTTCTTCTACCCCCTTTGATGGTTCTCCTATCCTATGATGAGATAGACGATGACTATTGATGACCGCACTGTGCTTGGCAGGGTTTTTTGAGCGGCTCCAACAACAACAACGGTAGTCACTCATAAACTCACTGGGCTATAGCGACCCTCTTTAACTTAATGGAGGGGTATAATTCTTCGGCTTGTAACGAGTTTTAATTGCCTTTCTGAAATAGAAATTACTTTTGAAAACAAGTTCATGAGAATCAAAGAGGTAAAGAAGTAAGATTATTTTTACAAAGGTATGCGACACCACCGATGTCATGTTAAGTGTTTGAAACGTTTCTGGATTGTCAGCCTAACATCAGTCTTTAGCGGTAACCCCGAAAATAAAAAAGGACTCCGCTATCAAATTGCAGCTTTCATGCGAGTACGACATTGCACGTCAGCCTGCTGAAACCAAAGACCAACCAAGTTCACACCTCAAATTTCAAGTCTTAAAAAGGCGGTTATTAGGGCTCTGTAACTGTTATTTGCAGGCCGCTCTATTATCTTACCAACTTTTAAGATCTTCTTTCAGGTTAGAAGCAATCAGAAAATGAAAAAACAGTTAATTTGCAACAGAAGCGATGCGTCCTTTTTCTTGCCACTACAAAATCCAGTCTAAATTATCCATCTACAAATGTATTGGTTTATCGTGTTTTTTTGATCCCACATATGCCAATTTTTTTAGTTAAAATCGGCGGCTCCGAGCTGAAAATACGCCTCAACTCAAACTTGCTTTTTTTCTATAGACGCACAATGTTGGCAACATTTGAAATTAATTTTAAAGTAATCAATATTTGCAAACGTTTTTCAAGCGTAAAACAAACCATTTCGTACCACAAAGTTATGGTACTGAATATCTGCCTTTTTTCAGCGCGAAATAGCTAACAGTGGAAAAACAACATTTGAATTAAAAATAAACCAGCTGATGGATTACCCTTTCTACGGCAAAGCAGATAGGAGTGATGACCACAATAAAGCAGTAAAGATCAACATCAAGAGCAACAACAAACGCGTAAGGCAGGTTTAATTCGGCTCTGACCGTAATTTATATACCCGCGCATATTTTAGTAAAATTTAATTTGAGCTCTCATGGACAATGAGAGTTATAGCTTGTAACTTCAGACAGATGGACCGAAATTTAAAGTTAACTTATAAATAGTGAGCGTGGTTTTTAGGGGTAATTGTGGTGCATTTGACTTTGGGACATATTTGACTGCGATCAGTTTGAAGTCAAATCGGTACAAGTAATAAAAATGAAATGAAATTCTTGACTTCATGCAGTGTTATGTAATTTTACAATTGATGCGTAAATTTTGGCAAAGCTGCACCGTCTTTTCTCCTTTTGCGGCAGTTTCTGTTATTTTGTCACAGTGGTACGTAAAGAATTTGTGAAGATAAGAAAATTGAATTGCGTAAATACGATCCGTTATTATTATATGTATATCTTCTTTTTATTCTGATCCTCAATCTCTCTTGGGACATAGATTAACGACCACACCTACGCGCCATCTTTTGCGCTTCTTGGCAATGCACTTTAATTCGTTCCAGCTCTTTCCGCTGCTTCTAGCTTCCCTTTCGACTGGTCGCCTTACTTGCGAACAGCATTCGCAAGAGGATTCCACTTCAGTGCCTTTCAGAAAATGCATTTTTCGTCTTTGCGTGGAGTATGGCCACTCCATCTCCATTTGGCGTTTTATGAGCACTTTGACTGACTCCATTTGCGACTTTTTAGCAAATCAGAATTCGCTATCGTGTCTAGCCAGAAATGTTCTTCAGGCAGTGATTTGAGAAAATTTGGAGGCTCGAATTTGATGGATTTGGTCACTTTCCATGTGCAGCATCCGTAAAGAAAAACCGATACCACGTTGGATTTGAAAGACCTTAATTTTTATGAGAGTTAAGGTTCTTTTCGGCCGCCGTAGCCGAATGGGTTGGTGCGTGATTACCATTCGGAATTCACAGAGAGGTCGTTGGTTCGAATCTCGGTGAAAGCAAAATTAATAAAAACATTTTTCTAATAGCGGTCGCCCCTCGGCAGGCAATGGCAAACCTCCGAGTGTATTTCTGCCATGAAAAAGCTCCTCATAAAAATATCTGCCGTTCGGAGTCGGCTTGAAACTGTAGGTCCCTCCATTTTGTGGAACAACATCAAGACGCACACCACAAATAAGAGGAGGAGCTCGGCCAAACACCTAACAGAAGTGTACACGCCAATTATTTATTTTTTTAAGGTTCTTTTTGTGCCAAACAGAAGAGATCATTTCAAATGCGGTTCTTGCCTTGCCAATGCGAGATTTGGTATCTTTATCCGTACCACCTTGTTCCCAAGGTATGTTAGTTGTTAACACGTTCCACTGGAGCACCCGTTACAGTTACTTTTGAATTGCTAGACATATATTGTAATAGGACTATGAATAAGTTCGTTTCGGTTTTACAACAGATGGCGTAACTTGATTATTATTCCATCGATCCACATTTCCAAACATTCATTGGAGAGCTACTGTCGTAAGGTACAAACGTCAGTATAAGTTTTTTATTTGAAGCGTAAACAACAATATTTTTACCACACTTGAAAATGTCGAATTTCGTGCCAAATAATGTGTTTTTGCGGGGAATTCTTCTTCATTATTTTAATATGAAGAAAAAAGCAGCCGAAAGTCATCGTATCTTGGTGGAAGTTTATGGTGAGCATGCTCTATCTGAGCGAACGTGCCAGAAGTGGTTTGCACGCTTTAAAAGTGGTGATTTTGGCTTGGAAGACGAAGAACGCGAGGGTGCGCCGCCAAAGTTCATGGATACCGAATTGGAGGAATTGCTCGATCAAGATCCGGCTCAAACGCAAGAAGAGGTTGCAAAAACTTTGGGAGTTGATCAATCAACCATTTCCAAACGTTTAAAAGCCATGGGAATGATCCGAAAGGTAGGCCATTGGGTGCCGTATGAATTGAAGCCAAGAGACGTTGAACGCCGTTTTATGGCATGCGAACAACTGCTTCAACGGCACAAAAGAAAGGGTTTTTTGCATCGAATTGTGACTGGCGATGAAAAGTGGGTCCATTACGACAATCCAAAACGTCAGGCAACGTATGGATACCCTGGCCATGCTTCAACATCGACGTCGGCGCAGAATATTCATGGCCTGAAGGTTATGCTGTGTATCTGGTGGGACCAGCTGGGTGTTGTGTATTATGAGCTACTGAAACCGAATGAAACGATTACGGGGGATGTCTACCGACGACAATTGATGCGTTTGAGCCGAGCACTGCGAGAAAAACGGCCGCAATACGCCGATAGACACGACAAAGTTATTTTGCAACATGACAATGCTCGGCCACATGTTGCACAAGTGGTCAAAACATACTTAGAAACGCTCAAATGGGATGTCCTACCCCACCCGCCGTATAGTCCAGACCTTGCGCCATCCGATTACTATCTCTTCCGATCGATGCAACATGGCCTGGCTGACCAGCACTTCCGTAATTACGATGAAGTCAAAAAATGGATCGATTCGTGGATTGCGGCAAAACCGACCGAATTTTTCACAAAGGGAATCCGTGAATTGCCAGAAAGATGGGAAAAAGTAGTAGTAAGCGATGGACAATATTTTGAATATTAAATTTGTAACCATTTTACGTCAATAAAGTTTCAAATTTCGAAAAAAAACCGCACGAACTTATTAATAGTCCTATTATATGGTGTTAAAAAGAGTGTAAAATATTGAAGGAGGAATAGTAAGGGACGGTTCAACTCAAACAATTTCAGAAAACACCAGCTCACAGTTATATTGTATTGCAGTCGAGACAGCTGATTTGGAGATTCATAAATTAGCAGGTTATGAAAAGTTTGCTGTGTGAGACTATGTTCTAGTCAAATTCGAAGCGTACTAAAGGAACACCGTTTTTGATGCAGGTGAAATAGCAACTGAACTTTTAGCATAAGATTTTTTCGAAAAACATCTCCATCGAGTTGGGTATTTGTTCAACCAAAAATAGACTATGTGTAACTATGTGTAGCGAAATAGAGTACATTTAATCAGAAAGGAATACAACCCCTATTTACAGCTGTAGAAGTCGAGTGTTTGTCTCCTAAAGCCTGGAGTGCTCTTCGATAGAGGTGTATTTCATTTCATTTCTTTGTTATTAAGTCTATGATTAAAATGTCATTAATTGGCGCGTACACCCTTTTTGGGTGCTTTGCCGAGCTCTTTCTGCTATTTGTGGCGTGCGTCTTGATGATGTTCCACAAATGGAGGGACCTACAGTTTCAAGCCGACTCCCAACGGCAGATATTTTCATGAGCGGATTTTTATGGCACAAATACACTCGGAGGCTTGCCATTGCCTGCCGAGGGGCGACCGCTATTAGAAAAATGTTTTTCTTAATTTTGGTGTTTCACCGAGATTCGAACCTACGTTCTCATATATCGAAAGTTCTAATATTAGACACAAGCAGAGATCTCGGTATAACAAAATCGAATCAAGGGCACTATAGATTTTATTAAGTTTATTAATATTATTATTAATAAGTGTTCTAGTAATTGGTGAAAAATTAAAGTAATTAGATGATTGTATGACAACATGAAGAGGATAATACAAAATGGCGCAAAATTATTCACCGTATGCCAACCATTTTTGATACTTTCGAACTTGACAGCTGCGGTAGACAAACAGACAAGGGGGTGGTTATCGATCGATTTCGTTAATTTTCAATAACAAACTACCTTGGATAAAGGGTAATATGTGTATAAAAAGTTTCACTGCAAGATATTATTAATTTCTCTTCGAGTTACAGTGTGCACGGACGGGCGGACAGACGGACAGACATATCTATCTTGATTTCTCTCATCATTCTGAGCAGTGACGCCCAGATATCAGCAGGGAATAATTCTCAGATGGTATCTGTTTTTATGTCATCTGTGACATTTGCCAAGTAGATAAATGAAGAGAGAGAATGCAACATCAAATTACTTAGCAGAATACAAAGATTAGCCTGTGCAATAACAGTCGGTGCAATCAGACCATGTCCTAGGGAGGCCCTGAAAGCTCTGACACACGTTATTCCGGTAGATCTACATATCAAGAAGATGGCAACAATGAGTGTCATTTAACCATTAGGTTAAATGAAGCGGGTCGCTGGAAGGAAAAAGCTCATGGCAATGCCAGTCTATTACTGCGACAAACACAGTATACCTCGAAGAGGACTGACTACATCGTCCCGTCGGTAACATTCAGTAGAAATTTTGTCACTCTCTTTCCATCTCGGAAAGAATGCAATAAGGGATTCTCACTAAACAAGTTCGACACTACAGTCTATACAGAAGGCAGTAAAATGGATTGTGGTGTTGGAGCTGGTATATATTCTCATAGACTTAAAATTGAAAGATCTGTGCGTCTTCCTAATGCTTACAATGCCTTTCAGCCGGAAGTGCTGACAATTGGGGAAGCTTGTAGGCTACTAATCCAGATCCCTCTTTTAAGGGCAATATCACTATTCTTTCGGATAGCCAAGCTGCAATCCAGGCACTGGGTTCGGCTACAACAACCTCTAAAGTGGTGGAACAAAGCAGGACTAGCTTTACCACCTTGAGCGAAAAACATAAAGCTACCTTAAGCTCCCGGGGCATAGGAGCATCGAAGGTAATGAAAAAAGAGGATGAACTGGCAAGAAGGGGACCTGCCATGAATAACGCTCATGCAGAATCGGTATTCACACCACTAGGTGCTGACAAGAGTGAAATTTCCCTAAAATAAAAAACATGAAACATTGATAAACATGAAGACTAACGGCAGTCATAACTGGCTTTTGGTCTGTGGGAGAACAAGCAGCCAAAATGGGCATCCCTCACAACACATACTGTCACAGTTGTAAACAACCGGAGAAAAAGGAAATAATCTTCCATTTCCTCTGCGATTGTCTTGCCCTATAGAAGGACGGAATGTTAACCCTGGGTAAACCGCTGTTCGAGCGTCTGGAACAGCTGTCTGGCTTAGATGTCAACAACCTGATAAGGTTCCTGAACCGCACAGACTGGATATAGTCACGCTGTAAATAACTAGTAAACAAGTTGGTAACGAGCATGTGGCAAAAAATGGTGCGGAAGCGCTAGTTGGATTCTGGAAGAATCACCATTTAAACCAACCAACCAGATAAATGCACAATTTTTCCCAGTAGAACAACCCGTAAAATTATTGAAACTTATTATGAAAATAGTCGATCTTTATGAACAAAATATCGCAAAATTCGTGAGTTTTTGGTGGAAATAATTGTACGAAGCTTGAAGTGGTTAGGGCATATGTAAATCGCCACTGTTGGTCGTCATCCTCTAATCCAAGCCCTGGATTCGTTCTGGTTCCTCTCCCTCTCCTGTCCCCCTCCCCTCCCCCCTGTATGGTATTGCAACGGACAAATTTTTAAATTTTTGTCCAAGTAGGCCCCGCGCAAGGGCAACCATTTAAGGGGGGAGCCTGGTTTATAAGGTCAAAAAAATCAATTTTTTTTTTTCGTTTTAAGCGATTCCTAATATATTTCAGAATATTCACACAAAGTTACAGAGCCTAATTCTCAATATTTCCGTAGATACAAAGCCAAAGGTAGGCGAGCGTTAGGTAGTTACGCTGTGACCGGACAGCTATAGTACAAACTTTATCTTCTTTTCTCGACTTTTCATTTTTATGATTTCTTTGAATTGGCGTACATGAATGAAAAAAAAAACTAATGAACCTTTTGAAATGAATCATAGTTTGTTCCCTTCAGTATTAAATTCTCTTCTATTTGAACTAACAAAATAGATAAAAAAAATTTTTCAAGATTTTTATACCAAGTTGAAGTGATTTTTTTTTTATAGAAAGGCATTTTTTTCTTTAAAACCTCCAAAAAGTTGAAATTTTGGAATTTCTCTCAGTTTTCTTAGTTCATCTAGAATAAAAAATCATGATAATTAGAAATTCATTTGAATTTATGCTTTAGATAATAATTACGAGCTGTATCTCGAACGCCAGTTGGAAACTCCAACGTTGCAGCGCTCTACTAATTTCTATGTTGAACATTTTTTTCAACTTATTTTAACCAGTACAAAAATTTTTTATACTTTTTAAATGTTCATTAAAAGATAGGAAAAACTTTGCAGTGCTAAATTAATTTTTTCCTTAAAAAAAAATCGCAAAGAGATGCAATTTTTAGACCTCATAAACCAGGCTCCCCCCTTAACCTAATCTATGGTACGAATGAGTCGGCAATTCAAAGGTAGGTGAAAAATTTTCAAGAAACTGGTTCCGTCAAGGATAAAAAGAGGACTGACAGACCAAAAACTGGACGTTCTGTTGAGAAAATTGCTGCTGTAGCGCAAAATGTTGTTGAACAACCTTGAACATTGATATCTTGACGTTTGTTCATGAATCGATTGTTTGGTGAATTTTGAACATTTAGGTGATATAATTTTTCACATACTTTTAATATAATACCGTATTTTATTAAATAAAAATAGTGAATCCTGAGAGAATATACATTTTTAATTTTTTTTTAACATCTAGGCCAAAGATCCTTTATATGCCTATGTCTATCTCGATTCCTTAATGCTGTTACATACAACCGTTATGTGAACGTAACGTAAACCCCTTGGGCACAAGTGCACGGGTATAAAAATAAAGGCATTAACAGCGAGCAAACGAACAGAGTGACAGCGAAAACAGATGACAACAGCGTCAGTGGTACTTAAATCAAAGCTTAACAAAACACAAATGCATTAGGTGGTGCGTTAAGGTGTGTGGGGTGTGTGAGGTGTTTGCGTGCTAAAGCGAATTCAACAAAGTATGACAGTTGGAGGAGAGTTGCAATTGCAGCTGTAGCTGTAACTGGAAGCTGCGTATGCTGCAATGAGGTAAGTGATCGCACCAACGAGTCGTCATCGTATTAAATGTTTTTATTGCTGGCTTTAACATTAATTACGGTTTTAGTGATTTAGCCAATGCGGCAAGCGGATGTAATACATTGCGACAGCTAGTAGTAAAACTCTATGCGACAAGGAGACACGAGAGTGAAGCTTTTGCAACCACATGACGCGCCGCCAACAGCGACGATTGACGTTGCACGTTGCACGTTTGTAGTTGAGTAAAAAACAAGCACGTCTCGCATACGTACGTGCGCGCGCCTGACTAGTGAAAGAAGAAAGTCTGTGGACGGCAATAGCGTCTGTAACGGCGCTAGAACGTGATTGAGACAATTTTCAGCAAATACATTTAAGTGCCACTAATTTCTCTGTAGCGTAAAATATTAAAATAAGAGCAACAGTTTTTTTCGAATAGCGATAGCTCCTCGGCAGGCAATGCCAAGTCTTCGCATGTAACATAATTTTACAAAGAAGAAAGATCCTTCTATATAAATCACCTGCCCTTTTGCGGCGGCATAACACTGTAAAGAACGTCACCTACAGAACAATGTCATGACGCATGACAACAAAGGGAGCAGATGCCATGCACTTAAGCACCTGTCACGGATGTGTTGCTCCACTAATTGTCTTTATTTATATTATTTTATTTTTATGTTTTTAATATTAAAGCGGCAGGTTGAGTTTAACACATTTTACAAATATTGCACACGTATATGTATGGAACACCCACAAATTAGCCAATCCATCGATATGCAGAAAAGCAGAAATACAAGAATGAAGAATGTTCTACACACAATTTGTTGAAGAATGTTTGGTATTTCATATGCAAATTACAGGAAAACACAAAACCAAAACAATAACTCAAACTCGTTGGTATGTACAGGTATGCCTCGCGTTCGTAGCTTACATCTTTTGTTTTCTACTTGTAGTATTTTTTCACATGCAGCACATACACACACATATGCACGCATATATGTATACACACCGTTCTTGTTTTTGTTGTAGCACAATTTCTTTTTTTTTTTGTTTTTTTTTAACGAATTCTTGGTAGTTTTTGTATTGACTTTTAAATAATTCCTTCTAGCTTTCCGTCTTCGAAGTTTCGCTGTTTGGTGTGGTGCGCGCTATGCGCGAGACACGGTACAATGTTGAATCGTGACTGTTTTCCAATTGTTTGAGCGGTTTATTTGCTTCTCCATCAAGCGCTACTGGCGTAGGGTAGAAACGCTAAATACCGGTTGGAATTTGTTATGAAAAGGTCTTGTGTGTGATGAGTAAGAGTTTCTGTTTGCTTGTGCTATCAAGCTTGATACTACTTACATAGTAATAATAAGTTTAGCTCTCGGTAGTCTCATTGGGTAGTGAAATCTTCTACTAATTTCTCAAGAGAAATGCATCATACTCAGATCTACAGTTGCATCTGCAATGCGAGTAAGGCCCATTTTCTCAACTAACCTCTAACATTACAGCACACACCATCATACAGATGAATATTTTTTTTTTCGGTTTCCAAAAGCTTGTTAAACACTCGTGCCGATATGTTTAAAGGTCAATTGATGTGCTCTATAAAATTTGAAGTTAGGTTCAAAGTGAACTTAAGCGGAGTGAAGTTAATTAAGACCATGTAAGTAAAGAACAGGGAATTGCCAGCTTTAAAAAATAAAAAAAGTAGTAAGTTTCTACTTTTCTGGCGTAGTTTCAGCACCAGCAAATGTATTTTTACCTGGCAGTTGAATAAGCGAAAATAGTTAAAGGAAACTTTAAAGCTATATATATATATAGGTATATAATTGACGCGTACACCCTTTTTGGGTGTTTGGCCGAGCTCCTCCTCTTATTTGTGGTGTGCGCCTTGATGTTGTTACACAAATAGAGGGACCTACAGTTTCAAGCCGACTCCGAACGGCAGATATTTTTATGAGGAGCTTTTTCATGGCAGAAATACACTCGGAGGTTCGTCATTGCCTGCCAAGGGGCGACCGCTATTAGAAAAATGTTTTTCTTAATTTTGGTGTTTTCACTGAGATTCGAACCGACGTTCTCTCTGTGAATTCCGAATGGTAGTCGCGCACCAACTCATTCGGCCGCGGCGGCCGCCTTTAAAGTTAGGAATATTTCATTTGGCGCGATTACTACATAAAGTTCACTTTATCGGTTAGATCAGAAAACGGTATTAATATAATCTTTTACATGAGAGCGATTCCAACTCAAGTGCTCCAAGTATGTCGTTGATTCATCTTGTTAATTATCTTCTTATTCTTGATTGGCTTACGCGATTTTGGCCGAGTTTTACAAAGTGCGCCAGTCCTTTCTTTCTCGTGCTAACGGGCGACAGCTGGACACACCAAGTCCTTCTCCCCCATCCCATCTTTCCAACGCAGAGTTGGAGATACGTAAGCCAAAATAGCCCATTAAAAAGCTCACAAGAAAGTTAACTAGATTAAGATTTAAAAACTTACTGTTAAGCTGACGGTTAAGTCATAAGCGATTTAGTAAACAAAAAAAGTATTTAAAAAAAATTTTGGCTTCAGTATATAAGAAAAAAATGTATATTTTTAAATTTATTCAATGTTGAAAATTGTGGTGTATAGTTTTTTATAGCATAGAGTTATTAAAGTCATATCATTTTTAACATTTTATGCAATGTGTTTTTGTTTTTTAGTAAAATAAACTTTTTCGAGAAAACAACACACTTTTTTGGTACAACTTTTTGGTAAAAATTTGTTTCTTGTCGGTTTTGAAAAAGAATTACCATTCTTTAAATTTTGATTTTCTTTATTATTAAAAGCTGATACTGAGACTGAGCAATTCCCATATGTTACATAATGGGATCTTCATAACTTTTCGAGTTATATTCAAATACGTACAGCAAGTCAGCACAAAATACTGTCCCGGCAAAGCACTACCATACGCACTCGTATACTACGCCCGTTTGCAAATTGATCGAAGCGTCGTGTCGTTGCTTGAGCGAAATAGAGACCTTATCAGTGCCCGAAATTGTATGTGTTGCAGCTACGCAGCTATTTCTGTATACTATGATATATGCTTCAATACCGGGGTTACAAAGGAAACCTACGAGCCCATGTTCCTCTGTCGTAACCTCGTTTATCATCAAACGACTAGAGCTGATTTTTGGTAATTTTGTCAAAGGTGATTTCGCTTAAGCTTAGTTTGCAGAGCCACAATAGTTACACGGATATGCAGTATAAATTCTAGGCGTATAAGTGACATATAGTACAAGTATAGTCGACCGCTTTTTGCCAGTTTTAAAGCCACACTGAAGAAAGGTCATCTGAATACGAATCGAACTTTTTTTGTAGTTGTTCTTGAATAGTTTGGTTGTTGGTAGGACAACAAAATAGTGAAGATTTTTGACTATAGGAAGCTCTTTGTCAATCGCTTCCAAATCTGCACACATTGGGCATATTTTATTGAAAATTTCCAGATCTTCTGATGGCTTCTACTATTCACAAAACCTTCAAAGCCAAATTGTTATGGTTCGTAGCCGTTCTCTGATCTGAGTATCGAATTATCTGAATGAGCCTCCTAAATAAATGTCAGTCAAGCTAGCTGCTAGCACAAAAGCAGTCAGTTCTATTTTATCGGAACCACCCGATTTATATTCGGCTAAGGACTGTCACTATAGCAGCACAAGTGTCCAAAACAGCAGTGTTGCTACTTTAGTCGTCCAGCTAAATTTTGCAGGCTGCCGTTATGGGAGAAAAGAGACATAGAAATGAACCGTTTTTTGCGGTTTGCATATTTTATTTTTTGCTTTATTCCCATAATACTAGTTCCTTTGTGTAGTTTTTAGAGACGAAAGTATGCGGGAGACTGCTCTTGTGTAAATGAGTAAACTCGACGGTAGCAGAGACCCATTTTGTTGCCCAGAAAAGTAGGCGAAACGATTTAATTCTCGAAACCGGAAAAATAATATTTCAGCGAATTCATCTAACACTTTTCTTTTTCCTTTGACAGGACCTTATGAAAAAGCACGTTTTCTGGATTAACCATTGGATAACCCCGATGGATGGTATAATACGCCAAATAAGACTGATATAAAAACAACTACTGCATACTATTTTAGCAAGATGAGTCTTTCTTAAGAAATGAGCAGCAGGTTTTGTGGTTTAGCTGAGATAAATCAAAATAAAATAAATAATTGGCGCGTACACTTCTGTTAGGTGTTTGGCCGAGCTCCTCCTCCTATTTGTGGTGTGCGTCTTGATGTTGTTCCACAAATGGAGCGACCTACAGTTTCAAGCCGACTCCGAACGGCAGATATTTTTATGAGGAGCTTTTTCATGGCAGAAATACACTCGGAGGTTTGCCATTGCCTGCCGAGGGGCGACCGCTATTAGAAAAATGTTTTTATTAATTTTGCTTTCACCGAGATTCGAACCAACGACCTCTCAGTGAATTCCGAATGGTAATCACGCACCAACCCATTCGGCTACGGCGGCCGCCGAGATAAGGTCCTAATATTTCGGAGCTTAACAACCAAAGAGCTATATTCTATAAATTACCTATGATTGAAATGATCTGTTTTTAAGAATCTTACGTCGAGGCGTGAGTATATTCCAACCTTAATAATAAAAGAACGAATCTATTCAAATCAGCTGACACCAAAGAAAGGGTTGAACTCAACCCACGAGCACAGCTCGCTTCTTGGGCTGCAGGCGGGAGGAAAAAGATGGGAAGTACGAAATAACTGGAATGTTTGAGACTGACTGGAGAAGCAACAGTGTACAACTTAGCAATTTGTTCGTTAAATTTCTGTCAAAATTAAAATTTTGATCCCAGATAGAGATCGATGGTTAATTCCAGAGAACCTATTAACGGGATGTCAGCGCACTTTCTATACCGACGAATCCAAAACAATGAAGTAATGCTTGCATACTACTAGGCTCTTTGTCTATGTAGGTATCAACTCTACATCGATTCCATTATGGATTGATGACTTCATGAGGTCTACCCAACGAAGACGTTGGTCTGAGCTTATCCTGTCTTAAGAACGAGGACACTGCAGAGCATTTTCTCTGGTTTTTCTTTTTTCTGGAATCAGACTTAGGCTGTTGGGTTGTGATGTATTGAGTATTGATAAAGTTCATACTCTTCCTTTTCCGGATCTCTTAGGATTCAGGAAGAGTGACCTCAACCCAATTTTTTCCGTCTTACCATCCATACTGTATCTATCCTTCCTCTATTCTTTCCACTGTAATCTATCGGAGCGTAGTACAAGGGTCTTCCTGTCTGAGTGTTTGGACTTGTTCAACAGCCCACAAATCTAATCTAGTCTAATCTACGGATGGATATCGCAGGTGAATAGAGACTCCTCTCTAGTTAAACAATCTTATTTTATCAACATATTTTCTAGATACTCCAAATTACCAGAGTTCACCTTATACGCAATCCATTTAAAAGCTTTGCTGCTCCACAATTGCCGTGCCACAACAGTCAATGGTCGTAAGCGTATAAACTACATTGCATCTTGGCATACAACTACATATGTATATGTATGTATGTACATATGTACCTACACATAGAGATTAGCAGACTAGCAGGTTATTTGGTTGGTTAGTAGAGTATTTAGTTGCTGTCGTCTACAAACATAGATACTTGTTTTGCTTCGCCAACAAGTTTACAGTTTGTTTTGATCTGCACACACATATGTACATATGTCTATTTGTATATATGTATAAGGTATTGAGAGTATGACATATGCGGCAAAAACTGACGACTTTTTATAGTTGACTACCCGAATGAACTGAGCTGAAGTAAAGGTGCATTTGGTGTCTTTTTGACTATCTGCTGATGTTTTTGTCTGCCATTAAGTTTCATCTTTTTTATATATCTTTTTGAGTTCTTTTTGATTGTCATCCATACACACATAAACATGCGATCAGTTATGTTTTTAATTATTGTATCCATATGTATGTAGACATAAATATAATTGAATTTAACATTCTTTAAACAAGTGGATTAGTGGTCTGACCATTCACTGTCAATGTTTAGTTACGGCAATCGAGCGTATTGATTGCTCTGAATGAGACTTTCGATATGATTGGGTTTCTGGGTTGCTATTAAAGAGCTGCTAGGAAAGTTCTTGTGGTTTATGTAGAGCATGTTTAAAGGCCTGCATATAGAAATCATATAAAATACTTAAGAGCTAACTTAGATGCAAAATGTATTATAATATAATTTTTATCATCAAAACATTATCCTATGCATTCAGTAATATTAACAAATATAACGAAAACCCAGATATTATCAAACCTCTTTTATGGGTTATCTATCTATGGACACTGTGCGTGCAGCAATATGAAAAGCTTACTACCGCCAGCGGAGAAGCCAGACGATGCCTCCTCACAACAGCAGGACTCCCCATTATGAAAGAAATAACAATATAAAATAAAGAGTTTTCCAATAACAGGTGTTAGGTGTTAAACAGGAGAGATGATCAACGATTTTTTATGGGCGGAATTGGATGGTATTGATCTGGACGCGGCGCTAAGTGCCACAGAAGCAACCAAAACAATGATATTTTACGGGAAAAGTTTCCAGACCGTGTTATCTCTCGAAGAGGTGATCACAATGGACCACCGAGATCTTGTGATTTAACACCTTGTGACTTTTTTCTTTGGGACCACGTCAAAGAGAAGGTCTACGCCAACGGCCCAGGGTTGTTTCAAGACCTCAAATATGGAGTTCGTGAGGCTAGGGCAGCCACTTTGCAATTCAGTTATGGAAAATTTCATGAAAAGGATATTTTCCTGTAAGCGTGGTCGTGGTGGTCATTTGCCTGATGCTATTTTCCACTATTAACGGCGTACCTTCTTCTTTATAATGAAATAAACATCCGATCGTTTATATTAAAAATAGCATTTTCTTTGAATATCAAAATAACACCTCGTATTGGAAAACCCTTTACTTTAAAGTTAATCAATAAAATGAAATTTACTCGTCGGCATCGCTCGGCATCTTAAAAAAAATTAGATGTCCTCACATACGAGGTTCTATATTATCTTGATTCGAGATGTCGCTCCTTAAATGACGACAAGTTTCTTCAATGACACTTTTACTGTAGTTCTTCTTAAAAATATCATGTAAAAGTATATATTATTAAGGAATAAGAAAAGAACGCAATTGTATTCGATACAGTTCACACGGTGGTAAGGAGCAAAACGGTATTGTGTCGCACATCAACTATAACAAGGTGCACAGACGGAGCGAAGAAATTAGGAGTACCTTCTACACTGGAGTATACCTACATTTAAAAGGAAAATCCAGGATTGGGCCCTGCACTGGTACACAGATGACTCAAAGACCTCAGAAAGCATAGGCGCTGGAATTTACGACTCCAGAACCAAGCATTCTGCGGTGATAGTTTTCCAAGCATCTTCTAAGCGGAAATGTATGGCATCTGTCTATGTGTAGAGATCAACTTAGACAGAAATTTCCGGAAAGATCGTCAGGCTGTACTCGTGGCTCTGTTGTCCTGTGAGTTCAAATTCTCACTGGCCCTTGAGTGTATCGAGAAACTTCTACTTCATCTACTAGAAAGTCACAATTACATCCGGCTAATTTGGGTCGCAGGACACACGGATATAACTGGGAACGAAATAGCCGACGCATTGGCGAGAGAGAGACTGCAGCCTCGCCTTTAATAGAACCCGACCTCTTCCTTGCTATGGGACAACACACTCAAGGAGAAGCTTAGGAGAGAAGAGCCAGGGATAAGGGATAAACTGAGAATGCCCACGGGCATTCTCACAGGCCACTGCAGACTGCGAAGTCATCTGAACATGATCGGGATTTGGTCTACGGACTCTTGTGTCCAAACCACTTTCTCTTGGAATGCAACGGAGAAGGTTGAGACATCTTGGCCAATTGCAGCCAGAAGAAAGACACATACGCTCAATACAACCCAGCTCTATCCTCAGTTTAATAAGGGAACTTGGTCTGGTTGAGGTACTGCCATGAGTAGAGGGCAGAAAAGTCGAAGAGGTCGAAGTGGAAACCTCATAGTGTATTTGTCTATCTAAGCCGGTAGTTATTTACCAATTATTTACCGTCTCATCTATTATTTATTGACATCAGCAAAAGTAAAAAGAGCAGTACATCACAACAAATACATACATAATCAAACAGCTTGCAACAAATTTTTAACAGTAAAAGTGAAGAAACGAGGATCTACTCAACTATAGGATCTGCATTGAGGCCGGTGGGCCAATTAGATGTCCTAAATTCAGTAGTTTTCGCGAAGCGTTGTAGGATGAGAAAAAAAAACAATTAGCCAAATGAAGTTTTGGGGATAGTTTAAAATATATTTGAACTAAAAAAAAAATTTGTACAATCTCCAACAATATATTGTAAGCCGAGTTATCAATAGATTCCCAGAGCGCCTTGCCACTGAAGTATCCAACTTCTGTACAAGATACAACTTGCAATTTTCATCTGAAAACAAAAAAAAAAGATTATTAATTTTGATGTAATTATCTTCGATGTGAACTAAGAAAATTGGGAGAAACACGTAAAATTCGAATTTTTGGTGAAGGTAGAAAAAAAAGTGGTTTTTCAAGGAAAAAAAAAATCTTCAACTGGGTAAAAAAGTCGCTTAAAAAAAGTTTTTGGATGTTTTTTTTAGTTCACATAGAAGAGAAATCAATACTGAAGATAACGCATTTTGAATGAAATGGATAGCTCGTTTAGTTTTTTTGCAATCGTGTACATAAATTAGGTAAAATCGTGAAAATGAAAAGCCGAGAAAACGCGCTTCAAACTACAACAATAAGCGCACGGTTGCTCGACGACGCACTACGCTCGGCTCTGTAGCTCTGCAAATACTTGGAATTTAACTCTGAAAATTTGTGTCTCATGTTCTTGAATATCTAAGCTATTGATTTCAGGAAAAAAATCGATTTTTTTGACCTTGTAATTGGCCCGCCGGCCTTGATAACTGCAAACCGCGATACTAGCCTTCTGTTCCCGCCCCATATGGCGCTCGCAACAGGGAAGTAGAAATACCAAACTACGAATATTTGAGTTCACGCTTTCTAAGACATCCTCCTGGTACACTTTTGCCCCGGCCTTAACCCCTTTTTCGCAGAAATCGAGAGTTGTAACGCCTTTACAAGACTCTCCGCATCAAACCATTACGGAGGCTGGATGGTGGCCACGATGAACCCTTGGAGCAAACTTTTTTGCGGCTTTAGAAGCTTTAGCATAGATTTTGTCGTTTTGCTTATTAAAAACTTTTTCAACAGTGAAGATTTACTCATCTGTGAAAATAATAATAGGACTATGAATAAGTTCGTGCGGTTTTTTTTCGAAATTTGAAACTTTATTGACGTAAAATGGTTACAAATTTAATATTCAAAATATTGTCCATCGCTTACTACTACTTTTTCCCATCTTTCTGGCAATTCACGGATTCCCTTTGTGAAAAATTCGGTCGGTTTTGCCGCAATCCACGAATCGATCCATTTTTTGACTTCATCGTAATTACGGAAGTGCTGGTCAGCCAGGCCATGTTGCATCGATCGGAAGAGATAGTAATCGGATGGCGCAAGGTCTGGACTATACGGCGGGTGGGGTAGGACATCCCATTTGAGCGTTTCTAAGTATGTTTTGACCACTTGTGCAACATGTGGCCGAGCATTGTCATGTTGCAAAATAACTTTGTCGTGTCTATCGGCGTATTGCGGCCGTTTTTCTCGCAGTGCTCGGCTCAAACGCATCAATTGTCGTCGGTAGACATCCCCCGTAATCGTTTCATTCGGTTTCAGTAGCTCATAATACACAACACCCAGCTGGTCCCACCAGATACACAGCATAACCTTCAGGCCATGAATATTCTGCGCCGACGTCGATGTTGAAGCATGGCCAGGGTATCCATACGTTGCCCGACGTTTTGGATTGTCGTAATGGACACACTTTTCATCGCCAGTCACAATTCGATGCAAAAAACCCTTTCTTTTGTGCCGTTGAAGCAGTTGTTCGCATGCCATAAAACGGCGTTCAACGTCTCTTGGCTTCAATTCATACGGCACCCAATGGCCTACCTTTCGGATCATTCCCATGGCTTTTAAACGTTTGGAAATGGTTGATTGATCAACTCCCAAAGTTTTTGCAACCTCTTCTTGCGTTTGAGCCGGATCTTGATCGAGCAATTCCTCCAATTCGGTATCCATGAACTTTGGCGGCGCACCCTCGCGTTCTTCGTCTTCCAAGCCAAAATCACCACTTTTAAAGCGTGCAAACCACTTCTGGCACGTTCGCTCAGATAGAGCATGCTCACCATAAACTTCCACCAAGATACGATGACTTTCGGCTGCTTTTTTCTTCATATTAAAATAATGAAGAAGAATTCCCCGCAAAAACACATTATTTGGCACGAAATTCGACATTTTCAAGTGTGGTAAAAATATTGTTGTTTACGCTTCAAATAAAAAACTTATACTGACGTTTGTGCCTTACGACAGTAGCTCTCCAATGAATGTTTGGAAATGTGGATCGATGGAATAATAATCAAGTTACGCCATCTGTTGTAAAACCGCACGAACTTATTCATAGTCCTATTATTTTCCTGGCCGTTGACCGCGTGCCACCGAAGAAGCTGCTTACATTTGTCGAGCCTAATTTTCTTCCAACGCGTTGTGAAAAGGTGGGCTGTTGAGCGACGTAAGGCTTGCATATGGAGATCATCTCTAATTAGTCTTAGCATCGATCTGGTCGATACATTCACTTCCCTGGACATGATTTTGTGCTATCTAAAGGGATTCCTGCGAATTCTTTCTCGAACGACTTTTATGGTTGCACTGGTTCGAACCACGCGAGGACAACCATTTCTTTTTCTGTCTGTCACTTCAGACGTTTGGAGATGTTTGTTTACCGCACTAACATTCTCAAAATATGCTAAGTGGCTATAAACAATGTCACTTGCTCATTGCTAAATTGTTGTTGTATCTCACACAAATTTATGGCTTGGTGAGTAGTGAAATTCTCTAGCTACCCGAGAAGTGATGGGTCGAAGAAGCAATTTTTATTTTGGCAGAAATCATAAGATTCTGGCCCATAGTGTTTATCAACTATTGAAAGACGACCGTGATAAGCAATCGTTTTAATACGAAGCTTGTTTTAATTACATTGATTTACTGATAATTGGAAAGTATAGCCAAGTAAAAAGTGTAATATATGAATAACCGCCAAGTAGTGCGTTGGAACACATAAACACTAGTATTCGCTTGCACGAGCACTACATTCTTTATTTTATTTTTATTTGTTTGCTGTAGTTTATGCCAGTACCTAAAACCGGCTTTTACCATGAAATTGTAACAATTATTTTCTTAGAAATGCATGTGTATATGTATATATGTGAGTGTGTGCTTATTGAACTCAAAGCGATTGAAATGCTGCAAAATTCCATAAGTGAGTCGTAAAAGACAAAAATAAATAACAGAACCAAAAATAAATAACAATATAGGAGCAACAGCAAGCTTGCAACAAGACTAAGAAACACATTTCGCTTTCCATTTTTACAGTTGTTTTTTTACATATTTTTTAATACACATTTTTATGACTGAATAGCGTCATAGTTCTTAAAAATAATATAAATACCATAGAAAAGTTGTGCATATAACAATAAAAAGCAAAATATTTATTGGCGCAGTTTCGCTGGATTTGTCACTTTCTCCGCACTCACACTTGCACATATGTAAGTGCTGGCACTACGTATACCGCATTCTATATTTCGCCTACATTATAACATGTAGTTTTTCTTTTTATAAAATAAAATTGCGCGTGCTTTTATATTCGCCCATTTATTCTTCGCACACTAAAATCACTTGTCACAGATCTTCAGCAGTGCAATAACCTGATCTTAGCTGGCGGTCAAGGTCTGTTAGTTGTTGAATTCAGACAGACCACCCAGCTCATTTGCATTACATTTCATTATCATTTTGATGACAACATCTGTTTGTAATTCTTTTCCATAGCGTGTTGGTTTTTATTTTGTATCTCTTGACTTGTTTGAATAATTTGATGGCATTTCCTTGCATTTGAATTGGTAATTCATTTCTTCATTCAAGCAACGCCAGCAAGTGTGTGGCCAGGTTGCTTTTTTTTGGCTTTTACAGCTCTGATTTGGTATCGCACGGCCTGTATGCATGCGCTTGTTTATAATACCCACAACATTTTTCTTCATTTATGTATGCGCATTTATATTTTACCCTTTTTTAAGTATAAAATAATTGATAACGATTTTGTAGTTATAACACCGTTGCCTGGAAAACGCCACTTTTAAAACTTTCGTATTAAGTCCACGTTGAAGAACTTTGAAATAATTAAATTTCTTATTTGTTCGCTAGATATTTTTTTGAAGAGATTTTTAAAGCAATTTCTTCAGAGATCCAGGCTTTCGGGTACACCCAAAAGATCTCCAGAGCACGACAATTTTTTATTGACTTTTATAGTACACAGGAATGCGGTGGTGGGATGGCTGACATTCACTGGCACGTTTGGAAGAGATTTCACATTTTTTCAAACATGTTTTCCTATATTCTGTGGAAAGAAGTGTAGAAAAAACGATATATACACAATACTATGTAGTTTTCAACCACGCCATGTATTTAGGCATATAGTAGCCGGGATGATCCTGCATCTACATATGTAAAAGTCCATTAATGCCTATCTCAGCACCCAACTTGTAACATGCTTAGACGGTCAAAACTACTTACTGTAGTAGTCTTTTATGCTAGGTTGTAGCAATTTTCTCTTTAATTCCTTATAAGGCAGCATTAGTGTATCCAAACCTTTGGCGAAATCCGAGCAGCTCGCGCTCGTCTCTATTGGCCTTAAGATTTCTAATAGTTCTTGTGTTAAATTAAAGGCCTTGTTTATTAGTTGTATTTGCTTGCGTGCTTCCCCATGTTTTTCTTCATGTATTTTGGCATGTTGCATCGGCATTTCGGTAATCTGGCTATTTTCATCCAAACTAAAACCTTCAGTTTGATGAAATTCAATAACAGCTTCTTCTTCAGACTCGAATCCACTGATTTTTTCATTGTCGGCGTTATCAATATGTACTGGCATTCCGTTGATAATGTGATTCGATTCTTTTGTAACCTTATCCGCAGAAATGTCAGTACCTTCCGATTGCAAATCCTGCTCTGAGCAGAAGCTGATGAGTTCATCATTTTCATTTGAATCTACCGGTTCTGATGGCATGGCTAACGTTTGCGTGCATAATTTCTCAAAGCCACCTGCATCAGTTTCGTTTGACGTCTCATTTCGTTCCTGTTTTTCCGCGCATTCGCTGCCGTCTTCGAGTTTTAAATGTTGCTTTATATCTTCAATGGTCATATCAGCGAAACCTTTTCCTGGTAATTGCCTGCCATTAATAGCAATGTGTGTAACTTCGTCGGTAAGCTGCGAATCGCAGAAAGGTTCACGCACAATCTAAAAATAAAAATGGAATTGAAATGTTTCAACATTCCAAATTTGTTCAACAAGGCTAATGTTCACTTTGCAAAAGGAGTAGTGCACAATAAAAAACTAAACACTCACCTCTGGCCAAAGTCGATGCCAGCCACTCTTCCAGCAATCAACACTGATGTCATCTAAAGACTCTTGTATAATATCAATTGCGTCAGCAATAGAATACTTTTGCCAGGCCTTGTACAAATTCGCTTCAGTCTTCACTTCCAAACGATGTACTAAATGTGCCAGAAAACTTCGTAGGTATTTGCACTGAAATATCGGTAATAAACTTTGCGTAAGTGGCTGTAATAATTGTGATGTATTTGGAGGCAAGAATTCCACACGCAAAAACGAATCGTCGTATGCTGGCAGCACCATTTGCTTCAAATTACTACCTAGTAAAAGCAAACAATGTTCAGGCATTTCCATAACTTGCAAATAATTGCGTACTGTTGGGGTGAAACACTGTGTTAACCAATCGTGAAAATGTGACGGTGTCACTTTGGGCAAACCCTGGGAGTGGCGTCCTCGCGAACGCCAAAATACGGGTAATTCACTAATTTTTGTCGTGCGTAGGCAGTAAGGTGTTCTACTCCTATGAATTAACATTGGTTTGACATAAAAATTACCTTCCGCATTGCTGCAGAAAAGCAAACTTATTCGATCATAGCCAACTTTATCGCGTGATTTATCCGTTATCGCAATGAAAGTTCTGTTGGGCATACGTTTCCATGCAAATGAGAACTCAACGGCAGTAAACACTTGATGTGGCTGATAACCAGCACATTGCACCAGCTCTGCGAATGTTGCTGGGTATGCAATGACCGCTGAGAAGTCAACACTTTCCGATTCGAAGATAGAGCGAAACTCTAAATTATATCGTTTACGAAATTTCATAAACCAGCTTTTGCTGGCTTTGAATTCACGAAATTCAAATTGCAGTTCTTCGCTCGCCTTTATTTTCTGGTGGTTATGCGTTGTTGTTGTGTCATGTTTGTTCTTCTTCAATTCTGTGTAAATTTCCCTTGCTTTGGCACATATGCTGGAAATAGTTTGAGCTCCTCCTTGTTGACGCTGTTCTCCATACCACCCATATAATTGCTGCTCCATTTTTTCTAGTATTTCATCTCGTGGAATATACGCAGCGGAACGATAGGTATTTTTCGTACACTGTTCGGCATATTTGCGCAACTGGACCTCACAATGCAGCAGGGAACGTATAGTACTATCGCTGATTTCACAGTCTCGACTTATATCCATTGGGCGTTCGCCCGCTTTCAAACGATCCAGTAATTTTATTTTATCTTCTATTGTCAGGCAGCGACGCCTACGTTTTGCACTAGTATCTCCAATTGCTTGTGGAGGAGCTTCCCGTCTTTTAAGACCCGACATTGTGCAAACCCTAAAAAAATAAAGGACAAGTTAGGGAAGCCACTAATAAGTGTACTGAAACGCTTACCTATTCGCTGTTTGCAGTACTAAAATATTGTGTACATATTTTTTAAATCTATTATTTTTTAAATAGGCACTATAGGCACTTCCACTAAAGCAGAAAATACTCTTATGAATGCCGAAACATTTCCTTCGACAATAATAGAAATATTTATGCAACTGAAATTAAAACTCAAGCACTAGAGATATTTGTATTTACTTACAATTCAATTTGTTTAATTTTCAGCTCCGTTTAATTTAAAATCAAAGAATATGCAGGAATGTTAGTAGTATGGACAGTAGTATGCCACAGCTGACAATAGCTCGAACATGAATAAATTATCGGCCTGTTATCGATTTACTATCAATTTCGGAAAAGTTAGTAGACTTATTAATCGAAATAAAAGCCGGTTTATTAGTGAGAATATTGTAATCTGGTAATAAACTTACCTCAATGTAATCTATTTTTATAAATTCCATTGACGAAAATTGCATTGTTTCAAAGGGCCCGTTTCACAAACGAAGAAATTTATGCTTATAAAACAAATTTTCGGTTGTCAACTCAAATGTTTTGAGGACATTTTTATTGTCGTATTGCCGACGTGTTTACATCTTGCGTATTGCATAAAAATTAAACGATAATATTTATAAATTTTTGTGTACATTAATTTTGGTAATACTGTAAGGAAATATGTCCGATTATTTGACAATACATTTCATTAATACCAGCACTAATAGTTTCAGCAAAAGCTTCCAAATTTTTTTAAATTTACTTTAAATAAAACTATAGACATTCTTTTAGAATTATTGTAAAAGAATGAGCACAAGGCGGAATGAAGTGCACATTCTATTCGTAGGCTATTCGCGACCAGATAGTAATGATTCCACTGCCATGCGTGCGAATTGCACTTGCACTTTAATAAAAACTCGTAACGGACGCAACATTATCGTCGATACGCTCACCGCCTGGGATGGAGAACGCCTCACGGAGGTACTTCGGAACCTACACGGACTTCAGCCAGAAGATATACATGTGGTTGTTTGTACACATGGACATTCCGATCACACCGGGTGTAACTACCTCTTCCGTGCAGCACAATGGCACATAGTTGGTGCCTGCGTTTCCAATCGTGACAAGTATTTGGATTGTGCATTAACACGTGGAGAATCTGAACCATTTCAATTATGCGGCGATGATGTGACAGTAGTACGAACACCAGGACATACTCTTAGTTGTGTATCAGTGTTGGTGCGTGACACTGCCCATGAAGGCGTAGTGGGCATTTGTGGTGATCTTTTTGAACGTGTCGAAGATATAGCCGACCCTACTATTTGGTTGGAAGCGGGCAGTGAAAATGCTTCTTCACAGAGGCGCCAACGTTTACGTTTGGCAGAGTTGTGTGACTATATAGTACCAGGTCATGGTCAAGGTTTCGCTGTAACATCACAGATGCGAGAAAAGTTGCGCCAACAATTGAATGCGTGCAATTCTGGCGAACATTTGGAAGATGTTTTTATGTAACCTAAGCAATCGACAAATATACTCGGACGTAATGTAGAAAATAAAAAGTCGTTAAAAAGACTTCATATTCTTATCCATATTATATATTACTTTTCCCATTCTATAGCTTCCAATATGCAATAGACGGACAAGAATTTAAATAATATTTAAGGTAAATATTTCCTTATTTTTTATTTGGTATTCTTCAATTGTAATTAGTAACGGCTAATTTTGGTATATAAATTAGAAGTGTTGTAATTCGTTTTAAAAGTGAATGACTAAAAATCAGTTGATGCTTTTGAATTTTTCGTACAGCTCGTCTGAGAGGTGAAAACCACAAGACTACTAAAGTTGCGGCATATGGGTGGCTTTATACTGATTGGGAATAATTTAAATTGAGTTATTGTTTTATACTTAATTATACAGAAAATATCATTATATACAATATAACCCTAACTTAATTAGCACACTGGCTATTAGGGATACAGAAAATAGTTTTAAAGCCAGATTCGCAAAAAAAATTCCAATATTGCTGTGCAAAATTAGGACAATAAGGTCAGCGGCGAAAACTTAAAATGTACTCCAGTCTATATCTCCCAATATGTGGTAGAATTTCAAAAGATATTTTGGTCGTCTAAAAGGTTAATTTTTTTTAAATAATTGATACAAGGTGGTGCAAATTGAATCATCCAATTTCGTTTTAAAAAATGAGTTTGAGAAATGGAAAGCTTTTTTTTTTTGAACAGCCAAGGACTTGTCACCCCAGTACCATTCCCCGTACATGTATGGGGAATGTGTATGCTAGTGCAACACCAAAAACAGCAACAACATGAGGCCATAATGGAGTAATCGTGACATAGATCTGGAGGATAAATCCAGATTTCCAGCCATAATTTTCTGTTTCATCAAGGAATTTCGACGAATTAGCTCTTGAAAAGGTTTTATGGTTCTACTCGTACGAACAGCACGCGAACGCTGGGATTTGTCTCTGTCCTTCACTTGAGATGCTGCTAAGAATCGATTGATGGTACTATACAGAAATTTCAGATATTCCAAGTTTCCTAAGCAATGTGAATCTGGCTCGTGTTATTGCTACATTTTTGTGCGAGATTTAAACTAAACTGAATTGCGTTAGAATAATGTGAGCATTCAATAAAAAATGTTAAAGCCTGCTACTTTGAAATTCTTGTAACAGTACTAAGAAGTTTGCACACATATTCGATTTCTGTGCATATTTTGCTAGTTTCATGGGAGATAATCCAGGAATGTACGTAAACTAGTCAAGTCAGATGAACTATTTGGTATGGCATTTCATAACTAATTCGCAGTCCTCTGTTTGCATCAGACTTCCTTTTTTCACTTTGCTAATTATAAGTTTCATTCAAAAATTCCCACGTTTGGCATAATTTGGCATTCCCAACTTTTGCTAGAAACTCGGTTGTTGTCCAGGGGTCATATTTCAGGAGCTGGAGTGGAGATCAATTCCTAAAAGAAATATATATATTTATGTGTAAAAAATATTCTTCAGTAGTATATCTTTTGTTTTAACTTATCTGTTTTTTGCCTCTTGATAGATTTCATGTAGACAAGATTTGCGTGTACCGTTCTCCCAGAAAAGTATATTTTTCATGATCAGATCATCAGCTCAGTTAGTTTTTTCGGTATATACACCAGCATTTGGACGCTCTTGTCGAATATGGTACCTGAGCGACTTTATGTTTCAGTTACAATTTTCAGGTTGAAATAATCAGGTTGGAACTTTTTTTTGGTTCGGCTGTTGGGTTTGTTTAACAGAAACGACTCGTCATTCCAGCAGCATTTCTCTAATTAAATATAGTCGATCGTTGTTGCAGTCTTATAAAGGTGTTAAACTCAAGCTGAAAAAATGTAGCGATCTCATTTTGATGCTGCCTAAAAAGGGTTTTAATAAATTTTTCACTCTTGCCGATGATTTTTGCGGGTTGCGGTGTATAGTTAATAACCGGTTTAAGGGGTTATACGCAGTTATGACTTTCAAAAAAATCGATTTTTTTTATTGCATTTTTGTAATGTACATATATTCAAAAGTATACGCACGAAATTTGAAGTAGATCTAAGCAATACTTTCGGAGTTATACCTAAATATGTAGAGATGCCTCGGCACGTTTTAAGGTAGGTATTGAAACTTTAAACGTGTTTTTTCAAAACGGCATTTTTCAAGTCGGTGTACACGATATCTCGAAAACGGCTTGTTTGATCGGTCAACCGTTTTAACTCAATCTTTAAAGATACAGATTCTAGTAATTAATCGTTCCTTTTGTAAATCTGATACTTATTTTCCATTTTATAATCAATTTACGGCCAAATTTTAACGTAAACATCGAAATTATTTATTTTAAAAGCTGCCATTTTGTGAAAATTCACTATTTTGATTAGCCGAACGATTAATTACTAGATAATCTAATATATTAACAAAATTTGTTTGGTTTTTTGATTTCAGATAATCCAATCCTGAGTTACGATGTACACCGTAAATCGTCTTTTTTAAAGGAGGTTCCAGAAATCGCCTGCAGCGCGCTCTATAATCAACATTTTCATAAATAAAAAATTTTGTTACGTTCTTGAAGGATGCTTTTATAACCACCAAAAATTTTCAAATTAAAATATTCTAAAGTTTCTTCAGGATAAATCCTTGACAACCCGTCTTTTATTTGCTTCATAACTGCGTATAACCCCTTAAGGCAGATTTACCAAGTCCACAGTTGCATTAATAGCCACTAATAAGGTTCAATTAACTTCGTCGCAAGTTACACAACATTTCAACAGAACTTGATGCGCAGTATTCTAAAACTGAGAGGGAAGCGGAAGCGGATACTATAGCAGGTTAAACTCCTACTTATCCAGAATTGACCCCGACATACCTAATATATGTTCGGCATGTGAAGGTACCCCGCACGACACTAACCACCTCTTCACATGCCCTCTAAAACCAACTCATCTAACACCCATCTCCCTCTGGACCCAAACCGTCGAAACAGCATGTTTACTGGGCCTACCTTTAGATGAAGCAGACGAGGACGACCGGTAATATACCCTACACTGACGGGGCTTCTATTACTGTTAAAATAACAACAACAAGAAGCGGAATTCAGTAGCTTTTCCTTCAGAACTTAAGTACGCTCTGGCGTCAACGCCTAGGCTCACATTCTTATCCTTATATCCAATGGCCACAAATATTTATTATAGTTGTAGCGGCACTCTGTTTCTAATGATCTGCTTACTAATTCTAACCAACTGACTTTAAATTAAAATTCAAGAGAGTATGCGGTCTCTTCGCACGTTCAAAGCGCTCCTGCTGTTAGATGGATTGAGTAGAGAGGAAATAGGTGTGTGGTTTTGTATGCCACTTCCGCATGCTTGGTAGATGTTTGACTTATCGAGGTCTAACCCAGTTCTGTAGAGTGTGTTACGGTAGACTTTGTTTCTCGCGGTAGATCTCCTGGCATGCCCTATGTACCATTTTTTTTGTCGTTCGCTCCTTTTCTCCCTCTGGGAAAGAAGGAAAATATTTTTTCACCTAGAAAAGGTTGACAGTAATCCACTGAAATGAAAGTCGATGGATTAAATTTTAAAAACAAATTTCTTATATATTTGCTTTGCTTTTGTTTTTTCACCACATTTTGTGTTGGCTTTGTTTTTCTATAAAACATTATTTTGTAAACTTTTGTCCATTTATAAATAAAAATACTAATACTTACGCCTAAACTACAAAATACAGTGATAATATTAATAATAATAATAATCATATGCTTCATCAACATGAAGTTTGTTCCAATCCTGTTTGCACACTGCAAAGGACATAAAGAGAATTGTCTTTAAATATACAGATATATGAATTCACTACACTCGCATAACTTTCACATGTTATTTACAATACTACTTGTATACATATATATGTATGCACATATACATAGTATATTTTGTAGTTGAATTTATTTCCTCGTTTCTTAATCAGTAGCTTTAGTTTGACAATTTTTGTTTGTAGTTTAGATTTCTTACGTGTTTAATCTTACATAATTGCAGCTATATATAATATTAAGAGTTATGCAAAACGGATTTACACATACAAAGTATCTTATATATACATATATAATATATATTTTCTCATTCACTACACATTGAATATTATGTACAATTTAGAATTCAGCTAGTTTAACTTTTTAGTATCTTGAGTAGTAATACATTTTAAGATTTATTTATTTTTTTCATTTGAAGAGGAAAATTGGCAAAAAGTTCACAACTGAATATCAAATTGGATAATTGTGTGTGCGTGTATGTGTATGTAAACTAAGATTGCACGGAAGTTGTACTACTTTTCTATTTAAAGTTATAATGTCGTATGTGTGAAGGCAAAGCATAGGCACATACGACAAAATAACTTTAATGCGCTAGAGGGGAAATATAATATAATAATTTTTCGTTTTATGTGATGCAAAACCATCTAAACAAATTTGGTTTAATAAAATACATACATTGAGTGTTTAATACAGCGATTGGGTATGATAAAGAGATTTATTTTCGCAAATATTTGCTGTCCCGAAAATCAGTCAATATTTGTATTTATTCACATTTTTTGTTTGTCTTTAAATCTTTAAAAAATTGAATCTTTTCTTAATAAGAGCTTGAAAGCAATTGCTTTGGGCGCATAACTCGAATGAAAGTTTTTGTAAATAAGTTTGAGCTTTGTTTTTAATTAAAAAATTGAATCAAAATCGTAGTTTAAAAATAAATCAAGTACAAAAACTACTATTGTTGTATCGGAAAAATGCTAACATTCGATGATATTCTCAATATTTGTAAATCTAATATTTGCTGTACATCCAAAACTATTTTCGAAACCATTGCAAATTAGAAATTTTTGAGTTCTACATTTTCGTAAGTCCTTATTTAACCTAAGCTTAAGTAATTTTATTTCTTCAATAAGTACATTTTCTTACAGCCAAAGCAAATGACTTCTAACAATTTCTTTCGAACTATGCGTCCCAGCCGCTTTCTTGCTCTCCATTTGCTGCACACACAATTTCCATACAGTTCCGAAACGAAAAGTTCACAACCTGAGCATTTTACACTTAAGCGAACTTATTTAGTTTTAACTATTGTAAAATTTTTGTAATACAAAGAATCGTAATTTGTTTTTAAACGAATCGTTCAAAGCGATTTCTTTATTCCAAAACGGAACTCATCTCCATATACATAAATATGTATATACAGTTAAACATAGTCGGCTGTTGTGTTTCCGCTGCTTGCAATGTTCCATTGCTCAATGCTGATGTTGCCACCATGTATCCCATGCGCTCCATGCGCACCATGCGCTTGGCGCCATTAGCAGTCATAAACACCAGCAAGGCCACCTATTGGCGTTGCAGTACGTTCCGCCGTCGCAGTAGTACAGCGTACGGCACCACGTCTCCTGCATCGTTCTGCTACCTTACAATTGATACTAACTACCGACCATGATGTGTGCCGGTTGTTCCAGCTCGTTATCGTGCACGGAGGAGTAACGTGACGCCGCCACTACTGGCGTTAGACTGCTCTTGAAGAGTTCGTCAGAGCTTAACTTGCAGCTGGGCACCAATTCGGTGAATTCGGAACCCAAACCGAATTCCATATCGAGAAATCCGTATTCCCATGTTGAGGATGCTGAGGCTGCTGCCGCATTGGCGCTTATGCTACTCACATACGATGAGGTGAGCGAATGCGTCGCCGATGAGATAGTCGAGAGCGTTGTGAAGGTTGCCGTCGAGGAAGAGGTACATGTATTGAATGCTGTGCTGCTGCTACTGCTTGAGGCTAATGCACTTGCGCTAGTACTGGAGGCGGATGTTGATTGCACTGTGGTGAAGGTGCCGCTGATGGCGACAGCAGGCGTTTGCATTGTGCTATCCGTCGCGCTGACGCTTGTTGTTGTGGCGGCTGTGACTGGTACAGGCGTGGCGGTGGCTGGGTTTGTTATCGATAACGCAGGCGGTAATATGGCGAAGAGGTCGTTATTGTTGAGTGGATCTAGCGCGGATTGTGACGATAAACTGAGTACCGAACTCCAGTTGATTGAACGTGTGGAATCTTCGTCCGCGTAACCGGAATCACTGCTGTCGGTGGTACTAATGGATGTTGTGGTGGTCGCAAGAGGTGTTGTTATAACACTGCTAGACGCGTTTGTTGGCACCGCTGTGGTTGTTATGTTGTGCGTTGGCGCCGCGGGTGAACTTGGCGCGCTCATCGTTGTGGTAACTGGGAGCACCTGCGTTTGCGTCGTTGATGGCGTTTGTGTGGGCGATGGCGGTGCGGGCGGCATTACTGATTGGCAGGGAAATGGCGTTGCACGGCCAGACTGTGATTCCCGGAAGGGATAGTGATCATAAGGAAGCAATGACGCGGTTGCAGATGACGCCGCTAACGACGTAGAATCACAATTGTTCATATTAATACTACTGAGACTATTGTTTATTGGGAAGCCGGCGCCGAGCTTTTGCAGTTGTTGTGGTTGTGCGCTCAAGTATGGCGGTGGCGTGTCGAGGCGTTCTGGCTGATTTTGGTAGTGCGGTACATGTTGGGAAAAATGCTGCGGTGGTTGCTGTTGTAGCAGTGTTGACGGCTGATGTTGCACCTGATAATCCATGTTGGACAGACGCGCGCAGTTCATCACTGGTGGTGCATAATCCTGGTGTTGCTGGTGCAACATCGTGTGCGGCTGTTGTGGGACCAACAATTGTTGAGGTGGCTGTTGTGGACCCACCAAATGATGCTGCAAATGATGAGGCGGATGTAGATGCTGATGGTACTGATGCTGTTGAGCGGCAGCAGCCTGTGCCGCTGCTTGATGCATCTCTTTAGCTTCAGTTTCGATTTCGCGATCGATGCGCTTCAATGTATTGCAGATGAGCACCGAACGATAAAGCGATTGCTCAGATACTTGTCGGAAGCGCGACAACTTGAACATGGACAGGTTGCGTATCTTAAGCCGTAGTTCCTTGTAGCAATTCTTATTTGTGTTGCACCATGTGCCGCGGCCGTCGCAGCAGCGTTTTAGTGGATGCCGTGCGTCGAGAGTAGCGGCAGCCACATGCAGATTGCCGAAAGTTGGTGGCGGCACGACGGCGGCGGTATTAATGCTGCTCACATTGGGCGCCGGACTACTGCACCCCAGTTCTAAATACGATTTACCATTCTCAGCGCAGCGTATTGTCTGCTGTTGTTGTGGTGGTTGCGGTGGCTGCTGCTGGGGTAACGGGTACACTGCCTCGGGTGGCACATAAAATTGTTGGCCGCCACTAACAGGGCCGCCGGTGCTTTGCCATTGCGTAAAACCATTGCCGGCAGTCATGCGCATATGCTGCGGGCTGCCAGTGCGCGAACAGTTCTGCTGTGGGTATGGCTCTGAATAGTAGTTGGGGCGCGAGCCGTAACCGTGCGGAGCGGGCGCATAGCTGCCGAGTCGCTGTTGTTGATGTGGCGATGCGGTGGGTGTTGTAGGAGGTGGCGGAAATGAATTATAACGCAAAGGGCAGTAAGTGGGTATTATACTCTCTTCCTCCTCGTAGTCATCCTCGAAATCATCGTCATCATCGTCCAACTCATCTGCACTGAGCAGCGTTGTCGCCAGTGTAGAGCGCGTCGCAATACTGCCCCAAGGATCGCTTGGTACTGCGACAGCTTGCAGTTTGGAAATGCAGTCGACCGGTTCCGTGGCAACGTTAGTCCATGGCTCGCAGCAGGGTACGGCGGCAACCTCCTCCAACTTGGCAATACTGTCTTCTGGGACGGGAGTGGTGGAGGTTGGAGGCAATGGTGTTATGGCGGCCATCTCACTGGCCATAGGCAGCAACGATGCGACCATTAGTGGCAACGCTGTTGTCGTGCCCAATATAGAGGGGGACGCTGAAGGGGTACTTGAGTGAGGTGTGGTGTGTTCGGCATTTTTAGTAACTTCTTTACCATTGCTAATACTATTAAGGAGCCCATTAGTGCTGCTGATACTACTACTATTTATATTGTTGTTATTCACTGTTAGGCCTTTAGTGGCTTCTGTTGAGCCGGGCGTTAACGCCCGCAAATTGGCGGATGCATCTTTAATGTTGTTGCCATTCAATTGCTGTTCCTCAATGGCTTCGATGTAGTTGTTGTTATTAATTGACCATTTGCTTGTCTTGATGGGAGGCGGACTGTTGGTATATGTATTGGCATCCTTGGCATCGAATGTTATCTCGTGTTTCCGCTTGGTAGCGGCTGTAGCTTGAAGACCCATTGCTGAATTAATCTGGAAGCAAAATAAGAAAAACTAACGTTAGCTTTGTGGCTTAGGATGTATTAATACTTATAAGTAAGACATTTTTTATTATAATCCTACGAACATTAAATATAAATCTATTGTAAACTATTGATAATCCTGTAAATCCATTGCAGTAGCGCCATATGAGTTGCAAGTTCAAGTGCAACCGGCGGAAACTTATGAAATATGCTTAAGAACTCAATCTTGAAAATATGAAAAATTTCTAACGGCAAGTGTTGCTAAACAAGTATAGCAACAACTACAACAATGATAAAACCTCTCCCACTAGACAATATTAGATACCTATAACGTGGAGCCCGATGATATACAAAAGTGGTCAGCAAATGAGCCCCTCCACGCTTATGCCGCGCAACAACGCACACCATTCCCTAATAACAGCTATTGTGTCCCCAACATCACCAACCTCGCTCTTCCTCTGTCTATTTGTGCTACGAACGTCATTCACACCATATACTGAATAAGAAAAATGAAAATTCTCTACTAAAGCTTGCCACAGTAGTGAATAAACGAAATAAAAAGAAAAATATCCTCTTAGATGAAAGTCGTAACAAACAACAGCTGCGGCAGCGAAAGCAACCCAAATCACGAAGGCGGCAGTGATGTGCTGGGCATAGCACACATTTTCGAACCTTACACTGGACGAACTTTAGCGCGTACAATATTATATCTCCCCTTCGGGGCGCAACCATTTCAGCCGTAACCTTCTTTACTGCCAGCGTAGGAAAATTCCACATAATATACTCGAAACTGTTTGGCGGTTGTATTAATTGTATGCGGCGTAGGGTCGTATCTTACGCCGTCGTTGTTGTTGAAACGATGACTTAGATTCATGTTTCGGTGCTTTGTGTACTTGTACCACGCACCAATTTTTACTTGTGTTGGAGGAGGGGCTCAAATGCAGTGGGGAGAAATTGGAATGTGGGAGAATATACGAATGGAAGCATAGTAACGGATTTGTAGCGAGCTGACAAGCGTAAGAAATTTAGCCAGAAAACGGCGCTGCGGTTGGTTGGCTGACTAAGCCTGAACTTTAATGTTTGTTAAACTCGTGTTGTTCACTCTATGTTGGCCAAACTGAAGAAGTAGTTTTTCCTTGCGACCCTCTTACAATCCACTTACATACTATAGATATTACTGGTACTGTGATATGGGTATACAAGCCATGTGCTTGGTGGCTGGCGTAAGGCAGAGACAGAAAATGGAAATTGGAGGCGTCTAGTTAGTTTTTGAAATATCGTGCCATATTTAACATTTTTGGCGAAAGCCTTTTAGCGTAAGCAGCTTTAGAATAAATAAGCAAAGAATGGCTAGACGTCATAGTCGATTGTGTGAGTGTAGTAAAAGCTCGAATTGACTCCAGCTACACATGCAAGCGTTTGTGCCAATCAAATAAAAGCAACGAGCGCACAATTGCCCAGTTGATATAGAAAGCGAAAATCGACTGGCACAACTGGCATAAAAGACACTGCAATGCCAGTTAAGATTTGCTATTCCATTAAAAGGAAAGCGAGCGCATTGGCATCGAGGGTGTTGGCGGTGGTGGAAATCCGGAATTGGCAAAATAGCTAGTGGTTACTATCACAAACAGACGACGAACTTAGAGTAGAAAGCTGCCAAATGTCAGCTGGTCACTTGCGGACGTTTCGTCATACATTTGCCGGTACACTATCGTCGCTTGCACATGCTATGAAATGAAGCGCACAAGCACTAACAGTGCACACATCGAACGCATCTCGTCCGAAATGGAATAGCTACATGGACATACGTATGTATATATACCAGGGGTGCGTCCCCGATTTCTGCTTTTAAAATATTTTTGCTGCTTTTGTACTTGCTAAAAACTCTGACTCAGTCGTTTCCAGACAAGAGCTTACCGCAGCGCACATCTGCAAACCAGAAAATATACCCATATGTACGAGGATGTGTGTGTGTGTGTAAGTACGTAAGTCGTTGACGCACACGTGCATTTTTGCAGCGAAAAGTGACGGTGGTGCTGACGAAAGGCATTGCCTTGCACAGCGCGTCAGTGATGTTAATGGTGGTGGAAATGACTGCCATTTCATCCCTTCAATGTGCTGCATTAGGAATGTGCGACAATGCCGTCGGTACTGATGAAATGCCACGTTGGCTCGTTTATTTGGTGGATGCATCCCGCTTCGAAAGAAGACAATGAAAACAACAACAAGAGAAATAATAATAAAACGAAACAACTGCCGTTGCAATGTGCGACCCTTTTGCCGTTCTGTTTACCGGCTCGACTTGTGGTGTATTTTGCTTGCCTTGCTTTGCTTTGTCTGCCTGCAAGCCTGCCAGCCTAATGTTTTTGTCGTTTGTTCCCTGCTTTATTCTGTATTTTTTTTATTTTGCTTTTACTGCTCATATCACTCTGTCTTCTGGCCTTTTTGCCTGCTGGCTGATTGGCTGGCGTGCAGCACTCTCCGTATATTTTTAGAAAATTATTTCAACAGCCGCCGCCGTAGTCGTCGTCGTACTCGCAACCATTTTTCGGTCCGTATATGTATGTATGTATGTATTGAGAGTGCGTCTGGTTGCATTTATACAAAATGCGACGACACATTGGCGGCTGGCATCTGATATGTAATATGCATGAATGTGTTTTTCCTTCGATGCGTTCGTTCGTTCGTTCCCTTTTTGGTGGTGATGTTGCTCGTTGGACGGACGGTTGCGCGCTTCCATGAAAACTGAAATGAATGAAACCTAAAATACGGAAGACTGCCAGACGCATACCAATACCTACATATGAACATGCATCCACATATATATGTATGTAAGTTTGTGTGCACGTACAGTGCGAACGACCCGATCCGTGGTGTGGCAGCAGCATATGCTTAAGCATTTTGGATACTTTGAAGAGGGTACATGCACGAGGTACGTCAGCATTCTTGCCGCCCTCATCTTTGCCGCTGCTGTGGAGGACAGGCGGCTTTACGTTTTTCCACATTTACAAACTCCCTGCCATTGCCTAAGTTGAGGTTATGTATGTATGTCGGAAAAGTATTTTGCAGCTGAAGTGCTGTGCGACTGCTGTTCCATATGCCGACATTGCTTATAAGGTCTGTTACTGTATGTAAGTGTGTACGTGTGAAGGAGTCTTGCAATATGTTGCCAACAGCTGGACTATTCTTGAGCGCTCAGATGCAATGAGGAATAGGGGACGCACATAAGCAGTTGTGTTGTTTCAAAAGTATTCTGAACTATTCACGATCGAAAGAATGTCGAAACCGATTGTTTTTTCTTTTTTATTTTTGCTTCGTAAACGAGAAAGTCTCGTTGAGCATTTTGAGAAATAACTGTGACATAAATATTATGTTTTGAAGAAGTTATCACCGTTTTCTGCGTTAAGAGAAATTCAATTTCAGGAGCTTTATGATGCGAGTGGAAGCTTTACACATATTTCAAAAATGTTGCTTTCGAAATTGGAGAAATTCTTATACACACATACATATGTACATGTTAGGGTGGTCCAGAATGAAAATAAAATAAAAATCGACAAATAAATTGAATTATTTTTATAGGAACTCTGAAAGTCCCCCAAAATTAAAAAAAAATTATAATAAGATAAAGTTAAAATATTTATTTTTTAATAAAGATTAGGTATAATTTTTTTGCGCATTTGTGATCTGTAAATATTTAATAACAAATTTACGGAAAAATATATTTCTTCCATAGGAGTTCAATACGAGTAGTAGTTTTCGTTGACAGCACGGGTAGGCATTAAATAAAAATAATATGTTTTTGGACATAGCTCAAATTTAGGGCGTCAAGAAAAACAATTTTTGCGCATACATATATCTGTATGTAGTCTCAACCAAAGTGTATTAATATTAGCACGCTTTCTCTCAAGTGAGCTTTTCATTGACATACGTATGTATGTTTGAATATAGCAAACCGCTTTTTCAAAAACAAAATATTTTTTTCACTTTATTTTTGTAAAAAAGAGTTTTGCTTCTTTAGGAACCCTGAAACTGTAGAAATCTAAAACTCCACTCTTTACACCGCACTGCCTCTGTGCCTTCGAAGTCAAAAGTCTGCTTTTGTGACTTTTTTTGAGCCATGAGTCCGTAGAACTACGTAAGCTTTCGCGAGCTTTATGTATGTGTATTTTGTTTTTTAACTTTAAATATTTATTCTATTGCCATTCTTTTGTACGACTGTGTGGGAACATCTGATCTGATAATTTCCTCGATCGCTCCAATGCTTCCTCAACAACCGTTCCCAAACGCACATCTGCATATAGTGTACGGGCACTAAGGTAGAATAACAGCGAGCCAAGCCATAAGTGGCACGATGCGATCACACAGCAACAGTATGTTTAAATCAGTATGTATGTATGACTCAAACATTCATATGCATGCATGTATGTATGTATGCACATTTGTACATATCGATTGTTGCTGACACAGAAAAATTTCTCTTGCCATCCGACGACTGTTGGTTTATTTTCAGGTTCAGTTTGCAGCGCCAACGCCACTGCTGCTGATGCTGATGCTATGTTGGTGATGGTGGTGCCCACGCTCTATTTTCGTTTGCTTTTGCTTTGTGGCTATTACTGATTGCTGCTGCCATTTGAATTTTACTCAATTTACTTTTTCTTCTTGTTTTGTTTTTGGTGTGTTATATTCTACATTTTTCATGCGAGTGCTTGTATTTTTTCCTACTCGTTTGCTGCCATTTCTTGTTTACTTAGTAAGTTCTCGGTGTCGGACTCGCCGACGATGATAAAGTTAAAAGTGTGTAGTATTTTTTAGCTTTTGGAACTTTTAGTGTATGTTTGTTTAAGTTCTTTTTTACTTTTCGTTTTGCATTTATTCTTGGATTTCTACACACTTGCTTGCTCTTCGTTTTTTCCTTGCCGCTGTGGCGCGACTGTTACTTTGGCTACAGTGTGTGCTCACTCTGTGCACGCCGTTCTTCGAAATCCGTATAAATTTAAAATAAAACCCAAGTATTGCCAAGGTGTGGTTGCAAACTGTGTGTGTGTGTGTACTTGTGGGTGGGTGCGGCAAAGCGTTCATCAGCGTTTGAATACTACTTACTAACGTTGCTGTTGTTGTTGTCTGTCTTTGGTTTGTTTGATTCAGCTGTGATGTGTTGCCCACTGCCGCCGCCGTTTATTGACTTTTTTCACCGGCGCCTTTTTGGCTTTTAGGTCGAGGTTCGTTTGTATATCGAAATACAGTGTGCCAAAGCTTTTGTTGCGTTTCGCTTTAGTGCTGTTCGGGACTTTTGACAAAACTGTTTAGATCAACTTAGCACTATTTACTTGTGAAGAAGACTAAATTGCTCGCTATTGCATTAAAATATATTTATAAATTTTTCATCATTGATAGGTGTAACTCAAGAGTCCCATTTAGAAAAATTTACAACTAAAATATTGTTTTTTCTTTAAAATATCAGGATTTCTTTATCTAAATTTTATTTTGCCTCAAGTGCATAGATATATTGCATTGGTATTGAGAATACCGGGTGGTCCAAGTGTAGATATCGTAGAATCGTGTTAATTCGACACTGACAGTATTTTTTCACTTGTAAAACAATATTATAATTGTTTGAAACGAAAGAAGTAATTTAATTTTTAAAAACTGTGTTGTGCCCAAATTTCACGCTTATTGAAATTAAGTTTTATATGAAGGCACATTTCTATCTTAGCCGTTACATTATGAAAATGAAAAATAGCACATCTGGGGATCAGAAGATCTGCAGGTTATCGTCGACAAGCCAATGCATTCGTAGAGGAGATGCCAGTCAATTGTGTAAATATGGATATGACGGGATCATTGGACAATTTCTTCTCCAAAGTGTCGCTGAGAACAATATATTGGTTTCCGCAGGATGGAGTATTACATTTGCTCAATTAGTTTTTAAAACCATACATATTTTTGTCGCCCTGCATAAAACCGAGATTGATTTACTTCAATTAAATTTTTTAATATTTGATTGTTTAAAAACGTTTTATGCATAACGGTTTACTGAATTTTGAGTTTTAAATATTCGATTGTATTAAACTTTCTCTACAATTTTTTTTCCAATTTATACTATTTTGTAGCAATCTATCTAATATATTTCTTATTTTTTGCTAACATTTAGCTTTTCGTTCAACTCCTCATCCGTTTTCATATTCTTGAGCACACCTTGACCGCGCGATATCTCGCTTATTTGCTTTGTTTGAAATTGTGTTTATTTTTATTTCTCAATATTTCTTGCTGCCTTTTTTGCGCCAGACATGCGTCATTGCTGACTCAGAGCATTGATTGTGAATCGCTGGCGACTTGCTTGCTTGCCTGCCATATTGTGCCTTAGTCACTTGAGTGAAGCAATGTTAAGAAGGTTTTACCCGTAGCCTATACAGTCATATTTTCGCAATGCAACAACGTCCGATTCAATTTAGTGTAGAATACTGAATTCCAGCTATTTAACTCGTATGTGGTATGAGTAAGCTGTTCCACGAGAAATCAAAATGAAAAAAAAAAACATTGTTGAACATCTTAGTACTGCATGAGGATGCCCTCGCACATATACATTTACACATATGGGAAGCATACGCATAGCCGCATGCAACAAATGTCCTCCACTCTTACATTGCCCCATCGTACCTCCTCCTGATTTATTGCTATGCTGCTAGACAGTACCCACACGACAACAGCTGCTCGAATATGCAGCGGCTCCAGTGAATAACTTAATAGCCTACGAGAGGGCAAACAAGCATCAAAAGTGCCAGGAAGAAAAAGCAGGAAAGCGTAGTAAGAAATGAAAAGCAATTTTCGGCGCACGTGTTCTTTGCGTTTACTACGCCATACTACACACACTACACTCCCATCACCCACTCTTGGCATTGGTGCACAGTATACGCTGCACATAGCAATTCCGTCCCTCCCATTCATGCGCTTATCCATTTATCTTTACAACAATCTCTGCATGCACACTGTATGCTTAATAAATGCAAAAGCAAAAACATAAATCGTGCTATTTTTCAAGGGTAGCTGTTGTGCCGCAGCACTAGCGACGACGACAAAGTTTTCATTCACAGTCACAGATACAGCCCATAGAGTGGAGAGCGACTTGATAGTCACTGAACTGAATTACAATTCCATCCTTTTGTTGTATTAAAAGCAAACAACGATAGGGGTGAATGAATTTCCTTCAAAATCTTACACAACACAACCACCTAAATATCTAAACCTGTACGTAAATGCAAAAGTTGTGCTATAGCCATAGCAAATCTTAGCGAGAGTAAACAATGCAAGCTACAAAAAAAAAAAAAAAGAAAAAAAAAAAAAAAAAACTTGCGCGAAAATAAAAACAATATTGTAAAATATGAAAAAATGAATGCGCAAAAAATGTTGTATGCTTATGAAAATGTTACTGAAAGCGCGAGAGAAAAAATCGCAATCCAAATAAAATCACATAAAAAACCACCAATTTTATGAATGGGTTATAAGTAAGGCAGAGCTAGCTACTTAGTTTGTGGTCGATTAGCGTGAGTAGGGGAAGAAGAAATAAAAAATAAAAACAAACATCATCAAAACATTGACAACCGCTGCACAAATATATACATACATATTTTAACTAATGTTTACTGCGCTTTATTTCCCACATTAAATCAACTTATAAATTCACAATTTTATCACTTATTAATTTTATTACAAAGTTCTAGTAGTAGGGTGCACATATATCTACATACATACATATGTTTGTCAACAAACCCCACATTTATCGCTTTTATTTATGGGTTTTTACCATTGTATTAATATTCCTCAAATCTAGCTACGTAGTATTGTTGTTGTAGGTCCGAGCACACTCTTTATTTTCCTATAGAAGGAAGGTGTAGGAGGCAACATTCGTAGTCGTAGTAGCAGACGCAGCAGCCAAGTCAATAACCCGGAAAGAAAAATGTAATTAAAGGAAGCGAAATCTCGAAGTTCACACACACCAACAAAGGCACTTGAGCGCTCCCCCACTCACAAACATTACACTTAAGCACGTCCCCTCTACACTCACGGTACATACATACGTACATTTTATACAATGCGAGACATAGTAATGAAAGTAAATGCTTGCGGAAACAAAAACAATGAACAATTTAACAGCAGCATGACTAGCTGAAAAAAAAAACAATAACAATGCATAAAAGAAGGAAGTTTTCACACTGAATATTGAACGACTGATGTTACAATGAATGTGGTGATGGTGACGACGTCGACTTGTATAAATGTCAAAAACAGTATAAAAAATATTCTCACACCAACAACGCGAATATATTCGATAGGCAAGTGCAAGTCAATGATATTTATTACCTTGCTCCTTTGATTTTGTATACACAGACAGGCAGCAAAATTTTTGAAGGTCGCTGCATAAATTTGTCACATCGCAACGGCAATAAGAAATATAAAAAAAAAAAAATAAATAAATATAGTAAAAAGGGTTTGGCCATGGCGATGGTGATGGTGCTGCGATGTCGCAAGTACGGAGACGACGACGCGTTCCCTCTCCGCAATAAAAAAATGTAAATAAAAGTAAAACCCATTGAAAAGTAAAGGAGTAATACCGGAATCGTCAAAAGAAATGAGAGCGTGTATACAAGTACAATGTAATACATATTTTATACGTCATTAAATGTGTTTGTGTGTTTGCAATATTTTACAATGTGCCACCCATTGAGAGTAAAATACTGGTTGTGAGTACAAAATTGTATTGTAAATAAGCTCAAAATGCACGTGGGCAAGTAAAGCATACAAAAATGTACATGGAATTGTTGTTGGCATAGTAATGCAAATTAAAAGAAATTAAAAGAAATAAATAAATAAAAATTCAAAAGTATTTGTGACGCGTTAGAGGAAGAGATTTAGAAAGAAACTATCTGCTAAAAAACACACTGATGGCCAGCCAAAAAGTAGTAAGAGAGTTCAGAGAGAGGTCAACGCTGCGCGCGATTTAAATCAAATGAGGAACTAAACAAATACAAAACAAAATTTGCTCAAAAATGTTATATAGAACCGCTAATTGGAAAATACTACTTTTGACTACTTTTTCTTTGTTTTTTAAATTTTATTAATTTTTTTATAAAAATATATTTAATTTTTCAAAAAAATATATAACATAAATCACAGTTTCAAACTTTCTACAAGATTTACAAAATTTCGAAACAATTTTGTAAAACTTAAAAAAAAAACTTTTAATCAGGAATGCGACAATTCTTTGAGAGACGAATTTACAACAAGCGAAGAACAATATTTTTAATAAAACAACTGTTTAAGTTTTTCTTCAGTAAATGCTCAAAGCAAAATTGGAATTTCATAAAGAAAATATGTTCGTTGGCTGCAAATACCTATACCAGCCAAAAACGAGATACAATAATGAGAAAGAACATAAAGACCATAAAAACGCAAAACCAGCAAGCCACGACAAGGTGCATCCAATTAAATTAAAAAAGAAAACAACAGTTGACGCGAACAAGTGATTTTCTTTGGTAAACAAACTAGAAAAAAACGACAGTTGCACGAGACAACCCTTCGAAGCACGTGCATTTAGTTATACGATGCAAGCAGCGACGCTTGCGAATATCGAAGCAAAAAAAAAAAAAAACAATCTGACCGAACGTGCTCTAATGTGTAGGCCACAGTCGCTCACGCTATGCCCGGTATATATGTATGTATGCACGCCTATGCGATTAATCACGCATTAATTATAGTAATGAAAATTATAAATTTATTTAAATGAATTTTTGAGAAATAAACAAATGGGAAGCGCAAGCAACAGATGCCAGAATTAAACGATTAGGCGAAAACGTCATAGTTTGTTGATATTGCCGGTTTGTTGTTGTTATTGCTAATGACATTGGCGCTGCTACACAACACATTATGAACTCAATGATGGCATTAATATGTAAGCATGAAAGCCAACTATGGCAAGCAACGGCAACTTTGACAGCTGATTAAATTTATGAGCCTCGTTGAAAACGAAACTGAGAGCATAGACAAATGGGTAGTGACGAAACAGGTGGTAGCAATTAACAGCACTTGTAGGTACATATTTGTTGCAATGTACATATGTATGTATGTATGTTTATTTTGTAGTTGTTTTGCAACGACAAGTTGATGTGCTGTTGAAACATGCGTGCGGAGTGACGTAGTAAATAAATTTAGCGCCTGGATGTCGTATACATATGTGCATACATAGTACATATGTAATTAAGAATGAAACTTTGTATAAATTGTTATCGGGAATTGCCATTGTCGGTTAATCGATGTTTGGTGATTGCCAGTGGTTTATGCTTAGTTTGTTTACGATTTGGGTAAATGGCAAAATCAAGAAAAACGGTAAACAGCAGTAAACAGTAACTGTGAACGAAAACTTTCATGTGTTACAAACATTTTAATGAATGTAAAAAAGTAGTAGTTAAATCTGCAAAATGTTGAAGAGTCATTAAACTTTAGTTATCAACAATGAGGAGGCACATGAATACATACATATGTAAGTAAATATGCATATGAAAAAAAAAAAAATAATCAAATGAAAGTGAACAAAAGCTAATGAGGCAATCTGCCAATTGATCTTTAGTTAAGTGAAGTGACGCAACGTTATGTGCGTTATTGAGCATTTGCTCATCGATTAACGTCGTTGGCGCTCAGTGCAGTTGAGAAGGAAGCAAGCAACGGATTTCAATGGATTTTTGGTTTTCGTTGAATGAACTATACTTATTTTTTATACAAATTAGTTTTATATTATTTATCGAAACTAATAAATAAATAGTAAAAATAACGATTTTTGATTCGAATAACGAAATATTGCTGCGTAAAAAAGTTCATAAATGTTTGGGGATTCCTGCTGTAGTGATAGTTCTTGGATATAAACGGTAACGTAGAATGTAAAACTGTCGTGGTAACGAGAGAACTATTGCTCTTATTTCTTGATGGCGTTTAATGTCTGGTGCTGTGTTGGTAAACTATGCTTACAAGACTGAAAGATCGCAGCTAAAATACAAAAAGTTGTGGGAAAATAACTAAAAATGTAAACACTACACAATGATAAATTCAGAAAAGTCATCTGACATTCAAAAGCGAACGCAACCTTTGTTTTTCTCAACTGCTTGTTTATAATGATGAAAAAAGCAACAAAAATCGAACATTTGGCAAAAAAAATAACAGTTAAAAATAAAAAATACCAGACAACAAAAAATGCTGGTTAAAGAGTAAACTTCAAATCAGGTGTCACACTGATTTTTTCAAATTAATCTTTTTTTATAGCTTCTCATTTCCGTCCACGCTGTAGCACCGTTGAAATTACATACATACGTACTATCTAGTCAATTGAGCAAACGTGCGGGCTTCGTAAACAATAAAGACAGCGCTAAAAAAGGCATCCAAGCAGGCTGGCAACATTCAGTCAATGCTTTAACGAGCCACCAAATACATACGCACACACAACTAATACAGAGAAAGAATTCCTATAGCCATTAGCGTCTATGCCTCGGGCTGGTAAAGTGGTGCCTGGTGTTGGTGTTGGTGGTGGCGTTAGCGCTCTTGAGGCTGAAACGTTGTTGCGCGCTGGCAACGGCATTGGCAACTTTATAGACCGCCAACAGCATTGAAGCTGGCAATAAAAGTACCAACAAAAAACTCCCAACAAACAGCATTAGCTGCTGCTGCTGGCTCCATGATGTCGCCAAGAATCGTATGCTTGCAGCTGGCGTGCCAAAATTTCCAGAAAATAAACACTAAAAAGTGAACGAAAAAGCTCAAGCAGCCAAACACAATCGGTTGGCTTCAACTAACCGATCAGTTGAGAAATCCGTAGCTGCTACCACACGGGCGTATGCAGCCTGAACATAACTGGACGACAGTGCAGTGAATTTACGCTTGGCCTGCCTACAACGCAGCGACCAGTTGACTAGTCGGTCCACAACGACAGTAAACATGTCGAATCAACGAAGCAACCGACCCGCTGTGTACGCGCAATAAGCCGCGCGCAATAAAATATTTCTACATACGCAGCAATGGTGTCTGTTGCTGTTGACTTTACCTTCAAATTCCAATGCGCGCTTAAAAAAGCTAAAAAAGAAAAAATAAATAAAAGGGAACAAACTGAAGCAACATTAAAAAGACAGGCCACCATATAAAAACAGCAGCAATATACAGCTTTAAAAGCTGGCATTCCAAGCAACAATCCAAGACCGAGCCACAAAGTGGCGTAGAGACAGCTCAACAGTTATACATAGCATAGCATGAAGCACTTGAAAGCCACGCAAGCCGCTGTTCGAGCTGAAGGCAGAGTCAGAGCCGAAGCCGAAGCCGGTGCTGTCGTCGCTTTTATAATTTTTTATTTAAGTATTTTGCTTTTCTTCTTCTCGATGCTCGCCGCTCGAGTTGCTGTGCCATTATTATTGCTTTATACTTTTACAGCTTTTTAGTCTTTGTGCCGTTGGCTAGAGCACCGCGCGCTGTTGATTTTCGAACGAATACAACAAATAAATTTCAGCCAAGCAGTGATGAGCGCCTCAGCCAAGCAACATTAGTTCGTTCAGCAGTCACTTGATAATTTGAAAGACAAAAACAAAAAGAAACAAAAAACAAGTTAGCAACAAAAACATAGTCAACATCGGAGCAAACCTGCTTGGCCAGTCGTCATTTCGTGTTTTGCTTTCGTGCGATTTGAACGCATTCGAAGCGATGCCAAGTCAAGTCAAGCGCTGTTTTTTGTTGCTGTCAACTAACTTTACTGTTGACTGATGCACTGACTGACTGGCAATAAAGACTAACTGCTTGGCTGCTTGTTTCACTATTTTAGCTTTTAGCGGCTGATCCGTTGCTTTGCTGGTTTGTTTGGCTTTGTGCAGATCTTTTCAAATGTCGTTCCAACACGCGCGCATTTTCATTGGTGTCGATCGTCCGGCCATGAAGGCCCATCACACTTCACTCTCTTCACAAATGAAAAGCAACAAAAAAACAAAAATTAAAGAAAGAAACTACAGCTCAATGAAAACAATGTGAGGAATATCGGTGGCGAAAGCTACTATAATAATAATAATAATAATAATAGTTATATAGGCAATGTGCGCAACAGCAAATGGTCCAGTTGGTTGGCTGCACACTTGTGGCAGCTGCAAATGTCAAATCGGCAGTAACGATGAAATCACTTGGCAGCAATGTTCCAGCTCTAAAAGTGTATATTTTGAGGCTGAAGAAACCCTTACGAACTTTTGGGCACTAGCGACACTGCTGGCGGGAAATCTTTTTTTATAAATAAACAGACAGTTTAGGGTACTACTTCGGAAAGCGACTACTCTGCTAAGATGAATTCAAATGAGTTCGTATATTTACTTTGCCCAAATTATAGTAAATACCTGAGGTGGTATCAATTTTGTGCAAACTGGAATTTCCGAAATAACATGAACAGCTCTGTGTACCACTGCCCATTATGCACAAAATTCGAGTTGTATACCTAAGATATCAAAACCCGCGGACAGCAAGGTCATTAGCCAACTCTGGTCTCTTGTAGCTTGATTAGGATTTCTTTTATGGCAGTTTTCTCTCAGCAAGTTTTATAGTAGAAATGCTCAAAAATAATAAAGCTAATTACAAACTTGCTATGAAAGGGCGGACGTGTCCCACTGAGTTATTCGTAGACGGACTGCAGCATATGAGTGACTGGCTGATGAATGAATGGGTGTCGTGGACGGGCGCATGAAGTGTGTAAGTTATGTATTTATATGTGCATATATATGCAGGAATGGAACAGCGCACGACTATTGTGCAAGTCTTGAGCCAAACGTCAGGAAGAGACGGCAATTGCAGCAGCTCTGTATATGAACTCCCAACAATTGGGAAGTATTAAAAATTGAAAACACAACATAACGTTAAATGTCAGTTTTATTCGGTCAGCTTGTTGATGCATCTGCGAAGTGGAGCAAGGCATACACCCGTTGACAGCTAATTAGAAACACAACATTGTGAGGCGTTTTAATTTTCCTTTTTTTTTTAATTTTCATTATTTTTTTATAAAAATATTGTACATTCCACAACAAATATCATATCAACCAAAGTTTTAAACTTTATACGCGATTTATAAAATTTCGACACACCTTCACCGAAATTTTTAACTTTTTAATCAGAATTTTAACAAATTATTTGTTTACGCAGTTTTATAGCTAAAATGCAAGTTTGAAGTGGCTCAAAATTCTTTTTGATTTTTGATAATTTTTTTCGCTGTCGGTGTTGCGCATATAACGAACCAAAACTGGTAAAAATATCGCATTTCCATTTAGCTGCCGGCAGGTGTAACTCAGCTCAACACATAGCCGCTTTTAGACTGGGTGCGACGATCACAGCGCCAATCATACTGCCACCAATGTCATGTTGTTTTACTTATGTTTTGATTTTCTTCAACGTTTCAACCACGGCTACTGGAAGCAAGCAACTGCTAAAAAACAATGCATCATCCTCGGTAATTTCGACACACGCATTACCAATAACAATGACTGTTGAGAGCAGTTACCAGTGCTGTGACAAATACGGCGCCTACGCCGGCTGACCGCAGCAAAGTACCCAAAGTATGCATGTATGTATGTATGTATGTATGTGTGCCAGACGTTGGTGAACATAGAAGTTGGTCGGTGCGAAACAAAAGGCGACTAAAGTAGACGAGCCGAACTAATTTCAAATGCCGTTTGGCGCCACGCCGTCGACTTAAAAACCGTATGTTAGCGCCAAACGGCCATTTATGCCGTTTCTTCAATCGCCAAACCAACTTAACCGCATACCACCCCACCTCACGTACATACGCATAAGGCGCCAATTGGTGCAGCACTTTGCTTGGCATGAATGAACGTCCAAATAGTGCGTTCAAATAGTGGATCAAACATAGCAACGCCTAAAATACGCATCTTACACACAATTTTTACCCAACTCGCGAACTTTGTGCAAATTGCTGTCGAACACACAGCTGATTTCTGTGCGAACTAGAGCTAATTGATTGGGCTATCGCTGTTGTTTTGCATACGATTTGCATATGTGCCTGCACTCACAAAGCTCAAGCATGCCGAAAACATTAGCATTTGATACATAATTGTGAGTGTGTGTGTTTCGTACCTACGAGTGTGTGTAAGTGTGTACGTAGCATATCTTTTGTGTTAGCCGTAAGTAGACCGCTCGTTGACTTTTGCGCGCACTGCATACATACGTACATATGCGCACTAGCAAACATTAAAAAGCGTCTCCTCCACGTTGCACTTAATGAGTTGCGCAAATCGAGCAACATCAAAACAAACAAAAGCCAATACTATGAAGAAACGTTACGCATGCAGCTGGTTGACATTGAAATTCTCACAATTCTACTACGAGTATAACAAGTGGAGGTTTTTGTTTTTGTTGTTATTGCACATTGGCAAATTTCTGACTTTTGTTTGCTTATTTGGTGGCTCTGATATGCAACAGCAGGCAATAGCAGCGTGTCGTCGTTTATACTTATACATACATACATGCATACATGCATACAGATATACTACATGTGTGACATTATTACTGCGGCGTTTCGTAGCGCAACCATCAGCCGGTTACTGATGTCGCTTCTATGATTTGCGTTGACAGCGTCCCGCGTTGGTTGGTGATAATTGACGTGAATTTCTTATTATGATTGGTGTATTGTTTTTTGGTGTTCTTGTTGTTGCTGTTGATGTGACTGATATACTATTTGGAGTGGTTGTATGTTTTGTGGTCAGTGAACTGGAAACCGCAAAGTGTGCTGCAAGTGACTTAAATATGGTTGCACAAAAGAATGGGTAGTTGGGTTTGTCTGTAAGCAAAATAATAATGCCTACTCTAATGCCCATACAACAGTTTTTGTTGTGTTTTTGTTATTGACGTCAAGTGCGTGGATGGGTCACAGGAAGTTGGGAATTCCCTTACAATTCCCTTTATAGGTATTAAATGAATGATTATGTAACAGTGAAAAGGTTCTGCAAAATGTTATTGGTATTTGCTGTTAGAGAGAAATGATGTCTCTCTGTACTCTCTCCAGCTCAGCTAGCGGAAAAATCTTGCGTAAAAGTAGTTTTTGTATTATACCAGTGACCTAATTTCTAAAAGAAATTAAAAAAAGGGAAAATTAAATAGGAAGGGAATTTTCTTTTTCTTTTTATCATAAAAAATATTCTTGAGGAGTAATTTAAGAAAATGTTTTAAATAGTAAGAAGCAATAACTTATAGTTAGTTATAAGCATGGCCCAGTGGTACGTATGCATACATATGTATGTACAATATGTATGTTGTTGTTGTGTACAATATGTATGTATATGTGCTTCCAATTAATGAGGTGCCACTTTCTATTTATGGTCTATTTATGGTATTTTACTTAAATTCGAAGAAAATTTATAGAATTTTCTGTGTTTAACAGTCGAGCAAGGACTTCAAGAAGCTGCTTCACTCTTTCTTCGAAATTTTTGTCATAAGCCAGTCTCTTTTCAGGAGAAAGCTTTGACTACTTAATTTTTTAAATCTTAGTAACAAACCACTGTCATTGATTTCCAATTTATCTACTGCTAAATTCATTAACAAATTTTTTACTATAATTTCACTATGAGCAGATGGAAACCGCGAATATACATATACGCAATATTTAGCTATTAAGCATGTTCTTCTATATATCGAATGGCCGAAATTGTTTTAAAATCAACGCAATCTAGCACTTTGTTATTATTTTCTAAATATTCTAATCAAAAAGTTCGGAATTTCAATGAAAATATTTTGAAATTTTAAAAATTTTTACGAAGTTTGAAAGTAGATGCATAAACTAGATATATTAAAAAAAGTTTTAAAAGATTTATAATAATATATATAAATAGTAAAAAAATTGCAAAAAGGTCGCACTGCTACCAAGCGTCGCAAAATTAATCACTAATTTTTTTTTTTTTGAACAACTTTTTTACTAAATTAAAAAACAAGATTTTGAATAATGGAAATCTTTAATTTGACCTTTACGCGCTCCATTACTTGTCTGTTTGTATGCTGCAGCTGATTAGTTCATAAACGTCAAATATGATTGCAAAAATTATAAATCTTTCGGTAGTTAACCCTAATCCCATGACGTTCCATTTGGCACCTTAATCCCATGTCGATGGGTCGGTGCTTATTTCTACTATATAACGCCAACAGAAAATGAGAGAAAATTCATAAGGTATTTTCTAAGCATTAACTAAACATATCCGAAGAGATTTTTTCAAAATTTTTTATTTTAATAATATTTTATCATAAATAAATGGTATGAAACATGCACCGTGCATTAGTTTTATAAAAAACGGGCCGGACACCAACGACCATCGTCATGGGATTAGGGTTAATTTTACGCCACCTGTATTATTACACCACCTGTGTGGTGTATATATATATATATAGTATGTACATATGTAAGCATGTTTGTAAATATTTACTTAACACTTACTGCTCTAATAGAATGAAATATTTTGTACACTCACTTTATTTCTTCTATACTTCGTCACCTTCCCGAAAAAATGCTCGAACCTAGCAACCACTTTAACGCGATTTTCCAATTAAGAAATTATAGCAATAAATATTCCACAACCTGGGCCTAAGCAATTTCTATAATACTGTTCACATTTGTACTACTTTCGAAACTTTCGTATTTTGAGCGGTGTTTACTGCTGCTGCGCTAACTGAAAACGTCATTGAAACGTTATAAAGAATTCGACTCAATGCAAGCATAGCTCAAAAATAGGATGCGCTCAGAGTGCGCAGAGAAAATACCAATAATAAATGACATATTCACGCTTTAACTTTCGACCAAAAAGGCTAACATCTAGCAAGAACTATCACCCATTATCCTTGTTTCCGCTTAAGTGCCGAAAAATCCATTTTAAACTGTTCTCTAGACATTTTTAGGCATAAATACACCACACAAAAAGCAATTCTAGCCACTCACTGCCAACCAACTGTATATCTTATCGAAATTGTTCAAGCGCATGCAGCATCACATAAGGTTGATATTTTTGGAAAATCATTACAAACAGCTAAAAATAAAATCTGCATGGCGAAGTTCTTGCAAAGCAAAGCAGCGCATTAAAATAGTACAGACGTAAAATTCACCAAGGAACATATGTTTGCATATACATATGTATGGACGTGTAAAATAGAAAGAGAGCAAAGCGAAGAGTTTGGAAATTTTCGCTTACAAACTTTACACTGAAGAAAATTTCTTAATGCATTACGGGCCGCCGAAAATCAAAAATAGCATTTGCTGTTAATTTCATTTACGAAATGGCTTCATTGGAAAATAATGTACAATGCAATCAAAGCAGGCATGTCCTTCAGCACCTTTACTTCAAAGCCGATTTTAATACCTGCACCTACAAACAATATCTAAGCATGACGCTGCAACAGGATATGGAATGCAGCGTTACTAATGCGAATGTCGCTTGACCGAGTGAGTGACTGTTATAATGTAAGGCTAGTAAAATTTGCTATGCATGCATGAACATGAGCATGAGCAGAAGGTACATACATACATGCATACAGACATATGTATGTACATACTTAGGTACACCGAAAGTGTACTGAGCACCGAAGAAGGTATTAAGATTGTATTTCCAAAAATGAAAACAAAAAAAAGGGACATGTGTTTTTGTGAAAAGTGAAGAGTATTTATGCACGGCCATGAAGAAAATGAGCAGAAAAGCAGTTCACCATTGCCGGCAAAGGAATTTGGCTAAGTAGGTACGCACAGGGTCCAGTTTCTCAAACGAATACATACTATGTACATATGCATTCTGCCTTGTCTTTGTTTTGCGCTCTGCAAACGTATTTTACTCTACCAAAAGGATTATACGATGCCTTGCATTTCGATACACGCACCAATAGCAACGGAAAGGGCACACAAAATTTTAAAATTTTGCGTTAGCATTTTGCCAGTTTATAGTTTGTGTGAAGAAAATTATAAATCACGTGTTGATGTTGTATATGAAAATTCTAGCGAAAAATATACATATGTATAGGTACATATGCATACATATAAGTAAGTGTGTAACTTAAATCCAGCTAGCAGGGCATAGATAGACATAGCCACAAGGCGACATGTTAGTGATAAGTTAACTGCATGCGAGCGCCGCTGCTGGTTGGGGCGCAAACAGCTGTGAGCAGGCACCTACGCCACGCAAGTGCCGTTATTATAATTTTACTTTGCATTGTAACTTTCTTTTGTATTATTGAACCATTGCCACCGCAATTGCGGCATTTTGCAATATTTAAGTTTTTTCCTTTTTCAGTACCATCAGCAAGCGCTAACGCAGCCACGCAGAAGCGCTTATCAACTTTTGCCTTTCTGTTGTATTGCGAAGCAAGTCGTGATAAGCGGCTGGAAAACAGTCGTACATACATACATAGCGGCATACTTTGGCACTTATGTATGAGTGCATGTACATACATATGTATGTATATAGGTATGTTTGCATGTACTTAAATATGCATGTATGTGTAGCGATACAAGTGTTTGCGTTGCGTTGGATGACGTCAATCGGTACATTTCATTCGGTGTTTTACGTTATTCAACCGCCGACTTGTTGTGCGCAAAAAATTGCTTAATCATTTTTTGAACGTTAAATTTAAAAAAGCAAAAATAATTAGAAGATTCATAAATGTGTGAAGAATTATTTAGAGAATTTTTTCGTGCGCTGAAAGCGTAAATATGTATGCATACTTATATTAGTTATGACATACCGACAGCTTCTTTTGTATTTAGAAAGTCGAAATTTTTGCTTTTTTGAGTTGTATTTGAGAAGTAATATTAAACAATTTTCAGAAGTCAAACATTAATAAATTTTATGAACTCTTATTTATTATTTATTTATATGAAAAAAAGCAGAACTAGTTAAAGCAGTTCAAAAAACTTTGGTTTTGAGCTTCTAAAAGAAAATACTAAATATATAAAAATGTACAATATAATTTTTTTTTTTGTTTTTTTTTTTTGATAGAATACATTTACAAAATTTCGAGGAGTAAATCGATAAAAATTGCATATCGATTAAATAAATTGCATGCGTTAAAGTTATGAATATTACTTTTCCTCCCGTTATGATGTTAGCTTTAGAAAATGTATGCAAGAAAGCTTATTTCTAGCATTACAGTTAGACTAGCATGTCGAAAAATCGATTGACTTCGGCTCATTGCCTGAAAGTTCTCAATTCAAAGTGTGACGCTTTGTTGTAACCAGTTCCACTTCCTTAATGTGTTCAATGTCGGTAAACGCACAAAGTCTAAGTTTTGTTTTTTAACATAGAGCGCTGAGAATAATAGCGCTGGCAGTCTCTCACTCTCTATACCTGCTCATTTTATAAATACTCAACTACTCAATCGTTCAAAAGAAAGGCGATTCGGTCGCGCTTAGCGCAGATAAGAAAAACAAATAAAAAAAAAAAAATTATTTCAAATTTCCACATATTGCCTCTTTTCCACCCAAATTTCTTCGTAGCTGTAAGAAATAACTTTTTCCCGAAAACGTGAAAAGCCAAGTGCATTGAGGCTTCCTTCTTTAGTGTCACATTGCTTTGTTTGTTTGCGAGCTTCATACTAAAGCTCTACCAATGGCCCTGTGCGTATACACTGCGAGAAATGCTTACGCTATTTGTTGTATAACATGCAACAATTGCGAAAACAAAGTTGTATAGTAAAAATAATAATAATAGTCATAATTGAAATTATAAATATTATTGTGGTCACTGTAAATCTATTTTTACTTTGTATAACATTACTTTTTTAAGTGGAAAGCTAAGAATGAACATAATTTCACTTGTTTACCTCTAACAACCCCTGAAGGAGAAAGCTGCTTTTATCCTTTTCAAGTGATTTTCTCTAGCAAAACCAGGCCGATTTTGCCACTTCAGATATCACAGGATGCTAATATCTTATTAATTACCTTTTTTTTTACTGAAACGCAACATAACATGTTAAATTTCTTAGAAAATTCAAAATGTGGCTGTTTGTATGAATTCAGTTTGTCGGTTCGTTCGCTGCTGTTGTGATCGAGCTCGTAATCGAACGTTGTTACTGTTGCTGCTACAATTATTGTGTTTTTTTTTTGTTTTGTTATTCGGTTGCTTTTGTTGCCGCCGTCACGTCAGCTCTATCAAGGCATTCACATCTCACAAGCACCCAAACGAATATACCTACGCTCACATACACACAAATGTACGCTCATATTCACATTCCCATTTCGCCTTGCTTTTGCGCTCCATCCATCATTGCATTCCCTGCTGGCCACCGCTCCTACAGCTATGCCATACATATTATACATACATACACACACCCATACATGTCATACAATATTTGCACTCGTCGTTCGCTTCGCTACATTCATTGCTTGTTCGATCTCACCGTAGCTCTGGCGTGTTTTTGAACCCTCCTCATTCAGTCAGACCCATACATACATACAGAAATTTACACCTACATACTTACATACATATATGTGTATGCTTCGTTGTTCATGCAATATCTATACATACCTATATACATTCCCCAATTCCCTCTATTCGTTTGTCGGTCGGTCGATTCACCATCACTACCACCACGCCAGTCTTCGAAATACCAAAGCGTATGTCTATACTAAACCCACATATACGAATATGTATATATGTATGTATGTATAAATGTTGTTTGCAATGCATATGCCTGACGACTCGGTCTGACTGCTAGGCGGCCGCTTGGTTCGACGGCTGATTCTGCTTTGTCTCATGGCAAACAGAAAATTACTCGTATACAAAAATAACAAAAAAAAAATATATATATATGCGCATACACATTTATAATACAGGGTATACAATTAGAAAGTTTATGTTGGAGAGTTGGATGTGAGGAATATTTGTTTAATTTTGAATCTTTGACATTTGTTTGCTTTAAAATGGAGTAAAAACTAATTTTTCAATGAGACAAGAAATGTTAGAACGGTTTTGCAGAATATCTGACAGGTTTCCTCAGGAAGAATCTACAGTGTGCTCCTTTCTAATCTATTTCTAACATCTTTTCTTACATATGTATGTGTGTGCGTAGAAGAAATTCTCTGATAGCAACACTTTTTCTCTATTTCTCTATGATATGCAATTGGAATACTCTTCAATCAATAATTTTAGACTTACTGGTTTTTGAATTCGAAATTTTCGATTTTCTTCTTGCCGATTTATACATACCTAAAAATAAAAGAAAATATATTAATAACTAAGCGAAAATGTTGGTATATTGAAGAAAACATTTGGAATATATTTTTTTATTAGAAAAATATGCAAGTTTAAAAAACTCAATTTTCTAAACATAGCTTCCCATTTAACAGAAAACATTATCTTAAAAACTCTAAAACATCATTAAACATTATCTTGGAATTTCGAGATTAATGAGACATTTTAAATAAGATTTAGAAAAAATCCGGTTTTAGGTTGATATTTTAGCGTTAAGAAATTTCCTAAGAGTAATACTAATTATGTTTTTGGTAATTATTTGGTTTTAAATATTGCTAAGAAAAATGTTTTGTGTCTAGCAATATCAGTGAGTTTTTGTTTTTAATCTTTAAAATAGCAGGGAAAAGTAAAAAATCTGAATTTGTGAGTTTATTACAATTTCTGAAATTATCAAATTTAGAAAATAAGTTTAGGATCGATTTTTCCATACTAAAAATTCTTTAAGTTTATAAATAAAAATACAAATTCATGAGTTTTAGCTTTTTTTTCAATTTTCTAATTGTTTTTCTTCGATTAAATACAAAGTTATTCTTTGTATTCCTCTCAAAAAAAGTTCCCCAAAGCACTCTGTATGCCAACCAAAAAATATTAAACAACGAAACAGCTTAAATGTACGGAGTATTTCCACATCCAATGTTGCTGACTCGCATTAAAACCAAATGGAAACGGGCAACAGTAATAGCAACAACATTGAGAAACAAAAAGCTGTAGTCAGCAGAACGCATATCGTTGTTGCTGCGTTTTGATGTTTCGATGTACATATACTGTCGGCAGCAGCAGCAAACAAATGGAATGCCATCAAAAGCAACAACAACAATAGCACCAACATTATGATCAACAACGAACGACCCAGCAAGTTGGCGAACAAGCTAACCAAAAAACGAGCACAATGTACCAAGTGAACACTATACCACACCAACAGCCAGCCGTCAGCCAGGCAGCCAACCAACCAACCGACAACAAATACTATACGTTATATGTAGCAATAACAATGAACAGAGAACTGCTTATAGCTGCTGCTGCTACACTACAAAGAACACCAGTGTGCCGAATACATACGAAGTACAGTCGTCGCAGTGGAGATAAAAATAAAGTGCCAAGCAAGCGAGAGCATCAGGGCGGGTTGCGAAGGCAAAGAGGCGAAGTAGTAAAGTATTCAGCCACAACACCGGTGGACTGAAATGATGAGGAAAGAGTGAGTGGTGGTTGTAGGTTATATGCCGATAAGGTGCGGTGCGATGTGAGGTAGTATATGTGTATGCGATGGCAAATACGAGGGTTTAGAGTGCTACGGCTGATTGTATGGCATATCTGTACAACGAATTTATATTTTGCTAGCTGGTTGAGTGACTGTATAGCGGACTAGGTAGTTGCCAGCGTAAGAAAGATTTTGTATGTTGGTTGGAAAAAATATGCAAGTCGATGATGGCGACGACAAAATGACAGTACGATGTGAAGCTGAATAAAACTTTCGTTGTTGGTGTACGAGTAAAGGGAAGTGAAAATATAAAACTCATGCGCAGCCTGTGCTTTGTTGATCAGCAGCACACTAAGTACAGGGTGATATGAATGCTTGCAAATGGATGGAATGGAAACTATACTTGGAAAGATTTATTTGAAAACACTGGAAAGTGGTTATTTTGTTCAAAATAGAAATTATTTATTTATTTATTTAAAAATTGACGCAACTAAATCCAGGTGTTGGTGATATAAAATGCCTTGAAATACTAACATTACTTTACAATAAAATTTTTTTTACTTTTTACGCACACCCTGCATTTTTTTAGCACGTATCAACCGTGCCGGCTCCGCACTCGTTAAATGCGAGACCTTCAAGCTGGCTTATAACAATTTTTCTTACTTCAATATTTGTTGCTACACGGTATGAAAAATGAAAAGTTGTGAATAAACGCAGCTATGAAATGGGGAAAAATGGAGTAAAAATAATAAATCCAACGCAGAAACCAAGCAGCTTCATATTCTGTTGATGTAATGGTAGTGTATTAAGCAGACAGCAGCATTGGTCAAAGCAGCGGTCGGACGGGCGGGCGGTCGTGCAGTCTTGCCAACCAGCAACTAGCGAAATAAGTAACTATTCAACCAACCGACAGTCCAACGTACATTTTTATACGTTCCAACAAATCTGAAGTACGAAATAATGATGGCAACACAATTTTTATGCTGGCCGTCCCCGCGTTCGCCGTTCATTACTTTTGCAGTGCCTGTTGTTGTTATTACCATTGCATTTCACTTCGTTACGATACGAATAAAAAATGGTGAATGTATAGAGCGTTTTTGTAGCGAATCAAGTTTACTGGGTACGAAACAAAAAACTTTCCATAGGTTGTTCCCCCATGTTGTGTGGGAAAATTTAATGTGCATGGTAACCCTTGGGATATTATTTTGAAAACTTGCAGGCCGTTGATTAGAAAAATGAGATTTTACACATACAGTTTTAATCTTTAGGAAAAATTAATATAAAAAACCGCCTAAAAAGTTTGAAGAACTGATGCCCAATTTTCTACCGTAAAATAAGTATGTTAGTCGAGATTAAAACAAATAAACTATCTAATAATATAATAAAAGACATTTGCAGATAATTCAGCAGAAATTATGTAAGTAAATTCAGTAAGTGTTAGCTGAAAATTCATTTCAAAACCTAATTTGGTTCTTGAAAAAGAAATTATTTTTAGTACTAAATTTTAGTACACGCCTGTTAGGAATTTAACAATACTATTAATTGAACTATTTATAAATTTGGGCGACATGTGAAATTATTAGTACTAGAAAATTTTAGTACAAAGTTTTAGTACTGAATAATGAAAAATAAATAATAAATTTAGTTTTTTAGAGTTTTTTAGCTCTAAAAATAAAATAAAATAAAACTTCAAAAACGATAAGATTTTAGCAAAATGCAGAGTGAACAAAAAGAAACGAAATAAATATGTAGTTAGAAAAGAATACGTACTGTTAAGTACATAACGTAAAGAAATTAACTCCCTATTACCTTGTACCCCTTTGTTATCTTCTTTTGTACTAGACGCGTATTGTTAATACTGAGAGCACAAAAAAAAAAACAAATTAGAACGAAGTACTAAAAGTGGAACAAAAAATATATAATATTCAATGTAAAAAGAAAGTAAATTTGCCGTAAAGATTGTTGTTAGCAATGTTTAGTACTAAAAGTTTATAGTTAATTTTTAGTACTAATATGCATACATTTTATATATATATATACAATTGGCGCGTACACCCTTTTTGGGTGTTTGGCCGAGGTCCTCCTCCTATTTGTGGTGTGCGATGTTGTTCCACAAATAGAGGGACCTACAATTTCAAGCCGACTCCGAACGGCAGATATTTTTATGAGGAGTTTTATCATGGCAGAAATACACTCGGAGGTTTGCCATTGCCTGCCGAGAGGCGACCGCTATTAGAAAAATGTTTTTCTTAATTTTGGTGTTTCACCGAGATTTGAACCTACGTTCTCTTTGTGAATTCCGAATGGTAGTTACGCATCAACCCATTCGGCTACTGCGGCCGCCAACATTTTAGTACTGAAAATTTAATACTTTAATACTTCCACATCGATAACTATTCTTGTATTCGCCATCCTGACTGACTATACTTTCTTTGCTCTCTAACCCCTCTATCAGGTTCACGAGCCTAACGTAAGCACAATTTCAACCAATATCCAATAGCGCAATGGTCGCTCGCCAGCACTTACTTCATCACACAACAGCGCGGCAACGACTGCCGTTCGATACAGTGGTTTTTATGCCGACACTCTACATAGTTGCAGTTGCGTGAAAAAGCATTTACCTAAAGCCGAAAAAACCACATTACAAAAGCCGCCCACTTGCGTTGCTGCGCCACATGAAGCGATGTGACATTTTCACCTCACATCTCAGTTCACCTCAGCGCGTGTTTTTGTCTATCAAGCTGTTTGTTTGCATGTAAGTACATATTGTATATATGTCCGTACACCTATGTAAATACATTTGTATGCAGGCACTGTGTATGAGTGCATGTATGTATATTTTTATTACGTTGGCAATTCCATACACGTTGCCGTTTAACCGTTATCCTAGCGCCAGCGCAAGTTGCAGACAATGGAGCCGCCACGAACACTTTACAGACACACATGCACACGTGCGTGTACGTGTTTATGCGTTGCCATGGTGAAAAGTTGTGTTTTTGTGTTTGCTCGCCCACTGATCCACGGACGACTAACCCCAACTAATTCACCACCCACCATCCAACCACTCACTGGCTCTCGACAAACAAGCACATGCCACAGCCCAAGCGCTCAAACCACTGTTATAAATTTTATGAAGCTAGAATTATTATAATATTATAACTTTATACAAAAGTGTATGTGCACGAGTATGTGTAGTATATCCTGCGCTTTGTGAACTATGCCAGTGTGTGCACTTGTGTGTTCGTAATTTATAATAATGGGTTGCCATATAGTCGGTTTTTACTTCAGTGTGTGCGTTTTTGTTATAAAAAGCGCTCAACTTCCCTTACCAAACGAGAAGGCCTGCTACCCTTGCTGCTGGCGCCATATAGAAATGTTGCTGCTGCTACTGCTTTATTTTATTATATTCTACTTCCTCCCATTTGCGTTTTTCGGTGCCTTGCCACGCTTTTGTTATTGCTATTGCCTACGCTGTATTTATGTACTTAGTTATATGCACGTGTATGTGTATGTAGTTGTTGCTGCGTACTTTTTGCCTTCATTTTTGTTGTTGGTTTTGTTATAAAATAGAATCACATTGCCAAAGTTGCGGCATGGCGGCAGATGCGTTATAAAAAGGGTATGGCGTTACAAGTTGGGTTGCCTGTCGAAGTACATAGATACATACATATATTATACATGTATGTGTGTGTATAGTATGTATACAGTACGTTAATTTACCTAGGATAGTGGCTTGCATAAGAATGGCTATGTGTTTGTATTTGTGTGGGCCATGACGGCGTTTGTCGAAAGCCAACGAAGGTTGCTGCCCTCGCCACACTCGCAATCAATTGCACATACATACATATATATGTATTTGTGTTCATCTGTAATCACTTGTTTGTATTGTGCATATGTATGTACGTACGCGTATAATGCAAGGATATACCTATGAATTCAAGCACGAATACACTTGCTGCTCATACGAATCAGGCTCGTTGCGAGCGTTGACTGCGAACGAACTCTTCTCCTCGGTTATGTATTCATAGAATTTGTTATTGCTAATATCGCTGCGTGCAAATGCCACTCGCTTATCGACATTTCGTTGAACTCACTGTTTACTGTTAGTCGTCGTCGTTGTCGTCAGTTTGTCGTTAGTTCTGTAGTTTATTCTCTGCGCGAACCGTTCGTCCTTCTGCTCGCTCTGTCATATACGTAATTTTTTGTATACTGGTGCAATTTTCTGAGTGCTTGTGCTGCAGTACATGCTGGAAGGAATTTTAAAGGTTCCTTTACTCGATGTGTAGAACAAACTTTCCATTTAATCAGTGTCTGAGATACCTTTTATTTATTAGCATTAAAAATATAAAAATATATGTTATTGTAAATATTGATATAAGCGCTAAAGTAATTTTTAGTACAAAATATGAAATTACTATTAAATAGCAAACATCAAAAACAGTTTTAAGAGCCATTATTTCGTACTAAGAAATAATGTAAAACATTTTGTACTAAACATTTTTACTGAAAAATATGTATTAAAAATTATCTACTACCTGCATTGAAGGTGTTCTGAGCACAGCAAAAGAGTGCAATTTAGGACAATATTAAAATTAACTAAGTACTTGAATAAATATATCAAATAAACATTATTAGTACGAAAGGGAAATTAATTTCAGCGAAGAAAATTTCATAGCTCCGAGAAATAATAAAGCAAATTCAAAACTGCATTTCCAAAATATTTATCTTAATAAAGAGTATTAAAAATAAAGCAAATTCAAATGGAAAAAAGGAAATTACTAACGAAATATTAGTAGAATTTCTTTAGTATCTCATACTTGCAACAATAATATTAATTAGCAGCAAATCTAACTTCAGCTGCAGTATCAAAAATTCAGTCCCGTTTTGGCACTTGTGTGACTTTTTTTGATCCTTGTGCACATAATTTCCTACACGCCCTTTAAAAGCCAATTCCAAACACCAAGTCGAATAGTCAAACCGACCGCCAAGTTGGCTAGTCATTCAGGCAGTCGCAAAGCACAAAATCCTCACCAGTCGAATAGGCACTTTGACAACGAGGACGACGGCGGCGCTGCTAGCACAGTTCAGGGATATTGTTAATGGGCATGGCATAAGAGGCGACGGTGTGGCATGTTGCAAAGCGGTGTTGTATTGTGCGGCCTGGCATGGCATGCGAGTGTTATACATACATATGTGTATATGAGACGGGTGTGTGGCAATACCGTTGGCAACTGTATGCTCAAAGTACATATTTTCTACATAGCATATAGTATATACCTACATAAATTTATGTACACATAAAAGTATATAAAATAGCATATACGGTGTCTTATTGTGGGTGTGCGAGTGTGTACCTATGTGCGGCGAAAGTTGCCACAACGTACCAGCAGCGGTGGCAACCAAAAGGAAGAACGTAAACCAAAAATAAAGCAGAGAATAAAATAAAAGAAGCAAATTTATATATGTATTTGTGTGTGCACGCCTTCGTATAATGAAATTGGGTGAAATATGCGGCAATACAAAAAAAAAGCAACGCACACACACAAAACCTGCAACGACAACAGCAATGAATGCTGACATAATAAAAACCCACCAAAGGCGCCCACAATTCGCCGTCATTTAACCAACAGCAGTGCAATATAGTGCGCGGCGGTAGGAGCGGCAGCCATGCCGGCAACCGATAGCAAATGTGAAAAGCAACAACGAAAATTTAACTCAACTCATTTTAACGCCGCCACTCATCAACACCGACGTTATTATTATTATTATTATTATTATAATTTTTTCTTACGCTTATAAATCAAAATAAAACAAAAAGTAGCAGCAGGAATTTTTACGCTTTTTATAAGAAAATATGGGTGGCGTTTTTAGGAGGACGTTAGTCGTCACCAGCAGGGCCAGCCACAATAAAAGACACAAAGAGAAAAAAAACAGCGCTAACGAGTAGTACGCGCCTTTTGGGGTGTACAGTGCGTATGATGAATTTAATTTACTTTAATGTTACGAAATGTATGTTACTCATACGCAGTGGTCGCTGGTATGCTGATGAATTGCTGCCGCCACAGTTGCTACTGGTCGCAATAATGGTCAGCGTGTAAGCACACACGCTAACACTAATTTATCGTAGTATATTTATAGGCATGCGACCGTGTCGTAGGCAGGCACGCAGACAATTTAGCCGCGATACGTGGTTTTGTGTTGGTGGTGGTGGTGATGGTGTCAGGATGACTGCACTCAGGATATGCGTGGTGTGGGTTCTGTTAGACAAAAAGTGTGCTATCAGCTGACTTTTTTTTGCATGCATGTATTTGTTGTGTTTTTTGAGCATTATTTTAATTGTTGATTTTTGCATTTTTTTCGTTCTTTTTTTTTGACTGGCTGTTCAATATGAACCTTTAAAGCTGGAAGGTATTTGTGTCATTCAAAAATACAAAAAAAAAAAACAAAGAAAATAAAGCTTACTGGATTATTAAATTTAAACCTTCTGCATTCGAATGAGGAACTTTACAGCATTTGAAGTATTGCAAATTTAAGTAAAAGATAGGAGGCATACTTTCTATGGAAAAATTTAATATATTTACATATATAATTCAGAGGTAGAAATTAATTTATTTTCCATTCTCATTTCTACCTCAGTCACTTCTTGTTGGTTGTTTCTGCTTCTCACTATACTTAACACTTTGTGATCACTACTTCTGCTCTGCCGAAAATTGAAGCTGACACTTTTACTTGCTCTAAATAGCAACATTGAGTCAGCTTCTCAAGGAAATGTGTTTTTACTTCAAACACACATACATATACATGTGTATTGAAATCTCATTTATTCACACACAAATTTCTTCATAACTTTAGTACGCGAGTGTTCAATTCCGTGTAAAAATTATGATGTGACTCTCCATGAAAATATGAACAATGGTCACCCAACCACAAAAACAAGATGCTGCGAGGCGCTTGAGGTGCATAGTGAACGCATAAATAGTCATTTGTGTATAAAATATTTTTTTTCTAAGTAAAATGAGTAACTCTAGGCTAAATTTATTATTTGAAGGATGAGTTTGAATACATTAGTTTGAGTTTGAGGTAGTAGAAATTGAGATGTGGTTTTCCAAATATACTCATCGGCAACAGAAAATATACTCACCTGCTTCCATTTTTTGCTGCACATTTCTGCTAATTAAAAATTAGAGATAAAAACGACTACAGCGAAAAAGGATCCGTATACCATCACTAAAATTTATGTCATTGGCGAGGCTCTGATTTTCAGAAATAGAAACGCCTTACGTAGTTGTGGAATCCGAGCATGAATGGGTCAACACATTTTCCCAACTATTTGCTTTCCATACCTTAAATGCATATGTACATATGTATGTAGGTCAGAAGTGTTTCCTAGTGCCACATTTCAAAATATTTACGCATACAAGTAAATTCTGTTCTGCGTCTGTGCACAATTACCCCCTCAAAAATTCATATGTGCCACTCATTAAAGCAACAAGTTATAAATTCCAACCGCAATCATAGCGGAAATCACCACCACTAACCACATAATCGACAAGCGAGTCAAAGACGAACAGTGGGAGTCATCAGCCAGCCCACCAGCCAGCTAGCAAGCAAGGAAGGATCCATAAAAGCCACAAATTGAACGAAGCGGCACGCTCGCGTATCGATGAAATGGACGAAAACCATTAATAAGTGGCAAGCAATGGGTGTAAGAGTCAAAAATTGTTTTTTTGTTTTTTATAAGTGAAATGAGCCAAAGGAAAAGGATGAAAACAGAGGCCAAACAGAAATAAAAAAATGTTGTAATAATAACAAAAGGTAAAAGAGTATGAGTAACAACAGGCAAAGAGAGACGGTTCTAATGAAATTTAAAATCAGCTGGTTGCCAAAAGAATAAAAAAAACTACGGCGGTGGCTACCCAAATGAATACAGCTGATTGGAGGGTAATTGAGAACGGAAGAACATGTGCGACTTTTCAAGAGTAAGAACGTTAATAGTGATATTGTGTGTGTGTGTGTGACTTAGTAATAAAAATAATAATAAATGTTACAGAGAAGCTGACTCGTACCATGGCGCTGGTAACGAAGGCGTAAAGTGTGCGTAGTAACGCAGTGGGCGTCGGACGTGGGTAAGTGAGTTTGGGAAAGGAAGCTGTGTGCTGTGACGTCGATGACAGGAAATACAAGGTAGATAAAACGAAATAAAAAGCAACAAACAAACTTAAACACGCAGAATATACTTGTAAGTAGGCATATGAAGAAAATATAAATGCCAACCGGACCACTACAGTCACATATTTCCTACGTAGTGCCCGCCGCAGGTGGTCAAGACATACAAATTTGCAAAACGCAAATGCTTAATGTGCTTCATAAGGGGTGTCATGAAAAGTTATGACAAAAAAATGTAACTCTAGAATTTTGAGCGCAATTTTCCAACAATAGGCAACAACAACACAGCGCAATGTCAAACGTATGCCTGCCTCCTTTTGAGTCGTAGCGCCGCTTTGGGAGCCTACTTGCGAGTTAAACTTTACACTTCTTCGCGCGTATGCATTTGCACGTGTGCATGTCTTGCAGCAGCATGTGCTTCTTGTATTGTTGCGCCAAATTTGGGCAGCCAAACGCGCCCACTTTTAACTCTTGCGATGCATTGTGCCTATCATGCAGCCACTAGACAACGAAATGCCGACGCGTTGGGGCAGCTCGTTATCATAACTACATACCTGCACATGTGTATGTGCATATATGGATATGTGCTTCGTTGCAAGTTACAGCTATTGGTGTATAAATATATCGAAGCACCCACCCAATGTTGCAAGTAGCAGGCACAGCACACTGGTGTATGTTGACTCGCTCGAGTGGTCGGTCCTTCGTTAGCATGCCAACAACAAACAACTTACAACACCACCGATATGCTGCGTGCAACATGCTCGTTTAATACGATTTGTAAGCGCTCATACTCACATTTCGTATTTCATGCTCGTCTCGTTTGGTCGCACACATGGCTATACGTACATAGTAAAAATTTGTTATAATTGCCGCTGTCGTACCGATTGTTGTGTTATGTTGTGTTAACCCATTCAATAGTGCTACGACTTGGGCGGCTGTCGTCGTCGTCTTGTTTGGTCGTTGGTTGGCCAACAACTGAACCGGCGCGCCAACATTTAACGCTATTTATGAATAAATATCGCGCAGCATCCATGGTACAACGAAGGAAACTGCTAGTAACAGCAGTGACTGCCTGACTCTCGCAAGATGTTGCAAAAGTACTCAGTAGAGTAATTGCAATAACAACAACAAAAACATCAGCAACAGCGTACATTAATGGTGATGTTGGTGGTGGTGTATTGGCAGTCAGCGGCAACATTAAATGTGCTTTGAGTCTCTGTTTTCGGTAGTGCGGCGTTGGCAGCATGCAAAATAGCAGCAGCTACAGTATCAGTAGCCTTTAGGCGCACAGAGCACTTAATGTTTTGCATATTTTGTTGTTGTTGCTGCTACAAATGAAAATGAGCATGATTTTTGTGGCACGTAAGGATAGCAGCGCTGCTTGTTTGTTTTTGCTTTTCCTTTTATTGTTTCCTTTCTGTTTTAAGGGGATGCCCGTTTGCACTTTTGTTTGCGTTCAACACATTTTTTGTGATATCAGCGTTGATGCGAGCTACTGTCCGCTACTTTGTCTGCTTCTTCTTTCCAGTTCATTTTTTTATTACACAGTGAATGTTGCGAGACCTGCCTTTACCTGCTGTTGCGGTGCAATTGACCTATTGTCGATTGTCTATGTGCTTCTCTGCATGATTGGTACTATGATTGAGGGTTTCACTTTTTTTCATTTTGCAGAGGTTTTTACAGAATGAAACAGCGCCTCGCAGGTTGCTTGAGTTTGTGCTTAACTTCAGCGCGCACGATTGAAGAACCTAAATTTGAAAAATCCTGAAACCTAAACTAGAAAAAAATACATTGAATTGAGTAGAAGGCATTGCAAGCTAAGTGTTGCAATTGCGAAAGAAACTAATTTCCCGCACTTCTTAATAGTAACTCTAGTATTAAAATTCCTTCCGTCGAAATATAGTATTTTACTTCCTTGCTAACCCAAGCTGATCACCTAAATTCTTTACTGAATTATCCCGAATATTTTAAGGTAGTCGTGGCTATTAATAGCTAGTAATTCTCAGAAGACAGTTTAGCGATTCGAATTTTGGAAAATACGCTATTCCGGCCTTAAATGGTTGTTTGGCTGAGCTGGCGGTTCAAGTGGCGGCTACGTATAGACCAACCGAATGCCTCCATAGTGTTACAAGAACAATTTACGATTGTTGAATGTTTAATTCATTAACTACGAGCCATGTCTAAGAATGTTCTTGTCCGTTTGGCAACCTCTAATAGTCTTTCGCGCCGTTTGTCCATGTGGTTGACTGCAAGCCTTGCAGATACATAGCTGCCCTCCATCAAGTAGCCCGAGTTTACCATTGTGGACTACAAACAGTATGAATGCCTTTCACCAGCTGTTCCTTCTATCGAAAATTGAACTCGAAATTCGTAAAAATTGTTCAATAAGGTGGTGTAAAAGTCATCACACTATCGGAAGTTGCTAAAATATTTGCAAAGGTAATCTCTGCTTTGGCATTCGTTAGCAAGTCACGGATCGCCATACTTTTCAGGGACAGCTCGGACGGTCGTTTCTCGTTGTGGTGATTTGCATTTAAATTTATTCGATTTTTTCAAAGCCATGACGCTTATACATATTTTACAGAACTTTTATATCCCTATGTATATGTATATTTGTATGTAAATGTATGTATGTAAACATTAACAGCAAGCAGCAGTCCTATCCTATCTTCATTCCAATCACATGCCTCCAACTATTTGCTACCTATTTTTCTCGCTCTCTTAGTATGCCATGCTGCTATTTTGGCGAAAATGAAAGCGAAATCTAAACAATTCAATGGTAACAATAACAATGATGACAAACAAAAACATTTATATACAAACACAAATGAATGTTTGGTAAGTCACAATTATATTGTAATTATTATGATGCAGAGCAAACGAAAGAGACCTTACACAACAACAACAACCACATAATACTAAACAATAAATAACCGAACCATATAACCGTACCAACGCTATGAATGAACGGAAGCAGATTTAATGAGTGGGAAGCAACGGCAGAATCGTTTTGAGAAGAGTGTTGGCGAGTGTGAACGAGTGGCCGAGTTTAAACTTAGCGGATGTTAGTCAAGAGGTAGTAATGAGGATGCCGACGTCGTCGCCGCCGAGTCTGTCACTTTACTTTGTTGCGCCGCTGCGGATGAGGCGACAGCGACGTTAACGATTAGTGTCTTTTAAAGGTGCGTGATTAGCGCACACACACATGCACACGCTCACAAGCAGGCACCACTAAGCTCTCATTCACTAAGAGAGTGTAGGTATGTGTATGTTGCCCAGGCAGTAATTAATGTCGCTTGCAATATTTGGTTACTATTTGGTTTGTTTATTGCTTGATTGGTGGAGGAAATTATTAGTTAGGTGTTTACGTTTGCTTGTTTTTATTTATTCTTTGTTTTTTTTTTGCTTTTATGGTGAGCAAAGATAAATGAGAAGCAGCGCATTGAAAATTTGTAGAGCAAAACAAAGAATGCAGAAAAATTCAAAGATAGTAACGTTTGATAAAAACTAGAAACCGGCTGAAACAGAATAAGCGATTGCAATGTGGGAATGCAATTACCAAAAAAGGTAAGAAGAAAACAAAAAGTACCGGCGAACTGTTGCATGCAACACAACAGCGCACATGTATGTACATATGTAAATAATGGAAAATAAAAACAAAAGGGCGATAGATTTGCACAAAGAAAAGCGCATTCTTGAGACATTAAATTGTCAGCAGAGCCGACGCCGACGCCGACGCCGATGAAGTCTCTTTTTGCACTAGCGCTGACGCAGCGCGCTGCTCTGTTATTGCCTTGACGGATGAGTGCGACCGCATGAGCGATTGTATGAATGAATGCAGCCAGGCTGGCATGTAGTCAGACTAAACGGAAAACAACAACTACAACAAAAAGGCAGCCAAGTGCATTATTGAATATCTATTTCACCGGCTTTCGCTGGTTTGACTTCACATGAGGATCTGTTTTGACTTGACTTGACTTATTTGACTTGTGACTGACTGTGCGCTGCTTCCAGAGGGATGCCTCTTACGTACGAGTATGTGTTATTGTTGCTTTGTGCTTGCACATGCCTCAGGCAGACGCTTATTTGCATATGTTTTTACTTAACATATTTGTTTTTACTTTGGCTCCCTTTTCTTTGGCTATCCGCGAAAGGGTGACTTTTGCGTTATGACGTGTTGAAGAAGCAAGCAAAAAATAAAAAAATATGCACTATAGAAAAAAGCAGAAAACTTCGCTTAAAGGAAATAAAAAGTTTTGACAACTTTTGCTACATTGGATGCTGCAACGAACCGTTGTGGCGCACGTCAAGTGCCAACGCTGCCGCTGCCGCCGCCAAGAAAGGAAGGAAGTTTGCCATACAACAATGCGTGTTTTGCCAACTTTTCCGCGTTGTACGCCGTAAACGATGTGTGAGTGTAAGTGTGCATTTTCGTGTGAATGTGTGTTGTTTACGTTTTTTCTGTGCTTGCGTAAGCATAAATTGTTTGTATTGTCACTTTTTTTATTGCGCTGGCAATGTTTGTTTTTTATGCGATTTTTGAGACATTTTGCAGTGGACTTGAAGCTGCCTTGCTGGTTTTTTCTACGCATAATGTAGCTGCATGCCTGTCGGCACAGATGTGTTTGTGCACATACATACACACATGTATTAAAAAAGTGTAACGGCAGAGTCACGTGCTCTTGTACTCTTACAAGGGAGGCGCCGCGTAGCGCTCGGCAAGTGTGTTGGTACTTTGTAGGCCTGTAGGGCGTCGCCGACAAGTGCATTCTCAACTCAATCATCGATCAACTGATTGCAACTCAGCTGCGCGAAGCTTGTATTTAACCATCGGCAGTACGGCGTGCGCCCATGAAATTGTTTGCGGCACGCGTGTCTGTTTTGATCTATCTCACCTATGCCTGTAAGTTAAGCCAAAGCATACCAACTTGCCTCATACGTGCGAGCACAAGAATGCACGCATCCTGACGCTACACACTGACACTCACACCCACTAAAATGCTGTGCACTAATTCGTTGAATTGCCGTGAATTTCGTAAACTGCGGTCGTTACTTTGCTCGTCCGTCTATCCGAATGTGTGCTCGCCCCTTCCTTGCTGCCTTTGGACTTTCGCCACATTTGCTACTATGTAGCGCCACTTTGCACTCTATTGCTTGCTCTCGACTTACTACCGAGGATGCTATTGTTGATGCTAATAACAATAACAACATAGCCAACAACAATTATGTACATATATATGCATGTTACGTTGCGTTGCTTTGGTGATAAGGTTTACAAATTGGCGTAACCACATGTTGGATTTTTAGTTGGTTGGATGTCGTGCTGTTTCGCTGTACCAACTGGCGCATATACACACATATGCAAGTGCAAATATGCATATGTGTGCGAATGTATCAACGTGGCTTTGGTTTTGGTTTTAGTATAACTTGCCTGTATTGTTTTTGCTGTTCTAACATTTTCGGTATGATGTTACCATTGAAATTGGTCAATCACGAGCGCTCAGCAGCGTGAAGGACGTTCAAGGATGTAGAGCACATGTAGATTAATTACTTTTAATTGTGTGGAAGAAAAGTGTTAACCAGAAGTTATAGGCTTCACTGGCATGACCGGCAATATTGTGAGTGCGTGGCGAGTTGGGGACAAAAATATTTTGTGATCTCTTGATGGAGTGATTCGGAAGTGAATTGTTTATGATTTGATTTATTAAATAGAATTAATTTTTTTGCTAGAATTTCGTGTGTGGTGCACTGGTATGATTAATTCTCAACTATGTGTCGTATATAAGTAATACAACTTATTTTATCAAAAACACATTTTTTGTTGATAAGTCCTAAAAAGGTTAAATGTTAAGCCATGATGCTAAATGTTCGTTTAAAGTGCCTTTAAAAATGTGTAATTGAGTGTAAATTGAAGGCGATGTAAATAAAGACCAGCATTACTAGCCTTGAAAAAATAATGGATCTCTACTCCAGCCCTGCTACAGTTTCGGCACTAACTGCCTGACAAAAACAGTTATTGTCAAGTAATTGCGAATAAACAGATTTAAAGCGCACTTTTAAGTTACGAATAGTTTATGGGCTTGTCCAGTGTTATGTGTACAGGACGACATAATTCGCCACAAACCGTTAACGTCTTTTCATCGAAAGCCCTCCAAATGACAGGTGTTTTCAATAGAGTAGCACTGTTTGTCATAAAAAAGTTCATAATGAAAGCCAGAGATGAGAATGAACGGTCATTTTATCTTAAGAATAAGTAGTAATATAATCAATACACTCAGTAACTCTTAAAAAAAATTTTTATTGATTTAGTTGCAAGACATGACGTCTTAATGGCGCGCTCAGCCGTGGGAAGCTTTTACGTAAGAACTCCTTACCAAGCGCTCCAGTCGTTATGGCTTGCAGCGTATTTTGCAACTGACAAATCTTATGCGTCAAATCTAAAGCACTTAAAGCCATAGCGCATGGAATTCTAGCTTAATTGCACATATGTAGCTTCTTCTGAATCATGGCATAACGGTTTTCCTAATCATCATTTGGAGTTTGAATTATTAGACGATAGAAAAAATTATAGTATATTAGAAAGTAACGATTGCGCTTCGCCAATGCATTTTTGCCATGAAAAAGTTGCGGACGAAAAAACCTGTCGCTGGAAGGCAAAATAAAACTGCGAGATCGCGCAGTTATAAGACAAAAACCACAAATTGTAGGTGAAGCGCGTCCAAACTTTTAACCAGTTATAATGTGGCCACAAGTATGAGCTTTTCTTGCATTTTGTGCTAGGTGGGAGTTGTCTTTTTCCTAAGGACCCGTCCGTCAGTTGCCTAGTTGGGACTTTGCATTACACACATATTTATGATTTATGATTATAATTCGGCCGCCGTAGCCAAATGGGCTGGTGCGTGACTACCAGTCGGAATTCACAGAGGAACGAATCTCGGTGAAACCCCAAAATTAAGAAAAACATTGATTACTAGCAAACATATACGTTTCACTTGAATTGTTAAATTACGTAATGCGTATACAAAAAAGTTTCAAAAACAACCTGTATTTAATTTGAAAATATCTTCTTGTCTAATTTTATCTGTAAAATAACAAGAAATCATTCCTCTGCAGTGCATCATATTTGCTCACACATTTCTTCTGAATTAAGCGATCGTGTGAACACCTGGTTAGTTACTCTAATGCGTCATCAGCAGTCCAACCACAAAACACAAAACCGTCATTGACTTTTGTTACCATTCTCTCGTTTGAGTCATTTATCACATATTATATTTATACTGGGTTGAATTCCTTAAAACTCGCATCATAGTTTATCATTACTCATTAAATCCAGAATTTTTTTGTACACATTTTCTATTTTTATGGGCGCAAAAAATATGGGATCTGTGGAAATTTTACGAACCGGGTAGTTTAAGGTAAATCAATTTTCTTGGATATGCAGCTAAGTGGAAATAAAATATATATCATTGTGTACTGATAGCTCATTAGCTCATCATCTGGATTTTTTCTAGTAACTCAATTGCGTATCTAAAAAGCTTCTTTTAGGTTTAAGCGCTTCATATGAAGCTGTCCAACTTTCAGAGCTCGCATTGTTTTCAATATGGCAGGTTTGGACTACTTTACGAGGTAATAGTTTAAATAAAAAGGTGAGTTGTAATATTTGAATAATTAATAAATTAAAAGAAAAAAAAAATTTTTTTAAATTAAAAAAAAATTAAAATAAAATGAAATAAAAAACCGGAATAGAGTAACACTTGTTTACTCAAACAGATATTTTAGAAACTGAATTTTCTTTGGACAATTTTGATAACAAAATTTATTTTTAATTTTTGCTCAGAATCGTTTGAAAGAATTATTTAAATAAATAAATTAAAATTAAATAAAATAAAATTAAATTATAAAATTATAAAATTAAATAAAATTAAATAAAATTAAATAAAATCAAAATAAATGAAATGAAATAAAAAAATACCTCTTCTCCTTTGAAGTTTTAATCTTCAGCACTTGTTTTGAGTACCCTGAATTTCATTTTATAAAAACTAAAAAATATTTTTTATTTCTTATGAATAAAATATTTTCTCAAAAAATGCGTTCCTAAAATATCTTCTAGAATAGTGTGTTTAATAACCAGAAGCTGCCGTAAAAAGCACGAGCATCTTTTTAGTGAGAGAAATGCATTCGGATGCTTGCTATTGCCTGTAGCGGGACGACAGTTATTCGATGGAAAACATTTTTTGTATCAACTGATATTCCCAGTTTACATTGAACTTCGAACTAGGGAACAACTGAATGATAGTCACGCGCAAATCTACTCGATTACGAAGGCTGTAATGATGACTGTGCAGGCTGTTCGAATAAAATATTTTCTACCATTTTCGGTAAATTTTTTATAACGGCTTTGGTGCGTGTAAAATAATTTAGCTTCAATTAATATTGTTATGGATATATTATATATTATGTATGTATGTACTTAGACATTTTTTGTGTACTTAGAAATATGAAGTACTCCTTTTATTTGGAAACAAAAAGAATACTAAAAAAAATCACTAAAAAAAATTGTAACGAAAAATAAGAAGAGTACTAAGAAATATATGTATGTCAATTAGTGGGGTATGTCACCTTACTTTAACTTTCAAAATTTAACTTTACAATTTATAGAAAAAAGTTTTTTTGTACTAAGTCGTATTATACAGCATGTCTGAAAAAATTAACATATCGCTCATTTACTTCAATAGTGGCATAATTAAAAAAAAACATATATTTTTTCTGATAAGTATGCAGAAGTTGCAGCTCTTCTTTTATGCTGTGTAAAGAATTCATAACGCTATATGTATGTTAAAACAATCACATTAGATAAACAATGTATTTGTACTTTTACTCAGGGAGACTTACTAAATTGAAAGCTTTTGAGACGTTTTTATCGGCATTTTGGTTTTTTTAATTATGATACTCTCACAGTAAAATAGCGACATATATAACTCCGTCTAATTATTGTATTATTTTTCCTTTCTAGGTACAACCTTTCTAAAACAATGCCTGATATTAGACGTAAACTTGTTTTAAGTGTGAGAACGTACTAGACTGGTCGCGCAAAGATGGTTTAGAAAGAACTTTCTACCTACCGGACTCACCATTACTCGCCTCAGCGATAAGTTTGAAAAAGGCAGAACTGTTCAAGATGCTCCCAAATAGCGTTCCGGGAGACGTAGCGCAAAGAGGGAAGAACAACTACTGGAAACGTGTAGCGAAACTGTTCTTAAAGTTTGTTCAGCAAGCGGTGTGTGTGGTAGGCATTTTAAAATTAATCAGAATAGGCAGCAATTTGAACATTTGCGCTGCCTACAAAAGAATTTGCAACTGTTTTCTTAAATTCGTACCTTAAATCTGTCAGCCATCTAAATATATACAGTTTTTATAAGCATGTCAAGTGTGCATACCGTCTTTGGGAACACTCTGTTTGAAAATATCTACTTGTGGCTTTCGCAAATTAACTTTACAACTTGAAAATAAATCTTCATTATGTCAACTGTAAGTCCCCAATTTGCGCAATACGCGTTTCAATCTGCGTTAAAAACGTAAGAAACTCAAAACTTGTACACCGTACAAGTATTCTAAAACGCGAAACCCATCCATAGACATCTTATTGCTCAGCATTTTTCCCCCTTTGCCTGCGGCCATTAAGTGCTCGTCTCTTTTCTAATAATATCCTCAAGCTGCTGTCGATACAAATGTTATGCAATATTTTACAATGGTATACTATTTATAGTTGACTTACCTCAGTGCACATTATTGTTACAAAATAATAAAAATCTTTATGCCACTGCTCCTTAGAAATGTTGATGCAATCCTGTTGCTTCTCCAGCTGCTACTGTGGCTTCTTGCTACTTGATGTTGTTGCTTTTCCCCAAGAAATCATAAATTGTTAATTTGCATAAATTTGTGGGAACTGTGGCTTCTTCCTGCAGTCACAAATTCTTTTTGTTTCTTTTGTTTTTGTATAAGTGTTTCTAATAATACTTTTTGCTGCTTTTGTTGTGCTATCTGTCTTAATTGTCCACTAAAGTTGTTGCTATTGGCAATTATCACCGTTTGTGTGTTTGTTCTTGCACTTGCTTACTTTTGTTTGTCAATGCATTTCACATCTGCTGCTGCTTCTTCTTGCTATTCTAGGCGCGAGTTGCATGCCTCTTTCACTATAATGATGTATGCTGCTCCTGCTCTGCTGACAAGTGTGCGTATGCCTACTTATGGCGCGTACTGTTTTATTACACTTGTTTATTGGCGGTGCTGCGGCTTTACTTGCGCCGTTCTAGTTGCGGTTGCTGTTGTTGTTATTGTTGCTGCTGCGCTGCTGCACTTGTGCGTGGTTTTGCGCGCTTATTTACCACAGAAATTACTTGCTGGGTCGTCTATCTGCTTCTTGTTGCCGCTTTGTTTACACCTCTATGCGGAAATCCGATTGTTGTGATTATTGTTGAGATGCTGCAATTGGAATTTCTGCTACACGTATTAGAGTTGCATTGCTGCTGATTTATTGCTTGCTTGTTACACTTGACTTTGGTTTGCTTCTTAATTTATGATTGCTTGGCGAAGAGTGCGCGCGTTTTTTTGTTGCATCTAAGTAAGTGGGAAATCTGTCGATGAACAAATAACAAATTGCACTAGTTTCTTGTGGTAATACTTAAATATTGGTAGTCACACAAAATTCCATACAAAGTTCGTTGCTGTCACTGGTATGCTTGTTTTCACATCACGCATATACTGGTTTCGTTTTTCGAGCGGTAAAATTTGTTCAAATCTTTTCAATGTTTTTGTATTAAAATTCACTTGGTTTTTCCAAAACTCCACTTTCAGTCACACCAGACACAATTTATTTTATTCTCTCCAAAAAGTTAATTTCTTTTACACACGTCTCAACTGTTATTTTCATCAACAATTTTCAACTCACATTTTTTCTCAAATATCTTTTTCCAAATGCTCGATTTTTTGCTTTTCTCATTTTTGTATTTCTTCTCATTTGCTACACTTTACTTGCTTACTTCCTTTGAATAAATATTTTTCGGCAAAATATTTTATTTTTATGTTTTTTGTAGCGTTGCTATTTAATAGAAAGAATCACGTACGCGCGTTTTTTTAAATGAAGAATATACGCGCGTTGTCATACTATACTGACGGCCAGCTAGGCTTATGTGTCGAGCTACTAATAGTGAGTGCTTTACGCAAAAATTTTTGGTTGCTTGCTTCAAAGACGAGACTACGACGAAACAAGCTAGCAAACGAGCGAACGTGCGTGCGAGCGACGTTGTACTTTAGTCTACCATGCTAAAATCACAAATAATCTGGCAAACCGAAAGATACGTTCACAAGAGGCACACAGAAAAACGTTCAAAATGTGCTGGCTGCGTCGACAGCGAAGCGAACAGCAATCGTACGACGTCGTCGTCGTCGTCGTCATCGTCATCAACAAAGTGGATGTGCTATGTGTTGTTGCCAAAGCCACACAGCGTATTCGACAAAGGCACAAACACAAACACACACCAATGCACACGAATGTATAATGCAGCGCTGACTCGTTTCTCCCTTCGCTCTGCTTTGCTTCGTTTCGTTGTGTTAATCTTCATCGTGTGTAGTGCTCGCTATCTACCTCTTCTCGTGTTTGTGTGCACGTACGTACTATACCTAACAATCAAGCAAGTCAGCGCTGCGCTAACGTTTCGTTCAACAGTCCAAATGACGGACAGTCAATGAGCCCAACGTTTTGTGTACGTACCGACCCTGTTGTCGGCATAGTCGTAAACGTCGGAGCGGCACAGTAGGCATTTCGTTTGCCTATGTATTAAAAATGTGACGAAGAAAATTTTTACTTCCATATGGTCAAACAGGAATTTTAAAAATAAACAAGAAATTGGTAGAAACTAAAATCATCACATTGAGAACTCAGTAGGATATACCGAAATCCTCATAATAAAACTGTCTTCGACTACATATTCAATTTATGAAGGTTCTGTGACTCCTCATAAAACTTACACCCTCCTCACATGACTGACTTTGAGTTAATCCAGTAGTAATATATTTAGTTCTGCACGGTGCAGTGCATATTTTCTATCTGACCAACTTTCCTGAAAATTTAAGCTATGCGCATTGCTTCTGCAAAAGGCTGCGATTTCTTTGATTAAGTTCGATTTCAAGATCCATAATCTTGATAAATATCGCGTTTTCACCTCGCACTCTGTACTCTTCCTTATTTAATATGCTCATATCTGTTACGTTTGATCGAAAAATCATGACATAAAATTAAACAAACAACGGCTGCTATTATTTTTAGGTAAACAGCTTAAGCCTTCCTGAACAGCCGTAAGTAATAGCTAAAGGGTTTCTTGTATGCTCTCTCTTTGATATTAATTTTCCAATTCAGTTGAACATCTAACGTGACTGCTTGATACTTTACCTACTCGAAGAGTCAAAATGCTGGGCGTTTTGGTGAGAGAAAACTTCTCGGCCTCCACGGTATTGAAGTGATCGGTGTAGAGTAGTCAAAAGTTTATTAAAATATCGCCAAGATTGGTGGCACCTTGAATAATAATACTGATAGTGTTAGGTCAATTCTTCTCTTAAAATAAAAACCTTAAAATTTTAATGAAATTTGTTCGTGAAAGTACCCTATGAATTCACAATGCCCACTGTGCCGCGTCGCGGTCGTCGCAACTTGTCTGCATTGTAGAGTAGTCGTTGTTGGTGTTTTTGCTGGCTGTTATGGTTGCTTGTTACGAGTTCGTTCGCCAGTACAAACAGCATAGCAGCACCAGCAACAACGACTATATGTGGAGTGTAGCGGCTCAGTTAATCAGGTGCGCACACGGATGGGGGCTCATTTTTAGAAACAACAAGCAAAGTATGGAAACGCACTTATATAAGAAAATATAGAAAATATTAAACCACTGTCATTGGCCATGCGACGAAAAAAAACTCGTATCCAAAGGCCTTATTATAATATAAAAGTAAAATATTGTTTTTAACTATTGACCAAGAATTTAGCTTCAGGAAAGTAAAATATTCAATATTTTAAACGTACCGAAATGAGCCATTCTCATTTTAGAAAGTCATTTAATGTATTTACGTTAGTTTGTACAATTCAAACGAATATTTAAATGCAAATACATACGTACATAAGAATGTACATCCAACGAAAGTAACGGCAGGCTAAAAATTAGTATTTTTGATTGCAAGGCTGAAATTTTTCAGCCTCTGAAAAATAAAAGGACTGTAGTAGAAAATTTGCTATTATTAGAAAAGTCGACTATATACCGTTAAAGCTGTTTCGTTCACGATGGCAAATAATTTATTTAGATGCTATACATTGCCTCTTAAACAGACAGATAAAATGCCTGTTTGATAGGCTTATGGTATAGAAATGGGAACAAAGTCCACTGCCGCTTAGAATACTAAGGAACCACCTTTATCTGACATAACTATAAGGTATCGTTATTTTTAAAGGAATGGCTTCTTTTTTTCCAGACTGAGTGCCCTACTACTCAGCTCTCAGTTTAAACATTCATTTCAGTGAATTTCATCTAAGTACTCATTAAGTCAGGTAGGTATGTAGGTAAATGGATTCATAATATAATTTCTTAACAAAAATTAAATTTTTCCACAAAAATATTATCCCTTTGTAAAGTGTCAATGAGAAATTTGTTGAAAACCCTCTGCCAAAAATTTTCTCACATATACCTCTGGCAACAGTTATGGGTTATACAAAGGCTCGGTGCTGCGACGGAAGAAAATTGAGCACACGAAAGCACGAACAACGCAGCGAAGCAGCAAGCAATTGAACGAACGAAAATTGACAGCAATGGCAGCAGCGAAAGCAAGAAAAAAACAACAGCAAACAGAGCGACTGACTGCCGAAGTGTGTGTATGTGCACATATAAATTTGTAAATCTTTTATGTATGCAACGATGTTTGTTTCTGCTGTGTATGCGTTTATGTGTGTATGCATCGCACATGAAATCGGCTGTCGTATAGTCAGGCAGGCATGGTATTTTTGTAGTTGTTGCTATTGCTATGTTTTGCTGTCATTCTCCATTGCAGCTTATGTGTTAGTGTGTGCATGTGTACGCTTTTCCATTCCTCCATTCACCTCATTCGTGCTCGTACTTCGACTATCAACGCCGTATGCACATACATAGAGGCATGAACATACACACATACAACGCACACACATTTACACATATACAGTTTACAATACAAAGGAAGTATAAGTACAAAAATATAAATTCGAATGCATACAGACACACATATGTATGCGCTTACAAATATATTTTCAGAAATTTGTGCTTCCAAACATACTTGGTATATACATAAAAACATATGTATGTACACATATATTTGTATATTTGTATATGTGATTATTTGTATGGCTGTATCTATCATATACTCATCCTATTCGACTTGACTCTACTCAGCTCAGCTCGCCTCACAACTGCTACATCAAGCGAGAACGAGTACAAATAGTGCGCTTGAGCGAGATAGCACTAAATAAAATATTATTGCCAGTTGGGTTTTTATACTACTATATTTTGTGCTATGGGTATTTTTTCCTCAACGCCATCGACTATGAACTTTGTGTATGCTGAATATTTAGCTGGTGCTGGCTGGCTGGCTGGTTGGCTGACTGGCTGGCCTATCTACTAAATGTGAATTAAACGAGTAAAAAGCAAAAATAATAACAGCTAACAGCAAGTCAACCAGCCATCTAGCTAGAAAGCAAGCAATAATATCGGCGAAATGCCAAGCGCTAGAACCTCAGCAACAATACACATACACGTACATATAGTAAACGTGCTTACGCCGTGATTCTGGAACCCAAGGCACGCACACACATGCCAGTAAAGGCTCTGCGAAACGGATATGCCACACGCATACACATATATGTACATGCATACATAAAGCTTCTACACGGATATGCGCCAAAAAGCCGAGAAAAGCACCGATCGATAAGTTTGGATACGATGCCTGTACGCTCGTGGCAAGCGACAGGATCTGTTGTCAGATGAGTTTCGTTTGTCCGATTGGTAGGTTGGTTGTTGAATAAGCGATTTTGGTAGGTGTCTTTAAAATTTGAATTTTATTACGAAACACAAGTGCATACAGGTATGTATTTTGCCACGAATAGGTACATATACACATGTATACATACATATGTACATATTTTAAATTGATATGAATAATTATTGGCGTTCTAGGACCAATCGTCTTCTTCTTGAAATGCGCGGTAATCGCCTACGTGATTTTGGTATATGTCCCGTTTTATAAAATTAAGTTATTAGCTCCCTTTCGGTGTGAAATGATTTTGTAACTAGGTCAATATCGGCGAAAAAGCATCGTGGAGATAGCGGGGTTTTTTTTTTAACATGAAAAATTACTGTAACACACGCCTTCGCTCTGGAAATACTTTTTTCCCTTAACCCCTTGAACTGCAATTTATATTCTGTCAGCACTGCTCAGGCAGAAATTTAATTTTCTTAGTTTTAAGAGAAGGGATTGATTTATAAACTTTTTTTTGTTACTCAAATAATTTGTTATTATTGAAAATAATATATTATTTGTTTGTTATTAAAAATAATATTTTTTTGGAGAGTGCAGCTCGTCATCGTCAGTTTGCCGAAGAATGTTCCCGACGAGCTCAACTCGTCATTTCAGTCCAAGTGTTAAATAACGATCGGAACCAGATTTTTTTTGTCTAATAAAATTTCCCTTTTACGAGTACTCTCAAAAACCATGATTTAAAAAATTGACTGCTTTGTCAGTAAATCAATTACACTTGGCTCAACTATGCACTTTCGAAAAAAGATTATTTTGACTACACCAATATATACATGAATGCATGTATGTCCATATGTATTTCGTTCCTCTTGATTTGCTTGTCAATTTTATATTTCTCGGCCTTTCGTTCAGGTTGTAACAAAAGTATTTTATAAAACGTTTACGTTCTAGGTGTGCACTTCCCGCCCTTAAGGCTATAACCCTTCCCTTCCCAATACACAAACTTATGTGCATATGTATGTATGCACCAAAGTGTGTAATAATACAGCAAAGTATTGAAGACTCTTGGAAGTCTAGAGAGGGCATAAGGAGAAAAAACCTAAAAATCGTAAAAACCCGATCTCAGTAAAAATATCATCGATTTCCTTTTTCGGAATATATTAGCCCCATTGTTGTCTAGTTGTTCTATTCTTTATAAAAGTAGCGGGTGTTGTTTTTTTTTTTAGCTGCATGAGAACTAGCAATATCGATAATCATGGTTTTGACAGCTGAGAATGTCAAACTCTCGTGACATTTCTGTTCAATAAGGTTTGGCAAGTCCTCCTGAATCGTTTAACGCCAGAACAACGCTTCCAAATTGTTGAAAACAAAATCTGATCGCTCATCGGTCCATATTTGTTTCGAAATGAGAAAGGAGCTGCCGTTATAGTGAATGGGGAGTGCTATCGAGCCATGCTGTTTGAATTTTTGTTTCCAAAAATTAAATAGCTAAACATCGACGACACGTGGACGTGGACGGCGTAACTTGCCATACAGGGCACTTAGCAATCAATCCAGATTTATTGGAAAAAGTAGTCAAAACTTGGACTGATCGAATGAACCATGATCTCGTAGCCGCGGCAAAGATATGCCGGATGTCATATTGAAAAAATAAATGCCATGAATTTATGTACCAGATTATAATAAACACAAATTAATTCCAACAATATTTCTATTTTTGTATTGTATTATCCTTTAAGTTCTTAAGCTCTTAAAAACACCCAATACTTATTATATCACCTCCAATGGAAATTTCCTATAAAAAATATCGACTCTAACAGTCTAACAGCTGGTAGTTTCTGGCGTTTTCTGTAAGAATTTTTCATCTTCCATAATTAATATTCATACATAAATAATTCTATATATTCACAATATGAACCGAATCGGGATAAACATAAGTATAAATATCATGACCCAACTCCACATAGCGAGTGCATAAGCATTGGCAAGGTATGTATGCTCAAAACTACTCGTACATTTCATCGTAATCTGCTGAATGGCACAGGAACATACATACATATGTATATATTAGGGCGGGTCGATTTAAAAATCGCTCATTGCTCTGTGAAAACCGTATTCTAGGGATCAAAATAAGAAACTTTGCCGAAGGAACCATACCTCTAAAACGAATTCTGATGTCCCCCAATTTGGGTCGAACGAAAAATCCCACTTTGACCCATTTAGAGTGCTCCAATCGAGTCCAAATGTATGACCGACCCTCACTAACTTTGGACGGTCGATCCACCCATGCACACCCCCTGGAACTTCTCTGGGGGGGTTCCCCATACAATCATTTCAAAATATCACTATTTTCGGCCTTTACATGAGAAAAGAAACTAAAAAGTTCGACCCAAATTGGGGGACATCAGAATTCGTTTTAGAGGTATGGTTCCTTCGGCAAAGTTTCTTATTTTGATCTCTAGAATATGATTTTCACAGAGCAATGGGCGAATTTTTTTGAATCCCCACAAATCGACCCGGCCTAATATACGATAAAAAACAGGTGGAAACCTTGCCTAATGAATTTCTGAAATTCCGTTTTTTTAATACCTTTCCTTTGGTACTCATATTGTGGTATCTCAATGTGGTTGTATAGAAGAGCACAGATTTTGAGCTTCGCAAGTCATTTGTTTCATACTTAGTTGGAAACATTGTTTGGGCTGGTTCAGTAGTTCAAGAGTGTGTTAAATATATACAGCGAGGGTCACTACTACAAAAAAAAAAAAAAAAAAAAAAAAATCGTTAAATATGCATAGATTAATGAGACTGTAGCATAGACTTCTTTTGCAGCGCCTCGATACAATTTTTAAAAATTGTTTAATCTTTGTCGAACAATGTGAGAATCAACGTAATCACATCCTTTTCAGTACTAAGTCATCGTGCAATATTTAATGTAAGCTAGGTGCAAGTGGAATAATTTTGTTGTTGTAATATTAATCACAAATAATGTCTAAAGTTGTCTCAATGTGGGACTGAAAATGTTTGTTAGGCAGAGCTACTGTTTTTGAATAATCTTCCCGAAATTCTAGAATAAGTAGATAGAGTAATACTTTGAAATTTGAATATGTTTTATCTCAAAACTGTGCTGGCAGATATCTCAAAAACAAATGAACTGATTGCATTAAAATTTTTAAGGCATACAAATGTGAGTCAATAAGCCACTGAAAACTGAAATCAAGAACCGACAAAAAAGGTTTAGTTTTTCAACATAGATTTGCATTGGTTTAACTTAAGCTCAATACCTTTCAACCAATGGTTTTTAATTTTTTTAATTTTTTTTTTTTGCTGAAAATAGGTGGTTGTTCCATTGAATTCGTTTTCATTCGACCAAAATCTTCTACCGCCTAACAACTTCCCAACCAGAATGCTAGAAAGTTGTTGTCTGTTACGCTTTGCGTTCTTTGCATTTCACTGATCCAATTCCATCCTGTAGATAGTAGAAGAACTATTCGTGTTCGATTCGATAAGAAAGTCAATTGCCCCCCCATCGTTACTCGAGAAAGTGAATTTCAATATTCTTCAGCGAAGCTTAAGAAATCAGGATATTTTCTGGTGAGGGGTGTTTAAAACTAATTATGCTTCCAACGCTCTGATCTCTAGAACTATGAGAGAATTTAATTCTCTTTCAAACCATATTGGTCTAGATTTCTGTTCCCCAAAGAATAAGTACTACTTTAAAATGCCACTAAATGAATTTAACAGGATTCTAAGTAATCTCTAATATTCTTTCTCTGTAAACTGTAAAAAATATTACATTTCCTTCATTAAAATGAAATAAGTAAGTTATAAGTTTTATTTATTTTTGAATGCCGAATGCGACGTTGTTCTTCTTCTGTGTCAAATCGATCACAAAGCTCACCACAATAAGTAAGTAGTAATCGATATTTCCTTGCTGACTGACATACCCACCCTGATCTTTTGCGGTTTGGATACGGCAGTGAAAAATTAACCGTCAGTGATTATTCATTACTCTTCGGTGTGTGATAAATCCCTTACTCGTCCGAGGTTACGAAATGGTCAAAAACTGAAGTTGTTGATTTGCGCACCTTCACTCAGATTTTATCGGATTACTGGTATATATTCCAGAAGCAGGCCGTTGACAGATGGACTAACACGGATACCTGTAAAATAACTTAACGTGGCCCAATTTCAATAAATCCAGAACTGACGAATTGTTAAGAAAGCCACGAACAGACATATTCAGAATTACGTCAGGAATCATGTCAGGAAGATAGAGAAGCTGCAATCAAGAAGAATCTAAGGTATCGGTCTTTCACTATCTATCAGAGTGCCTAAGTCTGGGTGATCTACGACATAGAATGCTGGAGGAATTTTCGATGGTCAACTTGGAAAAATTTGCAGAAAAGAAAATAGACGATGTTCAGTGTTCGATGGTCCCAATTTTTAGTGTAGACGGAGCGTTATACTATTAAGATTTTATTCTCTAATGAGGGATGTCTTTTTAGCGCTAAAAATTAAGGTTTCGAAATTTGGTGATTTATTTAAAAGGCTATCACAACAAGTAAAATATTGGCTTTCAGGTGGCAACAGAAATTTTCTGGGATTTATTGTGCTATTCCTGCCATTTGGACGATGATGAGGTGCTATTACATCAGCTATCTCGTCGGCTGTTATACTTTTATCAGGCTAAGATTCGTAAAACATTTTTATATCACGATCGACCATTTTTCATTCGTGTCTAAGCGTGTCTTTTTTCTTGGCCGAGTTGTCTTTTTTCTGGGACTTAATCTCAATTTCACTTAATTGCTGCCATAAAAAAAAATTTGTTTTAATTTTAATTTCAGTCGAAAATAACCTTTGTTTGCCGTTAATCCTCAGTCTGACTATCTAGCATTTTTTATAAACTTTCCACTTGAGCTTTTATTTTGCAATGCTGGACTGATGGAGGGCCTTTTAGAGGAACTAGTCTGTTGCGTAATAATAAATACTGGAGCTTTCGAATATTTTTATTAGAAGGCTGTCGTGACTGTTCATTTGGGCTGAACTGAATTTGCTCAAATCCATAAGAAGAGTGATCGTTAAATCTGCGTCATCGACTGCGAAATTAGTTTTCCCAATATTGTACTTACATATACGTTATTTTGTGTAAAGGACTAAAATCCAGCGTCGCTGATAATTGGACCTCACCAGTGGGGCTCTAAACCTGGTAGTTTGCCACTTATTATATGTTGAAACTAGAACAGTTCCCGAGAGGCAAAAAACCGATTTTAAAGTCAACAAGGAGTTTAGTCAAATGATATGTACGAATTTCGTATCTCCGAAAAACTATCTAGAACAGAATTGGGCAGGACCTCTCTGAGCAGTTCGATTCCAAAGGAGATTAGTTCATAGTGTGAGATTTTTTTAATCTGATGTTGGAAAAGGATTGCTCGAGCTGCAGAAGTACCTCACACAGGCACCATTTTTTAGAATAATAATATTGATATCATCGATCTCAACAACGGCACCATTAGTTCTACCCTTTCTAAGTAACTAGACGAAGTATCTCTTGTTACCAAGAAAAATGAAAAAATAAGGCGCTATGTTGAGGCGAGTTTGAATGCTTCAGAGGTTGGAACCACAAGCAGCAGGGCTTCAGTTCTCATCAAGATTTAGTAACTGCCTATAAAAAAAAGTTTTGTGGAAAATCACACGATCTGATTTCTCACTCATTTCTTGAGAGAATACCAATTTTCGGATTTAGCAAAAGGTAAACAGCGAAATGATATTCATGCTCGGATATATGGATATATAGTTTCGGTTCTTGATTGGTTGAAAGTGTTCAAGGTATTATGTGTTCTGTGGTTTATCGAAGGTTCTTAAGGCTGAATACTTTATTTCCCGAACTTTGTAGTTTTTCCGATCATTTCTTCCAGCCTTCGCTTGGGTTCCAAAAGATATACCCTTAGTGATATTCTTAAACATGTCTGGAATTTCGTCCTTTAGTCTACTGCGAAATTATACACATGAGTCTTGTCATGAAAAGTGTCCACTACCAAAAGTCAATTTTTAAATTAATTTTAAAACCTAAAACGAATAGATGTTCTAAAAAGATCTCTCAAACCATAAAGATTTTCCAATTCGTTTCGTTTTTTATAGTGCTGGAATTTAGTTTATTTATCAATTACCGATGTTCGCCTTAGGAAAGTTTAAGTCAGGTTAGATGGGCTAATACTAAAAAAGGGTTCACTTGGTGGGTTCACAAACACCCATTGTGGTTTCAAGGGAAGATTTTCTTCGCCCGTATATTTTTTCTTCATGGTACAAACGCATTCGCAGTTTGGGGTTGCATCTAGGACCACAGATTTCATACAAACCACATATGCACTTTATATGCCAACGGCGTCCGATCTCAATAAACCTAATTCTAGTCCAAGGCTTTATTTTCGACCCTATGCGGCACACTATCAACATGTCATGCCAACCAATTTTCCATTAGGCCATCATAAAATCAATGGAATCTGGGACAAAGTATTTACCAGCATTTAAAGGGTATGGGTAGCTGGGAAAACACTGATATTTTTTTCCTCAATGCTTGCGTATATGAATGTAAACGAGAGGCTGACGTGTCGAACAGACGAACATTCGAACAGTCGGCCCGTTTCGTTCGTCGGTTAGGCGATTCGTTCTTATGTTGCGTTCAGTCATTGATTTTGTTGGCATTATTTACGCTCGTTCCACTGTGCATCCTGTGCTGTTGGTACGAGTGCTGGGAGTCGTATAAATGAGGGCTAAATGACGTTGGCGTCTGTGTGAGCCTCTCCGACATGCTACACCGCCGAATGGCAGTCGACGAATGGCAACGCTGCGAAGGCTTTTTGCTGCTTGCCGCCTGCTGCAGTCTATGTCAATTGTCGATTGCATCGAGTGGGCAACGGACCTAAAGTATTGTTGGCTACATGCCGCTGTGGCAGGAAAGCAGGAACCCACAAGGCATAACTACGAGGTGTAGTGCAGTAAGCTACCAACAAAATAAAAGCAAAAACAACAACAAATAATGTTCGGAAAAATATTCGTATGGTTTTTGTGTTAGTCGAAACGATGGCAGGATGGCCGAGGGACATCAAATTAACAGAGTTGCCAACTGCATGCGCTGTATTTACCGTTATACCAGCATTTATTCTCATACCGAACGTTGCCAGATCGTACGATCTCATTTACTTTGCTTAAATTGTGTGAATTTACAGCTGCTTGCAGGCAGATAATGGCAGCTACGACTACGAGATACGAGCACCAACAACCAAAGGTGGTCAGCAAAAATGAAGGCAAAAAATAAAAACACATTTCGTATGAAAACAACAACGACTTTAATAACTAAATGTACTTTTACACAAAGTTATGTGCGGGTGTGTGTGTGTGCCCATGTACATACGCAAATGCATGTAGGTGTATGTTTTTGTGTGGGTGACGATGATTGGAATGAAGGCGACGATGGCGTTGGCGAGGGTGCAGAGAGTGCAGAGCTGGGTCCGGTTTGTGTGCGCTAATGTTTTTGTTGCTTTTCGGTACGAACACCACTCGTTGCCACTTCGTTCGTTTATTCGCTCGTTGGTGGTTGTTTCACTGCTGCAACAGCAAAATATACAAACGAAAAGGAAAACTCGAAACTCAAGCCAGCACCGTCGTTGCCAGCACAAATAGCACATAGCTCGGTATTTCGCTCACACACACACACACACTTATATAAAAGTGTACACGCATACACACATTTTTCTTGTGTACGCTGATATGTTTCAAACGAAAGGCAAGTCTATATAGCAGTCCATATGGATGTATGCGTGACTACGTATGTATATGTGTGGGGTTGTTTGCCAATGCATCCAGTTCTATACAACGTAAATTTGCCTGACCTGTTTCAGCGTATTTGTTCATTTTACAGCGTAGTTTGGTAATGCTCGTAAATTCATGCATTTTTAAAATAAATTTCTACTTTTAAGTTTTGCTTTATGTGGCAGCACTGATCCAACATTGACAGTTGAATGCGATTGTCAAAAATTCTGTGTCCTTCAAGCCGATTACCTGTGGGGGTATAAGGTTATTGCTTTGAGTAAGGGGTTTGCTTGGATGGTCGGTTAGTTAGTTCGGGAATATGAGGAAATTTAAAATTAGTTCGTTACTGCTAATGCGGTTCAAAGTTAGCGAACATTTGATGTGAAAATTAAACAACGCACTGCTTACTGTTACCACTAGAAATTTTTAGGATATTTCATGTAAATGCATATGAATGTATGTATGTATGTGTGTGTTTACATGAGAGAAATGAAATTTCTTAACAGTTACGTATTTATATTCAACTTATAAAAAAATTAATATACATTAAAATCTTCTTCACAAATACTTCAGATATGTAGGTTCTTCCGTTACACAACTTTTCTTCTTTAACAATTTTACGGATTAATATTTAAATAGCATAAATATGCATTTAATTCTCGTCAAATTTTTGAGGATTTTAAAAACTCTTATTTATTTAAAATGTTTAGTTACGCGGGTACTCTTACAACATTTATACCAGATAACTTCATGAAAAATGACATATGAATTGCCTCCATACGGCTGTGGTTTATTGGTGCTAAAAACGGGAGGTGTTTTTGCATTGATCCCAGTTTTTCCAACTAAAATTAGTATCTTAAAATAAAGTACAATAAAAAAATTGGGGCTAAATTAACTACAGTTATAAATTAAAAATGGGATAATAATAAATTAAAATAAAATAAAATAGAAAAAAAATAAAAGAATAAAAAAAAATAAAATAAAATAAAAAAAAAAAATTATAATAAAATAAAATAAAATAAGAGAAAATAAAATAAAAATAAAGTACAATAAAATAAAATAAAATAAAAAAATTAAATGAAATAAAATAAAATTATTAAAATAAAATAAAATAAAAAATTAAATGAACTAAATTAAAATGAAAAAAATAAAAATAACGTAGAATAAAATAAAATAAAATGAAAAAAATGAAACGAAATAAAATAAACTAAAATTAAATATATGAAACGAATAAAATAAAATAAGTAAGTTAAAATAAAGTAAAGTAATATTAAAATTAAAATCTATCATTTAGATTATCCGACTACTGTAGTGTATTCCAAGCGGAAGTATGCGCTATCTGGTATGCTGCGAAAACTATCTTAGAAAAGAGAATATCACTAGAGGATATCCGCTTTTTCACTAACAGTCAAGCGGCCGTTCGAGCACTCAGCTCCTCTTATACCCACTCAGATGTGGTTCGATCCTGTCTCTTATCTCTTAACGAGATAAGTGTTCAGAATTCTGTCCAAGTTATCTGGATACCGGGTCACAGTGGATTCGAAGGTAACTGCAAAGCTGATGAGCTCGCAAGAGCTGGAGCTGCGCAATCAAATGTTAGTAACCTACCCACAATTCACATTCCGCTCTCAACATGTAAAATGATCTTTGATCGAGAATTTCACAGAATTGCTGATCGGAGGTGTCGAGTGGAAACTACTTGCGTTACGACCAGACAAATCTGGCCATCCTACAATACAGACTAAGTCTTTCGAAACACGAACTAAGGCTTATAATATCTCTTATCACTGCCTTTTGGGCACTCAAGCATGTCTGCTCGGGGTTCCTCAAAACGACCTGTGCAGATACTGCGAGGACGAAGATGAGGAAGTATCGAGCAGGCATTTGCCGTGCAGTTGTCCCGGTCTAGCCAGAAGTCGACTCGCTCTTCTAGGCTCTCCAACAATTGACAATCTTTCAGTACTCTCGGACCTGAAAATCGAATCTCTCATCAAATTCTCGAAACGAATTAATATCTTTGACCAAAATTTATAATAAAAATCTCGGTTAGGTGGAGAAATCATACAATATAATGAGCTCTTGGGCTACACAACGGACCCAACTTGCGGTCTATGTGGCACTCCGATGCGGGGTCACCCTTAAACCAACCAACCCAATATTAAAATTATAAAATAAAACAAAACAAAAAATTTTAATAAAAAAGGTAAAAATAAATTAAAACAAAATAAGTTAATATGAAGCGAATCAAAGTACAATAAATAACATAAAATACAATGAAATTAAATTAAAATAATAAAATAAATTAGCATAAAACAATAATGGTATGAAAGAATAATAAAAAACTTTAATGAAATAAAATAAAGTAAATTAAAATAAAATAAAAAATTAAAAGAAATAAAGGTATAAGAAAATTAAAGTGATGTAAAATAAAATAAAATAAAATAAAATAAAATAAAATAAAATAAAATAAAATAAAATAAAATAAAATGAAATAAAATAAAATAAAATAAAATAAATTTAAATTAAATTAAAATTAAAATAAAACAAAATAAAATAGAAAAAATTATAGTAATATACAACAATATAAAGAAAATTAAAATAAACCAAAATAAAATAAAATGAAAAAAACATAAATTAAACTTAAAGAAATTAAAATTAAATAAATGAAACAAATAAAATAAAATAAGATAAAATAAAATAAAATAAAATAAAATAAAATAAAATAAAATAAAATGAAATGAAATGAAATGAAATGAAATGAAATGAAATGAAATGAAATGAAATAAAATAAAATAAATTTAAATTAAATTAAAATTAAAATAAAACAAAATAAAATAGAGAAAATTATAGTACAACAATATAAAGAAAATTAAAATAAACCAAAATAAAATAAAATGAAAAAAAAACATAAATTAAACTTAAAGAAATTAAAATTAAATAAATGAAACAAATAAAATAAATTAAGTAAGTTAAAATAAAATTAGGAAACTAAAGTAAAATTACATAAAGTAAAATCAAATGCAATTAAATAATATTAAAATAAATAAAAATTTTATAATAAAACAAAACAGAAAAATTACCGTATTTAAAAATAAATTGAAATAAAATAAGTTAATACGAAGTGAAATAAAGTAAATGAAATAAAATATAATTAAATAAAAGTAAAGTATGATAATAAAACAACAAGAACATGCATAAATATGCACTCATAATTATAGTCGTTATTTGTTGGCGGTGAAACTTGTAATAATTAGATTTTTACTTACGGCCACTCCATACTGTAGTGTCAATCTTTCGAACTGATCGTACACTGGAACGGGATCGGAATGAATCTTGCCCATACGGATGGTATGATGGATCACATTATTTTTTACTTGAACCATGGTGGCTCAGTAAGCAGCCTAATTCCACCCAGTTTATTTGATGAGGAAAAGTATATGATTTATATGTGCTGATAACTATGTATTTCTTAATGCTGGATTAATCAAAATAGATTATCAAAATGCGATCATAGCGTTTGAACAAAAAATTGCAACTTTCAGCTCGAGGAGTTCTAGTAAAAATAAACTCTCTTGGGAAATTTTACATATCAATACTAGGGATGCCAATTTTCGGGGTTTTAAGGATCCGAATCTTGCTACTTCAGGTTTCCGAAATTGTTCCGAAGTTCTTGATTTTTTAAATTTATTGTTAAAAAATACATACATATGCATACATACATTCGCCTTCTAATGCCTACTAAGTTATAACAATGCAATATAATTTTTTGAAAATCATATGTAAATTTATTGATGCATTAAATACTAGGAATGGAAAATCCCGTGGTTTTACTGATCCCAAGCTGTTCGATATCTGATTTTGTAATCCCGAAATCCCGGCACTGTCCCAAAATTAAGAGGTTTTGGTTTTTTTAATTTATGTTAAAAATACTAATTCGACAAAGTATTTTAAATTAAAACATTACAACAAAAATAGTAGGATAATAAATTCATATTTTTTATGAACAATAAAAACCAAAAGAAATAATAGAAAATTAGTTTGAATCATTCAAATTAACGGAAAATTCGGCACAGTTCAAACTTGAGCATAAATGATGAATGGGCTAACTTCGTAACCAATTTTTTTCGATTAAAAAGTATGAAGTTTTGATGAAAATTTGTCGAATTTTTATAAATCTTGTACAAAATTGGTTTGGGCTTTATTTCAAATCTATATTTTTATAAAAAAATTATTGAAATTTACAAATAAATAAATAGTCGAAACTTTTCTATACCAGTGAACTGCTTTTTGAAAGTATATAACTGTTTCGGAATGGGAGACTAAAGCAGAATAAAGAAATTAAAGCCCCCAAGCGTGATCTATATTTATTGCATACAAAGCCAGTAGATGAGAAGAACCGTTCCGCTTCAACACTTGTTGGCTGCTGGATTGTTCACAGAAATTGAAAAGTTTTCTGCCGAAATATCAATTAGAAGAAATCTCAATTTCGCTAATCAAACTGACATATCATAGGACTTTCTATTAAATGAAGTTTGCGAACGGCTAGTTACAGTAGTATAGTGTAGCTTATTCTTTCGGCTCATTGCTGTGCGTGTCGTTTATGTTTTCGTACTCAAAAATACAAAATTCTCTGCCAAATACAAACTCAATTCTTAGAAAAAAAATTTTGCAAACGCTTACAGCTCAAATAATGTTGGAAATAAGGCTTTCCTTTCCTCAAAAAGAGGGTTTTTGTGTTGGAAATTTTACTCCAAGTACTCAATAATTTTGCCCTTTGACATCCTTTGCTGGTCCCGATATATTCGGAATTTAGAAGAGGCCGGGAACCCAGGATTCCGGGCTTGACATCTTTAATCAATACACAGTCTTTTTATTGGATAAACCGTTGTCAGGACCCATTCAACTTGCATGCGCACTTATCTGAGCTCGAGTTCTGGTGTGGCTGGAACTGCTTTAGCGGTTTTGTAATCCTCCTGATTAGTACCCGTAACTCCGTTCGAGCTGAGATCGTACTTTTATGCAGACTCGTGCTCGTATCCCAATATAGTTTCTCCTCCTTATCGTATTGATTTTTTCAATTCCGAATAATTTCGAATCGAAGTAACAGCTTTGAAACTACAAATGTTCTCGGAAAGGAATAACAAACAATATTTACTAAAATTAGAATTTGCCTGATTAACTCAAATACTGTGGCATATCTGTACACAGGAGAGTTAAAATTAATAGCACATTTCCCTTTGCTTTGTACTTTTATTTTTAACCCTTTTAATCGCTTTACTTACCACTCAGTCTAACACTGTGTGATCATAGTTCACCACCATCAATCGATAAACCGCTAACTACTCGTACAAGCATACATATGCACGTGAGTATGTGTGTATGTAAAAGTTTCGCTATAAACATGAGACAAAAATATTTCAAACTAACTGCCATTAATCGATAAAAATTTCAATTGTTTCGACAATTTTTCAAATTTGAATTTCGAATGCACCTGTACGTTGTAACGTTGCCAGATTAGATGGGAATTGAACGAGTGAATAGCGAACGAAGGCTAGCGCATAACAACCATCGGAAATCGCGCGGAGAAGCGAATACTTTATAGCGCTATTGCTGCTTTTCGATCTGCACACCAAACAGCAATGTCCTTGATGGATTTTTAGTGCCACTTTACTGGCAACGTGTAGCCATCGAGCCATCGAGCCAAGCTGCATTGCTGTTGGTGCATTTGCTATTTGCTACTATTGTTTGCTGTCGTTGTGCATAGAAAACCCCGAATGGTTGGCTGCTTGGTTGCATGGTTGATGAGAGAAACGCCAAATTCCAACAACTACGTGCATACGCGGACAAAAGTTTACAATTGCATAGTCGTTGCCATCGTGAGATTAAGCGGTAGCCGCCACTCGAACGATAAGCGAATAACGCTGCAATGGTGCAAAGCGCAAACAACCGTCAAGCAGTGAACGAGCATCGAAATGGTGGGCTGTTTGGCGTTGCTTGGCCGGCTGGCTGGCTGCTTTGCAATGCAGTAAAGTCATAGTCGTTATTGTCGTTGCTATTGCAGTCGCGCGAATCGCGACCAAACTGCAGTGGCGAAACAACGAACCAAGCAAATAAAAAAAAAACACAGTCCGTCAGTTAGCCAGCCAGTCAAACAGTCAGCTTGCCAGTGGAACAGTTGAGTCGCAAACAAAGCCATGAGGACTGTCAGGTTACTGTGTTGGGCTGGGGCGCAAAAAGTCATCCAGCCAGCCAGTCAGTCAGTTAGCTAGAGCATTAAAGGGCGCAACGACAAGGCGAGGCCACGCGAAGCGTTCACTTACTCATAGCCAGCGCGAAAATCTGTTGCTGCTGCCTCAACTGCTGCTATTGTTGCCACTGCTAGCCTGTCAGTTTTGGATTTTTTTGTTGACTGTTGTTGCAATCCTCTATACCATATATCTGCATTTGTATGTAGAAATGCACATGTGTGTATAAAAATATATTAGTGTAAATGTTGCTACGCAAAAAGTATATCCAGAGTGTGTTGGGTTTGTATGCGCAAACTGGCAACACTTAAGCATCTCTGCCATAGTAAAACGTACAGTGGTTTATAATTGAACGATTAATGTACGCACTGAAGGAGATCTTTAGCGAAGTCATTTGACAAAACCGGATTGTCTTCGCAATCAACTGCCATCATAGATAAAGTCCGGTTGCTATCGAAAAACGAGAAATTTCGAAGCAATTCGGTTACCTAGTAGGTTAGATAAGGTATTGTATAACATGAGAAAGGAGGGTCTCTGCGACCTGAAATATTTTTATATACACCATCAGCATCAGAATATCATTGATTCCTAATGAAGTTTAAAAGCCCTAAGTTTCTTCGAAAAAACCCATCTAGATACAGCCATGACCGAATATTTTGTAATTTGTCCACACATAGTCGACATTCTGTCACAGTAGATGGATTCATCCAGTGTATATCGTTCCCATGACAGTTGGTTCTACGTTACCGGAACCACCCGGATTTATATCCGGTCAAGGACTGTCACTCCAGCAGCATGTTTATACCGCTACAACAACAAAATCCAGTGCATATTCGAACGTTATCAATTAAGATTCGATAATCTGCCAGTAACCTTTCTAAGAAGGACCTCTTATCAAAGTAAAAACTTTGACTTTCGGGGGCTCTATAATGTACTCCACTATATACCCCGCTTTGGCTGTACGTTACACATTTGATAGCATTCTAGACGTGGAACAACTAAGGCTACAAAATAGTGCCGGTTAACTACTCTTTACTAGCTTGGATGTGTATAAACTGGATAAAGAAGCAAAGCACATGCGCCTGGCCAAGAATGGGAGCGTGGCGAGGTATTTCCTGTTACACGAGGCACTACTGTGTTACCCATGGCACTATTGGAAAGTTATAATTTTGATGAGATAGAGCATTTAGTCTAGTCATCCTTCGAAATTAATAAAGAATTTGTCTCACCAACAAGTGCTACTTTGGACCTCCTGGAATGCACAAAAACCATTATTTACAAGTTCCTCAGCCTATTTGATTGTAAAACCAAGAATGAATGAAAACATGGAGTGAAATCGCCATTCAAAAGAGGGAAATTTACTGTACGCGATGAATACTGCAAGATATCGAACGATGAGCTGTAGAACTTTACGAATACATTGGCATATTTACTTCGTTCAAGAAAAAAAAAAATCCTGGGCTTGGGGTTTCTAATTGGTTTCCTTTGCCGTGTCATTTATGCCTATATGTCTATAAAGGCGTGTTAGAAAATGTATTTTTACTTCCTCCTTAGGGCAGAGTGTTAAATTGAAATCTAATTTTTTAATAACTTCGTGTTTTGGAACACGACGCGTGATCTGTTCAAACTTCCCCCCTGTGTGCCCGGCTATGAAGATTAGTACTGGTACTCTCGCTAGAGATTTGATTTGCATATTGAGGAACAAGTTCGTAGCGTTTTTACCGAAGACTTTTATTTAAATAAAAAACAATAATTATATGAATAAGCTAATCAATTATAAATCCGCCGTTGCTGTTTACAACCTTTTCCGACCTCTCGCTTGGTCTGGTGTCAAAGAAGTTTTTGAACCAGTTTTTAAGGGCCTCTTTGTTATCGATGGATGGTGACGCCTTTCATATGGTTTGACAGGGAGCACAAGGTTCGGAGAATACGACGGTTGCTGAAGAACTTCCCATTCGAGTTTTTGGAGTACGGCTTTGACGACTTGTGCAACATGCGGCCTGGCGTTGTCGTGAAGGAGTATGGTTTGGCGATGAGATCTTTTCAGTCGAATGGCCTCATTTACGCGGTGTAGCTGGGAAATGTAGAGCTCCTTGTTGACCATGGCATTCTTTTCGAGTATTTCCCAGTTCACCATGCGCTCCCAGTTCCACCAAATACATATTATGAGCTTCTTTGGATGAAGATCCGGTTTGACTCCTGGCTTTGGCGTATCTCCTGGAGCCACCCAATGCTTTTATTTGCTTCATATTGATATTTAGGCACCATTTTTCATCTCCCTTGACGATGCGGTACAAAAAGCGCAGATTATGACCGCTTGATGCTCGAGGGCGGGCGAGATGCTGAGATCCAATTTGAAGGCGCCTTTTTTTTTTTTTTGTTGAGCTCGTGAGTCACCTAGACTCCCAACTTTCGGGTAAATTCCATTGAATGGGCGTGAGTGAGAATCGTTTTATGACCGTAGTTCATTTTTTCCCGCCAATTCATGACTGTTTTGGCGACTGTTCTCCTTCAAAGTGATTCGAGACGTTCTTCATCGACTTCAGAAGGGAAGGAACTTTGCAAACCATTTTCGTTCTATAACTCACCTATTACACCATCTCCATACACGTCATAAATGTCCCGGGCTACTTCAGCAGCTTCTTGACTTCGATGAAAAGCAAAGAATGGCAGGTGTCAAAAATGTTGATTTTTGCCTCCTGGGCATTCCATTTCTAATGCCCAAAACTAGTACTATGATTGACGTGCGACGCCATTTGTAATATATCTATAGGGCGATTAATTTTGCGCCAACTTGTATTTATGACCCCTGCATGGACTTGGATATGGTTTCATGGACGCCTTTTTGGTCAGCTCTCTTAGAAGCTGTTTCACTCTTCTAATTTAGCCACCGTAACATTACATTTGGTTCACCCTACAGCACCAGTTCTGGTTACGAAAAGTGGCCCATTGGGCACATTATATCATAACCTCAACCTTCATATTAAGAAAGGATAGGTTAAAATCGTTTCGACCGTAAGGCCCCGAATACGCTCTTCGGGCGTATATACATTGTATATGGTGAATGGCTCGTGTTCGTAGATCCTGAGTTCGAAACAAACTGGGGACATGAATCATCACATTAGAGAAAATAATAAATATAAATCTGGTAGCGTTCGCCATCAACAGGCAATTCAAAACGATTGGTAACATTTCTGACATGAAATATGATAGTTTCTCATCATCTGTCTTTCGTTGGCGGCGTAAAACTGTATGCCCCTCCATTTATACGACAATATCAATAACTTGGAAATCCTGATCAGTTAAGTATTGAAATTTCTGCTGATTCTAGTCTACGACCCCGAATTTCTTCATTGGAGTGTGTGAAACGCCAAATGATTCTTTGAATCGAACACTGTGCAATTTTCATTCCCTACACAGTGGTATTGGATCACATGAGCGCCACAAAATGTTTCTGTTGTTTTTTCGTTATGCCTCCTCCATGCTCTGCCGCTCCACTCGCCTTCAAACCGTTGGTATGTTCAATAACAGTGAACGAACGAGCCAACCAAACAACCAACCAACCAGCCAACGATCCAACGAATGGAAAACCGAACGACCGACAAAACCGCGTTGTCGTTCCATTTGTGCGACGCTGTTGTTGCTTATTTTCGTATTTTTCTTGTTTAAAAGTTTTATAAGCAACGTTGAACAACGAATACGACAATAATAACAGCAACACCAGCAATTTAGCTACATACATATGCATACGTACAAGTTTTGATATTACGTAGTTCGTTCGCACAATTCGTTTGTTCGTTCGTTCGTTCGATATTTTGCGCCGTACGCTGTTTCGAGCGCGTTGGCATTCGCCGCCACAATCGGTGTCGGCCGTTTTCATTGCTGCTGTATTATTTTCGAATTGTTGTTGCTGCGATTGCAGTGGCTTCATTTGTTGCTGCTGTTATTGTACTCATATGACTGTATAAATTGTTGTTGTATTTCGGTGTGTATGGGTGTTCGTGTGCATTGTATTTATATGTATGCATGTATGTATGCCTATAGCTGTGGCTGTGAACGTTCGTCGGATTGTTTGGCTAAAATAAAATTATTGCCAACTGCTGGTGCCTTTGGCTTTGGTTGACGCTGTTGTTGGTTCACTGGTTGGTGGCGTTTGTTGGTCCGTTGTTCGTTCGTTCAGTGATTGTACCAAATCGTAGCGTTTTTAGCTGGCTAACTCGTACCTGGCGACTTTTAGCAGTCGCGCCAGCCAGACAGCCACTCAGCCCAGCATTGCCCGTTTGGCATTTGGCGTTTGCGTTTTCTGTTTCCCAAGCGCACAAGTGAGCTCTTCTGTGGCCGCTTTGCTGTGTGTGCTGTGTAGCAGTGCTTTCATTTGCCATTCGCTTATTTACTGTTGTTGCTATTTGTTGATATTTTTTTTTTTTGTTTTCGTATTGTTGGCTGTTGTTGATGATGATGACACAGCGCCTCACAGCGCTCATTTCGCCTTGAAACATTTTTTCACTGTGTTTTGTTCGTATGAAGTGAAACAAATAAAATGAACGTACGGGGAAAATTATAAAAAATGAATAAAATGGTACGAAATTTTTTTCTTATTCACACAGTGTGGCCATTCCGACCAACAACACAGGGTTGCTGCGGCGATAGCTATTGCCGTTGTCGTTGGCGGGCACATTTTCAGTTTGAATTTGTTGAATTTGCAGGTCTAACAATGTCTCATCGGTGTATTAAAGATGACGTAAAGCAGAGTTTTGCTAGTTAAATTGTTATTGAATTCAGTACTTGCATAGAAATTCACTTGTATTTGTGAATAGTTTGAGTAAATTGTGTTTTTTAATGCCATCCGAATCAGAATAAGTATTTATATTTGTTTTCATATTCAATTTATTATTTGAAACCCCGATGCGAATAAGTTGCGTAAGTTCTACTAAAATTTATTTATTTACAGGTACTAATGGGCATCAGTACCGGCATACGCCGATGTATTTTTGTATTTGTAAAGGCAGTGTTTTTATATTAAAAATGTACTTTCAATGTTTTGTAGTGATTTTTGCTTTATTAAATAAAGTAAACCTTCGGATTAGCTTTACGTTAGGTGCACCTGATCTAGTTGATGATCTATCGAATCTTAATCCTTATTTGGCATTTGCATAATTCCTCAAGATTTTTTTGAATATATGTTTAATTTCATAACGCTAATACTATTATGTTTAAGTGCCTGAATCGTTTCGCATTTCTTAAACAAATTCCAACGGTGTCCCATTACAGCACCGTTGCGTCCACGTCGTACCATCAAAACGGTTAGTTACATGATTATCGAACTTCTTGAGAAAAATATCGGTTGTTAGACAACTTGCGTGACATATAGCTCACTCTTGCTGAAACCAGAGGTCCCGCTTATCCAATCATTAAACAGTTACGTGCTCACATTGGCCTTTCTACGACTACTCATGGCTATCCCAACCTACTTTGCTTGCTAACACGCAAACCACCTTCATTTTCCAACAGCTCCTAAACCCACATAGTCAAGCCATATCGCTTCGTATGACAATTTGGCTCCTTAATCATATCTTATGAGTGAATAAGCCGAGGTCTTTATGCAGAGTTCTTCAGGCCGCGATACTTTGTTCTCACGATAGTCGGCTCTACGCAACCGGAACAACCCGGAATTATATCCAGCCAAGGACTACTATTTCAGTGTGTATATATGGGGAATGTTTATGCTGTTACAACAACAACAACAACAGACCGCGATACTTCGACTACTGCAACTAAAGTCGAGTTACTTACATATGTCAGCGTTGAGTTGATTTTCTTGGAGTATTCCATCGGCAACTGCAGCAATATTCTGAGACACGAGAATGTCTTGAGTTTACTATATTTGCCAGTTTCTCAAACATTATTCAATGTTTCCAAACGTTGGCTAGGCGTAAACTGGAAATAAGTTTCCTCAATTTGTAACACCTTTTTGATTGTGAAATATTTGTTAATACCAAATTATCAAGTGATTTAAAAAAGTCTGCTGCTTTTTCGTATTTTAGTATAATGTCAATAAAAATCCATAGTTAAGATGTTTTGGTTAGCAAAAATAAAATAACTAAGTAGCGGGTGCCCTCAACTTCGCTTGCGCAAAAATGAATTACCTTAAAAAACACTTACCACCATTCAATTTTTCAAACAGAAATGCACATATGTACGTATAGATATACTATATATAAAGTCATGTATGTACATAAAAAATACTGAAATTTTTTTAAGTAACCGCTTCAAACGATTGCACAGGCAACGGTGTACAAATAAATGCAAGAAAACGATACATGGATTTTGTTCAATGCATTTAAAAACACCATATTTACATACATACATATGCACATATGTATACATATGTGCAGTGACTACGCAGGCGAAGTGATAAAATAAATTTCAAAAATTAGTCAGTTGGTTTTCATCTAACGCAGCTTCAAAAAGGAGAGGCAGATAATTAACACTATAAGACATCTTGAAATCTTTTCGAATAAAAAAATAGGTGGCAACTCCATTAAAAAAATTATTTTCAATAAAAACATTCTAATCCATAACTTCATGGTACCTATATATATATACATATATTAGGTGGGCCATGTAAAATTTGTTTTTTGAATCGGCTAAAAAAAAAAAACTAATTAATATTTTTTCAAAACCTTTTTTTTATTTTGAAGCTTGTCATTTATGAATGAAAAATAATATCGCTCAAATGACTGCCAAGACTGGCTTTACAGTAGGCCATTCGATCAACCCAATTTTTAAGCACATTTTCGATTGTTTGGGCTCCAATTTCATGAATGGCAACTTCGATTTCGTGTTTTAAAGCATCAATCGGCTCTGGATGGTTCCCATAGCATTTGTCCTTAACGGCTCCCCACAAAAAATAGTTCAACGGGCTTAACACACAGCTCCGAGGCGGCCAATTGATATCGGAATTTCGGCTGATTATTCGGTTTTCAAAAACGGTAGCCAAAAGTTCGAGTGTAACTTTGGCAGTGTGACAAGTTGCACCGTCCTGTTGAAACCAAATGTCGACCATGTCATCCTCTTCAATTTTTGGAAACAAAAACTCGTTGTGCATGTCACGGTAGCGCTCGCCATTTACTGTAACCGCGGAAGAAGAAGAATACTCACCACTTTGGAAATAGGTTTTCAATATTTCCCAATTTTGTTCAAGCGTATAGCGTCCCATTTCGTAAATGGTAAACCTTTAAATTATGGTAAAGTAAATTATGAACACATTTGACATGTCATTCTCAAAAAAATAGGTGGTTCAAATATTGGCCCGTACACCCTTTTGGGTGTTTGGCCGAGTTCCTTCTCCTATCTGTGGTGCTCGTCTTGATGTTGTTCCACAAATAGAGGGACCTACAGTTTCAAGCCGACTCCGAACGGCAGATGGTACCTATAACCTAATACTTAATTCAACGATTTACCATTTTGTGATTAGGAGTTAGGTGGCATCGCCATACACAACTAGTTTTAATTAAAGATTCCTCATTATTTTGAACTCTTTTTGTTTGATACTCATAATCTAATCTCTAATTAAAATTTAATTATCGATTTAAAATTTTTCTTTAAAAGCAGATGGCAACGCTTTGAAGAATATTTTTAGGTTAAGGGTAACTTTGGTATATGTTTATGTATTTCTTACAATTAATATATTTTGGTAATCGATTTTTTTAATTTCTCCTTTTTTTATTTTACTCTGTTGAGTGCAGTACACGGCCATATACGACCCATAGGATTTCACATTTTGGAGTTAAAATCGGAGCAGTACTTTTTGAATAATGCGCTTTCGAAGAAATTTTAGTCACGAAATCCTGTTATTAATCTGTAAAATTTGATAATACGAGTACATCCATATGCATTTAACTGTGGACCTTTGACAAAACTACTATCTGACTTTACTAGAAAGATCAAAATTGGTATTTAACTTTTATTAAGAAAAGTTCTTAAGCTCAGTCGATAAATGGCCAATAGTGCACATGTTGCAGTGATTAAAAGGTAAAAAGTGCGAAGTCCTCTTAGGTGGTGTTGCATCGACCAATAATTTGGCGTAAGAAAAGTAGTCCCAAGAAAAGTAGTCCAAAAGAGTAAAATTAACAATATCTTTTCTTGAGATGATTCGGGGGCCAAAGAAACGTGACATAAGAGTGAAAATTCCACGAGTTATATTGCAAGGCGACGTAAAATTTTGATGCATAATTGTGTTTTTGTAGAACTTTTTCCACAAAAAAATTGATTTTGATTGATGGAAATCTTCATTTCGACCTTTACGCGCTTCATTGCCTGTCTGTTGTGTACTGCGGCTGTCTAGTTTACAAGAGTCAATTATGATTGACGTGCGATGCCATTTGCAAAAATTATAAACCTTCCGAAAGCGTATAAGTTAGATGATTGGCATTGATGTGAGGAACCAAAGATATGTAAAAGATTTGCCTGGAGCGCTAATTAGTAACCGTAATTTTTTGAGAAGTAAACAGAAATTATGTCTACGAAACAGTGAATTTTTCGAGATGCGAAAAATGTGGATTCGTTTCGATCTAAAACCTCCCTAAAACCATAACTAAGCCAATGGAGCATCTAATTCCTGAGGGCAATTTGACGGGCGAAGCGCTCGAGGAGCGTTTTTTTTTTACTAGACACTGATTTTGGAAATGAATTTCCACGATTTGAAAGCATTTATCGGATTGTCGGGGTATACTGCACAGAAATGTTAAAAACTTCAGTTACCTTGGCTCGCTCTTTTGGCAAGTCACCCTATCAAATACTCTATATCCGTATGTCATATAATAAAAATGTGATTGCTTTCATGCTACCATAGATAGTTCGACGAAATGACTTTCGATTCCGTGTTCGAAAAATTTAGCTTTTCAATTAAAAATAAATGGAAAGGAAGAATGGATTTTTTTTCTCCACTTTCTCTCGTAAATACTAGCATCTGGAAAATAAAAGAAGAAGCTTAGAAATATAATTACCAGCGCGCTTTTATAAAAATTCTGTGCACTTAAATAAACATCCATTATATACGTATATTCAGTCCCCTTCAGATGCAATACACTTCTTTTAGACTTTCAAGAATTTTGTATTGTGGCTTCAGTAGATTCAAAACGAGCACCAAGAGGGAAGACCACTTCCGTTTAGAAAAAAGAGGAAAAGTCACACGAGACCAGTTTTGGTGAATTTGGTGAATTTATATTTCTTGAAATTCAAATAAATCGTATTTTTTTAAATTTACTTGAAAGTAGGCGAAAAGCCCATTGAGTTGTATTGTAATCGTATTAATTTCTATTATAAAGGGCGGTTAAATTTCAAGGGCCGATGTTGAATGTGAACCACACCTAAACGTCAACGACACCGTTGGACTTCTTTCTTTGGGGTTATTTGAAAGAAAAGGTGTACGTCGATAAGCCAGCAACAATTCAAGAGCTAAAGGATGAGATAATTCGGCACTTTAACGGCATAGAACCTCAATTATGCCTCAGCGTCATGGAAAATTTGGACCATCGGATGGAAGCGTGCCGCCGAGGCCATTTGGCCGATATTTTGTTCCATACCTAATTGAACCATACCAATATTATCATAATAAAGAGAAATGATAAACATTTCCTAAAAAATTTGTACTTTATTCAAAATCAACACCGGCCCTTGAAACTTAACCACCCTTTATAATTTCTTCCACCAACTATCATAAATAGAACATATTCTTTTAGTTATCGAAATATAAAATTTTTGGCAATTTTGGAAGTTCCCGTTATATTCAACGTATACGGGGTTATTTACCAACTTTGCCCACTTCAAATACAAACTTTCTCCATGCAAACCTTCGCGTGCATTTCTGGCATAAAAACCTTCTCATGAAATCTATTTGCCTATTGGAGGCGGCAGAAAATTTTAGGTTATTTCGTTTATAGAATAAAATCAAAAGGCAGACCACCAGAAATTGGAGGAGAAGCTCGGAAAACCATCTAATAAAAAATTTATAAGTCAGTTTGGGATATATCGAGTCCCTCCAATTATTTTGACTTTCTTTTCTATACATATGTACATTAGGGTAAATCACTCTCCATACAAAAAAAAAAAAATCAATACTGCTATTCCGCCGGAATGAAAAAATTTGTTATATTTCTTGTAAAAATATTACGATTCACGTGAACTGGATTTAATTGAAAATACCTGCACGAAAATCATTATTTTGACGCCGTTGATAAAATTTTTAAATTTCTGTTTTTGTTAAATTTTCTTTTTCTGTTTAAACTCATCTATCATCTGAGTTGAGAACTCGATTTTTGAGGTATTTTAAAATCGGCTTGGCTCACTTGAATTTTAATATTTTAGCGGAGGTCTTAAAATAAAATAGATTTTATAACTTCGGGGTAAAACCAAATCTTTTTAGTGAGCCACCCTAATGTACATATGTCATATCTACATATGCATATCGATGCCGCTAGATTGTTGGTAAATTGAACTAAAAGGTTCAGGCATAAAAATGAAATTTGTTTGCAGAGCTTCATGAGTTTGTTTCAAATCTAATTTCTCTTATATCGGTTATCACTGATTGAATTAATTTAAATAAGCATATAAAAACATTGACCATCATGTTTTATGCAACTGTAACAAATGCGAAATTCTAAAACACCTATAATTTTAGGTCTTCAATAAAATTATACTTGTACATCTGAATTCCACGTTTTTGGCGCTTTACGTCTTCGCTTTTCCTTCAATGACACGAAGAAAATGCTGCCAAGCCGGCAGTATCAACATCCTTGTATGCAATCGCAAATGTAAATAAATTTCACCTGTCTGCGTGCACGACTACCAATACTTGTTCGCTAATCATCCATTGAGTCGCCTTTAACCGTTAGTTACCAAAGTCGTTAAGGAAACGCAAAGTATTCGTTAAAGTTATTACTCAAGCTACGCGAACAACTACAATTGCCGAGTGGCCGAGCATAGAATAAGAGAAAGAGAGCAATAGGGGAGGATTGCTCATTCTGGTGGTGCCTGATTCTTCGACGAGCAAATGCCTAGCGTAGCAATTTCCAAAAACAAAAAACATTCTTCATGATGTTGTGAAAACGTCTTTGCTGATTATTTTGAGTACTACTGGTACTGCTATCGCTGTTGATGGCTTTCAACGAAGTGGTTTTGCTACTGTTTACGTGTGTGCATTACAATCATTTTTTGCCATTGCGCCGCAACTTTTGTATTACTTCGTTACCAACGACCACTCAATAGCGACTAAATTCTTTATAATATTTTTGAGCTACGTACGCTTACATCGTCGATGGCTGTGATGTCTTTAACAACTCTCGGCATCATCAGAGCCAACCGACTCGGTCGTTTAGCTGAGTTTTTATTATTTCTGATTGCCTCTGTCCCAATTGTGCTCATGATGTCATTACTTAAATGTGGTTCTTCTTCTCGCATGCATGCTGTTTCGCTGCTTTGTTTGTTTATTAATTTCTTCGCCCACATACCCACACGCTCGCATTTTGTATACTTTCGAGAGTTAATTTAAGTGAATTTTACATATATTTTTAAAAATATTTGAATCTTTGAAACTATTTTTGTACCCTTGCGCACTAGTGCACTGGGGTGTTATAATTTTGCTGATATGACAGTTGTTATAATAGTTAAATGGAAAAAGTGCATTGGACAGTTAAAAGATACCTTTGGTCCGATAATAAGAATTCGGGAAAACAGCGGTTAAACTTATGAAGTAAAGATCGATATTTTTGCGTACTGTTAGGGCTTGAAATGCACTTCTCTGAGGGAATAGATGTTGCTGATCTCGATTCTGATGTCTGTTAAAATTCAAAATAGAGGTTCTAAGTTATCTCCTTTTTAAGCCCTTTTTGGGAGAATATAAATAAGTTTTAAAATTATGCCAAATACATTCCAAATAATAATGATAACCTATTGTATAATCAAAAGAAAAGTAAGTTTTAAACTCCTAGATAAATACAAATGTATGTTAGGATAATGCTAAATAATCTAATTTTATCATAACTTTGTAAACTCCTATGTTAAAATGATTTTGGGCAATAAATGAAATGAAATGAAATGAAGAGGTTCTAATTGGGTGGTCGAATTTTGAAAAAAGAAAAAAAAAATCGAATTCGCTCGAAACTTAGAATCACTTAAAGGAAAAGATATCGATTTGTTTTTTACTCATAATGTTTTTAGCCCCTTTGACAGGGATTTATTTTAAAAAATATTTGCATGTGGAACGGAATTAATTTTTGGTTGCTTGAGTTGTATGTACAGGGTCCGTACCTCGAAGTGTAACCAATTAAAAAGTCCATAAATTTAGTTTGGAAAATTACATTTATTTCATTCAAAGTAAAAAATGTGTGAAAATAATACAAAATTAAGAATCAATTTACTTTTGCTCGATATGATCACCTTTTGCCTTGACTATGGTCTTGAGACGGTCCAGAAACGAATCGGAGCTGCGCGAATGTGCCCTGCAAGTATTTTGGCTCACTCGCGGACAATGACTTTTTTCAGCGCTTCGAGACTGGTGAATCTTTTAGTTCGAACCTTGCTCTCCAAAGAGAATAATCCATCGACCTTGCATCTGGTGACTTTGAGAGGCATTGTGTGGACGTTATGAAGTTGGGAACATTGTTTTTTAGCCATTCTGGGTTCACTCGAGCTTTGTGGGAAGGTGCCGAGTCTTGTTGAAACGTCCATGGTCTGCCACCTCCAAAATACTTTCCCGATAATATTTCGTATTTATCTTGACAGTTACAGCAGCCCAAACCATTACCTGTGGCCTGCCTCCTGGTGACCAATCGATGACTCGTATGAACTGTCGGCCAAATAAATCCTATCGTTTTGGGAGTTTACGAATTATTAAATTTTAAAAATTTTTTCGTCAGAAAATACAATGTTCGGGAATTAACCGCTTTCGGCCAAGCGAAGCAAGTCTGACTTGTCGCTGCTTTGCTGTGAAATCATGCGCTTTTTGGATCTTGTAAGGCTTGACCTTGAGATTATTTTTCAGTATGCAGCGGATGCTACGGTCAGATATTTTCAGTTCTTTCGCCATTTGATTGGCACCTCGTCGGGGATTTCGTTCGAGTCGTTTCTTCGCTTTTTGAACCATTTCACGTGACGTTGCTGACTTGCAAATTTCTGTAAAGCTCTCTACTTGAAATCAAAACATAAAGAAACAAAAAAACATTATGGATAATGCATCCCTTTAACTCTCTAGAGAACAAAAGAAAAAGTGAAATTGTTTTAGGCCTGGAACACAGTGCAACAAAAATGCATTTCTTTTATTCAGGAAACTGTTCATGAAACTGTAGATTTTACGTAGAAATACTGCATACTTAGCTTTTAATTTTCTGATCAATTTAATTTTTTAAAAGACTTTAAAGTTTTAAAGAACTAAATTACGGCTTAAATGATACTAAAACCGGTTTTATATACCTGTATGTACTTACTAGCAACCCGTAGACGAAATACCTCCTGCCATCAAACAAATAGTCGACGTCGACGCGTGTCGGGACGCACGTCACTATTGACAGTTATGATATTGAAGTAGTAAGAGACTTCGTTTGTTTAGCAACCAGCATTTACGCCGATGATAATGTTATCCTTGAAATCCAACGGAGAAATAAAGAGGCAATTGAGTAGACAAGTTCTCTCTCGGCGAACACTTTATACCATAAGTGTCTCATCATGCTCGTCCCATTGTATAGCACAGAAGCTTGTACGATTACAATACAATGTTTGAGAGAAAGACTCTGCTTTGAATTTTTGGACTTTTGTACGTTGGCCCAGTACGTTGTATGGACTTTACGGCGATTTCGACATAGTGTACTCAATAAAGATCCAGCTGCTCCGCTGGCTAGGTCGTGTCACCCGAATGAATACAATCACTCCTACTCTAAAAGTATTCGATGCAAAATACCTCCTTCGCGTTGGAGGAAGACTTGCCCTCACTAGGCATTTCTAACTGGCTGGAAAAAAGCCAGTTTTGTTAAACTCGACAAAATAGAGTTACAAATAATTGGTCAAGTGTAAATCATTAGTTTGTCCTTGAGTTTATTACCACTAAAATATGCCTACAGTTTTATGCTGCCGCTGAATGGGAGATGGTTTTTTATGACCAGTGTTTCCGTGACAAAAATGGACCCGGAAGTTTGTCATTGTCTGCCGAGGGGTGACCATTTATAAAGAAAAAACCTTTTATAGTACAGGCCGTTTCCAACTCAGGCCCTGCCGAATTGTAGTCACACACGAAGCCATTCGCTATACAATCGAATAATTGAGTAAAAACGTCGCATTTCGGCAGAAAGGTTAGGTATATATTACGGGTTGCATTTGAGAATCAGGATTAAAAGAAAAAAACAAATGAATTTTTTAAAGAATTATGGTTTCTAAGAAAAATTCTTCGATTGGCTTTTATAGATCTGATTGATTTTTTCTGCTTAGCCTACATAACAGTTCAGATATAAATAACTCTGCGGATCTTAGACGCATTTTATCTCCAAGCTAAAACGTCTGGTGTGATTTACGTGGGAACCTGGCCACATTGGCTTTATCCCATGGTGCTCAAAAGCAGAGCAGATCAAACGAATGCATTGTTCAGCGCTCCAAAATGCTTTTATGGTACCAATTGGTAGTATGGAATGGGCAGGTAGGATACGAGGCCCATATAAACCTTTGTCAAAGCCCATCCAAACCAACTGTACACCCGGTTACAATGCAACTTCACATTGAACAAAAAACGATGTATCCGCGTTTGGGTATCAAACTACAACCACCCATCTACAATAGGAATTAATTCCTGCTCCGAACTGTCTCGCGCGCGGCAAAACAGTTCATTAGTCACATTTTGGTTCATCGGGGTCATGACGCTGAAACTTTACTTCGTCAAAAATTACCAACACGAGTGCGTTACAGCGGCGTACAACTAAAATATGCCCCTCAACATACCGATTGCCCATTTTTATTACATCTAAATAGCAATCTGTAAATTACAAAGAAGCTGGGATGGATTACGCACTCAGAAAAAAGAATGACAATATTTTTTGTGGCACTCAGTTATTCTATACTTATTGTCATTGACATTTCTCTCTTGCCTCTTTGGACGCTTCAATTTACTCTATTATAATTTTTAATTTTCCTACCAAATTACTTGTTGATTAGTTGGTTGGCTAGAATTAAGCAGCGTGCCGAATAACAAAAACAAAACAAACACTCATTCGAATTCTGTTAATTTGTTCGTCGTTTGTTTGTTGGGCTTTAATGGAGAAAATCGCTGTTTTTGGAGAAACGGTTAGAGAATTTCGCAGCGCGTACAGTTTATGAGCGTCGTAATCGGTTTTTGTCGCCAAATTGCAATCATCGTTGGTATAGTAATGATGGTTGTAGTGGTAACAGTTTAAAGTTGTTCTTGTTGGTGCTGTTTGTAAGTTAGACTGGAATCACTTAATGTTGCTGTTGCTGCTGCTGGTGTTGTTACTGATGCCGATACTCGTGCGCTACTGATAAGGGTGATTCCCCGATTTTTGTTTGCTGGCGTAGCTGTGCGGCTCCGCAACTTGTTGTGCAAACTTGTACGTGTACATACATATGTGTTGCTTCGTCATGCTGTTTTTAAATGTTGCAATAAAGAAACTAACAAATACTGGTGCTCTTGTTGCTGTGCATCGCTAGCAGCTGTTTGCATTTTCACGAATTTCGAATGATTTTCTATTTATTTATGCGTTTACAACACTTCCATTTCCAGTTGGACATTGGCGCTTTAGCAGTTTTTTTTTGTATGTGTTGTTGTGCTCTCTGTTATTAACGTTTCTGTTGCATTTAATACCGGCGACTCATGAATGAAATTTCATTGTCTGTGCTAGTCGGCGCATTTCTTTGCGCATAATAGGCTTGAGTGCAAATATACATGCATATATACATACATATGTGCCTACAAACTTTCAGACCTTACACACACAAACGTACAAATTGCTGGCTACGTAGTGGAATTCTTATTACGAGACAACAGTTTTAAGCGTTTCGCCTTCATGACTGAAGTTGACCAGCAACGCCCAAGTGAACTAGCCTAGTCTGCCATTCATGCTGATACAGCAGACACTTTTGAGTACTTACAGCACACAAATGCACATACATATGTACATACATACCTATGGAAGTGCAATTATCTTCTGATAAGTGACTCAATTGACTTAACGAGCCAATGCTTCGGCGGGTGTCTGATTGAGATGCAGCAATGGCTGAATTACTTATATACATATGTAAGCACACTCCAATGACAAAACATATCTTGTACTGTATGTACATATATACGTACATACGTATAGTGTTACGTGATTCCCTACTCACTCCTAGCACTCGCGTTCGCTGCGAAGAAACAAAACAAAATAAAAAGCAAATGAGACACTGACGACATTCTCCATGGCGCTTACTTATCGACAGCCCTTGAAGGATTTCGATGACTCCCGCACATGTGCTTTTTTCCATTCCGCTGCTATCACTGATAAGCGCACTAACACGCAGATACTTGAGTTATTATCGTTGATAGTGCTCTTATCAGCGCGCCGTGCGTATATGTTTGTATGTACAAACATTTGTATGTTTGTATGGGAAAACGCGCCTTCAAGGTAAATAGCTGCCAGCTGCTTGGTAATTTTGTTTCTTGGTAATTTTGTTTTTTTGCATAAAAGCATTTTCGTTTTGTTTTCAAGGTCCGTAAAAAGTCAATGGGTCTTGGGATTTAATGCTGTTGTATTAAAAATGTGTGAGGTGATTGAACTGATGTGATGCTTGAGTTTAGTCAAATAATTATAAATACACTTTTTAACATTCATGCATACATATGTACATATCTATAACAAAACTAGGTCAAGTTGAAAGTTGGGTTATGTTTTCTCGGCTGAAAGGTATCGACTGTTAAATCACTTTTTATTACGTTCTCAGATGAGTAGTGGCTTACTTGTTTATTCCTTTTGTTCTCAGATTCAGCGTTAAACACCTGCCGCTCAAGTGTCGGTAGGGCGCATTTAAAGAGATGCGGATTACTCCATAGACCGGTGACCCGCATTAATAAAAAATCGGACTGTTCTGCTCCCATGTTCCTATAACAGTCGGTTCTATGCTAACAACACTCTCCAAACTTTTCTGAGGAATATTTATGCTGGTGCAATAACAACAGCTATTCAGCCTCGAACCGCGATCGCGAAAAGAGATGAAAAATATTTAATTTAGAATCTAGAAAATTATTTGTTTAAAATATCTAAATAGTAAGCAACTACAAAAGCAAGAGTCGGTTGGGTGGAAACATTAAAATATTTATTAAAATCCTGGCATAAACTTCAGAGGAGGGTTATTGTGTATATTTTAAAAATAGTTTTACAAGTGCTTTGAATAATAGGTTTTGAATGTCTTCAAGGTCTTGAAAGAATATTGAAATAGATGTTATTAAGTGATAAAGGGGCTATTAGTCATTACCGTTCAATAACTTGACAATAAAACACCAGCCATCTATCTGCGGCTATGAAGCGAAGGCAAATTTATAAGCTTCAATCGATTAGTCTATTTTTTTATTAATGGAGGAATATTTCTTAACGAATCTTACGATAAATTCGTCAACGCAACTAGCATGAAAATTGTCTATGCTGACGCCAGTTGTATCACAGTGCGTTTGGTACCTTGGGCTCGCGCCAATGAGGCGTTTTCCAAAATTCTTTTAACTCTGTAAACAAGTAAAGAGGGGGGTTTAAAGTATGTAAATATATAGATAGGTACATATGTATATAAAACACTGGCGCAAATTTTGTTAGGAAATCGTGCGTGATACTGTAGTAAATCTGTATTTTAAGTTTTTCACCATCACGTCAAGGTTTTTGTTTTTAAAGAACTCCTAAATTTCAGTTAGGACCCAGCATTAAATAAAGTACCCTAATTTTATAAAATTATGTGGTATAGACATATGGGAATTAAATGAAATAAGAATGCGAAGAGAATTCAAAATTATTTGTTTTTTTTTTTGTTTTTTGTATTTCAATCTATGTATGTCGAAACATGTGAAAAATATTTTTTTTTAATTTTCAAAATTGTTCAGCAAAATGTTTTTAATTTTTAATGTGCTTTCTTTAACAAATTCACTTGAATGGCTTATTTCATTTCACTAAAAAGCCTTAAAGGCTTAAGGAGCCGCTTAATGGTCTAAAACTGCCGGCCAGTCTTATAATTTTCACTCTAAAGTATCCCACAAAAGCTCGCAATTGGATTTTTATCGGGTGGGTCGCTGGCCACTTCAAAACCGGTATGAAAGGAAGTTCTTTTTAGTACTCGCAGTATGAATTGGTTGCCCTGTTGGAACATCCAAGAAAATCAGTAAATGTTCCCAGCGAAATCCACTAGTACCTACATCATCCAACAGACTCACGCACATGCCCACATTTTTCTTCGTTGATATGAAGCAAAGCGGAGAATTTCATGCATCTCCAAAATCTGTCCTAATTATTACCGAACGATTTCGTTTATAGCGAATGATTTTCCTCAAATACGACGATAATTCTTTTATCGCTAAAAATCCCCATAGAAAGTTTTAATACTTTGATCCACCTCAGGCGTCGTTAGTTTAGTTGAAGAGAAATATATAATTTTGTTAACGCTTATGGCACACGGGAATTTAATTAAAATTAATTCTTAGCGAAAAAATAAATGCCGAGTCGCAATCTCAATCAATTTTGTGTACAATGGGGTTCACAATAACAGGAGCGCTACGTTTTGCAAAGTTTTTTCTTATTATTTTACAAAAATTTAGTTCATTCTACAACAAAAACCATATAACCTTAAAAGTAAAATTTTGTACTAAATTTTGACACACTTAATAAATTAACATTCAAATTTCAAAATTATTAAACAGAATCTTTAGAAATATTCTGAGCTTGCAGTTTTGTAGCACATTGAATTTTGATACAATAAAGTGCAAGTTTCAAGTGACTCAAAATCGCGTTGAGTTTTGACAATTGTTTTTTTTGCATAATATTTTCTGCATATAAAAAAAGTACGAGCATTCGTAATATGGAAGAGAGCTTTTTGAGCTAGAATCGAAAATATCGTTAAAATTAATTTGAGATTTTTGGCGATCGATGTAAATCCTCTTTTCGATTAGTATATTGTATTAACACCCGTTAACGATCTACTAGCCTTGCTTAAATTTTTTTCTAGCTATATATGTATTTACTTATAACTGTGTTCATACCTATATTTGTATGTGTTGATAAACATACGATAATTATCCCTCCAAAACTCTCCTAGTTTGTATTTCTCCTATTAAAATCGCATAAAATAGCGAAACGCCCATCTCTAAACGCGCCGCAATAAGCGAACTCGCTCAAGGTAAACGCAAAAGTAAACAACACCTTAAGATATTACTTACGTGATTTTCGTATGCATTAACAGAGTTGTTGTTATTCTTACCGCTGCTTATCGGGCTGGCGTAGTACGCACGTAAGATCAACACCGTCAAGCGATCGTAGCCAAGAATGCGAATTATCAAAACATCAACAAAGTCAACATTAGAGAGATAAATAAATATAAAAACCGCAAAAATATTAGAAGTGGGCAAAAAACATTCAGAGCGAAATGAAATACTAAATAGAAGAGCGCACTACTTCGATACGAGTAGAACAACAAGTACATACCACACATATATACAGGGTTTGATTGAAAAGTAATGAGCCCTATTTTTTTTAAGCAGTTTTATTAAACCTTTGGCTTATATAACTAATATTTTTCAAAATAGGACCCTTGAGCGTCAATACACCGCTGGTAGCGGTACTTCCACTGCAGGAAACATTTTTTAAACTCATCCGCCGGAATTGCGTTCAATTCGGCTGTCACAGATTTGGGATCGCCTCGTCTTCAGCTTTCTTTTCAGGCGCGGCAACAAGAAGAAGTCCGGAGGTGACAGGTCTGGGCTGTAGGGAGGGTGGGGAAGCACCGGAACCCCCATCTTGGCCAATGCAGAGGTGCAGAGAAAGGCGGTGTGCGCCGGCGCATTGTCGTGATTAAGGGTCCAATTGTTGACGAGGTCGAGCCGAACCGGGCGACGCGGTTTTTCAGCCGAAGGAGCACTTCTTTGTAAAATGCCGCGTTTACAGTGCTTCTTGTAGGCACAAACTCCTTGTGGACGATGCCTCGAGAGCCGAAAAACATGATCAGCATGGTTTTGACCTTGGATTTCGACATGCGCGCCTTCTTGGGTCGTGGCGACTGGCTCGTGTGCCACTCCGCACTCTCTCTCTTGCCCTCAGGATCGTACTCAAAGCACCAGGCTTCATCTCCTGTGATACAATTGTCTAAAGTATTATCCTGTTCGTCACTTTCCAATACTTCACGACTCTTTTCCACACGTAATTGATTTTGTTCATCAGTCAAAACCTTTGGAACCAATTTTCCGGTCACGATTTCCCGCACATTGTAATGAGTTAAATTTAACTCTTCACTGATCTCACGTAGACTAGCACGACGGTCAATGTTCAAAAATTCATGAACCCGGTTCACATCTTCGTCTGTTTGCGTCGTCGGCCTTCCAGATCGCTGTTCGTCTTCGACGTCTTCCCGGCCTTCCTTGAACGACTTGTGCCACCGTTTTACCTGGGCACTGGACAGAGAATGGTCCCCGTAAGCCTCCTTGAGTAGCCCAATGGTTTCGGTACTCGTTTTTTTAGCTTTACGCAAAATTTGATCGAGTAACGTTGTTCCAACAATCGCTGCATTTTCGCCATTGCAAAATCCTAACAAACTTTTAAAACAGTTGTTGACTGCACCGCTGTTGCCAGCGAACTGGGACCGGTTTCTAGTGCAAGGGGAAGGTCCAACGATCATTTTCCTCCACCAGCCGATTGGGTTGATCGCTTGGCAAACGCTCCGCGCTTGAAGGCTCATTACTTTTCAATCAAACCCTGTATATATATGTGTGTGTGTACGTCGCTATGGCAGAGCGCACAAGTAGAAAACAAAATTGGAAAAACAACAGGCAATTCGACAGTGATCGAGCGGTTGAGCAGGTAGTAAACATATTGTATACTTTATAGAAATTTACAAATGTTGGGTACAAGTAAAAATGAGCATTCGAATTGAATGTTGTTTTATCATAAATGATGAGCGCATGATTCATTATGTGTGTGCCGGTGTCTACCAACAACTACCTACTCGTTCGTATGTATGTATTATATCATTGCGCGTCACTTCTGCTACCTATAATTTTGTTGCTATTCGTTGCGGCATTAAAAATCATTTCTGCGTTGACGTTGCGTTACTTTGTAAACAGGTGTGTGGTTTGAGCGGGTAGCAACATTTCCTTGTTTGCAGAATTCCTAGCATACCAGTTAAAGAAGAGCATTACTCATTCAAAATAAGTGAGAGCAACATTGCCATACGGTACAGGTAGCAAAACAATTGTTGTAAAACACAAAGAATCCCTTCGAAGTGACCATGTCTCATTTTACAGCGTAGCTAAGAGCGTAATGATATTCGGCGAAAACGACAAAGAGTACTTATTATATTTGAATGTATGTATGTATGTAGATTGTGGCTTGGTGGTAGGTTTGATTGGCTCAATATGTTATGATCTTCTGCAGAAAGACGCTGTAGAAATTTACTATCTTATCTCATGTATTCTCATGTTTCTGATAACATAACTGAATTTTGGACAATGAGTATTTTTGAGGTCAGAGAGGACCTATCAAGAAGTATATATGTACATATGTAGGTAACTGTGTTACCACGTGAAACTGTCCTTGAGCTTAATTTTGCGACCTACAGTTTTCCTAAAAAACTAAACCAGCTTTGTATAGCGCTTTTTTTTTATTTTTGTTTCTTATTTTTCTGGCATTTATTCTGCGCTGCGCCAGGCTTGTGAAATGTTTATGTTTTGTTCTCCGAATATACATTAGGTTTCGCGTTCTTACATCAAAATGTTGCAAAATTTTCTTCTTAATTTACATATGTGTATCTGTGTATGCAAGTTCGTTAAAATAGTTGCAGGAAAACTGATATCGTTAAAAAATTTCTAAGTAATTTCTAAATCCGGATTGGTTTCGCGTTGTAGAAAACGCGTTGTATGAGAATTCTCTTCGTGGAGAGGTTGAATTTTTGTTGTTCTTTACTCATATTACATTTTTACAGATTGCCGTATAATGAGCTGACATTTATTCAAGACATTAAATAACTATTGCTCAGATTCTTATTGGCAAGTTTTGATAATTTATTTATTTCTTATTTAATTTAAATAATTTTGTTTATAAAAATTTAAATATGCCTATATAAATCGAAGTTTCAAACTTTATTTAAATAAAATAAAAACTGCACAAAATGTCATCAACATTTTATATTTTTACTCAGCATCTTTAGAAAAAATTCAACTATTCAATTTTATAGTTTGTTGAATTCGGGTACATACAATATAATAAAGTGCACATCTGAATATTGATCAAGTACTTTGGTTTGGCGGGCGGTGTTTTCTCTATATAAAGACACGTTGAGCATTCGTTATATGAAGTAAATGTCCAAGACAGTCAGCAAAAAATTTTTAAATATGGATCTAATTTTTGAGCTACTCAGAACTTGCAATTTATTATCTGGAACTAAATACGCTATAAAACTACAAACTCAAAAATTTTCTAGAAATTATGAATAACATTCTGAAAATTGTTGAATTTTTTTTTTTAATTCCACAAAGTTTGAAACTTGGATTTAAATGGTTTTTGTAGCAGAATGAACTAATTTTATATGATACAAAAAATTATTACAATTAAATTATAAACTGTTTTATTTTAATGAATCGGGGAAATTCAAATCGCTGAGGTAACATTTTCTGCAGACCGTACAGTCACTGGCATATGCCGCCCCAACAACGGCGCCGTAGATCTGGTGAAAAATTCTGCAGGATATTTATGAACCTTTAGAAGCGCGACGCACAATTATAATTATCGTCAATTTTTATATATTTTAAGGAAAAACATGCTTTATTCGATGGCGTCACGAAAAAGGAAAGAGGAAGAAAATTGTACAACAGTGACTGATCAATCGGTTTTTCGCGGTGCTAGTAGACGGTTTAATCAATGGGCAAATATAATTCTTGCTAAGTCTTTGAACGATGGTTCTACCTGATCTGATTTTAGGGCTGTTTGCTTACTAAAACACCACAGATTTTTCTGCATTGAAGGAAGGCAAAAACTGCAGATGATGAAATGCTGAGCTGCATGATATTTACAGTAACACGTGTCCAATGGCGTTGCTTGTATGGATGGCTACAAACCCACCAGTCTTGAAATTATTCGATTTATCTCCCTTGAGGGGATCAAATGAAAATTTTGGCGCATGAAGAAAAAACAGCTAAGGCACTTTATTTTGGCGAAAATTTCTTAGGCGGTTTCTCTACCAATCAAAACGAAAATAAAAATGAAAATAGTTGGGTAACCACTGAACTTTAAGCCGCTAAAAAACCAAAATAGGGAATTGGTGAAAGAAGTGCTGCTGCGAAGTAACTCTACTAACATGAACCCTAAATGAGTGAGTGGTAGAGTAATCTCCCAAAAATTAATGTTAAGATTGTTGGCTGGAACACGGTAGCGTGAAAATTAAACAAAGATGGCTAAATGCCCAGACTAAAAAAGTTGCAGTAAATCAATTCATCCTCGCGCAGACAGGCCATGCAATCCTCTAGCATATTTTTTCTAATTTGGTTTCTTCCAAGCCAAGCCATGCCAATCTAAGCTTAAATCATTGGGGGTAAGCTAAAAACGGCCAGGCTTAGTAGATCTTCGGCCTATGCTCTCGAACTAATTGAAAAACGGGTAAGTTCCAGTCGATTTGCATTTTAAACCAAATTAAACTAGAAGACGAGTTGTTGTGGAATTTTCACCCCCGTCACCGGAGTTGGATTTTTTTGATGCGATACGGAACATGTTTTATGGAAGTGTGTAGTCTACAGCTAATGAACTGGTCAGACCTTATCAGTGTGGATATCGATCTGGCCAACACTTCATTTCCGAAATCTGAGAAGAAATCCGAAAATGAATGAACACGGGGCATCTTGCTGTGAAAATTGAGAGAATGACATCGAATATGTACTTTCAAAATGAGTAAAAAAACAATCAGTTTTTAAAATACTTGAAAGTAAATACTTCCATAAGACGGGTACCGCCCCTGACCAATGAAACATCCATATGAGAGAAAGAGTTTTTCCCGTTGTAGCTCCCGTTGAACACATTCATTATTATTATTAAACTACAGGGACCTCAAATTTTAGAAAATATCTACCCCACAAATATATGCTTGTGTACACGCACATGTAAAGGGTGGTTAAATTTCAAGGGCCGATGTTGAATGTGAACCATACCTAAACGTCAACGACACCGCTGGACTTCTTTCTTTGGGGTTATTTAAAAGAACCGGTGTACGTAGATAAGCCAGCAACAATTCAAGAGCTAAAGGATGAGATAAATAACGGCATAGAACCTCAATTATGCCTCAACGTCATCGAAAATTTGGACCATCGGATGGAGGTGTTCCGCCGAGCCCGCGGCGGCCATTTGGCCGATGTTGTTCCAAAATTATCATAATAAAGAGAAATGCCAATAACTTCGTAAAAAATTGTATTTTATTCAAAATCAACACCGGCCCTTGAAACTTAACCACTCTTTACATACATATTCATATGTAAGTATTTTAAACATAGTTTTCACTAAATGGGATATGGAATAATACATTGGACATTTTCTAATTTTCAAAGCTTTCACTTGTTTACGACTCTCCATGCCAGTGTTAAGCTCCAACTGATTAAATTGTGCAAGCTGTTCAAAGCCCAAGCCTTTCACTCCTGTCGGTGAATTTAACATTCCGCCAGCATCCATAAAAATGTACAGCTACATCCACTTTGCAGTGCTCTGTCGGATTTTTTCGTTCGTCGTTATTAGTTCGAGTATGCGTGTTCTACTTCCGCTTCTGGTAGAAAAACATTTTCACATACACATATGCATGTACGCATGTAGTTGTGGGTACATTAAGCAGTGAAATAATACACACAGATGAAGATGAAGATACTCATTCAATCAGAATCGAGTAATTGCCGAACAGTCGATGAATAAATGAAAAGGTCGCTCGATTGCGATGTTGACTGGGACGACTCACTCACACATATTCGCACACACACGCTCATCAGTTGCACACGCTACGCTGCTGATCGCGCAATAACAATGCTGATCGCCTTGAACAGCGCAAAAAACTGTAGCTATTCATTCTTATGAATATGTAAGTATTGTTGTCGGTAATGTTGTTTTTGCTGCTGTCGGCATTGTGCACAACATTGCACTGGTATTTTATTTGCGCTGTTAATTGCAACTCTGTTTCTATGCATTTAACTTAGCTGATTGACTAAACTCTTGCTGCTGCTGCTATTGCTTCGTTCGACTTTATTTCATTAGTTTTGAATTACAGAAAACAGAAATTCTGTTACTCTCAGCGGCACAATACATCGCAATCCGGAAGATCTACCAAAACATATACAAATCACCATAGAGACAAATAACTAGCAGCTGAATGAGTGCATCGTTCAAGCACTCACATACATACATATGTATGCATGTATGTACATATGAATAAATTGGAAACACAAAAAGTCCAAAAAAAACCGTACAAAACAAAAACCCTCAATCATCTGTCCTATGCGCCTGAACAAAAATGAAATTCCTTTGACTTAATTAGGTTCCTGCTTGGTCCAACATACATACATACATATGTATATATGAATGTGTGTGAATATGTAGAATATTTACATTTTCATGCAAGCAAGTATGCGAGAACAAAAGCATATATCCATACAAATATATATTTGAGGGTATATGACTACGTATATGTAAATCTGTATATACTAACATATGCATACATACATACATATGTATGAGCACGCAGTACGAGCTAGTATACTTGTCGAAAAATGCCCTACTACATCATCGCATACCACATCCATACACACACACTTACATACATATACTTATATGAAATTACATACATACATATGGATATGTATAGCTGACGCTCTGTACGTAAACTCCCAAACACTTTTCGTGCATATAGAGAATATAAACCACCAACAACAACAAACCCTATTAACCAACAACGCTAGCATTTAGCTACGAATAGTTTTACAGTGTTTATACCTACATATATACGTACATATAGGAATGTGTGAGTGCGCGCGTGTATGTGAGGGAAAATATTTTCGAGTTGTAGCTTGATGGGTAGCAACGAAAAACAAAACTACTCTACGATGGCAAAAAGTTAGTTGCCAGCAGCTCCGAACGAATTAACGACACAGAATAGTTAGCAAAATAACAAAAAAAAAATGTATATATACATATATACACATGTATACGTATACGAATAAGTAGGTATGTGTATGACAAAAGCAATAACAAATATCATTGCTGTTGTTGTGTGGTGAAAACTAGTTTTGCTATGCAGTGTGGATTGTGCGCTTCGGCGCTGAAGCAACGAACTTGGTTCAGCTGAGCTCAACTGGATTCGAAGTCGATTTGGATTGCACAGTGCTATAATTCTTACCACTGTAGGATTTTTTTCCGCCAGTTTCGTATGCAGGTAAAAAGGTGGTTCAGCCTATGACAGATTTTAGATGCTCCGAACTGACATTAATGCGTCACAAAATCTGTAAATCAATCAATAACACGTGAGATTTATAAGATATTATCATCGAAGTCCTTGCGAATCAATGTAAGCAACAACACACATTTCGAATTAGATGGAGAAATAGTAGAAGCTATAAACGAATTGGAGTATCTCGGCAACATCTTCACCCTTGAAGGAGGTCCAGCGTCGGACATTCAGCGAAGGATCTTCAAAGTGAAAAACACGTTCGCTGGACTATCACATGTGCCGTCGAATAAAGCGCTTAAAGAATAACGAAATTCATTTGCGTAGAATCGGTTTTAATCTACGGCAGTGAAACCTCGTATTTAAATCAAGATTGGACCAGAAACTAATTTTTTTATTAGATGTTTGCGTCTTATTTTCGATATCTCTAACCAACGGCTATGGCAATTGACTAAGCAAAAGCCAATTGAAAAGGAGATCATGCGCAGAAAATGCAAATAGATTGGACACACACTGAGAAAAAATCCAGACCAAATAGCTCACTCAGCTTTATAGTAGAACCCTCAAGGCGCCAGAAATAGCGGCTGGTCTAAATTGGCCTCTGCCAAGTGTGTTAATAAGGAGACCAGCAAATCATTTATCGAATTAAAATATCTTGCAAAAAACCGTGATAGGTTAAGTTCTTCGTTACGATTTTGATTGTAATTTTGGAATATGTCTAATAATAATTATAATCATCCAAAAGTAGAGCCGTGGGTGTTTCTTAAAATACTTATTTTTGTTTTAAAAAAGCACGTACAATTTCAGAACCGCAAGATGTTGTCAACAAATTTTCCTTTTTAATGGGTGCATACACCAAGCATACGGCTGGTGGAAAGAGTTTAACCTGATCTATGATATGATGAATGACTTGCTTCGTGCATGCCACCATCCAGCCTCCTCTATGACTGATGAAAATTTTGAAAAGGTTATGCCAATTTTACTCGAAAATAATTTAATGATGGGTCAGGTTAGGTTAGGTTAGGTTAGCCTGGTTGGCAACAAGCCACGCATAGACCTTTTGGTCCCTAGCGATACCAGATAGAGACCGACCTCTATGAATACCGAAAGTAGACATCATGTAGGATGTCAGCCCTTTTGCCGCTGGGAAAACCGCTTTTGAGACGTCCTCCAGACCCTCAAACAATGGGGTTCCCAGACATTTTAAACGCGTTTTTAATAATGGCGGACAAACGCACAGAAGGTGTTCTAAAGTTTCCTCAATACCCTCTCTGCATTTCCTGCATTTGTCCGTGTTAGAATGATGGAAATATCAACTAATTTTGGTGCCTCATTACAAAGAGTTATCCACCAATGTTTTTGAGGATGAGACGAGTGGAAGTGGAAATGCTACTTGTGCTAAGAGTACTACCGCATTGTTTTCGCTAATGAAATGCTTTAGTTGGGCCACAATGTTATGCACGGTTTTAACACCGGTAACGAGGCATATGTAGGTTTATGTGTGCGATATCAAGACGTAATAAATCCTGTCAGTGCGATTTAGTTACCGGTCGTCCTCATCTAACTCATATAACGGTTGACCCAGGAAACGTGCTGTCTCGAACGGGTTGGGTCCAGAAGGAGAGGGGTGTTATGTGAGTTGGTTTGATGGGATATGTGAAAAGGTGGTCATGCGCTATACCAATGTGGTCTATTCGTTTGTTATGTTACTAAATGACCGAAAATAATGTTAATACCGGTCAGTAATCTTCTCACCATATGCATCTGAATTATATTAGTTCCAGTTGCCTTCTTCTTGTTCCCACCACTTAAGTTACTACTTCTCGGTAACCGGTTGCAGACAACGAAAGAGTATTCGCAGAAGAAGTTGAAGGCGATTTTCGAGTCAGGCCCGATAAATTGGTTTAAAATAGAGTATTGTTCACCACCAAGCTTACTTCGGAGGAAATAAAATTTAAATAAATATTAATGAATAATTGAAACATTTCGTTTTATTGTAAAATGTGTGGTACTTTTTGAGCAGAGGGTGCAATTTTTAAAATGCAATAAAATATATAACCTTAATAACCTTAAAAATTACTTTATTGAACATATAACTTACTAATGATAAGAATTGAATATGGCTTCGTGGACTGCTCTAACGAAATGTATTCTGTAAGTTTCAATTTGCGCGCCCTTTTCGAGTAGCTGTGGGCGTATACATATAGGGTCCGCCATATTTACGGAATTAAAAATGCTATAAAAAAGAAACTACTCAATATTTTTCCAAACTGTTTTTTTTATTTTGAAGTACAATCCTTCCGGTTAATGATGGAGCACAACTTCATTCATATGGCTGCCTCGGCTAGCCATGCACCATCCCATACGATCGGTCCAATTTTTCAACACATTTTCGATTGTATGCGGCTGTATTTGAGCTATGACATCGCGTATGTTGGTCTTCAGTGCATCAATTGTTGCTGGTTTGTTGGCATAACACTGGTCTTTGACGGCACCCCAAAGATAATAATCCAACGGCGTCAAATCATCTCAAATCATCAAATCGCTTCATTCGGGGCTTTTCTTCTTCCCATTACCGTACGTAATTTTCGTACACATTCTGCAACATTACCATGATTTTCAAAGTAATGTCGCAATATTTCCCAGCGTTCTTTGAGCGTATACACAACCATTTTCGTTCAGCGGAAGAATAAAACTAATTTTCTGTCAAATCAGATGACAGCTAAGTGTTACCATTCTTCAAATAATACATAGTTCAAATCCGTAACGATAGATGACGGGCCCTGTACATATTAAGACAAATGCTCTGCAACTGTTTCTGTTTCTAAGACGCACGATATTACTGGTTGGCGTAGGTGAGAGTGGCTATACCTAAGCTTGATTTGTTTTCCAACCTACGATTGATTGATATTTAACGTAAATTGCAGCTCTAAAAGCCATTGCAGTGTCTGATACGAAGTGTCAGTCCCAAGTAAAAGCTTATATCTCAGTCTGGTGAGAGACTCCTGCTTTAATGAGCAGTAATCAGTTTTGGCTTAACTCTTCTCAATGGGTAGTTAAAGCTCCTCAGATATGTCGTGAGACATGTGTTGCTTCAAGACATTCAGCATATTCTATCACACTCAATGCCCACCTATTAGAAATTGACCCTAACATACTCAGCACTTTTTGTTTTTTTTTATATTTTTTTTATATTTTTTTTAAGGAGGTCGAAATCAAAATGTCAGAAACATCTCAAAGGTGCCGTCACACCAATGGTATGTGGGGCCCGCTCCCACTAATACTATAACAATCCTTCACCTGGGACCTAATTCTACCCTGGGACCACAAAAGTATAACTTCTGGGTAGAGCCGCGTTTATGTCCGAAGACACAACAGGTACCTGCGTCCAGGTTCCTCTCCTGTAGGCGTATGAAGGCTATACACCCATAGTCCCAATTACTCCCATTATGTTTATAGGTGGTTCCAAAGTAAAGGAGACTTCGGAAAACTTGCAGTAGTGTTATCTTAACTCACTACCATCTTGTCTTCTGTACGATACTGTATTGAGTGTTTCACTCAAACATCTGCGCTTGTTGCTTGTTCGTCAGAAACTGTCCGCCTTCTCTGTTGCTGAAACGCTTTGCTCGCACTTTTATTATCGCATGACATCAATCATTTCTCCACTTCGCCCCTCATTGACCCATTTCTTGAAGCTACCTTGAGATGAAATCGACAATGTCGCCCGCAGGTTTTTTTTATGCTGGAACAACAAATAAAGTGCCCCTCTTTCTAATAATTTTAAACATCGCCTTTAGTTATATTAAATTTTTTGATAGTTTGTTTTTTAGTTTTACGATGAGAAGTGGTGCATTTCGTATTAACTAGTCGTACCCCAATTTCTGTGTGCTTAGCTATTTTGCGCCTTCTGACTCGATGTTGTTGCCTGCCGAAATAGCAGCACACACACGTCACAGAACCGACGAATTTCATTATCAGCTCGAAGCGGTTAATGGAAATGTAAGTAGCCACCGTTTGGTCGTTAACCTCCAATCCAAAGTCCCTTCTTCCTTTTCTCCTTGTTTTTTGTCCAAGTGCTCCTCTCGCGTGGGCAGCCATTGAAACTAATCTAACATCATATGTTCTTTGATTAATCTATAGGAACCTCTGTTTTTAGCTTGACATCAAGAGTTGCACCACCAGCAAACGGGAGGAGTAGTCTGGTCAACCACCTGTCAAGGTATGTGCCATCCTAATATAATCTTAACTACTACTGTTAGTGTCTTGGTAGCTCTTAAAAAATTTATATAATTCTTAAAAGTGCGGCCCACTGTGCATCGCACCGAATCGCGACAGTTCGAATCGAATCGAGTTGTGTTGCGTTGCTACTACGATGGCTCCTTGAGTCGAGTTTTGCCTAAATCGACTGCTTTTGTTACTGTCACTACATCGTACGAGTAGACTGCGTTGCCATGCTACGTTTACTGTTTAACTGTTGTTACTGCACTACGTTTTCTCGTTCATTAATACAAAATTTTCATTTGAAACTTTTACATGCCAGCCAGGCAGCCAGGCAGCCAGCAAGCAATGTAACTAAACCGCTCGAGCTGCACGTATCGTGCAATGACTGACGGCAAAATACAACAAAAATAACAACCAAGTATAAAGCAACCGACTGACTGACGTTGGATGATGACTTTGAATGTGGGTACGAACGAGTACGACGAGTACGAATAAACATATTTTTTCTCATTACTCTGTATCATAATAAAAATTTCATTGCATTGTTGGAGTGGCAGTTGATGTTGCTTCTTTTTCTTCTTCTGCTCCTCCTTATTATTTTCTTCATCTTTATCATCAATAGCAGTTGATACTTGCTGCAACTTGCTTTTCTTTCATGCGATTTACTTCGTTTATGTGAATTTTCGCCAGATACGAAATGACGTCAGTGACATCAGCCGAGCGTAGCAGTTTAGTGCAATTTCACTACAGCGCAAAAATTCCACCAGAGCTGCTGTTTGAATTGACAAAACTCTGTTGGGAAAATACTTTGTACAAGTCGAGTTCGTTGAAGGCGAGAACTTGAACTCTGAACTGTTGGGTAGAAAGCGATGAATTTGCAGCGGTGTGGAATGGGTATTTGTTTTGGGATCTTGTTTTTGGTTTGAATGGGATCCATAGTTGTATACGCCGTTTGGGAACTTTGTTGAATAAGTATTTTAAAAAGCAGTTAAAGTAAATGAAGGTGATACCATTTTTGGAGCCAAAAAGAGGAATTTTGAAAAAAAAATTTTTTTTAATTTTTTCTACATTGACCTCGAATAAATACACGCATATATTTTTAGCAAATAAACCGTTTTTTCTTTTAAATAATGTTAGTAGTCAGCTCTTGCATACGACTGTGAATGCTGGGCAATGACTTTTAAAGATGAATCGTGTCTAAGAATGTTCGAGCGAAAATACTGCAAAGGCTGTTTGGTCCGCTACGACTGCAAGATGGTATCTCCCAGATACGCTACAATGAAGAATTGCTGCAGCTTTGTAATGTCGAAGACATCGGGATGTATTAATGATGTATTAAGTCCTAAAGACTGCGATGGCTGGGCCATATAATGCGCATGAGATATGGCCGCCCCAGAAATCACTCGTAATACACAACCTCGTAGCCCCTAAAACACGAGGACGTCCAAGATTATCATGGTTTGAACAAGTTCTAATGGAACTGAGGACACTGGGTGTTACCGAGGATCGAGATGCATGGAAACGAATCGTGAACGAAGCTACAGCTCACTCCGATGATGATGATGACTTTCCGAAACACGGGGACTTTAATCTTAAGAAAGCGTGGCGCATAAAAATCATCCGTTTGCGTTGTGCCCTTCAATGGGGTGAGTTTTAGAAGGTATTATGTACATATGCTTTATTGTATTTATATTTGCAATAAATATTTTCTTTTCTTTTTGTTTAAATTTATTATAAACCGGTTGAGCTATGTTTGCTTAGACCAATTCTTTTTCTTCCTACGAGGGTTCATATTTATATTTTGCGCCTAAAGATGAAAAACTTAACATTGGTGGTTGAAAATGGTTTTATTGCTTTTCAAACTTTTGCATTTGTTTAACTAATTCTCGGAGCAGTTTGTTCAGTCGCGTTTCTAAGGTGCTTATTAAATTGGGTGGGATCCAATGTAAACACACCTTTTTCACCACAAGGTGATCATGCACAATTTTTCTGAGGCTTTTCATACAAATATCCAAAGATATCAGTCCGTCAGCGCACAACATTGATATTTTTTGGCACAACAACTGGTTTGGAACGATCTTCTCGGAATTCATTGGTGAGTGATTAGCAACCACTATAAAATTCTTTGCACCTGTTTTTTATGGTGGTAAAGGATGGACCTGACAACACTAGATGTGCCTAAGTCTGAAATATAAACAACACTCCTCGTAGAATTACTATTAAGATTTTTATAGGAGAGTAAAATTAAAAAGGCTTAAAGTAAAATTAAAACAAAAACAGTAAAATTTTTATTTCGTTTAGAGCTCCGCCGCAGGCGAATGGGTTGGTTCGTGACTATCATTCAGGGGCGCGTAGGTTCGAAACTTTGTGCGTGAACATCAAATAATAGAAACAGTTTTTTCCAATAGCGGTCGCCGCTTGGCAGGCAAAGGCAAACCTCGGAGTGTATTTCTGTCATGAAAAAGCCCTCATAAAAACCTTTTGCCGTTCGGAGTTGGCCAGTTTTAAGCTTCTATGTATTTGTGGAACTAAATCGAGACAAACACCATAAATGGGAAGAGGAGCTCGGCCAAATACCTAACGGATGTGCCTGAGCCAATTATTTACTTATTTATTTCACAGCTCACGACTTACGTAAATTGAGAGCGATTTTATAATTCTTTAAATGTATGTATGAACTATTTTTAAAAGAAATCATTTAAAAGTTTTGTACTTTTAGCATTTTATATTTCACTTGTTCTTTTTTCAGTGAGTTGAAGAATTCATCTCGACAAAAAAATGAAAATAACTTGAGAAAATTTTCATGCGATGATTTATTACGAAGTTCGGCGTGTATAATCGATCAGGAGTGCATTGCTTAACTTTCTTCGACTTTTGACGTTGAAGCACTAGTTAGTCATTGTGAAACTCCGATACAACTCTGATCCAACGTGGTCGCTGATTCTTGCAGGATGAATTTCGTGAACAGTTGTTGGGCCAGAAACAATTGTTGAAGAAACCACGTCATCACTTGGTATATCGAGAGATAGAGGTAATATTGCATGAACATTTGATCGTCAAGAAGATTGGTTCCGCATAATTTTTCAATAGCACAAAGAAGGGCTTATGTCGATTGGTGTAAAGAAATGTTGAAGAAATTCAGCCACGGTGGTTCGAAGCACATCAATGATATCGAAACAGGATCGTTACAAATCTTGGATTTATGCATGTGCGCCGGAAGCAAAACAGTAATCGACATTGTAGACAAGCTGAATCCAACAAAAGCGGTGTGCACCTCAAATCAGATGGTCGCCTGCTTTTTTCCGCAAATCTGGTCATGTCGTATCGGCTTACCCAAGAGAGTTTTTGAGCACTCAAAAGATTGAATTAATGGGCCATCCGTCTTATAGTACTGATTTAGCATCTAATTATTTCTTTTTGTTCTCGAGCATCTTAAATTAAATGCGAGATTAACGTGTTTTTATTTGTATGTAGAAGTTGTTGAAGGCTTTAAATAACTTCTTTTGCAAGTGTTCACTTTTTAGTGGTAAAAGTGTGTTGACTTCCAAGAGAATATTTTGAAAAACAATACAGCTATTTTCATTATTATTTTTCTATGTGTTCATTATTGGGTGTAAAATTTAAAATACAACCCTAGTACTATAGCAGGTGAACTGTCAAGCAGATAAAACAAAACTTTTCGATTTTAAAATTGTGATCCTACTCGTATACGCCAGAAAATAGCTTTAACTCAAATCCTGCCCAAGCTGTAAGTTGGTGAATCGAAGGGCAGATATATGGAGGTACACGAGGTGTGTTCAAAAAGTATCGCAAATTTTGTGTTTTTTCAAAAACTATTTATTTATTCATTAAAATCTATTTTGTTCCCTTCAAAGTAGTCCCCATGAGATATAATGCACTTGTGCTAACGTTTTTGCCAATCTTCGAAGCACTTCAAAGTATCATTGTTTTTTTATCTTGTTCAGCTTCTCCCTCGATGCCGTCTTTATCTCGTCAATCGTAGCGTAGCGTCGTCCTTTCATGGGCCTCTTTAGTTTCGGGAACACGAAAAACTCACAGGGGGCCAGATCTGGGAAATACGGTGGCTGTGGAAACATTAGTGTGTTGTTTTTGGCCGAAAAGTCGCGCACAAGCCACGATGTGTGAGCAGGGGCGTTATCGTGATGCAAGGGCCAATTTTTGTTCTTCCACAAAGCCGGGCGTTTCTGGCGGATTGCTTCGCGCAAATTGCGCATAACTTGCAGGTAATATTCCTTATTGACCGTTTTACCTGTGGCAAGAATTCATGATGCAAAATGCCCCTGCAATCGAAGAAAACGGTAAGCAAAACTTTTACATTCGACCGAACCTGGCGCGCTTTTTTCGTCTTGGTCCGTGCGGCAGCTTCCATTGAGATGCTTGAGCTTTGGTTTTTACGTCATAACCATAAACCCACGATACGGCACCAGTTATGACTCTCTGGAGCAAATTTGGGTCGTCGCGGACAGATTCCAACATCTCATTAGCAATGTTCATGCGATGCTGCTTTTGGTTTAAATTGAGAAGTTTTGGTACGAATTTTTCGGCGACCCGTCTCATGAAATCATTGAAAAAAAAAAATCGAATGGCACGAATGGTCCTGAGTAACTTCTCTAATGGTGATTCGACGATTGGCCAATACCATTTTCTTCACTTCATCAATTTTTTCGTCTGTTGTTGGAGGGCTCGGGGGTCCGGCACGCTTTTCGTCGTTCACATCTTCTCGGCCTTCTGAGAACTTTTTGTACCACTAATAAACGTTGCTTTGGTCCAAAGTAGCTTCTCCGTATGACACAGCCAACATTCGGAATGCATCCGCGTACTTAATTTCGTGTTCCACACAAAATTTGATACAGCTTCTTTGATCCATCTTTTTGAATAGGTAAAAATCGAAGACGAGCCGAAACACGTGCAAGCAAAGCAGCTGTCAACAATTAACTGAACATTCAAAATGGCCGAACTCGTCGGCATGAGTGAGAGCCATGAGTACCAACATATCGCCTCAAAAAAATCGAAATTCGAATATACGTAACTAGCGAAAATTCAAAATTCGCGATAATTTTTGAACACACCTCGTATAGCGTTGGAGGTATAGCATTACAATGGAGTTGATGTGTGAGTAATTGGTGCCAATTTTTTTTTAATGAAGTTCAATTAAGTTTTGTTTAGTTAATTTAAATTACGCTAAGTTAAATTAAATCAAGCTGAACTAAATTAAGTTGAGTTAAATTAAATTAAGTTAAGTCTAAAGTAACTAAGTGTTTACATAAATCTCTCCTATTTACAAAATATTCGTATTTATAAAATATTTCGTGCATTCCTTATATGAAGAAAATGCACAAAACCTTTAAGGGAAAAATTATCAAATATAACGGAAATTTTTAGCGATTTCACACTTGGGCCTTATTATACTAAACATTTATGCGCTATAAAACTGCGTACCTAAGCTTTTTCAATTCTGATTAAAAATTTAAAAATTCTGATAGTAGTTTGTTATAAGAAAAATTAATTGAAATACAAAAATTAATAATTATAAAGTGAAACCTTGTCAATATGTGGTGCCTTTACAATAATTTCGGGGGTGTATGCACATATGTACGTGACTACCATTAAAAATTCAGAGAGAACGTAGGTTCGAATCTCGATGAAAGACCAAAATGAGGAAAACGATTTTTCTAACAGTGGTCGCCCCTCGGCAGGCAATGGCAAACCTCCGAGTGAATTTCTGCAATGAAAAGCTCCTCATAAATTTATCTGCCGTTCGGAGTCGGCTTGAAACTGTAGGTCCCTCCATTTGTGGAACACCACCAAGACGCATGCCAAAAATAGGGGGAGGAGCTCGGCCAAACACCCAAAAAGGGCGTCGTTGCCAATTATATATGAATATATACAGACATATACGTAAATATTTCTTAACCTTTGGCGGACACACTTCGTTGTGAGACACGCCGCAAAAGAAATACTACAATTCTTTTACTTTTTACACCTGTATCGCTTTACGTTTTTTTGATAAGTGTGTCGTTTCACATGAACTTTTGTTTGTGCTAACGTAGTTTTTTTTTATATTTTTGAAGAATTTAAGTTCCAAAACAGTTATTTCATTTCAGAGAAACATTCCTACACAAAAAAAGGTCTGGAGTCTAAAACATGTGAGGTTTTCGATTTGCAATGCACCAAGTAGTTGAAATACAGGTAATTCCAGGGTCAATTAATTTACGATCTTTCACCTGCTCGATGTGAGTTTTGCCAGAGCGAAAGAGACCGAAGACGACCAGGGTCGGCTTGAGCTGTTTGCTACCCACGTATATGCATATGTGTGTATAGGGGATATAGTACCATGCTTCGAAGTAAATGCGCTGAGAGAGATCAGCGAAGAGTCTTTTTTTCTATATTTTGTTCAGCTGAATTACAATATGTTTAACGAATAGTTTCGATGAGTTCTCTTTTTTAGGTTATTTTTTATGAAGTACATATATAAGTATTTTTAAATAAACATACAATAAACGTCAAAAATATATTTTATATAATTTTTTAACAAATAATAAATAAAAGTATAAATTAAATAAAAAAAAAAAAATGACTTTAAAAATTACTTACATTTTAAAAATTACAATAATTAATTATAATAATTAAAAATTTTTCGGTAGGCTTTAGGTAGGTAGGTTTGGCAGCCGCATCGCACATAGAGACAACGATGCCACTTAGACTACGAATGGGTCCGTTGTGAGCCGCGGGGGCTGGGCTATATTTTCCTCTCCATATTGAACCATCCTGAGCTTTTGACAAAACGTAAAAGGTTGTAGATACCTAAAGTGTATAGATTATCTATATTCGTTAAGAAGTAGGATTTTAAAAATCAGTTCCTGCTTCTGGCTAGAGCTGGGCATGTGCAAAAAAGGTGTTGAATTGTTTCCAACTCCTCCTCATTTCTGCAGTTGCGACAGAAATCCTGCGTATAAACGCCTAATCTCCTTGCATGATTTCCTATAAGACAATGTCCTGTGAGGGTCCTTACTAAGGTCCTGATTTGAAGTATACTCTGACGTAAATTTAGCCTTGGCCATGTTTGCCTAGCAATTTCATAGGTGTTAACGCTAATCCATCTTTGATTTGTAGAACTGATTAGTGCGTCCTTAATGAGAAGCTTACAAGTTGCGAGAGGTATCTCCATAAAATTACTTATGTCTGGCATACAGGTACCTTCTCTTGCAAGTTGGTCTGCCCTACAGTTCCCTGGTATATATTTGTGGCCTGGAACCCAGCATAAGATTATACGATATTACTTGGCCATCTTATGTAGAGATTGGCGACAACGTAAGACACTCCTTGACGTTGTTTGAAATGCATCCAGGGCTCGTAGGGCACCTTGGCTGCCTGATAGAATGCAGATATCCGTAGGCTTTAAGAGTATTTTTTTGAAAAAGGCCAAATTGACACAAGTGTTCGTATAAAAAAAAACTAAAAAACCGAAGCATAAAACATAAAATATGACAAACCAAAAGTATCGGGAGTGTTTTTAAGAGCTTAAGAACTTTAAATGGTAATAAAACACAGAAATTTTGTTGCAATGCATTTTTGTTTATTATAATCTGGTAGATATTTTCCTCGCATTTATTTTTTGAATATCAATTCCGTCATATGTCCGTCGCGGGTAAAAGTTATATGGTTCATACGATCAGTCCAATAAATCGATTGTTAAGTGCGCTGTATGACAAGTTGCGTCGTTTTGTTGAAACCAAAGGTCGTCGATCTTTAGCCGACTAATTTTGGGAAACAAAAAATCCGTCAGCATGGCTCGATGACGCTCACCATTCACCGTAACGGCAGCTCTTTCCCATTTCGAAAGAAGTAAGGGCCGATGATGCCGCGAGCGTGTAGAGTAAAATGGACGAAGTGCTTTTTGAATTTTTTTAAGTAAATTTCCACAATTTGGAAGCGTTGTTGTGGCGTTAAACGATTCATGATGACTTGTCAAACCTTACTGAACAGAAATGTCAACACAGTTTGCTATTCTCAGCTGTCAAGACCATAGTTATCGATATTGAGAGTTCTCATGCAGCTAAAACAAAAACTCCCGTTATTATATGATCTTAAAATTTGTTCATATTGCGTTCGGTGAAAAGTTGTACCCCAGATTTAAAAAAAAAATTAAAGTTGGTCTGCAAACTTTAGAAGTGATTTTTTTACAATAGTTTGGACAAGTTTCGTTTAAATCCAAAAAAAATATATGATTATACACACCTTGCGAAAGTTCACACCTAAAAATTAACAAACGTACAACATTCTATGATTAAAGAAATTGTTTTCATATCCCCTTTTAGTATCATTTTTACCACACATCGCAAAGGGGTTGCTATTTGGGCAGAATTAAATGGATTTTGTTTCTTAATTTTTGGTCAGGACATACATTTTTAACAAATGATTAGAAGAAGCATTTTGGAAGCATCTAATATATTAGAAGAAGCAAGAAGATTTTGGAAGCATCTAATAGACTCCGTCCTGGATTTTCTATTGAAATGGAGTAAAATACATTTTTATGAGATTTTCGTGGTTTAAATGATATTCCTGAAAAACCTTCTTATGGCAGAAATGAATCCAAAAGCATATTTTTAAAAACATCTTTTTCGATGACTTTAATGTTTTACATCCTCACTAGATATCCAGCGGGTCACGCGCACATATCGCACCCTAAATACAAAAGAGGCACAACTCAAAATTTTCCACACTCGAGCTTGACTTGTTTACAGTAGCACAGAAAACAAACTATGTGACATATCACGCTGAAATTTGCCATGTAAGCTTATAACAGTCCTACCAAAAAACAAAAAATGTATTTTTGCCATATGTCATCCGCGGACCGTTTCATTGATAACGTCTCGTTCATATTTGACCTTTTGTACATTTTGAGTTGTGACCCTTTTGTATTTAGGGTGCGATATACTCGCGCAAATGAGCTAACTTGAACGCGAGCCCGAAGAAATATCAACGCAATGACACCCAGCAAGCTTCGAAGAGCATTGCTTAATTTTAGTTTTCCCTCATATTGTCCCTGATATGCGACTCTCCACGCAATCTCTATTTCAAAACGAATGCTGATATCAAAACTTGATAAACCAATGGAGAATTGCAGCTGTTATTAAACTTAACAGCTGTTATTAAAATAGCGGTTCCTTTTTCATCTGCTTCTATAAACAAACCACTTGACATTGCAATCAAAGCTGGCAGAAAAACAAAAATGATCTCGACTAAAATTCCATCACCAGAGACGTCAAACTTTAACACCCCATTCGTGCTTAATTTATAGCTCATTTTTATTCCTCAATTTTTGCTGCCTGATACTAGGTCGATTCTGAGAATTGATGTTAGACATCGAATGTGCTTTTACGGTTCGTACTCGTTTTTATGCATCAACGGTTTTTTTGTTTGCTTCGTTACATATTATGAAAGTTCGTCTTTTTGGTGATATAAATGTACGTATGTATGCATGTATGTATGTTGGTTTGCATTGTGGGGTATTTGCTCTCATTGGCGCTGCCTTCGTTCGCCTTTGTCTTATTATCTATCCTAAGCTACCTTTGCAACTGAAATAAATTTTATCACTTCAATTTAAGGCCGCAATAGCATCCTTGAGAGCTGGTTTACGCCACCTCCAAGGCAGGCTCACGCATTCACTCGTATACGAGCAGCACCACACAGAGGAGATACTCTTCGGAGCAGCTATGAACTGAGTTACACAAATATATTTTGTATATAAGTATTTACATATGTATACATACATGCATACATATATATATATATATATATATTGTATATATATATATTTCACCATACTTGTGAAAGTGCTGGTATATACAGGTTAGCACTTTTTAGATGCATATATTAAATAAGTACCAACGTGTCAACCCATGAACCCATTAGGAATATGGGGAAACTTTTACAAACTGTTAAGGTCCTGTTTAGTCCTTTGAATATGAAACACATGCACATCAATCGAACTCTTATTAATTTATTGCATCATTAATCTAGGTTTATTCTAAATTCCATAAGGTGGTTGAGAGTTACAAAAAAATTATATCGTATTCTACAGTACGATACTGATAATGGGCTAAAAAAGCACGAAGTTCCTGGTGGGGTCCCTCAGGGATCGGTTCTGGAGCCAACACTCTGGAACGTTATGTACCACGGGGTTTTAAAACTGAAACTTCCCGATAAGGTGGAGATCGTAGGATATGCTGATGATATTGCGCTGGAAGCTGTAGACAAGCGGTTAGATCAGCTGGAGGCAAAATGTAACGATGCAGCAGCGAGAGTACAGCGATGACTCGGTAATGCAGGATTGGAACTGGCAGACCAGAAAACAGAGGCCGTGCTTATAAGCGCGCGGAAGCAAAAAAGAATTATGAGAATCACGGTTGGCGCCTCACAGGAGGCGATTAAGTACCGCGGAGTCATGCTCGACACGAGGCTAAACTTCAAGCATCATCTGGCAGCAGTTAATTGTAAAGCAGCGGCTGTCAATGGCGTACTAGCGAGAATTCTGCCTAACATAGGCAGCCCGCAAGGAGAGAGGAGACGACTCATATCGACTGTGACGGTCTCTATCGTATTATATGCGGCGCCGATATGGGCTGAGGCTAAACATAGCCATATGCGTGAGGTAGTTCGCACCCACAGACGCAGCGCACTACGGACTGCATGCGCTTATAGAACGGTATAAGACGACACGTTATTGCTAGAAAGATACCAGCGGATATTCATGCGATGGAGCTGTATCGCCTCTATGGAGTAAAAGGAGTGAAACCGACGATAGCGGAAAAAGCGGTAGAAAGAACGCGATCGATGGTCGAATGGCAAAGAAGTCAACCAAAGGCCGGTGAACTTACAAACTCATACCGAACCTTGAAGGGTGGATGAATAGGAAGCATGGCGATATTGACTACTACCTAACTCAGATACTCACCGGACACAGCTGCTTCTTTGAATATCTACACCGTTTCCAGCTGGCCAACAGCCCTTTTTGCCCGAGTTGCTCGAATGCAGTCGAGAGCGCAGAACATGTGGCCTTTCACTGCAGACGTTTCAGTGAAGAACGGGCAATGCTGGCGAAGGCATTCGAACACCCGCCATCCCACGCAAGATTTGTCTAGGATATGTGCTCGACCATCACTAAATGGGACGCCGTAAATACGTTCGCGGTTACAGTCGTGACGAGGCTCAACCGCATTGACTGGGAAAGGAAAGCCGAGAAACTACAGCAGCAGTTGCTACTGCAGCAACAACAGCGGCAGCAGCAGTAGAAGCAGAAAGATAGACTAAGTATTCAATACTATTAAGATATTAAATTAATTAGATAGCAAGACCAGCTAGATCATTTCTTATGCAATATACGTAATCCAGCTAAGTCATAATTCGACAGTTCTTAGGAGAAAAGGAAGGAAAAAAAAACGAAACAACCTTATAAATATAAAGTCTATTCGTTAATTACAAAGTTTTTGGTACCTTTGCTAGCAGGTGGACAGTGGAGATGAACTGTTTTAGACAAGCCGCCGACAGACGCAGACGCTTGAGCCAAACACTCACAACAGTACCGAACTGAAGACAAGACAGTTTGTGAGTATCAGACTATTGCATTTTCTCTGATGTTTCATTCCCCCCACAACCGCTCTCGAAGCCAGTGGGGGAGTGAATACTATTGATCCATACGCCCAGAGCGGAACCTGGACGCAGAAACCTGTTGTGTCAGTAGACATAAACGCGGCTCTACCTTGAAGAAATGCTAACGCGGTTCCAGGGAGAAAATCAGCCGAGGAGGAGGAATGTTATAGTGTTAGTGGGAGCGTTCCCCACATACCATTGGTGCGACGGCACCTTTGATGATGTTTTAGACCCTTTTTCTTTACACTTCCTGAATAAAAAAAAAAAAAAAGAATCTTAATTTATTTGCCTAACATTGCCGGGTGTGTGTGATGCCTACGCTTTTTTTTAATTTTATAAGAAAGAAGTCACCAACATAATTTTAATATTTTTCAAAAAAAGGTTAGGGTTAGATTAGCTGGGCTACTTTTAAAATGAGTCCACTCATTGACCACAGCGGCTTATTGTGGTGTGGAAAGAAAAAGCTTTCCGCTCCTGTTAAAACCAGTCCTCAATGAATGGTAATGCCTATTTATAAAACCCCATTAGCCCTGTCCAGATCCTCTCCCAGAAATTTGAAGCGCATTTCCCGAAGTACAGTGGATTCGTACAAGAAAAGCTGTATGTACTCTACATATTACTCGTTAAGGGAGCACTGAACTTGACAGCCATGTGGCTAATAGTTCAATAGTCCGTTGGTATTTCCATGGAAAGGAGTGCATTCGACTTTAACAGTTTGAATGAGTTCTCTGTTCTTCATAAGAGACCGTGATGTCCTCAACTTACGAAAACAAGAAAACTTGTCTCTGAATCCTTTCCGCGAACATTCATCTGCTTCCTTAACACCACAACTGAACGCGGTATAGATTGACGCTGTTTTGTCAAAGAGAGAGCAGTGATCTTCTACATTTTTGAACAAAGAGAAACCAGGATTACTTTAAAACATCATAAAAACTAGCGTTACAGTCATACTTCTACAATTTGAACTTCTATAACTCAAACAATACCGAGTGACAATAGTGTTTAGAGCGAAATATGCACAAAATTCTAATCCCACAACTCGAACTTCTCTAACTCGAATTTCTCCATAAGTCGAATAAGAATTTCGCCCTTTTATCTTTAAGTCGGGTTATTTATACACTTGTATATCTGTAAAGCTCTGATTTGGGCAATTGCTTATGTATTTGGAAAATCAATGCTGGTTCTCATTTTGACATTACTATTTTGTGTAACATTTGTTAATCAGTTTGAATAACAAGTTTTTCCACAGACAACGGCGTTATTAAGAATTATAGCACTAACTCAGTAGATTCGGATTTAAGCAGAATGGAAAATGATGATAATGGATTAGTAGAGGAAATTATTCACCAACTTTCCGGAGGTGTTGTAAGAGATTGCTTGAGATGTTTGAATTTATTTTCGCAAACGTAGGTATGACACTACCATTGACGATCACTATAAGGCTTTGTACAACTTATAATCTCCTTTTACTGAAAACTCCAATCGGAAAGCAGGACTTCAATCACTAATTTCTGATTATTTGATTCTTTGTAGTTTTTACATCCCTATGTATGTAAATAGAATGAATGAATTGATTGGCGCCCCCGTAGCCGAAAGGGTTGGTGCGTGACTACTATTCGAAAGTACGTAGGTTCGAATCTCCATGCATGAAACACCAAAATGATAGAACATTTTTTTTCTAATAGCAGTCATCCCTCGGCAGTCAATGGCAAACTTCTGAGTGTATTTCTGCCACGAAAAAGCTCCTCCTAAAAAACAAAAAAACATCTGCCGGTCTGAGTCGGCTTAAAACTGTAGGTGCCTCCATTTGTGGAACAACATCAAGACGCACGCCACAATTAGGAGGAGGAGCTCGGCCTATCACTTAAAACGGGTGTATGCGCCAATTATGACAATTTTGTGACAACTTTTACAATGCAAACGGTGAGAACAAATTCGCAGACAAAAGTTCCATTATTTTTGCTTTCGTTCGTATGCATTGTCTACTCATAAATTATAATTAGTTTTTTGGCAAGTTTTGCTTATTAAGAATGGAGTGGGGAGCTAAGGAAAATCGCATTGGAGTAGAGTGAGATTTACGAATTGCTGAAAAATCTTAATATTTCGAGAATGTTTGCTTACCTCAAGATCAATCGTTTTTCCTAAACGTCTGAAGGGACAGACAGAAAAAGAAGTGGTTGTCCTGGCGTGATTCGAACCAGTGCAGCCATAAAAGCCGTTCGGGAAAGAATTCGCAAACATCCTCTTAGAAAGCAAATAATCATGTCCAGGGAAATGAATATATCGACCAGACCCACGTCAAGACTAATTAGAGATGATCTCCATATGAAAGCCTTCCATCTTTTGACAACGCGCTTGAAGAAAATTAGACTCGACAGATGCAAGCAGCTTATTCGGTTTCACGCGTTCAACGGCCATGAAAATATTATTTTCGCAAATGAGAAAATGTTCACTGTTGAAGAAGTTTTTAATAATCAAAACGAAAAAATCTATGTTAAATCTTTTAAAGATGCAAACAAATGTTGTTCCATGGAATACCAGGTGTACCAGGAGAATGTCTTAAAATGAGTGGTGAAGCAGTTGAGCAGCCTTGAATCTTCCAGCAAGATTCCGCTACATCCAATAACGCAAAATATTATTGGATATTTTGATAGTTCGATGCCATCGCGCGCTCACGCCAACTTATGGTGTACAGCGATGAAGCCCATTGTAGGCTTAATGGCTACGCCAATAAGCAAAATTGTCGTATCTGGGATAAAGAGCCATTCGAGAACTGTTATAACATCTATTGAAAATAGCAGTTTGGTGTGGCCTATGGGCTGGAGGAATCATCGGCCCATATTTATTCCAAGATGAAGTTGGCGCCAATGTAACAGTGAATGGTGATCGCTATCGCGCCATAATAAACGACGTTTTGATGCCGGAAATTGAAGCCCGCCATTACCATAACATTCGGTTCCAACAAGACGGCGCCACTAGCTATACAGCCTGTGAACAATGGATTTATTGTGTCTTCGTATCAGCGAGCAATTTATCTCTCATCTCGGACAAGTGGATTGGCCAACAATATCGTGTGATATCACACCTTTGGACTTTTATTTGAGGGGATATGTAAAGTTGAAATGCTTTGTGGATAAACCAGCTTCGGTTGAGGTATTGGAAGTCTACATTACTAAAGTTATTCACGAGATACTGACCGAAGTCCTCCAGCGACCATTCAAAATTGGTATTTACGGATGGCCGAATTACGACACAGTTGCCACCAACATTTTAAAGGGATTATCTTAAAAAAAAATAAATGCCGTGAATGGTTCTACATAAAAATAATAAATATTGCCGATGAATTTGAAATTTCGCTGTTTGATTTCAATTTAAAATCCGATACCTCTAAATTTTTCACCCTTTACATATGTAAGCTATGGGATGACCATTAAAACGCTAATGTCATTGATGGCCAATAAAGTTATATAAAATTAGAATTGGGCTGCTCCGGGCATAATTAGGAACTCCTTCCTCATATTGAGCACCAATCGGGCTTAGGGTGCCTATTCTGATGCCTAGTTTATAATTCTGGAATAATTTCTTCAGCCTTGAATGAATTTACATGGTGAGCTTCACTTCTCTTTTAACTAATTTACGCTTTTCATACAATACCACGGCTAGACAAAAAAAAAACGTTTTTCCTGACTTTCCGTTTTAATGCATAAATTCCGATGCCAGGCTTTTAAAGTTCGCTTGTGACTGTTACGAGAAATCCATACAATCATAGAATCACCAAGAATATTCACTCTTTAACTGTTTCTAGTTTCTTTCTGGTCCGTTTCATCTTCTTTGCAGCGAAATCAATAAAAAAGAATGAAAATTCAGTAAAGAAGAATGAAAATTAGCAAGCACCAGAAGAATTCGTCGAACCTATTAAAAACAAAAACTGGTGACATTGAATTCGACGTTATTGGTTAATGTTAAAGTTTTCATGAAATGTTTTCCAAAACCATAACTACATACAACAAAAACCATCATTAAATGATATAAGGCTAGAAGTAGGAGATAACGACAAATATTTAGGTGTACTTCTCGACCAAAAATTAAATTGGAACATGAATGGGCAGGAGACGGTAAAGAAAGCTACTGCAGCTCTATTTTCATGCAAAAAGACCATAGGTCGCAAGTGGGGTCTTTCTCCGAATAACAACACTGGCTGTCATAGCATTATCTGAACTAATCTCTCTCTCCTTTTCCGGATTATAGTCCGGTGGAAGACTCTCTACAATATTACTATTAGAAAGAGGCTTCAGAACGTTCAACGTACTAGCGGCGCTCTTAGAACCACATCTGATGCTCTGATGAATACTCTTTTCTTCTTACCACTTCTAGACTTAGTTGGTAAACAGAATGCAGGTAACTCTACTGCTCGGCTTGCCGCAACTAATCAATGGCACGATTAAAGTGTTGGACACTCAGTCTGGGGAAAACTAATCATGTTGACTATTGTTTGGATGAACCATATTTTAATATGTTATTTAGTACCAGAGCTCCAGCTAGACGATTCTTCACTGATGGTTCAAAGTTTGACGATAAATTTGGATTTGGCCTCTACTGTAAGAAGCCAAAAGTAAGCTTCATCGGCTCATTTTCCTATTCACTGTAACGTATTTTCATGTATATTTTAGCCATTAAAGAGATAGCTAACTGATTAGGCGGCCGCCAAAGCCAAATGGGTTGGTGCGTGACTACCATTGGGGAGAGCGTAGGTGAGAAATCTCTTAAAGTTTTTTCTAATAGCGATCACAAATTCCAGGCAATTCAAGCTTCCGAGTGTATTTCTGCAATAAAACAGCTTCTCATAAAAATAAAAAAAAATACTTATATATATCTGTCGTTCGAAGTCGACTTAAAACTGTAGGTCTCTCTATTTGTAGAACGATATCAAGACGCACCCCACAAGCAGCACGACTAAACAGGCAACAGCAGCTCGGCTAAACACCTAACAGAAGTGTATGCGCCAATTATTTATTTATTTTATCCGAGTAGGCAAAAATGTGACTAACTTTAGAGAAATGTGTCTATATTTATGCTGATAGCCAAGCGGCGATTAAATCTCTTCGTGGGGATGCCACTAATTCCATCATTGCTTGCAAATGCCGGTTATCTTTTAACGAGATGGCAAGATATGTCCGCATTCATCTGATATGGTTGTTAGGACATAGTTATATTTAAGGGAATGGTAAGGCAAATCAATTGGCGAGAGAGGGCACTACCACTTGCCTCCCTCTCAACCTACAAACTGCGAGGCATAAGTAGCATTGCCCTTCAGCCAACACGAGATGGGTTGATAGTCTGGCATGTAAAGCCACAAAAAGAATTTGTCCAGAATTGGACGTCAGGCGCTCAAAGGTGCTACTTATTCGGTCAAAGGACCACTGTCCCATAGGTCGACAAGCTCAAATATTGTGTGTACCTCAATTCCACTTTTGCAGAAGCTGCAAGAATGAGGAGGAAGAAGAGTCTGTCAGACATCTTCGTTATTACTATCCTGCGTCACATGCCACTAGGTTAAGATAGTTCGGCTCGTCGTTCTTGAATGACTGATGACCTTAGGAATATCAATGTCAGCCAGATCAATGAGATTGCTCTTAAAACCAAATGGTTTAACGAGGAGTAGCAGGTAAACTGCTGCTATGGTATCAGAATGGATTGACGATGGTCTAAGTGAGTGGGTTTAAAGGCCGACTGCCGCTTGTACCTACCTATCTACCTAAACAAAAAAAACAATAAAACTGAGAAATCTTCGGCTGCGTGATCGTCGAAGGCGCCATAGTATTAAGAAGCCTCAATATTAAACTCACTTTGATCGAATATGAACATACAATCTACACAACAAATAGCCAGTACAGACTATGATATTTAAGGTAGGCATTTTAGTACTACGGAAGGAGCCGAAATGAAAACGAGCTCCCCACTAAGCTTTTTGTAAATTGCTTTAAGCAGCTTCTTTAAGAGGTCCCCAAAGGACTTTCCGGGTTATAGTTGTTCGCTCGCATGGGCATGCCACTTGACCTACACCATCTTAGTCTAAAGTTAGCTAATATACTAAAAGAAGTTCATGTTTGGTTTACCGATGAAAGATATAATTCGCAAACAAACTCACTTTTTTATATCAACAATGATGAGCCCGCCCAGCTGTTGACGAGTTTTATACGCAAGCCGATTTTTAACAGGACTTGAGAGTGAATTTGATAGGATCAGATAGGCGTGTGACGTCATACTTCTATAATTGCTGATTGTGAGCATAACAAATGATTCGTGTATTATTTTTGCGAGATATGAAGTGCATATTTAAACTTCTTCAAACAAAATGAAGTGTGTGCAGTAGCCAATTGTGATAGTTACACTAATAGGCAAGCGTGCAAACTCAGTTTTTTTTTCGCATTTGCCAAAAGGTGGTTACAGTTCTGCCAGTGAGTAAAACAATTAAACCTCAAATCGCGCTATGTACGTATGAATGAAACATTTGAACCACCAAAGTTGGCACTTTTATTTAAAAAAAAAAATTCAGCTGGAAGAAAGCGGCATTTAATAACGAAACTCCCGTTCATACTCGTAGGTGAGCTCTACACGTTCAATAAATATTACGAAATTTGGAACGCAATATCGGATCGTGAAATTTATGGATCGCGTAGCGTGAAATATTTTGGCCACGTAGAGCGAAATATTGAAGGATCCCGATACGGGTCGCGCATCACGCTGTTATTTTTCCATCATTTCGGACGTAGAAAGTGAATTCCTTCAGCTGACAATGCCGATGGTAACAAAAGACCAAATCTTTTTCAAAGTATTTATTTTGATATTAGATTTTTTTGAATTTTTCAGGCGCATTTTGATCCCAAACTTTTAACCACACATCCCAAAAAGTATGTAAATACTGGCCTCGCGAGCGGAGCATGATTGATAAAAATCGATTTGTTTCGTCAATCCAAATAACGCGATATTTATTAAAGTGTAGGGTTCGCATTAAACCACTATTGGTTTCAGTGCCCTTTGGATGATGAAAAAATCTACATGTACTAGAGAGTGTTTCTCTTTATGCCAAAAGGAATATTATAGTGTCTGAATTTTCGACAACTAGTGCTCCTCGCATAAATCTCTCTTGCCAAGTGCTACTTTGGACTAAGTAGGCAAATGAGTAGTAAAGTCCTCTCTCGACGAACAAAACTAACACTCTACAAGACTATCATCATGCCCGTCCTAACGTATGGCGCAGAAGCGTGGACGATGACAACATCCGATGAAGCGACGCTTGGAGTGTTTGAGAGAAAGATTCTGCGTAAGATTTTTGGCCCTTTGCATGTTGGCAACGGCGAATATCGCAAGCGATGGAACGATGAGCTACATGAGCTTTACGACGACATAGACATAGCGCAGCGAATAAAGATCCAGCGGCTACGTTGGCTTGGTCATGTCGTCTGAATGGCTCTGAAAGTATTCGATGCGGTACCAGCTGGTGGTAGTAGAGGAAGAGGAAGGCCTCCTCTGCGTTGGAAAGATCAGGTGGAGAAGGACTTGGCTTCACTTGGTGTGTCCAATTGGCGCCGGTTAGCACGAGAAAGAAACGACTGGCGCGCTTTGTTGAACTCGGCCAAAATCGCGTAAGCGGTTATCGCGCCAATTAAGAAGAAGAAGAAGTCCTACTCGCATGACTCAAAGTTTGCTGCTTTGCATTAGATTGGATTTACTCTAAGAACATTTGAACTCAAGCTTGAAAGGTCTTAGATCACCTTTACAATGCATTTCATAATGTAGTGAACTTTGACAACTCATCTGAGTTGCTGAAAAAAATTGAAAGCATTTCGTAGATCCTCAGTGCTCTGTTACCCAATGATAACCAAAAATAATTTAGAATTACCATCCCTTATATGGTTTCCTAAAGGGTTCACAACGGTAGCTCCTGTTTTCCGTCGATTCGTTCGTTCTTTGCATGCACGGTTCTACATCTGTTTAAACGTACATACATATGTATGTTTGTATATATGAATGTACATACGCTCTCACACTCTCGAGATTGGTGTCATTCATGCAACCTTCTTAGTCTGCTGTAAAACCTTCGTAATGCATACTGTAGCAGAGTGTGGAGGGCACGATACCCTTATCAGCCCACTAAAAACTTTCTCTCACACGCTTGATATCTCCAAAAATGTGTATACTGTACTACATACATACATAGTTGTGAGCATGAATAAGTGTGTATGAATATGTATACAATATGTGCTCTCTGACTCATACTCGTGCAAAGTATTTTAAGTTGTGCATTTGCACACTGTGCACGAAAAGAATACACACTAATCTGTATTATTTAAGAAATGAATACAAGATAATAATATAGAATTTTGAATCAGAATTTATTGAAGGCGTGCCTTTTAAACATTGAATTGACAACTTGAAGGAATACGAGAAGAGTAGACAAGAGAGAGAGAGAGAGAGATCAGTAACAGATTCAGCAAAATATGTACATGTACTTCTGTAGAAATATATAAAATACCTGTCAATCTCTCCCATAATTAAAATAAATAATATTTTTGATGTGATAAATTATATGACAGAGTTTTAAGCAAACGTAGCGTAAACAAGTCGCCCTTTTTTATTTCAATCGCACACTAAAAATATTACTCAAAATTGAACGAAATCAGTAAAAAACTCAATAAAAGCACAAGAAATCGTATAAAGCTATGCAAGTTACGTTTAACTTTTTGGTGGAATATTGAATGTCGAAGAAAAATATTATATGAATCGGAAAATTCAATTTTCATTCTCATTTTGTTACCAAGAAATGTATATGTTGTTCCTCTTCCATAAGGAAACTTTGTTACAAGTTTTGTTTTTACAAAAAAAACCAACATGTAAAAGTTTTGGGTTAAGTTTTAAGTACTTTGACTAAATAATTTTCTTCGCAGAATTGTTAATATTTCAACGGATAGTATTTACACAAAATATAGCAGCAGAAAAACTTCAGCTGCCTCGTGAGATTCGAGTTATCCTGGCACAATTTCGTACTGGAGCAGGCTAGTCACACTGTGTCGAAACTATCTATTTTTTTGGTCTACTGTTCGATGAGATTGATGGACGACGAAGACTGATGGCTTCACTATACCAAATAGGGAGCTGTACGCCGCTACATAGAGAACAAAACCAAAACATAATATTGTATTATATATAAATGCTGCCTCCCATTTCATTTTTTATTGTCAACTATCTTTATATGCAAGTAAAATATGCATGCTGGGCTTTCACAAACGAGAAATTGTTCACTTTGAAAAAAAATGTAATTTATATAAGGCAGAGGAAAAAACGAATGAAATAAAATAGTTACATACAGAATTTATACAAATTTTCTTGGCAAATATATTGCTAAAAACTTAAAAACTGCTTTCTCTTAAAATACAAAAAAAAAAAAATTAAATATATAAAATGACGTATGTTAAGATTTAGAAGATAATACAGGGTTTCATATACAGGTGGCGCAGAAGTAACCTTGCGATGTTTTTTAACCTTAATTTAAAAAAAATGAAAAACTTTGTTTCTTCTGTGGATAATTTTTATTTGGCCTTTTAATTTTTTTTACATCAAGTCGAGAATATGATGTCATGTAAATGGCCGCCGCCACAGTTGATTGCCATTTGAGCCTTTTTTATGGCATTTTCCATTACTTTGGCCAAAACTTCCGGCGGTAGGTCCTCATATTCTTGACGGATATTGTCTTTAAGAGCTGCAAGAGTCTGAGGCTTGTTGACATAAACCCGCGGCTTCAAAAAGCCTAACAAAAAGAAGTCTGGAGTGGTGAAATCAGGCGATCTTGCTGGCCAGTGCAAATCGCCAAAACGGGAGATTAGGCGCCCGGGCAATGCATACTTCAGCATATCGGTTGAGGCACGTGCAGTGTGTGCCGTTGCACCGTTCTGTTGGAACCACATGTTTTCCAATCCCAATTAATCAAGTTGCGGCAAAAAGAACTCGTTGATCATTGCTCTGTAGCGCTCACCATTCACAGTAACCATTTGGCCCGCGACGTCTTCGAAGAAAAAAGGTCCGATGACTCCTCCAGCGAAAACAGCACACCATACAGTGACTTTGAGCACTCATGATTATTTTTGATGAAAAATCATCTTCCTCTTGGTGGTGATTAAGGATTGCTTGAGCGTATCTTAGACGCTATTGGCGGTCAGCAGCTAACAGCTGATGCACCGTCTGGACTTTGTACGGAAACATCTTCAAATCTTGTACCAAAATTCGCTGTAAAGACCGTCGACTGATACCCATTTGCGTGGCACGTCGTCTGGTCGATGTCGACGGCGCTTCCATGACATCCTCGGCTACAGCAGCAATTTTCTCTGCAGAACGGCTACTCCGGGGTCTGCCATGCCTGGCAGCATCTCGGGTTGTGCCAGTCTCTTCGAGGCGAGCGGCTAAACGTTGCAGTGTTTCACCAGTAGGCGTTGGACGGCGAGGAAATCTGCGACGAAATTCACGTTGTGCCAAAGTCACCGAACGATTATTGGTCAAATAAATAGTCAGCAATATTCCGCGTTCTGGAGCAGTGTAGCGTAACATTGTTTATTAATGTGTATTTCGCATGTGTTTACTACTCAAATGTCAAAACAGAACTGACATTAGGGGCCAATCGCAAAATTTATATCATTTTCTGATAGGAGGACTACTTTAGCGCCACCTGTTACATTATTATTACTATTAACTACTTGAACTCACTGAATATATAATATATACATATATATATAACTGGCTCTTACACCCGTTTTGGGTGTGTGGATGAGTTCCATCTCCTATTTGTGGTGTGCGTCATGATGTTGTTCCACAAATGGAGGAACCTACAGTGACAAGCCGACTTCGAACGACAAATGTTTTTTATGACAGAAATGCACTCGGAGGTTTGCCATTGTCTGTCGATGGGCGATCATTTTTAGAAAAAAAATTTTCTTCATTTTGGTGATTCAGCCAGATTCGAACCTACGTTCTCTCTGAATTCCGAATGGTAGTCACGCATCAACCCATTTGGTTACGGCGGCCGCACTACTAACTACTAAACACTCCTGTAGTTTCAAAAATTAAATGGGTCTTTAAGCTACATACATATGTTAGTATCCTGAAGTTGTGAAAATATACGTTTTGTGCTTAAACAAATACTGTACGTGCACATAATTTTGTTTCTTACTGTAAATGTAAACGAACAAACGATGAAGCAAGCGTCGAATGGAAATTCTGTTCGTCATATGACGCGTATTTACAGTAGATAGGTGTATGTAAACCACTATATGCACTCGCCGCTGTTATATACATATAACCTACAAAAATGTTTATATACATTTGTGAACATAACAGAAGCAGAAGCAGAAATAATTTCGTACATAGTACTCGTAAAAGCACCAACACCAGCAACAAATCGAACAAAAACATTTCATATAAAAACGACGACGAAAGAGGAAACGCAAAGCTGTTGAGAGTTTTTGTGCTGCTACATAGTACGGTCGGTCGTACATCCCATTTGTTGAACTGGCTGTTGCCTCTGACTGTTCGCCAAACATTCGACTGGCTGGCAGACTGGCTTGTTTGGTTTAGTAAGCAGCGGCCCGGTATACTGTGCATGCTGCTGTTGCCACAGAGAAGGGTGCAGGGTATATGGTGCGGTCGGCAACTTTAGTGTGTAAATTCGTTTGAATGTGGGAATGAAACTCAACAACAATGCTTTGGTGGAGTAGAGAAAGGTAACAAGCAACAAGGGAGGGTAGCAGTGCCGGCAGCATAGCACTAAACCGAGGCGAAACCCACGGCTGCAAATAGAAAATGAAACGAAAAAATCTAGAAAAAAACTTTTATTGTTGCTGGGTCTTGAATTTTTCTTCTTACGGTTTGGAATATAAATATTTTTTTCGTGCTGTTGGGATTTTGTATTTCGTTGAATTACGAAAAAGAGAAAGAATAGCAAATGAGTCTTACAGCTGCGAACAGCAAGTTGTGAGCTGCTCGTAACGAGGGTTAATAGCAGCAAACAGACCATCACGCAGTGGTTAGAAAAGTGGAATTTTATGGAAAAAATCGATCATTTTCTCTATTTAGGGTGCATAATTTGATAATTTCTTCTTCGAGTGAGAAATAAGCCACATCCTATGCTGTACGTAGGTATATCAAACACCATTAAGGTCAGGCTATGCTAAAGTAGTAGGTTCTCATGTAAATCGGGGATTCAGATTTGGAATTTATATTAAGAAAAGGCGCTCTCGTTTTCTGCAGTAAGAGTTTGATACTATTTATTTTAGGCTAGGTTGAAAAATCCACGCCTCTTCTTGAAAAAAAAATTTTCTAATTATTGTAAATGCCAACTCCGCTCTAAGAGGAGCTGTTAAAAAGGAGGTACATATCTCTGCTCTCTCTAACTGTGCAGCCAGGCGTGATCCTAAATCTTTGAATCGTCATCACTTTTCTCCAACTTTACAACTTGGTCGCATAGCATCAGTTCTTCACGGCGCTCCACAAAAAAAGTCTAACGGGGCCAAATCGTAGCTTGGAGGTGGCCAATTGACTTCGATCAGAAAGCTGATAACACGATTAATGAATTTAGTGCTTCAGATCGATTGTGGCATGGCCTGAGGGGCATAGTGTGTTATCCTACTGAAAGCAAAGATTGTCCAACTCAAGTCTTCAATTTGCGGCCCCAAAGAATCGTTTGTCATGCCTCTGTAGAGCTCACCAAAATGGTGTTTCCAGCAGTCTTTAAAAAACAAAAACAAAAAAATAGGTCGCTGATATCACCGCCAACACTCTGTTATGCGATCGGTTCTCGACAAACACGGGTTGTAGAGGTTTTGTTTGTTAACAAAGCCACCGGTATGAAAATGCGTTTCGTCAGACAAGATGATTTTGATTTATTTTCAATAAACGCACTTAAAAAAACGCTCTATGGACCACCCTATATATACACATACATACACACATATATGGCCTTTTCATAATGTTCCGGACGTGAAATATATTTCTCTGTTAAAATTTGTATTTATTTTCTTCATTAAAAAAATGTTTCAGGCTTCAATATTAGTAAATGTACATCATCTGTTACTTTTATGTTTATGGATATTCCATATTCGTTTAACCTAACTCAAAAGTGTAAGTAGACCATCCATAGACCACTGTTCGCCTCAAAGGCCTCACTATGCTATGATATACTATGAACGAAAGTCGAATGTTGTACGGGTATGTTGAAAGTTGGACACTTGTGTGTGGGTATGCCATGCAGAAAGTAAAAGAGTGCACACAAGTGCAACCCAGTAGTAAATGGTAGCAGCTAGGGAATGAGTTGGTAAGAACTAAAGTGGCCTAAAAATTGAATTATGTTTTTGTTTTTAATTTTCATGATATTGTGATTTCGTAAGCTTCACGGAGGAATGTTGAAATTAATTGATTAACGATGGCGAATCAATCGCCGCACTCATCAAAACTAAAACGAAAGTGAAATTGAGAGTGGTGCTTCTATATTACTATCCATGGATTTTAAAGTAAACAAAATTTTTGTTTTTAATTTTATGGTAATAATTTTAAAAATGCCGCTGAATTGACCCTCGCGAAAAATTGGACCTGGACGGTGTTATCCATTTTGGCTCTTCTATTTACATATCTGAAATACAAAACAAAAAAAATATTAATCAGTATGACTGTAACTATGTCCCGTACTAGAATAAAAAAAATTTACAAATTGGCGCGGTTTTGAATTTGGCACTCTAAAAATCGGGGTTTTTCAGTTTTTTAATGAAAACAAAACGAAATAATTGAAATTATGATATGATACTAGTATAGGCGATAGCCATTGCTGTTTTGAACAACATATTAAATTTTCAGACGATTCGGTTGAATAGTATTTTTTTTTTGGACAACACCTGGCTGAAAAAAGTAGTTTTGATAATTGAGTTTTAAGTGTTGAGAGTGGCCGTGTGACGAATATGACTCTACCTGCTAAAACGGCTGTAGAATCGATAATACTGGGAATATCCTTCCAAAAATTTGACAGTATTTTTTTAAAAGCCTATACTTTTGAAATATCAAAATCAAAAAAATCGATTTTTTGAAAATTCTAGACCACCGGGACCCCTAAGTTAATGAGCAAGCACCGACGCTTATAGGAAACAATTGGATCAATGAAATGCAGAGAACGCAAAGCGTAATGGTCAAAGTTTTTGTTGTGACGACTTAATAATTTAGAACAACTAATGTAATCGGAAGTAGGTGTAAGAAAATAAGTCAAAAATAATAATAAAAGAAAAAACGCATGCTTATAATTAAATTAAATTTATTTTTTTACACCAAGCAACGGCGTTGTATAAAACAGATTGAATACTTGCAATTTGCAATGCAATCTTGCGAACACCTTAAATCAACAGCACACAATAGAAAATATGCGTTATTAAAATAGTTGGAAATGTCATTAAAAAAACAACGTTGACCCGGCCGCAGTTGTCGAATACATATTTATTTATTAAAGTCTTTTAAAGAATCTACCCGAACGAAGTAACGGAAAGATTTTGTCGCTTAATATCAATAAGTGTTTCCACATGACCTTCGCTAAAGTCTCAAATTTGATTGTCTCTACTCATACATTTCTAATGGCCGTCTTTCCGCAGTAAATGAATTTTCGGATCTAGGTATGGTTTTTGACTCATAGTTCTCTTTTGCTAATCACATTAGTTTCATTATACCTAAGACCTATTCCAACCTGGGTTTTCCGCAACGTTATACACCGGACTTTAAGGATCCTTATACTAGGAAAATGTTTTGTACTATTTATTTCTCAAGGATTGATGGAGTTTGACGCAGCTTTGTCCAGTTTTTTCTGCAATCTCAATTGGGCGCGTTGTATATTATTAATAATAAATAATAAAAGACTTTCCTCATGACGAATAAAACACTCACTGATATTTGTCTAAACCATCGTCTGTGGTATCACTGTCATGGTATCCAGATCTACTGGAACACATAAGCTTTAATATATCTTAAGAGTTTTGGCTCTTCATTTCACTAAAAATTTTTAAAACAAATTATTTAAATTATGCACCCATGGTCTGAAATGTCCTGGGCCTAACAAAGAAAACACGTTTCAGCGATAACCTCTTCATGCGAGGGAAATTTCATACTGGCCAGTATTTTTATAGGTCTGCCAACAGCCAGTAGTCACTGGGAGCCAAATCTAGCGAATACGGTGAATGTAAGAGCAATTTATGTAGTTTTGCCATTGTTTTGATTGACTTGTGACACAGTGCGTTGTCTTGATGAACACACAACTTTTTTCCATATCTGGACGTTTCTTTGCAATTTCGGCCTTCAGTAACGCTCTATATAATAATATTCACTCTTGATGGTATTTTCCTCCTCAAGATATTCGAAGAATATTACATCACGCACATCCCAAAATACCGAGGCCATAACCTTTCCAGCCGATTGTTGTGCTTTCGGGCGTTTTGGATGAAGTTCACCAGTTGCTGTCCACTCAGATGACAATCGTTTTGATTCCGGCGTGAAGTGATGGATCCATGTTTCATCCATCGTCACATATCGACTCAAAAATTCTGGTTGATTACGTTTAAACACGGCAAACAATGCTCAGAATCACCAATGAGTCCACTTTGAACAGATCTTTCTCATAGTTAAATGTTCATGCAATGTAAAGCTAATCTTTTGATATCTTTACGATGTCAGCTAACTCATGCAATTACACTTTTTGATCATTCAAAATGATTTGTGCATTTTTTTGATGCTTTCTGGTGTTAGGGCTAATTTGGACTTTCACTACGTTGTGTCTCATCGGTGTCTCAACGACCACGTTTGATGCCAGTAAACAAATGTTTTATTGTTGCTGCCTCCATTATACTTTTCAAGCCATTGCTTCGCTCGAACGGTATTTTGTCCCATCAAGAAGCAGTGCAAATTTAAAACACGAAATTATTTTTGGTCCATGTTTTGAAAATAACAAAAGTAGCGTCACTCTTAGCACAATAACTAACGAAATAATGAAGAGAATATCATGAAATTTTAACAGCTTTCTCCTTAAAGTAAGTACTAACTGAAAAAGAGGTGAATGCAATAAAACTAGGGTCATCCATCTGTGCGTTAGGCCCGGGACTTTTCATCCTATGTGTAAGGTCTGTTAATCAACTTAATAGAGTTTTTAATAGTGTCGATCTTGAATTTGCTCTTTTACGTCTCTATTTTTTTTATTTAAATTGATTTAAAATACTTATCTCTCAATATTATATTTAAGCAATTTTATACCCCTAATCTGAAAGGTTTTAATAAATATAATGAAATACATTTTAAATTTAATTTTGTGTTTTGGTTTTTCAAAGTACTTGTTTTGTGGTGTCAGTTTTTACCCTTTTTAATGCTTTTCTGAGAACCAGCTCAGAATCGCCTCTACTGTAGCTTAAATCTATTACCTGAATAAGAGTAAAATTTACCAAATAAGTCATTATTTGGACATTCAAGCTTCTTAAAAGCAAGTTTGCCTTGCGGTTCTGCATAATCGTACATACGTAACCCTTACTAAACGAAAAGACAGTCGCGGCAGCAGAAACGGTTCTTTTATTTTATCGTTTCCTGACATGATGGAAAGAATAATGAGATGGCGCCTATCGTGGTCCCGTTACTTTGCGCTCGGCGAATTTGACAACTAGTTACGCGATTTTAGCTCCAGTATGGCCAGATTACCATTTTCGTAACATGATTTAGGATTTTTTTTTGTTATTTAGTCTCGGAGTTTTAGTTCTTTCTTCATGACATTTTTCTAGCTGTTCTAATTAAAATGTCATGTTTATAATTTTGTAAAATATACATTTTTTAATAATTATTTAAATAATTCACTCAGTTTTATTTAGCTTTACTTTTTTTTAACATCTGGTGGCATTGCCCGCGATTGCAAGTGTTGTTGGTGTTCTTCTGCTTTCGGCAGTCAAATCTCTCTCTCGCTACTGCAGTGTTGCCTAGCTTTGGATATAAAAACGCACTAAAATGCCCATTCAAAGAAAATAACCCAACAAATTTTTATTGAATCAATTAAAGAACTTTGTATGCGTGACAAATTGTCTTTAAAATGTGCGTTTTTTTAAATAAATGTGTTATGCTTATGTACAATTTAATTTATGAGTTTTTTTTGTTAAGCGAGACTCTTTTGTTAAGGGAACAACTTTTTTGCTATATTTGAAGTTATGTAACTAGATAAGGTACTCTTTTTGTAAAAATGTCAGTATGGTTTCTTTAGTATTTTCTTGTTTATTTTTACAATGAATATAACTCTTAATGTCCTATGTCTCATTAAGGATTGATGACCGGAAGAAACGATTACACCTCTATGGTTTTAATTCGCATTCAATAAATTCAAGGGCTTTTTAAAATGTGTAAAAAGGTTTTCAATCTTAAGAAGAGTTAAGAAGAATGGAGGCAAAAATTAAATTTGCACTTTCAAATTATCAAATTTTATAAGAGTAAAAAAATTTTTATTAGCACTAAAATCTTCTCAGAGTGACCTTTTTTAACCTTTTTTTGTTTAATAATATAGTTTGCTTTTTAACTTAAAGTTTCGGTAGCTTTGAATTAAAAAAAGAAACAAACACGAAAATGCAATAAAAATTTTTGCATTTTGGGTATAAAAAAGCACTAAATTTATTGCGAAGAGCAAATGGTTGGCAATGCTGCACAACTCAGCAAACGTGACGTCACGTACGCTCTGATGGGCGCAATCTTCTTTCTATCATTCTTGGTTTCCTGATAATATCATAGCAATAACAAATAATGCCTCGATTCTAAAGCCTACTGGTTTCCACACTGAATTATTTTACTAGTGGGTACATGTGGACATATCCCCACGCATACACACACAAAAGAGCCCAGTTCGCCTGAGTGAAAATGTAGCATGCCAGTAGTCGCCGAATACGTATCGTTATTTCGTTAAATTCAGCATCGTGGCATCGCTGCATTGCTGGAATCGTCGAATACATATTTTCAGTTAGTAATCGTGTGTGAAGCAAAGAGTGTGATCCGTTTTCTCATTGCTGTAGTCAAGTTATTATTATTTTTTTTTTTTTTTTCTGCAGATGCATTTGTGATAATTTGTATCTAATGGAAGTCTTACAGAAGATTAAAAGTGGTGAATATAAAATAATTCCAGGAATAGGTACCAGCGCCATTTGGAATTATTTCAACAGAATTGTATTTACTACGACTGAGCAAAATATACCATTTGTAATATGTAGTTATTGTGGAAAAATATTTAAGTTTGGAAAAGGTGCTAGCTCTTCAAATTTAAAAAAGCACAAATGCTACAAACGCCAAATTGCAGAAGAAAGTGACTCAGTTCTAATAAAGAAAAGCTCACTAGTTGGTGCAAACGATCAATTAAGGCAAGAAGAGGCCAGCTCCTCAAATTTAAATAAGTCCAATGGCTACAAACGCCAAAGTACAGAGGAAAGTGGATTAATCCCAATGAAGAAACGGTTGCTGGTTGGTGTGAGTGACCAACTACAAGAAGAAGTTCTACACAATTATGTGAAATACATTTCTCGCGATCTACGACCATTCGACGCTGTGGATGATGATGGATTTAAGGAGTTTGCGCGATGCTTAATTGAAGTTGGTATAAAATTGGGGAAAAAACCGTTTTCAATAGATGATATTTTACCGCATTCCACAACTGTCAGTAGTAGACTTCAGAGCCTGCACATTGCCGAACGTGAAAAGTTTGTTGCTGATCTGCGACCTATTATCGAAAGAGGTTTGTAAATGTTTAAGGATATTCTATATGTGGCTATATAGTACGAAAGTTTCTTAGCTGGATATTATCATCACTGAAACTGAAAACATATACATTAATATATTCCTTAGGCGATTGCGCAGCCACAATAGATATGTGGACACACAGCAAAAAACACCAGAGCTTCATTGCTTTTACCGTGCATTATCTTGATACTGACTGGAAATTTCAAAGGTATGTGGAATTTAACAGCTGATTGGGAACTGATCACCGAAATCGTTAAAGTTGTATTCGTTATTAGATAGTAAACTCAGTAAACATTTCGTAAAGTTTGAACTCTCCTTGGCTGTTCTTTTCCGTTTGTATGGGGTATTTCTTTAGCTGCTTGAGAACTATCGATATCGATAACTAACTGTATCAACATTTCTGTTCAGTAAAGTTTGACAAGTCATCATGAATCGTTTAACGCCACAACAACGCTTCCAAATTGTGGAAATTTACTTAAAAAAAAATTTCAAAAAGCACTTCGTCCATTTTACTCTACACGCTCGCGGCATCATCGGCCCTTACTTCTTTCGAAATGAGAAAGGAGCTGCTCTTACGCATGCTGACTGATTTTTTGTTTCCAAAAATTAATCAGCTAAATGTCGACAATATTTGGTACTGACAATACAGCGCAACTTGCCACACAGCGCCCTTAACAATCGTTTTATTAGACTGATCGACTGTACATTAGGGCGGGTCGACTTAAAAATCGCTCATTGCTCTGTAAAAATCGTATTCTAGGGACCAAAATAAGAAACTTTGCCGAGGGAACCATACCTCTAAAACGAATTCTGATGTCCCCCAATTTGGGTCGAACGAAAAATCCCACTTTGACCCATTTAGAGTGCTCCAACCGCGTCCAAATGTATGACCGACCCCCCCCAACTTTGGACGGCTGATCCACCCATGCCAGTGGCACACCCTCTGGAACTCCCCTAGGGGGTTCCCCATACAATCATTTCAAAATATCACCATTTTTGGCCTTTACATGGGAAAAGAAACTAAAAAGTTCGACCCAAATTGGTAGACATCAGAATTCGTTCTAGAGGTATGGTTCCTTCGGCAAAGTTTCTTATTTTGATCCCTAGAATATGATTTTCACAGAGCAATGGGCGATTTTTTTTCCTCCTCACAAAAGACTCTAAAAGTTCGACTTAAATTGGGGGACATCAGAATTCGGTTTAGAGGTATAGTTCCTTCGGCAAAGTTTCTTATTTTGATCCCTAGAATATGATTTTCACAGAGCAATGGGCGATTTTTTTGCCTCCCCACAAATCGACCCGGCCTACTGTACATGGCCCAGTCGTTGCCGCGATGGACATATCGCACCCTAAATACAAAAGGGTCACAACTCAAAATGTACCATTTGCTCAAATATGAACGAGACGTTATCAATAAAACGGTCCGCGGACGACATATGGCAAAAATAAATTTTTTGTTTTTTGGTAGGACTGTTATAAGCTTACATGGCAAATTTCAGCGTGATATGTCACATAGTTTGTTTTCTGTGCTACTGTAAACAAGTCAAGCTCGAGAGTGGAAAATTTTGAGTTGTGACGCTTTTGTATTTAGGGTGCGATATGTCCGATATTATATCCAGAAATGAAATGACATGAAATTATCTGCCAGATTATAATAAAAAGAGTTTATTCCAACAATATATTTACATATATTTATCATTTTAAGTTCTTAAGCTCTTAAAAAAAATACCCCATATTAACAAAAGGAATAATTGTGTCTGGTTGGTGTTCCATTTAATATTGAAGGAATAAATAGTATGCCGCGAAAAAATGAGAAGTCTAAAATCTCTAAATATTTGGTAGCCAATGCAGTGGAGTTGAATGAAGCAAAACGAAGTATCTCCTGTCATCACACATAGCGCATTCGCACCTGAGTAACCCCCTGCCTGTTGGCAGTTATAAATTTGGAAAAGTAGAAGACTTAATCTATTTGGGAACCAGTATTAAGATCGATAGTATTGTCAGCTTTGAAATTCAATGGGGAGTGTCTCTTGCCAATAAGTGATACTTTGGATTAATCAGGCAATTGAGTAGTAAATCCTATCTCCACGAATAAGAATCACACTTTATAAGTCTCTCATCATACCTGTTCTGTTAAGCGATGACAACAGCTGATGCGACGGCCCTTGGAGTGTTCAAGATAAAGATTCTGCGCCGAGGCGAATATCGGTGGCGTTGAAGCGACGAGCTGTACAGCTGTACGCAGTCGTAGACTTAGTCCAACGATTTAAGATTCAACGTCTTCGCTGGCTAGGCCATGTCATACGAATGGACACAAACGCACCGGCTCCGAAAGTATTCGAATTAATGCCCGAAGGTGGTAGTAGAGGAAGAGGAAGACCTCCACTGCGTTAGAAGGACCAATTGGAGATAGGCTTGGCTTCAATTGGCATTTCTAATTGACACGTGAAAGAAACGACCGGCGTGCTTTGGTAAACTTTGGTAAACGACATTCGCGTGGGCGATTACTGCGGCAATAAAGAAGAAGAGGAATGCAGTAGAGAGAATTGCAATGATTATAGGTGGCTTACTAAGTAAAATGTAATATTAGTTTACTTATATTTCTATTATTTTTTATTGGGCTTACGCGTTTTCTTGTATACTTTTGAATATTCATTGAAATTGTATTAAAGGGTCGCTCAAAAGATACGCCTGTTTTAAAATAAATCATGTAAAAATTTAGATTCTTGCAGGTTTGACTTTTTTTTTCAAAATGCGGCTCTTAGCAATTATATGTGAACAATGACATAAATTAAACCACATCCACCATGAGCACGTCTACAGGTAAAATCCGCCAAACAGTTGATTCGTGAATGCCTAGTTGTTGAGAACGTCGAGATGTCGTTGTTGACGATTGTTCAGCAACATTTTGCGCTGCAGTAGGAATATTCTCAATAGAACGTCCAGTTTTTGGTCTACCAGTCGTTTTTCTATCCTCGGCAGCACCAGTTACTTGAAATTTCGACACCAACCTTTGAATTGTCGACTCATTCGGACGATTAATTTCTCCAAAAAATGACCAATTTACCAATATGTTCTTCTTAAGATCGAACATTTTCATAACAAACTGGTATTTAAACGATAGTAATGAGTATCACTATGCTATGGGGGAAATGGCAATTGTTTTCCAAATGGAAATTTTTGCCATCCTGAAAGTAGCCGAGTGGATAATCGAGAGGAGATGGAGCGGGAAACAGATTGGAGTTTTCAGTGACAGTCAGGCTGCACTGAGGGCCCTGGAGAACGCGAAGCAAACCTCGAAGATTGTCGCAAGACAGAGCAGGTTTATACTTATAAATGTTCCAGGACACTCCGGTGTTCAAGGAAACGTGATTGCCGATGAATTGACCAGCCGTGGATCAGCGGTTCCCCCATGGTCACTAGAGCCAATAATTCGAATCAACTCCGCAGGAATAATGAATTGGATCAGCGTTTATGTATGCAATTTACATAAAGAGCGATGGTTCAGTCTAGAACGCTGCAGAATTGCGAAGTGTTTTGTGACAAGTCCGAATAGAAAACTGTCAAACTTTCTACTAAAACTTGGAAGGAAAGGTTTTCGATTGATGGTCGGTATTATTACAGGACACAAACATTGAGGTGCCTGTCGTACTTGGAGGAGGCGGATAGCACTGAGCACTTTCGCTGTGAGTGTCCTGCCTTTGCTAGAGCACGGCTACGAGTTTTGGATTCCGATGTCGTGAGAATGAGTAATATTAATTCTCTAAAACTGGGGGATATTTATAAATTTGCCAAAGAATCTGGAAAGTTCCCACAGGACTAACTTTTGACTAACCTTTGTCTCTGTCTCTATTCGTTCCTTTCTCTTTCTTTGATACTTTTCTCCTTTCCTCCTTGACTATCTACCCTCTTTCCACAGCTCTAAATACAATGGGATTTTTAGCCTGAGTGTTTTAGGAGCCACCAAATCTCTTGGTGCTCCTTGGCTCGACCTATTAAAATTTCAGTTTCAATTTCGATATCTAGGCGTCGCATTTCTTAGGCCCTTCATTTTAAAATAAATTTACTAGAAATACATTTATTGTAAACTTACTTATTATTTCTATATCTTGAAATATATAATAACACAAATCAGCCGGTGTGTTAACAAATTTCGTTAGAATATTCTATACAACATTTGCAGTTCTGACTTGGCTAACTCGTTCAAATGTTATTCGGTAAATCTGAAATTTTACAAAAAGAAAATACTCGTAGACGGCAGAAGTTAACGAATGACGAATACAACTTTATTGAGCTCCGTGTGAAACCCACTAATATTCACTTATGTTTTCTTGTCTCTCTAGCCGGATTTTGTTCGCTACTGAATACGAATATTATGATGAGGATGAGGGCACAACAAATACTGCGGAAAATATTATTGATGCCATTGGAGACAAATTCGAAGAACTGCACCTTGAAAGGGACTTGTTAAAACAGATAACTTTTACCACGGACCAGAAACCAAATATTATAGAAGCTTGCCATAACTATTCGCGAATTAACTGTGTGGCCGATGTGCTCAACCTCATCTTGAAGCATACATTCGACAAAGAAACACTTAAAAGTTGTGCGCCTAATGTTTTTAAACTGATCACAACAGGCAAGTCTCTTGTGAAATATCTGGAATGGGTAGAAGTGGAAACAAGCGTGAAGCAAGAGTGCTGCTTTAGATGGAATACTCAATTCGACATGCTGTGCGCTATACACAAAAATTTCAATGTTATTGAAGAAATTTTGGAGACATTTGGGGATCGTTTGACGGAAATTGAGAAAGATTTACAAAGAGTAATAAACATTTTGGAACCATTCAAAAGCGCATCGTTGATATTAGAAGAGGAAAATAATGCGACAATACATTTAGTGTTATTACACATGCACATACTTAAAGAAAAACTGTTGAAACTGCTGAATGAGAAAAGTAATAATGGAATCCCAGCGATAGTTGAGAACTGCTTACAAAATATTTTTAACGAAAAATTTTGCCCGGACAAAATTCATAAAATTGCCGCCTTTTTATGGCCGGAATATAAACAATTAAGATATTTAACTGAACTTGAGCGTGAGGAAGTGTATAACTTAGTGAAGGTAGAACTGATCAAAATGGCATCTTCAGAAATTCCTCAAGGTCTTTCAGTTACAAGCGTGAAAATGGAGTCTTCTAACTCTGATGATATTTTATCGAAGTATAAAGATGTTCCATTGATGGCGAACAATACCTCCGAAAACCAAATAAATCTACAAATTGAGATGTACAAAAATTCGTGTTATCCCGAAAGTAATACTTTGAACTGGTGGCGGCTTCATGGAGATGAATTCCCTTTGCTAGCAAAACTAGCCCGACAAATTTTATGCATTCCAGCATCGACAGCCAGAAGTGAAAGGTGCTTTCGTACGGCAAAACGAATTTCAGCGGAGAGAAAAACGAGGATCGAGGCCGAAAATTTGGAAGCTATTTTATTTTTACATTCCCAACAAAAACAGCAGGAAATAATATTTTAGGTTTTCATTTATTTATCATTATTATTAAAATGCTAAATTTTATTGGTAAAACCAAATCAGTTAATGTTTAAATAAACCAGAACGTTTGAGAAAACTCAACAGCTCCAACAAATTCTTAAGACTTGCTATTGACGATGCCTATTATTTACTATTCGATTATTCGTGAACTCGCACTCGTACTCGCACACTTTTGCATCCTGCTGGTCGTTAGGTGAGTAATTTTACTCGTACTCCCACGATAACGTACTGGTGCAGTGCGCTCTTGCACACCTAACGGTGGAAAAAATATTTGAGGAAGCTATACCAAGAGCAGAACCGAAAACATAATAACCAAATTATAAATGAGCATAAAAAATTGGGAAAGAAAAGTAGAATTGAGAGAGAAAGAAAACTGACAAGAAAAAAGCGTACAAAATATGTCAAATACTTTCCACAGGGGCGTGAGCGCGTTTGTAGATAAGCAAAGGCAGCAATAGCGGCAGATGACAGAGGGTTGCGGCTGTTGAATGCAGCTGCAGACTGCAATCAGGGTTGCTTTGGATTGCAAAATTCCGTGAATGTTGCTTGGCTGGCTGCTTCTTCTGTTTTGTTACACAAGTTGAGAGCGTCCGATGATGAAGACGATTCTAGTTAAGCTGTTCGCATGAACAAAGTTGTACGCATGGTAATTGTGGGAAAATTGAGCGCTCAGTATACATAGAACTAGTCGTAAAGTGTAAAACATATCTACATAGGTAAGTACATATAAACAAGTAAGCAGAGAACTTCAGCGAATCGTAGAATTGTAGCGGGACATTTAAAAGTGGTAAAAGTGGGAGTACTTTACGGTTTAATGCATTTTAGTTTTGAAAAGGAATAGTTTTGTATCATAACCCTCAATAAACATTCTTATTTTTTGTGACATAAAACTAATGTAATGTGGTGGCCGCCGTAGCCGAATGGGTTGGTGTATGACTACCATTCGGAATTCAGAGAGAACGTAGGTTCGAAAATTAAGAAACAGTTTTTTTCTAGTAGCGGTCGCCCCTCAGCAGGCAATGGAAAACCTCCGAGGGTATTTCTGCCATGATAAAACTCCTCATAAAAAAGGTCTGCCGTTCGGAGTCGGCTTGAAATTGTAGGTCCCTCCATTTGTGGAACAACATCAAGGCGCACACCACAAATGGGAGGAGGAGTTCGGTCAAACACCCAGAAAGAGTGTGTACGCCAATTATATATATGTATATATATATATTTATATATATAACTAATGTAATGTAACTAATACAAAATTTTTGTTTTCAAACAGAATATTAAAGGTTAATGTACAATTTATAGTTCCTTTTTTTAATTTTCTCACATTTTGTGTATTAAGAACTACATATGTACGAGTCCAACATCCTTGACATCGAAGTTCATGTACTCCAGTAAGTATGCTTAACGTTTAGGTGAACGCCGTAGCCGAATGAGTTGGTGCATGACCACCATTGGTAAGGGCAAAGGTTCGGAACCGCGGGTGGTCGCTCCTTGGCAAACCTCCGAGTGCATTTCTGCTATGGAAACCTCTTAAAAAACGAGCCGCCGTTTGGAGGCGACGTAAAACATTTGTCGAAAACATTCAGATGCACATCACGGAGCACGGCCAACCAGCCAATAAAGCCGTTAAATGCCAATTATGTATATAGCAGCCGCCCGTTCCTCTTAAATGGTGATCAAATTGAGAACGTTGACACCTTTACCTACTTGGATAGTATCATTGCCGCTGAAGACAGTGCGAAGCTAGACGTTATCGCCAGAATAAATAAAGCGAACGGCACAGCTTCGAGCTATCTGGTCTTCGAGCATCCTCAGCGTATATACAAAATTACGGATCTTTGAGACAAATGTACTCTTGTATAGATCGGAAACCTGGCTCGAAAACAAAATTCATAGCTGTGTGAACAGATGTTTACGCAGGATATTGAAGATCTGGTGGTACAACATCATAAGTAACGACGATCTATAAGACAGGTGCGAAATCCAGTCGGTAGCTTACATGATAAAAATGCGAAAATGGAGGTGGATTGGGCATACCCTTCACCAGGAAGCAAATAAAACCTATCGTCAAGCAGTGTATTAGAATTCACAAGATGCTCGCAAGGTTAACCTTTCAAAAATATCTTGGAGGAGAACTGTCCCGAAGGAAGTTGAAACGTCAGGGAAAACTTGGAACAAAATCGAGAATAGAATAGAATAGAATAGAATAGAATAGAATAGAGTAGAATAGAAGAGAATAGAATAGAATAGAATAGAATAGAATAGAATAGAATAGAATAGAATGGAGGTGTTTTTTGCTGAGACCCTATGCTCCATGAACCGATGATGATGATGTATATATATGACAAGATCTGAATGTAACATTTTTCATACAAAGGCCAACAAGTTCAGAACGACGACGAATTGGCGTTTCATCAGCGTCTTCTTCAACACTTCGCACCATAAACTTCGCGAGCAGATTTATTTTTTCAAATCAAAACCTTACTGATCGGAAATGTCAACACAGCTTACCATTCTCAGCTGTCAAACCATAGTTATCGATATTTATAGTTCTCATGCAGCTGAAAAAACGCCCGATACATCTGTCTACCTAACAAATGTCAAAGATGAATTATTCACTACTGGCAACAAGGCGACACTTTTGCAATGTCCTATACATACTCGAATATGGTAATCCTCGTCGATTTGACAAACATTTTTAAGATTTTTCTCTGCATTATCTTTTCATATTGCACTCTCTTTTTTCCATTTTAAGGTTCATTCTTATGAAAAGAAATATAGCAACCTTGTATGATACATTTTTTATATAAAACATTTAGTTAAATCGAACGTTGATAGGACGAAGAACATCGTTTAAAAATGTGAAATACGCAACCCTTTAAGGGTCACTAGACAAAAAGAAATGTTTATTGGCGGCTGTATGGGAAAGGTACTTCATAATGCCTTTTAAGGTTTAAGCAAAGAAAATAGGCGCCCTCTTAATCGCCCCTATCCAAACTCACTTAAACTTTGTTACCCAAAAACCAAATAGGTTATTTATGTAGGAATCAAATTGGAAACGTTGCGTGTTTGAGTATTGTAATATTTTGGCTAAGTTTTAGTAAATGAATGGGCTTTAGACATCCAATTTCGGCCATAAAAAATGGTTAATCATCTCTCGATAGCGCAATCCATTCACTAATAACACCTGTTATTGGAAAACCCTTCATTTTATTTCTGACAGGGTAGGTGATTATCAATTTTCATTTACGATAATTTAGTTACATGTTTTTTAGATTTTGTGTTGTTTTATTTATTTTACCTTATTTTATTTTATTTAGTTTAATTGAACTTTTTAATTAAATTTTATTCTAGTTTTCAAGGTTTTTTTATTTTATTTGCGGTATTCAAAACACGCTTAAAATATCTGGTGGCACCACAGTTTAATAGATTGGAAATTAACTCAGCAGTGCGTTTGAAATGTTTCCTTAAATTCGCAATAGGAATAGGCCCCATGCGGTCGGACTATTTCAAAACTCATAACTATTGAATTCCATCTGGTACCGCTATGGACCGAACCGGTCTATGCGTGACTGCAAATCAACCAGTTCAATCTCAACTAACTTTGTATTAATATATATTTTTATTTATTTTAATTCATCTAATTCTATTCTATTCTATCCTATTTTATTTTGCTTTGTGATTTATTAGTTTTACTATTTACTAGTACACTACTTGTATTTTCTTATACTATATATTATAATATATTATTTTGTTTTATTTTATTTTATTGTATTTTGTTTTATTCTAGGGATTTTGTATTATTTTGTTAGTTTTTATTTAAGGCAATTAATTTAATTACAATTTTTTATTGTATTTTATTATTATTTTTTTTTATATCAATTTATTTTAACTTATTTTTATTTATTAGGTGCGCAACTAAGTTCTCGCTGTTTTTTTGATGAAAATATAACTTTATTCTGAAAAAATGGTTACAAGTGAATTATTGAAAGTATTACCCATCGCTGGCTACTACTTTTTCCCATCTTTCTGGTAGATCTCGTACAACGTTGTGTTAAAACTGTTCATCTTTCGAGGCTATCCACGGAACAAACCATTTTTAGATGTCTTCATATGAATGGAACTGCTGATCAGCTAGACCATGAGCCATCGATCGGAACAGGTGATAATTGGACGGCGCAATATCTGGAGAATATGGTGGGTGGGGTAGGATTTCCCATTTCAGTGTTTCCAGGTAGGTTTTAACGGGTGTGGCAACGTGAGGCCGACCGTTGTCATGCTGTAGAATCACTTTTTCAAGCCTCCCCACGTATTGCGGCAGCTTTTCGCGCAGTGCTCGACTCAATCGCATCAATTGAAGTCGATACCAATTCCCAGTGATGGTTTCGCTTGGTTTTAACAGTTCATAATAAATAACACCAACTTGGTCCCACCAAATACATAGCATAACCTTCGCATAGTGAATATTCGGCCGACGCGACGACGTAGAAGCCTAACCGGGCAATCTCCATGACTTCCTTTTCTTTGGATTGCTGTAATGAACTCATTTTTCATCACCCGTCTCGATGCAATGAAGAAAACCCTTCTTTTTTTGCCGCTGGAGTAGTTGTTCACAGGCGAAAAAAGACGTTCAACATCCCTTGGTTTTAACTCATAAGGAACCCAAGTCCCCTGTTTCTTTATCATTCAAAAAAGCATGCAATCGCTTGGAAATGGATTGGCGGTTAACTCCTAATACTGAAGCAAGCTCTTCTTGCGTTTGACATGGGTCATCATTGAGTAATGCCTCCAATTCAGCGTCTTCGAAGGTTTTTGGTCTCCCTTCACGCGGTCGGTCGTCAACATTAAAATCACCGCCTTTGAAGCGACGGAACCAATCTCGGCACGTTATTTCCCTTAAAGCTGCATCCCCATCAACTTTTTTTTAGCTCTCGAGGCGCTTCAGCCGCCGTTTTTTTCGAATAAAAGAGGAAAATCAACACTTCCCGCAAATGACGATTATTCGGCACAAAATCAGACATTTTCACAAAACCAAAAGTATACGAGTATAATGGTTGGTTGGTTGGTTTAAGGGTGACCCCGCATCGGAGTGCCACATAGACCGCAAGTTGGGTCCGTTGTGTTGCCCTAGAGCTCATTATTTTAAATGATTTCCCCACCTAACCGAGATTTTTATTGTAGATTTTGGTCAAAGATATTAATTCGTTTCGAAAATTTGATGAGAGATTCGATTTTCAGGTCCGAGAGTACTGAAAGATTGTCAATTGTTGGAGAGCCTAGAAGAGCGAGTCGACTTCTGGCTAGACCCGGACAACTGCACAGCAAATGTCTGCTCGATACTTCCTCATCTTCGTCCTCGCAGTATCTGCACAGGTCGTTTTGAGGAACCCCGAGCCGACGTGCGTGAGTGCCCAAAGGCAGTGGCCGGTGATAAGAGATGTTATATGCCTTAGTTCGTGTTTCGAAAGACTTATAAGGGTTTTTGTCTGTTTCAGATTGTAGGATGGCCAGATTTGTCTGGTCGTAACGCAAGTAGTTTCCACTCGCCACCTCCGATCAGCAATGCTGTGAAATTCTCGATCGATGAGCATTTTACATGTTGAGAGCGGAATGTGGATTGTGGGTAAGTTACTAACATATGATTGCGCAGCTCCAGCTCTTGCGAGCTCATCAGCTTTGCAGTTACCTTCGAATCCACTGTGACCCGGTATCCAGATAACTTGGACAGAATTCTGAACACTTATCTCGTTAAGAGATAAGAGACAGGATCGAACCACATCTGAGTGGGTATAAGAGGAGCTGAGTGCTCGAACGGCCGCTTGACTGTCGGTGAAAAAGCGGATATCCTCTAGTGATATTCTATTTTCTAAGAGAGTTTTCGCAGCATACCAGATAGCGCATACTTCCGTTTGGAATACGCTACAGTAGTCGGGTAATCTAAATGATAGATTGATGTGAGGGGAATTGGAAAAGATTCCAAATCCCACTTTGCCGTCTTGTTTTGAACCATCTGTATATATAGTCAGAGGGCCATCGATTTCGGTAAGATTTGTCTTCCATTCTTCCCTAGTTGGGAGTGAACAGGAGAATAGCAAGGGTGGTGATGGAAGACTTACATGATAGTCTATGTCGGAAGAGATAACAGTGTTCCTGTTCAGTATGGCCGAATGGCCGAGATACTTATTCCATTTCGATATAGCATTCATGCGTGTCGCTGCTTTCGCTGCAATCGCTTTGCCAGCCAGATCGATAGGGAACAAGTGAAGCAACGTGTTTAGAGCCTTAGTAGGTGTTGTACTTAAGCATCCTGTTATCAGGAGGCAGGCTGTTCTTTGAACTCGATCAATTGTGGCTACTCTACACCGTTTTTCGAGTGCTGTCCACCATACAACCACACCGTAGAAGAGTATCGGTTTGATGATCGAGGTATATATCCAATAAATGATCCGAGGTGAAAAACCCCAGGTTTTGCCTATAGCTTTCTTACAAGTATAGAGAGCTATGAAAGCTTTTTTACATCTGTTTTCGATGTTCAATTTCCAACTCAACTTCCTATCTAGAATAACTCCTACATATTTAGCTGAATCGGATAGAAGTAATGATTCCCCTTTTAAAGTTATTGTTTGCAGTGGAGGAGATTGTTGTTTCCTATTGAAGAGAACAAGATCTGTCTTTGCTGGATTCGCATTTAGTCCGCATTCGGTGCACCATTTTGACAGAATATTGATTGAGCGTTGCATGAGCTCAGTGAGGGTATTCAGGTGTTTGCCTGACACACAGAGAGCAATGTCATCTGCATAGGCTACAACCTTGCAGCCTGCTTTTTCGAGATTTCGAAGCAAACTGTTTACAGCGAGATTCCAGAGAAGGGGTGAAAGTACTCCGCCTTGAGGAGTGCCTTTGACGGCGTACATTCTCATGCGGCTTACCCCAAGCTCTGAAGTGATTATTCTATTTTGGAGCATTTGTTCGATCATCTTTCGGATGGAGTAATTGATACCCAATTTGGCAATTTCAGACAAAATAGCGTTGGGTTCAATATTATTAAAAGCACCTTCTATATCCATAAATGCGACAAGAGAGTACTCTTTATTGTGAAGGGAAGTTTCCACTGTTTGCACCAGTGAATGAAGTGCCGTTTCAGTCGATTTCCCTTTAGTGTAGGCATGTTGTGCCTCAGAGATCAACTTAGTGTCAAGTTGGGTTTTGATTTGCTCATCTAAGACTTTTTCAAAAGCCTTTAAGCAAAAAGAGGTTAGGCTAATGGGCCTGAAGTCGTTTGGTTTGCAGTGTGAAGGCTTTCCCGTTTTCGGAATGAATACTACCTTCGATTTCTTCCAAATTGTCGGAAGGTAAGAGAGATTTAAACACTTGTTAAAGATCCTTGTTAACCAAGGCAGTAGAATTTCCAATCCTTCTTGAAGTTCTGCTGGAATGATGTTGTCAGGACCTGGTGATTTAAATTTTTTAAAGCTTAGTATTGCTGTAGAGATGCTATTAGAGCTGATTAGATCTGATCTATTCCCATAATTACTCTGAAGAGTGCTGGGAAGTGCAGGTAAGTTGGCAACACAGCCTGGAAAGTGAGATTCCAGAAGTATTCTAAGAGTGTGGTCAGTTGAAGTAGTCCAAGTTCCATCTTGAGTCATGATAAAACTGGGAGAGACTGGGTTTGATGCAAGAATCTTGCGTAGTCTGCTTACTTCTGAAGTGTTCTCTAATTCTTGAGTGTATGATCGCCAGGATGTGCGTTTTGCACTTCTGACAGCTTTCTTAAAGTCTTTGAGACATTGTCGATATTCTTCCCATTCGTTTGTTATTTTAGATTGGTTAAAGAGTTTCCGAGTTCGATTGCGAAGTTCTAAGATTTCTGGAGTCCACCAAAAAGGTTTATGCTTACCTCCTGTTTTTGTCAGGGGACAAGATTGTCGTGCTGCGCTTTGACACGTCTTCGTTATCATGTTGACAGCGTTTTCGATATCGTTTTTATTTGCCATTTCAAACTGCCTGATATCAGGAAGTCCATTGGCAAGATGTTCTTTATATTTGATCCAATTCATACGTTTTTTGTTAAGGTCCTTCATGGGTTTTGCCGTTTCGGCTTTTAAAGTGAATGTTATATATTGGTGGTCGGAAAAAGAGTGTTGTTTATCAACGCTCCAGTCCTGCACCAGTTGTGTACATGATTCGCTAGCAAGAGTAATATCGAGTACCTCTCTTCTAGACGAGTTAAGAAACGTAGGGACATCACCTCTATTACATATATCAAGCTTATTCGCTAGAATATAATCAAAGAGTTGCTCACCTCGTGTGTTGTTGTTTGTACTGCCCCAAACAGTATTGTGTGCATTAGCGTGCTCCAATAATTATGCGTTTCTGGATCAGATGCGCCGTATTGATGAGCCTCCTCACTGCTTCAGGAGGAGGCGCCTCCGCTGCGTCGTAAGGCATGTAAGCCGACACAATCCAAATTGGGCCGTGGACTGCTTCAACCTCTATGGCAGTGGTGTCAGCATTGCTAAAGGGAAGAAGAAAAGCATTAATATGTTTTCGAATGAGAATACAAGAGCGCGATCTAACGTTAGCCTCACCTTGAAACAAGGTGTAGTGCCTATCTTTCAGGCCGCATATCTTGTTGTTTGATATCCAAGGTTCTTGGATGAGAATGATGTCTTCTCTGAGGTCAGAGAGACGAAGAATGAGGGCTGCCGAGGCAGCCTTAGAGTGGTGCAGATTAATCTGCAGCACTTTTAGACGGACATTCGATGACTGTGGCGTTCGCGTCATCACCGCTATCTAAAAGACTATCCTCGTCCTCGAGTTGAATGTTGAATAAGTATCCCACAAGTTCGCTGTTTGATTCCGAGTCGGACTCAATCGTCGAAGCTTGTGAGAGAGGCTTATCGACATCCATCTCGGGGGCCGCCGTACTCTCTTCGCTGGGTGCGAGGAGGTTTTTCGGCTGATAGGTCCAGATGGTAGCTGTAGTGAACCCGAATGCCACAATCCCCTTGCGGTCGTCCAGTGCTTTAACGCTTTCCTGGTCCAGGAGCAGCGTGATATGTCTGGAGTTTCCTGAAGGCTCTTCCACCTTAACTACCCTCCAGTTTTCGGTGGGTAGGTTCGGGTTTCCGATCTTCAGTAGCTCCAGGATGGTTTCCGGATCGGATGGCTCTACAGGTATTCTTGCTCTGCCGCGAGGTTTGTTGCGAGTATAATAATAAAACAAAATCACTAATGTGTCGAAGCAGTTTGTTTACCAAGTGTCTCAGCTTGGTTTATGACGTTTAGGTTATCTTAGAATCAACTAGCACACACTGCTGGCGGCATCTATTGACAAACAGCGGGACCTGTATATTCTACTGTTTTCTATTTTATTTTAATTTTTTTTGTTTATTTGTTTTTATTTTATTTTAAATTATTTACATGTATATATTTGTTTATTTTTCTTAACTTTTGGTATACTTTCTCAACTTTTTTTATTTAATTTTATTTCACTTTTTTTTTATTTAACCTTGTTTTTAATTTAATGTTTTTTTAACTTTATTCTATTTCATTCTACTTTATTTTCTTATTCTTATTCCTATTTTGCTACTGTTTTATTTTATTTATTTATGCCTATATTTTGGTTATACGTATTGTTCTTAATTTTTAGTTTATTATTTTTAAAATTGGTTTTATATGGTTCCTATTTTTTATTTAAATCTATTTAAATTCACTTTTATTTTGTTATATTTTGATTTATTTTATATTATTAATATATATTATTTATTTTTTATTATTTTTTTTCTTTTTTTATTATTTATATTCTATTTTAAGTATTTTTTTTAAATACTTTATTCTGTTTTATTTTAATTTATCTTCTTTGTATTTTGTTTCATTTTATTTTATTTAGTTAATTTTTTTTTTAATACAGTGTTTTATTTTAAATTATTGTACATGCATATTTTTTCGTTTTTTTGTTTTACTTTTTGTATACTTTATCAACTGTTTTTTGTATTTAATTTGATTTTATCATACTTAATACAATTTTTTATTTTGTATTTAATTTTTTTTATTTTTTTATTCAATTGATTTTTTTTTATTCGCATTCTTATTTTGTGATTGTTGTATTTATTTTTTCTTATATATACAATATATATATAATTGGCGCGTACACCCCTTCTGGCTGTTTTGCCGAGCTCCTCCTCCTATTTGTGGTGTGCGTCTTGGTGTTGTTGCACAAATGGAGGGGTCTACAGTTTCAAGCCAACTCCGAACGGCAGACTTTTTTAATGAGGAGCTTTTTCATGGCAGAAAAACACTCGGAGGTTTGCCATTGCCTGCCGAGGGGCAACCGCTGTTAGAAAAAACGTTTTTCTTCATTTTGTTGTTTCTCAGAGATTCGAACCTACGTTCCTCTGAATTTTGAATGGTAGTCACGCACCAACCTATTCGGCTACGACGGCCGCTTTTGCTTTTATTTTATTTAAATTTATTGTTCCTAATTTTTTTAGTTTATCATTTTTAAAATTTGATTCATATTCAATTTAACTTTTATTTTATCTCATTTTATTTACTTTTATTTTATTTTTCCTAATATTCATTTTCCTTATTTTCATTCCATTCTACATGATATGAAAAGTATTTCTGTTATTATTTCAGTTTCTCTACAGTGCTGTCTATGTCTATACCTACATACATGCACAGCTCAGGCATCGTTAAAAATTTACATTTGTACATCGTACCTCACTCGCTTCATGGCGGAGTGCCTACTCATGTAGGTACTACACTTGAAATGCGTATTTTTAGCAAACGACAAGCGCCTTCAGTCGCTTGCCGTCGTTGCCTATTCACTACTACTACCAGTCTCTTTCTGCTGTTACTGTGCACACGAAACACTTTAGTAGCAATACGAACAGGTCGTGTTAACAGTGACTAAAGCAATGGCAACGGCAGCAATTGTTGTTACCTCGTGCTTCCATACATATGCACGTATACATATGTATGTATGTATTTTTATACTAACCATTCTACAATACTATTTAACTGGTGTTGCTCTTGGTGCTAGTGGTGCTGGCGTTGCGCGGTCTGCAATTATTTTAATTTTTGCTTCGTTTTTTATTCTCATTTTTTGCTGTCAGAATATTTGCTTGGCGCGCACAAATAACGGCGCAGCACAGGTGAAGGCGATTCAAACAGCGCTGATACACTATAGCTGACACCGCCGCGAGCAGGTTGGCCTTGTGCGGTGGGTTAAAGTTTATTTTGTTTTTGTCTTTTCAAGCGGTAACATGAATACAATACGTATAATGCGAGCATAGTTTCTATTTCGTGGCGTAGGAATTGGAAAACAATTTTTTTTAACTAAAATTTCGGAAGGAAATAAAAATTCGTATACGAGTAGGGTTGACTCTACATGACGAAAATATTGAGAGAGAGTTTGTTAGAATTTTTTCTGGAATATTCGTAAGAAATTATTTTTATATAATTGAAAAACTCTATGAGGATGGGTAGTCCATGAAGGATTAGATATCAATTAAAGTTTTGGCATTGCTAAACCTATTTCGTAATACGACAATCCAGCTTACATCTCATAGGTGGTGGCCTCGATTTGTCATTAGTCATTTAAGATTATGACCTAAGATGAAACTGCAAACAATGGCTTTCTGAAGCTTAAGAAGTTTTGCATGCAAAAACCTATTGGTGGGCGTTGTTATGCCTATTTAAAAGAGATTCCATCTAAAAACATTTCTATCTTTAAGATCATCTGTACGTATTGCATCCATTTTTTTCTTCGTTAAAAAATGAATTATTTTGTTTTTTTTTACTTTTTAAAGCTGCCGATTTATACCATTTATATGCGACGAAGATCGTGTACCATACGATTTGATTCATTTTGATTTGTCCTCCAAATAATTGCAACCTCGTTATAACAGACCGACAACCTTTTTTTTCGTTTGTTTCGAGGACTAAAAAATTAAAACTCTGGTCATTTAAGAGAGTTGAATAGATGAAAAACGATTCAGTAATGTGTCTAGTATTAGTGCATCAATGTATGTTAGTTGTCCCCCTTATACCAGCAAAGTGTGAAAATGAAAATATTGAGAAATCAAGTTTGAAAGTTTATTGCTCAATGGAAATTAGAAAGTTTGATTTCTGATGTAAAAAATATTCGCGGTCCTTTGTACGCATGGTATTCTTGGTTTTGGTGTAACATTGAACATCTAAAGGCTGACCGAGTCAGTCTATCCACTTAAAATTGGGAAATTTGCGCATTTATATTTCAGGCATAAGCAGGTCGATATAAAACCCTCATTCATTTCAAAAATCCCTTAAATAAAAGCAATTTTACTTAATATACTTTAAACCGCATGAAAAAGTCGACGTTGGGTATCCTTTTTAAGGCCGGCGGGCCAATTAGATGTCCTAAATTCAATAGTTTTCGCGAAGCGTTGTAGGATGAGAAAAAAAACAATTAGCCAAATGAAGTTTTGGGGATAGTTTAATATATATTTGAACTAAAAAAAAAAATTTCTACAATCTCCAACAATATATTGTAAGCCGAGTTATCAATAGATTCCCAGAGCGCCTGTATCCAACTTCTGTACAAGATACAACTTGCAATTTTCATCTGAAAACAAAAACAAAAAAAGATTATTAATTTTGATGTAATTATCTTCGATGTGAACTAAGAAACACGTAAAATTCGGATTTTTGGGGAAGGTACAATAGAAAAAAAAAGTGGTTTTTCAAGGAAAAAAAAACTCTTCAACTGGGTAAAAAAGTCGCTTAAAAAAGTTTTTGGATGTTTTCTAGTTCACATAGAAGATAATTACATCAAAATTAATAATCTTTTTTGTTTTTGTTTTCAGATGAAAATTGCAAGTTGTATCTTGTACAGAAGTTGGATACAGGCGCTCTGGGAATCTATTGATAACTCGGCTAACAATATATTGTTAGAGATTGTACAAATTTTTTTTTTAATTCAAATATATATTAAACTATCCCCAAAACTTCATTTGGCTAATTGTTTTTTTTCTCATCCTACAACGCTTCGCGAAAACTACTGAATTTAGGACATCTAATTGGCCCGCCGGCCTTAAAGTTTTAAAAATATTGCGATGAACACGAGTGGTACGAAACAAGTAAAGTAGGCGCAATAACAGGTGGTAAGCACATAAGACATGCCGCTGCAGGCCAATAGTCGCCTTGTCCATTAAGGGGGCCTCTTATCAGTGGCTTCAAAAAAAGGTGTTTTTTCTCAATTTTTTTTCGAGGCGAAAAAAGCGACACACAGGAATAATCTTTTGCATTTATTTGAAGGCATGATTGAAGAGTAATAAACAATTTTTTAACATAAATAAAAAAAAAACAAAATGGCGGATATATAAGGGATCTCGCACAGCTTCTCGTTGCGCGCTAGTAAAACGGCGTGTAAGATTGCGTTCGTAGTTTTCACCTGAAACACAAAAAAATATATATATTGTCTTATTCAGAAGGCCTCCCCGCATATAATATACTACTCTTGTATAAAAATATGAAAAAATCAACACACTATTAATTATTGAAAAAAAGTGCTTTTTTCGCTATTTTTTTTCAAAAAAGGTGTTAAATAACATTAAAAAATGATTTTTTTTTGTATTTTGTTAGTTAATTAGTTACGCATTTTAATTATCTTTATGTGGATTATCGGTTTGAAACGTTAACTTTCGTCGATTTTTTTTAAATCTTACACGCCATTTTCAAAAAGATGGTTTTTAGAAAACGTGTTTCAAAGTTTTCAGAAGGTAGACAGTATACTCACACGAGGGACGGTACACAGGCCTGTAACTCCGAAATCACTTTGAATTCCGCTATAAAATTTTGAGGGCATATTCTCCTATGTATCGATTGCAGTAAAAAAAATTGATTTTTTGAAGCCGACCCCCTTAAGTAAATTAGCTGTGTTCACATTATTTTTGTTTATATTTAACAAATTAGTAATAACATCCAGGTGACGTTTGAAGTATTTGATAAGGCTAGTATTCAGAAATGGAGTATATTGGGCAATTAGATTTGAAAGCTATGTCATATCTGTATGTACCATAGACCTGCAACTTATTATAAAATCGCTATCTTTTTTAAATGTCCGTTTGAAACCCAATAATTCGAGTGCCGAATTGACATGGACATCCCTAATACGTTTAAATTGTTTACTGCAAGCTGCGCTATAATTATGCTTTTTTTGCTTTTAGCTGAAACTTTTATGCTTAGAAAATAATCGATTCGTAGATAAAACTTTTTGAAAATAATAACAATGGAAGGCTTTTGGCAAAATCGAATTATTTTACTTCAAATTCAAGATGGCCAATATGCATGAACCTCCGTATAGGACCTCTTTAATTTCATCATAATCACTGTGGCATCCACTGCCTCCTTGCTCTCATAACGATCTTTCACAGTGGCCAAATTTGTTATTCTTTTTACATTCTGTCCTAACCTCATTAAATTGGCGAAGTTTTAAAACAGGGAAGTTGCTTCTTCCCAGCCTGCACTGTTATCTAAATTCTGTTAGCCTTTTTCACCACGCAAAATTTACTCAAATAGGAATTAAATGGAAACTAGTTGGGTGCTTGCTTGGTGACACAAGCTCGGTAAGCTGATGCAGTGAAGTGATCATATAAATTCTTCAAAATAACAGCGATCTAATGAATTTCTTTGCGTCTGATTTCATTGGTCACTTGACCAGCTTAAAAGTAAAAAAAAAAATTCTTTTACCCACCGTTGCATACAGTTTTTAAAACCTTCGGTTGGACACCCGAGTCTGCCCTTTTTTCCAGTTTATATCCATAAATCGATAGAAAATTAAATTTTAGGAAGTTAACTGAAAGCTGTTGGCTATAATAGAAATACATATGTTAAATTCACGTCCAAAGTCGAAAAAAAAGTCCAGACGCCAGACCCGGGTGCCCAACGGAGGGTGAAGTACACAATAGCCAAATATTTGTTTTATTTTTAAATTCGAACACATCCAGGGTTCTAAGAAATGCATTCCAGATTTAATTTTTACTTCCTGCATTTGTAAAAAATATTACAAATACCTTGGAGCCTGGAGGCACTGATGGTTTTTAAGAAAATTATTTTCAACAATTGGCTCAATTTTTCTAAAAAATGTACCAAATTTTCTAAATGTGCCAAAAAATCGTCTTCTTCTCTTTATATATCTTTAGTAACCACCTAACTTGAAAAACCGCCTTCGAGAAAAAACACTTTGTCGAACTGCAAGAAGTTCATACGTTAAGTCAATAAGTTTTTATCAATAACTTTTTAAGCAGATATGTTAGGGAGATTGGAATTTCACGTGAATATCGACTTTTTTGGTAGAAGATGGTATCATATAAATATAACGCAAATCTTGCTTAAGTCAACTTAGGCGGTTATTGTTAATGACCACAGATATATTTATGTACTAAACCCAACAGTCTTCGACCTCTGAAATTATTTACATAGCTCCTTCTACTTCAAATACTTCGGCTGTTGCCGTCATCGTCATTATCGTTCTCAGCAGCAGCTGAGAAACCGTCATCTTCGCATTTGCCGGCAATTGTCACCAACCGACTGAATCGATCGGCAGCAGCATTCAATTGCAATCGATGCACTCGTCGATGCGTTTGGGTAAAAATCACAAGTTGCCGCTGTCTGTGCCGAGAGCTCGACTTGCTGCGAGTTGCCTCATCGTGGCTGCCCATGCATGTGCAACCAACATTTGTTGGCTAATGTTGTTGTAGTTGTTATTGTTTTTGTTATTACTACTATAGCTTTATCGCCGTAAATATTCGTGTGTTCATACAAAATTCCCAACTCACCTACTGTTTTCCCCTCTTACGGCGGATTCGTCCCACCGTCGGCGATTCGGTCAGTTATTTGCTTCACGTGCGCATATTTGAGTTCCCTTCCCCTTCGCTTGCATTGCTTCCACCCACCCACACACACACACATGCATACGTATTGAAACATGCATACGTACACAAAGTACGCCATCGATATTTACGTGAATACTACAATAAAGAACAAAAAAACAACAACAATAATAATGTAATGAAAAAAATAGAATAAAAGGAAAATGGAGGAAAAAAAGACACAGCTAGCAACGAATGTCATCAACGTCGAACAACAACGATAATATAACGAAACGAAATGAAATGAGCTCGTCGTACACACAATCACCAACAAAAGCAAAAAGAGAAAAGAAAAACAATGATTACACAGATACTAACATATGGGTAAAGGCGATTGAGGTAGCGGTGGTGTTACGTTGGTAGAATAAGCGAAAATGAAATAAATGAGAAAAAAAAAACTAATAAATCCCCTTCACAGCGCCGCCATGATGGTTGGCGCACACTTAAAAGCATACAATTGTATGCGGTAGTGTGTGTGTGTGGGTGTGTGTTTAACAGATATGGCTATGGCAGGAAACGGTGTCGGCAACAACACGACTTAAACGACAACTACAACAACAACTACAGCGCAATGGCGACGACGATGGCAGTGATGACGGCAGCGACTGCGACAGCCACAACAACAGCGGCAGCAACCACTGAAGGCTGCGCACATATCCATACATAAGTCCATACACAAACGTGTGTAGTTGTGTGCTTGTTCGCTGACTCGTCGTCGCGCTGTCAGCAGTGCAGTGGAGCGGTGAAGTATACGTAGTGAATGTGCCAAGCCAATACGTGGTATGATCGCTCTGTGTAGGTTGGTTATGTGTGTGTTCGAGAGTGTGTGACTATGCCGGTTGGCTGGCTTTGCATAAGTAGATATAAAGTTGGTTCGTGTGCATGAACTGGGGTCCAATGGAAAAATTTTGTTGAAAAATCACCTTTATCAGAGTTATCATCGAATAATGATAGCGGCGTTTAGAAAAATGTCAGACAGTTCTGATTTTTTTAATAGTTTTGGAGTGATATAAGGAAACCCTTTTTACTTTGCTGTGCTAGGACACGTAATTCCTGAGTACCTAAAAAATTTTTACAGATCGACATTATTTAATCTCTTCTTTGAATTTCCCTTAACAAATGCCCAAGATATGACTATGCCTATGCTTTATAAAAAAAATAATAATTATAACTATTCAAATCATTTTTGATATGGATCCCGTAAGCATTGTACAGTTTAAAAATGTTAAACATTAAAAATAAAAACATTTATTTAGTTTTTTTTTACTTAATTAATTTTTAGTAACAAAAAAGCATGTTATTGAATTAATTTCTTTTTTTTTTAATTAAACGATTTTTTTTATATACACATACATATCCTTTTTAACATGACAACATTGACTTTTTCGCGTTTTTTTCTACATGGCTTAATTGACCGGTTCTTATTGAAAACTGATAGCACTGGACAACAAATACAACCACTTTGGAAATAACTGTAATTTTCAAAAGTTCAAATATATACGCCAGTAAAGAGAAAAGAAAATTTACTCATGCATGTACACATATTTTACTACATTTATTGTGTCATTAGATTTGCGTATCAGCAGATCAAGACGTCTAGCACTCATGCCAGCGTTTTGCCGGTCTTCTGGGTGGTCAGCGTCGATTAACTTTGCCGTCTAATGCTATTTTCACCAAGCGTATATTTGTCCTTCTTCGGACATGGTTTCTCAATGCCTTTGTTTGAGTTCGGCCCCATGTCGTTATACTGTTTCTTATTCCTTCATTAGTCTTTCGATATTACATGGCCTCTCATGGTCTTTCACAGTCTCTCCAGCTATTGCGCGCAGTGTTTTCATTTCCATGTCTTTTTGCGTTACAGCCGCGCCCGCTCTTGTTTCCGCAGCATACTTGAGAATTGGTCGAATGCGTGCCTTATAGATTCTTACTTTGCTTTTTGTCCTCAAGGGCTTGTATCTCCATACAGCAGTTCTCAGGCAGCCAGATAGCGATGCTGCTTTGTTTGCCGCTTGCTTTACATATATTCTTAGATCTTTATGGCTGGTGATACTTGTTGAGAGATAGTTAAGTTCGAGAACCTGCTTTATCGGCTTGTTGCTGACTGCCAATTTGCGTGTTATGGGTTCTTTGGATACAACCAAGCATATGGTTAGCAAGTTGCTCAGATTTTGAGAGAAGTCTCTGTAGGTTGCCTTCGTTGTCAGCAATAAGAACTGCGTCGTATGCATCCCTAATTATCTTAAATTCACCGGTTATCACTTGGAATCCAGGTGCAGCCATTATGACTTGATCTACTATTTCGTCCATTATAATGCTAAATAATGTTGGACTCAGCCTGAGTCCACCTTGCTTTATTCCTTAGCTTTGAGTTTACTTGAATGGTTGCTTTGTTGTTTTTGTTTAACTCGCAGATTATTTCCAAGATATTTTTTGCAACATTTCTTTTGCTGAGCAGCTCTATCACGGCCTTTAGTCTGACTATGTCGAAAGCTCTATAAAGCATAGATAGGTAAGTTTGTTCTATTCAAACGGATTTTCTTCGATTTGTCTCATTTAGAATACGAAATAATTTGTAAAACTGAAAAAAGTGCTTATAAGAAAGGCAAAATAATCAAATCCAGGCAATACGGATTACTCGAAAAGGCTCGATATACTCCAACTCACGCTCCACAATTTGTTTGTTGCTCATTTGCCTAGGCTGTGCGAAAAAGTTCGAGAGCTCAAGTACAAACATTGCATTTGATCTAACTAATTACAACTTATTGAAATAATATCAGAAATAAACACTGTTCACGGAGAGGATACCGTAAGTGTAAGGACTGCGCAAAAGTGGTCTTCAGAATTCCGAAGTGGTAACTGCGACGTGGAGGATTCCCCGCGCGCTGGTCGTCCTGAAGTCTTTAACTCCGACGCCTTGCTCGAACTCGTGGAAGCAGAGCCAAATTTGACAGTCAATATGATAGCTCAGAGGTTAAATTTATGGTTTGGAATAGTTTACAGGCTCCTGGTTCAGTTGGCAAAGGTTTCAAAGCTGGGAAAATGGGTTTCGCATAGACTTTCCGCGCCATCTTCAGCAGAGATCGAATGTGGGTTCTCAGCTGCTTCAACGGCTTGAAAATGAAAGTTTTTTGAACCGTATCGTTACTGGTTATGAAAAATGGGTCCTTTACAATAATCCTGTTCGCAAACGCCAATGGTTAGATAAAGATGAAACACCAGAACCGACCCCTGGAGATGGCCTTCACCCCAAGAAGGTTCTCCTGTCTATTTGGTGGGATATGGTCGGTATTGTTTATTATGAACTTCTGGGACCAAACCAGACGATAACTGCTGATTATTATCCCCATTAGCTATCAAACCTGAATGAGGCACTTACCAAAAATCGACCGTCTTTAGTGAATAGACGCAAGGTTTGTTTCACCACGACAACGCAAGACCTCATACCGCAAGGTAAGCATTAGGCAAGCTGAACGAGCTGGGATGGGAGCTAATGTCGCATCCACCATACCCTCCGGATATTGCACCTTGTGATTATCACATTTTCCGTGGACTTCAATCTCATATGAGTAACAAGAACTACTCCTCAAAAGAAGCTATAAAAAGCGTATTTTAGCTCTAAGGACAAAAAATTTTTTGAGCAGGGAATTAAAAAGTTGCCTAAACTTTGGGAAGACATTGTAAATAATGAAGAAAAATATATTATTGATTTATAAATACTTTAAACATATTTTCTATTAATTTTAAAGCCACCTTTAAAAAACGCACGAACTTATGGACTGACCGATGATATTTTGTTTCCGTTCGTTCCTTTATCTCTCCAATGGGAAAAGTCGGGTAAAATTTGATATGTCCCAAAGAAAATTTGGTAAGCGAGAGCATGTTTGTTTTTAAAACTATTGCAAAAACAGTTAAAATAACGGTGGTTTTCAAATTGACGAAAAATCTGGTATTTCAAGATATACAAGTGCGTTCTTTTTTTAATTCAAATTGGGCGTGATACGGCCCACCTTTAAATATTTATTTTTTCAACTATTTAACGCATCTTAGCATCATCTAATCGAGTCTGTATATTGCGCCATACTTGAAAGAATCCTGAAAGAAAACTGCAACTATGTCCTTGCCCCTATAAAATTAACAAAGCTGCCGAATTGAGAGTATTACTAATTGTTGCGTTTAGCAATGAAAATAGGCAAATTTTTTCTCTGCTAATTAAAATTATTTATTTAAATATAGTAATAAGATTGTTTTTACGAGTCGTTTATTCCAAATTTAAATGACAGTGGGCTGTATTCAAACTGTTTGTGTTAGAAAAAAGGGAAAGCGGTCTTTGATGCTCGCTGATGCGATTGCCTGTGAATTGTTTTACATTTGTAAAAGTTTAATTTAACTTTATTTTGCATTACGGTGGGGGATAAGACCAAGTTTAGTTTACAATATTAATTGGTTTCGATTTATAAATATGAAAAAAAGGATGGATAAAATATATATACTATTCGTTCATGTCTTCAACACTAATCCACAGGCGGTTGGAGATGTAATCAGACTTAATAAAAAATAAAGACAAAAACGCAATCCAAGCCAAAAGTGATATGCATCGATAGATGTCTTGTTTTTAAAACTGCATGAATACTTTTGATCTCAGCAATATTTTGCCACATGCTGTACTGCTACCAAAGACATTGGGATCTCAGTGATAAAATAGGCTTCGAAATTGGATCTGCCTAATGGTATGCAGCGACCGCCATAGACGATTAGATGCATGACTATTATTCGGAAGTGCTCAGGTTCGAAACTCCGGGCTCGAAACAGTAAATGGTAGAAAATAATTTTAATAGTGGGCACCCCTCGGCATGCAAAGGGAAACGTCCGTGTGTATTTTTGCCGCGGATAGGAGAAGGAGCTCGGCCAAACGCCCAATAAAGTGTGTAAGTGCCAATTATATATGTATATGTGTTGTCCAACAGAGAATGTGAAGATCCCTATACCCCAATCGTTGACGACGGAATTGTCGTTCCGCTACCCGACCATGACGAGGTGAGAATAGCGATAACGCGGCTAAAGAACAACAAAGCCGCGGGCGCCGACAGACTGCCGGCTGAGCTATTCAAACATGGCGGCGAGGAGCTGGTAAGGTGTATGCATCAGCTTCTATGCAAAATATGGTCAGATGAAAACATGTCTGCGCATGTACCGCGAGATTAGCCTTCTAAATATCGCCTATAAGGTTCTAGCGAGCGTATTGTGTGAAAGGCTGAAGCCCACCGTCAACCAACTGATTGGACCTTATCAGTGTGGCTTTCGCCCTGGAAAGCCTACCATCGACCAAATATTCACAATACGCCAAATCTTGGAAAATACCCTTGAAAGGAGAATCGACACACACCATATATTCGTCTATTTCCAAGCTGCATTCGACAGTACGAAAAGGAGTTACCTGTATGCAGCGATGTCTGAATTTGGTATCCCCGCAAAACTAATACGGCTATGCAAGATGACGTTGCCCAACACCAGCAGCGCCGTCAGAATTGGGAAGGACCTCTCCGAGCCGTTTGATACCCAACGAGGTTTCAGACAGGGTGACTCGCTGTCGTGTGACTTTTTTAACCTGATGTTGGAGAGGATCGTACGAGCCGCAGAACTTAATCGCTCAGGCACAATTTTTTATAGGAGCGTACAATTGTTGGCGTATGCCGATGATATCGACATCAGCGTATAAAGATCCAGCGGCTACGTTGGCTGGGTCATGTCGTCCGAATGGATACAAATGCTCCGTTTCTGAAAGTATTCGATGCGGTACAAGCTGGTGGTAGTAGAGGAAGAGGAAGGCCTCCTCTACGTTGGAAAGATCAGGTGGAGAAGGACTTGGCTTCACTTGGTGTGTCCAATTGGCGCAGGTTAGCACGAGAAAGAAATGACTGGCGCGCTTTGCTTAACTAGGCCAAAATCGCGTAAGCCGTTATTGCGCCAGTTATGAAGAAGATATGTTGTCCAACATTAAGGGGGAGCCTGCTTTAGAGGCTTCCAAAAATCGATTTTTTGTTTTGCATGAATGTCTTTCCAAACTATCCAAGAATGTGTCCTCAAAATTTCAGAAGCAAATTCAAAATATTTTCGGAGTTACAGAAGAAATTGTGAGCAAGCGTCGATCAGGTATACGATCGGCCGGATCGCTCGAAGTGCGATTTCTCCGGTTTTTATTTTTACGATTTTTCCTAATTGGCGGGAAAGATAGGAAAAAAGTAAAACGTCCTATCGAAACGAGATTACATTGATTGTATTCGGAATTAAATTATCTTTTAGTTGAACCTAGAAAACCTTGAAAATTGAATTTGTTTTTCCAAAAAAATGATTTTTTTTTAATTAGGGAAAAATTTTTGAATTTCTCACTTTTTGTTTAATTTTCTTGGTTTAACTAGAAGCTATACTATACTAAAATAAAATTTTTTTTGGGTTTTTGGTTTCAGATGAAAATTGCGACCTGCATCTTTCCCGCCGCACGACACATGCACGCTCGAGGCGCCTCGGCAAAATGCTTGTACCAGGCATAACGTGACATATATTTTAATGAAAAAATTTGAGAAGACTGTTAAAATATACATATAACAATAAAATCTGAAAGTTTCGTTTCAATCGAATATTTCTTTCCTTCCCAAAATTTTTTGAAGCCTCTAAAGCAGGCTCCCCCTTAAGTGATTCGGACATTCTGATGTGTTTTTTATGGAAAAATTCAAGCTATTGGTTTTCGTGAGCAAGTCAACCACTAATTTTGCTTTGGAAATCCTATTTCAGGGGCCGAGCATCAGCATTTTAAAAAGTCGTCCGCAAATGGGTCTCTGTGATGATACACGTCATGGGCTCCCATCATAGCCATATTACGACTTTAATTTCTACTATTGGAATCATGCATAATTTTTATTACATTTGTGTATAAAGCATTTCAATTTTTAATCCTATACTTCTTATAGAATTGCTTCTGATATTGCATACTGACCATAAGAATTTGAATTATATGTGAGTGATGACTGATTTGATTCATGATTGCAACGATTCCAAGGTCACACTTTAAATTTCATCTTCTACTGATGAATATCGGTGTCCGATGTCTCATCTCTGGTTCCTTAAAAGGGTTGCAACTTCTTTTAAGACTGTTCTTGACACACCCAGACATCAAGTTTGCTTATATGTACATATTTCGCTACTACTTAAGGTGGTTTTGGACAATTTTAATGCTTCACACTCTCGCAACGTTCATAAGCTGCTGGTAACTGACTTAATTACATTTGAGAAAACGACTTCGGAGCTCAAATGGACATTAGAATTTCTCAGTTCTCTTAATTTTCTTAATACTTCTAGAAAAGCTGATGCCAAATAGGCAGGTTATAATAAAACACAACTTCGGGAGTTATTAGAAGCATCAAAAAAAGCCTTAAATAAAATGGCGGGCTTTTCAATTTTTTTTTTCATATGGCGACCGACCTGCCTAGAATATATGCGCATTAGCGTTCTTAATCTTGGTTTTCAAAACTTGTGCTCAAAGCGCGCGAGTTGTTTCTTCTTTCTCATGCTAACTGTCGCCAATTAGAAACATCGGGTTCTTCCTCTTTTAAAGAGAGAGGAGCTACTCTGTAGTCTCTGTACCCTTAGTCTCTACAAGTTCCCTAATCAGTTGACCTATTGTCTTACCAATTCTCGTGTGGTACTTTTAATGGGCGGCTTGATCTTTTAGAAATTGTGTAAACCAGTGGTCTTTTTTTTCTTATCGCTGGTGGTAATATTTTTCAACCCATGATTTGGCTTACATGGTAATTTTTTATAGCAAAAAATAAGTGTGGGAAGTTAACCGTTTTCCATTTTTATGAAAATCTTTTCCTGATGGCTGTCAAAAAAAGACTATTTGACAGATCGGTCAGAAAGTTAGAGTGTGTTCTTCTGAAATATGCTTTGTGACAAGCAAAATGTAGGATTTGAGAGCCATAGCTATCTGTTCTAATTATTAGGCAGTCCTCTCTGGTTGATTTGCTCATCCTACTGAAGATATGTGTACTTCAATCACTAAATAAGGCATCTCTGATATTTGATCTTAACCCTACGACTCCGCAGCCCATCCCAAAATCAGTCTCAAGGATAAATTTAGACAAATTTTTGGGGGTTAAAATCCTTCACCGACGGTCAAATGTCTATATAAAAAAAATTGGTCGTTCTTTTGGCCGAACGGAGCGGTCGCTGGACCTTAGGTTATGAAAAATCAATGTTTTTGTATCGAGGAGAAAACATTTTTTTCAAAGTTTATTGACCTTAAATCAACCGGTGTAGCACGAAAAAACAATTTTTAGGAAATTGCCTGGCCCTAGTACTTTAGACTTAGGGGTGTACGGCGGATCTTTCTATTTTTCTTGCAGGTAGTATTGCCTAATACACCTCATTTCATGGCAAAAAGTTAATAAAGAAGAATAAAAAAATTATTTAAATTTTTGAGAACGTTTTTTTACTTAATTTGAACAATTTCGCATTCGCCATTTTAGATTGAGATTTGGCAGGTAAGATTAATGAATATTTTTCTCCCGAATATTAGGTACTAAGCAAAGGAACATAAAAGGTATAGCCAATGTTTTAGTTACTGTGGACTTACTTTAGACTAAAAAAATTTTTTTTTAACTCTCGTCACTTGTGGCTTACACTGAGAACTCAAGGGTTTTGACGTCCTATTCTTTCTCTGAGATTAAAAATTAATCTGCTTTTTTGGAAGTGTTTTCTGTATATTTTTTACTGTTATTCGTTTACTTTCTTCACGAAATAAGTACTTTGACTTATGAAAACTAAAAGCGAGTTGACATGAAATTTATTTAGAATTTCTTACTGGGAAAGTGAGGTTGTGCGTGCGCTACGCTGACATATTTCACCGAGTGAAACGAAAACAAAACAATTTAAAAAGCTAAAATTATAAAAGACAGAAAATGGAAAAGTACAAACAAAGTAAAAAACGTAAAAAAGAAAATATAAAAACCGAAGCAAAAAGAAAAGAAAGATTAACGAATATGTGTCGAAAACAAAATACCAGTAAGAGTAGCAACAAAATTCAGAACAACGACAACTACTAAAACCAGATGAGAAGCAGTGACAGCCGGGAAAAGAATGAACGAATGAATAAATAACGCAAGCGGAAAGCTGAATTAGATAGCAAAGGATAAATGAAAATTTAAAAAAAGAATCAAAACTCGTAAGCGAGAAACAAAAATTGAAATACGCAAAAAATACCCACGACCCGCGCACGTCGCACACTGCTAATGCTCGCCCACAAGTAACAAGTGGGGCTGCAGGCTGCGACATTCGTACATATAAATGCATGGGTAGTTGCACGCGTTGCATTGCGTCGCGCAACCGGCGCCTCCGTCACCACATGGAGACCACCAGTGTCAGGTTTTTGTTTGCAGCGCAATGCCGGTCGCTCATAATATTTCAGAATATTGTAGTTAATTTTTTTTATTGCTGTTATTGCGTACTCGCGAATCCAGTCCGGCCTAAGCGCTGCGGCGTCAGGTTGCAACATGCAGCCAGACAGGTAGCAGAAGCAAATGCAACATGCGCTCAGTTATTGCACTCGGCTCTGTACCACTCGACGGCCGAGTTGCATTTAAACGGCGATTGCCATGAAATGTTGTTTAGTTGACCAGTCGCACAGATGCTGGTTGCTCAGCAGTTGTCTCGTGTGAGTCGTATGAAGAACGTACCCGTACTTATATGTATGTATGTACGCATGTTTGCATGTGTGTGTGTGTGTTGAATGTGCTCAGAAGGCGATATGCTTGACTTTTAGGCCAACAGGGCAACAACGATTGCAAAAAACACTCCTCACTTTGGTCACAACTTCCGCTCTTCTGTACTGTTCTATTCTGTTGTAACTTGTTATTTTTTATAACTAACATTGCTGCTGCAATCCAACGCAGGCAAAGCGACAACAACCACCACACATATGTTGCAACATTTTGGCAGAGCTCAGTACCGATGCATAACCGTGAGTGCAGCTGCATTTGAGTAAGCATTTTGATGGCTATTTCTTGTTTCTGTTTCTACTTCTACTTCTGCTTTTGCTTCCACTTCATTGCAACATCGACAATTTGTTGCACAGCCGCCGAGAATGACAATGGTGGCGACGACAAACCGGCAGCAGCCAACGTCCAACAACCGACCAGACTAGACCGGTATATGCTGTTCCCCAATCAACAGAGGCTTGAGCGTCGCTGATAAAAGAAAACAAGAACATCAGCATTTAGCAGCGGCAACAAACATCGCTGAGAACGTCATTAAGTGGCAATGGAAGATGGTAGAAAAGAGGAGGCACAAGTCGGTAGCAACATATTTGTTATTTACTAGTAGGTAGTTATTTGGGATATTCTCCTCTGGTACGTCAACGAGGAATTTCCTACAGTTGGCTAAGCTGCCGATTAGTTAGTTGGCGATGAGCAAATAACCTTGATTGGCTGCTCCGTACGCCCCGCTGTTTACTGATTGTTTATCTAACCACTTCAGTAATTCATGATAATCTTCGATTAACCCACCTGTGAGTTTGTTGAAATTTGCTCGATCATTAATATAATAATAAAAGTATTGGGCAAACGTAATTGTCAAGTGTTTGCCGACAATTCTTTGTATGCATCCTGATATTTTCCTCTAGATGGAGAGCCTTACAGTTATACGACGCCTCCGAATGTTAGGCGGTTAATAATTGCAGCGTGGGCTCATAGCCACCCTTAATTCAAGTAAAGTTACATACTAATTTGCAAAGGTAAATAAATCGGGAGAAACTTTTGCAACTTGTTTTCATCCCTGCCTAGGGTTTCAAATGATATTTTTATAAAAACTTAAATAACTGCAAATAAATGCAACGAATATACACTCATTTTGTTCGAAATTGTATACACGTTAGACATATAACCCTGCCTCAATTATGAAAGGTTGTGTAAAGCTCGATAACTGATTTCGGATGTTAGTTAATCCTTTACAGCAAATTAAGGAGATCTCAGACATCGAGATAAAATCAATTTATTGGAAACAAACAAAAAATAAGACAGCACCACACGAGATAGTGGTAGTAAAACGGTGCTGGTCACTAATTAGGATTATTTCAGTGGAAATATTCAACCACTTCAACAACAACCCGTGTTTGATGACATAAGTAAGGCGTTCCTGATTAAAGTTGGTGTTAGCAACTTGTGCTGCCGTCTATCAAACGACGGCAAAACTAATTTCGGACTGATTAATAGGCCAGTTTGGATTTGGCAACTATTCGAGTGAGACGTGTTTCGTGATTTTCGCTAGGATGGAAAAAGAGCAGTATCTTTAGGTAATGCGCTTTTTGGTTTTGGATGGGGAAAAATGCGAGGAGATAAAAGCAAAGTTGGATGCTGTCTATGGGAACGCTTTGCAATCTATGATCACAGTATATATACCGAGATCTTTACATATTTAAAATGTTATTTCACGAAAAATCTTTATTAAAAATTTAAAATTTATTAAAAAAAAAAAATTTAAATTTCTTACACAATATTTCTCTAAAACTCTTGGGCTAGCAAAACTATAAATTATTTAAGCGATTACGAAAAATATTAAGCCGATTAAGAAATATTAAATATTAAAAAATTTAAATTTAGTTGCTTAATATTGTGTTTGTATTGATTGCTAATATTCTAGTTGCCAAATTTGACTTGGTTTTCTTTACACTTGTGTCTAGTCTGTAAGGTAATTTGTACTGTAGATTATTAAAATAAATAAAAAATAGTGCTTATGTGGGTAAATGCCAGCTATTTAAAACTGGACACTTTCCATGTTTTCGTGTCTACGGCGGGCCCTATTCGTACCTGTGTATAGTCCTGAGCCGAACAAAGAAAACACATTTTGTTTTGTTCAAAATTAACTTTATTCATCAACGTAATTTCCATCAAGAACAATGCAATCATTCCAGCGCTGCTTTAACATTTCAATACCACTTTTCAGGAACAATTTATCTTTTTACTCAAAATAGGCCTGGGTTTCAGCGATAACCTCTTTATTCGAGCGAAATTTCATCCTGGCGGGCAGTTTTTTAGGTCTGTGAACAGCCAGTAGTCGCTGGAAACCAAATCCGGCGAATACTGTGGATGTGGGGGCAATTCGAAGTTCAATTCATGTAATGAAGCAAAACAGCGAGCAAACGCGGCACCCACTTTGAATAGAGCTTTCTCATAGTCAAATGCTCATGCAATATAAAGCAAACGCGTTCTTTTGATATCTTTACGATGTCAGCTAACTCACGCAACTTCACTTTTTGATAACTCAAAACGATTTTGCGCATTTTTTTATGTTTTCTGGTTTTACCGTCTCATTTGAACATCCACTGCGTTGTGCAAACCAACGTTTTACTGTTACTTCTCATTACACTTTTCAAGCCATGGCTTTGCTTGAACGGTATTTTCCCCCTTCAAGAAGCAGTGCAAAATTAAAACACGAAACTATTTTTGGTTCATATTTTGGAAATACCAAAAGTTGAGTCACTCTAAGCTTTCTTTTTAAAAAGAGGTGAATGCAATAAAACTAGTGCTATCTATGTGTTAGACCCGGGACTTTTCGGCCCATGTGTTATTCAATTTGAATGAAAGAACTTACTGTTGTAGCAGCTATGTCTCACTGGCTTGTTATATACTGTAGATCTTACCTTGATTTGCAGCTAAATCTTTAAATGAGATTTTTTCATGAAAAACTCGCTTATTTCACAGAATTTTCCACAGAATTGAAAGATGCCAAAGTGAAAACAAAACAGAATAGGCACAACAGTGTTGAAAAAGTTTCCATTTCTATGCTTTTGAGTATTTTTTCTTTAGAATTTGCTCTGAAATAAAAAGTGGCTTTTCCAAGAGGATATCATGGATTTATTAAGTAACTCAAGATAGCCGCCACGGGGTGAAAACTACACTACTTACGTCATCTTTAATTATTGCTTCACGAAGTGTAAGTACTGTAAGAATAATTTGTAAAACAAAGTAGTAATAAATAATTTTCCAACAATTTTGGATTTGCGCGATTGTAACTCGAAACTAACTGGAGAAATTTCTAGACGTATGTACACCTTGCTTTTTCCAATATTCGTAATATTTTTTTCGTTAATTCACTATGAAAATATAAAAGTGTATTGGAGTATTGAATAAATTTCACGTAAAAGTGTAGAGTTTGTATGAATAACGAAAATAAACCCGTTCGGATCACGAAAAAGTCCGTTGAGAACCGAAAGTAATATATATTGTATTTACATATTTTCTTTAATTATTGGGTATGGGAATAAGTTTCCGTCCTTTCTTAGCCAAAGTTACCAATTCTTTAAACAATTAAGTAATACGTGATATTATCTGAAGTATGTGGCATTGGAAATTACAGCTTTACTTCATCTTTCAGGCAGTATAGGGATTCCTCTGACGAAAAATTCGAGTTCTTTTGACTTGATCCATTCATGGAGCCAATTTGCGATGCTCTCGTAAGAAGTGAATCGCTCTCCAATAAGAGCTGACTGCATTGGTCCGACAGACGGTAGTCCGAGGGTGCGATGTCTGTGGCAAGATTTTCCAATTCAGTCCCTCTAAATATTTCTGGACCGATTTAGCACCGTGTGGCCTGGCGTTGTCATGCAGCGAAATCAATTTGTCATGTCTACTGTCCCATTCCGGCCGCTTTTCTTTGAGAGCTCGATTCAAACGCATTAGCCGCAATCGGTAACGATTGCCAGTGATGGTTGCAGATGGTTTAAGGAGTTCATAATATATGACACCCTTCCGATCCCACCAGAAGCTCAACATAACCTTTGAAGCGTGAATATTTTTTTTCATTGTCGATGTACCTAATTCACCTAATAGGCTCAAACATTTTCGACGCTTAGGGTTGTCATAATAGATCCATTTCCCATCGTCAGTGATGAGGCGAAGCAGAAAACCTTTTCTTTTCTGCCCTTCGGGAAGCATCTCAGACGTCTCTCGGGTTTTACTACTCAATTGCCTACTTAGTCCAAAGTAGCACTTGTTGGCAACTGCATCGCTTTTACACATTTTGGTTTTCTGTATAATTTAATATATTTAAAAAATTAGTAACGTGTTGCACCTTTTCTCTTTCCAAAAACGGCCTGCGGCAATAATGACTGCCACTTCTAAGCTATCAATATTTTCGTATTGTTTATTATCGACATAAATTCGGCTCAATAAAATTCTCTATGCATTTTATTTATGTTGGACAACTTTAACCACTGGACAACTTTAACCACTTAAAAAAAGTATCGAGTAAAAAAAGGACTTGTTTTTGGGAAAGGAATACCTCGCGAAACATCCCTTTAGTAAATGTTTGTTGATTTTTTTGTATTTTCTAGAATGTCACTCTAGCCATCTCCCACAACAATGCTTGGAGGGTGTTTGAAGCATTTACAACAGCAAAAAAACTCTTGATAAATCCCAAAGGGACTTTGACTTTGTCATCAACAACTTGATTCTGTCTATGCACTGCGAGAAAGAATTTCAGGAAGTACACAACGCCCTTAGGAAGCGCACAACGCTCGTTTGCTGGAAGATGGCATCTCCCAAAAACACTTTTTTTAGTTGTGTATAGAGAAATGACTATGATTACTTTCTTTATTTTATATAAAAAAATCAAAGCCAGAACTATACGATGTATTAATATTATTTCATTAGAAGATAATATGTTTTTATTTTAATGTAAACTGAAAATTGTAAGGCAATTTTTTCGAATTTAGGTTTTTTTTACTTATGACATTCTTCGAGTGAATGAGCGATATGTAGGTCAATAAACACATTTGCTGGTTTAGAGAAGAAAAAGCACTTAACGAAACTATAGAAAGAGGTATGGCTAAATATTTCAGCCAAAAGAAAAGCATGCCACATTTATTGCTTGATTAAGTCTCTTTAGAGAGGAAGTGAGTTGAAAGCAATCTGCCAGACACAATTATGTGCACACTTTATGTAATAGGCTTAAATTATTTGTACTTGTAAAAGCTACATGCAAGTACATACATACCTACAAATGCATACAAGCATATGAAAGCATGCGGGATCAGACACACACTGAGATACATAATTGAGCACAAGGTTATATGGTCAGATTAAACCAGCTTATTATCACATCAAAGAAGTCCATTCCCTTCTAAAGAACTACAAGTCCATGTACTATATGTTTGTATCCATCTATCAACTTTGATATTAATAAAGACAGGATACATAGCATAAGGTGATTGGTGTTTGTAGAGGGATGATTGGCAACAAACAGAGTGAAACAATAAATAGAAATTACTGAAATATTGAAAAAATGGAACTCGCATACACACATATGTGCATATATCTATTCACACATGGGGATATAAAACTAAGGAATGTGGTTACTAAATCATTACTTAATTTCCTGGAAGATTTACAATCTGCGTTTCAAATAAAAATGACAATTTGTTAAAAAAGTTCCCATATTAATATATATTCAGAAAATTCAAAATACTTATGCCATGATCCAGTTTTCTGCTGCAAAAATAAGAGTTGATCCATTGCATAAAAGTAGAATGAAAGCCAAAGAGCTAATATTTTAATTAAGGGAAACGCCACTGTGGGAGGTCAAAAAATAGTCGATTGGGCATTTTTTTTTTAGGTAGGAATGATTATTCAAGGATAGGACAGAAGGCAATTCATTAGAGTAGAATGGGGTAAGATAGGTAATTTTTTTTTGGAGAGCTCTTGCTACAGTGTTTTTGCATTGATTTTGAAAAATAAGCAAGATTTTGAAAGGTTATTTATCTGCTAACATTTTGGTTATACTGACTTATGTTTGGCTAAATATTTTTTGGAAGCTGCATTCAATAAGACAAAGGTACTTTTTTTCGATATTTTCAAAATCGGGGGGCACGATAGGTCACTATGTGTGAGAGGAAAAGAACAATGTACATGGCTTGGAAATTAACGTTTTAACTTTTATTTATAGAGTATGAACACTGCACATGTTATAAAAGTTAGGAATTTTTCTTTAATTCATCACGCGAGCACGTAATGTTTCGAACGGAATTTTAAATTGTTTAGAGGCTGATCGAACACTAGCGCCATCTCGGACTGCCGCGATTGCGTTTTTTACATCCTCTTCATTTCGTTTCGGCGTTTTTCGCACATAATTACGCACCATTTTGCTGCAAAAACAATTAAAATTTATTTTATTCAATTAAAAGTAGTGACCTGTAATGCCCCCAGACGGCTGACCTATAGTGCCCCCAAGCACATGTTTTATGTTAGTGTCGATATTTTTTTTTAAAACAATAATATCAAAAAACTAACACATTATTCGTGTTCAGCATTATTTTCTACGTAAAATAAAACTCACCTGACAAATATTTACATACATTAAATGCACTGCACCGTAGAATAAAAAAAATGCTATGTCGGAGAAAAGCTCACAAAAAACTAAACGACGCCAGAACTAGGATAACTAATGAATGGTGACGGCCGAAATGACAGTCGCAAACGTTGTTCCCCACCACGTATTCAATTCACATAAGACGAGTGACCTCTGCAAAAACAGTGCGACGAAAACCCCACCTACCTATTGTGCCCCCATACCTATCTTACCCCATTCTACTCTATATATGTATTAAACTATGTTGATGTAAATTTTTTTTTTTTAAATATTGAAAATTGACAAATTCATGTACATAAACGTAACGAGTTAAAAAAATGACGTCATCTGGTTGCAGCGATACAGCAATGAATAATCATCTGATATCAAAAAACCAAAAATTTTACTAATCTACACAATAGTGGCTATCGTTGTACGTAGCCGTTTTTTTTTGTTGTTTGACAAAATGGTGCTGAATTGAATTGAATTTCTCTTGAAATGGATAATATATCACAAATCTGGCATCACCTATATTACCCAGACTTAATGTCAATTCATTGAATACACATTTTTTCGCTTCCTGTTTGATCGAATAAAGAAGAGCACGTTCCAACAAGACTCTGCGATTCAAAACATATTTTTAATAATTTCGATGTGTGTTTTTCACCATTTTTTTGATTTTCAACAGGCCCAAAAAAATAGTTATTTTCAAAATTTTTGAAAATCAGCTACGTACAACGACAGACAATGTGATAACAAAAATTTTGAAAAAAAGAAAATTGAAATCGGTTCATTAGTCTTCGAGAAATCGTTGCCACCGTATCAAAAAAAGTCTTTTCGAGAAAAACGCGTTTGAAATAAAGCATCGTATCGTAAGCGCTACGGGGCCGAACCGACGGGCGCTCACTTAAGTGCACATAGAATCGGGAATAAAGCAAATTTCGCTTTCAAATTTTTACCACATTTTCTTGAGTAGTTATACTAATAATTTATGCAAAAAAAAATCGATGTTTGTGAATTTTCACAGTGGCGTTCCCCCTTATGACTCTGTCGAAGGCTTTCGAAAAGTCAGTGGGAATACGGTCGACTTGGACACCAGCCGAGAAAGAATCAATGCAGTATTCACTAAAAAGAGCCATGCTGATTCGGGAAAATTAAAGATTTAACCGGAAAGTTCAGTTTCGCATTGACCGCATAAAAACTTTGGAAATAGTCGATAGCTTTGGTCTATAACTTCTAACGCTACTTCTATTGCTACATTTAAAGTAAGGCGTAAAAAAATATATATACGAGGTGTGTTCAAAAACTAAGGCGAATTTTGAAATTTCGCGGGCTACATTCAACTTTCGGTTATTTTTTTTTATGTTGGTACATTCGTCTCGTTTACTTTGTTTGTTAGAGGCATAAATAAGACACACTCGCGTATCGGCACCCACGTCACTGTTGACAGTTAATATATAATTTTGAGGTTGTAAAGGACTTCGTATACTTAGGAACCAGCATCAAAACCGATAACAATGTCACCCTTGAAATCTAACGTAGAATCTCTCTTGCCAACAAGTGCTACTTTGGATTAAGTAGGCAACTGAGCAGTAAAGTTCTCTCTCGACGAAAAAAAATTAACACTCTACAAGACTCTCATCATGCCCGTCCTAACGTATGGCGCAGAAGCTTGGACGATGAAAACATCCGATGAAGCGACGCTTGGAGTGTTCGAGAGAAAGATTCTGCAGAAAACTTTTGGACCTTTGCACTTTGGCAACGGCGAATATCGCAGGCGATGGAACGATGAGCTGTATGAGCTTTACGACGACATAGACATAGCGCAATGAATAAAGATCCAGCGGCTACGTTGGCTGGGTCATGTCGTCCGAATGGATACAAACGCTCCGGTTTTGAAAGTATTCGATGCGGTACCAGCTGGTGGTAGCAGAGGAAGAGGAAGGCCTCCTCTGCGTTGGAAAGATCAGGTGGAGAAGGACTTGGCTTCCCTTGGTGTGGCCCATTGGCGCCGGTTGGCACGAGAAAGAAACGACTAGCGCGCTTTGTTAAACTTGGCCAAAATCGCGTAAGCGGTTGTCGCGCCAATTAAGAAGAAAAGAAGATAAATAAGACAAGAGTTTTGCATGTTCGACGATTTTCTGCTCACGATTTGAATGGAACAAACAAATCACAGCAAAATAATTTTTTTAGTGTGAAATGTGACCTTGCCTAACTCTGGTCTGAATTTTAAAGGCTTCAGATAATCTGTCTTGTACCAAAAATCTCGATTTGGTATTACGTATAGTCATTATTACCATGCGCGTTAACTTTTTTGAGGATTCCACATTGCTCAAATATTACAGGGTCTGGCACTCGAAGTGTAACCAACTTCAGACCGCTCGCTCAGCTGAGGCACGGGCATTGCCTGTCTGTTGGCTAAATGACAGTCCAGAGTATTGTTTACTAGCGCGTGGAAGCATTTTGCCGAGAGTAAACGCGAAAAAAGAAAATCAGTAATGGATTTCCAACGTAATAGTGGGATTGCATTATATTTGGCTGGAAACCCACCACCAGGGATTGTTCGAGAGCTCAAGCACCTTAAAGTAAATAAAGTTTTTGTTTACCGCACCATTACTTGTTTCAATGATACTGGTAGCATCGCGAAACGTCATAGAGGTGGTCAGCAAAAGGCTGCAGCGTCACGTGAAATGGTTCAGAAAGAAGCGACTTGAGCGAAATCCCCGACAAAGTGACAATCAAATGGCGAAAGAACTGAAAATATCTGACCGCAGCTTTCGCCGCATAGTAAAAAATTATCTCATAGTCAAGCCTTACAAGATCTAAAAGGCGTATGATCTCTCAACAAACAAGTCAGACTTGAGCGAGCGAAGGAGTTGCTTCGTTTGGCCGAAAGCCGTCAATTTCCGAACATTGTATTTTCTGGCGAGAAAATTTGCCAAATTGAGCAATTTGAAAACTCGCAAAACGATAGGGTTTACTTGACCGAGCGTTCATACAAAGATTTGAGTCATCGATTGGCACCAGGAGGCAGCACCCGCCACAGATAATGGTTTGGGCCGCTGTAACCGCTAATGGGCGCTCTCCAATTGATTTCATCCAGCCTGGCGTCAAGTTAAATGCCAAATATTATCTGGAAAGTATTCTGGAGGTTGCTTTGAAGCCATGGGTTGACAAAAATTTCGGTGACAGACCATGCACGTTTCAACAGGATTCGGCACCGTCTCACAAAGCTCGAGTGAACCAAGAGAGGGTAAAAAACAACGTCCCGAACTTCATAACGTCCACACAATGGCTCTCAAATTCACCAGACGCGAATGCGATGGATTATTTTGTTTAGGTCATTTTTGAGAGTAAGGTCTGAACTAAAAGATTCACTAGTCTCGAGGTGCTGAAAAAAGCCATTGTCCTCGAGTGGGCCAACTGCAAGTGCCATTCGGGCAGCTGCGATCCGTTTTTGGACGGTCTCAAGGCCATAACCTAGGCAAAACGTGGTCATATCAAGCAAAATTAAATAGATTCCTAATTTTGTATCATTTTTTACTTTGATTTAAGTTTGTGGCCTTTCTAATTGGTAACACTTCGAGTGCTGGACCCTGTATAGGTATATTCATTCTGTTAATGCTGTCAAGTGCTTGCTTAAAATCAATGAAGAGCATGTGTAGGTTGATGTTTTGCTCATATCACTTTTCCATAGGCTGTTTTAGGCAGAATATTTGATCTGCCGTTGCTCTTCGGGTCTGAAGCCACATTGGTGTTCCGGTAAAACTTTTTCGGCATAACTAATAAGACTATTGTTGATGATTTTTGTTGATAATTTATATGCTATATTGAGACGCGATATTCCGCGGTAGTTTTTACAATTTGTTTTGTCGCCTATTTTAAGGACTGGCACTATAAGTGCCATGTTCCATCCACTAGGCATCATTTCATGTTTCCATTTCATCGTCATCAGATTATGTAATTTTTCCATACAGGGTTTGATTGAAAATTAATAAGCCTTCCCGCGCGGAGCGTCTGCCAAGCGATCAACCGAATCGGCTGGTGGGGGAAAATGATCGTTGGACGTTCCCCTTCCACTAGAAACCGGTCCCAGTTCGCTGGCAACAGCGGTGCAGTCAACATAGCTCCGCGCGTGAAAGCTGTTTTAAAAGTGTGTTAGGATTTTGCAGTGGCGAAAATGCAGCCATCTTTGGAGCAATATTAATCGATAAAATTTTTCGTAAAGCTAAACAAAACGAATACCGAAACCATTGGGCTACTCAAGGAGGCTTACGGGGATTTTACAAAAAATTCCTCCTTCGGTTGAAAAACCGCGTCGCCCGGGTTCGGCCCGACCTCGTCAACAATTGGACCCTTTATCACGACAATGCGCCGGCGCACACCGCCTTCCTCTGCCCCTCTGCATTAGCCAAGATGGGGGTTCCGGTGCTTCCCCACTCTCCCTACAGCTCAGACCTGTCCCCTCCGGACTTCTTCTTATTCTCGCGCCTGAACAGAAAGCTGAAGGGGAGGCGTTTCAACTCCATCGAGGCGATCCAAAAAACTGTGACAGCCGAATTGAACGCGATTCCGGCGGATGAGTTTAAAAAATTTTTCCTGCAGTGGAAGAACCGCTACCAGCGGTGTATTGACGCTCAAGGGTCCTATTTTGAAGAATATTAGTTGTATAAGCCAAAAGCTTTAATAAAACTGCTTAAAATAAGGCTCATTACTTTTCAATCAAACCCTGTTAATACCGCGCTTCCATTTTTCAAGAGCTCGCTCGTAATTTCGTCTTCTTCAGCAGATTTAAAGTTTTTTATTTGGTTAGCTGCTTCTTCTATCTTAGTTAATGTTGAGGAGTCCTAATGTTGAGGGGTTCTGTCATGCCCAGACAACGATTGCCTACATGCGAAACGACTTCATTTGCAGGTTTAACTATTTCTCCGGCATTGAGCAGCTCCGCCTTATTGTATACGTTCCCAAAAATGAAGGTGTGGACTTAGTCTGTGAAATTGCAAAGGCTAAAACACACATACTCATGTACGTACAAGAACAATAGTCATCAAATCAGAAGTGTGCCGGGCTCGTTTTACAACATAGACACATATTTACAATACTTGAAGTGATTTATAAATGTATACGGGACTATTAATGCTATAAACATTCTGAATAATCGGATAACCATTTGTGTATATAAGGCGCACAATTGGCGGCACAATACCAGTTTGGTATTTTTTTTATTCAACAATATTATTTGCGCTTTAATTAAACACATCATAAATATTTACAAGTTCTTTTTTATTACTTTTTATGTTTTTTCTATAATAATTAGCAAAACGTGAACGCTGGCGAGAAATTAGTCGTCACTCACGTGCTATTTAATTCACTTTCAATTTGTTTACATTTCGTGCCAACAATCACAAACCTACTCACACACGTACATACTTAGAATATTTTTAAACACAATTATTGTATATTATAACAAATTAGTTGAGTTGAGCTGAGTTGAGGAATGCCCATTGATAATAAAAGAAGTTTGCGTTGCTCATACCGAAATATTGTTGCGTAATTCGTAGTGATGATGGTTGTTCGTTGTTGTTGATATTGCATGTAGTCGGTTTTGTAGAGAGAGTAGTGCTTCTATTTTTAGCGAATAATAAGTAAATTTATCTATGGCCGTATCTAAATGTAGAAATGAGGAGTCCCGTAAGAGATCTTGTAACATTCATACATATTAAGGTTTGATTATGCATACCCCACACAACTGTGCTTCAATTTTAAACATTCAGATAAAAATCTGTTGAGTGCACTTTACATATGTCTGATTATCCGCAACTTAGCACAACTTACGAAAAATTAGCAGTCTGTTGAATTTAGATTTTGCAGAAAGTTTTATTAAGCGACAGTCTTCTAAATATCGCCTATAAGGTTCTAGCGAGCGTATTTTGTGAAAGGTTGAAACCCATAATCAAACAAATGATTGGACCTTATCAGGTCCTTTCCAATAGACCTGGAAAATATACAGTCGATCAGATATTCATAATACGCCAAATCTTGGAAAAGACCTAAGCTGCATTTCGACATTTCGCTTTAAAGGTGAATGAAGCGATGCCTGAATTTGGTATCCCCGCAAAACCAATAAGGCTATGCAAGATGACTATGCTCAATACCCCTCAGCATCGTCTGAATTGGGAAGGACCTCCAGCCATTTGATACCAAACGAGGTTTCAGACAGTGTGACTCGCTGTCGTGTGACTTCTTCAACCTGATGTTGGAGAGGATCGTGCGAGCCGCAGAACTTAATCGCTAAGGCACAATTTTTTATAGGAGCGTACAATTGTTGGCGTATGCCGATGATATTGACATCATCGGCCTTAACAACCGCGATATTCTACCTTCGCGTATCGTCACCCACTTCACTGTTGAAAGTTATGTCGGACTAAATAGGTAATTGAATAGTTGAGTACCCTCCCTCGTCTTAATGTATGGCACACGAGCTTGGACGATGACAATATCCGATGAAGCGTTTCTTGGAGTGTTATAGAGAAAGATTCTGCAGAAAACTTTTGGACCTTTGCACTTTGGCAACGGCGAATATCGCAGGCGATGGAACGATGAGCTGTATGAGCTTTATGACGACATAGACATGGCGCAGCGAATAAAGATCCAGCGGCTACGTTGGCTGGGTCATGTCGTCCGCGTGGATACAAATGCTCCGGCTCTAAATTAGCAGAGGAAAGGGAAGATCAGGTGGAGAGGGACTTGGCTTCACTTGGTGTTTCCAACTGGCGGCGGTAAACACGAGAAAGAAACGACTGGCGCGCACTGCTGACAAAATCACTTAAGCGGTTATCGCGCCAATCAAGATGAACGATTAATATAAGAAAATTGTAAGCACAGGGTCTTTCGAAAGGGGCGCCTAGATGTTAGTCGGGAATTATTCCTAACCGGTACCTTCCTTTTATGTTATTTTTGATATATGTCAAGCAGGCAGATGCTCGATTTTAATTAAGGATACAATGCGAATTTGGCATATCGTTAAATTTATGATTTTCTTGGTGAAAATAATCGTCCGAATAAGTCGATAATTTAAAGGTGGGTGAAAAGATTTAAAAAAAGCGGTTCTGATAAGGATAGAAAGAGGAGTGGTGGACCAAAAATTGGACGTTTTGTTGAGAATATTGCTGCTGTAGCGCAAAGTGTTGCTGAACAATCGTCAACAACGACATTTCGACATTCTCAAAAACTACATAGGCATTCGCGAATCAACTGTTTGGCGGATTTTACCTGTAGACTTGCTCTTGGTAGACATTTAAGTGATGCCATTTTTCACATAGCATTTAATTGTTAAGATTTGTATTTTGAGTAAAAAAAGTTAAATCTGAAAGAATAACGTATAAGTTTTCTAAAGAAATACTAATTTAAGAAGTGAAAATCGGATGTAGAATGTAACAGCTCTCAAGGTAAACAATAAAAAAAAGGCGCAAAATTGTTGTGGCTCTCAGCGTTTATTCAGCTATAATAAGTGTCGGCTGAATAAAACACTGAAGACTATTTCGCCTGGAACGCTTGGTATGGAGCTCTAGCTTAACCTCTTAAGCCGCTGCTGACGGAGATTTCGACAACAATGACTTTTCAATTTGACCGAACGGTCCACCATTATTGCCCTTGCTAAGGAAATATTTCTTTATTTTTTTTATTTAAACCAATGATAACCACTTCACTGATTAGATTTACACGATAACATAACAAAAACTTAAGAACTAAAATTAAATGATAGTTTATTTGACAAATAATAAGACACAGTAAGTGACTTATACGGAGACTTTGATATTGCAAAATCAAGATGAAGACTTCTAGAAAGCCCATTAAATCCGTCTAGTCCTCTTGTTAGAGAAACGAAATTAGGTAATTACATATGTAGATCTGAGAAACTCAACATAAAATGAATTATAAGAGCGAAGTACTCAATTAAGATCATTTAAACTTATTTGTTCGAGTAGATCTGAGCAATCAATGGTGTCGGATATTATATCGTATGATATACATATGTACGTTAAGCCTTGAATGAGTCGTCGGATCTCAAGTGATAAAACATTGAGCATGCACCTAGCAATGCAAGACGACAAGGGATTAACAAAGAGCAGACATTGAAGAGCAAAACGTACAAACTCGCGTTGAACTCTTTAAGTTCTAACAAAATGTGAGAAATACATCGGATTCTAGATGGTGGAAGCAAAATCCATCTCCGAACGGACTAAAGCATTATCTAAGACTTTTCTAGTGTACGGGTCGTTAAAACAACTAGCAAAGCGCCGCAAAAAAGCTTAGCTAGCAGATGCTTTCGGGATAACAGAGTTAATATAGATAACAAACGTAAAATACGAATAAAAAATAACACCAAGATCACGAATTTCATTCACTGAGGCAAGAGTTGCATTTGAAATCATTCAGAGCATTCAAGTCTTCCTATAATAACAATGCATCCGATCGACAGGAGATTCTGCGAAAAAATTTCAAATCGTCTGCATAGAGTAAATATTTTGAAACAACCAACAAAATCATTAATGAAAAGTATAAACAAGAGCGGACCAAGAATGCTGCCTTGTGGTACTCCAGAATTGCAATTAAGAGTTCCGTTAGTGCCGCTGCGGGCTTAATTTTCATGTCGAGTTCAAATTTAGAAGTTGTAGTTTCTCTACTTCGGCAATCGGAGTTTATATCGGAAAAATTATAAATAGGTTACACTGATTTCTGGGTAAGTCCAATTTGAAGTATACGGAATTCTTGACCAGTTGCTAGGTAAAGTACATATTACAATTCATAGGGTTGTCGGAAAGGTGTGTACGGGCATGATATGCAATAGGTGGGCCATATAGCGTTTGCTTTTTGAACCACCTATTTATTTCATAATTTACTTAAAGGTTTGACATTTACGAAATGGGACGCTATACGGTTGAACAAAATTGGAAAATATTGAAAGCCTATTTCCAAAGTGGTGAGTCTTCTTCCGCGGCGAGCGTTACCGTGACATGCACAACGAGTTTTTGTTTCCAAAAATTGAAGAGGATGACATGGACGACATTTGGTTTCAACAGGACGGTGCAACTTGTCACACTGCCAAAGTTACACTCGAACTTTAGGCTACCGTTTTTGAATTCCGATGTCAATTGGCCGCCTCGGAGCTGTGATTTAAGCCCGTTGGACTATTTTTTGTGGGGGGAGAGAGACGATTGATGCTTTAAAACACGAAATCGAAGTTGCCATTCATGAAATTGGAGCCCAAACAATCGAAAATGTGCTTAATAATTGGGTTGATCGAATAGCCTACTGTAAAGCCAGTCGTGGCAGTCATTTGAACGATATTATTTTTCATTTATAAATGACAATGTTCAATCTTCAAAATAAAAAAAAAAAGTTTGAAAAAATATTGATTCGTTTTTTTTATAGCCGATTCAAAAAGCAAATTTTACATGGCCCACCCATACATCAAATGGACCGACGAAATTTTTATTATTTATTTTGAACCGACTTTTGAATTTTTTGCATATTTGAAACGGTGTAATTTTGTGTGAAAATTTCAACTAAATCAGAGGAAAATAGAGGGAGTTATAGAACTTTGATTGAAAGAATTTAGCAAGGGGAATTTGGTACTAGTGAGGCTTTCGGATTATTTCACCTAATTTTTTTTTTGCAAACTATGATTTGGAATTGACCGTGGAGTTACGCTACTTGCTAACAAGCAAATTTCAGAGACAACTGTGGCCTAAGCCTGTTAGCGTTATTGTGCGTACCTGCGACCGTATAATTGAAGGCTTCTGATGAATTTCAGGCAAGCTTTTTGTTCCATATCAGAAATGAATTCAGAGTCGTTCCACTTAGGTGTACGAGTCTTCGTTTTTGCGAGAGCTGCACATGCGCCCAGCTCGTTCTGTGCAGTTTTGTCATCCGGTTTCCCAAAATAGTCGCAGGTTTCTACTAACTCTGGTTTCTTGAAATGATAACAAAGATTACTATGTCGCGCGTAGTATCCAGTAAAAGTTCGTTAGTCCTCGTTATACAGGTTCAGCACTGTATTTGATGCTTTTCGGGAGTGAAGGATAAATTGTTTATCTTGCTTGAACTCTCCTTTCAGTATCGTGTGAATTGCCTGTCTTCTTTGCCATTGAGAGTACCGTTCGTTGCTATCATAACCGTTATGTCCTGCACAATCAAGGGCATGACTATGTTAATTATAGCCGTCTCTAGGTAGGCCAGCTTTGCGCTAGTTAACAGACAACCCGATTTATGTAGGTACATATTTCGAAGGGAGTGCATAATGGATACCCAACGCTCCCTAAATTGACAATGTGTATGTAGAAGCAGTAATAACAACAACAAGTTTAGAAACAAACGACGCGACTTTATTGAAAACTTTACCGTTATAAGCAATAAAATATTTATTAATGAAAATGTGAACATCCACGCCGGCGTCAACGTCCACGTCATCGCCATCATTAACGCCAACATCATTAAGAGCAGTAAAAGCAGCGAATAAATACATAAGCGGATGAATGAAAAAAGAAATACAATTTAATGAAGCAATAAAAATCCGCAAGCGCTGAAACGTACAAACATATGCCTCTATAAACATTTACATACACATAAACATACTTACGTATTCCATATTGTACTTGTGTTTGTGTTTGTGCCTTTCCAAAGGTCGTTTCTTGTTTTTCTGCCACTAAATGTTTTGTTTTTCACTTCGCTTGAGTGGCTTTTGTTTTGTGTATTTGCATCAGCTGTTATGAGATTATTGTTTTAATTTTGTAAATACGTATGCACATACGTTTGTTTACATTTTTAACGTTCTGTGCACAAGCGTATGTAGGTATGTATGTGCATATGTTTTTGCTACCATCGCTTGCCCGCTCTTTCATTTGCTTCGTAGTATGTAGTTTAACTTTTCTACAATGTCATTACGCCAATCAACAAGTCAGAATTTTTTGGTTAGCTTCTCAAACAAACCATCCTTCCAGGTCTGCTCAACTCTCGCATTCACTTTTTCATTATTAACTAAAATTATTATTTTTTTATCCATGTGGATTTGCTAATAATTTTTAAAACAAAAATCTTATGCAACAAGGGTAAATGTATTGAACACGGCATAAAAAGGCAGAGAAGAGCTGCTTAAGCTTCGATAACTAAAATTGAAGTAGAAAAAAAAAATCGTCTGCAGGTATACTATCTCCAATCATTTATCGAGAGAAAATAGCATCGATAGCGAACCCGATATGTCAAAAGTATTATTATTATTTGCTACCGCGCCGCCTGGGAGCGCAAAGTGCCGATACAAATAAATTCCATTGGGGTCGATTTGCTGCTTTTGACTTGTGAGACAATGGACAAGTGAGCGAGTTGTCAAATGTCCTAAATTCGTCCTACAGGCTTTGTCTCCATGTTCCTTTCGGCCGTCCTCTTCAGCGAGAGCCTTGCAGATTCCAGTCTAGGGACATTCTGTTGATGTCAGTCGCAGGTTTACGGATTGTATGGTCTATCCATTTCCGCTTTCCTTCACGTATTTCAATCTCAACCGGACTTTGTTTGCTTCGAGCAAGGAGCTCGTCATTATATATATATAATTGGCGCTTACACCTTTTTTGGGTGTTTGGCCGAGCTCCTCCTCCTATTTGTGGTGTGCGTCTTGATGTTGTTCCACAAATGGAGGGACCTACAGTTTCAAGCCGACTCCGAACGGCAGATATTTTTATGAGGAGCTTTTTCATCGCAGAAATACACTCGGAGGTTTGCCATTGCCTGTCGAGGGGCGACCGCTATTAGAAAAATGTTTTTCTTAATTTTGGTGTTTCACCGAGATTCGAATTAACGTTCCCTCTGTGAGTTCCGTATGGTAATCACGCCAGTAAGTAAAAATATGTAGGCTTTGATCGAAATATTTTTTGTATATAAAGGCAAGGCGAATCTGTTAAAGGTGGTATCGGTAAATCAGCTGGATTTAATTTTTTTCTTTCGCCGGCTGGCTGTCAGCCCAGAGTGAAACAAGGCGAATTCACTCTTTTTTTCTACTTTGACAATCAAACGTACAAAATATTGTTGTTGGTCTGGTGCCACTACCTTTCATGAATGCGCCTTTTTTAAAGTGGAATATTTTTGAAAGTTATTGTAAAACGTAATTAGAAGTGCTTAATAAATCAACTGATATTTCTTTGTCGTCATTTCGCCTCAAGCTACAGGATTTTGGTTTCCTTACTTATCAGGACCAAAATTGTGGTTTCCTTACTACAGGTTTTGGTTTCTCTGCTCAACATGCGCGATGTCACGGGTACCAGTTGGAAAATATATTTTATCTTTCGCAAATTGTAGACCTTTCCCTTCATGATTGCTTCTATTCTAAAATTCCCAAAAAAGTGCTCAATTTCAATTTAAAAAAAATATCGTCGAACTTGAGAAACACTGTCGAGAAGGGGTTAATGTATGCTACCAAAAACAAAGCGGCGTGAAAAAAATTCACAAAAACAATAAAAGCAAAACACGATGGCACTGACAAGGACATCGAAGAACAACAAGTGTGCCACCACCAATAAATGTATCATTTCAATGCTGCCGGCACGTGAAAAAATTGAGGAACAACAATCGCTTTAGTGGTGACAAATTATTAAAACAAAAACAACGACTACAGTAACAATAACAATAACAATACGAATAACAATAAAGCCATTAACAATGATTATAATGACGTGAATGAAACGTTAACATCGTTGTCCCTTTTTCCTTCTGTTGTATTTTTTGCCTCTTTTGTTGTTTTTTCTCTTGCCATTGTTGCTGCCACAACAAAAATGATATTGTGAATGGAAATTTGTACTAATATTTATGGCGCAACATCAATGGGCGTACGAGTATATTACCAAAGTATAGCTATTGTTATTGTTGTTGTACTGCCGTACTTTCTGGGTATTAGCGCCACAGTTTTTGTTGTTGTTTCTATCCGCTGTCCGCTGTCGCTGCTGTTAGCTGATGATGTTGTTTAATGCCCATGTCGATGTCGTTGTCGTTGTCGTTGTCATTGCAGTAGATGCCATTGCCGATATTGTTGTTCATGACGTGCCACATGCCGTTAAATGTACCTTGAGTGGTTGTTGTTGTTATAACTTTCTGCTGCGCCGTTGCCACAGTTAATCTATGTTATTTGTTTTTGTGTTTTGTTTTTGGTTTTATAGCCGTGTCTTTGCTGCCCATATTGTTGTTGTTGTTTTTGCTGCTGCTGCTGCTGCTTATTTTATTGCACTTGTGCTTTGTTGCCGTTACTAATGATGATTTACAATTTGTTTACATTTTTATTGTTGTTGCTTGCCATTGTTTCTGCCTCCAAGCCTCACTCAATGCGCGCCTTGAATTTTTACTCCTGGCGTACATACATACACACGTTCAGTTCGCACTCTCCCTCAGCCACACACAGCTAGTCAAGCAGTCTGTCATTCACAATCGATTCGATTTTCATGTCTCGTCGCCTTTTTTCATGACCATAAATTTTCTTTGCTGCAAAATTATGGCTATTAACTACTAACATTGTATTTGTTTTCTTGGCTCACTTATCCTATAGTACCCCAATACCTTCGCTGTATTTGTAATTGTTTTACTATATTTTTCTTTCGATTGTTCTCTGTGGCTGACTTTTGCTTTCAGTTTCATTTAATTTTATTTTATTACCTTCTACAATTTAGGCCGGTCGTCTCTCCCTATGATGGCTGACAACGATCGACCCCATTCGCTTGCCACCTTCATTCATTCTGACGTGCCTCATTGCTTGCTTCGTTGGCTGTCGGTAACTTATTCAACGTCGATAAGCATAATCGATAATCACATCATAAGAGAAGTGTTTGTATGTTCATATGTATGTGTGCACATGTGGATTTACTTTTATTTGTTTTATTCAATTTTGTTTTTGTTTTTGGTTTTTGATTGAATGAGCGAGCTAACGCGTTCAGAAGACAAAAAAAATCAGTTGGCTGGCTCTACCTCAGCCGATAGTTGCATCTCAATCGACATGACTTTGTAATGACTCTTCTTTTGTTTCTGCTGTTGTTTGTTTATAAATAGCAGGTTTGTTTTTGTTGCATCGCGGTTTTATGGGCATTTTTCGCTATACATTTTTTTTCTTATTCAATTTTGCCACTCGCCTGCTTCGTTTGACTGCCTCCTTGCATTTTTAATTCAATTTTTCTCTGCTTGCGGTTATTCGATGTGAATTATTTTTTATTTTTTGCCAGTTGACAGGGTTCATTCATATTTCAGAGCGCGTGGTTGAACGTGGTTATATATGTATAAGTACATATGTATATAATGGCAGACAGGGAAGCGCTCAACTGGCAGACAGCTGGGCGTGCAGGATTGCAGGCGTATTGAAAAGTGTGGCAGTAGCACACAGTTGGAACAATCAAAAATTTCAATATCCACTCTTTGTTGTTGCCCATTTTTAAATGTAGCTTATACTTCTAGTATATACATATAAACAAAATTCAAAAAAAGTATGATAATAACTTTTGAAATTCGAAGCGAAAGTAAATGAGCTGCGAGAGAAGATGGAGAACTATGGATGAAACGAAGAACTCAGACAGGAAATGAATTGAAAAGCATGAGGCTTGAGCTTGGTGATTGTGCATGAAGAGTGTGGCCGTTGGTTGGGTTATGTTCGTAAGGCTTTTCTTAAAAGACCAATAATATAATAAACACCGATTTTGAATGACACGCTGGAGGACTTCGGTCGGTATCTCGTGAATAACTTTACTAATTGGCTTCCAATGCCTTAATCGAAGCTGGCTTATCCACAAAGCATTTGGACTTTATATACCCCGACAAATAAAATTCTGAAAGTGTGACATCACACGATCTTGGTGACCAACCCATTAGTCCGAGACGAGAGATAAATTCCTCACCGAACCGACGATCAGTAACTCCATTGTTCCATTGTATGGCAAGTAGCGTCATCTTGGTGGAACTAAATGTTGTGGGAATCACAGGCTTCAATTACTGGTATCAAATAGTCGTTTATCATGTCGCGATAGCATTCGCCATTCACTGTTCCATTGGCGCCAGCCTCGTCTTTGCGGAAATATGGGCCGATGACTCCTCCAGCACATAGGCCGCACCAAACGGTTTTTTAATGGATCTTATGATTGTTCTTGAATGGTTTCGGGTTGCTCTTCAGCCCAAATACGGTTATTTTGCTCATTAAGGTAGTCGTTAAGGCAAAAAAGGGCCTCAGCGCTGTACACCATAAGTTAGCCTGAGCATCGATTTTCGTAATACAATACTACGATTTGTAAACTTTGTTGAGACGTAAATCTTTGCATGACGAAATGTCAATGAATACTGAAAAAAATTATGTATTTTGTATTTTACTGACAAAACTTTCAATATACAAATCATCTGTTCACTATTACGCGTAACAACCGTCTGTCACACTACAATTTTAATTAGATTAACTGCCCCATCACGAGAATGGCACTGGACTGGAACCCGCAAGGGGCGGAGGTCGCGATAAAAAACTGCCCCGGTAATCCGAATTAACGCCGTCGTTTGCCAACATTTTGAGATCCTTCATCGGCATCATAAAATACATAAAAGGCACCACAACCTGATTCGTTTATGAGCGCTCACATAATATTAAGCCAGAGGTAGAAAAGTATCTTCTGGTGGACTTTAAAAGCCTGCATGTGAAACAGAAGATAGTTTCATTTGGATACTTTTCGACACAACCGAAATGGGTACAGAAATTATTTTATTTAATATACATATGACCCAATTGGGTTAGAATGTTTCTCATCCCCTCGTAAAAAGGTGTCCAACTTTTTGGACACAGAAAAGTCTGCGGGAGCTGGCCATCAGCAGTGCAACTTAAAGCGGAAGAGTGGTGTAAGATTTGTGATTTCAGATTAAGTAACCCTCTGAGCTAGATGAAAGGCGAGACAAAGAAAGTTGAATGCATACATCTCCCTCAGGTACCTTATTAATCCTTAATCCGCGAACATGGCATCTATACCGGTGCTTGAAATTTTGCCTGTTGAACACAAGAACTGTTTTGCGGATCAAGAAGGCAGCAGAAAACTAAATGTTTGTTTCTAATGCGTCATTATTTTTTAGAAACAAAATTAACTCTAAAAGACAATAATAAGCATATAGCTATCAAGAACGATAGATTACCATTTTTGGACTACAACTATGGTGAAAAATCAAATTGGGCGTGTAACTTCGGCAGCCGAGTAGCCGGTATCTCTCCCAAGAGGATAAATTTACCACGTTTGCCATTTAACTTCGGGGAAAAAGAAAAATTGTGAGAGGCTGCCACGTCGCTTGATAGATTCAGTTGAATTCTGCACGACCATTTCACATGTATTCACACACTCGTCCAATCAGTCGTTGTTCACACGGCAACGAAGAGTCATTGGTTGGCTTTTTTTCGTACACCACCAACACAATCTTCGTTTTTTCGTAAATAAACCGCAACCATGACCCCATTCTTACGTCAGCTAATCAGCTGATTCTTTCAAATTTTCTGAGAGCCGATTAACGGTCTGGTCTTGGCCACACCTCTAAAAGTATTTTCAGCATATACATATAGCAATGATCTACAAATATTTACACTTTTCTTATCCTTTCATATTTAACAATTCTAAAGCGAAATCTCATATCACTACTCGTGAATGACGTGAATTTTCGAGTTAAGGATAAACATCACATCTATCTTGTTTTTCGCAGGAACTCCTTTTTTAAATTTCCAACAAAAATGTATCCCTCAAAAGTTATATAAATCTTGTTTTCTACTTTATAAATACCTTTACGGGCATATTAGTGAGCAAAAAATGACAAGAAGCCGGTGATGCATAATTTTTGAGCGTTGCGAAATTGCACGCGCAGTGGGGGTACTTTGAGAATAATTCCTGCGACGACAAAATTTATAAATGGAGAAAGGGCACCGTTTCAGTTCCAAATCGATGGACAGAAGTAAGTTTTCACTACATTGAATACAAATATTTTGTATTTTTTCGGAATTGACGTTTCAGGAACGGGTATTTTTAAGCGACAATAAATCGCAGATAGAAGAAAAATCACAATTAAAAGTAGATTCGCTGCTAGCAGTTCTCATGATGATATGCAATTTGATAGATTCCTGTGTGAAGTTCTATGACTTTTTGAAAACTTATCCAGAACTACTCCTCTAAAGTACTGCAAAAAATGTATCTTTTTATTAATTTTATTTCATTTCAATATCCCGGGAAATTGTTGAGGTGGGGTTTTAGTTTATTTTAGTAAAAAATAATGAGAGGCTTAGTTAAGAAACACATATTCTATTTCAGACAGGTATACATATACAATGATTTCGAAAGCATAAACAGAGACCGACCATTTAGAAAGAGACAGTGCGAGGGTTAATTTAAGCTCGCTTATTTTGTACAGAATTCGGGGTACGGGAACGCTCTTGCTGCTGCTGAGAAGAGTCTAACTTATTGGTTGCAACTGCAGCTCAGGATTTTATTTTGTCATAAGCCTTTTGAGACATGAAAACTTTTCTCTCTTGATTCCGGTAAATGAGCGAAGAGCCCCAACTCGTATGCGGACAATATTATTCAAAATTTCCACATTTACCACAGATTCGTACCGGAATCAATGGTTCTATTAATGGCAAAGTAATCGAATTGAAACGTTAAGAGTTGAGAGCAGATTTAAAGTCTTTCTGAGCCTCTAATAAATGCTCTCACTGAGGAAACTGTTAAAGAAATATAGGAAAAATGGATAGAAGAGCGAAAAATCTCGTTGCATAAAAAATTTATTATGAAGACACTAGTTGAAAGATGGGTAGCTTGGTTACTCACAGTGGGCTTGTTCCTCCTCTGCGTATTCCCCAAATTTAGTAGTAGAAGTATAAAAACCGGCTTAGTGGTAGAGTTAAAAAATATAAAATATGTTATAATACGTTCACATATAAGTAGATTATCTACTTTCTCGCCATACAAAATGTCTCTCCCGAAATCTGAGATTATAAAATATCTAGGATTACCATACTTCTTTATATACAACCTTGTGCTTTCTGTGTGTGTGAAAAACCTTTCAAAACAGTACTGACAGCTGATTGTCAGTTTTGCAGGTAATCTGCCATATGTGAACGGGCAGATTAATTTTGTGGCTTTATTGCTAACTAGCTTTAACCCGCGGCCCCGCTCGCGTAGGAGTAGTTTTGAGGGATTTAGGATATGTATATACAAGAATTACAAACAATAATTTCATAGAAATTAATTTTTTATTAATAACCATAATATTACAATACCCGGCATCCGTTGCTATGCCTCATTGAATAAAATCAAAACAACCAATCAGAAAAATATCAAGCAAAATTATTTTTATTACTTTGCTATCTCAAACCGTTTTTGAACTTTGCATTTGGGTCATAGTTGAACAGCTTATGCGGATTATGAAGTCTAGAGTGTGCTAAAAATAGTGGGAAATAGGAAAAACTAAGATTTTTTAGATTAAATTTAAGCAAATATTCGATTATTAGTGACGAATGAGAGTGATGGCGCGGCCGGGGGGCTGTGGGAAGGGAGTTCCATCATAAAAACATGCCTATACCCTTCATTGGGTGAAAATATGAATGTAGGTATAACAATTTTTACGTCATTTGATGTTGTCGTTTCGTAGTGATGCGCGGACAACGTACAGACATTCACCTTTATAGTATAGAAGATTACTGCATATGTGAACGTAGTTTTAAATTTACGAAATCGAAAGAGTCCAGCCAGAAAAGTCCGACCCAACGGAGGGTTAATGAAATTCACTCGGAAGTGAAATGCAGAACATAGGCTTGCTGGGCCTTTTCGTACGTCAAATTGTCAACAAAAGACAATAAAGGTTTGCGTGCTTAGAGGCGACCGCAATCGTCTACTACTCGTACCATCATTGCGCGACAGTGAAAGTCATACTGCTGCTGCTAACAGTGCAGCACTCAAAGGTCGAATGTGAGCCGTAAAGTGGTAATAAAAAATCGAACAACAACAGTGAAATGCTGTGCATATGTGTTTGCGTGAGTGTGTGTGTGCAAGAGTACCTGACTGGCGACAATAAAAGCATGGTATGTAAAACACCAGTAACACAACAACAATTACTCTAATGACTAGCGCCATTAAGCGCAATAACAAAGAATTAAGTGACACTACACTGAGCGAAGAGGGCAAAGGCAATGCAAAGTAATAGAAAACAAAATAGTTTGCTTACTTTAATCTATAGAAATGTACAATCATAGCCATTAGCACATATAATATATACATGTATGTATATAGGTATGCGCATATGAGTACAACAAGTAAACACTGAGCCAGGCAATAAAGAAGCAACAGCTGAGCTGACTTAGCTACCGGCATGTCTAGACATGTACTCGTATACAAGCGCGTATAACATGCATAGGTATGCACGTGTGTATGTATGTATGTATACCTGCGAGAGCAAAAACATACATCTATGCATATCTATACAAACAAAAAGCAATCGTTGAATAAGAACAAAAACAATGAAGAGCAACATAAAATAAATGTAAACAAACGTGGAGCAATTAATGAAATTGAATTATCGAAAAGTCGCGTGCTGTCGCACTAATGGGCGGCGCACTTTACATACCCTTGAATTAACACATACATTCATACATAATGCATATGTTTGTACGTGCATATGGGTGTGTGCTGGCATTTGCTAATAGACCACCGCATTCAGCTGGCGTATAATTATAAATATAACAACAACAACAAAACGATCTTTAAAATATTAATATGTAACGCAAAACCCGCCGCCGGCAACAGTGGCCGCAAAGCCAGTTCCCGTCAACTCAACCCCCTGTGCGGTTGTCATGACGCGAAGAGACGCGGAAGCCCAGCAAACGCGTAAAAACGTTTAAACGACCCCAGACGACCTCTGCAAATTAACATTTAAGCACATTATGTGCACAATCGCCCGTAGATATGTGTGTGTGTACGTATAAATCCATTCCGATACCCGTATACTCATGCATATGCATGTTTGTTTGTATATCAGCAATAAATATTATAATAATAAAAAAACCTGAGCAGCGGTAATTTTCAATCGAAATACCATTAGCATGCCGTGTCCGCAGCTCTACTCAGTTAAAAGTAAATATTTAGTGCCTACTTTGTGCCTTTATGACTGTGAATGTACGTCGATGGGTGTGCTCAGCTGGTGGCGAATTGGGAAAACAGCTGATTGTGTGTATAAAACAAGAACAAAAAGAAAAAATGCTGCGCTCTTATTATAAACAATCAACCACTACAAATTAAAGCAATGACAACAATTCTTACCCTGCTTGTATAGCTGCTTTATTCATTCATAAATTTTTGGTAGTGTAGGAAAAAAAAAATTAATGTTTTTGGATCACGTCGAAATACTGGTGCCGGTGATAGAAGTAAGTAAGAATGCATGTACAGTGGGCAACAAAAGCGTTCACGAAAATTATGAAATTGCTATTTACAAGAGAAGTATTTGCTTTATAGAATAAAGTGATGACGGAAGCACCGAAAGTAACGATTGGAATTCGAATGAAAATGTTAACTTCACATTAGATGACTGGAAGATGGGTACATTATTAGACAAAAGGAAAATCAAACGTACTTAGATGGATAAGAATGGGAAAGAGCGAAATGTGTAAAACACGAAATATTAGAAGATTTGAGAGGGAATGTGCGAGGAGTACTTCAGACTATATTCATAATTGCAAGGCGCTGACTTTTCCTATTCTTGAATTATTTGTAGTCGAGCTGGGTCAGAAATACATATGCACATATACAGGTAAATACCCAAAACACACACAGGAAAAATAACCAAAATGTAGTATAAGTAAAATCGGCTTAAAATGCTGGATTTGCCGCCTCAATCTTCGGGCACCAATTCTATTGAACCACCAGACCAGCTCAAAATGGGGTACCCAGAACACTGAACGAACACACTCCTTTATGTATACACATACATATATATTATTGGCGCTTACACCTTTTTTGGGTGTTTGGCCGAGCTCCTCCTCCTATTTGTGGTCTGAATCTTGATGTTGTTCCACAAATGGAGAGACCTAGAGTTTTAAAAAGACTTTGAACGGCAGATATTTTTATAAGAAGCTTTCTCATGGTAGAAATACACTCGGTCAGAGGCACCATCGCATGCCGAGCGGCGAATAAATTAAAAATTTGATATTTAAATGATATTTTCAAGTGATTCAGCTGGTGCATTATTCCAAGAATTTCTACTTGGAAGTCAATACTCTTCGCCTTCTCTTAAAACAATTTTCAGACTACTTTTGCTACTCCAAATTGCGTACCTCCAAAACGAGCTTATTCAGGCGTTGAAAAACGTTGACCTCGTCGCTATTTATTCTAGATGCTCGGGAACAAAAAGAAATCATTAGATGCCAAATCAGGGCTGTAAAGCGGATGACTCATTATTTCGATCTATTGATAGCTCGAAAACTCTGTCGTATGAGCTGATACGTGAGAACTCGTAATGTCCTGGTTGACTCGTCTTCGGCAATTGGTTTTCCTTCATTCTCCTAAAACTTCTGTAAAAACAAATGGTTGTGTCCCACTCGTTTCTCTAATGATACAGTTGCGTCATGGCCAGATTATTCGAAGAAAACATTCGACCACTCGCTTTGAGGTGCATCTTCCGTGAACAAATTTTCTTGGATTAAATTCCTCTTGGAACATCCGTACTGTCGATGGCTGTTTTGTTGCCGGATCGCATGCATAGATCCATATTTCGTTACCTGTTACCACGTTATATTCGTACTTTGAACTACGGCGGCTGAATTTTTTCAAAATTTCTATTCCCCAGCAACTATTTTTTACTTTCCAACACAACAACCGCTTGGGATGATCTTAACGAAGTTCATTCTGCGAAATTGGAACTCTTTCTACCAGTCTTTCCAGTGGCTAAATGTGTTGATTAAATGTCAAAAGTTGAAGTAAGTCACATATATTGCACTAGTTTTATTGCATTCACCTCTTTTTCATTTAGTACTAACCTAAAAAGAAAGCAGTTTCAAAACTTCAAGATATTCTATTCATTATTTCGTTATTTATTGTGTTCAGAGTGGAGCCGCTTTTGGTATTTTCATGGATCAATAAGAATTTCATGTTTTAATTTTACACTGCTTCTTGATGGGGAAAATACCGTTCAAGCGAAGCAATGTTGGGAAAAGTGTAATGGGGAATACCCTCCATGGCTCCATGAGAAACAACAATAAGATAATGGTTTAGTGGCCTCAAACGTGGTCGTAGAGACACCGCTGATGCACAATGCAGTCCAAATGAGGCCGTAACACCAGAAAACATCAAAAAAATGCGCAAAATCGTTTTGAATGATCGAAATGTGAAGCTGCGTGAGTTAGCTAACATCGTAAAGATATCAAAAGAACGTGTGCGCTTTATATTGCCAGAACATTTGACTATGAGAAAGCTCTGTTCAAAGTTGGTGTCACATTTGCTCACTGTTTTGCTTCATTACATGAATTGAACTTCGAATTGTTCCCACATCCACCGTTTTCGCCATGTTCGGTTTCCAGCGACTATTGACTATTCGCAGACCTACAAAATGCTCGCCGGTAAGAAATTTCGCTCGGATAAAGAGTTTATCGCTCAAACCTAGGTCTATTTTGAGGCAAAGGAAATATCGTTCTACAAAAGTGGTATTGAAATGTCAGAGTGGCGTTGGAATGATTGCATTGTTCTTGACGGAAATTACGTAGATGAATACAGCTTATTTTGAACAAAACGAAGACGGGTTTTCTATGTTAGTCCCGGGACTTTTCAGCCCATGTATTATTTGAGGGAAAAATACACACAGTTATCTTCAGTCTTCTTAATTTACATTTACGTACATACATATATCATTTGGAAAGTGTTTCTAAAACCGGTAAAACTCAAAATCGGTTGATTACCGGTTTTTTTTGCCGTAAACCACGATTTGACAAACCCCAAATTTGGATGCTTGTTTTACGCGACTATGTCTACAAGAAAATTCGTACCACCCAGAATTTTTGTAGTACTTCATTATTTTTTCCAACACTGTGTAATGGTATTATTTTTGTATTGAGTTTTGTTAATTTTTCTTTATTTAAAAAACGTGCTTGGTTTTGAGCCGCACTGTATACACTTATATGTATGTAGTTATGGTACTCGTAAGTACGTCTGCTCGTAAGTGATACCTTAATAGCCGCCACATGTGGCAAATGCGATTTCATGGATGTTGCTCTGCGTTGTCGTTAAGTGTCGTTTGGCGCTTCTAAATCCGCTGTACGAGTGTTAGTGGCATTTTTTTGTTTGTTGATTAGAAAATGCAAAGCAAAACAAAAACCGAAAAAGGGTTCAGCGCCATTTGTGTCACGTGCCATTTCCAACATTCTAAATAAATATCTACGATAATTCACTCACACCACTGGCATTTCGCCGACTGCTCCTACTCACTGCATCCGGCTTGCTGATTGCCCTTTTTTGCCAATTCATTTCGTGGGTTGGTGGCTCCTCCATCTGTGTTTTGTTGCCCTTTGGTTTTTATAATTTATTATCCACTTGTGCGCTTCTATTTATTTTACATTTCAATTTAATTTATGTTGCTCCGCTTGTGCAGATACCTGCATACATACATACAAACATGTGTACATATGTATGCAGTATTGGCACTCCGTGGTATTGGGCGGTGCTGGCAGTACAACTTTTGCTCAACGCTGATTGTTGTAGCTTTGATTTTGTAGTAGGTTGTGTGGTGTTTTCGTGGCTATAAGAACTTCCATTTCTACTCTTCCTTTCCTGCTATTTGTTTGCTAATTAGACGTCAATGGGATCTCTGTGGTTTGTGGCTCCGACTTTTTAATGTTTATCTATTGCCAGTAACAATTGTGCTTATATTAATTTCTTTATTTTATTTTATTTAAATAATGGAATGGTCGCACGTGTAAGTTAAGAACATATTTCCAAAATTATTCTTATAGCCTTGTAAGAGGGAAATGAAATGTGACACACGATTGCAAAAAGAAGCATTGGAAATATTTATTTTCGTCTGGGTCAAAGGCGTTTACTGCTTTTTATCCGGTTTATAGATCTAATCGGTTTTGGAATTCTAACCTATATAGTCTGGTTCCTGCAGTCCTTTGCATTCTGTCGCCAGAGAATATTTTCCCACACATCAATTTGAATAAAAAAAAAGAAACAAATTTGAAATTTTTACACTCTCTATAGCGGAATTAACAAACGATCCGACAATTCTTATTTTTGTGTGCAATATTTGCCGTTTGAACTATTGCTTAAGAATTACATCGACAGCTTCTAAAAGAAGCCGCACCGCAACGCAATCATATGGCAGACTTTTTAACGGAAATCTCGGATCCAGCAGAATCTATGTTGCAGAAGCTTCACGGTAAGTTCGAATGCGGCAAAAAAGTGGAGCGAACTAGCAATAATGCTAAATAGCTTGGGTGGAGCAGTGAATGTCGTCAATCAATGGCACACGGTAAGAAAACAGTCTGTTATTACTTATTACTATTAAGATGCCCCAAAAAAGGTAATGGAAGGACTTAAAAAGCCACATCAGCATCAAACCGCGGGGCCGGTGAAGACGGCAGGCCTTGACTCGAAATGGTACAGAAGTCCTTCGACTTCATGTAAGCGCTTGCACAAAATTTCGCATTGAGTCGATCTATAGTACAAGAAAATCACTGACGGAAAAAACCCTCACGCGGGTTTAAAAAAGGAAGCGCATGGAAGTGAATAGCGATGCGGAAGAAACTTTTGGAAATAGCTGAAAAACAGATGCATTAATGATAATTTTTTCGAACTTCATGTAAAATAATTATTTTTATTGATTCAATAATGTATACAATAATGGATAAGTTAGCTTATTTGAATATTTTAAAACAACATTTAAAGCAAGCTGCTGAAATGCTGTGGTTACCAAATTAATATTTTATATTGTATGAACTCAAAACTATTGCTCATACCGTTGAGGAATGGTTTCTCTATAATGTCGCCAAGCTACTACCAACACCTTCGCAATCGCCAGATTTAAGCTGCTGTTAGAGGTGCTGTACTGTAGCCATAAATGTAACCATAGCAATAAGTTGTTCTGTTCTGATCAAACACATGGGTATCACTGTAAACTATTATACAGGGTGGGCCATATAGCATTTGCTTTTTGAACCACCTATTCTTTTGAGAATGGTAACACAAATGGCATGCCAAATGTGTTCATAATTTACTTAAAGGTTTGACATTTACGAAATGGGACGCTATACGGTTGAACAAAATTGGGAAATATTGAAAACCTATTTCCTATTCTTCTTTTCTGATGAAGCTCATTTTCACATCGGTGGCTACGTCAATAAGCAAAATTGTCGGATTTGGGGCTCAGAAAATCCATACAGGGAGTCACTGTTTGATGCGGTTTTTGGTCTGGCGGCATCATCGGGCCATTTTTTTTCGAAAATGAGTGAGGAGCCGCGGTTACAGTAAATGGCGAGCGTTACCGTGACATGCTCAACGAGTTGTTTCCAAAAATTGAAGAGGATGACATGGACGTCATTTGGTTTCAACAGGATGGTGCAACTTGTCACACTGCCAAAGTTACACTCGAACTTTTGGCTATCGTTTTTGAAAACCGAATAATCAGCCGAAATTCCGATATCAATTGGCCGCCTCGGAGCTGTGATTTAAGCCCGTTGGACTATTTTTTGTGGGAAGTCGTTGAGGACAAATGCTATGCGAACCATCCAGAGACGATTGATGCTTTAAAACACGAAATCGAAGTTGTCATTCATGAATTTGGAGCCCAAACAATCTAAAATCTGCTTACAAATTTGGCTGATCGAATGGCCTACTGTAAAGCCAGTCGTGGCAGTCATTTGAACGATATTATTTTTCATTCAAAAATTACAATGTTCAATCTTCAAAATAAAAAAAAAAGTTTGAAAAAATATTGATTCGTTTTTTTTTTATAGCCGATTTAAAAGCAAATTTTACATGACCCGCCCTATACTAACTAAAAAAGAGGTGAGCACAATAAAACTGGTGCATTTTTTGTTTTAGGCCCGAGACTTTTCAGCCCATGTGTTATGTATGAGTTAACGAAAGTTTGAATACAAAAGTTAAAATTTTAATAAAAAATAGTCATTAAGATAGTAGGACATCTTGATTCTTGTTTTCTCTATTGAGTTAACGACTTGGTAACCAAAACAGCTGATTTTGTTTTATCGATTTTTGTTATGAAACGGATTACCGAATATTGGTATTAAATAATTGAAACTTCTTTTTTGTTCTTGTTCAGTCCGTTTGGGATCATAGGGCCTCCACAAGACTATTCCATCGTACACAATTCCGGATTGTTGGTTTTCCCATGTGTTGTCGGCGTCTGCTACCTTGCGAAGCATCGACCTTCTTCAAATATTTTTTGACCGACCGCGACCTTTGCTTCCTTCCGGATTCCAGTCCAGTGCCATTCTTGTGATGCTATCTGGTGGTTTTCTAAGCGTGTGTCCTATCCATAGCCACTTTCTGCGTTTAATTTGCCAAAGGATGGATTCTCATTCGTTAATCTCCACAGCGCCTCGATGCTGGTGGCTTTCGGCCAGAATTTTTTACAGATGATGCGGAGGTATTTGTCGACGAAAAATTGTAGCCTCTGTGTGATGGTTTTAGAGACCAGCCATATTTCGCCTTCGTACAACAATACTGACTTCACACATGAGCTGAATATTTGCAGTTTAGGATGTCTGGATATTTGCAAGCTGGCCCATACTGTATGCATTCGCCCGAACGACGCCCTTGCTTTGTTTAGCCTACAGTTGACATCTTCATCTGCTCCGCCGTAAGCCGTGATACTGCAGTTGAGGTAGCAGAAGCTTTCGACAAATTCCACGGAACAACCGTCAACCATTTATTGTGGGTGAGTCTCATAGGTTTGATCTTGTCGATGTTGACCTCCAATCCGACAATACGTGCCAGCGTGGCTAGTCTGTCCGCATTCGCTTGCATGTCAGTGAGTGTTTGAGAGAGGATGCAGATGCCTAATAAATATATATAATTGGCTCGTACACCCTTTTTGGGTGTTTGACCGAGCTCCTTCTCCTATTTGTGGTGTGCGTCTTGATGTTGTTCCACAAATGGAAGGACCTACAGTTTCAAGCTGACTCTGAACGGCAAATATTTTTTATGAGGAGCTTTTTCATGGCGGAGGTTTGCCATTGCCTGCTGAGGGGCGACCGCTATTAGAAACAACTTTTTCTTTATTTTTTGTGTTAGAGTGAGATTAGAAGTGATAGATTAGAGGTACTTTTTCCAATAAGGTTTTTTTGAGAGATCCCGCGTGACTACTGCCAAACTAAATGCAAAATTTTTTCGGTTCACTTACGCCTCAACAACGTTTACAAATCGTAGAATTCTATTACGAAAATCGATGCTCTGTGAAAAGGTTTCATCGCGCGCTCAGGCTAACTTTTGGTGTACAGCGCTGAGGCCCTTTTTTGCCTTAATGACTACCTTAATAAGCAAAATTACCGTATTTGGGCTGAAGAGCAACCCGAAGCCATTCAAGAACAGCCATTAGATCCATTGAAAACAACCGTTTGGTGCGGCCTATTGGCTGGAGGAATCATCGGCCCATATTTCTTCAAAGACGAGGTTATCGTGCTTTGATAAACGATTTTCCGCTGCCGAAAATTCAAGCCCGTGATCTCCACAATATTCGGTTCCAACAAAACGGCGCTACTTGCTATACAGCCTGTCAACAATAGATTTACTGTGTCGTCGTTTCGGTGAGCAGTTTATCTCTAGTCTCACACCAATGGATTGGTCATCAAGATCGTGTGATATCACACCTTTGGACTTTTATTTGTAGGGTTATGTAAAGTCCGAATACTTTGTGGATAAACCACCTTCGGTTGAGGTATTGGAAGTCTACATTACTAAAGTTATTCACGAGATGCCGACCGAAGTCCTCCAGCGAGTCATTCAAAAGTGCTTATGGATGGCCGAAATACGCCGCAGTTGCGGCACACATGTGAAAGGGATTATCTGTAAAAAATTAATGTCATGAATGGTTCTACACAAAAATAATGAAGATTGCCCAATTAATTTCAGATTTCGTTGTTTTATTTCAATTTAAAATCCGATACCTCTAAATTGATCCCCCTTTACTAAATTTAAGGTATCAAATCAAGTTAATAAAAAAATTAACAAAGTAATTTATGAAATATAATGAAACAGAATTTCTTTAAAACAAAATGTGATTTACATGTGTAAATATTACAGTTTACAAAAACCCATCTTTCTTAATTAAGTCTAATTTAAACTGTTTATGTTATTTTATTTTAAATGAATTGCTTTTTGTTATTTATGTTCAATAAAAATAAAAACCTTACTCATCTAAAAAAATTTCGCTTGCGAGATTCCAGAATTTTGGTGGAAGATACAGTTTTTTTGGAATTTTACATTTAAAAAAAAAAATAAAAAATCTGGCAGCACAGGCTCCGCACAATCAGATAAAACTTTATAAGTTATAAATTAAAAAAATAGTAAATAAAAAATAAAATAAATAATTGACACGTACACTTCTGTTACGTGTTTGTTCGAGCTCCTCTTCCTTTTAGTGGCATGCGTCTTGATGTTGTTCCACAAATAGAGGAATCTTCATTTTTAAGTCGACTCCAAACGGCAAATGATTTTTATGAGGAGCTTTTTCATGTCAGAAATCTACTCGGAGGTTGGCCATTACTTGTCGAGGGCGACCGCGATTGGAAAAAAACCTTTTCATTTTGTTGTTTTAGATTCGGAGATTCGAACTGGCGCACTCTTGACAGATAGTCACGTACCAACTCATCCTGCTACTGCGCCGCCTCGGCACATTGCCAAATTAAAACACATTGGGTGAAAAGCTACGTTTTGTCCGGCTTCCTGTTCACACCACCACGTATGGTGACTAACTATTACAGTTTACGTCTGGCCAAACTTCTTTCAAGTTTCATGGTAGTTTGGCTTTTTGTTTTATTTATTGTTTTCATGTACTTACTTGGGTTTTCATTGCCGCTGTTGCTGCGAATCGCCTTTGCTATCTGTTATTTTGATTATTTTTTATTGTTGTTCATTTTGTTCCGTTTAATAGGTGACGCTTTTGTTTCGCTGTTTTGTGCTAATCGTTTTGGCACGCGTCGTCTCCTCATTTGCTGTGCCAGAACTCTCCCTGAGCATTCACTTGACTTCTCGTACGTGTACTAGTTTGGCGGCGGTTATTTAGCATCTCCGTTTCATAGATTCCCACTTCCTTGCGTCCTAGCTTGCTTGCACGTTTTATTGCTTGCTTAGTTGTTAAGCTTTTCATATATTTTTTCTTGTTTTTTTTTCGTTTTGGGGGCCGGTCATCCTGTCGAATCGCTGCTCACCAATGTCGTCGTTCAATTTGCATTGTCAGTAGCAGCGACGTCACAGAACAACCTACATATGTATATATGAACTTGCACATACATTACGGGGTACGTTGTCTGCGTGTGGCAAATTCAGATTATTCACTTGCAAACATAGATATGCCATATATACATAGATATACGTACACGTTCGTATGTATGTGTCTGCACTAATTCACGTGGTTCATTGTGCCTGAGTAGAGAGCGTGAATACCCATTTGGGTATTGGAATCACTCAGTTGAACTCGTGGAAATTCCACGCCAAATTGCTGCGTCAAATAATTTACAAATGCATGCGAACTTACAATCACTCACACTTGCATACATATCTACATATTTGTTTATTTATAAAAAAGTATTATTGGCACGCCGGCAAAGTCATTTGGAAACTGACCTATTTTTTTATTTATGTTTTTTTTTATTAATGTTTGTTGCTCGCTTGCAACGCTCATTGCAGCGCATTTGCTGCCAACTTTTCTCAACTCAATTGCTTTCCTAAGTATTTATCGTATTTTGTTGGGTTGTTTGTTTGTGTGATAGCGCACGGCATGATGCCTCTATATATATATATATGTATGTATGTTTGTATGAATGCGTATGCACGCTCTGTGTACGGCAGTCGATGCTCGACTTCGATCATTAATCAGGAATTCAATTTGGTACTTTTGTCGGTCAAGGACACACAAAGTTTTTAGCGTTGGAAAGTGGGTGTTGCTATGGAAATTGTCGATGCGAACTGTTGATTACTTATTTACACATAAATATATATAAATATGTATGTATGTAATATAATTTATGAGTGCTTTATATGAATATACACTTAGTTGCTTTTTTACTGTAAAAGAATTTGAGCTCGGTAAAGGAAAAATGATACAGACATACAGCCATGGTCATATAAATAGCACATTTAGACTTTTAAAGCAAGGAGTTGAATATGTTTTTAAACAATTATTTTTTATTGGGAAAAAAGCAACATAAAAAACTTATTTACTTCCACTTTAAAACAAAAAAATTGTCAAAATGATTCAATTCTGATTTAATTTACGAGACCGTTAATAACTCACGAAACCTCTTGGACACATAAATAGCACATAATAAAAAATTCCAAATACAAGCAAAAATAATTAACAAATCAGATAGTTAAGTAATAATATTGTTTTACCAGATTAGTATTTTGTACTATATCCACCGTTTTTGATTACTTCTTCAAGCCGTCGCTCCATGCTTTCTACAAGCTTATGGCATCTTTCCTTTGGAATCGAGTACCAAGCCTCCCCAAGTGCGGCCCACAAATAATGAAAATGTTTAAAATTTTTGTTAGCGATTGACCTTAACGCCATTCGACAAATTTTCTATTGGATTTAGATCAGGGCTCTGCGCCGGCCAATCCAGTACATTAATTTTTCTCTTCTGAACCATTGCTTCACTGTCTTTGCAGTATGATTTGGATCATTGTCCTGCATAAATGCCCAATTTAATGGCATAAACTCAAACACAAATGGCTCCATTTTATTCTGGAGTATATCCTGATACTGAAATCTATCCCTTTTACCAACCACGCGATCAACCGGCCTAACACCATGCCAGAAAAAAGCTCCCCAAACCATCATGCTTCTGCCGCCGTTTTTAAACCTGTTTTTGTGAACCTAGGATTTAGCGCTTGATTTTTTGGACGACGCACAATAGTTTTCCCATCTGATTTTGGTTTCGTCGGTCCAAAGTACGTTTTTCCAAAACTGAATAGATTTGTCTTTGTGGGCTTTTGCAAAAGCAAGTCGGTGTTTGATATGCCATTTTGAGAGGAGTGGTTTTTTTCTGCTTATGCGGCCAAACAGCTGGGCTTCGTTAAGTCGCCTTCCTACAGATTCTTGGTTTATTTCAAGCATTATTTGCCGTGCCGACTTAAAAGGATTTGCTTTGTTCTTGCGTATTATGGCTCTATCCACCTTAACATCAGATTTTCACGGTTTTGGTTTCCTTTCCATTTGCTTAGATAGGATGAATCTTTCTTAACTAAATTAAGAGCATTATAAACCATTTTCCGAGAGCACATCATCATTTTAGCTAGCTGCATAGCTTTTTCCGTTTTGACTCATACGGTATATAGGTAAGAGCTCTTTTCTCCGGCGTACAATGTTTTTCTCTTCCGATTTTTAGTAATTACTTCAAAATTTTATTTAAGAAACAAAAATTATACTAAACATCGCTGAAACGATATCATAGTTTTACTCTCCACTGCACGAGTTAAAATGTGCTATTTTTGTGTCCACTTCTAAACAGCAATAAGCATAAATAAAATAGAACGCAAAAAATGCCATCAAAAAAAAGGTAAGTTCCTCGCTTAATAACGGTAATAAATGTAAACAAACAAATTTATTTGATTAAAGCAGAGTTCGTACTAAAAACTTATCTTAACCTACATATAAGGTTCACATTGGTGCTATTTATCTGTCCATGGCTGTACATATTTGCACCTACATAAACACGTGTATATGGCTTCGGGACCCTATTGGTAAACGTTTGCGATTGGTAATATGCGAAGGAGGAAGAACTAAAGGAGCTCTGCTATGAGATCAGTCAGACTACCCAGTTTACGGAGAGATATCTGCGTGCCTTTTACAGTTTCTGTTGCTTTACGAGGCCACATAGCGAATCAACGAACGTAATAAAAATCGAAAGCGAATCCGCCTGGACACATTATAAATATTATATAAGGATCTTGGCTTACCAACTGTGACTGAAGTAACGAAGCAATTTGCCATAGCTCACAAACAGCGGGTAAAAAATCATGTCAACGATGCTTACTTCGGCTGAATTGCTCTCGAAAACGCTAAAAAAAATGCCCAACGGTAGCGAACCTTATGCAATTTTTTCAGTTCTTTACTGTGTATAATTATAAGTAATTTGTGTTAGGCTTAAAAATATGAGTTATTAATCAGAAAAGTAAGTGTTTTTAAAATAAGTATTTATTTCTACAGAAATCAGCCGCATGCATTTTTGCCCTCTGCCATGTGGGAATCTAATAAAACACTCTATACTTTCCACTCATCTCTCGGTCGAATGCGGCCAAGTGTTACTGGAGTTGACGTAATCAGTCGACGAAGGCGATTACTCGAAACGCCAATAAGCGGCGACGCGCGAACAATCAGCGTGAAATTCTCATATGAGTTGTATAAAACTGAACTACGTTAAGACGAACAGCGGCTAGGGGATAGGCGGACAGTGCAACGGACACTATTAAGATGGCGAATAGCGATGCAATAATACAATTACAAGTATGCACAAACATTTCTGTAGAAACCTAACGATTGACGCAGTTTATTAAGAATTTGCAACAACGCCAGCCACAAAAGCAAAAGCAAATAAAATTGCATCAGTAAAACGCAAATATTGGCGGCAATAGCAACAGACAACTTTGCAAAAAAAATAAAAATATATGTACATATGCTCAGGTTTGTTAGTATGCACATACGTAGTATAGAGAGAGCATACCGCTAATAGACGCAAATCGAGTGAAGCAAAAAATTGTGAGGAATGCAATGCGAAAAAACCACCGACTAGTTTTATTACCTCTAATACCTTCATTTTTATTTTTGTATTTTTATTCTGATGCTGAGCATATGGAAAGTACAAATGATTGACTCAACTACCCAGTCACCATCTCGTTAGTCATCCTGTGATGAACAGATTGCATAATAACTGTAATACAACTTTTAACTATTTTGGTTTATGACAAATAGCTAAGATTAGTTGCTACACCGGGACTGCACAATTTTTGTGCTCTTCGCCCAGTAAATTCATGCGAGAGGCTTGTTCTTTTCTCAATCTATTGCACGCTAATATATCTCTACATTTTAGGTACAATTTATGAAATGAAATATACATATATATATTTGTGGGGAGGCAAAAAAATCAGCCATTGCTCTATGAAAATCATATTCTAGGGATCAAAATAAGAAACTTTGCCGAAGGAACCATACCTCTAAAACGAATTCTGATGTCCCCCAATTTGGGTCGAACTGTTTAGTTTCTTTTCTATAACTCACTTAAATTAATTTTTTCATTTACATATGTTCTGACTAAATAAATTTCTTGAGACAAAAAATAGATATTATTATTATAAATAAATAAAAATAAAGAAAACACATAACCATTTAGCTGATTTTTTCATGTAAAGGCCAAAAATGGTGATATTTTGAAATGATTGTATGGGGAGCCCCCTAGGGGAGTTCCAGGGGGTGCACCACTGGCATGGATGGATCGGCCGTCCAAAGTTAGTCGGGGTCGGTCATACATTTGGACTCGATTGGAGCACTCTAAATGGGTCAAAGTGTAATTTTTCAAAATTTGCCTACCCAAAAGTTCGACCCAAATTGGGGGACATCAGAATTCGTTTTAGAGGTATGGTTCCTTCGGCAAAGTTTCTTATTTTGATCCCTAGAATACGATTTTCACAGAGCAATGAGCGATTTTTAAATCGACCCGCCCTAATATATATAATATATTATATAATTTAGGGTGTACGCTTTTTGGGTGTTTGGCCGAGCTCCTCCTCCTATTTGCAGTGTGCGCCTTGATGCTGTTCCACAAATAGAGGGACCTACAGTTTCAAGCCGATTCCGAACGGTAGATATTTTTATGAAGAGCTTTTTCATGGCAGAATTACAATCGGAGGTTTGCCATTGCCTGCCGTGGGGTGACCGCTATTAGAAAAATGCTTTTCTTAATTTTAGTGTTTCACCGAGATTCAAACCTACGTTCTCTCTGTAAATTCCGAATGGTCCTCACGCACCAACCCTTACGGCTATGGCGGCCGGAAAAATATAAAGGGGAATTAATTCCTTTGCTCTACAATGCGACCGTTCATAAAATTCATGTTACCGTAGCGGTCTAAAGTCCATTTAACACATGGGCTGAAAAGTCCCGGGCTAAACACAAAAAAGTATCGCGAATTTTGTGTTTTTTCAAAAATTATTTATTTATTCCTTAATACCTATTTTGTGACCTTCAAAGTAATCCTCATGAGACATTATGCACTTGTGCCAACGTTTTTTCCAATCTTCTAAGCACTTCAAAAAATAATTATTTTTTTCTTGTTCAGCTCCTCCTTCGATGCCGTATTTATCTCGTCAATCGTAGCGTAGCGTCGTCCTTTCATGGGCCTCTTCAGTTTCGGGAACAAGCAAAGGTCACAGGGGGCTAGATCTGGGAAACACGGTGACTGTGGCATCATTACTGTGTTGTTTTTGGCCAAAAAGTCGCGCACAAGTAACGATTGAGAGCAGGGGCGTTATCGTGATGCAAGAGCCAATTTTTGTTCTTCCACAAATCTGGGCGTTTCTGTGTAATGTGGCGGATTGCTTCACGCAAATTGCGCATAACTTGCAGGTAATATTCCTTATTATTCCACAACGCCCCTGCGATCAAAGAAAGCGGCGTGCTTTTTCCGGTCTTGGTTCGTGCGGCAGCTTCCATTGAGATGATTGAGCTTTGGATTCCACATCATAACCATAGGCCCACGATTCGTCACCAGTTATGACCCTCTGAAGCAAATTTGGGTCGTCGCGGACAGAGGCCAACATCTCAATAGCAATGTTCATTCGATGCTGCCTTTGCTCGAAATTGAGCAGTTTTGGTACGAATTTTGCGGCGACCCGTCTCGGCCTTCTGAAAACATTTTGTACCACCGATATACGTTGCTTTGGTTCAAAGTAGCTTCCCCGTATGACACAGTTAACATTCGGAATGCATCCGCACACTTAATTTCATTTTTCACACAAAATTTGATACAGGTTCTTTGATCCATCTTTTTGAATTGGTAAAAATCGAAGGCGAGGCGATACACGTGCACGCAAAGCAGCTGTCAACAATTAACTGAACATTAAAAATGGTCGAACTCGTCATGAGTACTAACATATCGCCACAAAAAAATTGAAATTCGAATATACCTAACCTGCGACAATTCAAAATTAGCGATACTTTTTGAACACACCTCGTATGTGTTATGTTGAGGATGCCATAAGAGCAGTGATAAGAGCTGCGATAATAGCAGAGAAAAGTGTAAAAAACCCATGCTGGACCCGAGCTGTGTACGAATAAGAGCGAAGAAAATCGCTGATCGAGTCGCTTCTTTTTTCTTTTTCAAAATTTTGATTTTGAATTTATAACTAATCAAAAAATTTTAATCAGTATTTAAAAAAACGATTAAAGTATGCAGTTTTATTTTCTATTTAATTCCAACCACAACATTTGTAAATTGCCCCAGATTTTTTTTTAATTTTTGCATGCATTTTATCGAAAGATTATCAATACTATCGCTAGATAGAGAAAAACTATAAGAAATGAAAACTAAATGAAAACTTCTGATTCATAAGAATATTTCACTATATAAACGCATTTGTAACTCACACCATTACATATCAAAAAATTTAAAAAACCACTCATAACTAAGATTGATGTAGGGCAGAATTTCACCCTTTATTTATCATTTTTCAATTTTGCTGTTTGCTGCTTTTGAATTCCAAATTTTAGTTAATTATTTTCGAGTGAATAACTTCAAAATTGTTTTGTTATCACAAATCGTTTTTAGGTGAAATGGGTCTACTGTCACAATTCTGCCATCTTTTTTGAAGTTTTCCTTAAATTTTTAATGAGACTAGCTGTACCCGGCGCCCGTTGCTACGCCAACAACTAAAATAAATTAAAGAAAAATAACTTTAAAGAAAAATCAGTCCTCAAATATTCAATTAATTCTAAACCATTTTATTGATTTTGTTTATTTCGAAAAAATTCTGACATTACAAAGTTTAGTTTGTTTTTCCATCTGGTGCGTAGACGAATAAATCAGAAGGCTTTCCGATACGTGAGCAAACCACATAGAGCTGTCCATGTGAGAAGCATGGATTCTCCAAATTTAATCCACACATGTAACGATTGTCCTTGTGCTTTTTTAATAGTCATTGCGAAAGCGAGTTGCACCGGGAACTGTAAACGATTGAATTCGATTGGCATATCTAGCAACAGTACGTCTTCATCTTTGAATTTTCCAGTCAAAATTGTTGCCTCGATAACATTGCTCATCATTTTTTTGACTGAGAGTCTGGTTCCGTTGCAATGTCGTGGTGGATTTATGTTTCGAAGAAGAATGATGGGTACGCCAATTTTCAATGTGAGAACGTGCGGCGGCATGCCTGGCAAATCAAGCGAATTCAAGAATTCAGTTGGATAGTTGACAACCTCGTCTTGATTCTCCAAAGTATTCATGGACTTATATGTTGTCGTTTCACTGGGTATTCCATGCTGAATGGTGAAGTTGATGGTATTGACATCGATGTTTTTGGCTGCTAATATAGCACGCGTACTGAGCCACTGATGGTTTTTGTACTTTTGTGCAATGTTTGGGAAAACTTTTTGCACAAATTCGTCGATGCTTTCTGTGATCTTACAGAAGTTTGCTGGCTGGGTGATACATTGCGTAGATTCCTCAATTTCCATTCGCCCATTTCCAATATCCAATAATTGTTTTGCAAAATTTCAAACCGATGCATCCCGTTGTAGTTGTACACGCATGTTAGTTTTCAAAGTCAATTTCTGTAAACGATGCTATAGAACTGATGATTTAAGACATGTATTAAGTTCATCAGCGGATGTTGAACATGGTATAATGGGGAGTGTTTGTCGAAAATCACCAGACAATAAAATGAGTGCGCCACCGAAGATCCGTTTGTTTCTACTCAAATCTCGCAGTGTACGATCAAGCGCTTCCAATGCTTTCTTGTGAGACATCGTACATTCATCCCATATGATAATTTGACACGTTTGGAGTACTTCTCCCATTCCAGAGTTTTTGCTGATGTTGCATGTTGGTGCCTCGGTGTTTTGCAAATTCAACGGTAGTTTCAGTGCTGAATGCGCTGCCCGTTGCCGCAAATTCCAGATGATGCAATATTATTTTGTGATCGTATGGTTGTCAAAATTACTGAAAGAAGAAAAGTCTTGCCTGTATCACCGGGCGCATCAATGAAAATCAGTCCCCCGCTTTGTTCTGTGATTGCACGCAAATCACGATCGAAAAGGTTGTTTGCAGGTCGGCTTGAAGCAGGCATTCCCAGTTGCACCAGTGCCTTGTTAGCGATTGTCAAACATATGTCTTCCACCAAAATCTATGTTACATCTATGAACGTGTCATATTTGTTTCCTCTGTGTAAAAATACATGGTCATACTAATTTTTATGACAATCGGTTGAACGGGGCAGAAGTTGCTACTCTGCAGCGCCATCTGGTGGCGAGTGGCATCAATGAGCATATTCTACAAACCTTCTCCGTGGAAAAATACATATATACAATATATATACTAGTTTTTATAATAATTGGTCCAGTAGTTTTTGAGTTCCTCGATGACATACAGACAAACATTCTTTTTTTATATATAAAGATGTAGTCGAAATTGTCGATGTTTATTTCGCATATATTTCGAAAATTGTGTGGGATGTAGTTTTAAAGTTTCTTACAGATTATGAAACTTGCCGAATATCCATTAGTAGGATATGCCCAAAAACTGCGGGCTCCCTGTATATTTTTAACTAAATGATAAATTGTACTTGCAGACAGAAGCAGCAGAAGAAAATAATGTTCTTTGGTGGTAATTATTTTTTCGATTTGCTTCACCTTCAAATTATAAATATCTTCAGCTCTTATCGCAGCTCCAATATAAATGCAGTCTTAAGTGGCGCAAGGTTAATTCAGCGATATTTAGTGTTAGTTTTCTTAATCAATTTTGAACTTTTAAGCGAATTAAACTTTCATTGCAAAATATTGAAAATTGAGCGAGTGCCAGTAAATCTCCGGACACGTATCGAAGAATTGTATATCATAACTTGCAACAGAATTATCTGAAAACAAAGACTAATAAAAATGCTTTTGTTAAAGAAGATGCTTTTTGAGGTAACCCTGGAAGGATTTTTCTTTCAATTTTGAATTTTTTCTAGCAGCTAGACGCAAAAAAACTATTTTCTACTAAAAAAGATTAATATTAATATTTATTATAACAATTGTACAATGCTCTCTGGGGTACCTGGTGAATTATGTGCACAGGTACTGTGCAAAATTTAAAAATGATTGGTCCAGTAGATTTTGAGTTATGTGCTTTAAAAATAAGAATTTTTAGAATCTTGGCCGTAAAATTTCCTCATTGACCTCTGCTGCAATGAACAAATGCTTCGTTAGACTCCACTTAGGACACTCTACCATCGCACATGCACATCTGCTAAGCAATGAGCCTCAGCCATCATATCGATTTTGCCGTACAGCCACATTTTCGATCCCTCATATCCTTTTAGAAACACCATCTTTATTCAATCTTGAAATATATTTTCCATTGCCAAAATCCTTTAAGCGTTTTGAAAGAACCAACAATAGATAAAATGAAATTAATATAAAATAATTTTCTACAGTTCTGTATACAGTTACACAATTTAAAAATAGTAAAAAACAGGCTGAAACGAAAACGAAAATCACGTAAAAAACCTGCAATAGAAAGGCTAATACAGATAGCGCAACACCTCGATATGCCGTTGGAAAACAATATCACCTCCAACATAAAGAATCCTCCATGGACACTACCGACGAACAGCATTCTACTACAGTTAACACAATATAAAAAAGAAATAGCTCCGGTGTCCGTATTTCTGCAAAACTTTCAACGCATACGCAACAATTACCATAATTGGTCCACACTATATACTGACGGCTCGAAAAATGAAGATGTACTCGCCTTCAGCATTGTTAACGAAAATGCAACACTATCTTCCGCCTTATTCCCATATTATGCATCCGTTTTCACAGCCGAAGCAACTGCCATCTATAACGCCTGTAAAATAGCAGAAAAAACGGAGGAAAATGGCTTATCTGCAGTGACTCACTATCAACTTTGACTTCAATAAAAAATATAAACAACAACGATATATTGATATCTCAAATCAGAGATACGCTAATATCAAACCCTGAAAAAATAAAGTTGTTTTGGATCCTTAGCCATATTGGAATACGTGGAAACACCTTAGCAGACGCAGCAGCAAAACTTGCCACTAAGTCGCCGTTACACACCATATACAATTTTAACAAGGTCGACCTAAAAAACGCAACTAACAAAGCAAATCGACAACAAATGTTACAACGATGGCAAAACATAAACCATTATTATAAATGCATTAATCCAAGCTTCAACCCTCCAATCTTCCCAGCAACAACCACAAGGCGAAACACGATTATTTATACCCGTTTCCTGACCCACAGTAACCTCTTTCAAAACAACAACCCACAAAACCACATTTGTCAATTCTGCAACGACGAGACACTTTCTATCCAACACATCGTTACAAACTGTGAAGCATTACATTCAATAAGACAATCAATATCAAGCCACACATTAGAAGAACTTCTGTCCGAAGTTAACGCAGAAAGCATTAAAAGTTTTATACACTTTATTTACAAAATTAATTTGTATTTTGAAATCTAAATTATACACGAATATTATTATATAAATACTTAAAGCTGATGGCCTAGTCGCTAATGATTTTTAATTCATTCTGATTGTAATTTATTACTTTTCCAATTTTCAAATAAAAAAATAAAAATAAAAAACAATTTATTCTAACTGTAAATAATTTTGTAGCAGTAATTTTTTACTGGAATGTTAGCACAACTGCCCTCTATAGTGTCGCAGAGGCGCGATCTGCCAAAATAACGAACAAAGAATTTGTCTTCAATTCTGTGTTTTGAACGGGATTTCGTGTGCTGAATCGTTACAGAAAGCCTACGGCGAGTGTGCTTTATCGAAAATACGGATCTACGAGTGGTATAAGACATTTGCAGAGGGCCGAGAAGTCCTGGAATCCGAGAAGTCCTGATCTGGTCGCCCATCAACGTCTTCAACGGATGAAAACGTCGACAAAGTCAAGGGAATAGTGCTGGAAAACCATCATTTAATTTTGAGGGAGGTAGCTCGTGACCTTAGCGTGTCTCACGAATCTATTCGTAACATTTTACACCATCAATTGGGCGTGAGACGCGTGGCTGCTCGACTCGTTCCAAGAGAGTTGAATTTCTTTCAAAAAAGAAAGTGAATTCGGATCCAACATTTATCCAGCGCATCACAACAGGTGATGAAACGTGAAAATGATGACAATGTTATATTTGATGTTACATACTTTTTCAGATAATCCCCTTCACGCAATAAAAGTGGGTTTTCTCTATGGAGTTTCTATTATAACTAAGTCGTTTTATTTATCTTTTCAGTACAAGTTTAAAATCTTATATAATGTAAAATAAATAAAATTATTAAGATTCCAATTAGTTTTGCTTTGGTTTTAAGAGATGGACGGACCAAACCGTCAATACAATTTTCTATCTTGACGTTTTGAAGCGTTTGTTGTATCGTAATCGTCGAATTTGCCCTGAATACCGCGAAGAAGGAAGCTTGCGATTATTGTATGATAATGCAGCATCTCATCGATCCACTCTTGTTACTGATTTTTTGACCAGAAATCGCATTTTAACCATTAATCACTCATCGTAATCGTCTGATATGGCCTCCTGTGACTTCTATCTATTCGGAGAATTGCATTTATCCATGAAAGGAAAATGTTTTGCTTCCGCAGAGGCCAAAAGGCTTCCAGTCAATGACCTGAAACATTCTTTCGAGATCGCGCATAACAATGTATCGAAGCCAGATGGGACTATTTTGAATAAATAAACTCGAAGTTATCAGAAAAAAGCTCCTGTCGTTTTTATGTTAGCTCAGTCTTGTTTATTTTGGACTTCAGCTTGTAGTAACTGCTGATAATAAAAACTTTAGTTAAATTAGAATGCATATGTTTATAAGTTTTCCTCAATATTTATATTAAACTTGTGGACTACTACTATTTGAAAAACGTAAACTTTCACACGGCACATCACTTGAAACTTTCCATAATGCAGAATTCAGCTCTTTCGAAAACCGGACTTCCAATCCCCAAATTGTGTGAAAAGTCTGCTCACCTGGAAGCTTAGAATTAGAGTATTTGTTTCTCTAGAAAAAATAAATCCGCAAAAATACAATTCCCGAGAATATTTGTGATTCCGTTTTATACAAGGTGGTGCAAAATTAATCACCCTTTCGGAAGATTTATAATTTTTGTAAATGGTGCATTCTACGCTTGTAAACTAGACAAAATAAAGATTCCCATCACTAAAAATCATTTTTTTACTTAGAAAAAAAGTTATGTGAAAACAAAAATTCCGGGGAATAGAACTCTGAGTAGGTAATAAAGATGATTGCTCACTTCCAGAGGGGAGCGAAATAAAGAAGAAAGCGGGTGATTTCTGTTCCTAGTATAAGTAAATGTGACTTTCCCGTTATAGTTGTTCAGCTACATAGTTGCAACGCTGAAATGCTGAAAAACTTCGAAGTGCAGTTGCCGACGGCATTCGTTAATTTCGCAATTGCTTTGCTTCTTGACTTTGCTTTAAGTAAAGTTTTGCATGACTTTTTGTGCGCAGCGGATTTTCCTTTTATTTTGTTATCAAATTAATTTATAATTATAATTTCTGCTAAATTTCATTCATATTTCTTCTTGCTGTATCGAATATTCATATACTAAAAAAAAAAACGTGCATACGCTAATAGTTTTGCCTTACTTGTTTTGGCCACTAGTTGTCTGGCGTGTTCGTCGTTTCGGTGACGTTTGCCCATTGTTTATGTTTATAAATATTTTAATTGCCTTTTATTTTTAAATGTGTTATTAATTGCTCTGTTGCTGCCGCTGCTGTTGTTGGTGATGGTGCCGTTATTGTCGGCTTTTGTTTTGGTCTGATTCGCTATGCGCTACAGCAATCCCCGCTTCCCATGAAACAAATATTTATACCAACTCATTGACGCCTGAATGAGTGGCAACCTGCTGTGCTGTTGCTGCTGGCGCATGCTGCTACCTTTAAATAATCAAGCTATCGCTGTTACTGCGGTACTTCGCATAGGTGTTGTTGTTGTTTAAAATTTTATGGCATTTTAATTGCTTTACGTGCGTCGCCGCACAATTTTTCAAAATAATTATTCTTTTTGGGCATACATACATACGTATATGTCGTTGTTGTTTTGTTACTGATTACATTCACCGGTGTGTTTTTCTTTTTTGTAGATTCTGTTTGTTGCTGCTGGCCGCTTCTACAGCTGATAATGAAAAATTGCTTTCGTTGGTGCTCTGCTGCCAGCCGCGTTAACGTCATTATTATCGGCGCTGCCGACGATGCTGTTGCTAGTAATTTTTGGTTTGTGCTGTCTTTATTTTTATTGCTTCTTTCGTTTGTTTATGTTTGCTGAGTTCATTTCCCCTACTCTTTTTTTTTTGTTTTTTTATTTTTATGTTTTGGTCTCACACATTTTCCAGTTTAATTGGATTTTGGTTGTATTGCGAAAATTAAACGACCCTCTCTCTAAGCATATGTGCGTGTGTATGTGTGTGAGTATGAGATGGGCGTTTGTGCGCTCGAAAAGAAATTACCGCTAAATGTGCAGAATCAAAACAAAATTGAGAAAATTGGCAATGTGGTGTGTACGATTGCAATGTCGCTTTCATTGCTGTTGTTGCTGTCTTGTTCGTTGCAACTGCAACGCTTGTTGCTCATTGTCTGGTGCTTTATTGGAGTGGTCGTTTTTCTTTTTTGTTTGTTTATTAGTGCAATGAGTGCTGCTTTACATTTTCTGTTGTCTTTGTCTTTGATTTAGTTTTGTTTTTATGTTACTTTTTAATTCGCTGAAAACGTGTTTGAACTTAGACTAGTGTTGCTAAGCTATGCAAAGATTTGAGTGTATGTTCTCGCCTATGTACAGCCTTTACAAAAATGGGATAAGAGCAACCCCATTGGCGGCAACAAGCTTTGAGTGAATTACTGCAAACGTCTTCTGTGTTCGTTCAGAGAAAGTGGATTCAATATACATATATACATATGTAATCCCCAGCAAGATCGAGATGCTGCTGTTGATGAGAAAATATAAAATTTCCTACTTTAAAATACCCCCTTTGAACAGTGTGCTATTCGCCCTCCTAATTGCGTTGAAGTATCTTGGAACAAATGCAAACAGCAAACGCGACTGGATCTGCATCGGGCATACGTCCAGAACAACCTACATATGTATGTGCAAGACAACAAGTGAGAGCAGAATGAAATGAGTGCAATGGTTGGTTTCCACGCTTATGACAGGCCACTCGACCTTTCTCCCGAACTCTACGGAAAAATTCATACTAACTGCAATTCAACTAGACTAAGCTCAAGTCAGACACGCAATACTCTTAGACGCCATTTAGGAGAAAATTGCCACTGGTAGACTATGTTACTCCTCCATTCTGTTTGGGCAACAAATTCTTCACAATAATCCCAGACCACAATAATCGATATATGGCTCCAGGCTAATCGACAAGTAAGTAGTGGAACTCCTTCCAACAAGCTGCAGTGGTTGAACTGACAGCAATAAAAGATTCTGATTTTTGGCTCATATATTCTTCCGTTTGAGTGGTATATTAGCATTTACTAGGTTGTTCAATAAGTTTGGTGGTTCGATAACAAAAAAGCAATTTTATGGGTTGAAATATTTCTATACTTTATTATTCGGAATACATAGTCTCCACTTGTTTCAACGAGATTCCGATTTATGAATTCAATCCCTGAAGTAAAAATCTGGAAGGGCTGCAAAATACGTTTCCACAGCTGTTATGAATGACCTCATCATTTGAGGAAAAATGCTTTCCACGCATGCCTTGTTCTAGGTCTGGAAACAAATGGAAGCCGGTGTATGCTCCAACAATTTGAATTTTAAAACATGGATTTTAACCATTGTGAAAATGCTCTTGGGACACGGTGCATTATCCTGATGAAAAAAAATTTGGTAGCTGAACTGTTATTAATTTGGTACAATTAAATGTCACTACTTCGTAGATAGCCATCGAATGCAGGCGAGTATCCAGTTTGTTGGTTTCGGAAGGCACCACAGCGGTATGGGTATCTGTTATGCCCCGTATGAATGAGTGAGATAAAGGATATAATGATTTATTCGATTTTCGTCAAAGAGGAAAATAACAAATAGGCCACCGATTTTTACCATCAGATAACAACTGATCTGGTCTGAATTCGACGAATAAGTTTCAAGCCAGTAATATGTCTTGCTCGTTTAACCACCCACTTAGTAGTCTGCGTAATAACGGCAACTCTCTGATGGTGTCTCAACTGCGCTTTCGTGTGATTGGAGCGGTTTTATCCACGTTATACACCTGCTGAAAACTGTTTTTATATGAAGCGAATGCACAATACTGCTAGGAAAAAAATCGAAAATCAACTCGATTTTTGAGCCACTTCAAACTAGTGTAAACCAAAATTGAATGGGCTACATTTCCTTCAAAAGTGGTTTGTCTTGTGCGAGACTTTCATCTTATATAGATGACCTCCAGTTCAGCTCAAATAATCCTAACAATTTTACACTGACAAAGTAAGTGCAATTTGAAGAGGCAAATAAGAAATTTAATGTGTGGCATGGAAAAGAAGCACAAAACAAAACTTCATACATACCGGAAAGCTTCAAAAAGTACCGGGAATGTACAAAATATGCACCCCTGGTAGACCGATGGCCTTCAGCTCCTTTGTGGCGTTCTCTTTGATATCACCTATCTCCTTCCACGAAGTGGTAACTTCAACTTGGGAAACAAAAAGAAGTCACGGTGCCATTTGAGGTAAATACGGTGCACGATGGTATTTACTTGGCGTTTGGTCAATAATCCAGCACAATTTGGGCTCGGTGCGATGGCGCGTTATCATCATGCAAAATCCAAGAATTGTTTGCCCACATTTCCGGCCGTTTGCGAGGTACAGCATCTCTCAAACGCTTCAAAACGGATAAATAATATTCTTTATTGACTGTCTGGCCCAATGGAAAGTACTCATGGTGCACTATGCCTTGGCAATCGAAGAAACATCACATTCTCGGTACTTTTTGATCATAGGTATATATATACATATAGGATTTTATATGATATATATTTTCCGTTACAAGATCTCTGTTTATTGCAATAACCGTTTATTAGGTTTCGGCTGAGCTCCAAAAACGGCGTCGGTTCTTTTCTTCCTTCTTCTGATAACCGGCGCTAATTAGAAACACCAAACGAAGTCCGGGTTTTTTGCCTCTCAGGTTTTTTTACCTCTTTGCCTTCTCAATGTCAACAACTAAGTATATTCCCTTTACGCCGACCATCAGGTACCATGTCAAATACCTTTAGTGCTGAATCGTTTGTGACTAATTGTACGACATGACTTAACCACCAGAGTTATTTGATTAGTATTCGCTGCAAAACTTTTACAGCTTGACGTTCCATGAAGTGTACTAGTAATCATTGTCGCCGTCTCCGAAAGGTGCAAACAACTTCCACAGAAAGATTCACAAATCTTCGACAAAGACATCTCAACGTATGGTATCATCTTCCATGCTGCTGCTTTTGCAATAACACAGACATGATGAAGGAATTATAAAATATGGTTATTGTTCGCGGAGAGGGGACTTTATTGCTCAGCTGTTATTAAGGGCATTCAATGTAGCATTTGTTGGAGCGAGAGATTCTCCATAAAATTTTAACGCGTCTGAAGTCCTTTTTCGTGTAAAGCGGCGCGGAGAGGTTCTTAACAACCCTAATAGAGCTGGTTATATTTGTTTTGTGGGGATACCAAATTCAGACATTGTGGCATATAAACAACTCATTTTCGCTTCGACAAAAGTTTCTTTCAAATCGGTATTTCCAAAATTTGTTTTTTTTTTAACTTCGACTCTCTGATAAACAATGAGATATGTGGATGGTTACGAATTCCAGGACTGCCATATATCCATCAAAGCGTCCTGGCAGAAGTGGGACAGCGGGAGAGAAATTGTTCACTACTCTTCATTTCCCCTTAGGTTTGCAGCCGCGGAAGAAGTCAACAGAGGGATACCCTATATGCTTTCCATGTATTCCCAATAGGCAGTGCCTGGTGATGATATCATCTACTGTACAAATGGGAGGCCGATCTAGTTTGAAGAGGGTCCTAGTTATGCTTCATAATTGTGCATGTTCTGTATCAGTATTTCCAATCTCTCTGTGGCTGTTGCAGTTAAAGGCATAAAAAAGTGTGGTTCCTCAATATTCTAGAGCTCTGTTTCAAGGTCGCTGCCTTTAGCGTTACGATAAATCGCCCCAGTCTTGAAATTTTCTATAAGTCGGGGAAATTTCTGGCAGAACTCTGTGGCATTTTTCCTTTTGGTGCTGGTCTCCTTCAGAATCACGTACTTCGGTATCTTTTATTTATTTAATTAATAATCTTTGCTTCGTTTCTCGTCCCCCACATCACTAGCGTTGCCCTTTTTTGCAGCGTGTCCTTGTGTGGTACAACAGTAACTGCATTGCGTTCTACGGACTCACTGAAATCATATTTGTTCTTTGGCGATGGTGATCAGTCAGCGAAAAATACAATCACACTAGCCGCACCCGTTATTTTGTTGAGGAATGCTTGCTGGAAACAAATCTGGGAGTCGATTCATGAATCTGCTATCTGCTTGCTGTAATTCATGTAGATCTTGTCTTGTGTAATTGAAGCCGATCTTTCCTTGTATAATTTTGCTGCACTCAACAACAAAATAGTCATCGCAGCTGAATGTCCCTTCTGTCTTTCAACACATGAACGATTTGATTTTGCAGTTTTTCGACCATGTAACCTGAAGCACTTTTTTTGGGCTGGAATCTGGTGCTATATGTTACGATATGTTACTGCTCTGCTTCGGGCTCCGGTGTAATAGAACAATCCCGGTCTTGTTAGTGGAGGTTTCGTCGTATAGGCGGAATTTTTCAACTCCGATACCAAAGACGCTCCTTGTCCTTATAGCCGCCAATCACAATTGTGTTATCGTGATGACAGTAGCGCTCTTTTAATCCACTGGATAACTTATATTGATGAATTAATTAAAAAATCATGACAAATACATTTATGAATAATAGTTTCTAATTAGTTGTTTTTCCAAAAGCTTAAAACGAGATATATAATTCATTTCTTCGACCGTAGCACAAGTTATTTTCACATGAAATAGATTAAAATTCTACCTTTAACAAGTAAAAAATTTCACATTTGTTCATTAAAGCTTTAATAAAGCGTTTTTCATTGCAATTAAAGACTTAAATTTTATTTTTACTTTCGGCAGGCTCACTCATCTACATATCTTGCATCACTCACACTAGCGTAAGAAAACATGTACATATGTACATGCATATACTTGTATAATAGTTACATAACGTTATTTACCAGAATTGTGAAGAGTTATATGCATACGAGTATGTATGAGTATATGTGTACATACATACATACATATTTATTAATGCCATGCAGTAAAAATTTCATTTATTTGAGAAAATTCGAGTTCTCACAGTTCACTTTAGAACGATATAATAAAAACAATTATGTGAGGACAAAAATATTTATAGAAAAGTTAAAGGCTCTATTTTGCACTAATTTAGGATCAGAATAGAAAAATTGGACTGAATATCCGTAAGTGAACCATTTTTACATATTTTATAAACACGTGGAGCGTCTATGATAGGGCGAAACCAAGCTTTGTTTCGAGGAAAATTTTTGCTAAAATTCATGTAAGTCAGAGACATATTCTCAGAATTCTAAAGAATCGTACTAAAAGAATAATAACCGTATCACTTTGTTCAGCGGGAACGTCTTTTGACGCCTTTCTATAATCTAAAGTATCATACTTGACGAAGTATTATGCAAATGCATTCAAATTGTGGTTACTGTTTGCCATTTGGCTGCGTTGCATTTACAAATCAAGCAGTAAATATATTATTGAAAAGCCTATATTATTACAATGGAATTTTAGTCAGGATGATTAGTGAAAGTGAAACTGGTTATATTCATATGTAAGCGTGAGATTCATATGACAGGTGAGGGGAAAACATTACAGCAAATAATCCTGTCAGCAGCCTTATCATCGTTCATGATGTCACATTTATCCAGATAATTTCTACAGAAGTGGATCATATACACACGTCTCATCATCTGTTATGATGCACTGGATAAACGTTGGGTCCGAATTCACTTGCTCACAATTTTTCCGATGAGTTTTTTTGAAAGAAATTCAACTCTCTTGGAACGAGTCGAGTCATGGCACATTTATGGTGTAAAATATTGCAAATTGATTCGTGAGAAACGCTAAGGTCACGAGCTACCTCTCTCAAACTTAAATGATATTTTTCCAGCACCATTTCCTTGACTTTGTCGACGTTTTCCTCCGTTGAAGACGTTGATGGGTGACCAGATCGGTGCAAATCTTCCACGACTTCTCGGCCCTCTGCAAAAGCCTTATGCAACTCGTAGACCCGTGTTTTTGATAAAGCACTCCGCGATAGGCTTTCTGATATATTTAAATGCCAAAAACAAGCTATTTGACAGATCACTCTCAAACTCTGTGACACTATAGAGGGCAGTTGTACCAACATTCCAGTAAAATATATTCTTATCGATTGAGCCGATTCTATTCTATTTTTGTATTGTGTAACCTGTTCGACAAAAATTGACTCCATTGTGAATGGTCATCTAAATTGTAAACAGCGTTGAAACAGAATTTGACTTACTTTTTATTACGTTAGAATAAATATTTTTTTAATAAAAACCAAATAAATAGATGGTATTGAGCTGCGGTTTAGTAATGAGAGTGGATATGAAAGTGGAGTTGTACGAAGTTGGCTATGTTTAGAAGGAAGTTAAGAGATGCTTCTAATCCTCTGCAGCTGGAGGAGCAAAGGCATGTGATTTTCAAGTGTTGCTTAAGAAATTTAGCTAAGAGGTTTTTTTTAATTTTCGTTTGAAAATATTTGTACATCAATTACCACAATTCTAAAGTTGTACTCGGCTCTAACGTTCTATGCTCAAGGATTATATCAACTCAGGCTCCAGATTCTCCATCGTTTCACAAACTTCCGCAGGTACTTCAATTAAACAACTGTGCTAATGGTTCCTGCTCACCAGTGCTTCTTCCCAATTCATCTAGCGAATAGTTGATTCCAATTTCATTTGCTGGTGGATCGACGCAGATGTCATATTTTAAAAAGCTCACTACGGCTTTTTCCAGATGTTAGAACAAGCAAAACGTTTGGGTCCCCACCAATTGCATGATGGTCGCCTCGGTTTTGAGACGATTTCTTCTTGGTCTTGTACCTTAAATCTATCCAAACCCTCGTTCAAAATGCCATACTATTTCGTTTATTAAATATTGTTTTTCACAGATTCCTTTCCCTAAACCTTGATCATCTTGATGGTCCAGCTGAAGCATGGACCAGGCGGCAAGTTGATTTTTTATTGCTTAGCACTTAAGTTCTGTCATTTAATTTCATAAAGTTTTTACTATTTTAAATACAAATAGTTTACCTTTTCTATTCTTCCCTTGTGCATTTACTTTCAACGACGAAGAAATTGTTGTAGAATAATAAGCGATTGAAAACTGTCCACAATCGACCCGCGTCCACAATAGCATCGATAACCGCTCAATAGTCGTTTATCTACTGTCCCAATAGGGGTGATAATTTTACAAATCAGATGGCACTAAGATAAATGGTTTTTTAATAGGTGCGTTTCAACTTTTTTCCGATAGGGAGGGCGAACGACGGAATATTTTTTATTTTTCGCTTGTCATTTGGAAACTTCATTAGTATACATTTCATCATGGAACGCTACACACTTGAGCAACGATTGCAAATCGTGCAAATTTTTTATGAAAATAAGCGTTCTGTTGCTACTACTTTAAGAGCATTACGGCCATTTTACGGTCCATTTAACAAGCCGTCCCGTTTTAGGGTTACGTGAAGTCATTGGTCTACAGTAACAAGCCGGCGACGATTTGTGAGGTCAGAGCCAATATTGAACGCGAAATTGCTGGAATTTCGGCCGATTTATGCAAAAGAGTGGTCGAAAATTGAGTTCAACGATTGGACTTCGTAAAACGTGCACGCAGTGGTCATGCAAAAGAAATCGAATTTCATACTTAAATGTATATGTTCAAACTCGATAATAAAAAAAATTAGTTAAAAAAGTCAAACCGTTTGTGTTTTATTCAAAAAAGTTAAAAAGTTGAAGCGCTCTTACTGAAAAACCCTTTGTTACTATTGCTTTATTAACCCTAGATGCTGATGGATTGGATGGAGTCGGATTTTTAGAAATACTCTTTGTTTAGAAATTATTTAAAATTGGGTGCCGGAGTGACCTTTTTTCAGCATTTTTATAGGTATATTAAATTTCGCTTAATACTGGCGCTTATACAAGTTTCGAACAATTTTTCCATACAAGTTAACAAATACAACAATCCTTGCAAATTTTGGAAATTACATACCGTTAATAAAGAGAAAAGTACTGCTGTTTTGATTATTTTGCATATCTCAAACAGAAATCCACCTTATACTAAGTGTTGGTGGCAGCTTAAGTAAGACATCTCCAGTTAAGTTAAAACATCTTAATTATTACTTAAATTAAGTACGAAGGCTCACATTGAAATAGATGTCTCCGAGAAAGAAAAAGTTATGGAAAAAATGCTGCATGATAATAAGAAGAATCCGAAGTCGGTTTAAGTCTAAGTCTGCCAGCTCCTCAAACGTAGCTAAAAAGTGGGGTCCAAGATGGCAAAAGCTTAGCATGCGAAAGCAGTGTGGATTCGTAAGTTGCATTGAGTCCCCCCACTTGAATTCCAAACGGGCTTTGTTCGGTTCAGATCCTCAAAACTATCGAGGGTTGTAACTTTTTTGGCCTAAAGAACTACGTCTGCCACCTCCAGTCCACTTGTTGCCAGAATGACCTCACCATCTTGCGTGCCATTGGCTTTTCGTTGAACGCTTGATGAACTGACTGTAATTGAACAGCAAATTATAGGTAGCTAAGGAACTTCCACCTTCACTGTACACGGGGAAACTACTTAAAGGATGCCTTGTTTAACTAGCTTATCAGCCATATATTTCGCTGTGCCCTAAACAAAGTACCCCAGCGGAAGAAAAATTAGGCATTCTCCTATTAATATCGAGCGCTGCATCAGCGAGCTTGGGACCTTGATCGTGATGCAAATGTATATCTCCTGCTTCAATATTCAACAGAACGTCTCCTTGATAGCGACAACTTTCGAGTAAAAAATACTGTTAATTGTGAGCTTCACGCAGAAGAATCATCCACCAACTTTTCCGTCCAACTTCGAACAGCCCTTAAACAGTAGACTTGGAGCTGTTTCCAAATATTCCCTTACGTCTATTCCACTATAGAAAAGATGCGGGTGGAGAAGAATCCGCTTAGATTCAAAGTAGATCAGTTACAGCGGTGATGAACTCGAAGTTTCATAAAAAGTAAATGGCAACAGTTAGTGTCATGCTGAATGCCACCACAAGCTTAGGGGAATTTGATAGTTACCTGAGTGATCACCGTTGATGAGTGAGTTTGTCTAATAGAGATAGATGCTTGATAGGAAATGGTAAATTACCAAGTGTATTTCCGCCAAGAAAAAGCTTCTCATAAAAACCATCTGACGTTCGTAGCCGGTATAAAACTACATCAGGGAAGGAACCGCAAGCTGTGCTAAACATTCAGCAACAAAAAAAAAACTTCCTAAAAACATATTCATGTTCTTCTATATTGGCATAACCTGAGCGTGGGGGCGACCATTATTGTCAGAAGCGAGCGGCCGAAATACGTGAGTGCCGTCCGAATGCACAGAAACGCTCCTGCTCTGAATTTATTCGATGCGGTCTCAGCTGGTGGTGGTAGTGGTTGCTGCTTTCAAATTTAAATTTTTCGTCAAGTGAGCAGAGCCCAGAGATAGTGACGAATCGAAGGCGCCTGTTATTTTCAACTACAGGGTTTATTATTAAAGTAGATACTACTTCGATACTTTCGTGGCTCAAAAAAGGGGTAGAAATTGAGTAGAATATATCAGAAGTACAAAAAGAATCGTAATCAGAGACTTACTTCGACAATCAATGCTTTGTAGACCAAACTGTGCGTGTATTGAAAAAAAGTTTCGGACATAGGATCTCGGTGGGTATATTTTCCCTACAGGTATGCCACGCCCGCTGGGTACATAATCATATAAGTATGAATATAGCTATGTATGCAAGTTTCTACATCAATTGTGTGGGTATCTATGTAGCTGAGGTCGACAAAATTATCTGCCTGAAATGTTGAAATATATGATACAAGCATACCAGTATTTATACACATAACTTTATACATAGATAGGTATGTATGTATGTACATACTTTTAAGCGCCACAGTACATAAGAATGTAGGTATATAGGATTAATGAACACACATTTTCTTCAATATACAACTGACGTACACTCAGCGCGTTCACAGTTCGTTATTATCCCGTTGAAAACCAGGTTATTTTGGACTACTGCAGGACGGACTCATTCGAAGAGCTCTCATTAACCCAAAGTCCCAAATAAATAGTTTCACTTGTTTACCTTTTTATGGAAATTTGATTCTCTGTGGCAATTACTACTGCAATACCACTACTCTTCCGTTCTTTCTGTGGGGAATTATTTATAGCTTAGCAAAATCCATGCAGTCAACTTATTTGTTTATATGGAATAAAAGCCGGAAAATCATGAGCATAATCTCCTTCTTGATTGGGGCGATAAACGCCTACGCGAACTCAACAAAACGCGTCAGTCGTTTCATTCTCGTGCTAACTGATGCCACCTGATCTTTCCTCTGCTAGCACCCGGTACTTTTAGAGCCGAAGCGTTTGCATATATTCGAACTACATGACCCAGCCAATGTAGCCGCTAGATCTTTATTCGATGCGCTCTGTCTATGTCGTCGTAAAGCTCATACGGGTCATCGTTCCATCCCCTACGATTCTCGCCGTCACCAACGTACAAAAGTCCAAAAATCCAAAATATCATCGGCATACGCCAATAATTGTACGCTCTTATGAAATATTGTGCCTGAGCGATTAAATTCTGCGGCTTTTTCGATCCTCTCCAACATCAGGTTAAAAAAATCACACGACAGCGAGTCAACCTGTCTGAAACCTCGTTTGGTATCAAACGGCTTGGAGAAGTCCTTCCCAATTCTGATGGCGTTGCTGGTATTGAACAAAGTCGTCTTGCATAGCCGTATTAGTTTTGTTGGGATACCAAATTCAGATATCGCGGCATACAAGAAACTCCTTTTCGTACTGTCGAATGCAGCTTGGAAATCGACGAATAGAGGGTGTGTGTCGATTCTCCTTTCATGGGTATTTTCCACGATTTGGCCTATTGTAAATATTTGGTCGATGGTAGACTTTCCAGGTCTAAAGCCGCACTGATAAGGTCCATTCAGTTGGTTGACCGTGGGATTCAACATTTCACACAATACGCTCGCTAGAACCTTATAGGTGATATTTAGAAGACTAATCCCGCGGTAACTGGCACAGATTGCAGGATCACCCAGCTTATGGATTGGAATGACAATTCCGTCGTCAACGATTCGGGTATCGGGATCTTCACATTCCCTTTGACAAGCGCAGCTATCACTATTTAACAAGTTCGAGAAGTGCCCCCCATCATTTAAGCACGATCTGGATGTCAGTCACCAGATCGCCGTCTTTGTTCTTAGAGGAAAACGTACCGGTCTTAAAGCCTTCTGTAAGCCGTCTAACTTTCTGGTAGAATTTTCGGGCGTTGTTCCTATTGGCCAGCATGTCAAGCTCCTCACACTCACATTTTTCGGCCTCTCGCGTTTCTGGCTCGCGTTGCGCCCGATCGCAGTGTGGCTCTATAGCCAGCATCTCTTTTTTCTGCGACAGCATGACATTCCTCGTCGTACCAACTGTTTTTTCAGGCTCGCCGAAATCCGATTTCTTCATCGGCGGCGGTACGTAGAGAACGAGAAATGGTGTTCCATTGCTAGGTCGGTTTGTTGCGCAGTACTCTCTGAGAGCAGGCCATAAGGCGTGGGGGACGATGAGCTTCTCGACTTCTCTTGATTTTTAAAAGGCAATACGCGCAAAAAAATCGAGGCCATAACTCCAGAAATGCTGCAAAATGTTATGGAAAAAGCCAGAGAAAAGAAGAAAAATGTACGTCGCTGGAAATTGTGAGTGACTTTTTCAAGATATTGTTTATGGTAATTGAATAAATTGTATTGGTACACAATTGATAAATAAACAATTTTGATTTATAATATTGTAGTTTAGACTAATTTATTATCATATTAAGTGATTTGCAATTTATTGTGCCAAGTATAGAAAGAAAACCTTGTATTTGTGATATCAAATTAAAATGCATCAATTTTAGTATCGTTACTTAGTAGCCCACCATGTACTGCTGGGTGTTTTTCTATAGATTCGTACAACTGTTTACAAGCCGTACATATATATGTACGTAAGCATGTATACATCGATATGCATGTGTAGTCATTGATTTGTGTGTGCACATATTTTTGAGTAAATGTAGGCGCACATACACACATAATTGAAGTAAAAACTATGCTCGTATATATAAATAGTTGAAAGGCTTTTGTAGTATGTGAATGTACATATATATGTAAGTATGTATGTAGTTACATTTGTATATACAAATATTCATTGGGCCTAAAGCACCAAATCACAGGTAAATAGCAGAACACATACAAATGAAATTTTCGCTTTGAATGCGTGTACCCTTACAAATATTCATAATACAAAGATTTGATGCGAAATTATTTAGATATTTCATCATTATCATTCGGAAACAAAGGCTTACAACAACACTTACATAGGGAAGAAATACTTTTAAAAGAGCATATTTTCATTAAATGACTATTACACATGAAGTTGCACAGGTAATTTCGTAAGCAGCAAGCAAGGAAAGCATTTCGGATATATTTATGTATGTTAGTTAGTATATAAAGGCGTTAGTACTCAGAAAAGGGCGTGCCTGCCATCCTGAAAAATCTGGTGCTAATTTAGTTTTAGTTTACTGGCAGTTTTGAAAATTATAAGCACCTGGAATCGTTCAGAAAAATCAGGTGTCTACACTTACAAAAGTCCAAAAGGCAGCTTTCAATATACCATGGGTTTAAACAAGACAATGGTAGGTAGGTGGACAATAGTAGGTGAAGCTTTCAAACTTGTGGCTGACAACCGACCAGATGTGATGCTCGACGTTTACAATGCATGCATTGCTCAAAGCATCTCCTCCAAGCTGTGGAAAATACAGAAACTGACGCTGATCAGCAAGTTTACGGGCGACCCAGCGCAACCCACAGCCTGGCGTCTGCTTTACATGCTGGACAGCGCCGGGACATTGCTTGAGAAACTCATATTGCGCAGGCTTGCAGAGTCTGTTTATAGTGCAGGAAGCAACATAACATAGCAATAAGGTTTCCAATGCGGAAATAGAGGAGGTGGTGTAACAGAGGAGGTGTCGCAATAGAGGAGGTGATAAGCAGCGCTCAACGCAGACGCTACTATCCGAACCGCATCACCGTCCTGGCAACGCTTGATGTATGAAATGTCTTTAACAGCCTACGATGGATAGACATTATAAAGGCACTACGAGAAAGGTTTCGAATGCCTGCATACCTGCTAGGGATTCTCCAAAGCTACCTGAGTGAGCGTGAACTACTGACACACCAGATGGCCAGAAAACAAAAGCGATAACGACTGGCGCAGCTCAGAGATCTAGATTGACCTCGACACAGCGCAACAAAGCGAAGTCGCACGATAGAGACACAAGAAGACGAGCCTATAGGCATGAAAGCTAGCTTCAAATATGGTGGTCAAAGACGTGGGTTAATAGAATTGGTCCTTTGTGAATGCTGTTCTGGGCCCTCCCGAAGTAATATAGAAAGTAGTACCGCGAAGGGTGTCTCCCCAGAAGGAGAAGAGGGATCGTTTTAGTGGCCACACCACAGGACGCAGTAGACGACGGTCGCTGTAAGTGCGAAGTCATTTTGAACCCACTAAAAAAAGGGTAGGTAGGTAACTCATTTAGACTTTTACCGGTCCATTGTGATGCCACATCAGCAGTTTGCCTGCTACTCCTCGCTAAACCATTTTGTTTTAAGTGCAAATCCATTGATTTAGCTGACACGTATATCCCCAAGGTCATCAGTTATTCAAGAACGACGAGCCAAAGTATCTAAACCTAGAGGCACGCCACGCAGAACAGTGACAGAGAAGGTGTGAGATAGATTCTTGCCCCTCCTCATTAATGCACCTTCTGCAATAGTCGTATTGAGGTGTGTACAATCTTGTATACCTGACGTCCCATTCTGGCTAGATTCTTTTTGTAGCATTACATGCCAGTTCTAACGATCCATCTCGAGTTGGCTGAAGGGACAATGCTACTTGTGCCTTGCAGTTTCTAGGTTGAGAGGGACATAACTGCAATCTCCATAACAAAAGGGAGGCGAGCGGTAGTGACCCACTCTCGTTAATTTGTCTGCCTTACAATTCTCTGGTGTGCCACTACTCCCTGACACCCATATCAAATGGATTAATCCGCCATCTCGTTAAAAGATGCCCAGTATTTGGGAGTGGCAACCCCACCAAGAGATTTAAGCGCCGCTTGGATATCGGAATAAGTATAGAATTCTAATCTAAATAGAATTCTTTCTCTAAAGTTAGTTACATTTTTACCTAACCAGATAGCTACCTCAACCTGATATACGCTACGAGTCTGATATACGAAGGCGAACCGAAAAGCTTACTTTTGGCTTCTTACAGCAGACGCCAAGGCCAACTTTATCGTCAAGCTTTGAGGCATCAGCAAAGAACTCTAAGTTGTTTTTCCGACTAGGTATATTGTCAACCCGCTCACGTCTACCTGGAATTTTGTTACAAAATAACCAAATTAAATATTATTAATCAAAACAATAGTCAACATGATTAGTTGGTCGAAGACTGACTTACCTGCATTCTGTTTACCACCCAAATCTAGGGAAAGTAAGAAAAGAAAATTCAGGGCATCAGGTGGTTTTGTTCTCAGTACGCCGCAGATAAGTACATATAATCGCGTTATACTCAAACTATAATCCCGTAAAGGAGTCTAGGCCTGATAACAGTCCTTTGCAGCCAGTGAGTCTTCGGAGAAAGACCAGAACTGCGTTCTATGATCTTTTAGCTTGAAAATAGAGCCACAAAAACTTTCTTTACCCTGCCCTCTACATTACGCCCAAATATATTATTTGGCGCTATCTCCTACTTCCAGCCTTATACTCCTATACCATTTCATGATGGCTTCACAAATTGTGGAATTTTATATTTTACACAAAACAATGCTCTGAAAGCAAGTCAAAATATATATTTACGTATTAGCTGCCAAAAAGAAGAAAAATTGACGCCCAAACAGTTATAAAGATGATTCACTTTTAAGCAATCGCCGTTAGTGTCGCTCCGTATAAATTCCTTGCACCGAGTTCGATTCTTTCATTTGCCAAATTTATTGTCTTCGAAAAAGACAATGAGAGGGTTGTGAATGCATAAGTAAAAAATTGTGAATGTATTGCTTTGGTCTTCGCTGGGGAATTCGCCTTTCTAATGAAAAAAAATAATATTTTTTGGATATGTGTTTGGTTATAATATTTCTAAAAGGTATTCACATAAATATTAGTTGAGGGAAAAATAAATCCATTATTTTTCCACAAATGGTTTAAAACTGTTATGGTCGCTCTTTAGCTTCTGGGCGATGCTTCGACTACTAAAATGCCGGTCATCTCTGATTATTTCTATGATTTTAACGACATTTTCGACATTTTCTTAAACATCAAAATCTTTTATTGGAATCGACGAAGCCAAAATTGCACGTAATTAGCTGTTACAGTATCGACTTCATAAACACCATTCACAATTACAGTCACAATGACATGGCTTGCATTTTCGCCTTTATCAAAAAAACTGTAAACTCTTTGTTGACTTCCATTGTTAACATCCCGCAACTCACAACTGAATGGAACATACAAAGAGAGAAAAAAAACGAATTTTTTAGAGTGAAATGTCAGCTTCGAGCATTAACTTTAAATTGTTTGATCGATAATTTATAAGATATCGATCACTACAGCCAGCTACCTTGAAAATATGTATTTATTTTTCCCCAAAATAATAGAAGCAAGTGAAAGAGCACTAATTATTCAAAAGTATTTCCTGAGACTAATACATTTCGGCGAATTTGAACGAGTCGGGTTACTAGCAGTTTTGTATTTAGATGGTATGCCGTTGATCTCCGAAGACAATTCGAGTTGGCTATAGCTGCCAGTGTGCACGTAATGCAATACAATTATATTCTGACCATTAACTCTATAATTGTTGGACCTCATACCTAAGATGATATTAAAACGAAGCATCCGCTACGGATAGTAAAGAGTCTACTTCGTGGTTTATACCTGAGCGGAACATGTAATTTTGTACTGTGAGAAGAAAGAGATGCACTAGAAATAGTTCTGGAGCATCCAATAGCCTTAAACACCCTCATGAGGGATATGTGTTCGGCCAGCGGGAAGTGGGAGTCAGTTTGAGCTTTCGCAGCAGAAATCGTTTTGCTTCTCAGCCACATCGATTGGGAGCGCAAAGCACGTATCAATCAATAGTAGTAACACCAAGCACAGCATCACGATTAGCAGCAGTGCAGTGGAGGCTGACCGAAATTGACGGGTCAACGACAACCACAGATACTTGAGTCATTGGCTCGCAAAGACGTACTACTTGACGTAGAGACACAAGAAGATGAGCGTATAACATGAAGCTGGCTGCAAATGTGGTGGACCCAGACGTGGGTGAATAGAAGTTGTCCTTTTTATGGATGTTGTTCTGGGCCTTACCGAAGTATTGCATAAAACATTCCCGGGAAGGGTGTCTCCCCAGAAGAAGAAGAGGGATTATTTTAGTAGCCACACCACTCAACGCAGTAGATGACGGTCGCTGTAAGTGCGAAGTCATACCTCATACACCAAAAAACACAAACATACGGTCTGTGCCCCTGCATCTACTTCGTCAAAAACCTTACAAAACCACCGAACCAAACACCAAAAGTTAACAAAAAATACATTCCTTTAAAGTTTAGCAAAATCAGTTTACTTGTTGCCAGCTCCTTACCGCCTGCTACAGTTGTTGTACTAACACTTTTATAACTACTATACATACATACATGCTATATGATGTGCTGTCATTTTCTGCATTGTCTCAACCTAGGTAACCAATGTTGGTGAGACGCGATGAACGCTGCTGACACTGACGTACCCATTTGCTACTCAAGTTGATATTACGTTGAATATAAGGTGATTGCTGCTGGGGTTGGTGCTGCTAGATTGTTGTAGCTGGCGTCATAGATATTATATTAAATTTGTTGTTGGCGATTATTACCAACATTGCCTGTTGGTCGCAATTTTGTCGGCGTCCAGCTAGTTGTTAGGCTGGTTTTTGCTTCTGTTTTGCTGTTGTTGTTAGACTATTCGTTCGTAATGATCGTTGCATTGCTGTTTCTGTTTCTGTTACGGCTGCTGCTGCTGCTACTACTGTTGCTGCACTCACAATAAATGTTTAGCGCTAAAATTGTTATTAAAATTTTGTTGTTCCTGTTGTCACCGCTGTCGCCGTCGCAGTTGTTATGCAGTGCTATTTCTCATAGATTTTGCTATTGATTGAACGCTGATGTTTTTGTTCGTTGAAAAGCTTTGTTGTTATCGTTGTTGCTATAGTTGAGGCCAGCTCTTAGTACTGGAAATTGTACCTCAACAACATCCCATTCACTATTTTGCTTTTGTATATACTTACTGTATTCCACATATATACATACATACCCACATACATACATACAAATGTGCTTATGAGTCTATATACCAGCATGAATTCGTATGCATACGTAGAAACTTTTAACAAAATATATGTACTTAGAAATCCATATATGAACAGACCTTGCGAGGAATTGAGTTTTGCAGAATTGTAAATATTTGTTGGTTTAAAGTCATTATATGGCGGCTGCCGTAGTCGAATGAGTTGGTGCGTGACTACCATTCGGAATTCAGAGAGAACGTAGGTTCGAGTCTCGGTGAAAGATCAAAACAAAGAAAACGTTTTTTCTAATAGCGATCGTGCCTCGGCAGGCAATGGCAAACCTCCGAGTGTATTTCTGCCATGAAAAAGCTCCTCATAAAAAATATCTGCCATTCGGAGTCGGCTTGAAACTGTAACATCAAGACACACACCACAAATAGGAGGAGGAGCTCGGCCAAACACCCAAAATGAGTGTATGAGCCAGTTATGTATATGTAATTATATACAGTGCACTCGCGGTAACTCGAATAGCCGCTAAGTCGAACGACGTGCTAACTCGAACACATTTTTTCCCCTATTGACTTCTTTGTAACTCGAACAATAAAAAAGCGCTATAACTCGAACAAAAAAACAAATTTATTTGTACACACATTCTTTTCAAACATGTACATTTTGTACATAGATACATATGTAATAGTATATGTATATAAATTATATGTATACTAGTGTATTGTCCATATGAATATTTCGGCGTTAATATCCCGTTAGTTTTCTGGGAACAACATATTGCATTGACCAAATTGCTTTAAATTTGTCATTCGTAGTGTATCAGTGCACGTGAGTAATGGATCGTAAATGGTTGAAGTGTTTAACATTAAAAGAGAGGGCTGAAGTCCTTAACAAAATTAAACGTGGACGTAGTGTTACTTCTCTAGCGAAGGAATATGGGGTAGCCAAGTCCACCATAAGTCTTATAAAAAAGAAAGATAAGGCAATTTATGGCTTGCACTAACGCTACCGGCAACCATAAGCTTAAACTTCTCGTTATTGACAAAGCAAGAAATCCTCGTGTTTTCAAAAATTTTAACTGTCCGGTGGAGTACAAAAATTCCAAATCAGCCTGGATGACTTCGGCGATTTTCAAAGACTGGTTTCATAATTCGTTCGTGCCGCAGGTAAAATCCAGATTAATTAAAACAATTGTTTTAACCAAGTTAAATGACTTTAATATTTAGGTAAGAAAAAATTTGAAAGATGGGGACTACCTGAGAAGGCTCTTCTTCTAATTGATAATGCCCCATCACATCCCAAAGAAATCGAATTAAAGTCCGAGGATGGTTTAATTTTAACTATGTTTATGCCGCCGAATGTGACACCATTGATCCAGCCAATGGACCAAAATGTAATTCGTATAACGAAACTATACTACAGAAATTTTCTACTGGCTTCCATTTTCAACAATCGATCGAAAAATCGATATCGATGACTGTTTTTTTAACATAGCACACTCAATTGATAAGTCGAACAAATTCGATAAATCGAACAGCGCCTGTTTTAATTAGTTCGAGTTATCGCGAGTGCACTGTATATACATATATATAAAGTCATTATATACATCAATTTATATACTACGTAGTATCTTCTGTAGGATCGTTGATCATTGACCGTTGAGCGATTGTTGGAGAAAGTGCAGCTTTTAATCTGTGCTTTATGTACCCTAATGACAAATAAGGAAGTCTGAACCCGATATGGTGCGCTGGATTTTATGTGAGTGTCTTTTATTAATTTAATTTAATTTAATTTAATTTTATTTTTTTTTATTTTATTTTATTTTATTTTATTTTATTTATTTTCCAATGAGTGTCGTTTATTTAATTATTTATTTGTTTATTTAATCAAGCAGGCAAGAAAACTTGAGTTCAAATTGACTACTAAAACCAAAGAGTAAACAAACTATTTAGAACACGTACTCGAAACAAAATCCAATGAAACTGCACGAATTTTAACACAACATTAATTTATTATATATCTAGGTTAGGTTAGGTTGATATGGTTGCCCAGGGAATGGGCACACTTGGACGAAGAAGGATTCGTCCTGTGTGATGCCATTAGGGAGAGAAAGACCGATGGGATACAGGGAGAGGGCGGGGAGAGATGGTGCTGGGATGGTTAGGAGCGTGCGGATTACGAACGATGACTATGTTTGCGTCGACCGCTTAATGCTGCTGATGAAATTCATCAGATTTTTAATGTCAGCACCAGGCGTGGCAAAAAAGTAGGACCCAAGATGCCTAGATCATAGCGCCGCCAGAGCAGGGTAGCTAAGGAGAAGGTGCTGAGATGATTCCACCTCATCCTCCATACATCCAGCACAGAAAGGACTCGAGGCGATTCCAAGTCTCACAGCATGTATTCCTCGCGCATTGTGTCCTGTGAGAGAGCCCACGAGATTAGAGAGCTGATATTTTGTCAGCCTCAGAAGCTCGCCCCATCGCCTCCGGTCCACACGTAGCCAGAAGGATTTCGCGACCTTACACTTTTGTGTACTTGCCCAGCGCTCGCTGAGTTGGTGCGATGCCCATCTTTCCAGAAGCAGACCGCAGGTAGTCAGGGGGATCCCGATTTTCTCCCTTCGCGGGGAAATCACCTCGCATGTCCCTTGTCTGGCCAGCTCATCTGCCTCACAGTTTCCAGCAATGTCGCTGTGACCAGGAACCCGGATGAGGCTGATGTTAAAGAATTGCCGCTTGGCTGTCGGAGTAAATATTTACTTTCTTGACCGTTAATACGCATTTGAGCAGCCAATCGGCTGTCTCCTTGATTGCGGGTACCTCTGCCTGGGACACACTGCTGTGGTCCGGTAGCCTGAATTTGAGTCTGATGGGGAGCTCCTCGCAAAAGACTCCTCCACCAACCTTTCCTTCCAACTTCGATCCATCCGTGAACAAGTTCTTTATCTATAAAATCATTCAATAAAATTTCCATTGAATGCAATAATCTCCTCAATTGGGGTCCGAAAACGATTGGATGGCCGAATCAAATGCTCCTTATTCACATTGACCATAACGGTATTAATTGTAGCCTTCAGAGAAGAAATTGTGTTGATAAGGATGCATAATGGCTTCACGCTCAACTACACCTATGTATACCTAGTAATCTAGGGGGTTAAGGTATTGGAAGTTAGGTGGCCATAGGTTTGGTGTTTTGTGGTCATGGAAATTTTCAGCCATCCAATCTTGTGTCGCAATCGCTTTAAGTGTAGAAGTCTTGGTGAAGATGTATGGGCTGTCACCGCGTACACTATCAATCCAGAGTATCACTACAGTCTGTAGAACCTCGATAATGCAGGAAAATTCACTCGACATTCCTGAGTAAAGAAGTGTGGTGGCTCAACATGTCCTTTGTTTGTTTCACAACACCTAAAACTATAGCTGTGGCTGGAAACTTGATGTGTATGACAAGAGGAGTTTCTGTAGGATTGGAACATAGCCATATTCTGGTCATTTATGTGCTTGGTCTTTTGGACTTGATGAAACATTTTTTCGGCAGAAAAAAACTATAACATCTCAGATGCTTCAGGGTGTTTAATTTTGTTTAGAAAGCGTTTTGATCGGAAAATTTGCTGTTTTCGCGTTTGCTCGACAAAAACTGTTTTGCGTATTTTGCGTATAACGTAGGTTTTATACCGGATATCTTCATGGATAACTCGACGGATAAGAGCCTTAGAAAGATTAGGTTCCCTCGCAAGGCCGCTCATTGCTTTTGAAGGGTCCTCTTCAATAATCGCTTCTACAAGTTGAATATATTCCACAGATTGGGTAATGTCAGAACGTTGCATTTTGCAACAGACCCTGGATCACCGTCTGATGCTTCTAATTCACGGCGAACCTTATGAACCAATGAACGCGTGCACTTAAGAAAATTAGAGATTTCTAAATCGGAGTGATTGGCACATGGAGTTAAGTTGTAGTCCTCCATGTCTTAACTGAAAAAGGGCAAAAAGTTGAATAATGGTTTCGGGAAATTATAGCCACATATATACATGTCCTCAACTACCGTACGCACCCTGTAGTAACTAAATTAAAAACTTGTGTCTAGCTAAACCAAAAAATGGAGTTCAATAGTATAGAAAATACTTTCTTTGAAACCGGGAAATCTAGCATCGATATATCACTAAAATCACGAAGTGAACCACAATGGGAAGACTACGACCATAATTTGTATTGGAAATATTTAGATAGAATGGAAAGGCACCACGAAGAATTCTTGGAGGTGTAAGAAAAATATAAATTACTTTAAATCAGAAATGGGCAATCAGTGTTACCCTTAATAACATTGAAAGCAAAGGAGAGAGCAAATGTCGATATTCTCTCATACTTATTAAAGACTTCAAGTTAATTACTACAATAGTAAACAGGATGTGTAAGTTGGCATAGGATCAGAAAGCTGTAATGAGCTTAAAGATTCACAGATTGAAGTATACTATTAGATAAGCTATGTAAGTAAGTTTCTATGAAGGTATTGTGAAAAAATTAACTTGATAGCATTTTTCGCTATTTACAGAAAGCCCTGATTTGTGGCAGTACCATATATCACAAATGTGTCTACATCTGAACTGATAATATCTGTTTGAAGACTGAAGATAACTGAAAATATTTTTAAGTCGTCAGTATATAGAAGGAACACAAAGAGTAGAGGGTATAAGCGACAAACATTCCTCCCGGAGACACACTCGAACAGCCAATGAAGGTTTCAGAAGATATACCATCAATTGCGATCACACAACGTCTCACGCATAAATCCGATTCCACCCACTGCAGGAAAATAGAGTGAAATCCAAGCGAAAATAATTTATTTTTATTTTATGTATTTATTTTAAAAATAACGAAAGTAACTATTTTACAGAAGTAAGACAACTAGCAGCTGAGGCTATCGGCCTAAAATAATTTATATCATAAAGGCCTGGATAAATCCGTGTAAATGCAATCGACCTGGTGACTCGGTGAGAAAGTTGTAGTGCAGAAATTCACTAAAAACGAAGATATTGAACATTGTGGACCGTACAGTGACGAATTCATGTTGATTACATGACATTAGGTGTTAGGAATTTAGTCGTAAGCTAAATAAATATTTTCTTTGACAATGACATAAAACAAGTATATTAATATTTAAAAATTTCTCAAAGGGTTCTTACAGATTAAACCATATGAACGAGTATGTATTTATGTGGAAATATTTACATACACACGCACACAAGCATGAAAATTCAGTTAAAAACGCACAGCTAAATGTCCATATGTACGTGTATTATGTATATACACAATACATAAAAGCATATAAAATGAAGTATTGCATACACACACACACATATATATTTACTATATGCATACGAACAGTTGGTGACATAAAAATCCGAACACCAAAGAGTTTACATTTTTTTTGCCTATGAGGGTCAGCTACCAACATTATAATCGGAAGGTCATTTGGCTAACACCTTGACGATTGATACATCGAACACATACGCCCATCCAGTGCTTTTTCTGCATCCTCCTTAAGTAGGACATACTGTTAGAATTCGCTTTAGAGAATCACTTTTCTCCAATCAATTATAGCTCAGTTTTGGTACTACTTAATCCAATCCCTTGTTAGGCCACTTTTCATTACGAAAATTAGCTTCTTGACGTTTTCTATGAATTATTCTGGAACAAATTGCAGTACTCCGCCTTCTTTGAACTCTCTTCCATTGTTTTAGCAGTTTTTCATCTATTTTGCAGATCGAATGATATGTTCTGACCTGATTCGCCACACTACATACCTTTTACTCTCATAACTCTTCATGAAATATCCTACGGCTGAGTCCTACTTTATCACTTACTGCATGTTGCCCGGCCTTGGTTATAAATTTCATTTTGTTGTTATTTTTTATAAGTATGGTATCTCTGTAAACTTTGGTTCCATCTTCAACAATATTATAAAATTCATTCAGAGACAGAACCGCATTAAAATATTATCTAGTTCTCTTCTGATTCTTCTTGATTGAAGCGATAAGCGCTAAGGCGATTTTATCCATTCTTAAAAAAGCGCACCAGTCGTTTCTTTCCGGAAAAATCTTCTCTATCTGTTCTTTCCAATGCAGAGGAGGTTTCCCTTTTTCTCTGCTACCACCAGCTGGTACAGCATCGCATATTCGCAGAGCCGGAGCGCTTGTATCGATTCGGACCACATGACTGAGCCAGCTGGATTTTTATTCGTTGCATAATGTATATGTCGTCGTAAAGCTCATACAGCTCATTGTTCCATCTCCTATGATACTCGCCGTCATCACCGTGCTAAGGACCAAAAATCTTCCGCTGAATCTTTCTCTCAAATACTCCAAGGGACGCCTCATCGGATATTGTCTTCTTCCAAGCCTCTGTGCTATACGTTATGATGGGCAGGATGAGAGCCTTATAAAGTGTTAGTTTTGTTGGTCGAGAGCGGACTTTACTGCTTAATTGCCCACCTAGGCCAAAGTACCACTTGTTAACGGATACTCTCTCCCTTGGATTTAAAGGCTGCCATTATTATCAGTAACTATTTTTAGTTTGTAGAAATAAACGTCGCCTGTACAAGGCTTAACTCACCTCTCTTGACGAGAACATTTTCCGTAGAGCCACAATAAAAATTTCACTATTTTTAAATTCTGTTGCGATTACTCAATCACTTTGAACGAAGCCTTAACACTTTAGGACTTAGTCGCAAAGTATTTGCAATATGCCATGTATTTATACCAAAAGTGAAAAATTAGCATTCCCTTTTGTACCTTAAACCTGCCGGGCTCTATTATTTTTTCAATGCCAGCCAACTGCCCGATTTTGTATGTCCGCCACTGTATGTCCATTTGCGATGATTTATTCCCTCTGACAACAACAAAATCTTTGCAACAAAACCGACTTCCCACCGGCTGACCTACTCATTGACGAACAAGACCCAACTACAAACATCGGTCAATGATTTTTTGCTGTGGTAATCAATGCAAATATTCAGATGAGGGGACAGTTGGATGGATAGTCAGTCACACAGCCATATGGACAGATTGACCAACACGTCAATACACTTTAATATTACTGATGTGCTTGCTGTTGCTGTGCTTACTGACTAGTCAAAGTGCAAGAGGTTATTGAATGGTAGTCTGAAAAGGTGGCGATTTTCGGACCTTGTTAGTAGAGAATGTTGAGGTGTGTTGTGTACTTTTATGTACAAGTTGCTGCTTTAGTTTTGATGAGTGAGTATCCATACTATTGTATATACTATATTAAATGTAGTAGTGGATCCTAAAGCATCATGAGGCGGTGCATCTCATGACCGTGGAGTACTGTGTTATATTAGAAGTGTAGATGAATATACCAGGCAGAGATCAATTAAAGCCCAAAGTCTTCCCAAAATCGTTTATAGGTATCCATTCCCTAGAAAAAATCTCATATTATCCTGTTCCTAAAATTACGTTTATTAATACTCAATAATTATTGTATTCCAGACGTATCACCGACTCCAATAAATTATGACAGCCCATATAAAGCTGAACGTAAAAGCTATCTGCTGCTTGAGAACAATGGAAACAAGCACGTTCTGCCATTTGTAGCGAAAATGATGAACGAAGGTTCGGCCTGAATTTGCAACGAATGTGTTAGTCAGATCCATCCCTTTTGGCTTGAACTTAAATTCTAAAAAAATTAAAAATGCTTCCTGAAAACTGTTTCGAGAATATTGAAGCACCATCTAAAAAGTAAATATAATCAAAATTCTTACGGGCTAAAAAAATTCCCATTCGCATTCGTTTTAATCATAATAAGTAGCCAATCATATTAACACGGTTTTGTAATCACTGGTTACTGATGGTGTTGTCGAAAGCCCTTAAAAAGCCCTAAAGTGTAATATTCTGCTTAAGATAAGTTCGGACAAAACTGTGGATACTATCAGGTCAGTCCATAAGTTTTTAAAGGTGGTTTTAAAATTAATAAAAACGATGTTTAAAGTATTAATTAATCAAAAATATATTTTCCTTCATTATTTACAATGTCTTCCCAACGTTTAGGCAAATTTTTAATTCCATGCTCAAAAAATTGTTTGTGCTTCGATATCCCTTTTTATAGCTTCTTTTGAGGAGTAGTTCTTGTTACTCATATGGGATTGAAGTCCACGGAAAAGGTGATATTCACAAGGTACAATATCCGGAGAGTATGGTGGATGCGGCATTAGCTCCCATCCGAGCTCGTTCAGCTTGCCTAATGTTTGCCTTGCGGTATGAGGTCTTGCGTTGTCGTGGTGAAACAAAACTTTGCGTCTATTCACTAAAGGCGGTCGATTTTTTTTAAGTGCCTCACTCAGATTTGATAGCTGATGGGAATAATAATGCAAATCGTACAAAAGTGAAGTTTGGGTAAAACACGCACGAACTTATGGACTGACCTGATACAAGAGTGACGCATAGACTTGAGAAGTGAGAGTATTATAAGTTCTTTCAACTATTTAATGTCCGTACGTCGAGCTCAGGAAATTGGAAACAACCTTTGCTACCTTTATTACTAATATTTTTTGAAGTTTTCTTTTGAGAAAAGAGCACAAGGCAACCCAGGTTTTGCACATATATGTATGATTGTATACATATTTGTCAACGGAAAAGTATTCTTCTTTTGTGAGACTGCCAAATATCAAATGTAAAAATTTTCATTTTTCACTAGTTCATTTTCATTTCCCTTGAGCATTTTCTTGAAAGGTCCGTAATAGCCTTTAACGGAGAGTGGGCAATGCATGGTTTATAGTTTTTATAATAGGACTATGAATAAGTTCGTGCGGTTTTACAACAGATGGCGTAACTTGATTATTATTCCATCGATCCACATTTCCAAACATTCATTGGAGAGCTACTGTCGTAAGGCACAAACGTCAGTATAAGTTTTTTATTTGAAGCGTAAACAACAATATTTTTACCACACTTGAAAATGTCGAATTTCGTGCCAAATAATGTGTTTTTGCGGGGAATTCTTCTTCATTATTTTAATATGAAGAAAAAAGCAGCCGAAAGTCATCGTATCTTGGTGGAAGTTTATGGTGAGCATGCTCTATCTGAGCGAACGTGCCAGAAGTGGTTTGCACGCTTGAAAAGTGGTGATTTTGGCTTGGAAGACGAAGAACGCGAGGGTGCGCCGCCAAAGTTCATGGATACCGAATTGGAGGAATTGCTCGATCAAGATCCGGCTCAAACGCAAGAAGAGGTTGCAAAAACTTTGGGAGTTGATCAATCAACCATTTCCAAACGTTTAAAAGCCATGGGAATGATCCGAAAGGTAGGCCATTGGGTGCCGTATGAATTGAAGCCAAGAGACGTTGAACGCCGTTTTATGGCATGCGAACAACTGCTTCAACGGCACAAAAGAAAGGGGTTTTTGCATCGAATTGTGACTGGCGATGAAAAGTGGGTCCATTACGACAATCCAAAACGTCGGGCAACGTATGGATACCCTGGCCATGCTTCAACATCGACGTCGGCGCAGAATATTCATGGCCTGAAGGTTATGCTGTGTATCTGGTGGGACCAGCTGGGTGTTGTGTATTATGAGCTACTGAAACCGAATGAAACGATTACGGGGGATGTCTACCGACGACAATTGATGCGTTTGAGCCGAGCACTGCGAGAAAAACGGCCGCAATACGCCGATAGACACGACAAAGTTATTTTGCAACATGACAATGCTCGGCCACATGTTGCACAAGTGGTCAAAACATACTTAGAAACGCTCAAATGGGATGTCCTACCCCACCCGCCGTATAGTCCAGACCTTGCGCCATCCGATTACTATCTCTTCCGATCGATGCAACATGGCCTGGCTGACCAGCACTTCCGTAATTACGATGAAGTCAAAAAATTGATCGATTCGTGGATTGCGGCAAAACCGACCGAATTTTTCACAAAGGGAATCCGTGAATTGCCAGAAAGATGGGGAAAAGTAGTAGTAAGCGATGGACAATATTTTGAATATTAAATTTGTAACCATTTTACGTCAATAAAGTTTCAAATTTCGAAAAAAAACCGCACGAACTTATTCATAGTCCTATTATAATTATATATTATATATAATTATCGTGAAGGAAAATGGGATATTTTCTATTTATCAGCGCTTGTTGTATACTCCGTAATCTTTCGTGCATTGTTGCCAATTTTCTGCAATACGATGTTGCCGCTACTGTGTCACCTGATTGCAAGAGCAAGTACTACCCAATTCAATCATACATAAATCAACTATGCTGTGAGCTTTCCTTTTCTTGCAAGGAATATTTTCTTTGGAAACAACTCTGACCGATTCTTAGGATCCAACAACTGACCAATTTGTTTTTGGTTGCTGCACAGAACAAATTTTTCTTCGGTAGTAGCTATGCGGAGCAAAAATTGTGCGTTTGATGAGATGAAGAAAAATCAGGCTATTGGAACTTGATTGCACATATTAAATTATACAAAAAACGCTGTTAACATTTTATACTTAGCAATTTCTTGTCTGCATTAAGGACAATTAGGGATCCAATAAGCGTAAAATCTGGAGTTAACAAGCCTGCCGGCTCTCTCCAACTCTCTTTAACACTGAGCAAGACGTAATTTTATGTTAGGCTCTAGTTAATTAGAGAGATATCAAATGGGTCTCCATGGATCCTTCAACGACCTCGACTATGCCGACGATATTTGCATTCTTGCGTACAACTACTCCGACATGGCACGAGAACTCGAATCAACTATGACACTGACATCCAAAGTGGAACTCAAGAGGTACTATAGAGGTACTTTAAAGCTTCTGCTATCTAGAATGCATTATTTCGGCCCAGGCGGCTGCGCCAAAGACATCGAAAACAGAATAAATAAGTCGCTGCAAGCATTCGGGTAATTAAAAAATATCTGGAACTCTTCATTCACGTCGTGTGTCACTAAATTCAGAATATTTAATTCCAACGTCATATCCGAACTGGAATGTTATTCAATAAGGATACATTTAAGAGTTTTGTGGTGACCCTATGCTACACTATGGAGCACAAGCAATAAATATATATACACAAGTATATATATAATTTCTTATTATTGTTTTCCAATATTATCAAGCATTTAAATCCGAATATTGTTTCGAACCACTGAGAAATTTATTAGATTTGCTTTGAGGAATTGTTGTTCATTACTTCTTACAGTAGCTCATTGGCGGAGGATCTCTGGGGTTTCTTTCAGAGGATAACATTTTTTATCTAAACATTATTGAAGCAAGTGCACAGGTATCTATGGTGCGTAGGTGTCTATGCCCAAATTTCCATTCAGTACATCATCCCATACAGTACAGCATTCCATAAATGCTGATACGGCCGCAAGTACTTTGTTTATTTGAAATAGGTTTAGTATTCGCAAACCAGTTGGGGTAAAAGTAAAAGAGAGACTTTTTGTCTAAAAATCTGACATCAAAATTTTCAGAAATTACACAAGTACAAGAGAGACGGGCATTTCATATTGAACGGCTAAAAGAAATACTCACATACACATACACATATGCTTATGTACATATGTATACTAATTTATCTATGTATGTCGAATCTGGGTGATAGTTAGTAAGAATTCTTGTTTTAGTTCTAAAATACTTCTTCACTTAACAGATTCATTGAGACTCTCATTTTCGTAGAAAAATATAATTTCGGTTTTCAATTTGCAGTGCAGCGAATTGCAATTAACCGGAGTTGACTATATTTACTTACTTTACACGGAGAATACACCACGCTGAAGGACACATTGCCGAATGCTGATGCCCGGACAGTTTTCGGCACTGTTGTTCGTTTCAATAAACTGTCGTTTCGTCAGTTAGTGAAAGGTTCGTCAGTTGTGGTGTTTGTCCTATTGTAGTAGTCTGCCGAATGGAATATGCATTTCTATGGCATTCACATAAGAGGAACGTGGCCTCGAATGTGTGTATTCTGCATGTGCTCGTGCGTGTTTAACTTAACCCTACAGGGACAAGCTGAAGTTGTGAAAAAAATATATTGGTTTAAAACTAGTACGATTTCTTCCATTGAAAACCACTTTAATGCTCATCGTCATCGTAATGGGATCTCTGTTGAGCCATTTAAAAACTGGTTCGCCGCTAATTAGCGTTTACATTCATTGATACTTATCAGGCTGTGACCAAGTAGTGGTTCGCTGCTGTGTTTAAATTGATGCAGATGTATCTTAATGCCATCAATTCGTTCCAAAAATTGGTATATTCATCTCGCCAAGACGAGTATACTATTTGAGTTTTGGAATACACCAATGCGTCTTTCCTATTATTCTCTCACGCGTCTTCGAGATATCTCATACTGCTTTTCCTGGTTCGCTCTTACCTGGTTTCGCGCTAGAAGAGCGTCTTCTTTGACCATTAAAAAATTGGGGCGGTTATTCCACAGTAGTAATATTCCCAAACTGGAATCCGCTAAAGGATTTGGCTCTTGGGCACTCTCGCTAAATGCTACTGGCGGTGCTGCTTTAGCGCTCGTATACAATATATTATATGTAATATTCGTGACCTACCTAACATTTCGTGTTTTCCTAGTGGCCCTAAAGGTGTAGATTTTGTACCAAATCAAAGTCAGATATGTACTCAAATAGGAATTTTATTAAGTTGAGCACTGTCTCCATTTTATGTTCTGCCAATTAAAGTTCAAAACCGTTTAGCGATGCCTTAATTACGCATCTGCCTTGCCGCAAATATTAATCAAATGCTTCACTGACACTACTGTCCCAAATCAGCACCGAAACGTCTTATGCGCAGGCCTACGAGTAATTTGAATTTTAGAACATTATTTTTCACAGCAGGGGCGCGACATCGAGTGCTTAGAGAAATCACGCGGTCATTTCTGACATTTTACGACTTTCTTCAGTTTCACACAATGAAATCCGGCCATGAAAATAATTTTATCCAGAATACTAATCATTCAGTAATAATGTTCAGAAATATTGATATCTTTTAACAAACGATGGAGCAGATAAGAAGTGGAGTTGACCAGTGTCAGTGGTGACCTGAGGCAGGATAGACGAGACAGTATTTCCTCACTCCTTCCTGCTATCGTAAAGGGTTTTTCAATAAGGGGGGTAGATGTTGAAATGGAATAAAACAAGCTGTGTGTGAGTTATTGACCAAATTATTTTTTTATTTGAGAGGCGCATATATGCCATGAAGTGTGGAATATGACATCATTCAAATGCCCACCTCGGCTTCTTACGGTGGAACGAATCCGAGTGGTCCAATTTTCAATGACTCTTCCGCATAGATCCGGCTGAATTTGAGCGATGGCCCGTGTTATGTTCATCTTTAGAGCATCAGTCGATTGTGGTTTATTTGCATAGACCTGAGACTTCAAGAAACCCCACAGAAAAAAGTCTAGCGGGGTCAAATCGTATGACCTTGGTGGCCAATTCACATCACCCCTGCGAGAGATAACCTTACCCTCAAATCGTTCATGCAGACTGTCAATCGTGGCGTTTGCTGTGTGGCACGTAGCGCCGTCCTACTGGAACCACATGTCGTCTATGTCCATATGGTTAAATATGGGCCATAAGAAATTGGTTATCATCGTTGTGTAGCGCTCGCTGTTGACGGTGACCGCCTCACCAACGTCGTTTTCAAAAAAGTACGGACCAATGACGCCGCCGGCCCAAAATCCACACCAAACGGCAACTTTTTGAGGATGCATTATCACCTGGTGAACCTCGTGTGGATTGGTGTCGTCCCATATACGGCAATTTTGTTTGTTAACACAGCCATTCATCCAAAAATGCGCCTCGTCACTAAAGAAGATTTTTCGCCCAAAACTGGGGTTCTCTTCCAAACGATTCGAAGCCCAGTCAGCGAACAAACGGCGTTGTTTATGGTCATCAATTTTAAGCTCCTGGGTCAGTTGGATCTTGTATGGGTGTAGGCCCAAGTCCCGACGCAAAATTCGCCAAGTTGAAGTCTGCGAAAGGCCAAGTTCTTGTGCACGGCGAGGAATGGACTGCCTTCGGGTTTCGTTCGTCGTTTCAAATTTGGCCCCCAAACGTTGAAGAGTCGACTTTGAAGGGCCACCACGTCTACCGAAAAATGGGCGCAATGCGCGCAACGTTTGCGTTAATGAACACTCATTTTGATAATAAAGTTTTATCATTTGAACGCGCTGTTCAATCGTGTAACATGCCATGATGATTTGGCATAAGCAACTGAATAATAAACAAAAGATTTGACAGATGTCACCAAAACAAAATGGCTGCCACAGGGCGCCAAAATCGACCCGCGCCAATTGAAAAACCCTTTATATCGCATAGTATGCTTCTTACTAGCTCAATCCATGACAAACAAGATTTATTGTAGACTTTTTCCTTACAGAAACCGAATTGGTTAACTGAAATGTCGCCTGTGCCATGGTCCATAATGTCCAAGCATTTGTAAATTATATGCACCAGAATTTGGTTAGCAGTCCTGAAAGTATGTAGGTTTAAAATTGATTTGAGAAGCAAAGTTTCAAATTTTAAATTTAACACTGGCGTAGACTTACCAAAAAAGAAAATGAAGCGTGGACGAGAAATCATTAATTGGCTCTTGTTAAAATATCTGCTTGTAAAATTAGCCAGCTGCTTTTATGGACGAGAGAAATAAAGCAAACCAGTTTTCTTTCGAAATCAAAGGAACCATGCAGAGCTGCCCGGCTTTCACGTATAGCTTGTGAGTGCGAGGCAAACGAACGCAACATCAGGACTTTGGAGCTTTTACTAAGGCAAAAACTTTACACTTGTATTGGTAGCACTTCTTACGCTGTGCACTAGTGTTCTAAATTCACTAGAATCGTACCAGTGCAGAACTAGTGAATTTCACCACAGCGAAGTTACTTAAGGGGTAACACCACTCTACACGCGTAAAATAAACACGATTTTTAAAGAATTTTTTTGTGTAGAAAGAAAAGGAAAACAATCACTCTGATTTGGGAAGTTATTACTTATATACTAAAATACAAAACTACAAAGTTTGATCGAAAAATTTTACAAAATGGCGGCATTGGAGACATTTTTGTAATGTGGTTTCTCTTGAAGGAGCTCCGCGGCACGCAGCACAGAGGGTGCAAATTTTAATCTGGAACAAGGAAATTTTTTTTTCTTAATCTAGATAAGAATAGCTAGAGAAACACGTAAGGGATTTTAAAAATATTTATTTTTGTGGAATTAGCAAGCATTTGAAGGAAAATACTCTATTTTGGACTAAAAAAACGGCACTTAAATAATTATAACAATCGTTTAAATTAATCTATCGAAAATCCCCTACGCTCTTCTCTTAAGAAGGTTATTATACAGACGTAGTGAAAAACCTGATTAAAAATATTTAAAATTGTTTGAGTTATGCTGCGTGCCAATTTCAGAAAACGTGTTTTGAGAAAAACGCGTTTAAAGTTTGGAAATTGTGAGAAGTCGTTAGGTAGCAGTCACTAACGCTTGGTTAAAAGCTTAAAATATTTATGAAATAAACTTCGGTAACGTATAAAACTTTTTGTTCTGTATTTTAAAAGGTTCAAAGAATTTTTTAAGCTTATAAAAAAAAAATCAATTTTTTGAAATTTCTACAGTGGTGTTACCCCTTAAGTTAACGTATTTCGGCCACCGTTGTTGGTGTTTCTGCTGTTGATACGAGTACAATGACGATGGAGCGTAGCAGCAATAGCAATAAGCGTTATAATAATTATACCAAGAACAACTACACTCATTTTGCCATAATAACAATAATAATAACAACAACAACTTCAATAATACTGTAATACATGGTTGGGGTAGCAACTTGTTTGGCCGTTTACTGTGTGGAGGTGGCAGCATGAAGCTGAATTGATGTTAGATTGCTGCTAAAATAGGGTTTGTTTGAAATGTGGGCGGTAGATTTGGAGTAAAGAGTGGAAAGGTGTACCGCTACCAGTCCTTAGGTCGAGCAATAATTTTCTACTCTGCAAAGACAGTGGGATGGAATATGAAATTTACATGCTCTGAAGCAGCTTAACTGAGATCCAATGATGCGGATCCGAATTGGCTTGGACGTTGATGTGTCAAGTTTAGGTCTAGGCAAAGAAATTTAAGAAATTAAAAAATGATGAATGGAGAAAATTTTACATAAAAATTAATATTCATATTTATTTAAAAAAATATTCTAAGAATGATTGCAGCATACGATCAGATTGATTACAAAATGAAACTAAAGGGTGATTTTTTAAGAGCTACAGGAAAGTTTTTCAAAAAGCACACGTAAAATTCAGAAAAATGAATGAAATTTTTATTTAAATCGATAGTACAGTCCATATAATTCATTGATCCATTGATCCAAAAATGAGCTTCGTCGCTGAACACAATTTTTCGATAAAAAAAATGGATCTTCGGCCAACTTTCCAAGAGCCCATTCACCAAAAATTCTGCGTTACGGTAGGTCGTTCGGCTTCAATTCTTGCACCAGCTGTATTTTGAAAGGCTTCACACCTAAATTCTTTCGCAATATGTCCCACATTGTTGAGTAACAGAGGCCCAAATGCTGCGAACGGCGACGCATCGATAATTGATGGTCATCATTAACACTGGCCGATACAGCTGCGATATTTTCTTCAGTTCGCACTCTACGTAAGCGTGTTGGTCGTTTGATGTCAAATAATGTAAATTTGGTTCTAAATTTAGTCACAATAGCTCGAATAGTCGCTTCAGTGGGTCGATTAAACTGACCATACTCGTAAAATGGAAGAAGCGCGCGATAAACTTTCTTAACAGAACACGCAACACAGCCAGAAAATTCATTCGTCTAAAAAATGTAAGCATTTGCCTGACTTCTTGCAGTCATAGCCAATAGTTGAAGCAGTCTCATTAGCACAAATTGTGTGCCTGTAACTGCTCCGAAGACTCCGTCATTGGCATTATTAATATCCAGAACGATTGGGCTAGATGTAGGGCTTGAAATTGAAAATCCACAACGAGATTAGTTGAACTGTATGATAAAATTGGAAGAATTAAGTTCTACCAGATACTTATGATCAACTGTAAATGCAAGCGTCCCAGCAACTTGTGCAGATTGTGCAGAAATCAACTATATCACAGAAATAGAAATTGGCTGTTTTTTAGGAAGATTTATTATCACATATATGTATAATCGGGCGGCAGCCAAGGCTTTGGGTTCATTGGGGGAATGCTCGACTTCTCTTCCGATCGCGAATGATAACGAGAAACCAACTAGAAGTGCACTCTGGTGCAAGGCTCCATTGAGATAAGGGCGTATGAGGGGAGAGCCTAAGCTACTTGCGCAGCTACTTCATTTGTTTAAGATAATCTCGAGTAACACTTCTGGTCAAGAATATAATTCTGGGGATGGTCACGAGAGTAATTTAGGCTATCCATGTTCCCACTATTTAAGCTGACATATAGAGGCAAATTAGTTAGATATAAGATCCTGTTAAGCATAAATTGGAAAAGCTATTTGAGACCGAATGAGATGAAATCATTTCAACATATTTTCGAGTTTAAGTTGTGAGTTTAGGAATTAAAAATTTTAGTTCCTATTTTATTAAATAACTTTGAATGCATATAGATATCAGTACCAACTACCAGCAAGATGTACTTATTGGAACCCAGTGTTTTTTTTAATATTTATTTTCTTTCAATTTCTATTCTTCCTTATTGCGCCGAAACTTGTCTCTATCCTATTAATGAAACTCTAAAGTGTAGACTCTCAGAACCTTTCCTGTACATCCGCTCGGAAATATTCCATTATCACCTCAAATATTAAATGTGTAAGCTTAACTCTGTAACTTTATCCCAGTTCTAAGAGAAAATATACTAATAGTCTAGTCGACTTTTTGACTGGAGTCGTGCCTGTCAATAGTATAGATAAAATGAAGGCATACGACCTAAAACCATATTGTCCATATCCATTTTGATCCTCACGATTAGTAGCTTCAACCTTCGAAGAAGATATCTCGCTCATCCAAGTGAAGTTGGTTTGCCCATTACTCAAAACATCGTTCAACCAGACTTTGTTCTAACTCTTAGGGCAAAATTTACTTAAACTTGGCACAAAATGCGAGTTAAGAAAATGATTTCCTAAGACGATTGGCGTCTGTTAGCCCAGATATCATTGCATAAAGCCACAAACTATAGCTTGTACCGGATACTATGGCTTTGAAGCGAGCTCTTGTCTGAGAAGTATAAAATTTTGCAATTGAAGAGGTGAATACTACAGTCGATGATTGGGCAAGCCGGCTTGGGTATTTCGAATAAACTGTTTCATAATTTGTGGCCATTGAGTTAACCGCTAAATATCAGTCAAAGTTTTGAAGGATATTCTTTGTCATTATATAAATTTTTTTCCTAAATCTATGCATTAAAAAATTTGCTAGAGCTTAGCATATTTTGGGGCTATTTGTTTCGTCACGGTTTCGTCCTCTGGCAATATCAATGCTCGTAGAAATACTTTTTCGTTAATAGTTTTCCGCGATGCTAAGTGGAGAGAGTTACGTCTTCTTTGGAATGGTGAATTATTTTCTTTTTGACGTAAGTTCCTTTGAGTAAGTGTAGTGCGTTTTGTTTATTCTTTATTTTTCAAGAGAGATGTAGTGAGATTAGGTACTGGCTGAACATCTCATCGCGTTTGTGGTGGGCTTCTTGCTTTTCGAAAACATTTTTCTTTCGTATATAGTACATAGAAATACCCCTTTAGGCTTCTCATTCCCTTTGAGTACCGACTGTAATTGTAAAATACTGGTTGAGTATCATTTTGAAACTTCACGTTAGCAGTATACATCAGTTTTACTTCTGCCGTACGCTGACGATACCCTTACGGTAGAGCTCAGTCACCTTTAACAGCTTTAATGGTGAACATAGGCTCAAACAACAAATAGTGATTCGCAGTTTGGCGGTCACCTCTAAGTTGACAGTTAGGATTTGGAGGTGGTAAGCCTGAATCGCATAAATAATATGAGTTAGGAAATCAATATTGCATAGGTTTTATCATCAAGTGCTACTTTGTAATGAGTACGAAAATAAGAAGTAAGATCTAAAACTTGCTCAGTTCTTTCGATGTCCGTGCTAAACGACACTTAAATTGTTCGAAGGACAGTTTTTGCGGAGATATAGTTAGCTTTGTACACAAAGAATGGGCACAAAGAATAGATTCTAATAATTCAACGTTAAGAGTATTTGAAAAAGTACCATTGTTAGAGTTAGAGCATAATCATCTTCTGGGTTCGAAAAATCAAGTAGAGAAAACTGAGCTTCACTTGGTGTTTCTACTTAGATCGAGTTGGCGGGCGTTTCCCAGCGTTTGAATGCTATGGAAAAATATGTAGATTATTGATGTTATTCTACATAGGAAACAAATTTGGAGTATCTGGGATTGGGAAACCCGCACTTGATTATGACAGTTTGGCAGGAACTTGGAAATTATTGCAGTCGTACTTCGATCACCGCTAAGTAGCGTAGAGTCAGAGAATAGGTTAGGTTAGTTAAGATGCTATAAACAAAATTCAGTTTGTAGTCACGGAAGTTGATTTTGGTGTTCGTCAAAGACTTCTACAGTCCCATCCTTATTGAACCTATTCAGCTCTTCGAGCGTGGCTAAGCCTAAACTATTCAGGTTTTTATAGCGGGCCCCTACAATTCTGAAGCTCGTTGTTTGAGGTGAGGTGTATTCGCAGACGAAGTGCTGAATAGACTCTGCTTCTTTCTCGTCTCTATATATCGCACGGAATTCGGTATGTGGGGTTTCAAGCTCGGCGGTTATGTGGCCAATAGTACTGTAGTCTGCTTCTATTTCCGTGAGACGTTGTAGTCTCGTTTTGCTGTGTCATCATTACTGAATTTTTGTGGGTCGAATTTTAACCAATCCATACATCTCATAAGTAAGTTTCATATAATGTCGGAAAGATGTTAAATGGTTGATTCGGAGTTGAGATTTAACATTTCACTTGGTTTGTGGGGTGTCACTTAAGATCGATGTTACGGGGGGATTGAGCCAGAAACCGGTCTTGGGAATTAGCGTCAATAGGTTTCGCTACTGCGAAAACAGCTTTGCTTGCCACATGGATGAAATCAGGAATGTAAATACTTTTCAATAAGTTTGATGACATTTCCACTTAGCTCAAGTTAAGGCTATTACCCTTTCTGTGAATGCTATGCTTGTCATATACTTATAGGTATACACACTATGTACACAATTAGAAACTTGAATCCACTCTCTCCTGGGTTTTGTCTTTCGAAGTTCGCAAAACAGTTCATTCGATTTAAGCACAATACTGGCGTTATGACAAGCCATCGTGGCATATTTTTTTTTCCAGTGAAATCTGTTTAGGCGAAATTATGGCACATTAGACGCGCACCTGACCCACCATCCGGCTCATCCGTTCGGGCATTCAGCTTTGCAGCTTATTGAGCTAATGGGCTATGTAACATCGAAATTCGTTGGCGCAAATTCAAGAGAAAGGAATTTGTGGAGTGGGGCTATTCCAACACATTGGCGCTTGTTGCAGCTTTGCTCGACTTCAAAATTGTCGCGGCGACAGCCAAACACTTTGTCGCGTCACCGCCAGCAATGTTGATGATGATGATTATGACGCTGGCGCTGGCGCTGATTTGTTAGACTACTTGTACTGCTGACATTTGACGATATCAACCTATAAGTTGTATATTTATGCTAGGGAATGTCTGCCCTCCGTTACACATGCGGACATACATACATATAGTACATACAATTACGCTCAAGTGCACGCAGCAGGCGTGAGACGCGTTGCACTTTGCGGCGAGGTTGGCCAATTCTTGGCTGCATAGTTGGCAAGTTGGTTGGCAGGTTGATTCAAGATTCACAACACATGGGCCCATGTATGTTTGTATGTATATGCCGCTCATAAAATTGCACTGCTGAATGTGGTATGCTGGGTGAATGCAACAACGTGCGTGTAAGAGTCGAGAGTGCGAAAATACTATCGCTGTATACAGTGTGTGCCGATGTTGCATGCCATTTGGTTGCTGTGCATTTTGGCATTCCAACACAAATGGCATGTTGCAGCAATGGCTGGGAATCATGGTAAAACGCCGGCCGCTACAGCTAACAGGATGGTTCAGGCGATTGGTTTGCCAGCGAGTTTCACTGTAATGGAAAACGAGAAAAGTTGGGTCGCTGAGAAGGTGTGAGGTAAGTGCTGGCATTGAGAAATGGGCAGCTTTAAAATAATACTTCATACATACAAATAGGAGAATAAAAAAAGTTCGCTTGCTTATAATCGTATGGAACGACCCAATAATGGGCCAAGTAGACACATATACAATTTTACGCGATATAATAAAGCACTAAAATTATTGAAACTTATTATGAAAATGGTCGAATTAATCATTTTTGGTGGAATTAGTCATCTGAGCGAGTCAACTACTCAAAGATTGGTGAAAAAATTTGTTCTGTCGAGTATAAAAAAATGACTGGCAGATCAAAAACTAGACGTTTGGTTGAGAATATTGCCGCTGTAGCGCAAAGAGTTGTTGAACAATCTTCATTCGTTCATAAATATTTCATTTTTTTATGTTTTAGAATAAAATATACTTAAAAATAAAGAATACTAGCTTTAACCCGCGGCTCCGCTCGCGTAGGAGTAGTTTTGAGGGATTTAGGATATGTATATAAAAGAATTACAAACAATAATTTCATAGAAAATATTTTTTTATTAATAACCATAATATTACATTACCCGGCATCCGTTGCTATGCCTCGTTGAATATGATCAAAACAACCAATCAGAAAAATATCAAGCAAAATTATTTTTATTAATTTGCTATCTCAAACCATTTTGAACTTTGCATTTGGGTCATAGTTGAACAGCTTATGCGGATTATGAAGTCCAGAGTGTGCTATAAATAGTGGGAAATAGAAAAACTAAGATTTTTTAGATTAAATTTAGGCAAATATTCGATTATTAGTGACGAATGAGAGTGGTGGCGCGGCCGGAGGCTGTGGGAAGGGAGTTCCATCATAAAAACATGTCTATACCCTTCATTGGGTGAAAAGATGAATGTATAACAATTTTTACGTCATTTGGTGTTGTTGTTTCGTAGTGATGCGCGGACAATGTACAGACATTCACCTTTATAGTATAGATTTAAATATATTACATTTTTTTTTTTTTAATTTTTTTTGTCATCTTTGAAAAGCACTAACACTCAGATTATTTTCTTATTTTTTTATTAATAGCTTACAATTTTGGGATGGAGTATGTAAAGGTCAAATATGTTCAGTTCCTTAACCTTTATATAAATAATATATTTTTTTAGGATTATATATATTTGTTTAAAAACATTATTTGAGATTGTTTTGGCATTTGTAAAATATCATCAGATTTTTTTCTAATTTTCCATTAAAAGCTGACACAGCTCAGTAATATCTGAAAGTTTCATAGTGAGATGCCCATAACTTTTCGTGCTACTTATTCACTACTGACATCTAGGCTTCACTTCTGGAAAACTCGTCGCACTCATGATGTAGACACAGCCAAATTTTTCCTGTCTGCAAATGTCTTCGTAAAGCCAGCTTTATAAATACATACACATTTTGAAAGCGGCGGTGACAAGCGAAACAGCTGATTTAGAGGTTTTTGGTATTTACTCATTTAAATTTGTGTGGCTCGCATTTGTGTTTGGGTAATAAATTAAACAGAAACGACCAGGAACTTGTCATCACTTGACACATAACAACCCTTATCTTCTTTCAAATAAAGATATCTTTTTTAAAATAAAATTGCTTATCATAAAAAATAAAAAAATATTGTTTTATATGTTTAGATTTATCGAACTTTATTTCATTTAAGTGTTCATAGTTATTTCACACTTTTTTGATTCAATAGCAGGAAATTCATAAAAAGTTTTTTTAAATGTCATACTTTCCACGAGTTTTCGCCTGTAAATTTAGAAAAGATTCAATTCGGTGACATCGACAATTTGCAGTTTTGCAACCTGTCGTCTGCCGTCGTCAAAATAATTGCGTTCATAAGAATGTATTTGACAAAGGTTAGCTGTCGTTACTATTTATTACTTGACCGCGAATAACAAGGCGCATTCATTGAAGGTGGTGGCATTAGACTAACAATGTTCTGTACGTTTGATTGTCAAAGCAAAGTATTGAGAAACTAGAAAACAAATAATGAATTCGCTTTGTTTCATTCTGAGCTGACAGCCACAGGGACACGCAAAAAAAAACACTCAGCTGATTTACCAACACCACCTTTAATAGATTCACCTTGGCGAATAACGTGAAATGCAAATTGTCAACCGATCCCGTGATACCGATTCGCCGCGTGTGACGAAACCAATTTCAACCGATTCTTATAATTTGTGGCCTCTGGTTGTGGAGAGTGGTTCCTTATGTAGAAGTTCACGCAAGTGGGGAAAGTTACTGATCGTCACTCACTGCGGAGAGGCCAGGACGATTCTTCTACATATGGTTCAAGCAGCTCACAACATCCGGGATTAGCCCAAGTATACTTTGGGTAGCTTCCTAATACCCGTTCGAGAGCGAGCCAACGTGAGAAGGCGAAGTATGCCAGGATAGCTGGATATGCGCTGGGCTTGGGACCCGCCACTTAAAAATCCCTCCAATGATAAGCTGTGCAAAGCATGGGATGATCCGAGTCGGATGAGAACACTCTATACTGATGACGACTCTTGCAAACGAACTAAGGACTACGATTTAAGGGCATGCACATGGAATGTCCGGTCCCTTAATGGGGAAGGTGCCTCTGCCCGACTGGTTGATCTCCTCGTGAGAGTAAAGGCTGAAATCACTGGCATTCAAGAGATGCGATGGACGCGGTCAGGCAAGAAAAACATAGGACCTTGCGACGTCTACTACAGCTGCCATGTAAAGGAGCGCAACTTCGGTGCCGAATTTGTTATGAGACAGAGACTTTGTCGCCAAGTACAGTCGTTCACTCCGGTAGACAAGCGCCTCGCATTAATCCGCATCAAAGCCCGATTTTTCAACATCTCGCTCATAACAAAGCGTGCCAGTCGTGTTAAACGGTGCCAGTTTGAAACACTAAGTGAATCCAAGTCCTTCTCCACCTGATTTTCTCCACGCAGAGCAGGCTTTTTTCTGCTACCACCAGCTGATACCGCATCGAATACTTTCAAAGCCGGAGTATTTGTATTCATTCGGATGACATGAATTATCCAACGAAGGATCTTTATTCGCTGAGCAATGTCTATGTCGTCGTAAAGCACATAAAGTTCATTGTTCCATCGCCTACGATACTCGCCGTCACCAACGTACAAAGGCCCTAAATTTTTCTGCAGAATCTTTCTCTCAAGCACTCCAAGTGACGCACCATCGGAGGCTGACATCGTTCAAGCTTCTGTGGCATACGTAAGGACGAACATGATGAGAGCCTTATAAAGTATTAGTTTTGTTCGTCGAGAGACATTGTTGAGTTAATGCTGGTTCTTACATAAATGGAGTCTCGGACAATCTCGAAATCATAATTGTCAACAGTGAGTAGGGGCCGTTATGCGAGTGTTCCGACTCTTTGTTTGATGACAGGAGGTACTACGTTTGGTCCTCGTTCACCACCAGACCCATTCGGTTTGCCTCTTTATCCAGTTTGGAAAAGGCAGAACTAACATTGCAGTTGTTAAGGCCGATGATGGCAAGATGACCTGCATACAGCTTCTATTTCTACAGCTTCTACAAAAATCATCGAGACTGGTATCCGAACATAAAGAATGTAAAGTAAAGTTAACTGTTAGTGCTGCTATTCGCATGTAAGCACCCGAACTTTTGTTAGGCCCCATAGCTACGTGTATGTACATATGCATACATACATATGCATACATACATATGCACATACTCGTAAGTGTGGCTATTCGAATGCAGCTTTGTTGGAAATTTTGCTTTAGTTTTTGTTTTTGTTTCTGCCGCCAAGAGGCAATAAAATGCAAATGAGTTGTGCCTATTTGCTACAACAACAATTCATAAATGCAAGTTACGACAGCAGAAAATAATCCATTTTGGCTGCAGCAACAATTTAGATTCACTTACACATATACACACACCCATACATGCGCACCTTCGTTAAACAAACATTCGCGCTACGAGCGCCAAAAGCTAGCACAAAACCACAACGCCTCCATGCAGCGACATCACTAACAAAATCCCAACATTGACGGCGCGTCAAATGTGAATGTCAATAACTGTCATACATAAATACATATTTATGTGAATAAACGCAAAACTCATATCAAAGTGTAGGTGTAGTTTATAGCTTCTTAAAATGTTGAGAATCGCTATTGCAAAAATAAAACGGTAAAAGTAAAGAAATAATTTTACTAACAGTTTATCAAAGTATTTTCATATTTTGTGTAGGTTAGGTTTTTCATCTGCTATAAAAACAGGTCTTCAAAGAGAATTACAAAAACAAAAAAAAAAACAAAAAAGGGATATCACTTGACTAATGACAACCGCCTAAATTTCAAAGATTGGGTGTTGCCCACCTGCCGTATAGAAGCGGCATACAATTTTAGAACCCTGAAGGCCCAAAATTGCAGGGGATTAGGTATAAAAAGAGGGGAATATTATTTACTTATGTGGCGGCCACCGTAGCCGAATGGTTGACGCGTGACTACCATTCGGAAGGCGTAGGTTCGAATCTCCGTGAAACGCCAAAATGAAGAAATTTTTTTTCTAATAGCGGTCGACCCTCGGCAGGCAATGGCAAACCTCCGAGTGCATTTCTGCCATGCAAAGCTCCTCATAAAAATTATTTGCGGTTCGGCGTCGGCTTAAAACTTTAAGTCGCTCCATTTGGAGGAGGAGCTCAGCCAAATACCCCAAAAGGGTGTAAGTGTCAATATATAATTTATACATATATATGTATGTTGCGTGTCCTGTGTCCGTTTTAACCGAATGCAAAATAGTGCGCCAGCTGTTTCTGTCCTGTGCTCGCTGGTGTCAATTAGAAATCTTGAGTGCTGACAGGTCCTGTAGCACTTGGTCCACCCAACGGAGATGTGATCTTACTCTTCCTTGCCTTTCTTTTTGGGGTACCATGTCATAGATTCGCCTTGCTGGAGCGTATTCTTTCATACGGGTGACATGACCAAACCAACGCATCCGCTGTCCACGCTTTACTATGTCCATGTCACTCTTAAAGCTCGCTGCTCCACCGTATATGGTACTCCTCACTAACGCGGAGAGGGCTATTTTTCCCTGGCGATATTTGTGTTAAGAAGCCATTATTTCTTCGAATAGGCAAGACCGTACAGGGCCTAATAAAAATGTTTAAAGACATTTTCCAATTCATTAAAGAATTGTCTACCTAAAATGGTAAATCTACGTCTGGATGTGTTTGCACACACATCCGCTGGGCGTACCAGTCCCGTTATAACTGAAATCAGTGCGCTAAGACTGTGCTTTTTTTGGCTTAGTAGAGATTCGGCGCTTTTAGCATTGAGAGTCAGCCACAATTGTCGGGCGAGTCTGCATTTAGTTTCATTATGACATCTCTCATTCGCTGCTCTTATAATTCCCTCAAAGATAAGTTGCACACATCTTTGTAGGGGTATGCCTATGCCATTGTCTATGCACTCATCAGTAAATTTGGTGCAAAATCTCGCTAGTTAATCCGCTCTACAGTTACCAGGAATCCATGTTACCTTTAGGTGAGTTAAGAGATGTGCGGCATTTCATGGCTACCTTGGAGGTTGTCGACTGCTTTCCATCTCCAGGTATCGCATCACATTGTACCAGTGTCACGGCTTTCATTATTGCCATCAGTTCATCTTGAAAGACCCTACAGTAGTCGAGAAGCCGAAAACTGAAGAAGATTCCCATATGTCCGGAATATCGCTCGAATCGAACATTTTACATTGTCCCGTCACACTTTTTCCTCAAGAGAAAAGTGTAATGGCAATTGTAGGTGGGAGTGCTTAGTCCACCAGTCCGGAAAGCTCCGAAATGCCAGCCAGGATTTTGCCGTGACCGTAGTCCGTGTTTGACCACTTACTTAAAGTGTTCGACCTTATTGCCATACCGCGCGATATGTCTTGCCTGCAGATACATTGGAAGAAGGTCTAATGTCGCACATAATGCTTTCGATGCTTGACTTTGCACCGGTTATCAAAACAGATGTGAGTCTTTGAACCTTGCCAACTCTTTTAATGGTCACACCCTTCTCAAGGGCTTTGCACGTTTATTTCGTTTACTTTATTTTAGTTTAATTGACTTTATTATCTTTTATGTTGATTTATTGTATTGTACCTTACTTTATTTATTATTACATTATTTGACTTAAGTTTATTTTATTTCATTTTATTCTATTTTATATTATTTTATTAAATTTTTTTTAAATTTATTTTATTTTATTTCATTTTAAATCCACAGCATTCAAAATCCGTACGCGATTGGAAAAGGTTGTGGTGTTTAACGAATACACCAACCCGTCCGTGAAAACTCACTTATTCGCGAAAAGCAACTGGATAGGTTTACAAATAAAGAAACGCACTAACATGCAGACACATACATATTTACTTGAAAATACCCATATACGCAAACGAAAATTATTTATGGGTCATGGCTTGGAAATCCCTTATAAGCCGCTTTAAATAGTAAAAGAGTCAGAAAGATAAATAAAACATTTAAAAATATCCGCAACAGAAGTCAATCGTGCCATTTTATTGGCATTTTATGTGTCAACAAGTGAATCAGAATTTGTATGTACACACATACAAACATTCATGCCTATACATAATGCCTTTTCTAACTTCGAAGCGTTGGTTGTTGGTTTAACTTTCCCATTCATTCATTCATTCAACACATTCCACATAAGGAGTAAAACACTAAAGTGTGTAAGAATTTTAAATGTATATGACGACGATGGTGGCGGCTGCGTTGACAACGTGCTCGTGAGCAGTCACAGCAGTAGCCGTTGCGATAACAATTCCGCCGGCACCGTGCAACGATATAAAGTATGTTTGTAAGTGTGTACATACGCAAGCTGTTAAGGAGATGGAGAAAAGGAGGCACGTCTGGCCATTCATAAAACTTAATCGCAGGCAGTGATTCTATGCGGCAGCAGCAGCGGTGAGTCGGATTGTGCGAATGCGCGCCCATTGAACGTCAGATCCTTTCACGCTTAATTAAAATCAGCGACGGAACAACTACTAAAGGAGCGACTTTAACCAACATAATGGCGAAAAATGGAAAAGAAAAACATGTTGAGGAAGCAGCGTAAAATTATTTAAGTGGAACAGCTGATTGCGGCGAATGGTTTGGCAAAGGGATAGGGAGTGAGGAGTGGGAAGCAAAATGCGCGTACTTTCAATGAGAGAAGATGAGGATGGATGGACATATGAAACGCTTATTAACCGCGCAGCCCACTTATTAATCATGGACATTCCTCTTTTGGTTGAAATGTGTGAGCAAGTGAAGAGAGAATTTAATCTGCAGTTCAAAATTGAGCGTTATACCATTCATGAAATATTCCAGAGTTAAAAAATATTGTATGAAATTCTGTGAAAGGAAAATAAAAGAAATTAATCGTAGAAGACTTACATGTCAAATAAAAAAAATGTATATAAAAAAAAGGTAAAAAAATAAAAACAAAAAATAAAATAAAAATACGAAAAAAAATTATAAAAAATAAAAATAAAAAGAAGATGACAACATCCGATGGGGTGACTCTTGAGAGAAAAATTCTGTGGAACGAGAAAAATTCACGTTGGCAACGGCGAATATCGCAGGCGATGGAATGATGAGCTGTATGAGATTAAGGACGACATAAACATAGCGCAGCGAATAAAGATCCAGCAGCTTCTTTGGCTGGCTTATGGCTTCCGAATGGGTACAAACGCTCCGGATCTGAAGGTATTCGATGTGATACCAGCTGGTGGTAGTAGAGGAAGAGGAAGGACTCGTCTGCTTTGGAAAGATCAGGTGGAGAAGGACTTGGCTTCCCTTGGTGGGCCCTGCTGGCGCCAGTTAGCGCAAGAAAAAAACGACTGGCGCGCTTTGTTAAACTCGGTCAAAATCGCGTAAGCGGGTATCGCGCCAATCGCGACAATGTATCCGCACGGAGTGACTTTTTTATACCGATTTCGGAGTAGTGGCTGCGACCGAAAACATCATTTCGAATACCAACTTTTTGTGGGATATAACGGATGATGTAAGCTTGAACAATCTTTAATTGCAGCAGGTTGGCGTAGTATATCACACAGCTTATTAAACCATCCGTATGTTTGGCAACTGAATAATCAGTCGTTTAGAATACTCGAAACTCCAATTAGAGCCTCTTAGACTGGATTTCGTGGGCGCCTGTGAAGATCCATGTAATGCAGAGAATCCAGAATTCTCCTAGTCAGATTCATGTGATAGAACCGGAAACCGCGAGCATGCTTCTAGAAGCTTGAGCTGTTCTGAGGGGGTACTGCAGACTTAGCATAGACAGAAGTTTGAATGAGGTTCTATCCCACAATAAACCAGAAGGCTTTCTGCTTCTGATAGAGTAAAAATCATTGGAAAATATTAAAAGAATAAACTAAAAATGCTGATAAGCTGCACTAAGGCAGTTTAAAACAAAAATTCCTAAATGAAATGAATTGAATGAATGGTGTAAGCCCATTTTTTTCCACTAAGCAAAGTTAGGGGTTAGGGGTTGGTGTGGGCAGACGGTCATTAAGGCCGGAAGTTAGCAGCTTACGAAAACAAACCAACAGACAAATCGGCAAGTCGTAGCTGTAAGATGAGACGCAGCAACAGCGTAAGGCACGCGTACGGTAGCTACATAAAACATTTAAAAGGCCATAACACTTTCTTAAATGAGTGTGAATACAAACACGCACACATACATACATGTGTATATGTACAGTACATATAGAGGTATGAACTTTTCCGCAAAGCAAAAACCAACAGAAAGAGCACTTAAGCCTAGACCCTCAACTTAGCGTATGCCGCGCGACGCATTAACTAATGATGGATGGCTGCAGCCAGTTGTCCGGACCTGCCTTATTTTTCGCTTTGTTTGGAGTTAATTTTTTTGTTTTCATTCTGCTAGTACGTTTTGTAGACCCATTAAAAATATGCGCATTGATGGAGTGTGCCAAGCGGGGAAGGAAGGGTTAAGTGTGTTCGTAGTAAAATAAAAATACAAATAAAAATAAAAGTAAACAACTTTCAAGGTCGTCACTTTGACTTTTGACGTCGATGTCGACCGCGAAGTCGCCAACTCTCCTTTGCCTTAACCACTTCTTGGTAGAGTGTGTGAAATGGAATGTTGTGAAGTGAAGCTTCAGTCTGTGGATAAGCGTAAAAATGCAAAATAAACGAAAACAAAAAAATTTAATACATGCACACATGCACTTGCATGTGTATGTGCATACAAGTGTATAAGCCAAATAAAGGAGTAACAACTACAATAATAGCATTAAAAACAGCAACAACAAAGCATTGCAATGTATTCAAAACACATTTACTTGTATGCATACATACATACACAAATACCTATACACATATATTTTCCTGTCATAATTCACATGGGGAATGCCTGGCTGCTGGCGTCACCGCTTGACTGGCTCAGACACTACCTATGGTCCTACATATTTGCGTACCCATACATACATACCTACATGGATGGATGTGTATGGGGATGTAATGTTGTGTCTGCGGTGTACGCTTCAACTGGGTGGTTGTCTGGCTGCTCTTTGTCCGGTCCATGCATTCCGTTGTCATCCGCTGTTGTTTTATGTTTGTTGTTGTTGACTTTTTTTGTTAGTCAATGGCAAGGTAAGCACATTTTGTTTAGTCTAAATTGTGGCATCAACGACACAATCGGAAACATACATACATATTTACCTGTGTTAACGCCCATACTTAGCTACGTGACTACATTCTTACCTACTTATGTATGTATGTATATATGTATGGATATGTAGATTTGCATGTTTTTGCTCATGAGTATGCATCCATGACTCGTCTGTGGTGAATACGTTACGCGTGTCTGCATCAAATGGAAATCCATAAAAATTGAAAATTCGCCACGTCTACGCTGTCACTATGGTTGTGGATTGTAGATTTCCGCTATATGTATGTAATTCGTAAATGTTTGTGTATATGTATGTATTTACATAAGAGGATGTAAAAAGGGGATCCCCAAAAAATGTACATATCTGCATGAATATAAAGAAATATATGCGTGTACTATAGGTTTCGCAATACAATACCGCAAGCTTTTTCATGCATACAAAAGCTTTTAATTTGAAAATTTTACATGAAACATTTTGAATGAAAATATACGTGTACACCTTTTAGGAAATGAAAATATATTTATTTACATTAGAGCTGGGACGCTGTCGATAGTATCATGCTATAGTTGTTCTAAACTATAGTTTCGAGAATTAGCGTGTGGCGGTGCTATCGTAAACTCCAGCTCCAATGTTATGTTCCCACGGCACGCAATTCGTAAAGTCCAAAAAGTTGCATTCTTAAAGTTGTAGGTAATTAAAATATTTTGTCATTTTAAATTTGGTAGTCAATGTGTGAATATCTTTAACTTCTTTTTATCGAAATGCCTAATAAAAGTGAACCTTCTTACAACAAGAAAGTGAGAATTCAAGTTTTAAGTGACGAAAGGAACTCAGGTTGAGATCGTCAATTTGAGTTTTTTTTTTACGAGGAGGAAGCATCGAAAGCCTAACCCCGTCAGTGTGGGACTTTAACCCGAACTAAACCGCCTACCGTACTTTGACGGTACAACTGATCCCCCCGGTACAACCGTTAAGTATTCGTCGGGAGGCGGTTTGAGCACTAAGCTCAACGTCCGTTATTGTCCTGATGCAATATGTCGAAAGTAGCATCTGCTTGTTACCACCCACTGTTTAGGCCATCTGATGAGAGAGCCACCCATGTCATAACAGTACTCCCTCACCCACCATGTATCTGTCCATACCACAGAAACGTAAGTTTCTATGTCTGGTATCGTCAGTTTACCTGCATCCAAATAAATTTATCTAGAAAGTGGTCCTACAGCACAACCGTAAGTTACTAAATCTACTATTACAGGAAAAGTTACTACGTCTACTACTACAGGGAGAAGTTACTACATCTACTACTATGGAATTTCAGCTATTTAGTGCTATGCTTTCGCTTTTTCGCCTTCTCTCCATTTGTCTCAAATCATTGAGTACGAACGCTGACAATTTTTTGATACAATCCCATGCTTCTTTAGATTGTAGCATGTGTGGAACAACATTGTCCGGTGTCATTGGTTCTGCAATTTGGTTCTCCAACAACTCTCGTTCTTTATTATATCTTTGGCAGTGAGAGAAAATATGCTCCGCATTTTCATTAGCCTTGGCACAAAATGAGCATATAATTCCATCATCATGGCCATACTTATGGAGTTATTCTCTAAAACAACCATGTCCTGCCAGGAACTGCGCCATATAAAAGTCGACATTACCATGTTTTCTATCGATCCATGCCTGCACATCACTAATGAGTCGGTGTGTCCATCTCCCTTCGGTTGTTATATCCCAGCGTCTTTGCCATATAGATAGACTCTCGTATCTGATTTCTTTGAGCTCCTCAGCTATTAACGACCTGCCAAAGCTTCGGCTTTTGTCATATATTCTCTTATTTTCAGAGCCATTATATCTGGGGTCATTATGCCAGAAATTACCCCGATAGCTTCATGGGATACAGTGCGACAAGCGCTTGCGACTCTGATAGCGCTCAGTCGAAACAGAGATTTTGTACTCTTGCCGTATGTTTCGTATTTTAACACTTGTCCCCATACCGGTGCAGCATACATTACAATGGACTGGGTAACTTTTGCCAGTAGTAGCCTTCTGTTCTGGCTTGGCCCGCCTATGTTAGCCATTGTTTACCCGTGCTGCTTTCTCACAAACTTTTTCAATGCGCACTTTGAAGTTTAAGCGTGCATCAATCATGATTCCCAAGTATTTCAGGTACGATTGGGTGTTGATGTTATGCTCGTCTATGCTTAGTGTGATGTTCTCAATTTTTTTTTCTACTTGTGATCAAAACTGCTTCAGTTTTTTGGCCCGCAAACTGTAGGTTTGACAATCTAAGCCAGTTTTTTAGTTTGTGAACTGCCCCACTGCATATAGTCTTGATTTGATGAAGCTCTTTTGCCACTATTGTCAACGCAATATCATCCGCGTATCCGATTAATTGGACTGCTTTTGGTATAGGGATGCGGAGGATTCCATCGTAGAGCACATTCCACAATAGAAGGCCCAGGACAGAGCTTTGCGGTACTCCCCCAGTTACTCTATATTGCTTAACTCCTTCGTCTGTGTCATAGAGTAGTATTCTATCTGACAGGTAGCTTTTTATCAAACGCAATAGATATGGTGGCGTGTCCAGGTTCCCTAAAGCTTGCATAATGTGGGACCAGCATGCAGAGTTAAAAGCATTTTTACGTCCAGTGTTATGACGGCGCAATACTCCAATTTGATGGGATGTTCGCGGTGCGCAGTCGCTATTAAGCGATTTTCGGAGACCAAATTACGCCATCATAAATCAAAAAGTGCAAGAAATCGCTTCACCAGTATACGGAAAGCCCGCAAACTTATATGCAAGCCTCTAAGGATCGTAAAAAATCCTCTTCTGGCCTTGCAGCTGCCGTGTCGGAAGAAATGGGAAAATCCGTTAATGCTCGAACAGATAGAAGAAGACTTCTGGAAGCAGGTGTAAGAGAATGCAAAGCCCGAAAGAAGCCGTAGATTTCACAAATAAATCAGAAAAAGCGTTTAGTAAGGACTCTCCGATACCAACATTTTACGGAGGAATTTAAAATATTGACAACCTTGACTTCTCATCCTGGTCAAATTTCGAAAAAATTACACAAATGTTATAAAACGACTCTTTTTCCTTTCCTAGAGGTATTTGGAACACCTGGTGTGACGTTCGCGAGGCGACGGGTTGTCGTGGAATACCATCCAGATTGCGTCGTACTCACTGTTAAGCATGGAGGAGGCAGAATTGTGATCTGGGACCATATGGCTGTGGATAGTGTCGGCGAAATGTTTAATTGCGAGGGTCGCATGGACAATAAAAAGTACATAAATGTATTGGAAACTGTACTTTTGCCTTCGTTAACGCGCATTCTTGGCGACACTAATTTCGGTAGAAGTCAATTTCAAGACAATGCTCCTTTTCACAAATTGTTAAAAAAAGACCATTTCTTCACTTTCTTAAACGAAAATTCAGTAATTAGTGGAATCAATTAACTACATGCACTACAAAAGGAAAAACATGCCCGTCGTACAACACCAAAAGGACGAACTACCTGTTAGGATGCTTTGGTTCAAGCATTTCACGTATTACTGGAACCCTTACAGATCACTGGAAGGTAGGGGATCATGCAGCCAGACTCAACCTTCCTTGCAATCCCATCTGCAGAAGCTGTCAAGCAGAGGTCGTGAAAGAAAGTATTTTCCACTATTTATGCGAATATCCGGGTTTAGACAGAACAAGAATTCACTTATTCGGTAAACCTTTCCTACAGTAAATTAATGAAATCGCAGACATAGAGATAAAAAATTTCCTGTTATCTGGATCTGACGAAATGGATCTGTCTTAAAAAAAGGATATCACACGAGAACACTGGTAATAAAACGGCGCTAGTCGCTAATTAAGGCTATTTAGTACAAAAACTGAACCACCTCCACAACAGTTCAGACTATAAAAAACCACAAGTTTCAAACTTTGTCAAAAATTCCATCAAAATCCAACTTTTTAAACAGAATTTTTAGAATCTTTTTGAATATACAGTTATATTATATAATATGCAATATTGCTAATTTCCGTTTTTAATGAATTCAGCAAACATATTTATTATTATTTCACATGAATATTTATTTGGTATATTTAATGATTTCACATAGATATTGTGTAAAAACACTCTCTCTTTTCAAAGTAACTGAAGGTATTTGACAGTAGCAACATTGCTTTAAGGAACTTCAATATAATTGGAATCAAGTAACTGTACAAAATATCGATTTAACGCGTTTTCTGCGGTGGAGATAACTTTCGCTGACTTACTGTGTACAAAGACGTTGACTGCTTGCTGCTGCTCACCACCGTTTTTCGTTTATTAGATTCTTTCACTGGTTACGATCAGTGCGCAAGAGAAAGTCCCATTGTCCTTTTGACTGCCAGGTAGGGTTGTATTTAGAGTGGTGAGTAGTGAATACTTAGTCGACGCTTACATCAAGCTTCGACTCATGTCCTCAACAACAGTTTTATACTGGACTGAACTTTAATATCACAAAGTTTAAGTGTTAAGTGATTACAAAATACTATTGATTTTTGGCAAATTTTTTAGAGCATGTAAAAAATAAATAAATAATTGGCACTTACACTTCTGTTAGGTATTTGGCCGGGCTCCTCTTCCTATTTGTGACGTGCGTGTTGATGTTGTTTCACAAATGCAGGGACCTACAGTTTTTAGTCGTCTCCGAACGGCAAATGGTTTTTATGAGGAACTTTTTCATGGCAGAAATACACTCGGAGGCTTGCCATTGCCTGCTAAAGGGCGACCGCTATTAGAAAAATGTTTTTCTTCATTTTGGTGTTTCACCGAAACTCGAACCTACGTTCTCTCTGTGAATTCCGAATGGTAGTCACGCACCAATCCATTCGGCTACAGTGGCCGCCTTGTACGAACATGTACCTGTATGTATGACCCAAATCCGCTCATACTGGAAGCGATTATTTGAAACTAACCTTACCTATATAGGCTGGCGTATACTAATGGATTTGTGCGTTACTGTCTTTCAGTTCCCTCGTAATCAGCGAGCTTCGAGCTAAAGTTCGAGCTCATTTTGTTTGGACAACAAAATCTTCTCCTCTCCAGAGGAGGCATAAAACTCTCCATTTGTACTATACAACGTACACCAGCAATCGGAAGAGAAGATCCGCCAAACATCTAAGAAACAATAATAATGAGCATAGTATATATAATATATACAAATATATAGGTTTATTAAACTTTTATTTGGAACATAGGGCGTTAACCACTCCTCTTCGCTAACGAACACGCTTATGTGCCAGCGTTCAGTTCGTTCCATGTTAGACCGAGAGATTGCATTTCTGCATCTGTAGAGCTTGGTCAAACCAAATGGTACGCGTGGCCGATCCCCTGTTATCTCTTTGTCGTATTCCAGTTGCTAAATTCACCTGTAAGGCTTTCGTCAACAAATCGGCATTGGTTATTGTTTGCGGCCAGAAGATTCGCTGACTCTTAAGACGCTTTAGGTCAAGTTTTTGTTCCTTGTGCTTCCAATTTTTGGTGTGCGTTTCGAAAACGCACCACAAATTTGATGCTACATAGTTTTATGCAAACACACTCGGAAGTTGATCCCTGTTAAAACAAACTTCTTCCGTCGAACCGTGGACCTACTGTTGGCTTGCCACGCATAAATGCTCTACAACAAATTTACGGAAATGTTTTACTGGGTTGCGTTCTTATACACTTTGTTGCCAATTCATCCTTAAATTCAACTTTAATTCTCACAAAAAACACCAACAATCCCCAATGAAAGTGAGAGGAACCGTACGATTTTCTGATAAAGTCAACGCAACTTTTTCGTATGTACAGACTTTATTGTTTCTTTAAGCAAAAAATGAAGGATCTATGTGGGCTTTGGCTTTCTTTTTGTGTGGCGTTGACATATCGATGGCAACGATGTTGACGTAACGAGACGTATGCATGTATGTACGTAGCTGGCTGGCCAGACAGCGAGCAGCCAAAGTGGAGGTATCAGCCAGTCAGTGAGTGCAGATGCAAGTCAGTCAGGTGCAATGTGCGCTTACACCCACCGAGTCGCTCGGTTAGCATTGCGCAGCGTCGGAATAAACGTTGGCGATTTCCAATAACCCAAAAAGCAACAGAAAAGGAAAATTCCACGCATTTGCGTGCGCCAGACGGCTTTCGGTTATCAGCATTCGGTGAAGCAAGTGTATGTATTCATATATGTACGGATATTTGTGTATGCGGAGTGAAGGTGGAGGCGCTTAAAAAATATGGTAACGCATGCGGACATCCAGACAAAGGCGAATTTAGTGCATGCGAGGACACTTATGTACGTATGTTTGTAGGCATATAAGTATATATGTTCGCATGTGTATGTATGAGTAAGTAACGATATGGCTGGTATGCTGGCTGTGCCCAGCTTGGAGGTCAGGCGGCACAAAAAAGAATCCTTTGCATTTGTTTTTAACGCTCTTCAAAAATCAAATTTAAATAGGTCAGGAATGTGTACACGCACACAGGCAAATACATTTTTGTGCCCTTATGTAAAACAATATTTTGCTTATACTCGTACATACATACACACAATATACGACGGCATATACGAGTATGTATGTATGGTTGCAAGTAGAAAGAAGAGTGACGTTGCAAATGTGCTGCTTTTGACCGAATTACTTATAAATTAACATAAATATACTATCAACTTTTTGGCAGTTGATTCCAGCATCTCTGCTGAGTATTTATGTGCAAGTTGAAGGGCACGGAGATCTACGAGTATGTACTCGTATCAGTTCATTTAACTCTTCCCGTCACCTCTCAGTGAGTCTTAAGATAAACAAGCAGCAGCATGAGAAGTTTGGAAAAGTAAGCATTTGTATGAATGAAAATTTATAAAAATAAATGCAAGAATGTATAAACCCAAATATTATTAATAGTAGTCATACGTATGCATATACGTTTGTTTGCATCGACGCCTGCACATGGCATGAATAGCAAGTTTCAAGCGACGGTTTTTGTCCTCCGGGCATATTCGTGCACCACCATACTCTCACTCACAATTCAATAGCACGTATGTATGTATGCATATACAGCCTCTCATCATTAAATTATAACCGATAACCTAGTTTTTGTTCTTGTTTTATTAAAGCATTAATTTTTTTTATCTAAAAGCGCTTTTAGTGTCATAAAAAAAGTCAAAGAAATATACTTGAATGTACAGCGTCCGGCACTCGAAGTGCCGAATATTTGAAATAATACAAAATTAAGAATCAATTTACTTTTGCTAGATATGACCACCTTTTGCCGTGACTATGGTCTTGAGGTGGTCCAGAAACGATTCGCAGCTGCGCAAATATGCCTTGGAGGTATTTTGGCACACTCGCAGACAATGGCTTTTTTCAGCGCCTCGAGACTGGTAAATCTTTTAGTTCGGACCTTGCTTTCCAAAATGGCCCAAAGAGAATAATCCATCATCCCTGCGTCTGGTGACTTTTAGGAGCCATTGTGTGGATGTTATGAAGTTCGGAACGTTGTTTTTTAGTCATTATTGGTTTACTCGAGCTTTGTAAGACGGTGCCGAGTCCTGTTGAAACGTCCATGATCTGTCAGCGAAATATTTGTCTGCCCACAGCTTCACAGCAACCTCCAGAATACTTTTCCGATAATATTTCGCATTTACTTTGACGCCAGGCTGAATGAAAACGATTGGAGAGCGCCCATCTGCGGTTACAGCGACCCAAATCATTACTTGTAGTGGGTGCTGCCTCCTGGTGGCCAATCGACGCTCAAATTCTCGTATGAACGATCGGTCAAATAAACCCTATCGTTTTGGGAGTTTATGAATTGCTCGATTAGAAAATTTTTCTCTTCAGAAAACACATTGGAAATTGACCGCTTTCGGCCAAGCGAAGCAACTTCTTCGCTCTCTCAAGTCTGACTTGTTTCTGGTTTGGTGTGAGATCATGCGCCTTTTGGATCTTGTAAGACTTGACTTAGAGATCATTTTTCAGTATACAGCGGATGCTACGGCCAAATATTTTCAGTTCTTTCGCCATTTGTGTGACACTTCTTCGGGGAGTTCGCTCAAGTCGCTTCTCCACTTTTTGAACCATTTCACGTGTTGTTGCAGTCTTTTGATGACCACCTCCAGTATCATTGTGATGAGTAATGGTGCGGTAAACAAAAACTTTATTTACTTTAAGGTGTTCGAGCTCACGAACAATCGCTTTTTGTGATTTCCCAGCCAAATATAAGGCAATCCCACTATTAGGTTTGAAATCCATTACTGATTTTTTTTCTTTTCGCTAACAAAATCAAACTGTTTCCAAACAGATATTGAAATTTAGCTAAAGCGGTTTTTTCAACTTACACTTAGGAAATTAGCCCTGACACATTTTCCGTTCTAACTTATTTCTGTCGTTCAAACTGAATTTTGAGTTTTGGTATAAAGAATTTTTATAGTCGAGTTTTTTGTCAAATATTTCTGTTGTATATTTTAACCCCATTGCTTTCTACATATTATTGCTGGCATACTCATATATGTATATCAAATTTAAGGCTAACATAGCCTCCTATGCCGATTTACCATAAGCAGGTGAAAGCTTTAGCTCCCGTAAAATAAAATTCGGATACAAGAATATATTTTTTTTGGCTTCCCTCTACCAGAATTGGTTGTGCGATCACGTGGCTCCCTATGCCGATTTAGCAGAAGAATGTGCAAAAAGTGGGGGAAATGTAGACACAAATTTTCAACTCGCCAATGTAACTATACTTTTATTTTGCCCTCTCTACCAGCTCCATTTTCGGAACTTATTTAAATTTTTTTTACAGTATTGCCAGAAGAAAAAAAAACAATTTTTTTTATAAATGTTTAATTTGTGTCACCAGTTAAATTCCAGTGTTTCCAATTTCAGTATCGCTCATAATTCAGTGGGCAATGACTGTATTTCTGTGCATGCTTAACCTACCACTCTTTGCGGAATTGCCTGTCTGGCTGGTTCATCAACTAAAGCGCCTCCCTTGTTTGGCTGTGCCGCTTCCTCGGCAACAACATCTAAGCACTACGTTGCGTGCGTGATTAATGACTCACCAGTGCGTGCAGGAATATGCCAAACCCATTGCTTTGCAAGTGACTATGTGTGTATGCGTGTGAGCTTGTGAGCGCGCTGGACGACTTGTTGCCGACTTTTGGGCGCAGTCTGCTGACTTTCGATTTTTTCTGCTGCGGCTATAGTCAACCTTCGCTGCAACCCTTAGAGATTCAAGTAATGCCAATTGCAAATATCTGTGTTTTCAAATGAGTGAGCACGACTGCATGTGCTTATTTGCGTTAGTGGCCCTGCAACGCGGCATATTTTATACTCCCTTCTGCTGTACAAAATTTCTTTCAAGTTTGCGCTTCAGTCGAAATGTCTACTATGTGCACATGTTCAAATTTTTTAGATAAACTTCATGCATTGTACGCACACTTGCGCTTATGGACCAACTGTTGTTTGTGTGTGTGTATGCATGTAGTACAAAACATAACAATAGTAAAATGCATACGACGCAATTTATTGTTAACTGAGGGAAAGTTTATAATACTGACACCGAAGTACCATCGAATTTTTCACAATTATTGTGGATGTAATTTAGTTAGAAAAGGGGTGAATTCACTCTATACAGTTATATGCCCGGTGTGGTGGTGGTGTGGATGCCGCCGTAATCGTATGTGTTTGCGCGTGACACATATACTCTCCTGCTGTGGGTTCAAACCCCAATACAGTTATTAACCATTACAAAAGCTTTCTTCTGAGAGCGCTCGCTGCTTGGCAGACAATAGCAAAGCTCCGAATGTATTTCTTCCATGCGAACCCAACTTTAGGATGCGCAAATCACAAATTGAGAGGATAAGCTGGGCCTGCACCAGTCTGTTATTCGACATATTATGCTTGTAGTGGTGCATCAATTTTGTAGCGCACTTTGTCTTAAGTTTTCACTTCAAAGTGATAATCTTCATATGTCATTGTCGTTTATTTTTATTGTTGTTTTATTATGATAAATTTGTCTATACAAGTACGCATTAGAAGAATAATTTGTTGGCCAGTATGTGGATTGTAAAATAAGTAGCTATTACAAAGTGGGCAATAAAATGTAGGTTCAAGGGTATATAGCTGTAATAAAAACATAAATACTAAACGTTTTTCTCTCGAGTCATACATCCTTCACCCATTCATTTTTCCAACTAACCTTTAACTTTATAGGTCACTTAATCATGGGCGTAAACACATCAAGTGTTTATTAAACTCCCTGGCTAAAATGTTCAAATGCCAGTTGATATTTCCTTTCAATTTCTAATATTTTTTAGCTACGTTCAAAGTATTTGGTATAAATTGTGGTTTTAGAGTAAATTATTCGTGCGTTGTCATAGCTTCGTAATTGTTAATTTTTTGTTAGACGAACTGCTTGAAAAACGAAAAGAGTCGAAGGCTACTGAAAGTGAAAAATAATCTATTGTTGCGGCTTGTAACACCTACTCTATTGGTATGATGAGAAAGTGATCCTTAACTAATTTTTATACCATTTTATTTTTTCCCCAATCTCCCGCAAAAGAGGCTGTGTAAGCGATAAGTCAAAATTCAGCTTGTCGTTAAAGCTTTGAAAACATGAAAATGTTGGATTCTCATAGAGCTAGCTAAATTAGGAATGTGGAACAAATTGGGCTTGTACGTGCATACATACGTATATGTTCGTTGGCATAGTCTTCAAAAAAAGATATGCGAAATAATTGTGTAAACAAATGTGAACATCTACAGCCAACTGTCAGGCAGCTTCTAATGAAAATATAAAACAGAAAATAAAATAAAAGTCTTGGGGTGAGTGTGGCTGAATTAGGTATAAACTGCCTTAACTACGGCATGCAATCTTAAAGTAGTGGAAATGCCAAGAAATACGTCCAAGTATTCGGTAAGTTTCGGCCCTCGTAAAAGAGGTTTCGCTGCTGATACTATTTTTGTGTTCGCTCTAGTAATATACTGCTGATTTGAAGGTGTATATGTGAGGTCACGATCGCAGTAGTTGACATTCGTTTGAAGCGCAAAGATCCTTTTTATCTCACGTCAAAAATGTCTACGTTCGTCCCGAAAAAACAGCTTTTGCGGGAAGTCATGCTTCATTATTACCTTTTAAAGAAAAGTGCAGCTGAAACGTGTGGTATATTGATCCACGGCGATCTCTCATCTCTCAGTTGAAAAGGCTTGTCATATCCCTGAATTGTGGCAAATAATTAAAGCTAATACATATAATGTAACGGAAATTATTTCGAAATGCTAGAAACTCCAATTTGGGAGGAAAACAAAAATAAAGAAATAATCTATTCTGAGAGCACTTTTCTAAACTAATCTATTGATCCATATTTACGGTAATCACGCTCCGTCAAATTCAATTTGTAAAGAATGGTTTCGAGGCTGCCAAAGTGACAATTCGATGTGAGTGTTAAAGATCGCGAAGAGGCACCGAAAAAGTTCGAAGAAACTCAAGTACAACAATTATTGGATGAAGACGTAGTCTAACCCTTGATGATAAGTCTAAAGAGTTGGATGTTGACAGATCAACCGTCGGTAAACGCTTGCACCCGATGGGAATGGTCCAGAAAGCAGTTAAATGGGTGCCGCATCAATTGAAGAAGAGGAATATCGAGAGTCGTTTGGTGACGTGTGAGACGCTTCTTGAACGGCAGAAAAGAAAAGGTTTTCTGCACCGCACCGTCACTGGTCCATCGACAGCGAAAAGAAATATTCATGCTTCAAAGGTTATGTTGAGCATCTGGTGGGATCAGAAGGGTGTTATTTATTATGAACTTCTTAAACCATCTGAAACTATCAATGGCTATCGTTACCGACTGCAACTAATGTGTTTGAATCGAGCTCTCAAAGAAAAGTGGCAAATTGATTTTTCTGCATGACAATGCCAGGCCACATTTTGCTAAATCGGTCTAGAAATATTTAGAGGGACTGAATTGGAAAATCTTGCCACAGATATTGCACCTTCGTGTTACCATCTGCTCTAATCAATGCAGTCAGCCCTTATTGGAGAGCGGTTCACTTTTTATGACCAATGAATTGATCATTTGCATTTTGCTTCACTTTCATAACCTTTGTACATAGGTAGTTGCCAATAGAATGATTGCAATATTTACTATATCAAGCATCCCACGCTTTTAACTCTAATTTGAATTATTCTATTTGTATCTTAATTTTTGTTATAATTCTGTTCTGAGGTAATTGACTATGACTGATCGTTCGATTTGCTATTACTTCATTATAGGTCTCTTTGTCATTAAAATTTATTTTATACTTTTTAGTTCGATTGGCAATAAAAGCGTGTTTTTTAGTTTTTTTAAACTATTTTTTATTTTCTCCCTTTTAGTTCAATTAGCAAAAAAGCGTGTTTTTTAGTTTTTTTTTAACTATTTTTTATTATGAATGAAAATTATTGTTATCATTGCAGTCAGTGAATTAATGATTCGATATATTCGTGTTATATTTAATTCCTTTCTTATCGAGTGTGAGTCTAAAGCTATGCAGTTATCGGCCGTGATAAAGAAGTAATCGGGATGAAGGCCTTATTTCGTGGAGGGAGCCTGAGAAACGGCTACCCCACACCATTGGCCAGTTTTTTTCGATTCCTTCCACCTGGCCAAACTGTTAATAAGGAATATTATTTGAGCGTTATACGTCGTTTACGTGAAGCAATTCATCTAAAAAGACCAGAATTATGGGCCAACAACTCTTGGTTTTTGCATCACGATAATGCACCGTCTCACACTGCACTCGTTCTTCGTGACCATTTCGCCAAAAATTCCACGCATATCGTTCCGCAACCACCGTATTCGCCTGATTTGGCTCCGTGTGACTTCTGGCTATTCCCAAAACTCAAGAGACCACTCCGGGGAACGCATTTCGAGTCGATTGAGGAGATAAAAGCTGAATCGAAGAAGGTGCTGATGGCTATACCGGAAATGGACTATTTGGCATGTTTCGGGGATTGGAAAAATCGTTGGCATAACTGTATTTCATCGAGAGGGGATTGTTTTGAAGGGGATGAAATTGATTTACAAGAATAAATAAAGATTTTTCATTTTACAACCAAATTCACCTTATTTTTTGCCCACAGGTAAAAAAAGAAAATATTAATCCTGGCAATCCTAATAAGGATAATGGAAAAATTTTATCAAATTATTGCATTGTCATCGGTCCTTGATAGGTGTGCAAAATTTCAAGTCGATCAGATTTTTAGAAGCCAGTGAAAATTAAGCTCAAAGATTCCGTTACATACATACATACATACATACATACAACCCGACCTAATAAAAGTGTGTTAAAAAGATGACAATCTTATGCGAATAAACTCAGAATAGCACTTATTAACTTAAAATCTTCAACTTAACCTAAAAAGAGATAACAATATTTATGTACATATATGCAAGGTGGCACAAAATTAATCATAAATTTTTTGTTTAAAAAACTTGTTAAATAACTAAGAACAAATGATTTTGAGTGATGGAAACTTTTATTTTGACCTTTAAGCGACCCACAACAGACATGTAGTTTGTACGCTGAAGCTGTCTAGTTCGCAAGTGTGAAAAATGATTGACGCCATTTGGAAAGTATATAAGTCTTCCGATAGGGCTATTAATTTTACGTCACCTTGTCGAAAATTACAATGAAGTCAGCGAAGCCGTTTCCGAGAACTGGTTGTTTAAAGTCTTAAGATTTAGGAACGTTAACTACAAGGTGAAGTCAAAAATAAACAAGACTGGCGTCCTAAAAATGTCTTTGATGTCGCCATCTTTTTAATGAGTTTGGAAGTTACATCCCTAGCTGACTTTCATTGAAGGCTTGTTGGCATTCGGTTCAGTCGAAGCAAAGTTATTGCTTCTAAAGTGTCAGTATGTTTGTGTGATCGGTACAAAAATGAGTTTCGAACAAAGAGCTAATATCAAATTTTGTTTACCGAAGCATTTGAATTGATGAAAAAAGTTTATGGCGATGATTGTCTATTTCGTGCATACATATATTCATCCACGTTTCAGAGATGGTTGTGAGGACATAAATGTCAATGAACAAACGAGCCGCCCAAAATCAGTAATCACCGAAAACTCTATCGAAATTGTTCGTAAATTTATAAAAAATGAACCGAAATCATTCGTGAAATTCATGGAATCGGAGATGAATATCTCCAAAACATCGATTTATCGCATTTTAACTGATAATTTGGGCTTACGAAAGGTATATGCACGTTTCATTCTGCACAAGTTAACTGAGGACCAACATTCGAAAAACCTCATCAAAGAGGCGAGAAAAGACGATAACTTCCTTTAAAACACTGTAACGGGTGATAAAACGTGGTGTTTTTAACATGAATGTGAAACTAAGCGTCAAAATGCCGAATGGAAGCCCCCGACGAGCCACCACCCAAAAAATTGCGTTTGGAGAAGTCAAAAATGAAGTCAATGATCATTTGTTTTTACGATTTCAAGGGAATTGTCCACAAGGAGTTCGTGCTAACGGGTCAAACCGTCAATGCAATTTTCTATCTCTGCGTTTTGAAGTGTTTGTTACATCGCATTCGAAGTAGGAAAATGGCGTTTATTGTATGATAACGCACCATCTCATCGATCCACTCTTGTGTTGTGATTTTTTGACTATAAATCGCATTTTAACCATCAATCACTCACCGTATTTGCCCGATATGGCTAACTGTGACTTCTACCTATTCGAAAATTTTCATTTGGCCATGAAAGCAAAACGTTTTGCGTCCATAGAGACTATCCAAAAGGCTTGTACCGACAACCTGGAGGGCATTCCGGTCAATGACCTGAAACACTCTTCCGAAAAGCTTTTGGACTATTTTGAATAAATAAACTCGAAGTTTTCAAAACAAAGCTCCTGTCGTTTCTACTTTACGCCAGTGCTGTTTATTTTGCACTTCACCTTGTAAAGGGTGGTTAAACTTCAAGGGCCGATGTTGAATGTGAACCACACCTAAACGTCAACGACACCGTTTGACTTCTTTCTTTGAGGTTATTTGACAGAAAAGGTGTACGTCGATAAGACAGCAACAATTCAAGAGCTAAAGGATGAGATAATTCGGCACATTAACGGCATAGAACCTCAATTATGCCTCAGCGTCATCGAAAATTTGGACCATCGGATGTAGGTGTGCCGCCAAGGCCGCGGCTGCCATTTGGCCGATATTTTGTTGCATACGTAATAGAGTCATACCAATATTATCATAATAAAGAGAAATGACAACAACTTCCTAAAAAAAATTGTATTTTATTCAAAATCAACACCGACCCTTGAAACTTAACCACCCTTTATATAGGGTTAAAAAGGGTCGCGAGCTTCCGTATCTGTTACAGTGAGAAAGCCAATGGGGGAAAGAAATTTCACAGATTCTTATGAGTTGCCAACTTATTTTAAAATTTACCACATTCATTTGGCGTTAGCTGAAGATGTTGACTACTGCTTCATTGGCTGCTGTCCCTACTCAATAAATTCCTTCTTATGAAAGATTTTTTTTTTATCTCCCCATTTATTTTATACATCTGTCTGTTGACATTAAGTATGGTATTTAACAATTGGGCCAGAAATTTATATGCATCGCCTAATGGCCAACGCCAAAGATATTAAATTAATAAAATATGCCATTGGTGCTTAACCCGTGATTGCTAACGGTTCCTAATTTTTTTATTTTCCAAAATACATGCATGTAACGTATATATGTGGCAACCCCCTGCCACTATCATATGATACGGAGAGCAAAAGCTCTCTCAATATTTCCATTAGATCTACCGCTATCGAGTCTCGACATTTATTGTAACTATTGATAAGCAAAGCAATGTGAAAACAACCGTATAAACTTTCTTCTTAGACGACCCATCGAAGAGCCCACACGTATCCGCTACATCCGCTACATTGGTGACCCCGACAATTACAACATACAACTTTAATTAAAAGTTTTCATTCATTTCATTTTCATCCACTAACATCGGCGTTTATTGGTTAGATATAGTCATAAGACTGGATTTGTGCGACAGTCTACAAAAATACGTAGCGACCAAGGAGTCTATTTTTTTGTAAATTTCCGGCGGATTGAACACGACGCAAGCATCAAAAGGGTCATGATGAACGAAGCAAATTCCCTAACAAACAACGAGGCAGGCTCATCAACACAGCATCCGCTAATGCATCCTACAACGGGCACGACTGTTCGCGCGCCACCGTTCTCTACAGAGCGGCCTGCGCTGTGGTTCGCCCAGCTGGAATCGCAATTCAGAATTCGATCTGTTTGCAATGAAGACGACATGTTCCACCATGCAGTATCATTGATCGATACGCAAACAGCAGCGGAGGTAGAAGATTTAATACTACGGCCTTCTACATCAACACCGTACACCTCGTTGAAGACGGCCCTAATCGAGTGCCTTACGAAGTCAAAAGGCGCTAAGCTCCTACAACTTTTAGATGGTGAGGAAATTGGTGACCGCACCCCGTCACAATTTTTTCGTCACCTTCGTAGTCTTTGCCCGGACGTTTCAGACAACGTTATTAAAGCAAGATGGCAGTCCCAACTTTCACCGCAAACACGCGCTTGCCTGGCAGCACAGCCCGACGCCTCACTAGAAGACCTCAGTCGCCTAGCTGACAAAATTCACGAGGTAATTCCAAACGTCGCTCGCTCCATTTCCTACATTTCCGAAGAGCAGTCACTACGCTCCGAAATAGCAGAAATACGTAAGCAATTACAAACGTTCCGTATAAGCAACTCACGTAGTAGGCAACATAGTCCACAACCTCGTGGCAGACGTAGCTCGTCACACAGTCGCGTGCGTTTGTCGACAGACGGCCAATGTTTTTATCACCGAAAATTTGGCGCTAATGCTCGACGATGCCTACCAGGCTGCAAATTTGCAAAAAACGCGAAAGCGGGTCTATAAAGGCGGTAAAAGTCTCTCTAATTACAACATCGCACCGCCTCTTTTTGACAAACCGCGCTTCTGGGACACAATTTCTCGTGGACACAGGCGCTGACTTATCCGTTTTCCCTCGTTCGCGAATCAAGAAAAACGTAACTCCCGTTGGGTACCAGTTGTACACAGTTACAAACGCAACAATTGAAACGTATGGGCGTCATATGCTTACGCTTGATTTCGGCTTGCGACGCGAATTCACCTGGTGTTTTGTCATCGCCGACGTAACGAAGCCACTTATTGGAGCCGACTTTATAAGCCATTTTGGTTTGTTAGTCCACTTAAAAAACAAACAAATTTGCGATGAAAATTCGGGTATAACATCTCAAGGGCTAGTGCGAAACGTATCGCACATTATGTCAATCAAGGTGATTCCCAATCAATCGCCCTACAGCGCTCTTCTAAGAGAATTTCCAGCCATCATCAAACCTAACGGTGCATTCCAATTTGTCAAGCACACAGCGGTGCATCACATAAAAACCACCGAAGGCCCACCAGTGTCAAGCAAGGCACGTCGTCTTGCACCACACAAGCTTAAAGTAGCTAAAGAGGAATTTGCCAAAATGTTGAAATTGGGAATTGCTCGTCCATCTCAAAGCCCGTGGTCCTCTCCATTGCATTTAGCGCCTAAAAAGAACGGCGAATCGCGGCCGTGTGGGGATTACCGACGCCTCAACGACCGCACAGTGCCCGACAGGTATCCTGTGCGATATTTAGAAGACTTTGGTGCTAATTTGTACAAGAAAACAATATTTTCTACCATAGACCTCGTCAGAGCATTTAATCAAATTCCAGTCGCCGAACAAGACATTGAAAAAACAGCAATTATCACACCTTTCGGGTTATTTGAATTCCCTTTCATCACTTTTGGACTGAGAAATGCGGCGCAAACGTTCCAAAGATTCATGGACGAAATCACTCGCGATCTACCATTTGTATTCCCGTACATTGACGATCTACTCGTCGCTTCAGACGATGAGCCGCAACATCTCACACACTTGAAAATTTTGTTTCAACGTCTTGAACAGTACAGACTGGTAATTAATAACGCAAAGTCGTTTTTCGGCCAATCCGAGGCTAAATTTCTGGGCCATCACATTTCAAGTGATGGTATAAAACCGCTGCCCGAAAAGGTCAGTGCCATTCGGCAACTAGCGCCACCAATAACAGTAAAGAAACTGCGAGTTTTTATTGGCATGGTTAACTTCTATCGGAAATTTATAAAAAACGCGGCGGAGTTACTCGGACCACTGAACGAAGCATTAGCTGGTCCAAGTGTCAAAGGCTCACATCCAGTAACATGGACAAAGGCACTTAAAGATTCATTCGAACAATCCAAAGACACCCTAGCCAACTCCGCCCTGCTAGCACACCCAAATACAAATGCTGAATTGGCCATTTTCACAGATGCGTCAAATACTGCGATCGGAGCAGTGTTACAACAACGCTCGAACAATTCATGGCAACCACTTGCTTTCTTTAGCCGGACGCTACCAGAATCGATACGCAAGCTTTCAACTTACGATCGCGAGCTCCACGCAATATACGATGCGGTGAAATATTTTCGGTATATGTTCGAGGGCCGGCATATTGTGATATATACTGACCATAAACCGCTGCAATATGTTTTTAAGCAAACATCAGGGCGCGCTACACCATGGCAGTTCCGCCGGATAGATTTTATAGGCCAATTCACCACAGAAATACGGCATCTCAGTGGGCAGAACAATATAGTGGCCGATACACTATCACGAATAGAAACAATCTCAGCGCCTGTGACAGCTCAACAGTTAGCAGATGCTCAAAAAGGTGACGCAGAACTTCAACAGCTTATCGCTAATCCTAACTCGACGCTTCAATTAAAAAATCTGCATTTTCCGGAGCATAACACTACCTTATATTGTGATGTATCCTCAGGAACAGTTCGTCCATTCGTAGCGGCATCTCTAAGGAGGGCGGTATTCGATTCTTTACACTCTCTCTCCCACCCCGGAATACGATGTTCACAGAAGCTTTTAACCAGCCGCTATATCTGGCCATCAATCAATAAGAATTGTCGTGAATGGGCGAGATCCTGCATTGATTGTCAACGAAACAAAATTGAACGTTATGTGGTTACAACACTAGCGAGATTCCAGTTACCGTCTCAGCGCTTCGAGCATATACATGTCGATCTTATTACGCTGCCTTCTTCTAATGGCTTTCGCCAATGCCTGACAATAATCGACCGTTTCACTAGATTTCCTGAAGCTATTTAACTGAAAAATGGTAATACTGAAACAATCGCGCACGCAATTATACATCACTGGATAGCAAGATATGGCGTTCCACTAAGAATAACTTCAGACCGCGGAGGGCAGTTTGAGTCCGACCTGTTTCGCCAGCTTTCACGGTTTTTTGCTATCAGTCACTTAAAAACGACACCTTATCATCCACAAGCAAATGGTCTTATAGAACGACTTCATAGGCAATTGAAATCGGCGTTGCTGTGCCACGATAATACTTGGTATGATGCACTTCCAATCGTACTCCTAGGTCTACGCGCTTCATGGAAAAACGACATTTCTACGACGCCCGCTGAATTGGTGTATGGTGAACCGGTTCGTCTTCCTGGAGAATTCATCAATCCAGCAAATAAACAACAACCTACTCACGACTTGCTAAAATTTTTAAGAAATCGTTTTCATAGTTTAACACCTGCCGATATGTCAAGGCACGGGAAACGTTCTATTTTTCGTTTCAGAGAATTGGACACTTGTTCACACGTTTTGATTCGTCAAGGTCAAATCGGACCATCATTTTCAGCACCATATCAGGGTCCATATCGGGTTATATCCCGGCATGACAAATATTTTTGCGTAGACATTCGAGGTCAACACACATCGATATCAGTAGATCGACTAAAGCCGGTCTATGAAATCCACAATGAACCATCAGCAGAAACTTCCTCAGATTCAACCACAACTAAAAGTACACGGCGGGTACACTTCGCCGATAATGTTTAAGCTTGATTTATTAAAAACATAATATTAAGTTAATTTTTCTTCTTTTCGTAACTTGATCCTGTAAAATAAAATTTAAAAAAAAAAAAAAACGGCAAAGGGAGGTATGTGGCAACCCCCTGCCACTATCATATGATACGGAGAGCAAAAGCTCTCTCAATATTTCCATTAGATCTACCGCTATCGAGTCTCGACATTTATTGTAACTATTGATAAGCAAAGCAATGTGAAAACAACCGTATAAACTTTCTTCTTAGACGACCCATCGAAGAGTCCACACGTATCCGCTACATCCGCTACATATATACCCCTCTCCCTTGTGATTACCTAAATATGGTCACCAGAAGGCTGATTTTACTGACCTATTTAATTGGCCATCTTTCTTGTAAAGATGCAGATTTTTATTGGAAGTAGAAAACCAAATATAATTTAATGATTTGCGCAATAAACACCCGTTAGGATTAACATACATATATTCATCCACATGCACGCGATATCATTCCATATGCAATGCTGCTCACAAACTTCGGCTGGAGTACTCTCTTACACAGCAGCTTAAATCGAATTAAAGTTTCACTTTCTACGCGCCAAATAAGTAACCGAGGAAATCCTTGGGCGATCTGCGATTTACGCGCCATTTGCGAGCTTTCGCACAAATTAATGTGCGACTGTGTGGTGTGTGCGTGCATGTGTTCGTTTGTAGCGTGGCGTGCGCGTGGGTGAGCCCAAGTATGTTTTTGCGAGGGTGAGTGAATGAATACGCATTTGAGTGTTTGTTATCTTACAACATGACGTTCTATGAATCTTTTAACGTTATTTTCAATGAATAATCCGCTACAGTACTTCAACTAACGCACCAGTGAACGCAGAACCATGCTTGAAAGCTTTATTCCAAGTGCCAGTATTGGAGTTGGTGTCGGCGTTGATACCGATACTGAAGCTGCCGATACTGGTGCGCCTAACTCTGCTACTGCTTCAGCTTCATCAATTGATAGGATCCATGTTTTATTTCTGCTCCTCATTTTTTGTTATTTCTTTAGTTGGCATTTGTTGTTGTTGCTGTTGATATTTCTGCTGCTGCTTTCGTATCATTCGTTCCATTTGCAAGTGCTTGTTGATCTCATGGTCGCAACTCGATTCCATGGATGCTTTTCTTGTTATTTTTTTGTTGTTGTGCAATACCTAACTTGATGTTAGTAGAAATTTAATCAACGTTGCCACCCTCCACAAGTTCTAATTTTCGTTTCTCATCATACGTTTTTCATTTTTTTTTTCCACTTTTGGTATTATTTTCTAGCTTTTTCCCTGCTTATAACAGGAACCGTTCGTACTACGCATTTGCTAAGTTGTTTTCCTCGAACGTATGTACGAGATAACCCTCCTTAAATGAAACGAGAAAAAGCTTTGCAAACGCACACACACCCACACGCACAGTAGACACCCACAAACAAGAAATGGTATAAAAAAGAAAAAAAAAAGAAAAAAATAACAGACAAGTAGAAAATGAAATGAGAAATAACAAGAAAAAAGCAAACAAGCTGATGCTTACGCAGAGGCTTAAGTATGTAGAGAGCGAAATCATGGAATGGCAAGCGAGGCCAACAGCATTACTATACCACATCAACAGCCTGCCAGTCGGCATCAGCAACAGCTGAAGCAATGGTTTCATCCAAACCAATACAGAAGCACCATTCTCTACAGCGAACGACGTTCCGCAAAGACCCAGTCAGTGCGATTCATCTCTTAGGTTCTTCTTGGGGCGCGTGAACGGTTGGGGTGGAGTGGGTGGCTTGATTGTTTAGTCAGTTGTTCATCGTAGAGCAGCGCCATCGTTGAGCAGCCAGTCTCAGTATTCGCATTCATTGTCGCCGCATATACAGTGTGTTTCATAACTCCATATAGCACAGGGGCATATTGACAAATTTTCACTAAAATTTCACTGACGGTTGCAAGATGGAACGAGGAGCCGGAGCAGGGGTTTTCTCTAATTCTCTGATAGCCAAGCTGCGATCAAGGTACTGAAGAGGCCATGGTGCAGATCCAAGCTGGTCCTGTAAAGAGGAGATCAAATCGCTTGGGTGTGCAAGTAAAATTTCTCTGATCTGGGTTCCAGGATATAGGAACATAGAGGGAAATGAAATTGCTGATGAGCTTGCCAAGAAGGGTCGGTTGAATTTGTCTTAGAGATCTCCTACCAGGTCATCGGCATTTCCTTGTTAAAGGAAAATTGCACAACATGCGCATTTCTTCGAGTGTTATTTCGAAAACCATAGACGCTGGGCGTATGAAGTACTGGGGAGTCCGAACTCCTAGCTATGTTTGCCGGTCATTGAACGTTCGTCGCACGTGCAGAAAAGTTAGGGTTACCATTTAATCCCCATTGCAGGAGCTAAGGGAATTTTTCAGAGAAGCAGTCTGTTAGGCATTTTTTCTGTAAATGTCCGGGTTTGGCAGTAAAACGATTAAGGTCACTGGGTATTCCTTTCTTTGGCAGCTTAGGGTAGCGCTCTAACCTAAGTCCCATCAACCCTCTCCAATACATCAACAGGAGGTCTGAAAATGGTATCGAAACGGCGCTTAGGACTACTTGGGGAGTGCTAGACTGGTACTTCGACTATTTCTTCTACCTACCAACTACCTATTAAAATTCTAAATTTTTTTATCATAATTTCAAAATTCTCTGGGGAGATTGCGAGTGTGTAGTTTTATATCCCATTGAATTTTGCTATAACAAAGCGCAAATATGAGGCAGCTCATAATTTCAAAATTCTCTGGGGAGATTGCGAGTGTGTAGTTTTATATCCCATTGAATTTTGCTATAACAAAGCGCAAATATGAGGCAGCTCAAAAATTGCGCCGATTTCTGATAATGTTTTTTTTTTGCTTGTGTTTGGTTCTTCCACACAAAAAACAAAAACCGAGCATTCGTTATACTTCAAACTTACACTTTTTTATACTCAAACTTAATGGGCTATAAAACTGCTCACACAAAATTTTCAAGAGCGCCCGATTAAAAAATTTGAAATTTTTATAAAAATTTCTTAAATTTTTTTTCGAAATTTGCACGAAGCTTGTAATTTGAATGCATGTGGTGTTTATAGTAGAATGAACTGTTTTTTTTATAAAAAACTTGTATTATTTATAATAATTAAAAAATAAATAAATTAAAATTAAATTAGAAACGAATAAATGTCAAGAAGCTCCTGTGCTATAGTTATGAAACACACTGTTTGTATATACAAAATATTGCTATGAACTGACTTTACCTCAACGTTTGTTATTTTGTTCGTCCTTAGCGCCACACAACTACCAACTCAAACGCTTCCCTGTGCCATCGTTATCCTTGCTCGGTGTTGCTATACGTACCCCTCGAAAGCGTTTCCTACGTTTGTTCTACACTCAAACACTCAGCTCAGCTTCGTTTTTATTCATATCGTAATTCTCAACTACCCTCCGTTGCCCTGCTCCTTCTAGCTTCTTAAGTTTATTGCTATTGCGACGTTCTCTTATTTCACTGCTGCTATTGTTGTAAGTAGTTATCCAACTCGTAAGGGAGATATGGTCGACGTTTTCGACGCATTCTTCGTTGAGTCCTACTGACTGACGGTACTACTACTGCTGCTGCTGCTGTTGTCGTCATCCAGCTCTTTTCACTCCGTCTACTCACCACCCCTTGTGGTTATTCCTGAATTCAGACTGTTTCAACGGCTGCTTCATTATTTCTTGCTTTTACTGGCTGCTTGTTTTCCATCCAAAGCTCGTCGTTGCTCGTTGCTCGCTGCTCTACAATATGGGTCTGTATAATCTTCTAGTCTCTAGTGCTCTGTGCATTGCTTGGCTTTTCCTTCATTTGGATTTGCTTCAATTGTGTTAGTGATGGGCTAGAATCAGAGGTGTGTGGATGTAGCTATACCGTGTCGTCGTACCATCGCAACAGTCTTTGCTATTCATTTACCAAGTCGTTTTTGCTTGGTAGCTCAGATATATTAGAAGACTGCTGAAAACCCCAACAGGAATTTGAATTAAAAAAGTAAGAATGAGATTTGGAAATACTTGTGGAAAACGAAATCTGAGCATGTAAAAGCAGAACATTTGTGAAAACGAAAGAAGGAAAGCTGTCAAATTTTGAAAAAATAAAATCACTGAAATGTTTATTCTTTTCCATACAAGGGATCATAAATGAACAATATTTTACAGAGAATATTTCCCTTTAGTGGACTAGTACCTACGCATATGTTTTTTCCACAAATGGAACCTTCAGTTTAATGCCGCCTCCGAACTGCAGATGGTTTTTAAGAGAAGCTTTTTCATGACAGAAATACACTCAGGGGTTTACTATTGCCTGCCTAAGAGGGAGCGCTATAAAAATTATATTTTCTTCCCTTCGTTATTTCTTGTTCGGGGTTTCGAATCACACAGAAGTTTAATACTTTGCCAAAAAAGTAGTTCATGTTGGAAGTACAGTCGCTTTCTAGCAAACAGGAACCATCCGATCTCGAAAGCGCCCGATCTTTAATTGCTACTGTTTGGAGATGGCGATATACAGCTCGTTACGTAATGATAGCGCATCAACATTTCGACCAGTTGTGACTATCTTCATTGTTTAAAAAAAGACATAAATATAAATTCAAGTTTTCAAAAATTTTAACTTTGCAAAAAAATTTGAAAAATTCCACAAACTTTTCATCCCAATTCTTCGATTCATATTTATGCGAAGTGTAACCACCTTCAGACCGATTTACGGGTGTCAGCTGTCTGTAAGTAAATGACAGTCCAGAGTATTGTTTACAAGCGCGCGGCAGCATTTTGCCGAGAGTAAACGCGAAAAAATAAAATCTGTAATGGATTTCAAACGTAATAGTGGCATTGCATTATATTTAGCTGGAAACCCACCACCAGGGATTGTTCGTGAGGTCAAGCCCCTTAAAGTAAATAATTGTTTTGTTTACCGCACCATTACTTGTTACAATAAAACTGTTAGCATAGCGAAACGTCATCAAAAGACTGCTGCGTCACGTGAAATGGTTCAAAAAGTGGAGAAGCGACTTGAGCGAAATCCCCGACGAAGTGTCACTCAAGTGGCGAAAGAACTGAAAATATATGACCGTAGCATCCGCCGTATACTGAAAAATTATTTCAAAGTCAAGCCTTACAAGATCCAAAAGGCACATGATCACATACCAAACCAGTAACAAGTCCGACTTGAGAGAGAAAAAGTTGTTTGGTTGGCCGAAAGCAGTCAATTTCCGAACATTGTGTTTTCCTACGAGAAAATTTTTCAAATTGAGTAATTCGAAAACTCCCAAAATGATAGGGTTCATTTGATCATGAGTCATCGATTGGCCACCAGAAGGCAGCACCCGTCACAGGTAATGGTTTGAGCCGCTGTAACCGCAGATGGGCGCTCTCCAATCGTTTTCATCGAGCCTGGAGTCAAGATAAATGCGAAATCGGGAAAGTATTCTGGAAGTTGCTTTGAAGCCGTGGGCAGACAAACTTTTCGCTGGCAGATCACGGACGTTTCAACAGGGCTCGGCATCGCCAAAAAAGCTCTAGTAAACCAAGAATGGCTAAAAAACAACGTTCTGGCTCTCAAATTCATCAGACGCGAATCCGGTGGAATATTCTCTTTGGACCATTTTGGAGAGCAAGGTCCGAACTGAAAGACTCACCAGTCTCGAAGCGCTGAAAAAAGCCATTGTCCGCGAGTGGGCCAAAATATCTGCAAGTCACATTCGGGCAGCTTATGATTCGATTACTGGACCGTCTCAAGGACATAGTCAACGCAAAACGTGGTCATATCGAGCAAAATTAAATGGATTCTTAATTTTGTATTATTTTCACACATTTTTTACTTTGATTTAAGTTTATGGCATTATTAATTGGTTACACTTCGAGTGCCGGACCTTGTAATTTCTGGATTGATTTTTGGTATACAGTTTTATAGCTTATACAATTTTATTACAACAAAGTGCAAGTTTAAAGTTTCTAAAACATCCCGTAGATTTAAAAAAAAAATTTTTTTTTGCGGTGTTTCGCAGTTTCCCATATAACAAATTGTTTTTTCAATCAGAGCTAATTTCTTGGGGTATCATAGTAGGTCTCCAGGCCTAAGTGGACTCCCTCTACACTTTTTTGGCAGAGATACCTCACCGATTAATCTAATGATAAATTCAGATCTTACTAAGGAGAAACGACCAGCTGCTACTATCGGCAAGGTGTAAACCACCCAGTGAGCGGTATTTCTTAAGTCATTTAAAGAAGAAAGATATAAACGGCGAGGTATATACTGAATATGAGATCAAAATTAATGTTTTCCATGTTCAGTCTCGTTACTTAATTGCCTTACCTTGTGTCCCTTACCTTACTCCGACTCTACCAAAACAACTCGATTCTCTGGCTTCCTTTGGATATTAACTTCAACGATAACAACTGTTGAGTAAGCCAACCTAGACAGCGTTTGACAAGCCTCGAAAATAAGTATAGCAACATATTCGCTTGCAGCACAGAGCGAGAACTCTTCCTAGATTTCCCATAGCCCAAATAATTTATGGGATGATACGAAAGTGGTAACGAGCAAACTTATCGGAAAACACAGCTGATATTATATTATCTACACATTTATAATAAAATAGTAAACATCTTTCCCTTACACTCAATGGAGCTTGGACGCTACTTGTTCCTTAGAACCTTTCTGAAACTTCTTTGTTTCTGTTCATAAGAATTAACATCCTACCGAACCAGATATTGAGGAGGTTTGCGTGCTTTTAGAAATATCTCTCGTAGATCTAAATTTTTTCATGCATTTCCTGTTTGGTCTAACAACCAGTAAACAAGTAAATGTACGTGGATATATCCTTAATATATAAGTATGTATACGTGGAAACGTATGAATAAATACCATCTCTTTCCTGTCCGCTGTCGGCCTGCTTCTTTTCCAATTCGGTGTGAGTTCGGGGTGAGCGTATTATTTCAGTCATGTCTGCTTGGTATCCCCTCATTCCACCCTACATTGCTGTAGTTAATGTTGGTGGTTGGTGGGTGAAGCGACAGTCTGCTTGGCTGACAGTTTGTCTACCCGAATGCCACACAGTGGCACAGCATCAATTCCACACACAACCTCTGTGTGTCACACTATCGCAATCAACCCACTGGCAGCGAAGAGAAAAAGCCTCACTTTTACCCAAATCGAATGACGCCTGCTTGGCAGTCGTCAGCCAGCAGTCTGACTTTCCGCCTGCAGCCCTAACTGCGTAGTTATTATGGTTTCAGAGTGATTCACAAATATGCCCACTACGTTGGAGTGTAGAATGTAAAACGCAGTACGTGGTGTGCAGTGGAGTGGCGTTGCGATGAGTTGATGGGTATTTTCCGACAAAACTTACTTGCATATTGCCACATTCGCCTGGCTGTGGCCATCATTTGTGGGGTCTGTGTATGGCGCGTGTGTGCATGAGTATTTTTATAAACCCTGTAGAGAAAACTGCGACCGGGTTCCAACAGATGCCGAGTTTATAACTAATTTTGATTTTTAAAAAATTCTTTTATGATTTTTTTGGAATAGAAGTATGAAAGTTTTAAAAGCACTATCATGATAAATATACATAGTAAAATATAAAAACTTTTCGGCTCACTAGCAGCTTGGACTTCAACGTGCATTATTTTGATATTTCTCGTATTATTTTGTGTTTTTGCGCTTTGACAGTAGTCATAGATCGTCAATAGAGAGAGGATGTTGTTGCGGAGAAACAGGCAGGTGTGAGGGGCTGTAGCATTCCTGTTATCCTTTACTTGATCATCATCCTCATTCAGCGCTACAATCCGCCGTGGGTTTTGGCTTGCTTCAGGCTTCTCTATTATTTGTTAGTGACCTCTAGTTTCACTCCAATTGTTTTCAAATCATCTTCGACGCATTCCACCCATTTTTTGCGCGGTCTTCCTCTTTTTCTCGCGCGAATGCTCTCCATTCTTATGACGTGTTCCAGCCATCTTATTCTCTGCAATTTAATGAACTTTACTATATCTTCTCGTTTCATTACTGAGCATTTTCGGGGTTTTTCGCAGCATTTACCCTTTGTGTGTTAATATCTTTTAAATTAAAATGGCTTCTCTAAAAGATGAAGAGATCGAACGCTCTTTAAGCAATTATCTCATGATAGTAAAGTTGAAATTGATGAATTGGACAAACTAATGGAGTTTTCTTGTACGACTTATGTTTGGCTTCAATATGTTACCATCTTAGGGTTAATTTCGAAATCGCGAACTACTATATTATAACCTGTAAGTCAAGTAACAAGGCTGTCGTCGTTATATGTGGAAAGGGCGCTTTGTAACTTTACTTTACGGCTTTCAAAATCAATGTAGGTATAGACCGCAACGCTGCTAACCGACAGTAATCATCAGCATCATTATCAGGCAGCGTTGCAACTCGGGGTGAACTTTAGCTTCATCAACTAGCCTTCTAACCATTGTAGTCGTTGCGATTTGACGAACTAAGTGACATCTTCCTCTTTCAAAATCCGTATGAGCTTCTCGTTGTATTTGATTCTATAATAACCACTCTCAACCCGAATTGGACCATAAACTTTTCGTAAGACTCTTCTTTCGAAAGGTCGGAGATTTTATTCATCCTTGATTAACATTACTCATGACTCACAGCTATACGTCAAAATTGGTATTATTATTGTGTAGTAAATGTTGTATTTATAGCTGCGCGAGAGTAGTCTGGATTTTAGTAGAAAGCTCTGTTTACTGCAACAAGTCGATCTTGAATGCAGTCTTGAACACTATTGCCATTTTTTAGTAGTAATACCTGGGGGACTTTAAACTCTCCACTCCGACAACCACATATCTTAATCTACATCTGCTTGGACTAGTTCGGAGGGAGTCACGAAGTGAATAACACGGAGCTATGTTCTTCTTTATTTTTTACTGCCATGAGTCTACATACCGGGGTTCTCAACTTTTACTCTAAGCATAAAATACGTCATCTAAAATAATTAAAAACGAGAACTTATTTAAATAATTTAGAGATTTTTTTTAAACGTTAAAAAATGTTAAAAACAAAGAATAGTGTGGTGTTGCGAACATTCTGAAAAAATCCTAAGTTGACTAAATACTATTCTTATATCAAACAAGGATTTTAGGTTTAAGACTAGCAGGTTTAAGCCTTCTTTATAAATTATTGAAAACGCTCATGAGTGTAAACGTAATTATGCACTGACAATATGGTCATGGTGTTCCAGGTAAATGATATGGCAAAATTTACCTTGATATTTTGTATATTTCGCTTCAGTCTTTGGACTGAATGCTGTCACAGAAGCAGACATACGAGAATAGTAACGTCCAAGTGTCAAGAGGGAGTTTGCCATTCGACAAAAATCGGCAGTGCTCAGTACCTTAGCGAGCAGTCCCTACCCTCTTTGCCTCCTTATCTAGTGAATAATCTGGCACAATCGACTCTGCTAGAGGTTCTACAAATAGTTGAACTTGTGTTGTAAGGGCGTATATATTTTGTAAGATAATATAAGAAATGTATTTACCTTCTTGTCTATTCTAAATATGTATTCCTTTCCTTTATTTGAATTGCAAAAACTGTTTCCGAGTTTGATAGCTTGCCAACACAGCTTGTATATTGTGACGACGCTGCGTAGAACTCAAAATGTCTGTACATCTATCGGCGCAATCTTTGTATTCTAACATTCCTGGTTAGCCAAATGCCGTGCCCAGTCCGGTTACTGTTCCAGTTTTTAATATATCTACCTTTGATTTGAGACAATTGATATTACTACTACTACCCACAGATCTATCAGGCAGTACCAGCGTTTCTGAGCGACATTACTTTCATCTATCAAATGATACTGTACTCAATTACGGATATTTTTTAATGAGAAGTGGCTAGACTAGCGCGATCGTTTGCTCCCCATCGTGTGTGAAATTCAATCATTGAGCAAATCCTAGCCTCCCACCCACTTTGGCCCTCCGAAGAAGAATCCAGCAGAGAAGGCTAGCCATCTGACGAACGCTCGCTTCAATGTTTCACTTATCTTTTGAGAAATAGCGCACACTTCACAGAATTCGGGGTTCTTGTTGAATATGCTCCTGCTCTACCAGAGATATTCTGACATTGATGGCGTCTTTTCGACAATTAAAACTATATCGGCGAAGGAAAACCCAGCCCGAAGCAACTATGTAGGTTCACGCCAACATGCAAATACAGTGAAAGCACCCTCAGTTAACTTATTGACAAGTTGCAAGACTTAATCCTCGTTTTCAATTACTTTCATATCTGCAAATAATGAAAAGTTATTATTATTGAAAAGTTATAACTATATATATCAGTGTAATTTTAGCTGTAATCAATATATGTATGTAGCTTTCCTTGCAGCAACTTCAACAAAAAACCAACTGATTGCTTTGATTCGCGGTAATTCTCCATATAAAATTTTGAGAGCGAATTACCTCATTTGTAAGTAATTCAGTCTTAATTACTTTCCGTTTTACGATCAAATTGTTATCTTCCCTAATTTTTATCGGAAACGTACCGAAATTAGCTGTCAACCCAGAACGAAAGAGTAAACCAAAACAAAATTATTCAAACCATAAAAAGTTAAATTTTAATAGTGGAAGCAAAGCAAAAATATTGTGAAAAAATTATTATGTTGAGGAGGATGCCGAATACCTCAAGAACTGAGGAAGAACACCTCCCTGAGGAGTAGTTGCAGCAATTGAAGCAGCTGCATCTTCCAGTAAGTGTGAAACCCCCTGAATGCTTAACTCGGAAGAAAGTTAGTCCGCTGAAAAGTTTACATGAACTTGTAAATATTTAATAAAATATCTTATGTTTAGAATCGAACTCAATCCTTCTGGGAGACAGGCTGTCAGCAAGCAGATGAACTTTCATGTAAAATTAGTTTTCGTATGGCCGAAGACTTTTTTATTAATTGAGCGAATTATACCTGTAAAACAAAATGAAATCTTAGTATTAACTTGCTCACTAAACTAACTTACACCGGACACTGCTGCGAGTATGCCAGATCACTTAGTCTTTAGATCAATGCTTTGTTTATCTGAGTTATTTAGAAACTTTCGTAAATCACTCTTTTCGGTTATCTAAGAACCATCTGTTAGAAAAACAAGGACATGAGCAAAGCTAAGCAGAGAAAAGTAAGCCAAATTTAATTCCTTAAAAACAGAGAAATGTAATGACAATAGATGTAAGTACAATCTATTGATCTCTAATTGAACCCTAGAATCATTTTCAGATCGCTTAATCGAACAGAACATTTTTAGGTCGTGCAGGTAGGGAAATAATCTAAAAAACGAGAAACAGTTGTCTCCATCATTAATAAAAACAAAGAGTGAAAACCCTAAAAAACTTTCCTGAGGTATGCCAGATGATGCAATAAAGGATATAGAAGAAACCCCTCGAAAGAAACCTCCCAACACCTATTATTTAAGTACGAATACGAATTAAGTACGAAGAAATACAGAGTGGAAACCAAAGCTAGCTAGTTTGCGTAATAAAATGCAATGAATGGGATACTTCGCCGGGATGCTTTGGAAAAATCAGTGTGTATACAATCAACGTGGAGTCCAGATAAAAACAAGTCAATGGCGTATTCGCTAAAAACCGCTAGGTAAGTAAGCGTAGACCGTCCAGCGACAAAGCTAGACAAAAGATTAAACTCTTGACAGCGAAATACATTTTTCTTTCACTATACTCTAGAACAGTTTAGAAATTGTAGACAGCTTGGAGATGGGCCATTTTTCAAAATTGATTTAATTTCCAGGTATGACAATGTTCGATATGCTAACGTCTTCCACCCTTTTCTTACTCGAAGTTCATCTAAAATAGGCTCACCAAACAGGCCGTAGAGAAAAAGGGCAGATATATTTTAGCAGGAAGTAGCGCAAATGGCTTTTAGAAGTATTTGAAAAAATTCAATTTCAAGTGGAGCCGGCTCTTCTAGATAAAGTCCATGCCAGTTCTAATGGATCCCAATTTAAATAGCTGATTACTTTTGACGAAAATCGATATCAAATATAAAATGTTTTGTTTTTTTGCTAAATACAATTATTGAGATCTTCTTTTTTAAATTGTTTTTTATAAAATTATTATATGAACTCTGTGCATTGTTTTGCATAGAAGGGTTATATTAAATCCGCCACTTTCCCACGACAGTCGGTGCTACGTTACCAGAACGACTCGTGTTGATATCCGACCAAGGACTGCCACTCAAGCATCATTTCTCAAACATTTATGAGGAATGTTAATGCTGATACTACAGCAAGAACAACCAAATCCGTCAATTGATTTTCCTGCGGGGAAACTGCAGGGCACTTACAGAATTATAACTAACCGGTAGGAAAATCGATTTGTCAAAATGTATTATAGTGACTTAAAAAATAGCTCAGACTTCCACGCTTCCTATTCCAAAAATCGACGACTTTTACATGCGACTGCTATATTTGTACGCAAAACACCATAAGAGGTCCTGAATAAGATCGCCACTACCGATGCACATATGTATGTATGCATGTAAATAATGAAAATTATATAAAAGTTACACTTTTTTTTTTAATTGCGGAACTCTTCGGCTAGTGTTTTTGGAGTATATTTGCAATAAATAAATCAAGGTGAACTGGAAAGTTCCACCAGCATAAGTAGCTCGAGTTTTGCCGACAGGGTGCGTGCATTCTTACTTACATATATATATATACATACATATATGTATGTCATACATATTCACAAATATATGTATAAGTTTGCTTGCGACTAGTAGGTCGAATTGATCGCTGGGCGAGTTTATGGGTTGTTTAGTCCTTGGGTGGTGGGCGTGGGTTATTTGATTGTTGGGTGGCATTTCTAGGGTGTTTGCAGTTACAGTTATAACGTTGGCGGCTTATCTATGTTAACGCTGTTGTTTTTGTTTTAAGCATTCACAGTGCTCGTGGTGGTGCTTGCAATTGTGCAAATGTATAAGTATGCTTGTGTTGGTACATTTTGTCATGTAGGCAAAAATATGTATTTGTGTTTATAAATGCGTATTTCTATGTAAGTGTGTGTGTACATATATGGTATATAGTTAGGGTTTTCGGGCTGAACAGGCATAAACCCCAGAAGGAAGTGGCATGAAACAGACGTATGTATAAATAAAATAATAAGCATATATAACATTAGGGTAAACCATCCATTTTCGAATTTATTGTTTTTTTTTAATTGGGAAAAAAGCATGGCTTTTGCATTATAGGGGAAATATGAGATAATAGTAAAAAAAATTATATTTTTAACTTTAATTATCACATCATAAATGTAACCCTAAAACAGAAATAAAGTAAAAAAGGTAGGAATTGATTGATCATAAAAGTTTACAGCACTTCGAAAAAATCCATTGAACCATATTTAATATAATTATAATTCTCAACTGGCTAAAACACCACCTGGAAGCAACTATTAGCTCCTACCAAGCCGGCTTTCGCAGGTGCTCCGTCTGTGCCGACCAAATAAATGCCCTCAGAATTGTCATCCAGCAATGTGGTGAATTTAAGTCTAACCTGCGTCTACTGTTCACCAACTTTGAAATGGGCTTTGACAGTGTAAAGGGGGGGACATCTGGGGTGCGCTGAGGAGAAGAGGTATCTCTGAAAAACTTGTTGCACTTAAAAGGGAGAGCTACAGTGACACAAGTTGCTATGTCCTTCATAAAGGAAACCTGTCGGACCCATTTCACGCCCTCAGCGGTGTACGACAAGGCTGAATCATGTTACCAATTTTTTTTCTTCTAGTCAACGAAGGCGTCATGAACGCTGCCTTCAGCAACGAAAACAAACAGAGGGGCATACAATGGCAGATTAACAACACATCCCTCAGATACCTGGCATACGCTGTTTGCTCGCATACAAGCTGTATGACCTCAAGTTGCTGTCAACAAGCCATGCAGGAGAAGTTGAAACCAACCGGCCTCAAAGTCAACGTCGGAAAAACGAAAGCGGTGAATCTCAATGACACCATATCGGGACCACTGGTAGTGGGTGCACAATAGTTTGAAACAAATTCTGCTACCTTGCCTGGTATCTTCTGCATGGTCACCGCGGATCGCAGTTCTGAAGTGGATGTCGAATATAGAATTAGCAAAGCTAAACCATCTATCGGCATTCTCGCTCCATTGGGGCTAACCAAGCTGCACATCTTCAACTCGAACGTCAAATCCGTTCTATTATATGGTTTCACCACCTGGAGACTAATTGCGAAGATCACGAAGCGCCTGCAAACGTCCATAAACCGCTGCCTTCGTCGGAGTTTGCGAATTTTCTGATCTCGGGCAATAACCAACGCCGAGTTGCTGGCGCAAGCTAACAACGAGACGTTGCATAAAAAATCAAAAAAAGGAAATGGCAATTGATTGGCCATATGCTAAGGAAAAATGACGACAACGTCGCTAAACAAGTATTACCTTGGAATTTATTTCAACAAACTGGTAAAGGAATTGGCGGACTACCAATGACAGGTGGTACCTGGCGGCGCTCAACAGAAGCCGAAATGAAGCTTTTACTGAATGTACAATTTAGGTTGCAGGTAGCCTGAGTGTAAGTTATCAAACTTATTAGAACAGGTTCTGTTGATTTCTCTCAGAAACTTCCTTGGGTTAATATAAGAGAGTCTTCCAGAAAAAGCCCGAGTTTTTCAAGCCGACGTCTATGCAATCAACATAGCCGCAATGCTAGTAAGCATAATGGACCTCGCTCCTTCCTTTTCAGTTATGCAGCTGGTAGGTTGTGATCAAAGCCCTAAAGGCTGCATGCATTAGCTCGAAATGAACTCAAGAATGTTGAAGATCCCAAAACTATTTTCGGAACTGGAGCATCATAATGAGCTTGTGTGGCTACGTAGTGAATTATCGCTTATAGCCCATCCAACTTAACTTAACTAATTATTTAAAAACTTAACACAGTTCTTCCTAAATATAGCAGTACTTAAAACTAAGATATTATACAGGGTCCGGCACTCGAAGTATAACCAATTAAAAAACCATAAATTTAGTTTGGAAAATTACTTTTATTCAATGAAAATAATACAAAATTACAAATTAATTTACTTTTGATCGATTTGACCACGTTTTGCCTTGACTATAGACTCACCTACTTAAATGAACCATATACAAATGCATTAGGGTGGCCGATATTTCTGAAAATGTTGTTATTGCATCTGACAAGTTTTAGATATACGATGTTGTCCAAAATCTAATAAATATGAATTTTTAAGCTAATCGAATAAGTTTTAGAGGTTCCGACAAAAGCAAAAATGAAATTTTTTTTAAAGAAAGTCATTTAATGCAAAAACAAAATTACTTTTTCTTAAATTTACTTATTTCCTAAATTTTTTGTTTGGTTTTGAATCCATTTATTCATTGCAATCTGTTTAACATTCAGTGATCCAACCATTTCTAGCTTTTTGCTTATTATCATAATAAAATCGTTGTTGACTTCCTCTTAAGTCTGTTAAGGAAATGGGATTGAACGTTATTTCTGAAATTAAAATGCTTGGGTGCGATTGGAGTCTTATATTTTTGAGCTATTGTAGAAAATTTGAGATCACAATCGATTTGGATATTTGTGGTATAAAATGGTACGTTTGTAAACATTCTAAGGTCATTTCGGTTGGAATCTTTGCAATATTTCGATGTTAGAATTGGATACAGTGCCCAAGAGCTGTACACCGTTGGTCAATATCGGTTTTAATATGGCTAAGTAATAAAAGTTTGCTTGTGAGAGATGCATGATAATTTCGATAAAGTCTCCAGTATTGATTTCGGAGTTTGATTCTCACTGTCTAACTTTAGTGAAAATATGTGTTTTCCATGTAAGCTTGCTGTCGAAGTACATACCCAGATATTTTCTAAAAAATTATTTTGGGGCATGATTACATTATTGAGTCTCACGGGAGGGCGAATTGCTTCAATTGAGTGCAAAAGTTACTTGAACTGATTGTGTCATCTGCGAAAGCTCCGACGATAGTGTTCTCAGTGACTGGTAAATCGTGGGCTTAGCGGAAGTAGAGGAGTAGGCCCTGAGGTGCGCTAGCTAAACTTTCACAGAGTTCAGAGTGCTCTTTGTGTTGCTTAACAAAGAAATGTCGGTCTTTGAGGTAGATCTTGGTAAAAGACTTGATAACAATATCGCATTCAATGCTTTGGACATTTACGTTTTCACAACTACTTAAAAACAGTTAGAAGTCGAAACGAGCCAGAGAATAACTGAAATGGCCATCGCAATTTGTGCTTACAGCTGTATGCCAGTGCTTCGCTAGAGCGGTATTTTTCACTGATTCGCTGTACGTATTTCAATATTCTACTTCTGTACTCAAATATATAAAAAACTAGTGGACCCTCTGCCTGCTTCGCTAGGCATATCAAAATTAGAAATGAATAATGAACAATCGATTTAAATTCACTCTATGAGTATTTATTCTTTTTTTACAATATAAAATTAATGTTAATTTTAAACTTAAACTAACGCAAAGTCTTTTCGTAAACTACATTTTTTGTTTTGCCCTGAGTTGTGGTATAAATAAACAGAACTGATGTCTTTCCTACACGTGAACATGATACATACTCGTATAATTGTCCGTGGGAGAAGCATGGATATTCTAAGTCAATTCCGCATAATTCCAGCGATTGTCCTTGTGTTTTGTTTATGTGTTTGTTTTAATCTATCTTGCTCATTACGTTGTATACGTTCTTCAGGTGAATGGCCTGAACGTGATCTGGCCATACGTTCCCTTTGATTTTGGTTTTGAATTTCTCGCTCTTCTTGTGATTGATTTTGCCTTTCATTTGATCTATTTCGCGTTCTACGCGACCGACGATCAATATCATTTCTTCGCGGGCGTGGCATTTCTAAAATAAAGCGATAAAAATATAAATAATATAATTTTCTTTTTTCCATTGTTGAAATTAAATTTCTAATTCTTTTGGCCGCATACGTTGATTTCAAATAAGTTAAGAGAAAATTATTGAAAAGTAATGAATTTAATCAAAAAAACATGAAAAACTCACAATGTGCATTAAAATTGCTAACAACAACAACGAAACCACCGTTTTTTTATTTTCACTGATTTTTAAAATTTTACGCACAATATATTTTATTTTTATAAATTTTTTCCCAAAAAAAAAAAATAACAATGAAAAACGCACTTTAAAATTGTTGACCACTCACCAAATGGTTTTGATACAGCTGATTATGTTGACCTCAGTATATCCAGTAAACAAACTGTAGTGATAGTCCTTTATAAGGACCAAGTTTATAGTGGTGAAGTTTTAAGTACAACACAATTTTCTGTACGCACGGTTGCTCTTTGGCAAAAATAAAGTAATCTTTAGAAATCATAAAAAAAGTTGCAAATTTTAGAGAAATTTCTTAAAGAAAAACTAATACATGCATTTACTTGAATAAGTAAACACCAAAAGTATACTAAAATGACTATTTAATGCGTTGTTTGATACAAATTTGTATTATTGCTCAAAACCCTCTGCGCGCTGTCGCTGTCTTTTTGTTTCTGTATCGCATCGCGGTGAATTCACGTTTTTCAGAAAGTTGGCAACAGAAGAAAATTGAAGAAAGTACATATTTTGCTCATATTTGTTATTTTAGTTGTTAAATGAAAATGTGTTTCAGGTATTTTTTAATCTTGCAACTATTCTTTGGCTTTGAAACTAATTATTACCTAATACAAACTTGTTCTCTTTTAACAATGATAATATTACTATGTGAAATCAAGTAAGTATGCATTTTTGTATTATATCCTGAACATTTGTCTTCAGCGCTATACCAATGCTCGATCACTTGGAGCATGAAATTTACAGAAGTATTGTAACAGAAATCCCTGAGAGCGCTATTCTAGTTATACCTGCTTTTAGGCATTTATCTCGTAAACGTACGTTTGCCCATATAAAATTGTCTACCTAAATGCATGAAAAAAGTGTTAGCATAACTTTTTCGAGTATATATACATACAGGAGGATTTATTTTATACATTTTGCTCGTCAGCTTTCGCGTTTTCTTTTCTTGGTTTTAGACTTTCACCACAAAAAAATTACGCAAACCCATGAACAAAGTTATACTAATAGAGACCTGATCTTAATACTCGAGCTACCATCAAATTAACACGTTTTATTTTTTAAAAGAACATTTATGGCGACTGTCGATCCATATTCATGGATTTCAAAAAATGTATGGATTCAACCGCTAAATAATTTCGTATATTTTAAATCCATCTAAACTTTTACATTTGCGCATTTATATATATGTATTTAGCATTTAATTTAAGTAAACGTTTCAATATTTGTCCAAAAACTTTGAACTTCGAAAAATACAGGGTAATGGTTATTAATGGAATCAAATACATATAACGAATTTTTATTTTATCTAAATCATAAAACGTTCAAATGAAGCTCAAAATATTTTTCCAGTTTAAAAAAAAGCAATGTGCTTTGATGCCGTATCACGCATGCATAAAAAGGAAAGAAAAGAGATGAGAACTATTGCGTTACGAATAATACAGTCGCATACGTCACTCGACATCAGAACAATGTTATTCATATCTGTGTATATTCTATTCATTTGCGTGTATTCTCATTCCGTATACGTAATGTCCGTATAAGGGAAACACGCAAATATTGTATTTTTCACACTTAAACAACGCACGCATACTTTTACCGATTTCTTTAAAACTTCACATAAACCATCTATGGACCAATACCAATGATCTGTGAAAGTTTGATTGAAATCGGTGAATGCGTTTAGGCGTGAATCGGCGACTAACGAACACAAAAAAACGTCTCCATTTTTATATATAAGATTATGGAAAGCCCATTATGAAACTCGCAAGAATCACTAAGCATAATCTGATATATTATTTAAAAAAGTAAAAATGAAAAAAAAAACGTGAGGGAGTAATTTTTCAAAGTTGACAAAAAAAAAAACGTTTCCCAAAGAAAATTTTTCGATCTTGAGGCTTCTCCGATCGACTTAAAATATTTAGTTATACAGTACAATCGTGATAGTCCGACATTTCTTAATCCGACACGTTCGGTAATCCGACAACCTCATAACGTCTATGGATGCAATTGGCATTATTTTATTTTGATCAGTCGTAGCAGAGCAGCAGAGGGGGATTGTGTTTTGTTTCCCGGTCACAACGTATTTGTCATTAAATTTGAACGACGCCAGTTCTCTCGCGAATTCTGACGGTGTTGATGTGATTTTTTTCTGTCTTTTCGTGTCGTTATTTTCTGATTTGGTTTTACTTAGTGATGGCATCGACGTCAAACAAACGTAAACATACAACACTTACGCTGAATGATAAATGGGCCATAATTCAGCGATACGAGTGTGGTGAAACACCTCTTTACCTAAGTGGGATCTACGGAGTGGAACCTTCGGTAGTCCGGAATATTTGATAATCCGACAACGAGTCGGTCCCGTATGTGTCGGACTATCACGATTGGACTGTATATTTAATATTTCTTTAATAACCTTATGCATATAGAAGGTGTTACGCAAAAAATTATTACCACCCTAATCTACATATACGCATACATGCACACCTTGTAATACCCCTATGCATAACCCTATATCATAGACAGCACCATTTATGTACTGAAGCCCTGCAGAGAAATCTTCTGGTTCCGAACTGAGGCGCTTCCTGAAAATTTGCAATCCTGACTACACTGATTTTTTTCTCTTTCTCATATCAGATACTCACGAATTTTACACAGCGATATTGTTTGGGAATTAAAAATTGTCCCATATTACATTCCAAATTACAGAATAGATTTTTTGCAAGTTCTTATGTGCGATTGGATTCATGAATCGATTTAAATAATGTGATATTTTTTTTTTATTTGCACAGATTTGACAATGCCAGTCCTATATCGGAATTTTATGTAAATACTCAAGTAAACTCTTATTGATTACCTTATATTTTAAGATAAAACGACAATACAGTCAAGGAACATCTTAACAAATTAACGAAATAGTTTACAGCAACTTTGCAAAATACTTCTATCGCAGTCAATACATTTTTTAGCCTTGATTCATTTATATAGTCAAATTCTTCACTGACTGAATGAGTATTTTTAAGTAACAACCTTTATTCAAATATTTATGGCTTACCATTTTTCTATCGATTTATTGTTACATGGTTTCCTCTTACATCGCTTTTTTATTTGCATTCGAATTGATTGAATATTCCGGCATCTATTCCACAAAGCTGGATAAATTATACCTAAAACTTTTCTTTTTCTTTCTGACCATTCTAATATTGGATCGTTGTGTTGGATTGAATTGATGTTCAAAGCACAAAATCTGTTAAATATTAATAATATTTAAAAAAAACTCACACACAAACGGACGTAGAAGAAGCAGCAACACATGATTTACCGCTTAGGTTTTTTAATTTGCAAGTTGGTACCAGTATTGGGCCAGAAATTTTTTTAATGCCCTTTTTCATTTAATTTAACATTTTTCCTGCAAGGCGGGTACCGGTAAAATATACTTAAGCATACATATATGTACATATTTATGTGAACCTATGTAGAACCATAGTAGCTGTCGAATACATACAAAAGGAGATATAGGGTGTGCAGGGCAGAATTTCGAGACATATGTATTTACCCCGCTCTAGGTGAGATGATGACATTTTCTTGCAGTGTGATAATCTTTTTTTGATTTTTTTTAGGCCTTTCGAAACTTTCCATTGTTGCCATGTATCTTTCTCAAAACTATTGTTGCTGAAATGGTGCGACGAACTAATGTTGAATGGATGAGTAGTGTGGTCGCTTTCGATGTTATCTTACGCCGACTTTAGAAATACCAAGTCATCATGGAAGGTGTTCAAAACAGTCATAATTGGTGTTCAATAATATGAGGTCTTTAGCTCATTCGGTTATTGTTTTGAATTGGCTCCTCACCTTGCTTGAACATACTATGATACTTATAAAACATTGGTTTTCCCTGAACAAGAGTCCTCGTAAGCAGATGACATCTCTTTAAAAAGTATATGTGGTGTTGTCTCAAATTTCGTACCATATTTGAAGTTTGCTTATCGGAAATTACTGAAATCTCAAATGCTAATAACCTAATTTGACTCAAAGTTAATATTTATGAGTCGTCAAAGCCGGTCTGGTTTTACCTTACCTATTTTTTTATGTTAAACGAAACACCGGGGTAAATTTCATCCCAATTCATACATTTTTTCGACCAGTTAAAGTTTTTATTTACACCTTTTTTAAGCATTTAGATAAGATAAATTTAAAATTAATTGCTTAATTTAAATTTTTCAAAGATATCAGATAATGTGTATAATAACATGCTCGGATTTTATTCACATAAAGAAGTCTTTTTTTCAGAAATAGGCTCTGCGTTTTAAAGAAAAAAAATGTATCGAAAAAGCATCTTGGGCCTCAGAAAACTACAGAAATAGCAAATTAAAAAAATTAGTTAGTGAGTTATTAATTAGTTGCATTATAAAGTTTTTGAAGAATTATGAATAATGGTTTTATATAAAATTAATTAAAATTGAAAGATAAATAAACAGTTAAAACTTATCAATGTTATCTAGACCCAATAGAACATTGCCATTATTGTTCTAAAAAAATTTAGTCCTTATAGAAATGGAATTAAAACAGATAAAAATTCACCTTTGGCAAAACTAAGCTATAAACAAAACTGTAAGCGTCAAAAGAAAATGTATAACTCTAAAAGAAAGTGAGGTAAACAATTTTTTCTCTTATTTGGAGGATGAAATAATTGACTTTTATGACGATGATAGTGTCCTAGACTTGTCAATATATGGTGTAGACTTTCTTTTGACATTGAATCTATATCCAAAAAAACTACACACTGGTGTAAATTTCACCCAATCTCTATTTTTTTGCGCCGTCCCATGTAATGTCGGCACAAACATCGACCTTCGCCAAGTTATCTTTAGCCGTCCAGTGTCATTCTCGTGATGCTATCTGCTGGTTTTCTAAGAGTATGACCTATCCATCGCCACTTTCGGCGTTTGATTTGTCATAGGATCAATAACTTTTTTGCAGCTGCATCAATTCGGTAGGCACCAACTACTGAGTACGTACTGCATGAAATCGAAGAGTAAAATTGGCGTTTCTAGGGGGTTGGTACTTCACTACCATTTGGTTTCAGAGAGCACGTATTTTCGAATCTTCATGCATGAAACAGCAAAATGAGGGAAAATGGTTTTCTAATAGCTCTCGCCCCTCGGCAGGCAATGGCAAACCTCCGAGTATATTTCTTCCATGAAAAAGCTCCTCATAAAAAAATATCGCCGTTTGGAGTCGGCTTAAAACTGTAGGTCCCCCCATTTGGGGAACAACATTAAGACGCACGACATTAATAGGAGGAGGAGCTCGGCCAAACACCTAACAGAAGTGTACGCGCCAATTATTTATTTTCTTATTTTAAAATACAGCTAACGGTATATTTCCAGATGTTAGAAATAAACAAACTACAACTCATCAACCACTTTTTGGGGTGACTTACACCGCAGTGTGTCTTCCGGAGGTTAACAAGGTCCTATTGCTTTTCTCCCAGCCCTCCATAGTACTGCGAGCTTTTCGTCAGCCTCTTAAGCATAGTTTGATTACTACCTGTAATATAATTTTATTCGCCTAACGAATGCGCAGCAATTCCCAATATGTAGTATAACGAAATAATTTCTAAACGTGTCGTGTACTTAAAAACAAGACGATTCTCATCCCAACACTAGGAAGGCATTTATTCCATACAGAGCCATTGAGTTCTAGTAAATAAAGCAGTAAACGTGCTAACACATCGGATCGGATTGCCTTGTCGCATTCCTTCATAGCAACTCTCCTTCTCTCTTAGAGCTTAACACCGCAAGCAAGAATTTCTATTTCTACTAATATACTTTTCAAACCAGCTTTATGAATACCTCCCCTTTGGTTGACTATAAAGGAAAGGCCAAAATCAGTTCTACTTTCATTCAACTTTAATTCCCATCGTTTTTAAATTAATTTTTTTATATTTTCGGAGCGGCCAGAATCTTGGTATCGAAACTTTATTTGTTTCTGACATCGGTACAAAGTATCGCGTGCTGAATAAATATAGGTAAAAAGTGCTCGACGTATTCAAGTAACGAGTAAAAATTTTTAATTATAAAAATCACACTTTTTTTTTAATTTTGTTATTGAGCGTAAATTCGTTTTTTATTTTTGTTGGAATTAATTAATATTTTTATGTTATTTAAATATGAAAAACTTTGACATAATGAAATGAATTTATGATAAGTGATAGTTACAGCATTACATATACCAAAAATATCAAAAATTAACCAAACTCGAAAAAAGCATCGAGTAAAAAAACTACTTGTTTCGGAGGAAAAGCGTCGAGTATTTAATTGCAAGTACAGGTAGTACGCGGAGTCACAGGCATCACGAGGAACCACAGAATGAAAAATCGGATTTTCTGGAAGTGTCAATTTCGGCATTACCTGCATTTATTATCTTCTTATTGCTGCTGAAGGTCTTTCGCCTAAAATTCGTTTATTTATCAAACAACGGCTAAGTATTATCTTATTTTGTATTAAAAAAAATCCCTTTACCTTCAAGCACCATCTGTTTTTCTCGTGTATTGATTGCTGCACCCTGTAACCGACATTTATTCACCAGAATTGAGCTCTGCACCCTTCTCCCCCCTCGTTTTGATGTGATATAGCCAACGCAATTTGATGGTTGCACTGATGATGCTGCTCTGCTTCAGCTGTAAAACACAAATACAAATATACTATAGCTAAAGTACAATACATTGAAGTTGGTGTTATTCTTGTTGTTGCTACTGCAGTAAATATTTGTTGTAGCTGACATAGTCGTTTTTGTGCTTGTACGTAGAAATTCCAATTTCAGTAGTACGACGATGACGACGAATGGCTTGGAATACATACTTACATACATCCATACATATATACATACAAACAGATATACATATCTGCCAACGAGGCAACAGTAACAGCAACAACGTTAGCCATAATGCCACAGTCATTCAGCAGCTCACAGCCAACATGGCGCACTGGAGGTGAAGGATAGCGCACACCAGCGCAAATCTGATTACACACACACACTTGCACACGTACAAGAATGTAAATGCTTTTACGCATTTATAGCACATTTATAGAGAGAGAATTAAACACACACATACACGCCCAGAGACTCATTCTAAAGAGCATTGTTCGCACAGTCAGTCCATGAGGCAGGCTAAGAGCCAAGCAGTCAGGCGTGGAGGACAGAGCGCGCCAACACAAGGATATCCTTGAAGTGTTGAATTTAAATTTAAACTAACGGACATTACAGGCCCATGCAAGTACAAGATGTACTGTTTGTTCTACGAGTCCGTTATAATATCGTAATTTTTTCCATATGCGCATTAACATGAAAACAAAACACTCACAATATGTGTACGTATATGTGTATGTATTCAAGAGGATATTTATGAAAAGCGAACGGAAACGGTACAACATGGCATGAAACGTTATTTTAGAGAAATCGAAACATTTTAACGTAAGCTCAAAGGAAAATAGTGACTGAATTAAAAATGAATGTTAAAAAGCTAAGAGTCGAGCTGATTTCTTCACATTTTCTCTTCATTCGCTTTAGACTCCCTAACTTTTTCAGATGTCTGCTGAAGTCTTCAAAATTTGTCAGGGGACGAGGCTGGGCCAATAGTTCATCAAAACTCATCGTTCAAATGAATATTGGATGAAATATTGATAGCCATTTTTGTAAAAATCGAAATCGGGATATATCGAATACTCTTAATTATAAATTTTTTGGGTGAACTCCCATTATTGTGAACTCTGGAATAGTACTGTATTAAGGGGATTCTTCGCCCGCGTCTTGAACCATGGTGAAACAGTTTCAGAGGTATTGCCAAGTTCAGACCGTTAACCGGCTCTGAGCAAATTTAAATGAATTAACTGATGGGCTGACGTAACGGAAAATGTGAGAGCGGTTGGTTTGAGATTGTGTTGGTGGTATAAGAAAAAAATTAACACAATAAATCAAATGCAATCAATACCAATACGCGTCTGAAGAACGACTGAATGGACGAGTGTGTGAATACCTGCGAAATAAGCGAGCAGAATTCTGGGGCCGAGTACCCTATAACGTGGTAACGAGGATGTGGCAACAAAATGGTGCGGAAGCGCTAGTTGGATTCTGGATGAATCACCACTCTAACCAACCAACTCTATAACGTAGCAGCCGAAGTTGCTCGCACAATTTTGGGTTTTACCATTGGCCAAACCTGCTAATCTATCATCCTTGGTCTTGAACCATCCATAATTGGGCTTTTCAATTTTATACTGAGATCACAACACCAGAAATATAGGGCAAATCAATTAGACCGTAGATTTTTTTTCTATATAAATTAAACGCGACAAATTTTCCCAATTCTTTTTATTTAAAATTTTTTTTTTAATATATTTTTTAGTCTATGAGATTTATGTATGAAACGTAATATCCGTTAAATGCCCTTGGCTGCATAAGGTTACGCATATCAAAATTTTCTATGACTTTTTGGAATAGCTTGGGTTAGTTATCAATTATAACTGATATGATTTCGTGTTTCGGCTCTGCAATCGGTTCGGGCTTATTGGCATTTATGTACCATACTTTGCGCGCATTTCCTGAAAAAGAAGTCCGATGGTGTCAACACGCAAGACTTCAGCGATCCTCCTGTATCGTAAAATAATGCGTCTTGGGAACTTCATGTGTAGGTAAGTCCATGCCATCTAATTGAGACCATAAAAGTTTTGTGACTATGCCACAACCTGGCAGGAGGTATAAAATGCATTTTCTTACAATGTGGAGGCTAAACAAGGATCTTTCTGCACGAGGTAACCCACTTCTGGGAAATCCTCAAGTCGAGCAATCGACGGCTCGGGCATCGGATGTGCAGGCCCGAACCCCACACTCCCCTATGACCGGAACTGACACCCAGGGTTCCGGAGGAAGCGAACTACTAGTGGTGAAACATGGCACATTGGCTATGCCAATGGAGAGCCGAGTGAGTGTGAGTGATACACCGCCGTCGAAACGATCTGAAGCAACTGAACAAGTTGTGGAGGATGTGGAGATGGCGGACAATCTCTCAGTAGACTCAGACGGATCTCTGGTACCGAGTAAGTCTTTGACAACGGTTAAACCTGGTGCGAATCAGGTAAGTACCGGTAAAAAGACCGAAGTTATTGGAGATTCGAACGCAGGTGTTGGTCTAACCGCAAGGCAGATCAAACGAAGGAGACAGAAGGCGAGGCAAGCCGAAGCACTAGCTAAGGCAAGGACTCAAGCTCCGTCAACTTCGACACCTGTAACGGAAACGGGAAAGCGTGGCAGAACAGAGGATTCCTCTGTAGCGCTGCGCTCTTCCGGAAACGAAACGGGGTCTGTGCCAACGACCGGGAAGAGGAGAAAGGCAAAGAAGAGGAAAGTCGAGAGACGGAATTCGGAAATGCCTGCATCCTCGACCCAATCCAAGGCAGACAAACCTTTGCCTGACAAGGCAGAGGCTAAGGGACCTCAAATGTCGAATGACACTCTTCCGTCAACGTCTGGCGAATCATTCGCGAGAATGGCAGCAAAGGCAATGACGGTGGAGATACATACCGACAAACAAGATGGTCTACTGCCCAAAGGGCAACAAGACTATCTTGACAGCTATCTTTGGAAAGCTATCGGTGAGTCGAAAGACGCGCCGACGTTCGAGGGGAAAAGCGTGGTAGACGGCATCGTAAAGGTGCACTGCTCCAATGCTTTTTCCCGAGAATGGCTAGAAAAAGTTATAGCAAAGATTCCAGCCTGCGAAAACAGCAAGTTTATTCTTGTTGAGAGTAGCAAAGAAAGGCTGGTACGAGCGAGTGTCTGGATTCCGGGTCCTTCCTGTAATTCAGCAGAACTCCTCAAACGCATCCGTGTTCAGAATAAGGATCTTGACACGACTCTCTGGAGAGTATACTCGTGCACCAGGCAGAAATCCGCTACCACTTCGGAGGCGGGTTCCCACCTGGTACTGGGTATCGATCTTGGGTCCCTCAGGGTGCTTAAGTCGAAGTACGGTTGCCGTCCTCACCTACATCTGGGGCGGATCCAGTTCCGCGTCCAGGATAAGGTGGAGGACAAAGCGTAAATATACTCGGTCTCATGACTGAAGTAATATTTACACAGATTAATCTGCAGCATAGCAAAGCGTCTACGGCTCTCTTGTGCCGTAGGCATGCAAAACTGCAAACAAACCCACACATAATACTTATACAAGAACCATGGGTATGTCACAAGCGTATCTGTGGTCTAAGTGCTATGTCGTGGGGACAAATACTTCATTGTGAAGGGAATGTGAGACCGCGAGCATGTATTATCATGCCGAGGTTGATCGAACACACGATGTTAAAAGAGCTATGCTCTGGAGATATCGTTGCTGCAAAAATAAAGTACTGGAAAAGTGGGAACAGTGTCGAAGCTATCATAGTTTCGGCCTACCTACCCTATTACTCTGTACAGCCACCTCCTTCGAGGGAGCTAAGAGAAGTGGTCAAGTACGCAGAATCCAATAATCTGGGGCTAATAGTGGGCTGTGACGCAAATTCACAGAACATTGTGTGGGGAAGCAGCAAATGCAACCCCAGAGGTCTCAAGTTACTGGATTTTATCCTGTCATCCGATTTGGTCATCCAAAACACTGGTAACAAACCAACTTTTGTGACCAGAAGGAGACAAGAGGTGATTGATTTAACACTTACCAATAGGTCAGTTGGAAATCAAATCAACCGATGGCGAGTTTTGGAAGAGGACTCTCTTTCTGATCATCGCCTTATCGAATTCCGACTGGGAATTGACACAATATCAATACCTTCCGGTAGGAATCCTCGAAATGTGGACTGGGACAGGTATGATGAGCTTGTAACAGAGCGATTACCAAACCTGAAAAAACTCAAATCAGCAGAAATGATTGAAGATGCGACTAAGAAATTAGAAGGTACTTTAATCAATTGCTTTGAGGAACTGTGTCCACTCAGGCAAAGCAGACAGGGGAAAGCGGTTCCTTGGTGGAACCCTGAACTGTCGAAGCTTCGTGTACGGTCCAGGAAACTTCTTAATAAGGCCTTGAAGACCAAAACAGAAGAGGACTGGGCCAATCATCGACTTACACAGAGAGAATATAAGAAAAAAGTACGGCAAGCCAAACTTGAATCCTATAGAAATTTCTGCAGTAACGTCGAAGAAATGAGGGAAACAGCGAGACTTTGTAAGGTCCTTCATTTAGACCGCTCAGTAAAGCTGGATTCCATTCGAAAACCTGATGGTTCATACACCATTTCCAAATCGGAAACGTTTAATGCTCTACTCGAAACCCATTTTCCGGGTAGTAGAACTCTCTCTGAAGCTGAGAGTGGCATGAACAATGACGGTGGCAACGGTGGAACCTCTAGGTACAGCTGGTATATTGCTAGTCGGATAGTGACAAGGGAATCGATAAGGTTTTCCTTATCTTCCTTTGACAACTTTAAGTCCCCTGGACCTGACGGAATATATCCAGTAATGCTTAAAAAAGGAGGAGACAGGCTGATTGAGGCCCTGAAAAGGATCTTCACAGCCTGTCTTGCATTTGGTTATATACCATCCCAATGGCGACGCGTAAGAGTAGTATTTATTCCAAAACCAGGAAAAGATGACTATTCCCTAGCAAAAAGTTTCAGACCAATCAGTTTGACATCGTTCATGTTGAAAAGTCTGGAACGAGTGGTGGAGAAACATATTCGAGTGGGGGTATTGCCGAGAAGTCCACTCAGTAGAAATCAACACGCTTACCAGAGTGGAAAATCATGTGAATCAGCCTTACACGATCTTGTTAGCAAGATTGAAGCTGGGCTGGAAGCTGACGAATACACAATGGGCGTGTTCGTGGACATTGAGGGGGCTTTTGATAATGCCACTTTCGGCTCGATATGTTATTCTGCCGAACGACACGGAGTTAATCAAGCCATTATAAAATGGATATACTCCATGCTCTCTGAGAGGCTGTTAACCGCTGGTGGGAGCGACGACGAGCAAATCACAGCCAGGGCCAAGCAAGGATGTCCCCAAGGGGGTGTTCTTTCTCCGCTGCTGTGGTGCTTCGTCGTAGACTGCCTATTAGCGGAGATGCAGGAACTCGGCTTTCACGTCCAATCATATGCGGACGACGTCTGTGCGCTAACATCGGATAAATCCTTAAGGAGGCTTTGTACGAAAGTGCAGAGTATCCTTGACAAAATCGATGATTGGTGCATGAGACAAGGTCTTTCCGTTAATCCGAACAAAACAACCATAGTCTTGTTTACGAGAAAACGGAAATTGGATGGACTCAGTCTTCCAACACTGAAAGGTGTGACACTTGGTCTTTCCAACGAAGTTAAATATCTAGGAGTAATCTTGGATAAGAAGCTGACCTGGGAGACACACGTTTCACTGAAGGTGAATCGTGCATTGAAGATTTTTCAGCAATGCCGTAGAGCCTTTGGCAAAACTTGGGGTCTGAAACCTGCTGTGGTCCTATGGATATACACGGCACTTATCAGACCAATCATCACTTACGCTTCTGTGGTCTGGTGGCGACGGAGCATGGTTAAGTCCACAATCCGGGAACTATACAGGCTGCAAAGAAGTGTATGTTTATGCATCACGGGTGCCATGAGTACAACCTCTGGTGATGCCCTAAGTGCTATGCTTAATCTGCTCCCCCTGGATCTTAAGATACAACAGGAAGCAATAAAAGCAATGTGTAGACTCCATAAATATGGTTTCTGGCACGAAGATGGAACTTCGGGACACAGAGAAATCTTTAAGTTGCTGTCGGAGCAGTATCCACTGTTCTTGGCACCTAAAGATGACCTGATACCCACAGTTTCGTTCGGAAGGAAATTTGATGTCAGATTTCCATTGCGTGAGCAATGGAGCAATCCAGAATGCATGCAGGGAGGTTTGACGGATATTATCTTTACCGATGGGTCCAAGACTGAAATAGGGTCTGGAGCCGGATGGTACTTAAACGATAGTAATAAGTATCACTATGCTATGGGGGGAATGGCAACTGTTTTTCAAACAGAAGTTTTTGCCATCCTAAAAGTAGCCGAATGGATAATCGAGAGGAGATGGAGCGGGAAACAGATTGGAGTCTTCAGTGACAGTCAGGCTGCATTGAAGGCCCTGGAGAACGCGAAGCAAACCTCGAAGATTGTTCAAGAATGTAAGAAGAAGCTTAATTCTGTCGCAAGACAAAACAGGCTTGTACTTATATGCGTTCCGGGACACTCCGGTGTTCAAGGAAACGAAATTGCCGACGAATTGGCCAACCGTGGATCAGCGGTGCCCCCACAGGGGCCAGAGCCAATAATCGGAATCAGTCCCGCAGGAATCAAGAACTGGATCAACGATTATGTAGGCAATCTACATAAAGAGCGATGGTCCGGTCTAGAACGCTGCAGAACTGCAAAGTGTTTTGTGACAAGTCCGAACAGAAAACTGTCAAACTTTCTACTAAAACTTAGAAGGAAAGACATTCGGTTGATGGTCGGCATCATTACAGGACACAACCCATGGGGTCAGCATATGACCACCATTGGAATCATCGAGGACCCGGTATGCCTGTCCTGCTTGGAGGAGGCGGATAGCACTGAGCACTTTCTCTGTGAGTGTCCTGCCTTTGCTAGAGCCCGACTACGGGTATTGGGTTCCGATGTCATGGGAATGAGTAATATTCGTTCTCTAAAACTGGAGGATATTTACAGATTCGCCAAAGAATCTGGAAAATTCTCACAGGACTAACTATCTCTATCTCTGTCTCTATTCTTTCCTATCTCTTTCTCTGATACTTTTCTCCCTCCCTCCTTAACTATCTACCCCCTTTCCAGAGCTTTAAATACAATGGGCTTTTTAGCCTGAGTGTTTTAGGAGCCACCAAATCTCCTGGTGCTCCTTGGCTCGACCTCTTCAAATTCATTAAAATTCATGCCATAATAACGTTCGACAAAGTACGGTCTGATAATCCCGCCAGCCAAAAAAGCAAACCAAACAATCCGCCTAATGCGCAATGCATAAAATGTCCTTCTTTAATAACGACGGTTTAAATAAAACATGTGGATCACTTTTACACGTTTTTCTCCTGAGTATTGCTCCATGGCTAAGTTTGGCAAAGCCTGCACTTCCAAATGTCTGAAAAAATCAACGTATCACAAGTAATTGTTGTCAAAGATTTGTATAACCCTTGAATACTTTTATAAGCCACCCTTATCTTGAATAAATTATTGAGAGCATTTTTCATCGCTTGCGTTTATCTTGAAATGGTTTCGAAGATTCCAAATCGGCTACCTTTTGTGGAAGGCGCATTTGTGAAGCTTGCCTAAAATGTGTGGCTATAGACGAAGGTGTGGCTTTTATGAATCCTAAAATTGACGAAATTCCAAGATTCGCTTGTAAAACTGGGCTTGAAAGACGTGGAATTTCTAGAGATAACTTTGGATATACGAAGAAATCAGCCCACTCACGCTCAACAAGTAGCTCCCGGACATTTTCATCATTACGAGTATTATCAGAAGAAAAAGAAATTGAGAGTCCAGCTATTCCAATAAAATTGTGATAGGTGAGAGGGTTGGTTGTTCAAGTGCAAACAAGAAACCACGCAACAGGCGATGATGTGGGGTGCACAAGCCGCTAATTAATCCATCACGTGGATGATGGACAGATGCTAACTATTAAGCAGTATATTCAGATCTGTCGAAACAAAATTTTTTCAAAGGCTGTTGCGAAACCAGGAAATAAACGAACAGCTCAGGTACTTTTTTCATCACGATATGGGACACTAATGAAACAACGAACCTCTTCATGGCGCTTTCGGGGATTAAATAAACTCGCCCAGTACAATATTCCCTTTGAAATCTTAGACATAGAAATAAAAAGTGTGCTGCTATACTTGGATCTCTCGAAATAGATCTGACTCAGAAACAAAAAAACAAGAACAAGATTTCACACGAGATCAACGCTAATAAAATGGCGCTACTCGACGCTAATTAGAATTACTTTAGTAGAAATACTCAACCACTTCAAAAACAGGAACAATATTTCCTGGGTCTAGCGCCGTGTGATTTCTCGTTAGCTACAAAAACAAAGTTTTAGCTGAAAATCATTGACGATGACGAGAATATAATTAATGCAAGTAATGTCGAGACTACAACCTAAAAAAATCCGATTTTGAGTACCGTGGGCTTGCATGGCCTTGGACCTGCCACCCTCAATAATATACAGGGTGGGCCATATAGCGTTTGAACCACCTATTTTTTTGAGAATGGTAACACAACTGACATGTCACATGTGTTCATAATTTACTTAAAGGTTTGACATTTACGAAATGGGACGCTATACACTTGAAAAAGATTGGGAAATATTGAAAACCTATTTCCAAAGTGGTGAGTCTTCTTCTTCTTTTCTGATTTTCACATCGGTGGGTACGTCACACTGCCAAAGTTACACTCGAACTTTTGGCTACCATTTTTGAAAACCGAATAATCAGCCGAAATTCCGATATCAATTGGCCGCCTCGGAGCTGTGATTTAAACCCGTTGGACTATTTTTTGTGAGGGGCCGTTAAGGACAAATGCTATGCGAACCATTGATGGTTCAAAACACGAAATCGAAGTTGCCATTCAAGAAATTGGAGCCCAAACAATCGAAAATGTGCTTAAAAATTGGGTTGATCGAATGGCCTACTGTAAAGCCAGTCGTGGCAGTCATTTGAACGATATTTTTTTTTATTCATAAATGACAATGTTCAATCTTCAAAATAAAAAAAAAACGTTTGAAAAAATATTTATTAGTTTTTTTTTATAGCCGATTCAAAAAGCAAATTTTACAGGGCCCACCTTGTATAAATTTGAATGGTTATTCTGTTTGAAAATTTGAAAACGATTAAGATATGAGATTTAATTTGTGTTTTATCTTTTACTCGAAGTCACTTCATCGAGGTTCATAAAATTGGCTCAAAAGCTAAGAGAAACGTTTACTTCTAGTGCCATGCTTTAGAGAAGGAGCTTAAGAGATGGATCAGCTGAAGGAACGCATGGGATCAATTTAAGCCTACGCCTTAAGGATTAGCTCATTTATCCTTTATTTACTTATTTTACAGATCTTTATTTATTACATATCTTTCAGTTATTTCTGAATCACCCCTGTGTGGGTTTTTGGATACACGGCAAGCCTATAAATTATTCCATAACCCTATTCAGGATTGCAGCCGTTTAACTAGATGAGTAAAATAATAAAATGAATAGTGCGGCTCGCGTAATTTTCCTTGCAATAATAAAGCTTTGCTTAAAGAAATGAGATGGGAAGCGAAAAAGTTAACAGAATAGAGGGAGTGGAGGGAAGAAATGGGAAGTTTTCAAACCAGAACTACTGTCATGACTCAACAGATTTGTAAATATTAAATTTGAGTCACTAATCACCTCAATAGCGTTTAAGAAGTCGGCAGATAGACAAATTAATAGAGGAAGAAACATAAACTATGACCTCCTGCAAAAAGAATTTTTTAATATCAATGTAATTTTTGAGCCACTTCAAACATAAGTCATGAAAAATAATTTAAGGAAAATAATGACAATTTGTATGAGAAATAGCGGTCGAATTACATGTCGAGAACTTGTTTTAATGAGTAAAAGAGTTCAAATTGTTAAGTTTGTTGTTTGAGTCGCAAATTTTTAAAGTTTTTTGAATATATGAAATTTTACCTTTCACTATGTAATTGAGTCCTCAAGACGACTATTCCATCCAAAAAATTTTTTTATGATGTGATTTTTATGATTTAGTAAATGTCAAGCAGCCATTTTTAATTATCACTCCTTGGTTAAAACTGTGAAAATATTGTTATTGGTGATTTCGGAAAAGTAACACACCTCTTAACATTTAAATAAAAAAGGGCGTACAAGTAAAACAAAAAAAAAAAAGATAAAAAATATAACTCTTTAAATAATCTGTAGAATCGAATATCTTGTAAACGGTTGAGTTTTGGATAGCATGTCATGTAATCATGAATTACCTAAATATGCAATATTATCCGTAAGTAACTAGGAGGGTTTTCCCAGTAACTCTGTATATAAGTATATATAACTATAAGCGTTTTTCAGTAAGAGCGCTTCAACTTTTTTTTTTAATAAAACACAAACGGTTTGACTTTTTTAACTAATTTTTTTTTTTATTATCGAGTTTGAACATATACATTAAAGCATGAAATTCGATTTCTTTTGCATGACCACCGCGTGCACGTTTTACGAAGTCCAATCGTTGAACCCAATTTTTGGACCACTCTTTTGCATAAATCGGCCGAAATTCCAGCAATTTCGCGTTCAATATTGGCTCTGAGCTCACAAATCGTCGCCGGCCTGTTACTGTAGACCAATGACTTCACATAACCCCAAAGAAAATAGTCTAGAGGCGTCAAATCACACGAGCGCGGCGGCCATTCGACCGGTCCATTTCTGGAAATAATGCGCTCATCGAACTTACTCTTCAACAAATCAATTGTAGCGTGTGCTGTGTGGCTTGTGGCCCCGTCCTGTTGAAACCACATGTCGTCTAAGTCCATACCATTCAATTGCGGCCAAAAATAATGGTTTATCATATCGCGGTATCGATTTCCATTCACAGTAACGTGACGATCGTTCTCGTCAACGAAAAAATATGGGCCAATTACGCCGCCGGCATGTAAACCGCACCAAACAGTGATTTTTTCGGGATGCAACGGTGCCTCATGAATCACGTGTGGATTGCTTTCTGCCCAGTAACGCATTGTTGTTGCCAAAAGTGAGCTTCATCATTGAAGATGATTTTTTGGAAAAAATCTGGATCAAGTAGCAGCAACAGAACGATTATTTTCATAAAAAATTTGCAGGATTTGCAATCGTTGCTCAAGTGCGTAGCGTTCCATGATGAAATGTATACTAATGAAGTTTACAAATGATAAGCGAAAAATAAAAAAATATTGCGTCGTTCGCCCTCCCTATCGGAAAAAAGTTGAAGCGCATCTATTGAAAAACGCCTTACATGCATATATAATTGGCGCTTAAATCCTTGACAGGATATTTGGTCGAGCTTCTCCTCCAATTTGTGGCGTTGTTGTTCCGCAATGGAGAGGCGTAGTGTTTTATGCCGCCTCCGAACCTATAATGGTTTTTTATGGGGAGTTTCTTCATGACATAAACACACTCGGAATTTGAATTTAGGTTGAAGTCTCTAGCAGGTTAAGTTTTTAACAAAAGAAGGGCAAGAAGGGCACATAAATAGGTTTTCTATGGCTTAGGGAAACGAGCACTATTAAATCTCATCGAAACCAGTAAAGAACTTTCTCATGGTGATGTACTAAAGTTGGCTAATACTGTTTATTAGAAGGCCCTAGAGAAATGTTTTCTTCCTTGTTTGAGAGATTCAAATAAACCTTTTTTATTGATAACAGAGAATATGTCAAAAAGGAAATCTAACTTAGTATTTAATTTCACTCTTCTTTCTCTTCATCCCGCTAACTTTTTGACCCTTGTTTTAGCTCTTGAACTTCTTGCTTTTCTTGTGTTTACTGATTTACGCTTAAGAGAAAATATGTTTGAACTCATACAGGTATTCCAGAAAGGTTGTCTAGTTTCATTGTTGAAAACTTTCTTTCCGAAGCATCGATCTTTCAATTACGCTATGCTCTCATGTGCGTGTGGTGTTCTAGCGTGCGGTTATTTTCGTGGACAGCTATCGATCCAGCAAAAGTCCACATATGCACATATTTACGTGTACCCATACATACACATACTAGTACATGAGTAAAGTAAGTAAGTTGGCCTCAATCACCGGCCACGCTAGGCGGCTGAGGCATTGTGTGTGGCAACCAAGCCGGCGCGTAAGCAAGCAAACATTGCGTGATGAGTGCGGCGTGCGTGAGTGCGTGCATTTACATATATGAACACATACCGACATCGAATGGTTGGCCGAAGCAAATATGTAATGGTGCCACCACCGACACTTAGTCAACAACCAACAGCGCTAGCAAAACTCTGGCAAAGGCGATGTGAATTGTAAGCGTCCAAAAGTCAGCAACATATAGTTAGTCAGCCAAGTTAAATAGTCAGTCAGTCAGCAGCTAGCTGCATATAATATACATATGTATTTAGACCCGGTAATCTGTTAGTCAGCCTATCGTTACTGTCGTGCTCCGTATCCATTGTGAATGGGCGTGTTGCGCTTCGTTGTGCGATATTTCGTTGCGTATGACGCATTTTGATGGCAACATTTGCCATTTTTTCTCCCACTTGATTTGTGTGTATGCGAGTTTTTTTTTTTTATTTATGTCTATTTTTATTTTGTTTTTATAATTTTTTTGCAGCGTCACTTTTGTATGAAATTTTTGTTTGCTTTTTGTTTTTTGTTTGTTAGCAATTTTTTATTATTATTATTATTTTTTTTTTTTTTTGTTTGTTTTTATTGTCGTCGCTGACAATGAGTTCAGTGGAAATTTGCTGTTGTGTTGTATGCCGCCTTGATGATGATGACACAATGGCAACACTGAACACTCAGCACTATGAAATCGGGTCGGGCCGCGCCAAATGACTGAATTCATCGCCGCTGTCGCTGTTGCTGTTGTGCGCCATGCTGTGCCCTGCTTCGATTGTGGCTAACAGCTTCAGCTCTGACATTTGCCGACACCGACATTTTTACTGCTGCTGTTGTTGTTGGTTTCATTTGTTGACGCTGTTTGCGTACGATGTCCACCCACACCCAGGTTTATACTTACATCCATCCACACATACACACAAATATATTTTTTATAAACTTTTTGCGCACTTTTTGTGTAGCTCTAATTTTTTGTTGAGTTTCAGTGTCGCATTTGCTTGCATTTATTGTGTATGGATATGTATGTGTGTATGCTGCGAGCGCGTGCTTTTTGTCGGCATGCATGTGTGAGTGCTTACCTTTTTTATGTGTTAGTTTGTATGCTTGTAATGCAAGCACTTTGACTTTTGCGAATTTCCAGCATTAATTTTTTATCTACCTATGTTTTTTTATGCATGGTCGTATATACATACATACATATGTGGGCATATATTTTATTTCATTATATTTAAACTTTAACAAAAACTCAGCTTGCAAAAAGCTCTCATATGATATTGCACTTTTTTCCTGTTCAATATTTAATTCTGCTGGTCATGCATTCGCGCAAAAAACACTCGCAATATTTTTTCGAGGTTGCCAACATTCTTTCATGATAGTGTACAGGTGAAAGATTAAAAAAATATCAAATTATTTCAATAATTTAACCTAAAATTGTGCTTTGGTGCCAAGTTTAATATCCGCAATCAGCTACGACTCAATTTCGATTATGAGAGATGTTCAGAATTCTTCTCACTTATTTATCCATAAAGCCTACAATTCATACCATTCGCACTGACCTCTCCATCCGCAAACTGTGCTTTGAGGGTTGTGCTAGCGCTATCTTTTCGAGCAGGCAAGATTGGAGAGAGGGGAGGGTCGGTACGGATATAGATACCTCTTTTTCACTGACGGATCCAAAATGGAGTCTGGAGTGGGAGCGGGGGTTTACTCTAAATCAGCCAGCATTTCAGTCTCCTTTAAACTGCTGGAAACAAGCAGCGTTTTTCAAGCCGTGGTCTTCGCAGGCATGCAAAATGCTTCGGGATCGCTGTTGGGAGGGAGGCATTAATATTTTTTCCGATAGTCAAGCTGCAATCAAGGCACTGTCGTCGCCGTATTGCAGCTCTCTTCTCGTGAACCCCTGTAAGGAGGAACTTAAACGTCTCGAACGTGCAGGAAACATTTCCCTTATCTGGGTTCCTGGGCACAGGAATATAGAGGGAAATGAAATTGCCGATGAACTTGCCAGGAAGGGATTGGCGGAACCGGTTCCAACTGTCCCCTTCTCAGACATCGGTATCCCCTTGGCCGTCGTTAAAGGCAAACTACACAATTTCTTTCTAAAAAAAGCGCAAGACAGATGCAGGTCTGTCTCATCGTGTGCTATTTCAAAAATACTATGGCCTCAATATGATAGAAACAGAACGCTTAAGGTGATGGGAATCCCCCGCCATTCAATTTCCGAACTCATTGCGGTGATCACTGGTCACTGGGTGTCACTGGGTGATCGGTACTCATGCGGAGAAGTTTGGAATTCCGTACGACCCCTATTGCAGAAGCTGTGGGGATCCTGCAGAGAAAGAGACTGTGGAACACTTTCTTTGCAAATGTTCGGCTCTGGCGGCTAGGCGCTTGAGATTCCTTAGCGTGCGCTTTGGGGATAACTTGAAGAAATTCTCCAGCCTAGATCCCTTTTCTCTCCTCCGCTACATCCACAGCACTGGATGGCTGTAGAAGGTTTTTTTCTCTTCCCTAAATCCTTTCACAGGTAGTGGCCCACATTATGGTATCAAAACGGCAAGTAAGTGCTACTTGTAGTGTACCTGGGGTACTCTTGCCATCTTACCTACCTACGTACCTACAACTCATACCTATCCTCATATACCTACTCTATAAGATATAAATGGTGTTTAAAGCCCACTTCCTTTCTTATAGACACCTATGTGATTTTAAATCCATCAGTAAAGCATCTACAATGATCAAACCAACACTGAATCTCGGAGAACTCAACGGTGTTTTTTTAATTTCATTTATTACATACAATCTGTTATTTAAAAAAGCCGTTCAGTATTACTTCTAGTTAGAATTTAAAAAAGTTTTTAGTTAATATACAATTTACTCAACAGTGCAGTAAATTTTACCCACAAAGACCAAGGTGGTTCTCTGTTTGAGAACAACAAATGTATTTATGCATCACTAAGCGACTCCATCTGAAGTGATCCAAAAATTTTCGACATTCTCGCCAATTATTATATTACAAAAATTTGTTTGTATGTAGAATTAAGTATAATAAAAATTAAAGAAAACAAAAAAAAATTGTGAAAGATTTAATCATTTTCTTAAAGCGATATATCTTCGGTTTGTTTTTTACCACTTTTATAAATTTAGTTTTGTACGATAAAATATACTTAAAAAAATATTTTTGGGGAAGAAATTACTTATTTTTGTATTATTAATTTTTGAGGAAAAAAATGTGTCCTTAATTTTTTAAAAACAACTCCCCTAGAATTTTCTTCCCGCAATTTCCTGTAAGATACATAAGAAAAAAATTATGAATTAAATCTTGCAAATCTTGCGTTTGTCGCACGATCAATTTTCTTAGTTTTAAAGAAGATGGGAAACAAAACAAAGTCTATTCCAAGGCGTTAGGTTATAATACTTTGTATTTTTTCGTAACCAAACCGCTGTCATGGCCCTGGTGACGTCAGCGAATAAGTTGATTCTTTCAAATTCACTGAGAGTCGGTTAATGGTCTGGTCGTGGCCACACGTTATGAATTATTTTCACCATGCTCCATATATCTATATATTGGCCTTGTCTGCTTAGTTTAACAGTTAAGGCTTGATTTCAACGAGATTAAGATCAGTTGCCGCCGCGGAGTGTAGCCTATATACATAAGTATATATCGCATTCATGGAGATTGGATGCCTTTATTCATAAAACAGGTAAGAACGATTACACATACCAGCCTGAAAAGCTTCATATTTGTATGTATAATGAGATTTGGGCTAGAATGTGTGAGGAGACTGAGTAAGATTTGCATTCCAAATCAAGTTTCTATGAGGCGAGGGAACGAAGCTGAATTAAGGTGAAATTTTCGATAGATATTTTTATGATATCATCATCACCATTGTTGACGTGACGGTCAGGTATGAACTTTGGCCGCCCTTAATAACCCTGATCAAGAATTTCGATCCTATGCAAAAATCCCCCAGTCGTCCTCCTGGCGTCGTCATTAACTGTGTCAATCCAGGTTTTCCGTGGGCGACCTCTTTTATAGGGCACAAACAGCTTACTATTGCAGATCTGAAGCTCAATGTAGTCGGCATTCATCGTTGTAATGCATGTAATAGATGGCGTGATCTATCCGCACCGGTCCATGATTTTCTCGGAAGATGACTATAGTGATCGATATGTCGTAAAGTATCGATCAAATAATTTAAAGTTTATGCTCGTTGTCAAGGTGATATTTCACACTAAAAAAAATCTGTTGTTGTTTTTGTTTGCTCCATTCAGTTGTGAGTTACTGGGTGTTAACATTGTAAGTCAACAAAGAGAAAATTGGGTTAATTTAACAGCTTTTCTTTGATAAAGGCGAAAATGTAGCCAGGCCGCAGAAATTGTGAATGGTGCTTATGGAGCCAATACTGTAATCACTAATTACACCCTTTGTTAGGATCCTTTTCAGCGAACTCTTCTTCCTGTTGGTAGTGGTTTGATGTTTTTCCACAAATGGTTTTATGCCCCCTCTGAATGAAGACGGTTTTTTATGAAGAGCTTTTTCATAGAAGAAATACACTAGGAGGTTTACCTTTGCCTACCGAGGTGCGATAGCTATTAGAAAAAATCTCTTCCATCATTTTGTATGATACTTTATCTACGATATGGTAGTCCCGTACCAACCTATTCGGCTAGAGCGTTCGCTTACGAAAAAACTGAGATTGTGTTAGTGATATACGAAAAAAAATCAACACAATCCCCACTCATTTAACTTATTTGCAATCTGAGCAGCAACTGATTGGACGAGTGTATGAATACGTATGAAACGAGCTTGCAGGATTCTGCTGCCGAATCCCCGATGACGTGGCAGCAGAAGTTGCTCGCACAGTTTTGTTTTTCGCTATAACAGATTGCCAAACCTGATAATATATCATTCTTGGTAATACATCTCCTTTGTATACGGAGTTTTGTCCAAAATTTACTTGTCGAATTTTAACTATGGTATACATTTTTTCGGCATTAACAGTTGAAATGACACCCACATTTATCAGACATTTAGTTCAGGGTTAAGCATTTGCAACATTTCTTTACCGCTCTCGATGTTTACTAATTGACTTAAAACCACTTGATAGCAGACGGTCTATTCTATCGTGCTCATTTATTATTCCTATTATTTCTGGATCTATTGATTGTCCTTCCCTCTTAAGTAAAATTCAATTTAATATACCCAATATGAGGCTCCGACAGTACGAAACCTTTAAAATTGGCTTCTCGAGAACCAACTATGGGATGAATGCTCCGATTCCTAGGGCATGTTCAGATTTAAATATGTTTTTCAATTCTTCTGGTGCTGATTTTACATGGCCGCATGGCATCTTAGTCAATCATCTTAAATCGTTCTTTTCTTAGTAACTAATAAACTATTGTACATTAGCTTAATATAGTCTGTAAGAATGTATCCATTCAAAGACAATAAATAAATAAATAAAATAAATAAATAAAATATGGAAATATGCATGCCTTAAGATGAAGCTCATTTTTACTTCGGCACATTTAGTAAAAAAACATTTCCATCATCATGGAAAATCCGATGCATCGACGAGGGACTGTTCGAAGCGGATTTTGGTCGAAAGCCATCATTGAACCATTTTTTTTTTTTAATTTGAAACAATTTCTAGCGCTTGTCTTTCCGAATTGAAGGGGGTAACATTAGCATTCAACATGAACATCAACAATCTTTTGCGCACTCTCTTCGAAAATTAAATAATCAAGGGAATCAGTGGTGTCATTTGGCCTAAATGCTGGTATTTAACCCCATTCAACTCAGGGCGCGAAGTTCAAAATAAAGGTTACGCCAGTCATTCATAGGCGTGTTAAGAGTTAAAGCATGAAATCAAAGTTGCCATCGATGAGATAAGTACCAAATCTCACGAAAATGTGCTCTAAAATGTTTAAAGGGGCGTAGTAATTTAAATGGCATTGTGTTCCATGTATAATCACAAGGTTAACTCTTGGCAATAAAAAAAACCCATGAAGACCTCAAATGGGTTTTCTCATTACCAAGGCCTAATTTGAGGTTTTTACGGGAGGTTTTTTTTACATATAAGCCTAAATAATATTAAGTACTAGCCATTTCGTGTTTAATATTAATGCAAGTAATTATCGAAGGCTCCGACAGCCATAGCCAAATGGGTGGGTGCGTAACTACCATTCGGAATTCAGAGGGAACGTAGGTTCGAATTTCTGAGAAACAAAAAAATGAAGAAAAAGTTTTTTCTAATAGCGGTCGCCCCTCGACAGGCAATGGCAAAGCTCTGAGTGTGTTTCTGCCATAAAAAAGCTCCTCATAAAAATATATCTGCCGTTGGAAGTCGGCTTGAAACAGTAGGTCCCTCCATTTGTGGAACAACATAAAGACGCGCACCAAAAATAGGAGGAGGAGCTCGGCCAAACACCCAAAAAGTGTATATATATATATATGTATATAATTATGTCCTACCAATTGTCATACTACCAATTGTCATAATGAACGGATGGTTGTTGTTAGTACAACTACGACTATACATAAGTTGGCCGCCACTAAGCCGTCTTGGAGCAATCGGAAGCTTAAAGTTGGGATCAATATAAGTTAGAAAATTCTGAAAAATATACTGAAATAGAGGTTTGATGAAACATAACACATTAGAATAAAAATATCCTGCACAACTAAGAAACCAACGAGAGTCGTTACAGCTTTATAAATATAAAAAAGTAGACAGTCAAGTTTTTCATTTGTAGAGAGTTACAAAATACAACGAAAATACATATTTTTGCATGCCATTTGAAAAAAAATTGAATTTATGTCAAACATTTTGGAGGTGGAAGCAGTGAGCGATAGTCAAGTAGTCAACGGAGCTGCCAGCCAACTTGTCAAACGAGTCAACTCAATTCAACTCAAGTCGTCCAACTACAATCATACATACAGGTAATAAAATATTTTCGCGCGCCAAATGTAGTTTCTTCATGGTGTAGTAACTAAGTATGCTTGTAGATATGTAAGCATATATGTATGTTGCCGCGCCTTATCGTATCTGCATCTGTTGCTGTTGCTGTTGATGATTATGTGGATGCTGATGATGACTTTAAAGTTGTCATCTATTTCCGGTTCCTGTATGGCTGATTTTTTGTTATTTTTTCGAGAGTGTTTGTGAGCTTTTATATGTTTGGAAGCTAATTTTGAATGTCGTTTTTTTATCGGTGTTTTTCTATTTATTAGTTTTCTTATTTAGTTTTATTATATTTTTACAAAACAACAGATTTATTTTTAACTTTGCTTGAACTCGATTTCATCAAATATTATAATTATTATTATTGAGTCGTAGGGCACTGTCATCCCTAATGTGGTATGTTGTGCTTGACTGCAAGTCTAAAATTGGAGGCTTCTGATGAATTTGAGTACCTCTTCAGGCTTTTTTTCCATATCACTAATGGATTTAGAGCCGTGTCGTTTTGCAATAGCCGCACATTTAATGAAATATGTGCTTTCTAAACCCAGTCGAATGAAAGCTCTCGGCTCAACTAATATAGAGCAGCCTCTTGGGGACGAAAAAACTATAGAAATCCAAATTTGGTTCTACCAATGTAAGTAGATTTTTGGGTGGCGCTACATTTAAATGAAGGAGATGAAGAAAACTGGTATACGAATACTTCCTCCATACTTTCCATCCATAATTACTTATTCATACAGGCATGACCGAATTAACTCTAACAGGAAACTTTTTCTAACTTCCTAAAATACATCCATCTACCACAAAGCGGTTATATTCATAATTATGCTATTTGTTTAACAAGTATTTCGAAACTTTTGTTTACAATAAACTACGCAACGTTACGTACCCAACGGATCGGCGACTCCCTTAATGCGCTTTGTCATGCAAGCCAGTAGTGTCAAACGTGTAAAAGTGATGTGGCCATATAATAGACTAATACGTAGTTCCAGTGCTTCCAGTGCTTGGGCATTCACAATACAGAATTTTTGCATTAAAAAAGTTGCTCTTCCTTTAGCTTGGCGTACCGTCCTTTGATTAGCAGTCATTAAAATCCACCTGAAAAAATTCAATACTACTTCTCAACGCGCATCTATATAAGGTGATTCGATTTCACAAATATAACAATTTAGCGGGCTGTTGTCGTGTTTCAGCTAAAGGAAGAAAAGGGAAAGAAAATACAAATACTCTCGCTTTGACAGTCAGCCACCAATCAGCGCATGAAACAACCCCTCCTCGTTTTATAGAAATTTGAAATAAAGTATTGTTATAAAAACCAAAAACAATAATATTGTCATTGAGAATACAAATCTTCAAATAAAAAATAAATAAAATTGTTTTAAATGTTAATTCAATGAAAACTGTGCAAATGTTTTACCTCGGTACACAGAGACTACTGGGCAGGTTTTGCCTAATAGCCCTATTGATAATACGACCCTGCATACAGGCGCAGACCTGGTTAGTATAGTTCCTTTCATACGGACCCAAAAATACCTAAGAGAACGCGGAGCAAACCTCAAAGATTGTTCAAGAATGTAAGAAGAAGCTTAATTCTGTCGCAAGACAGAACAGGCTTGTACTTATATGGGCTCCAGGATACTCCGGCGTTCAAGGAAACGAAATTGCCGATGAATTGGCCAACTGTGGATCAGCGGTTCTCTCACAAGGGAAAGAGCCAATAATCGAAATTTGCTGAAATCATGAAGTAGATCAGTGGTTATGCATGCAATCTACATAAAGGGCGATGGCCCGGCCTAGAACGCTGCACAACTGCAAAGTGTTTTGTGGCAAGTCAGAACAGAAAACTGTCAAACTTTCTACTAAAACTTGGAAGGAAAGGCTTTCGGTTGACCACCATTGGATTCATTGAGGACCCAATGTGCTTGTCGTGCTTGGGTGAGGCGGATAGCACTGAGCACTTTCTCTGTGAGTGTACTGCCTTTGCTGGAACAAGACTACGAGTTTTTCGTTCTGATGTCGTGAGAACGTTCTCTAAAACTGGAGAATATTTACAGATTTGCCAAAGAATCTGGAAAATTCTCACAGGACTAACTATCTCTATCTCTGTCTCTACTCTTCCCTATCTCTTTCTCTGACACTTTTCTCCTTCCCTCCTTGACTATCTACCCTCTTTCTAGAGCTTTAAATACAATGAAGGGGCTTTTTAGCCTGAGTGTTTTAGGAGCCACCAAATCTCCTGGTGCTCCTTGGTTCGACCTTTTCAAATTTCACATTTGCAAAGTCAGAGAGATGGCACTATTGCCGCGTATCGAGGCTATGTTTAATTAATAGCATCTCTTAGAAGAACACAAACTGAGTTTCACCCAGATCGGTATATTTATTGGTGTTTGGAAGAAGTCGAAGTATTTTCCTTTTTCATCAGAACAACGCACCAGCTCACGCCTCAGCCGTTGTGGTCACAAAATCAAAGTAAATAAGACTCCATCTCGATTCACATCTACCCTATGCTCTATGCGTGGCTTCCTCAGATCCCTCGGACTAGATGTTATTCAATCGAGGAGGAGATTGCAGAAACGAATGGCTCTTTCTCAGACTTTAGCAAAGATTATAATTCGAAAAGGATCAACAAACTAGAAGAGCGTTGAACAAAGTATATAAGCCTTAAAGGAGACTAAGTAAAAAAATAAAAAATATATTTACCCCAAATAATGAAGAAGTTTTTATTTTTCCACGGACTTTTCAAATGACCCATGTAATAACATAGGATTAAAGTGGTTCAAATTTATCTGGTCAAAAGATCGGGTTCCTAATAAGTTGGGCTTCTAAAAAAATTCAAATTGATTGAGTAATTTTTATTATTTCTAGGTAGTACAATATATATTATGACATTTATTTTTCAGAAGTAATCCTTTTCAAATGTTGGCCGCAACTGCGCCGTAATTCGGCCATCCGTAAACACCAATTTTGAATGACTCGCTGAAGGACTTCGATCGGTATCTCGTAAATAACTTTAGTAATGTTGATTTTTAATGCCTCAACCGAAGTTGATTTATCCACAAATAAAAGTCCAAAGGTTTAATATCACACGATCTTGTCCGAGACGAGAGATAAATTGCTCACTGAAATGACTGAAATCCATTTTTTCACGGGCTATATGGCAATTGGTGCCGTCTTGTTGGAACTAAATGTTGTGGAGATCACGAGGTTTAATTTCTGGCATCAAAAAATCGCTTATCATAACGCAATAGCGTTCGCCATTCACTGTTCCATTGGCGCCAGCCTCGCCTTTGAAGAAATATGGGCCGATGATTCCTCCAGCCCATAAGACGCACAAAATAGTTGTTTTCAATGGATGTGATGGCTCTCCTTGCTTGTTGATTATTGATGTAGCCATTAAGCCCCAAAATAGACCTCGTCGTTGAACGGTTTTGTACATCATAAGTTGGCCTGGGCGCGCGATGAACTCTTTTCACAGAACGCCGATTTTCGTAATACACCTGTAGGATTTGTAAACGTTGTTGAGGCTTAAGTCTTTCTATGATGAAATTTCAATGAATACCGAAAAAAATATCCATTTCGTTTGACAGTAGTCACGCGTGATCTGCCAAAAAACCTATTGGAAAATGGACCTCCAATCTGGCCACCCTTCATATCATATAAGTATCTTCAAAACCTGGAAATTAAATCTAGTTGATATGATGTAAAAGTAGCTACGACAAATATGCCATTTCTCACAATCTTGCTTACATATTTATGTATGTATATATTAAATAGGGAGCGCATTCGTATAAATATGAAGACATGAAGTCATAACAGTTATATTTATTTTTGATAAAAGTGCATTTTACTCATACATAGGCACACACATACACATTTATACTTGTATTTTCACTTTGTGTGTCATGCGCTCACCTCTTTCACCGCCCACCAACCCTACCCACCACCCTACTGTTCAATGAACGACCTTGCGATCTTGTCAATGGCACCTTATCAGCAAATCGTCCAAATTCCAAATGCAACCATAAATCGAACGTATTTGAATTTCAATGCATTGCTTTACTTTTTATTAAATACTTTGTTTGCCCTCAATGCCGCACACTCACTCTGCGAGTTATTCATTCATTCAATCTTAAATCGTTTGGGTCGATGTCGTTGTCCGGTTATACCTACATGCATAAGTACATACATACATTCGCGCGTATATACATACGAGTGTATACAAGTGTGTGTGCATGCTTGTGTCGGTTTGGTTGCTTGGTTGGTTGTCGGTGGATTTTAATAAAATCCCATCAACGAAATGAAAAAGACGCACGGACAACAAGGAAAATGAAAGAAAATTATTTCAAATCATGAAAACGAGAACGGAAAAAGCTGAGGGAACCAAACAACAATTGTGTACCGAGTCGTGGATGGAAACACATTGCTATTGTTTTTGTATATACATAGTTTTTGTTATTCGGGCACTGGCATTACGAGATTGTCTACTCGAGTCGGTGCTGGTGCTGGTGCTGGTGCCGGTGCCGGTGCCATTGCCGCTTCTACGAGCAGTGCTTGGTGCTTACGCTAATATCAGTTTGCGCTATTCCTGCTGTTGCTGTTGCTATTGCTGCTTGTGCTTTTCTCGTAGACGGACCATGGAAACTTCATGTGAACTGAACATCAGAATTCCAAATTACACTGTCGACGGTAGTAGCTATTGTAGTTGTTGTTGTTGTTCTCAGTGTTGTTGCTGTTGGCAGCGCTATTGCTGGTGTTTCCCATTCCAATCTATGTGCCTAGAATGTTCATGTCAGATATGCGACCAGCATTGCCGTTGCTTCGACTCCAGCTCCGACCGTAATGCCTGCAAGTCGAGGTAACCAAGGTGGCCAAGCAACCAAAGTAAACCAACCAAGTTGGCAAAGTTGCCAACAACCAAGCTGCGTAGCTAAGCAGTCAGTCAGTTAGCGTGTCGGTCCGTCAGTTATTCGAGTTGTTCCCGCCAGGCAAAACAAGCAGCTACAGTAACTGCCCAACGAATTACGAACGATAACGAAATGCACTTTGGACTAAAAATTCTAGCTTCGACTAGCAATAAAAAAAAAAAGAACTGTCCATATATTTAAGAAGTTAAATTTGCTGATTTTTTTGTTTAACAGTATCTCTCCTTTACTCTTCTATATAGCTCTAATTCATTCTAGCTTACCATATGGGCAATTCTTTACCATTTTTACAGTTTGATATCGTTTTGATACAGGCTAAGTTAGCTTGAGGGGGCTGCTAATAATAATTTGTTTCCTTCCACGACTCTTTTTTGTTAAAACAGAAAAAGCGCTACATCATCAAAAAAAAAAAATTATAAAAATCAACTAAGAAAACTCTTACGAAAACTTCATATTTGCACTTTATTTTACCAAAATTTGGTTAACTATAGAAATAGTATTTTCCAATAGTTGTCGCCCTACCGCGCGCAATGGCAAACCTCCGAGTGTATTTCTGTCATGAAAAAGTTCCTCATAAAAAACCATCTGCCGTTCGAAGTCGACTTAAAACTGTAGATCCCTCCATTTGTGGAACAACATCAAGACGCACGCGACAAATATATTATGAGGAGGAGTTCGGTCAAAAAGCTAAAAAGTTTGTAGGCTATGAATCTGCGTACCAAAAATTCTTCTAGAAATTCTTATTAACACATTGACTGCCACGTCGGCCATATATGTGTGACACTGTACTATGCGGTTTACGCCACGTCGGACACATATGTCCGACACGACTATTATTCTTTCTCGCCATGTCACACAGCAACGATTGACGATAAATATGATTTTATTGCAATAATAAAATATATGGCTTCCCATGAAATTTCTGTTATAGTGGCTTCGGCGCAGCTCAAAAAACAAAAAATGAAAAAATTGGTTTTGAAAAAAAAAATTAAATTCATTTTATTGCAGTAACAAAAATTTGTTTAAATATTATTTTTACAAAGTACAATAGTTATACAAATGAACCCATTAAACTTGTTTGTGGTGATTCCCAAAACATTCTAAACACATGAATGGCTCTTGGGGACAATCCGAGCAATACGTGTATACTCTTTTAGCCTTTCTTCTGGCAATCTCCCTTCCTTCCATTTGTTTTATTCTGGAATAATATGAAGTACATGTTCGACGTAATTTTGTATTACTTGCACTTAGTTTTATTTTTAAAATATGAATATTGCCTGATTTTGGCTTCATATGTTTTCCTGGCCTCTGCAAATTTAGAAGTGATGAAGTAATTTGTTCTCTACACTACAAAAGCATTTACTACTGATAGTCAACGGATTCAAACATCAAAATACATTGTCGTCATATAACGTTGTTTGGTTATGCAAAAACAACATACTCCCAATTGCTTTGTTTTTGCAAAACGAAGTAGAGCTTGTATGATGACGATGTATTTTGATGTTTAGCCAATGTTTTTGTCTTGCATATATGTCCGCCATGGCCCTGAGTTAAAAAAAGTCGGTAGGCGCCACGTCGAACATATGTGTGTGACATACTAATTAGTTAAAAACTGTCTGTTTCTAAGCAGAAAATATTAGCAGCACTACCCTAAATTCCAATTTTGACGTCTCTGATGAGATTTAAAAAAAAAATGCTGTGGCCCCAGAGCATCTTAGTTAAAAACCAAGAAATTGTAATGAAAAATTTGTGGAATTTTTGTAATTTTTGTATAAAGTTTGAAATTTATATTTATTCGATACTATTTATTTTTTTTTAATAATGAGCTAAACTTTTATCAAAGAAAATGATGATCATTAAAAACACAAACAAGGGTGGCTTTTTCGCGGCTGTAGTTAGACCCAACGAACCTGCAAAGCTACATATCTTCCACTCTACCGGTTCGCTCAATTCTATTCATTTAAGAATTCTGTAACCAAAAATGTTTGGCTTCTCTGGCATAGTAAAGTGGTTGCCTGAGAATTTCTGGGTCCCTTTTGCTAAATCAGCTTTTGCCAAGTCATCGTGTAGACCCCTAGTCTTTCTGCACAAAAATTAGACCTTACGTACTTAAAAAAATGGGACTTGTAGTTACCCCAAAGGTTGGATATTTATCTCCAACATATTTATCCCCACATCTAAAAGGGGTAGACTAAATGTGTCTTAACATTTGCCAAATTTCTATTTGGACTTTGTGCTATTTGTTCGTGTGGGTATCTGGCTGTCTTAACACTTTATTTCAAATGGCATCAAGAAAAACAGATCGCTGTATTCGCGCATGCAAATGGCGAATGAAAATTACCTGTAAAATGAAAATTGAACTGTCAAATTACGTAGTAACACCTGAGAAAGAAATTCGGTAAGTCAGCTATGTTTTATCAGAGAAATTCGCGGTCTCAACCTGTAATTTCTGTTTTAACATTTTTCATCTATTTGATACTTTGCTGCGGTTCCGAAGTGCCTTTCCTTGCTAAGGATAACTTTAAAATAATCAAAGTATGGAAAATATTACTAATTTTGGTGATAGGTAGAAGGGTTTGCATGGACTATTTAACAAAAAGTGTACCCTTTAAATATAAAGAGATTAGAAATAGAGCTTCCGTCACATTTTTGAACAACAAATTTTTAACCAACTTATCTCGGGTCATAGCTTTCATGCAGTTGAGCCCCCAATAAGAACCTCAGCCACTTCCAATTTGTAAATTTCGGCTTTTATTGAAAAAATTTTCCGTTTATAATTTATTGAACAGATACTGTAAGGCTTCCAAGCAACCGAATACCAAGCGAACAAAGAAAGCATTTCAACCTTCTTTGGATCGATGCGATGTGCTTTTTTTTTATTTGTTAAGCCTTGGCGTTGAATACTATGCAGTTTTGTTTACCGACAACTAAAACTTTGGTTCTGATGATGGTGCTAGCGTTGGGCTGATGGTCGTATGGAGATGGTGATGGTGAGAAGACGCCATATAGCCAATATCAGCAAAAGACGAGAGCAAAGTGACTAAGAACCTTTTTTATAGAACAGTGGGCTAATGTACTGCAAAACGTTGTCAAATACACACCAAATTTGCTTTAAACATTTTGGAGCATTTTTAATGGGGTTAAACATATTCAGTGTTTTGCACGCACGCCCATCTGTTCAGTCTTTTACTTAGTTTTCTATCTGAAACTAAATTTAGCCGTATATGGCAGAGTGCCCTCGCCAGGGTTCGTCTTTTTTACTTTACTTCCCATTTAAACTGGTGTTTGAACCTACCTACCACTTCCACAAAAATACTTCTGACAGTCAGAAGTCTCCCTTGAGTGAACATCTGGACACGAAAAGTAGGTGTGTATTAGCAGGTGGTATTTGTAAGAATCTTTTTCATGATAGCCATATACTTGGATGCTTTTCGATGCCATATGAGAGCGACCATAATCAAAGACAATTTTTGCTACCACTTTGTAGTTTCATATCCGGGGTGAACAATGAACGCCCGGGTAATTAAACCCACAATTGTCCCGCCCCAAATGTTACACGATTAGACGTGCGGTCCATATGTGTATCCCTTTTCAGAGCAAAAAAATGAAAACACGAACTGCAAAAGTTTCAATATTTTTTAATAAAATCATGTTAAAATAAAATTAAGAGGCAAAGAAAAAGACAGAGACAGCTGCATCCTCTAATTTAGAAATCTACTTTATTTTAAGAAACAACATTTTTTACTTAAAAACTACTTTATCCAAAGAAACGCTGCTTCGCACACTGTACTATTATTGCTATTGCCTCGTTTCCAGACCGCACCATACCACGCCCTACAGCTACATATTCCCTTGCACCGTTGTGAACCAACAGTGCTAGCGCCAGAGTAACGGGCAGAATGTGCGACCAACCTACCGACCGACCGTGCGACCGTGCGACCAGCAAACCATCGTCATCAACATTTCATCCACTGAAAATGGGTAAAACGAAACGAAAACAAAATTCTACACAAAAATGCTTCATTTTCCGTGCTACTTCTCCTCAACTCCGCACCATGAGTCTCAGCCGTTTCAACGCCGACACCATTCGGTGCGACCTATTCGCAGCTGCTCCATCCAGTCAGCCAACCCATTCGTTGAATGTGTCTTGGCGCACCATCCCATGGCTGTGTCGAGCTATTATGTGCCATGCTTAGCTCGAATTTTACTTTGACTGTTGCGCACCGACACCAACACTAAGGCAAACACTCTGATACTGGCAAGAGTAGAGTACTCCAGCACTTGGTATCATCATCCGCTTTAGTCACCGCCGTCGTGGCTATTGCTAGTGTTGCTGCTTGTGCTCTATACGAGTATAGCTGGTGCCGGCGAGCTGACTGTGGCTCCATAAAATGTATTTTCGTAGCAATCAGTATAGCAGAATGGTATTTCCTTTATCGCATAAAATGGGGAATATTTCAGACCAACTTACTGCTCACAGCGCACAGCACACAGCGCACAGCTCAGAGCTGACTTGTTCGTTCCGTCGTTTGATGGTTCTTTCATATATAGGTTCATTCCTTCATTCGCTTCATACATACATACGCACATGCAATTCACTTACGGTTCTTGTTCGTCTTGACATTTGTGCTTTGCTGTAGCGACACAGTGGAGCGAACAATCCCATTTACTTATGTAGATGGAGATAATTTGGAAAGTTAAAGGTCAGCCGCTTCTACGCAGTGTCAGTATATAGTATGACAGGGAAATTTATTGAACAGAGTTCCAGATAAAGTTGTAATAACTATAGTAGTTGGTCTTGCTCGCCGTGTCAGGATCCAGCATTTGATTTTTGATGTGTTACTTGGCTCATTCTAATGAAATTTTTGAATTTTTTGAGAAATCTGAGTGGGAATAAGTCTGACTTAACTATTTCGGGCTTATAGTATTGTAGATATATATTATACTAATATGGTCAACTTATTAATTAAAGAATGACCCCATTTGATGGAATTAAATTTAATTCTGGGCGATTTTATGTCAAGGGATCCAAGTATAAGACATTGTTGTAAATTTTTCTGAAAATTGGTTAATTTGTAGACTGGAGTATAATAAAAAGAATATTGAAAAATTGTTTAAAAAAATGTAAACATTTTGAGATTTATTCAATGTAGAAAATTTTGGTAAAGAGTTTTTAAAACCAAATATTTTATATTTAAAATTTTGTTTTTAAGTTTTTTGGATAAAATTGATTTTTTTAAAAACACTAAATTTTTTTGTTAAAATTCGGAGAAAAATTGTGTATTGTTATTTTTTTCCAAAGCCGCGTCATAATTTTTTTTTTACTTTTCCATTAAAAGCTGAAAGTTTTAAAGGGAGATTCTCATAACTTTTCTCGTTATATTCAAATTTGCCCTGCGAACCATTGAAAAAGCAGTGAACAATTCTTCACTAGCGAGGCGCTGGCATAAATACTCGGGGAGTCTTTTAAAAATGACAAAAAAACCATGTTCCTAAAAGTTAAAAAAAAAATTTTTTTAAGCATATTTTAATTTAAAAAGTTACAAAAGAAAAAAACTCTGAAAATCTTCAAACTTACCGAAGATATGTATTTGACTTGACCTCTACCAAAATTTTCAAGGTTGAATTAGACTCAAATTTACAATAGTACAATTTTTATGGACCCTAAGACTAGGGGACGCAAACTTAGGTCTATCCGGGAATGTGAAATATCTGGGACTCATCCTTGATAACGCCTTGACCTGGAAAAGTTATTTATCGTACATCAGCAAAAAAATTTTGAGAGCAATACACACGTGCCAAAGGCTTTTCCGTAAAACGTGGGTCTGCGGCCAAAGATGATGGCTTGGTCTTATAGGACTATAAGGACTTATAAGGCACTATTACCAAAGATAAAATACACCTCTTTGGTATGGTGCTCAAAAGTAGACCAAACTAAGACTCAGATGGCACTTAATGAGGTATACAGAATAGCCTGTCTGAGCGTAACGGGAGCAATGCGAACTTGTCCCACAACGGCTTTAGGAATGGTCACTGGACTCCTTCTACTCCAACTTGTAGCCAAACGGTCGGTAGTTAGTGCAGTCCTAAAGCTTTCTAATCTATTGCATCTTGAAAAAGGCAATCTTACAGAGCATGTAGGATATCTAGGTTCAATCCCGAACTCTCTCCGTGCCAAGCAGCTCTAAAATCGCTAGATAGCTTCCTATTTCAATCAAGGTTGGTCTGGGAGAATTTTAAAATTCTCGAGACTCTAGCATCAAGAAACTTTGTTACACTGATGTGGGTAGCGGGGCATGAGAGGCACGAAGGGAATGAAATTGCGTACACTTGGTGCAGATACTCGCTTCATTGGTCTTGAACCTTTCTGCAGGGTAAACAACAGCTTCAAAAGTGTCTTTTACGTAAGCGGGAATAACGTTGCCTAATCGAGTACTAGAGAGCCCAAACAGGTATGCGGCAATCGAAAATACCCACTTATCCAGAACGTTTAAAGGTAGAGTTAATCCTTACCCTCAGCAGAAAAGACTTAAAACTCTACAGTGAACTGCTGAATTACCATATGAAAAACATTGGTGTGTGAAAACTTGGTGTGAAAAAATTGATTCTGCCAAGAGGCACAAGAAACAATAGAACATGTTCAATGCGACTATCCAGCAGTGGCACGACGCAGACAAAATTACCTGGGAAACGAGGTTATAGATCCAAACAACCTGATGGAAATCAAGCCAACAGCAGTTTTAGGATTTATTAATAGCCTAAAGCTTTTTGAGTAGGCTATCTTTTTAGGTTGCAGTTCACGAATAGCCATTTTATAATAATATTAATACATTTTTTAAAAATCTTAAAAAGAGCCGAAGATTTGTATTTGACTTTAAAAACATCCATACCAAAATGTTCAACGTTGAATGAAACTCAAAATTATTAATTTTTTCACTTTACCTTATATTTCAGAAAAATGTACAACAATGTCCAAAATACTTGGATCACTTGACTTGAAATCGCTCAATGCTTGTCAACATAAATTATGTTACAAAAATTAATTAAAACTCTGAGAGTAAGGAAGGAACTTTGATTAGAGTAGACTACTATCCATTGTGGTATAGCCTCGTTTATTAGAAAGAGTTTAGTAAGAACTTGTGGGTTTAGTAAGAGCTTGTGGATTTCGAGGTAACGCTACTTTAATCGAAAAAGGCCTGAGTTTGGGTTTAGATAAGGAATTTGTTCTGAAGGTAGATTTAATACATATTGAAATACAAAAAATATGCTTGTTTTTGACGACGCAGAGTCAGTCTTGAATAACGCCATTTTCAAAATTGCTTCACAGGCAGCAGGAGGAATAAAATATACTTTTTGTAATCTACATTTTACTATATATTTCACAGAGGTTTTTCGTAATGAATTTTTATCGAAATAGCGCATTTTGAAAACAGTTAATTGCTTACAAAAAAGAAAGTGTGCATTTGATAACTTATTTACTTACTTAGCAGGCAACTACAACCGATAGTCGGTCTTGGGCGCTACCAAAATGTTGCGCCAATCGCCTCTGCACTGCGCGTGTTAACGCCAATTAGAAACACCAAGGGTGGTCAGGTCGTCTTCGACTTGATCTTTCCAACATAAATGAGGACGTCCCTTTTTGCGAGTTCCACCAGTACATTTCGAAAAAGGCACCTTTTTTGCTGGAGTGTTATTGTCCATTCGCTCAAAGTGACCTAGCAACGCATCCGCTGAATTTTAATGTGCTTTACTAAAGCTCGTACAGTTGTTCCATCTTATTCGATATGCATCATTCATGCAAATTGGTCCTTAGATCATACAAAGAATTTTTTTCTCGAAACCGCCCATCGGTGTTTGTCAAAGTCCAGGTCAGCATCCGTACAGTAAGACTGGGAAGATGAGTGATTAATAGAGTGTTTTTTTCCTGCACCAAGAGAGGGCTCTGCTTTTTAATTGCCTACCCAGTCCATATAGAGCACCTATTGGTAAGAGTTGTTGTTGGTGTTAATGCTGGATTCTAGGTAGACAAAGTCCTTGACTACACCGAACTCGTAATTATCAATCGCAGTCTGCTGGCCAATACGCGTAGACTTTACGATTGTTAAAAAAAGTTATTTTCTCTCGCTTACTGCAAGCCCACCCCAATGGATTCTTTTTTAGACCGACCCGCTGACTAATACCACCAATGTCGATATCATCAGCGTAAGCGAGCAGCGTGACACTTTTATAGAAAATTGTGCCCGAGATGTCGATATTGGCGGCGCGAATAATTTTTTGCATCATCAAGTTGAAAAATTCGCATGATAAGGAATCGCCTTGACTAAAACCCTACATTCGATAACACCGCGCGACAATAATTAAATTTTTTGTTATCTAAAAGAAGAAAAAAATTCGTCTTATGAAATACTATGCAAAGTTTGCCCAGAGCGAATAATTTTTTGCGGAGTTATGAAACTACAAGAAGAACGAAATCAAGGTATATATTACCACATACATTATAAGAATATTTTATATACTTCATAATAAGCTAGAAAATTTCAAGGATACATTTTTCGAAAACCATACTTGTCAAAAATAATGTAAATGGTAACTAGTAGCTTCAACGATTCAAATCAATTCAAGTAATTTTAATAGTCTGCCCCAGCAATTAGAAAAATTTGCTTCGAGAAAAATGCAGGCGGTGCGGCAAGATCGCGAATTCACTTTTTCGAACTACTTTCATTATTGAAATAATTGGATATTGCTTTTAAGGCCCCAAACTAAAGCAGAAATCCTTTCTTTAATCTATGTAGTGGTACCACTTAGAACCTTTTTAGACACAACTTTGACAACTAACCCGAAACTCCAACTGGTGCTATGCTAAGCGGCGGGACGATAATTAACATCGTCAAGATGACAGATAGCGCGAAGAATCAGTTATTTTATAAGCCGTTTGACATGGCGCCACAATTCTCAACTTCAGCCCTTAAAACGTCAATAATCATAACTCATTACCGAAATAGGACTTTTTGCATAATTTTCGAAACAAATTGTACCAATAGTAGCATGACTCTATTTGCTCCGCCTCTGTCTGCGACTGATTAACTTCTTGATAATTACAGGATTATTCTCCGTTATCTATTTAGGTGGGTTTAACATAATAGACGAGAGGGAAATGCACATTGTCAGATAAGATGATTCCGTTGAAACTACGCATACATCCAATTCGAGTTATTCAATTGCCAGGTGTAAAATAAGTTTGATATTTTAACCCCCGCGGGTTAGGGGGTTAGAATTTGACCGAGCTCTAAGAATCATTCTAAAATACTCTTAGAGTGAATTATCAGCCCTAACCTGTTTAAGGGTGGGTCACCAGAAACATTATAATATGAAACAAGAATGTGAACATGAGACACAGTACTCATATTTCACCCAATCCCGTTGGACGCGATATATTATATAATAATACTTTTGTTTCGACCCCTTTATGTCAAAGTAAATTATTCCAAATGTATTCCGATGCTCGCTTATCGAAGCATATCCTTTATAATTCATATTTTGTAATTCATACTGTATTTTATATAACTTAAACATTTTCTTCAACAAATTATCCTATTCATATAATTTTCAATTTTTAGCCGAGCAAGTGCAGTCATGTATGTATGTACATATATGTAAATAAATACTTTCATGCACTTCCCAACACTCACTTCCTTGAAGTTCATCTGATAACTGTTCACTCATAAATTTATCGAAATGTGAACACTGTAAAAATACTTAAACAAGTTTTCTTTTATTTTCGATGCATAAAACAGAAAATAACCAGAAGAAGAAGAAATATTTCAACTTTACTGCTACGACTTTAATGCGCCTTTGCTGCCGGCTACTGACAGTTCGGTGTGCTGACTTGTCTGCCTGCCTTGCCAAGTGTTGAACTGGTCGGGCTGGCTCATACGGATGGCTGATTGTTGGGTTGCCTGATGTCTGCTACAGGAGGCAGAGCAGTGGGGACCGGATCGGACTGAACCGGACCGAAAAGAGCTCTTAAGTGCCAGTAAGCTCGCTTCGGCGCTGTTGTGCTGCAGTGGTACAGTGGGATTTTCTAAGTGAATATGGTATGCAAGACAGTAAATTTTATGTAGTTCTGATTATCTTCATACAGATTAAATTCTCTTACAAAATCTAAGAACGCATTGAGTCACAAGAAATATATTTGCTCTTCCTTGACGCACTACTAAACCGAGAAGAGGGGACCTCGTTTCGAGATGGCATCGCATTTGTGGAGTGAATGTATTGACGTCTCTGAGAACGAGTCACAGAACCGACATTAGTCAATTGACCATAACCCGAGTTAAAACAAGCTTTTGAAATAATTATTTGCTTAATATAATTAGGCTCATATTGGTGACTCACCAAGCTTTCCAGCAAGCCGATCTCCCAGAGCCCCTGAGTTTCCATTTTCATTAAAAACTTGTAGTTGAGTACACGATTCGCTGTCATTCCACCTCTACAATTCTTACCAAGCTCATGAAGCAAGCCATTGACTTTGTGTCTGTTAGTCCGTATGACTTGCAAGAATGTAGAAATAGTAATCTGGATGATTATTACTGCCGTTTAGCATCATTCCACGTGATAAACGAACGGTTCTCTGGCAGTGCGATGCGTCCGAGCTCTGAGAACTTAGACAAATAATTTTTCGAGGCTCAGCGTCTAACAAATTTCAGATTATCTCCTCACCTTTCATACAACCGACTTTTACTCAGTGTTTTCAATTTCAGTGTAGGCATTCACTGATCAGTGGAAATCACATTTCAAGGTTTTTTTTATTATTTTGGGTTTTGTAACCACGATTGGACGTTTGTAAGCTTTTCAATTCACTCACAGCTTATTTCATGTTGTGCTACATCCATAAGGAAAAGATTTGTTGCTTTTTTTGTCTTTTTTTATTGTTTTTTGTGTTTTAGAAAATATCTCCCAGAATTTCGCAACGCAAATTGAGCGCTTAAGGTCAGCGGGACAGAAGAGTAATATTTTGACTTATATGAGTGATTTTGTCAAGGAAACGAACGCTGACACTAACGCGATCTCGATCCAGCCAAACATGGATTTTCCAATTATTGCATCAGCTATTAGTGGTGAGCAGTATGGGAGACTTGGTGGTTCAATTGCCGTCAGTTTTCCCGTGTGTCAAAAAGATCAAAATAACTTAGACAGTTAGAGTGTATTTTCAAAAATAAGAATAATTTATACTCGGAAATTTCAAAAGCACTGGATTTCTTTGTCGGTATCAGCCATTAACTCAAAATCTCCTCACCCTCGGTCTGTGAAATTAGAGTGTACACCCGAGCTAAGTATTTCGCTAGCTATTTCGCAGGTTAGATCCTCAAAAGGAAAGTAGCGCAGGAGCAATGGAGAAATTAGAATTTGAAGCTCTAAACTATTAAGTTCCATTTCCATATATTTAAAGTTCTTAATGAGCTTCTAAGGTTAACTGAGAGGCCATTGCAGATTGAGCGGTAGACTCTTGTCATTTATGCGATCAATCGCTGGAGACTCGAATACACTTTCTCCTTGAATGCGGGGCTATAACGCGGAGAAGGCTGATACATCTCGGCTAGTTGCAGCCAGAAAAAAGGTATATACGCACAGCCCAACCCAGGTCTATCTTAAGGGAACTGGGCTTGGATGAGGTACTGTGATGAGTAGACGGCACAAAAGACCATGCGGTCGAAATGCAAATCTATCCATCTAAGCTCCCGAGTTACCTTTATCCATCCAATTCCTTCACTTACTATCAAATAGGGTCCACTGTCTTTGCTTTTTCCTCATCCGTTCGGTCGGTCGTTTGGTTTAACTGCTGCGCTGATATTTACCACTATTGTTGTTGTTGTTTTTGCCGTCATTAATTCAACCGATGTTGCTGCTGTAGCCGCTTTTATTATAAATTTCAGTTGGTTGTTTTGTACTTGTGTGCATTTGCACTCGTATATGTGATATAGTATTTATGTATGTATGTGTGAGTTTGTGTGTGTGTATGAGTGTTTCAGCTGCTTTAGAGGTTTTGGTCGACACTGAAGTTACCATCGCATGCTTCATCTTCACCCCTACGTCTCGTCCGCTCAGTCCAAATTGGACGGCCGCCTGCCATTTACCCTGCTTTGCCTTTCGTACTCCACTCTTATCATTTCATGTCGGTCGTCGGTTGCCAGTTAAGCAACCAGACAACCAACCAAAGCTTGCGAACGAGCACACCATTCAACTCAGCAGCAACTCGAGTCAGTTCGCTTCAGTTCATTGCGATTCGTTGCGATGTGGCCCGGTCCGGTATGGCATGGTTCGTAGTGGCAGTGGCGCGGTGCCGCACAACTTTTGCTTGTGCAGAGTTTCTTGTATGTATTCGTTCTCGTCGTCATATTCAACATTGCTTGTCGTAATTTTTGTCGATTTTCTCAAGTCTCTCCCGCCCCTTCCCCAAACTCAGCTTAACTTGATTGTTATTTTTGTGTTGGTGTTGGCTTCATTTTAGGTTTTTTTTTTTTGTTTCTCCGATTTCTTTTTTGTGCTTTGAGTTATTTTATTGGTTTGTTCGCTCAACGTTTTGCAGTTGAAATGCGAAATACGCTTTACTGCGAATACTCGACACAATTCAGTACTTCAGAGTAGTGCAGAAAAAGTGCTTAGGTCAAAATAGAAGATATTTATAAAAGAATGTTTAACTTTTAATTTAAACGCAAAAATTGGGGACACTTTGAGAAAAAATTTAACGTTAGTTTTATTTTGGTGATTGTAACAATTTCAATATTGACGAATAGTAATTAGTTTTCTAAACTTTTAATGATTTTTTTAGCAACACAGCGGACGATGATGCCATTTATCTTTGATGTGAACATGAAACCGTTAGACTATGGAGAGGTTTTTTTTCTTAAGTGATCGTCTGTGTGTAGGAAAAGAAACATCTTCGAGTGAATTTCTGCTGTGAAAAAATCTCTCATAAAACTGGTCTCCCTTACATAGAAGACGACAAATTAGAGGATAAAATCGGCCTACAATTCTGGTGGGAATGCATTTGGATACGCTTAGATTATTGTCATTATTTCATTAATATATTGATGTTATTAGGTAGCTCAAAAAAAGTACTAAATTTGCTCTGAGTAAAGCTTGAATCACATCACAGTATCACTTAAAGACGGAATCAAATAAAGCTGAAGTTGCGATTAGCAAACTTATCTTTAGGTGACATCACAATTGAGGGACAACTCAATAGATAGATTTTTCGTATGGTAATTTTGGTGATTCTATTCTCGAAAATCCCTCGCCCAAAAAGGCTTATGAATTTCGCCACAGTGGGTGATAATCTTTTTGTGGTAAAACAGCGGAAGCAAGCAAAAAACTATTTTCTTGCATGATCAATTTCAATGCGAGCACACGAATAGTAATTAGAATAGCAGATTTTTTTTTGTGTTAAGCTGTTCCATATGCTGAAGTCAGGCCAAAACATGTTAGGAATACACACACAGTCTCTCTGACAGCAAACGGACTCCCTCATTGCATACTTTTTTAAAAGCCATTCAATGAAGCTTCTAAAAAACTAAGCCAAAAGTAGAAAAGTAATTTTTTTTTAATCATCTTAAATTAAATAAAAAAAGAGGTTGTCTGTAAAGTCGGTTTACTGTCGTTAGTTTAACGTGACAACGTCATAAGAAAATAATGATGGAATGGTTGCAATTTTCAAAACAAAATTTTAATTTTATTTGTTTGATAGATATTTTGTATGGATATAGAGGAGGAGGTAAATGAAATTGCAATGGAATAGGTCAAGTTACATTTACACAAACGTGAAAAATGACGAAACATTTATCAAATTCATGAAAGATATCTTCAATTTCGATTGTGCATCAGACGTTAATAAGTCAACAACACTTGGAGGCATCATCATCGATTTGACTTTCTCAAGACACATTACACTTGAAACACTCCCTTTCATTTCCTATTTTTCCTATCATCGTTTATTCTCAACAGAGAATTGGTTCATTACCATGCACACAGGAAGAAGGCATATGCAAATACAAGTATGTGAATTTATATACAAATGCGCATATGCATACATATATATGCTCACTCAAGTAGGACAGAGCCAGATGTCGAACGTTGCCGAACGCGGGGGCCGATTGTGCTCTTTGTCGTTCGTTCCGCGCTCTCGCTTGCAGTTTAGCTTACATTTGCTTGCGTACGGAATAGATTCGTATATTTGATATGTCCATATGACTTGTCCTTCATATATAATAAAAAAATTAATAACAATAACATTAAAACAACAGGTATTATTAACAAACTTGGTTTTATTTTAAATTCTTCAAGTAAATCAAATTAATAATAATCAATAAGAAGGCATATGCAAATACAAATATGTGAATTTATATATGTACATACGCGCATATACATACATACATATATACGCTCACTTAAATAGGAGAGAGCAAGATGTCGAACGTTGCCTTTCGTTTGCTTTGTTTGCTTTGTCGTTCGTTCCGCGCTTTCGCTTGCAGTTCATTCAAGGTAACGACAATAAGCAAGGTAACGACAAATGAGCAAGGTAACACTAATGAGCAAGGTAACGACACATTTTTTCGTGCGTGCAGCCTGTTAAATCGAATTATAAGAAGTTATCATGTCAAAATTTTACGCCTGTGCAGCTGTTTTAACTAAATGAAAGTAAGATCCCGAGAGTTTTATACAAATTTAACTTTTTGCTTCAATTTTTATGTATTATACTTGTCACCCAAGAATGATGTATTCTGTATTCTCTTCGTCGTGCTTGTGCGATGCTCACAATTTTTTTCTCAATCCCGTTGGTTTTATCTTTAGAGTTTTTATTGTGATCAAAATCTCAATTGTGATGCTAGTGAATCTTAGTGACTTCATGAGATAGAGCCTACGAGGTAGAATCGCCTCAACATCTGCGTTCGTCTTTTTACAATTCCTATTTAGTCACATTTCATATTTATGTCCTTTTTTTCGTTTCATCCTAATGGGATCACAATGATCACGATGCTTTTTTTCTGAACTGCCTAAGTGTCCTACTCGACTTCCTTGAGGTGAGTCATATCAACTAACTTAAGAATATGGAAATAATGGATGTGGATTCAAATAAATTATGATAATTCTCAAACGCAAGTCAACTTCAACCGAAGCATGGCTTAACTTAAATGCAATGCTCCTGAAATCAAGTCCAACTGCAAGTCAAGTGCAACTTAGTATCCAAGCAAGCTTAATTTTATCAGAAGTTTAGCTTTTGTATCTTGTAAAGTCAAAATTATTTTTTGATGATCAATTTTAAATGAAACCTTGGTCAGTTCGATATGTAGACAAATGCATTCCCATCGGAATTGTAAGCCCATCTACTTTTCTAATTTGTGGTCTTTATATAAAGGAGCCTAGTCTTATGCCATTTCCGAATGACAAATAGTTTTATGATAATCTTTTTCATAGCAGAAGTTGACACGAAGCCTTTTCTTTCCATATACAGAGGCCACCGCTTAAAAAAGTACAGTAAAGCTGAGATGAATCGTTCGCGGCAAAACCATTCATTGTATTCACCACATTAATACAAATTTTCTCCCAACAGTTTAGGGGTTTAGAATTTTCCCGCAGTAACGGATGCCTGTCACAACAAGCGATTAAAATCCATAACTCAGCCTGTTAGTTATAAGTATTAACTCAACACAAATAGGCTGAGCAAATCAGTTATAGAAACGTCTTGGTCAGGATGGCAACACTGTCGTCATTGGAGCGACAATTTATTGAGAAAGTTAGATTCAATAAAATACTCGGAATCCATGAAGGGGCACAATAGTTCTTACAGGTCGCAGTGCTAAATTCCCTCATAAAAATAAATATAGAATCATAATAAGTATGTATGGCGCTTAAAGTACTCTTCTACTTTCTTGATGATATGGGTTTTAATTAATTAAAACAAAAATGCTTCCAAATGGCAAAAAAGTTCTTTGGAACATTTTTCATGTCAACAACACAGTCACGTGTCTATCACTCAGTTGTTTAATTTCCGAAAAATAAGGATAAGTTCCAAACCACCTTCGGCTATAGCATTATTTATTTCTTCCTTATGCTGGTTGAAAAGTTTTTTTTTAGAAAAAAATCAAGTCAGCGATATTTCTCAAAAACGCTTTTTTTAAGTTATACAATTTATGCATTATCTAATTGCATCAGCAAAATCTTTAAGCCAATACAAGACGGCAGTGCTAGTGTTAGTTGGTGAAGTTGGAGCTGGAGCTGGAGCTGGTGCCACTGCGAGCCATCCAAGGGTCGTTAAGTCGTTGTGAGTTTCACTTTGGCGCGCGTGGCACACAACATCACAGCGATGGTAATGCCACTCAAAATATCGTATGAAAGACTTACATACATACATATATAATTACATACATAAACTTGTATACCCATGCACATACATATTTATACATACATTCATACCTACAATTTACGTAGTATTCATTCGCTCATTCGCGTACGTTGGATCGCTATTTCGTTGCTGGAACGTCCTCGAACAAACTCAAAGCACACAAAGCACCGGGTACAGCAATAACAAATAGGCAATCGAGCAATAACGATGGTTCAGACAAACAACAGTAATAGAAACAGCAACCAACAGCAAAGGCTGTGGCCATGGCGGCAACGGCAACAGCCACAATCGAAGCTAGTCCGACCGAGTCGGAGCCAAAGCCAAAGCACCAGCAACGACATTTGGAGCAATGCAATGATGTTCAGTGCTCGTTTTTGTAAGGCTGACTGAATGGTTGCTGGCAAAACTGCCTGCTTCGTTAGCACCGCAATGCTGTGTGACTGGGCTGAAGTGGTTTGGTTGATGTGACGCGACAAAGTAGGTACTCGTACAGTGGTGCTGTTGTGGGCTAAGTATTGGCAAATTCATTTCTTTGGCTGTATAAAATTCATTCGTACAAATCTCCAACCAGGATGAAAGTCTAAGAAACTGATAATTCTAAAAGAGCACAGGAATGTGGTGAACACCTATAGATTTCATATCCAATCGAAACATCAAATTGCACGAAATAGTTGAAGCTGTTAGTCAAACGATCGAAATTGCTATTTCATTTTGAATAAATTGTTTTTTATAAAATGAGTGTTCTTAAAATTTTTGCTTATGGAAGCAATTAGAAAAGAGACCACTTTAATCCTTTGCATATCCTAGAACCACGCGAAATATATATATATACAATACATATATATAATTGGCGCTTGCACTCTTTTTGGGTATTTGGCCGAGCTCCTCCTCCTAGTTGTGGTGTGCGTCTTGAGGTTGGTCCACAAATGGAGGGACCTACAGTTTCAAGCCGAATCCGAATGGCAAATCGATTTTTATGAGGTGCTTTTTCATAGCAAAAAGTTTGTCATTGACTGCCGAGGGGCGACCTCTTAAAAAAATGGTTTTCTTCACTTTGGTGTTTCTCGGAGATTCGAACCTACGTCTTCCGAATTCTGAATGGTAATCACTCACCAACCCTTTTGGCTACGACGGTCGCTAAGGAAAATGCATGCATCAAATAGTATCATCACCATCAGCTTTATTTCGTACCTCCGGACAAATTAAGAATTTTAGTAACAAATTCCGTTGGTCAAAGGTAAAGATATAAATGAAAGTACCAATGATATAAAAACTAAAAAGTTTAACACGATCATACCCAATGCAAGTAGGCGGGGTTGCGACTCGGCCAAGGACTTCAGGACTATAAGTCTGACTTCATTTATCTTAAAGGTGTTTGAAAGAATGATCGATTATCACATTCGACAGCACATCGAATCAGCTCAACATGCTTGCCTGCGGTGGAAACAGCACAACTCTGGAACGCAAATAATTTACTTTGGCGGTCTTCATAGATATAGAGGGTGTTTTTAATAATGTTATGGCGCAATCAATTACCACTGCGTTAGGTGGACTAGAGGTGGAAAGACCTATCAGTTTTCGATCTCGTCCTTGCTAGGCTATAGGGAAGTTAATGCGGTGACAGGAGCGGTAAAAGTCGCTCGATTTGTGACACATCACAGTGTGTCTCTCCTTTGGCTAGTTGCTATTGTCGAAGTTCTGCCGAAGTTAAATAAGGGTGTGGTTAAAGTAGTAGCGTACGCCGATGACTTGTTGCTAATGGCATCGAGACTGTTTCCCTCAGTCAAGGCTGAGATCTTAGAGGAGTCATTGGCTGTCGATGGGCTGCCATTTGCTCCCTCAGAGTCAACTCCGATAAAACGGAGCTGATGCTATTTACCAGAAAATATAAACCTCCACACTTTAAACTTCCCTGATTAAATACCCAGGTTCTCCCGCTTTCATCGAAAGTTAGGTATCTTGTAGTAATACTTGACTGCAAACTCCATTGGAAGCTACACATTGAAAATCGGATGAGGCAGCAGAGCATTTTACTCTTGCAAATCTATGTTCAGCACATGACGAATCAAGCCACAAGTTGTTCTCGCCTCGGAAGGGCTATAATATCATTATACTGGGAAGGTTGCAATGGACTGCTTGTATTGGCATCATCGGAACTTGCATGTAGAACTTGCCCTAGTTCTGCCCCTTTTGTACTTACTTTATTCGAATTTCAGAAGGTTGGCTGTGCCACAAACTCAGACCACAGAGCCTCATTACTATAGGGTTTTTCAGTAAGAGCGCTTTAACTTTTGAACTTTTTTGAATAAAACACAAACGGTTTGACTTTTTTAACTAATTTTTTTTTTATTATCGAGTTTGAACATATACATTTAAGTATGAAATTCGATTTCTTTTGCATGACCACCGCGTGCACGTTTTACGAAGTCCAATCGTTGAACCCAATTTTTGGACCACTCTTTTGCATAAATCGGCCGAAATTCCAGCAATTTCGCGTTCAATATTGGCTCTGAGCTCACAAATCGTCGCCGGCTTGTTACTGTAGACCAATGACTTCACATAACCCCAAAACAGGCTTGTTAAATGGACCGTAAAATGGCCGTAATGCTCTTAAAGTAGTAGCAACAGAACGCTTATTTTCTTAAAAAATTTGCACGATTTGCAATCGTTGCTCAAGTGTGTAGCGTTCCATGATGAAATGTATACTAATGAAGTTTACAAATGACAAGCGAAAAATAAAAAATATTGCGTCGTTCGCCCTCCCTATCGGGAAAAAGTTGAAGCGCACCTATTAAAAAACCCTATACTTTGTCACCTCTTACAAATTTCTTGACCATACCTGGTCACTGGTCCCATGAAACTTAAGAAAGTTTCTTTCTGCGTCATGGATTTGGGAGACATCTTGGACCACCTAATCGGTGAAGGGAAATCTACTTGGCATTACTTAAATTTGTATTATTAAAACTAATTTTCAGAAAGAGTAGAAACGCTAGTCTGGATGCCATCCTATTTCCCATTTGCGATGGGGGAAAAGGTAATTTCTGAGATTTTCTTCTTACTTATCCAAACTAAGTGCTAATTCGTTCCACTGTTCTAGTACTGAGCCACATTTTTTCGTAAGCATAGCCAACAGCTTTACGAACGAAGAGCAACAATAACGAGACAAAAATAATAATAACAAAAACAACAGTAAATATTATCGACACATCACCTTCGCCAGCACAAGCACCAGCAACGACAACAACTGATATAGAGTCACTAAAGCACCAGCTACATAAAATTTTTGGGTTGCGTTCGTTTTGGGTTGACGGCAACTCGGATAAAATATATGTATGTATACAGACAATTTATGTACAATACTAATAATAGAATAATAGAATATTTCTCTATCAAGTTATTATGGGCTCCTGGTCACAGGAGCTTCGCGGGATAGGGCTAAGTACTACATAATAAAAAAGATTTGAAACATTTTTAAGACGACATAGTAGACGCTCTATGTAGAGCTGATCAAGTTCAACTCAAAACCATGTTTAAAATTTTACATATACTCCCAAAATCTTTATTTATTGTAAAAAGCTAGTTTTTGACCGATCCAAGATTTTGAGATGGTTTTATAAAAAGGAAGATTTTCTTGAGTTAGTTTGAATTACAATCGAGGAAGCTTAACTTTAATCCCACAGTAGTTTTTAAAGAAAATTAACAATAAAAATCTTCAACGTTGAAAAAGAAAGTGCCAAAATGTGTAGTTTTCAACCAGATCTACAATGTCTATTATGCCATCATAAATATATAAAATGATTGCACCACGGTGTTATCAGGTGTCTGTTCGTAGGCTAGTGGGCTGCTCACCCAGCGTAAATTACTTCTGGCCACAGGTGGATTGGAGTCATTGGAGGGAGTTTTTAGCTCTAACAACAATTCAATTCGAGCACATTCTGCTACATAGGGGATTATGAGGTGAATTTTCTCAGCGTCTACATATTTCGCAGCTGACCTACTTTTCTAAGGCTATGACTTAGATTTATTTATTCTTACTTTCGTCACACGCTTGGGGAACTATAAAGCTTGGATCTTTACCGCTTTCGGAACTATTTTATGAACACCTAGCGACTTTCCATCCATAATCCCCAAACCTGTTTCCTTTTAATTTTTGTTTTAATGGTTTCTTAATTAACCACCTAAGTTTGCCACTTTAGGAGTTTCCACCTAACTTAGCCTGAGCTATTTATTAAATTTGTACTTGCCTGCACATCTTTTGTGTTCAATATTTTTTAAATAATTTTTTATGAAAAAACAGTTGATTGTCAAGGTGCTTGAAAATTTTAAAATTGTCCAACTTTCTGCCTTGCATTAGTGCTAGCGTTGATTATATAATCCATGTAAAAATGTACTATGTATGCATTGGTTTTAACTCTTAAAGCGAAATGAACGCGAACGCAACGCTAAAGTTGTTTGTGTATGGCCCTTAGCCAACAATATTGTCGGCTTCGCTTCAGCTGCCGTCCACTCATTGTACCATGCGTTGAGGGTACGTCAAAATAAAATAAAAGATAACTCGTTGAGAAACCAAATTGTAAAATTGTGAAAAAATTAAAAGAAGCAAAAATTGTGATATAAGGCTAAACAACTTTTTGCCAATTGAGATATATTCTTGGGTATATTTTCTTTTTTTTTCTTCCTACTACACTATACACCGTTCACCACTACTTCACCTTCGTTCGAGCTGGTTGTGAATACCCTCATCTAATGACCGACTGTGAGTTCGTCATGACCGAAAAAATTCCTTTTTTACTAGCTTTTGTTATTACTAAAGAGGCATACAAATAAAACTGATCTTGTGCTGCGTCAGCTCCGTGTGTTCAGGTCACGCTCCCTGTCGTTGACACCCGCATACGCACTCGTCGGTCGGGCTCTACTTCTCCCATATAACCCTATACTGCACCATCAACTTCCCACCCACCCCAGACATTTTTTAGTACGTAGGGACAAAGGGTCTAGGCAAACGCGCAATCAATATTGCCCAGCGATTTTAGTCGCTGTCTCCTTAAGCTTGCTGTCTGTCAGCGCACTATGTATTTGCGCATTTCCTCTATTACCTGCCCTTCGAACCAGTCAGCTGTCGCCCTCCGCTGTCCATATTCAAATGCCGCCTGTCGACCGCCACTCGAAGCTACGCCGCGCTGTCCGTACTTTTATTTGGTTTTCATAAGCAGCTTTGCATTCACAAACAAGAGAAGAAGAAGAAGATGCAAAGGAAAGAAACATTAGCCACAATCAATGTCGGCAGCGCCAGCATATTTTCAATTCTTCAATCTTTCCGCATACAGCTTTCTTTCGCTTGTTCTTGTTCTTATTTTTATTTTTTGTTTTTTCAGTTGCCGGCGTTGCTGTTTTTTTCACATTTTTGTAGGTCGTTTATTTAGTCAGACAGCTGCATCAACTATTATGCCTCCGTCGCTACTGCGCCTCTGTTCACTCGTGAAGTGGAGGTAGAAAATTCCTGCGCTAATTGTTGCCACTCATCACAGCGGCACGCCGGTAGCCTCCAGCATTTGTCATTCAATGCTGGATGCTTGTAAGATCAATAACTACTGGACCTAGCCGTACAGCCTCAAGTGTCGATGCCCAGTGCTAGACTGTAGTGGCAGCATGGCCCTCTATGGAATCAATCTGTCTTTTGCTAGCATTTTGTTTGATTGACTAACTGACTGATTGATTGCTGTTGTTTCTTCTACTTAGAACTCGCAAGAATTGTGAACGAAACAACTCATCTGCCAGGGTGGCGCATTGTTGGCCAAGATTCAGAAGGCAACAATCCCACACGCACTTGCTTATGAAAACGTATAAACTTGGCATAATTTTCTATTAAATATAGGTACCTACTAATGCACCAAAGTTCTCTTTAAAATTGTTCGTAAAATTACCAGAAGAGTGAGATGCATTGGAGAAATGTTCAAATATTCATAACTGGTAATGACCCAATATCCGACTAACCTAATTCCCTCCGTTGCCGTGACTTTCCATATTCCATTCGAAAAACTTGACTTGACCAGAAGAATGATCGGAATCCGTTTATAGCGGACCATAGCGGTCATTGTGAGATACTCAGTTCTTTAAATACTGCATTTTTTTGCAAGGATCCGGATTATAATAACATTCAAAATAAAAGACTTTAGAGAAAGGTTTTGCTTGTACTTTTACTTTTCTTTTTATATAAAATTATGGGTAAACTGGGACTTTTATTTTTCCAGTCCAGTAATAATAGTTAAACGCCGGCTAATATACTTCTCGGTCAAAATAAAAGTCCTTTCCCAACGATAAATGAATAAAACAAATTTAGCAGCAATCGAGCCAATCGAAGGTAGCAATCGAAAGACCTTCCTGGCTAGGTTAGTTTGATAAAAATAATAAAGAGAAAAATACAAAGTTATCTGTTTTCAAACGAATAAGTGAGAGGACGTTGGAAGATGGTAAAGCCGACGATGGTAAAGCTGACATCACCGGCCTTAACAACAGCGCTGTTAGTTCTGCCTTTTCTGCCTTTTCCAAATTGGATAAAGAAGTAAAGCGAATGGGTCTGGTGGTGAACGAGTACAAAACGAAGTACCAAACAAAGTCATCAAACAAACAATCAGTAGTGAGATAGGTACTTCGCTTATTTAGTAACCAGCATTAACACTGATAACAATGTCGGCCATGAAATCCAACGAAGAAGCTCGTTTGCCAACAAGTCCTACTTTGGACTAAGTAGGCTAACATTTTGCAAGGGTCTGATCATGCCAGTTTTATAGTATGGTGCAGAAGCTTACACGATGACAACATTCGATGAGGCCTCCCTTGGAGTGTTTGATTCTGCGGAAGATTTCTGGATATTTGCTTGTTGGTGACGGCAATTATTGTAGGCGACGGAAGAATGAGCTGTATGAGATTTCCGACGACATAGACATAGTGCAGCTAATAAAAATCCAGCGGCTACGTTGGCTGGGTCGTAACGTCCGAATAGATACAAACGCTCCAGCTCTGATAGTATGGAAGATAAGGAAGAGAAAGGCCTTTTCTGTGTTGAAAAGAGCGGATGGAAAAGAACTTGGCTTCAAAACTTGGTGTGTCCAACTGGCGCCGGTTAGCACGGGAAAAAAGCGACTACCACACTTTGTTAAGCTCGGCCAAAATCGATTACGCTTTTATCGCTCCAATCAACTATGTTTAAACGCCAAGTTTTTCAGCTACCGCTAAATTTAACCTTTTACTGCATGAATTAATGAAGCGTTGAAAAAAAATTGTTTATCGTTGTAAATGGCTTTATTTAGTTATAAGTAAGACATATTAAAAGAAGTATAATGGAAAAGTTTTATATTTTGGTTTTTTTTGGACTCGAGTATAAAAATTAGTTGTAAGGTGGAAACGGTTGAAAAGCGGAAAAATTATTATACGTCAAGAAAGATGAGTATATCGACTCTATGAAAAAATTGTTGTTGTCAAAAAGTACTTACGTTTTACTCTGTTATCGTTTTTTTTTAATTAATCACTCGCACTTCAGTTCTGCTTCTTCACTCACTTGCACAAAAGTGAGGTTATTTCGAAATATCATAAAATTATAAGCAATTTTTTTGCGTTTCATTATTGTTCAATACCTATATATTTGATGGATTAAAAATAGTGTAAACTATTTCATAATATTATACTTCAATTGAAAATAAAATTTAATACTGTAATACTATACTAGGTTGTTAAATGAGTTTTGCGGTTCGATAAGAAAAACACAGTTTTATAGTTTGAAATACACTTTCTTATTCAGTATAGTCTTTCTGAACATCAATATACCTGTTCCAATGAGATTCCAATTTGTGAATTCCATCCTGAAATGAGAATCTAGAAGGCCTGCAAAATACACTATGACCTCATCATTTGAGGAAAAACGCTTTCCACGTATGATTTTTTTTTTGGTCTAGGACTTACTCTTGGGGGCATGAGCCAACAATTAACTTTAACTCATGGCTTTTAGTCATTGTAAAAAACAATACGTATGGAACAAAATATCGGCCAAATGGCCTCGGCGGCACACCTCCGTCCCATGGTCCGAATTTTCGATTACGCTGAGGCATAATTAAGCTTCTCTTTAGCTCTTGAATTGGTGCTGGCTTATCGACGTACACCTTTTCTTTCAAATAACCCCAAAGAAAGAAGTCCAACGGTGTCAAATAACATGATCTTGGCGGCCAATTGACATCGCCGTGACGTGAGATTATTCGGCCATTAAGTTTTTCGCGCAAAAGAGCCAATGTTTCGTTAGCTGTATGACAAATGGCACCGTCCTGTTGAAACCACATATCGTCCACATCCATATCTTCCAATTCGGGCCATAAAAAGTTCGTTATCATCTCACGATAGCGAACACAGTAACTGCCTGACCGGTCTAATTTTGGAAAAAATACGGCCCAATGATGCCGCCGGCCCATAAACCGCACCAAACAGTCACTCTTTGTGGGTGCATTGGTTTTTCGGCAATCACTCTTGGATTATCATTCGCCCAAATGCGGCAATTCTGCTTATTGACGAATCCACTGAGGTGAAAATGTGCCTCATTTGGACGATTAAATTGACCGAAAAAATCACGAAGTGCGCGATATGCATTTTGATTTGAACGCCCGTTTTCCTAATAAGCCTGAATAACTTTAACGCGTTGCTCGATTGTGTATCTTTCCATGATTCAAATTGAGTTAGTCTGAAATTGAAAAATGTCAAATGAAATGCAGAAAAAAACTTGATGTTTAGGTGTGGTTCACATTCAACATCGGCGCTTGAAATTTAACTACCCTTTATAATCACCGCATATGTTAAATTGTTCACCATCAGAAATTATTTGCGTTAAAAACCGCTTGATTTGGCTTCTTTCAGCAGAAAGCTTCAATTGGAACAAATAAGTATCAATTTGAAACCAATTCGGTCTTGTGGGGTGAAATTTTTTGTCCGAGTTTTGTTAGAGGAATTGTCCCGTCATTTGTAATCAACCTTTTAAGACTCCCCAATATACATACATACAGCTGCCTCGGTAGTCTAGCGTAAGTGCACTAGCCTGCGATCGCAGAGGGTAGGCTAATCACCTACCCTGTCAGAAAGCAAATAGATTAACGAAACCAACACAAGACTAAGGCCCCTATTATGAGTTGCATTCGATCTTCGGTATTCGTTGGTTGTCGAAGATCGAAAATCGAATGTCAATTTGGTATTATGAGCGGTGCAACCCTGTCGAAATTTTCGTTGAATACCGAATTTAGAGTCGAATGCCATTTTGCTTTCGATTGTGGAGCGTACTGTGGGAAAACTTGTTAAAATGTAAGTTGTTTGCGATTATTTATTGTTTTATAGTAACCAAATAATAAATATATACTAATTTTGTTAATTTTATGCAGGTCGAAAGTCGTGAGTACCAAACAGCAATTAGAAAGGCTAGTTGCATTAATGGAAGAGAATCCACAATTTGCAAAAGGGATTTGAAGCAAAAAAATGGGAAGAATTCACAACGGAGCTGAATTGCTTGGGACCACCAATTAGAACGGCAGCAAAATGGATTAAGGTTAATAATGTTTTTTTCTTTTTGTGTGATGTAGGTTAAACAAATGAATTAATGTTTTTTATAAAAGAAATGTGATTGATTTTGAACTAAATAGCAAATTGAAATACGTAGAGGAACTGAAATACATATTTTTTTCGAATGACGAATAACTGAATAAAGAAAATTTATAACAAAAATAAAACAGTAACTGTGGCATAAAGGTTTCTATTTAATACTTTTTAGATTTTTTTATAATATTCTAAGAATTTCATTTCTTATGTGTTCTGCTTCTCCGTTATTTAACTCCATTTCAATATCTTCAGCATCATCGTTGAGGGTCTCGTCGGATAACTCTTCATCCGGAAGTTGAACATTATAAAACAAGCAAATGTTGTGCAAAGCTGCACACACATTAATAATTTGTGTTGCTTTTTTTAGAGAATAGTGAAGAGCTCTTGCCTGCAACAAACATCTAAATCGATTTTTCAGGACTCCAATTGTTCTCTCAATTATACTTCTCGCTTTGGCATGTTGTTTGTTGTAGGTCCTTTGTGGAGACCCTTCCTCAGAGTTTCTGAACGGCGTCATTAAATAAGGTTTTAGAGCGTATCCAGCATCACCTGAGATAGACAAAAATTATTAAAAACGGAGTTTCAATTGGTGTTTATTACATACCGGGGAGCCAGGTATTGCGACGGCCATTGAGATGTTGCTCCTCTAAATGCGCTTTCAATGGCAACATGTTGAAAGCCATGGAGTCATGAGTAGCTCCTGGATTTTTCGCATTTATATAGGTTATTTTCATTGTATGATCACAAACCTAAAATTTACATTATTCGCATTTAGAATTTATGGCTCATATTTAAATATATACAAATGTCTAGCATTAATGCTGTAGAATCCCTTCCTGTTGTAATAAAAATGCTGAACTTCTTTCCTGGGAGCGACAATTTTAACATGCGTGCCATCAACACAGCCAATTATTCCTGGAATCCGGTATTTGCTATAAAAATGTGCTTTTCTTTGTTGCAGATCAGCCTCTGTGCTACTAAATTTTACCCATCTTTCGCAAATTAATTTTCCAGGACATCTATTATTTCTGATAGCACAACAGACACAGTGGGATGAGCAAGTCCTATCATACCTTCATTACCAATACTCAATTGGTACGATCCCTGAGCACAAAATCGCAGAACTGTGGCTAGCTTTTAAATATTAGGAATCGATTTGGCTCGGGTGCACTGCTGCAACTGGTTTTCTGTAGTGGACAGTAGGTTCACAAACGCCTCTTTAGATAATCTAAAGTTCTTTAAAAATCTGTAAGAAAATTTCTGTAATATTAAGTACGTCAACACATTTTGAAAATTCTGAACTTACTCAGTGGAAGCCATTTCTAGGGGGTTGGATGCGTCCCTCAACTGTTTTCTACTTCTAGCTAGTTCCACTAATCTTTCATCGTCCGATGAATCGCCGAACCACAACTCCGTTGTACTCATTTTCACATAAATTACTTTTTTTAACTTTTAAAAATAATGTTAGCAAAGAATTTCAACACAATCGGTTTTTCTTTTATTTTGATTTGCTGTATCAGCTGAGAAAAAATTATCTATTGAAAATGCGTCGAGCGATCGAAATTCACAATAGTCCTATTCTTCAACGAATGAGCACCATAATACCAAATGAAAATTCGTTCGATCAGCACTTTCGACTACAGTCGAAGATCGAATGTTGCTCATAATAGGGGCCTAAGTCTTGTCGAGGCCCTATGCTCCCGAATGGATTGAACAGCAAAACAAAAAAAATACATATGTACATATGCACATATGTATCCACGTACGCTATGTGACGTAGGAACTGGATTACTACGCAGACAAAAAGTTTCATATGATTGAGGTTTTCAAATAGAGCTAACATTTTTATTTAATTCAAAATTGCACCACTTTTCACTAACCGGAACTTAAGTTCCATTCGATAAGCGCAGTTGGCGCACTTTTCATGGCAGCCATATTGAATCTGCTCATATACGTACTAAACCGTTAAAATATTTCATGTTCATACGTATGTACATGCGTATGTACATATGTGCATATATACATACATATGTTTCTACATATATACTAATATTTGTATGAACTTTAAGCTACGTGCAGCAATGCAGACTATGTTGTGTATACAAATGTGCGCCAAAACACGTACGCAAATCACCACAGTGGTGAGAATATTTTAACTCTGAGCATTATTGTTGTATGCCTGCATATGCGTATAGGTGTAGCAAAGTTCAGTATGTAAGATGCTGAAATAAAAATAGGTTTGAATTGTAGTTTATTTTAGTATTCGTAAACAAAAAATGATGTCAACTTTCTGCGACTTTATTTCTCAGTTTTACTTCTTCATACAATTAATAAATATATATAACTGTTTATAGCGGCATAGGGAAAATATACCTACATATGAATACACAAGCGCAACAAACATTTAGTTCTGAGTTAAACTTGGAGTTAAGTTGAGAACTAAGACATTTCTCAAGTCTCCTACTTTGTTTATCAACAATGGCTTAAGTTCAGAATAGAACGATCCCCAAAAAGGGCATTTTTCTTTGTATGAAATAGTGCTGTTTCTCAAGTTGAGAAAAAGTTAGTTCTCAACTTGATTTGTGATTCTGGTTTCGAACTTATCATTGAAATACTGAAATTAAAATATTAAAATAATTTCTACATTTTTAATTGAAACGATAGAAATAAATTTTAATATTATTTTTATTTTTTACTCCTTTCGTAATGATTAATTAAATATGGTATCATATTACAAAAATTGGCAACAATTTCAATTGTTTTGAGGAAGGCCGTCGTAGCCGAATGGGTTGGTGCGTGACTACCATTCGGAATTCACAGAGAGAACGTTGGTTCGAATCTCGGTGAAACACCAAAGTTAAGAAAAACATTTTTCTAATACCGGTCGCCCCTCGGCAGGCAATGACAAACCTCCGAGTGTATTTCTGCCATGAAAAAGCTTCTCATAAAAATATCTGATGTTCGGAGTCGGCTTGAAACTGTCCCTCCATTTGTCCATCAAGACGCACACCACAAATAGGAGGAGGAGCTCGGTCAAACACCCAAAACGGGTGTACGTGCCGATTATATATATATACAAATATATATATATATATATTAATATATCACTTGATATTAATTAAAAATTCTTTTCGCTTTAAATTTTTATGTACTTTAAATATGGATATGTTTGAATGCCCCAAATTGTATTTTATCCGTATGTATAATAAAAAAAGTGCTGCCATATTGGGAAAAAATTTAGACCAAACGCCAAATTATCCACGGTTTCAAAATTATTTGAACTAACCCTTTGCGCTCGAGTGGCGACTCTCACTCGCCACGATGTTTCATGCAGCAACTCGAACGGTGAGTGAGAGGCGACAGTGTTTGTTTAGACTAGATTTCTTTATATCCAATTCTTAGAACCTCACTATTGGTTTATGAATAGGTCCCTCAGCTGTTTATGTCTTTTCAAAGGAAGTTTAAAGTATACTGTATTTACTGTTTTCCCCCTATTTTCTAAAAATGCTTTGTAAAAGAATTATTCATAATAAAAACTAAAATTTAGAATATAAAGAAAGTGGAATAATGTATATAAATTCATCACAAAATAACAACATTCAAGTTAAAAACTTTATTAATTATATTAGTAATCCAGTTGAATAATTCTTTTTTTAATATAAATATAAAAAGATATAATTTTATAAGTTTTAGTTTTCTGTTTCTGTATAGAGAGCTATCCCCTCTATATTGCAGTCCAATTTCCTTCTATTGTATTTGTGTAAACACCTGTAGCTCTATTTTTGAACTCTCTTGAATAGTTTACGGTAAAATGTAAATATCCAACTTGATCAAGGCCAAAATATGTCTTCCATATATCGGTTTAAAATATAACGTTTTCGTATGTTAATCTGTATATAAATTCAATGTATGCTACCTATAAGACACTCGTAATATATGCGCAAAATCGTCTCGAGTTGCTGCTCCACCCGAACGAAAAAGTCGCCGAGCGCAAAGGGCTAATAATACGTTCACATATACATAAGTAGATGATCTACTTTGTCGTGCTCAACTCCCAATCCGTAATTAAAAAGCGAGATTACCCATACAAAAGTTCTCCCCCAAAATCTGAGACAATAAAATAATCCAGATACTCGTAATAACGATACTTTTTTGACATACAACCCTGTGTTTTCTGTGTTATCCATAATTATTATTACGAATGTAAGGAGAAGCATCAAAATAAAAACTAAATGAAATGGATACCGGCAAAGAAAATAGGTCTGTAAACATAATTCTAAGAAAACTTTTGTAAAACATTATTAATTAGGGATTCATTTTACAGAAAAAATCGTGTGTTCATAAACGTTTTGTCCTCTTATTACTTATTATAATATGTAATATAGAATATCCCATGCGCATTGCTGCCATAATTTTTTGCAACCTCAGTGAACGTCGCATACGGATTTCCTCCAACTGTTTATTATTAGCAACCAATTGCCCGATTAAATTAGCTATTCCTTCTCTTTGTACTTTCTTCATATCGTTAGTAATAATTAAAGAAACCAAAAACACCGAAATATTCCACCAAAATAATTTCTATGAAGAAAAACCTCTTAAAGCAGTATTGACAGCTGATTGCCAATTTTGCAGGTAATCTGCCATATGTGAACGGGTAGATTAATTTGGTGAATTTATAGGTGATTAATGCATATGTGAACGTATTATTATTGTGAAACATAAAATTTATTTTGCAGTTACTCGTTTAATCCCTGTATATCAAAAAAATAGTTTCATGAAAGATAAATCCACTGCTTCAAATCTTGCAGTGTTTTCTGAATATCGAACATCAACTTTTCAAACCACTGTTTACATAGGCCTTTAATAAGGCTATTCAGGCGATTTTAATTTCCACATTTAGTGCTATAGGATTAAAAAATCCTATCTCTGCTCTCGAAAATTTGTTGTTAGTGTTGATGGTGCGTCATCTATTTATCTTTTATCGCGTTCTCTAGTGTACCCCAGGGAAGTATACTGGGTCCCCCATCTTTTATAATTGTTCTTAATGACATTTCTAGTTGTTTTAATAACGCAAATTTTCTTTTGTTTTCTGATGATTTAAAGATATACTCGGTGATTGAAAGTGCAGCAGACTCTATAAATTATTTTAATTTATTTAACGTCATTGGTGTAAAAGAAATAAGTCAAATTTAAATATAAGCAAGTGTTTTTATGTCTCTTATACAAAATCTTATATCTCTTATACAGACTTCCTACCGCATTGGTGGTTCTAGATTATCCAATTCAAGGAGGTATCTTCGTGCTTCTTTGCCTTTCTATGCAGATAATGCTAGAACGAATTGTGCACGTAACACTGCTATTGGAAGGGCTATTCGCGAATTTAACCAAATCTCAACATCTATCGATCTTGATTTTTCTTTGCCCCAAACAATTTTTACTGATATTCTGAATACGATGCCCTAATTTAAGTATAATTGTTAAATAGTATATAAGAAATTATTGTTTCGTAGACTAAATGTGGAAATAAATAAACACTTAAATAAGTGTTAGCCGATTAAAGATGCGAAAACCATCTCTTAATGCTACCCCGTAAATTTTTTTATGACCGAACAAATTATATACACATTTGTTTTACTTTCTGCTTGTTCAATATTTACTCCAGTCACCAACACTTTTAAAAGCACGATTGAATTTCTCATGAAAAATGCACTTTTGCTTGAGTTTCGTCTAAAATGTTAACAAATGTTATTTAATCTGCTCTTTTAATTTCTCTTCCTACAAACATATACGTATGTATGTATACCAAAACCTTCAAGTGTCATGACCTTTTATAATTCAACTAAATCCCACACTTAACTGACCTACTTACATACTTACATGCATACACAAGTACGTAACTCTTCCACGCTTTTTAGAGCCATTCATCAAACAAGAAAGCACATACATACATACATACATGTACATATGTATGGATTTGTGCACCTGCCCATTTCAATTGCCGGCAAAATGCCGGGTCGTGTTTTTGGCGCCCAATTTTTTCCATACGAGTACAGAATACAAGTGACCATTACCTCACTACACTTACATATATACTTCTGCATACATTATTACAAATTTATTAAAAGGAAAGAAACACAATGAATAAAAGCAATAATGAAATGAAAATTACGCCATTTACTACCCAACATTCAACGAATAAATGGGAACGTATACGAGTATTCTATATATATATACACGCAAAGTTGCCGGCAAAAGGACGAAATAGGAAGCTCATACATTTTTGGCACATTTAAATGGCCTTCGCATGCTAGCAAAACCAATTACAATGAAATTTCAAGGCCACGCAACAATAACCCATTCGACGTTTCGCCAATTTACCACGCCACGGCCAAACGTCACTACTTTGTTTTTGACAGCATCTAGCTAAAGGCGCTATCAACTACCCAACCCCTCAACCGCCCAATCGCCAACACATCCACCCTCCGTCATGTGAATGCCTACACATAATCACATTCACATGCGCTATGCCCTCTATCGTATGAAGTTGAAATTGAAACCGAAGTTAAAACACTGGCTGCCCAATTACTTCTCCAACGACGTTAACAAAATTCGCAGCAGCATTAACAGTAGCAACCGTGGCAGTTAATAAAGCATACCCATTAGCCCGATTGTATGGAAACTGCAGTCGTTAAGCGACGCTTTCATATTCTTGCCGGCAGTCGAGCATATCCTGCCGCCCATGCTGTGATGTCTCCCGTCGCTCGCGCTCCCGCTCTCACACTCGACATCGGCCATGGCCCCAACAAAACTCACAACAGCGCTGCGTGCTTGGCATTCCTACTTCGCCTGCTTAACGGAATTCCTTTAATTTTTGATAACTTTTACTTTTCTTTGACCTAAAAAACAGTTTGAAGTGAAGGAAAAACAGAAAAAGACACAAGCTCTGCTAAAGGAAAATTTGAAATAAATGACGAAACTGAATGCAATACGTATGCGAAAGATCCTTATGTATGGTGGCATTGAAGGGTGGCGCGTGATAATGGTAGGTACTCGTAGAATGGTAACGGGAAAATACATTTGCGCTTTTCGTTAAGCCATGACCACAAAAAAGAAAAACCGAAGAACGACAATGAAGCCAAGACGACGCTAGTAAGAAATCGCAGACTTTGTGCTCCACGTGCAGCTGATGATGGTGTGGCTGCGATGGTCTACAAAATTGCTGGCAGCTGTAATGCCAGTTGAATGTCGCGCAGCAGAGACTCGAGCACAATTCCCAATACGAGCTCACATAAATTCGCCACGAGCATAGAGTGGAGAGCAGAAACCCAACTGTCACACATACATATGCACATACAAACTTAAACTCATATAAATTATTTATATTTCGAGTGCTTGCGAAAATGAGTGTAGGGCCCAAAAACGAAACGGAGCAGTTGGCATAGCCGTGATTGCCACCACCAACACCTTTATCAATGACAGCAAACATGGCAGAGCCACTAACGTGAAATGAAAAGTAGCTGCCTTCCGGAGCGAAAACTTAAATCTATATACATACAATGTACAGACGTATTTCGGAAACAGTGGCGGATTTGATGAGCGCAAAAGCTGTCGTGAGTTTTTTTGAATGAAGGTCGAATTTTCCTTTAATCAATGAAGTTAGTTTTACTAACCGAGCGATCCTAGGGCCTTGGGCTCGTTGTTTGTGCGTTCGAAATTAGTCGGGGAATGCCTGGATTCTCTCTCGATTGCATCCGAATACTTCGATATCTGGCCCATTTGGGCTTCCGGTCACAGCGGCATAGAGGAAAACTGCTGGGCTGATGAGCTGGTTAGAGAGGGAACTTTGGAGGAGGTTTCATCGCAAAACGACAGAATTGGGTTCCCTTGAGAACCTGTGGTCTGCTCCTGGAAAGATGGCCATCGTGTACTCAGTGAACATTGGGACAGAGCGCAAACATGCAAAGTCGCGAGACCCTTCTGACCAAGAGTAGATCGGAAGCGGCCGAGGGAACTTCTAAGGCTTACAAAGATTCAGCTCTCGAATTTGGTGGGTATCTTTACCGGAAATTGTCTGTTAGGTGTTCAAGCGGTGAGAGTTGGGATTGCCTCAAGTCCTTTCTGCAGAAGCTGTCTGGAGGACAAAGCGGAATTATCTTAGCATCTTCTTCTGAGTTGACCTGTTCTTGTCGGGCAAAGATTTAAACATCTGAGCTATCACTTTTCGCTACACTTGTGGATATTCACATCCGGTGAAGTTCATCAGTAGCTTGAAGCGGATAACTAACAACGTAAATTAGCGACCGTCGGTGGTCGTCCTAAGTGCATGATTGTCATCCTCTAATCCCAAGGCCACTTCTTCCCTTCCTTCTGCTTTTCCCTGAGTAGCATCACAAGGGACGAATTTTGAATATTTGTCCAAGTGGGTGCCTCGCAAAGGCAGCCTGACCTAAACTAACCTAAGCTAAAATCGGCCATTTTATGGAAATTATTTCAAGACTAGCAATGGCGGTGAGCGAAACCAGTTGTTCTTTACTTATATGGGTTCAAATAATTTAATTTCACTTGAAACCTAACCACATCAACAAGCTTTTAAATATATCAGCCCTAGAATTAACAAGCTTTAGGGAGAAAATATGAGTAAATATAATCAGGAGAGCTGGACCAAATAGGCTAGTCGAGAAAAAGGTGTAAAATGCTGCTTATCATTTTCTAATATTTTTTAGAATTTCATTTAATATATGCGAGTATATTGGTCCAAAATAAGTACATCAAGAGGACAGATACGAGGTAATTTCTGCTGTTTTCCCATCCTTGATAGTAAAGGACTTATAGCGCACATCGAAAATAAGTCCGATAAGCAGTTTATACTAATTTCGGTTGGTACTATCCAAACTAAACACGGCTTCACCTAGATGAAATTATTTTTTGCAGTCTCAGGGTGGAATCAGCCGAGAGGAGAGGCATGTTATAGGGGTAGTGGGTGCATGTCCCAAATACCACTGGTGTGACAGTACCTTTGACAATGTTTCTGACATTTTCGATTTTAACCTCCTCTCCAAAAAACAAAAAAAAAAACAAAACAAAAAAAAACAACACAGGTAATATCCCAGCAGACACTGCTGGAAGCAGAAATGTCTCTTAGACACATCATTAGCCCCCAGCTTTAGCCAAAAGACGCGTTGAAACAGTGCGTCAGCTGGTAGACCGAAGGAAAGTCTTCAGACATTCATCGAACGACGACTACTCCTATAACTCTCGACCTATGAATGCCGTAATCGCAGATCAATTGTTACCTCATGAGTCGCAAAACAATGTCCTGAAAGTTGTAGCCGCCTAAACTCTTATCTATCTAGGATAGGCCGTGAAACCCCAAACACAAGTCCTAAATATGAAGAGTTTTGCCACAATAATAGCCACCTTTTCACTTATTCTCTTACATCAACTCAGTTTCTGGGCCTACCGTTAGGTGACCTAAATGTCTTCACTTAGAGGAAGCCCGACTACAGCAATAACAACAATAAGTACACCCACGAATTCTATTTTCTTGGGGTTTCAAATAATAACAAATAGTAAAAATTTGTTTATTTTTTTTTTATTGAACTACCACCGAACGAAATTATATTCATATATTTTTAAACTCTATAACTTTACGAGGATACTCTTACTGTTGTGAGAATGCTGAAGTGATTATCTTAAATATAATATAAATGTCTAACGGCCTTGTAATATAGACCTACTCTCGACGACACTGTCGCTCAGGATGTCACTGTGTTGTCGCCGATATCCACTACGATCACATGAAGTCTGCTTACTATATATTGTGGTATGCAATCAGTCGTCAAAAGGCTCGTACCACTTTCTTTCCACTTCAAAATTAAATTCTGGTACTGCCATGTTCAATCTTTTCAAGAAGCACTTAACTACTTGACAGATGTCTGCATTGCACAAATAGTCCTGGTGATTTTTTCACAAAATCCTTAACCTTCTGTCAGTTCCAACTTAGCTCGTATTATGATCAATATAAATTCATTGGACGTCTTTGAAAATGAAGTTCGGCCTTACCGTAAATTCCAAACGAGCAAACCATTTCCGTATAGGTATAGTTGAAACAAATTTTGAAACTCAACTTTCTAATAAAGTAGCGCATAGGGTCGTATTTTTTTCGAATAGACAGAGTCATTTTATTCACAAAAATTTCTTTTTAAATGTTCTTAACATAGAACAATTCTAAAATTCCAGCAGCTTCTTGCCACTTATTTTCGAAATTTTCATTACAACTGAGTCTACGTTGCACGGTCGGCCTTAGTCCAAGGTTTAGTAGCATTTTCTAAGAGTGGATTGCTCGGTTCATCGAAAAAGAATTTTCATTTAGCTTCTACTTTAATATTGGCAGCACACATTAAAATCTTTCCTTTTTTACTTTTGAGTATTTATTAATCCACCGCCGCAACCGAATGGGTTGGTGCGTGACTACCATTCGGAATTCAGAGAGAACATAGGTTCGAATCTCGGTGAAAGACCAAAATGAAGAAAACAGTTTTTTTTTTAATAGCGGTCGCTCCTCGACAGGCAATGGCAACCCTTCGAATGTATTTCTGCCACGGAAAAGCCCCTTATAAAAAATATTTGCCGTTCGGAGTCGGCTGAAACTGTAGGGCCCTCCATTTCTGGAACAACGCACTCCACAAATTGGAGGAGGAGCTCGGTCAAACACCCAAAACGGGTGTACGACCCAATTATAGTTATATATGCTTATTAATCCAAAGGGTGCTCAACTCATTTACTCAAAATATTGTCCAGCGCTAACCAAAAGTTCGTCCATCTTTTGACAAAGTTCGGATTCGCTCTTTAAAAATGGCCTGGTTTTGGAGATAATAAGGAGTAAATATTGTAATATTTCAGTTTATTCAAGAGAACAAAAAGGGAGATCAGATAAATCAACCAGTAACCGGAACAACTAGGAACCGGAAGTATAATTTGGTGAATATTGTGAGTGGAATGTGGCTCTTATTTTAATATTTTGAAATATGTTTTGATTACTTTTACAACATTTGGCCGAGCATTGCCAATTTTCTGACAAGTTCCTCATGGAATATTAGGTTTTCATTCCGTCTTTTTGAGGTGAATAAAATCTTGCTTATCCAAGAGCAAATATATTTTTTCCAGTGATGGTGTGTATTCTGAATCTCTTGTGGCTTCTTCAGAAGTCTCGCAAGGCAGCGCTATAGGTCATCTATTGTTAGTCCTTTTTATAAATAACATTCCCATCGCCAATTCTTAACTTAAGGTATTTAACCAAAGATTTATTTGTTAAGGTCAGGCTTCAATGTAATATTGATACCCTTCATTTATCTGAAATGCCATATATTTTTAAACCTAAACAAATACTTTTCGACGCATGTAAAGATTTTGAATGTTCGCAATACGCAGCAAGCCATTTGGACGTTTTTGAGTAAAACATTTCGTCTTTTCCTCGTCAGTAGTTTTTCTGAATTACAAAATATTCACTGAATTTCGAAACTTGAACTGGAGTAAAAAGAACTTCGTAAATTATGTATAAAGTATTTATTGATTTCGCTAATTCAAATGGCATTGCGGCGTTAGCCAAGATGAAAAGTGTAGTTAATTTTGTAATGCTTCTAAGTTCAACTAAAACATAAACTCTTCCTTCAGGTTTTATACTTCTAAAAATGTTGATATATCCTTTCTGTGGTTCGAATCCTGTAATGTTCACGAAACTACTGGGGCTGCTCGTATCGAATGAAGAAAGAAATATCGTATACTGCACCATATACTATTATACAACTAAGTTATCACTGTTTTTTTATGAAAATACAATTTTATTCTGAAAAAAAATGGTTACAAGTGAGTCCTTGAAAGTATTGCCCGCTGGCTACTACTTTTTCCCATCTTTCTGGTAAATCTCGCATACCGTCGCGTTGAACTGTTCATCTTTTCAGGCTCTCGCACAGTGCTCAGCTCAATCGCATCAATTGAAGTCGATACCGATCCCCCAACTTGGTCCCACCAAATAAATACATAGCATAACCTTCGCAGCGTGAATATTCGGCCGAGGCGACGACGTAGAAGCATGACCAGCCAGTCCCTATGATTTTCTTTTCCTTAGATTGCTGTAATGAATCCATTTTTCATCACCCGTCACGATGCGATGAAGAAAACCCTTCCTTTTTTACAGCTGGAGCAGTTGTTCACAGGCGAAAAAACGACGTTCAACATCCCTTGGTTTTAACTCATAAGGAACCCCTGTTTCTTCAGCATTCCCAAAGCATGTAATCACTTGGAAATGGATTGGCGTGTAACTCCTAATACTGAGACAAGCTCTTCTTGCGTTTGACTCGGATCCTCATTGAGCAATGCCTCCAATTCTGAGTCTTCGAAGGTTTTTGACCTTACTTCACGCGGACGGTCGTCAACATTAAAATCACCGTCTTTGAAGCGACGGAACCTCGGCACGTTGTTTCACTTAAAGCAGCATCTCCATAAACTTTTTGTAGCTCTCGATGCGCTTTAACCGCCGTTTTTTCGAATGAAAGTGGAAAATCAACACTTCCCGCAAATGACGATTATTCGACATAAAATCGGACGTTTTCCCAAACCAAAAGTATATGATACCAAAACAAAATCACTAATGTGTCGAAGCAGTTTGTTTACCATATGTCTCAGCTAGGTTTACGGCGTTTAGGTTATGTTAGAATCGACTAGCACAGATTGCTGGCGGCATCTATTGACAAACAGCGGGAATTTAGTTGCGCACCTAATATTTTACAAGCTTTGTATGAAACTTGGGTCAGATTGAACTATTTCCACCACCGCCATCGTCTTTGTTGGACGGAGTCACTCTCGCGTTTTTCTCGCTAATAATCTTTCGCCTGTGTACGTACCTGGAGCAATTACAGCATCTCACTGGTTTTTGGTCGACGCCGCACCTTATTACGCTAGTAGTATTATGGCCCCTAACCTTAAGTTTTTCGTATATTATTTTAGCGACTTCGTGCTGGACACGCTGCCGGAAATCAGAACACAGCTCGTATGGTCTCCTAGTCCATCTACAATGAACTCCACTAATTCCTCTTTCCCTATCGGAGAAAATCGTGTATAGAGAACATGAAATGAGTTAAGCTTTTTTCCCTGCCCGGATTTCCCACTTTTTCTTTGAATTAATAGATGAGGGCTGTTTTTAGTTTGCTCAAAGAGTGAACACTGATGAGTTTTAAATAAATTTTTGTACTTCCCATGAGCTCACGTCGTGCGAATACCCGTAGCCTCTCGACAAGTGCCCTATATCTCGAATCCCTTCAGATATGCCGGCCCCATCGTCTCCGCTGAATTCTGAGAGCGCTTTGTCGATATTTGAGTATTTGGCTGATAGTTGTGGCGAAATTGTGGTAACTTTAAGGTCATTTATTCTCAGTTTTATTTGAGAGCTGAAGTGCCGTTGGTGCTTTGCTTTCGTATGGTCATTGCTTGCGGTCATATTGCTCCCTAATACTGAAGCGACTGTAAGTATTTAAGGTGTTGTTTGTGCTGAAATAGCTATTGGTACTGAAGTTTTCGTTAGTACTGAAGTCGTAAATATTTTCGAAGCTGAGGTAGCACCTCGTTCCAGCGGAGCGTTTGCTTGTTTACCGATAGAGTTACCGTTCTTCAAGGGTACACCTGCTTTTGAGGTTAGTAGTACTTTCAGTTGTTGGAGACTTGGTGTCTCGGGAAATCGAGTTGTTGATTTTTTTATAGTAGCACTGTCTTTATTCCTTTTTTTCGGATGGTTCAAACATACTTCATACTATGGCGAGATAATATTCTTTACTTCCTTTTTTCCCCCATCTTATTATTATTAATGCACGTCAATATTATAGCGCCGGGCTTATCCCTAAGAAAAGTATGGCCCAAAAACAGAAACCCGTTAATTACTCTAACGCTCCTGAGCCATTTGCGACTCTGGTGGAAGCCGGTATGAGTTTCGTAGCACAAGCTAAGTGGTGATTGCTTGCGAGGGCAAAGCGACAGCTCACCAAATACGGGTAAAATTGGGAGAAACAAAAAAGCACACGAACACACTTGCCCGTACACACACAAGCATAGAGAAATAAAGCCTTTTTCAAGGGTAAGAAAATATACTGCATGCGCCACCATTTACCATATTCCCGTATGCTAGTAATGGTGCGTATGCCTTCAATGAACCTTACGAATACATCCTTGCTGGAAATCGCAGTTACTCTAGGCTAGTGAAACTAGTGCATTTTAGACTAGTTGATTTTGTTTTGAAGCTCGAAAAAACTTGTTACTCCGCCTACTATTATTTCAGTCAGTATGGATTGTGTGTTATCACTCCTCAACTGTATTCTCTTTAGAGTAGATGCCAGGAAGCATATACTTGGAGTATATAAGAAGACAGAACCCATTATTAAAACATCAACAGATACTTCACAGTCTCAAAGTGACGGTTTGGTGTGGAATAGTTGGAACCATATTTGCTTGAAAATCGATGGGCGGTATCTCTTATCGGCGCATGCTGAACGATTCTTTTTTGTCAGTAATGGGAGAACATCCTTCCTCCAGTACACACACATGGTTTTCGAAAGATAGCGTCACGCCACACACGACCAGAGAGACTATGGCGATATGATACGCCGTGATCTCTTCCCTTCCCGGGTTTGTCACCGAATCGACCACTCTATGAAATAAAAAGAAAATATAATAGCGAGATTTCCCTACATCAGTTCTCCGGAAAGTGTCACGGAGTACGAAGGCCAAATTCCAGGAGTGTATCCAATGTAGCGATCAACATTTAGAGGAAATAATTAATTAATTCCTAATTTAATTGCAAATCCTATATTTCAATTTTCTGTTTCTTTAAAATCCTTTTTATTATTCTCTTTAAATAAACTTTCTCATGCTCACACGACGATCCTTACGCACAATTTTCTAAACTTTTTCGATATAAAGTCTCAGAGGTAGATGAAAAACTACAATAATAAGTACGGCCTGTTTTAAATATTTTCAATTTATATGGACGATGATATTTCGATGCAAAAAACTATTCGATTTAGTACCTATGGGTGCGCAACGAAAGTGAACACAATGGAAAGACCAATTTCAGAAGGATCTGTTTGAAAAACTGACCAAAATTTACAAAGGATGGAGGCAACTGACGACTGCTTCTGGTCTAAACTCCAACCAACTAACCCAAACTGAGCTAAAAACTGTAGGGTCCTCCATCTGTGGAACAACATCAAGACACACCCCACAAACACCTCTATTTTTTATAATTAGAAGCAAAAAACATGGGTCACCAATCCTCATTCTTTTGTGGTGGTCAGCTCGCCTTTTTTAAGTTAAAAATTAAATCATAAATAAAATACATTTCTTATTTACCTACTTTATATTACCTGCCAAAAATCTTAATAATAATGTATATTTACATGTACATAAGCACAAAATATATCTGAGTCTATCCAAGCGCCTAATGTGCGAATTTGACCACCGACACAGGAGGGCCACTTTTGTGTGATTTGACGCTGTTTGACTCTAAACGAGAAAAATCGAATCTTGCATGGCATACCAAATGGCACAACAAAAGTAATTTTTTTTACAATCGAGTAATAAGATGAAAGCGTAAAATATGTATTTTTTTCATAGCTGGCGGTAAATTGGTGAATGCTGCCAACGTGTAAAGAAAAATCTTATGTAGCGGTGAACAACAGCATACATACATGCAAACATATGTACATCCTTACAAACAAGTATATTCGTGTAATGCATAGCAACGGAAAAGCAATGTAAAGTTGTGACTAAATTGAAGAAAAGAAGGATAGTCCGCATTTTGGCAAATGACATTCAAGTCATATTTTTTCAAAGGCACTTGCCAAAATTCTGTTGCCATATTAGCTTGGTATATGCCGAAATTTAACAATATATATATGTACTAGGAATAAGGATTAGAGACGTGCTGATCGATACGCTGTAGCGATTTCAAAAGTATACAATGATTTCGATACTCAGTACCCAAATAAAGGTTTATATTTCTAGTGACGAAAAATTACCAAAAAAATGTACCACCTCTGCCTTCCTGAAAAATAGAATCCATTTTGTAATGGATTCTTAAACCGTAAAACACGTACTTCCTGGAATAATAGAGGAACTTTTTTTTGCTGCGAGGCCAATTCAGAACCTTTAGCAGATCAAAACTTACGCATAGAAGCACTCTCCTTTTGTTTTTTAAAAATAGCCTTGCTTTGATCTTTATTATCTAAATGAGACATAAATTCTTCTGTTTCTAGCTGTTTAATTTTTTTTTAACTAAAAAAAACACGCACCTGAGAAATTTGGCATTTCAAGTTTGGAATGGTAGTGGTTTCAAGTACCCACAAAATGCACACCATTGTTGTGTTTGCTCTATTGCTGCTATTTTATCAACGACTGGTGCTTTCCGACTGCAAAGTGAATTAAGTGAAATACAATAACAAAAACTAAAGGATAGGTAGATGAAAACTATTCTCTCGCGTAGTTTAGAGCTCATCATAAATTCCTAAATCTCTTGGCCTTATTGCTCATTCCTTGGCCGCTCTAATACAAGTATGGATTCAGTGCCACTATAAACTTCTATGTCGCTTACGTTATTTTTCCGGTAACTTAAACGAAGGGCTGTCGCTTACTATAAAATTAAAAGTGTTGTTTCTTTATAACTATTACAATTAACGACACAATGGCCCCTATTATGAGTTGCATTCGATCTTCGATATTCGTTGGTTGTCGAAGATCGAAAATCGAATGTCAATTTGGTATTATGAGCGGTGCAACGCTGTCGAAATTTTCGTTGCATACCGAATTTAGAGTCGAATGCAATTTTGCTTTCGATTGTGTAGCGTATTGTGGGAAAACTTGTTAAAATGTAAGCTGTTTGCGATTATTTATTGTTTTATAGTAACTAAATAATAAATATATACTATATTAATTTTGTTAATATTATGCAGGTCGAAAGTCGTGAGTACCAAACAGCAATTAGAAAGGCTAGTTGCATTAATGGAAGAGAATCCACAATTCGCAAAAGGGATTTCCACCAAAGTACAAGCAGCAAAAAAATGGGAGGAATTTACAAGGGAGCTGAATTGCTTGGGACCACCAGTTAGAACGGCAGCAAAATGAATTAAGGTTAATAATAGTTTTTTTTTTTTGTGATGTTTATAGAAATACATTTTTATTTTCCCTTGGCAGGTATGGGCTGAAATACATAGAGGAACTGAAATACATATTTTTTCGAATGACGAATAATTGAATAAAGAAAATTTATAACAAAAATAAAGCAGAAACTGTGGCGTAAAGGTTTCTATTTAATACTTTTTAGATTTTTCTATAATATTCTAAGAATTTCATTTCTTATGTTTTCTGCTTCTCCGTTATTTGGCTCCACTTCAATATCTTCAGCATCATCGTTGAGGGTCTCATCGGATAACTCTTCATCCGGAAGTTGAACATTATAAAACAAGCAAATGTTGTGCAAAACTGCACACACATTAATAATTTGTGTTGCTTTTTTTTGGAGATTAGTGAAGAGCTCTTGGCTCGGGTGCACTGCTGCAACTGGTTTTCTGTACTGGACAGTAGGTTCATAAACGCCTCTTTAGATAATCTAAAGTTCTTAAAAAAACTGTAAGGAAATTTCTGTAATATTAAGTACGTCAACACATTTTGAAAATACTAAACTTACTCAGTGGAAGCCATTTCTAGGGGGTTGGATGCGCCCCTCAGCTGTTTTCTACATCTAGCTAGTTCCACTAATCTTTTATCGACCGATGAATCGTCGAAACACAACTCCGTTGGACTTATTTTCACAAAAAATACTTTTTTTTACTTTTAAAAATGTTGTTAGCAAAGAATTTCAACACAATCGGTTTTTCTTTTATTTTAATTTGCTGTATCAGCTTAGAAAAAATTATCTATTGTAAATGCATCGAGCGATCGAAATTCACAATAGTCCTATTCTTCAACGAATGAGCACCACAATACCAAATGAAAATTCGTTCGATCAGCACTTTCGACTACAGTCGAAGATCGAATGTTGCTCATAATAGGGGCCAATATTTTACCAGCGAACCTGTTATGGATTTAAGAATATCTAAGGAACTAAAATAACATTACTCTCAATGTTTAAATACTAATATAGTTTTTCATACTTTGTGCGGATTGAAACATTTTTCGTAGTTTTATTCTTAGGTAAATATTTCAGAGCATTAAAACCATTTTGGAAGTTCACAAGACGTGCTATTGTTCGAATATAGTCTATTTTGTTGTTGTATTAGGACAAACTGGATAAAGAGGCAAAGCAAATGGGTCTGGTGGTGAACAAGGACAAAACAAAGTACCTCCTGTCATCAAACAAAGAATCGGCGCACACGCGTATCGGCACTGTTGACAGTTATGATTTCGAGGTTGTAAAGGAGGTTGTCGTATACTTAGGAACCAGCATTAACACCGATAACAATGTCAACCTTGAAATCCAACGTAGAATCTCTCTTGCCAACAAGTGCTACTTTGGACTAAGTAGGCAATTGAGTAGTAAAGTCCTCTCTCGACGAACAAAACTAACACTCTACAAGACTCTCATCATGCCCATCCTAACGTATGGCGCAGAAGCTTGGACGATGAAAACATCCGATGAAGCGACGCTTGGAGTATTCGAGAGAAAGATTCTGCGTAAGATTTTTGAACTTTTGCACGTTGGCAACGGCGAATATCGCAAGCGATGGGACGATGAGCTGTATGAGCTTTACGACGTCATAGACATAGATAAAGAAATAAAGATCCAGCGGCTACGTTGGCTGGGTCATGTCGTCTGAGTGGCTCTGAAAGTATTCGATGCGGTACCAGCTAGTGGTAGTAGAGGAAGAGGAAGGCCTCCTCTGCGTTTGAAAGATCAGGTGGAGAAGGACTTGGCTTCACTTGGTGTGTCCAATTGGCGCCGGTTAGCACGAGAAAGAAACGACTGGCGCACTTTGTTAAACTCGGCCAAAATGGCGTAAGTGATTATCGCGTCAATTAAGAAGAAGAAGAGATTAGAACACATGTAAAACGAAACGTGTGAGCGCCCGAGCTTTTGCAAGTGCTATTACTGCAAGCACAAGTATGATAGAATACAAGGTTGCGTCTTCCTAATTCGCTGTGGTGTCAGTCTCCATGAATAAACAAACAAAAGGAAGGGTACTTGCTTGTTTGAGAAGAGGAAGAGTAGGCGAAGGCAATATAAGCTACCAAGCACAAGAAATTATACACACACACACATTCCTGCCACGGAGTCATCTGTATAAAAACGCTAAAAAACTGCAAAATAGATCAAATACTCGGACGACAAAAAACACGACTTGTGACCAATAGCTTTTAAGACACTCATCGACTCCCTGCTAATATCTGGTCATTAAATTGGTAGTTAAATTTATAGATACGATAAATTCGATTTCATTTCTTTTACAAAGCAATAACGAAGGGGGGAAAGAAGCTGTCAGGTGCTCAGGTAAACAAATGATAAATATTGTGAAGTGTGAGAAAAAGGTTTTAAGTAGAGCTCAAGATAATTGCGTAAAGAGCAGTGCGAGTAGCTTTACACTCGCTCGAATTTTGTGCATTAAAATTCATAAAACAATTGTCGATTTTATTTGTCTACATTTTTTTAATTTTCCTACTATGTTTGCACTCTGTTTTAACAATTCCTAAAACTTAAAAAAAGATCCTGAAAAAAGGCGCGGGTGCTGGTTGCTCATACGCCCGGGCTGTTCGAAAATGTGCGAACAAAAGCGAGAGCGCTAGTTTTTAATTTGTTTCTAAAATAAGAAATGGATACGCAGGAGGAGCTCGGCTAAACACCCAAAAAGAGTGTATGTGCCAATTATATATACAGGGTTGGCCATATTAAACTGACCCATGTGATTATTAAAAAAATATGGAAAAAGAAACATTTTTTTGTGTTTCATTGTGAAAAACATTTAATTTAGTTCAAGGAGATTCGTTTACATCACTTTTTGAATATGATATCGCGCAAGTGGTCGCCCTTAGCTCGTATAGCGTAATGTGCCCGTTTTTCGGCGTTTTCCATAGTTTTGGCCAGCGTCTCGGCCGATATGGCGGCTATTTCCCGTCGGATATTGGCCTTAAGTGCGCCTAGTGTCTTTGGCTTGTTGACGTAAACCTTAGATTTCAAATAGCCCCAAAGAAAAAAGTCCGGTGGCGTCAAATCCGGTGATCGTGGCGGCCAGTCAAAATCGCCGCTTTTTGATATCAAACGGCCAGGGAACAAAGTCTTCAATAAGTTGACGGTGGCTCGTGCTGTGTGTGGTGGTGCGCCATCTTGCTGAAACCAGAAGTGCTCCATACCATTTTCACGAACAATCGGCATCACAAAATCGGTTATCATGGCCCGATAACGCTCTTGATTGACGATTACCTGACGTTCGCGGCGATGACTCGATACTGGCTCGTACGGCCGCGATATTTTCGTTAGATCGTCTTGGCCGCTTTTTATTTGGACGTCGGGTATTAGCCACAGTGCCGGAAGACAAAAATCTTTTGTGCATTTGCTTGATTGCGTTCTTTGACGGCGCACTTTTCACTTTATTTTTTTTTCTCCACGCACGTTGCGTTTTTACAATCGAGAAGGAATTTTGAATGTACAGCTGAACAATTTCAGCGCGTTCTATTGGGGTGTACTGTTTCATGGTATAAATCTCCTTCGACTGACGCTTCCAACGCGATATGTCATTAGCTGATCTGAAATTACAGTAAAAAGTTATAGGGTTACTCAATGGGTCAGTTTAATATGGCCAACCCTGTATATATATATATATGTATATATGTTATGCGGAGGACTCCGTGGCAATAATGGGGTGTGTGTATAATTTCTTGTGTTTGATAGTTTATATTGCCTTTGCTTACTCTTCCTCTTAACAAACAAATAATTCTCCTTCCTTTTGTTTGTTTATTCATGCATCTTGACGACACAGCGAATTCGGAGGGCGTAACCTTGTATTCTGTCATCTTTCGGTTTTTCGCAGTCTTACGCAAGGCGAATTCAATAAATGTGGTGCCACTAAACAAAAGAAAGTAGGAAAGAAAACCTAGTTCCCCCAGGTTTAACAACCGACATGCAATTGGAGCTAGAGGCTTACGACGATGAGGCGAATGGAACGGCTTGTCGTCAATTTATTTTGTGCTCACATCCTAATGTACACAGCGAAAGAAAAAAATAAATCATAGTGCCAACTCAAATCGACATAAACGCAGGCCCCTGTCAGCTGTTACGATGAAACTAATGAGAGCCTCATGAAAATGAAAAATCACCACCCTTCCGTTCCGTAGTATCGTAGATGTTATCGTAGGATTTCGGATAGTTTACGTAGAATCGTGTCAGCTGATTGCTCTCTCACCACACAGTCTTGCCACAAAGTACATTTCAAAATCATTTACAAAATAAAGTTAGAAAAATTTTAATTTGTATTGAAATAACTGAAAAACAGTGTTGAATAATGTAAATTATAGATAAATGAACTATTGTATTTGCATTGTTGGCTTTTGGCATGGTTTATTAAACAATGAAAAATTGTAACTGATAAAGCGGATGTGTGAAAAAGTGTGTAAACAAAAATATCAATGGCAACATTGTGTAGATACAACCAAACACATACACACACAAACCGATGTATTGTGCAAAAATGTAACTAAAAGAACGCAATAGTTTTCTACGGGATAAGTTTTGCTCAATTTTGTGTTGTCTACGGGCTGCGGTAAAGGACTACGACACGTTGGTCAGTGTGCGCACCATCAGCTGACCTACTGATATCACTGTTAATAGATTCGCCTTGGTATTACGCGTAACGTCAAAATTTGAATTGCTCGAACACCTGGCATGTGCAAAAGTTGCTACATAGGGCATTTACATCGAACATGATGCTTCACAATATTGGTCTGAGACTTGAAAAAGATCTAAGTTAAATTGAACTAAAAGATTCAACATTCGGTTTAAATAGCAACGCTTGCGTTGAAAGCTAAATATTAGTTATTTTCGGGATTTTATTGAATTCAGTCAGAGTTTTAAAGAGTCCATATAAGTTTTGTAGCATATTCCACAATTGATCCGATCGTACTCTCACCTTTTTGCAAATGTAAAGCGCACGGTTAAACGTTCATCTAGTAGTCAAATACCTTATACAATAAACTTACACAATGCGATATGCCTTTATTGGGAGTTCCAAAAGGTCTCTAATCTACTATTCTGCAAAGTAAAGCAACGATACTATTTGTACGTTGAAATAAGTTTTGTGTTATCAAAAGTGTAGCTTTGTAGCATTCGGGGAACACTGGTTTTTTTATGTTAACAGATTGTGATGTACATATGTACATAACTATGGCGAAGTAGATTCTAACGAAAAAGCTGGCATCCGCACAGTGTACACATCTTCCAGTGTGGAGAAAAAGAAATTCTCCGAAGCACAGGACAAAGTTGACTTTGAGTTGCTGCTCTATTTGCGAGTAGAAAACAACAAGGCAGTTGGTTATCACCTCCAAAAGTTCCGCTTCAGTTTGCTGCCGGAAGTAACCAGTTCGGAATATCTATCGCTCTTAATGGATTGATTTATTTATTATATACATATGTATGTATGTATATGAACAGAAGCAAGAAGCTGCACATCAGCAATTTGTTTGAAAATGTGCCACAATTAAAGTTTTTACATATAAACCGTGGTGAAATGATGTTTAGAGGTGTGCTATTTAGCAGACCGTCATTTTAGGTGTGTTTCCAAAAAAACCGAAATTGTGTTGGTGACATACGAACAAATTCAACTAACCACACTTCATTGCTGTCTGAACAGCGACTGATTGGACGAGTGTGCAAATATATGCATCTGAAATGATCATGCGGAATTCGGCAGAATCTCTTAAGTGACGTGACAGCCAAGGATGACAGATTTACAAAGTTTGGTCCATAACTATAGTGAAAAAGAAAATTGTTAGGCGAACTCAAGGTGGATTTATTAAGGTGACATCGTTCACCCAGCTGAATTTTTCGCCGTAGGTATGGCTTACGTCAAAATGATATGCTTTGTTTGTATGTATTGGTATGTTTACATTCATATCAAGGTGGATTTAATAAGGTGACAGCATTCACCCAGCTGAATTTTTCGCAGTAGGTATGGCTTACGTCAAAATGATATGCTTTGTTTGTATGTATTGGTATGTTTACATTCGTATGTTTACATTTGCTTGCTGATTTTGACATGATGCTTGCACCAAACGCAACAACAAATACATGTAGGGTTTTACTTATATGTGTTTGCTGTCACCTGTAATAAATTCGCCTTGATTCATATGTTTGCATTTGCTTGCTGATTTTGACGTGATGGTTGGACCAAACGCAACAACAAATACATGTAGGGTTTTACTTATATGTGTTTGCTGTCACCTGTAATAAATTCCCCTTGGGCGAACTTCAGTTGGGGATACGCCAGCCGAATTCTGCACTATCATTTCACATGTATTCTCATACTCATCCAATCAGTCGTTGTTCAGATCATAGATGACTAGATGTGAAACTCTTTTTCTCGTGAGAGCGCTGAAAAATGTGCATTTTTTATAACATTTTCCAATATTGCCACACCGGTAGAAACATGAATTGGGTATTTTTGAACCAAAGGTCTGGAATTTTTAATTTCCACACCACCATTGAGGTTAGTATTTAGTGTGCGGTTGCCCAATAGCCTTATATCACTCGTAAACAGCTACATATACTAAAAATAAGCACAATCCGTATGAAATATGTATATAAATAAGCAAAAAATTTAAAAATTTATATGTAAATGAAATTATTTAAAACTGAAATACAAAAGTAATTTAATAATAATAAAGTAATGATCGCGAAAAACATAAGTTATAATTAAAAACATGACTTATTGCGATTTTTTAATATAACACAGAAATTGGGTAACAAAAAAAAAATTCTCAAACAACGAACAGAATAAGTTAAAGCAGATTACCTTGAATTTTTGTAAAATATCTCAAACACAAATTCAGTTCCCTTACCTACACTTTTCAACCATAGAATATTTACGTGTATACAAATTTACATAAACCAACACACAGTTCTCAATAAAATTACATTATGTACATAAGACTAATTAAAAGTAGAAGTCGAAAAGGATATAACGAGCTTTGGATTCTACAAACTCACTTAAATTCAAATTATTGCATTTCAATTGAATTAATTTTAAGACAAATAATTATAAACATTTCAACACGTCATTTCTCCATTAAGCAAAAACGAACTGTTTTCGTCTGTTATTTTTGGCGCGTTTCTTCTGGCAGTCTGCCATTTCGCCTATCAGCTGTTCAAAATCCCATAATGTGTGAGTGCTGCCAAGTTTTGAAACGTCCTCATGGGCGCGCTCTCTCTCAAAATGAATAAGTTTCACATCTAGTTATCTATGGTTCAGATGGCAACGAAACAACATGAATGGGGACTGTGTTGATTTTTATTATATCACTAACACTAATTTAGTTTTTCCGTAAGCAAACCGCTTTGTGATCCCAGTTACGTCAGTCTAACAGCTGATTCTGGCAAATTCGTTGAGAGCCGGATAATATTTTGTTATTGGCCACACCTTCTCAATTCTCTCCCTCACACCTTGCGTGAGAGCCGAAGTTCCCCTAACATTTTTTTTTTCACCATAAGTAAAAAGCAATCCTGATAAATCTGTCATCCTTTACAGTGATCCACAATTTTGAGTGAAATAATATATTAATATAAATCCTGTACATTGACGAGAGGCATCATCTGTCAAATATTGAAATAACATACACACATACGTTCTTATGAAAATTATTTTGACGACAGCACGACTTCAGGCCGCAAAACTGCAAAAGGTCGTTGTCGCTCAATTAAAACTATTTCTATTCTTGCTGGCGGCAACTCGCGAGTTCCAATATCCTCACAAAGTCCACATTATTGAGTATACAAAGCTCTGCCAGCTTTAAAAATAGGTATTACTGGCGCCTCAACCTTGGATATTCCGGATGTGATCCGAGCAATATGATGAGCTTTTTTTCTAATACACACAAATGCAAAGTCCTTTACGTACGTTACAAGAAATTCACCGCAAACATTTCGAATGAATAAAATTCTCAAATTTAATATGACGTCTTCTTCTTCCATGTCGCCGGGCGATTAAAGAAACAGACCTATATTAGCGGAGTTATTCTGGTATGCCGTTATTTACGCGTTTTCTAGCTATTGTGTTCCAGAATTCAATAGGCGGTGTTTGTCTTGAATATAAAGTGACACCCTGTAGTACAAACAAACAGAGAACGTAAATTATTTACGTTCTCTGAGAAACTTGACATGGGGTATGTAAATTTTGCAAGGAACACTATACGACCATAATGCCGTAGATGTAATTCCCTTTTTTTGCAATGCCTTTTGTAGTTAAACAAAACGTTTTGCTTTTGTTGCAAGTGATTTGTACGAAATTCTGTTTATTAAAGTTTTAATTTTATTAATTTGATTCCATTAATTTAAAAGGCAGAAATGTAAAAAAATTATTCCTTAGCAACCTTCGTGACATCTGCTGGCGACAGTTTCTAACTTTCGTTTTTCCACGACAGATGTCGCGCAACCTCGACCCGTTACTGCTGCGCATTTTTGACAACCAGCTGATATACCGGCGATGTTTTAAATCGTATGATTAACATATTTTATAATTGTCTTTACTTCCAATCATTGAAAATAAACAATGTTATCACAGAAAGCACGCTCGGTAAAGTCTATAATTTTTGCATTTTAGTATAAAATAATCATAAATAAATTGTTTATCATTGCAGTTAATTTCACCACTACGCATGGCGTTGGTACAAGCAGCACGTTGCAGCTCCACAGGCGCTCCGCCTCGTGTGGAAAAAAGTTTGTTTCTTTTCAACCAATAATAAATTAATTAGTTACAAATAAATCCAATTCTCTTTTAGCTGTCAACAATGTAACCGTTCTGGGGCGAGTTGGCGCTGATCCACAAATGCGCGGTTCCGTTGAACATCCGGTTGTCATGTTTTCAGTGGCGACCCACACTAATTACAGGTTATTTAAATTTTTATGCTGTGAAAGTGAAATTATTACACACAATTCTTCATAATTCAATAGATTTTTGAGAGTATACGTCGTACACTTTTTATAGAGCGTATTTATAATTCCATTGCATTTCGTTTTATCTAGCATGCTCGCGTTTGCAACCGCACTCCACTTTTAAGTTAGTTATTAACCCAGTTTCCAATTTGCAGATACGAAAATGGTGACTGGGCGCAACGTACGGACTGGCATCGTATTGTGGTCTTCAAACCGAATTTGCGCGACACTGTCATGGAGCATTTGAAGAAAGGTCAACGCACGATGGTGCAAGGAAAAATCACTTATGGCGAAATCACTGATCAGCAGGGTAACCAAAAGACAACCACAAGCATTATAGCTGATGATGTAATCTTCTTCCGCACTGACTCGTGATTATACGATGAAAGTTGTTAGGCACTTATTTTTAAGCCGTTTCACACACTATTCTTATGTAACTAAACTTTAAAAGTGTCCAAAAATAGTTACAAAGCGTTCGTTAGTATATAGGAACTCATACAGTCAAACATCATCTCGCCGCAATGGTTCAGGGAACTCATTCATTTACTAAATTGTTTTTCATTGCACCGAAAATACATTATTTGTTATGTTAAAAAGGGAATTTGAGTACGCTAATGAGCTAAAATGTACATCAATATACTAAGCATTTAATACTACACTAAACGAAAATTATTTTCATATTTAAAATGGAATCGTCATCTGTTTTGCTTGCATTTAGGTGGAACGGGATTTGCTCTGTTTCGACGTGAATCGGCAAGATGTCCTGTATAAGTAAAAACATAATTAATTGAGTGGCTCAGTGCCATCCTTGCCTAAGCCTCAATTTAGTCATTTCCTAATAATTAGTGACAAAGTTAATAGGTAGATAATTAAAAATTAAACAGCCTTTTTAGGAAGGTTTGAATCATTTAATTAGATGTCAGCCTTGTCTCGTTCAAAAATTAGGGATGTGCAACTTTAGCACGGATAGTTTGGAGTATTTCTAAGTAGTGTCGCATAATAACTCCATATATGAAATTTTGAGGGTTAGGCAAGGATGGCACTGAGCCACTCAATTGTAACTGTGAGTGAGTGAACTTCAGAATGCATTAATGGAAATCATTAGCTGCTCTTATTTTTAAATCGAAAGATAAAAAATACTATTGAGTAGTATTTTTAACCGTCGGCAATCGCAAATTGTTATATACCGAATTCTTCGCACTAATGTGTGTCATAGAACATTCCTTAGAGAAGTATGAACAACATTTATATTTTAAAATGGATCACTAAGGATCAAAATGTTGTTATTTATGTAATTGTGGGAGGTTTCTAGCGTGACAGACTGTGGTCAAATATAAATCTGGGCATATGCCCAACTGTCGTGGTACTGATTTTCCTATGGGAATCCATTATGACTTCTGGCATTAGAGTGTCTATGCTGGGAGTTAAGGGGTAACACTACTGTACACGCGTAAAATAAACACGATTTTTAAAGAATTTTTTTGTATAGAAGGAAAGTGAAAACAATCACTCTGATTTGGGAAGTTATTACATATATACTAAAATACAAAACTACAAAGTTTGATCGAAAAATTTTACAAAATGGCCGCAATGGAGACATTTTTGTAATGTGGTTTCTCTTGAAGGAGCTCCGCGGCACGCAGCACAGAGGGTGCCAATTTTAATCTGGAACAAAGAAGCATTTTTTTTCTTAATCTAGATAAGAATAGCTAGAGAAACACGTAGGGGATTTAAAAAATATTTATTTTTGTGGAATTAGCAAGCATTTGAAGGAAAAAACTCTATTTTGGACTAAAAAAACGGGACTTAAATAATTATAACAATCGTTTAAATTAATCTATCAAAAATCCCCTACGCTCTTCTCTTAAGAAGGTTATTATACAGACGTAGTGAAAAACCTGATTAAAAATATTTAAAATTGTTTGAGTTATGCTGCGTGCCAATTTCAGAAAACGCGTTTAAAGTTTGGAAATTTGGAGAAGTCGTTAGGTAGCAGTCACTAACGCTTGGTTAAAAACTTAAAATATTTATGAAATGAACTTCGGTAACGTATAAAACTTTTTGTTCTGTATTTTAAAAGGTTCAAAGAATTTTTTAAGCTTATAAAAAAAAAATCAATTTTTTGAAATTCCTACAGTGGTGTTACCCCTTAAATACACAAATTATATAGATATTTTTGCACTCACGCATCATCAATTGAAATAGGCCATCGACCGCACTCATCTTATCAACCAAACGATCTAGATTCTTTTCGGTTTGTTTCAAAGTCGTCAAATGGCAATCCAATATGCTGCTTATCTAAAGAGAAAATATTCTGTCATTTTCTTGTTGTGCATTAACGCAACATATATTGTAAAATGCAGCATTTCGCACAGTATAATACGGATTACTCATACGCTCCACATATGGTTCCAGTTCATGTATCTCATCCCTCAGCGTACTGAGCTGTGCCATGCTGCGATCTGTGTCCTGCAACAAATTCCACATGTTGTGCTGTTGATGTTGCCTACAAACGAGAGGACAACCACAGGTAACCCCAGCTGGCGTAAGTGGTCTCTTGGCATACTCCTCCAGCGCTTTAATATTGTTTTCAAGTATTTTTATACTCGAATCATTCACATTAATTTCTAGTTCTGTGGCTGCTATTCTTCGCTTAAGCGTCTGCATTATATCGTGAATTTGTGTAAGCTGCAATGGCGTAGAGTGCGTGAATAAAAATGCGAGAAGTTTAAGTTTTTACTTCAAGTTTTATATTACATTGTTTTCATTCTGTATCACTCGCAGTTGCTGATCTTGCACAGCTTCGCCTTTAGTTTGAAAGTCTGTTTTGAGCGATTCCGTCTCACTAGCCAGCCAGTTGGTGAGCATTTCCAAGTGACTGAAACGCAACGGTTCGAAATCTTCGGCATTTGTATGCTTTGAAATTACACCACAAAATTTTGACATTTTTATAAATTTTTTTTTTAAATTATTAGACGTGTTTTATTCTTTTGCGTAACTTAAAATTTTTTAGATTTATTTGGTTTTCCATTTATTTTTATCGATTTAATTTGATTTTTTTTAAAAGCACGACATGTTAAATAAATGGAATCAAATTTTGGAAGTTGGTGGTGTCGTAGTAAGAATATAAACATGCCAGAATCTCGGAATAATCTACGAAAAGCTGCTATTGTTGTATCAGCATAAAACATTCCACATATCTTTTTCGGGAATACTGCCGAAGTGGCAGTAATAGGCTGAGTATAATCTGAGTCGTTCTGTTAACCAAGAAGCGGCGCTGGAGCTCCCGTATTGATACTCTTAATCTGATACACTGCTATCTATATACTTTGCCTTATGGTCTAAATCCCTGAGCCCATAATTATGAAAGTGGTGGTATAAGTGGTGGTATCGTAGTATCTCCATGCAATATATGGAACAACAAACCCAAAACTGTGCTAAATTTTTTAAAAAGCCTAAAACTAGGGTTACAAAATAGGCCTTTCACAATAGATCAGCTCTGGTCGCAGTGCGTAATGGCCTTCTAATAATAATAATGAGAGTGGTCTAGTCAAAATTTCGAAAAAAAATTAGTTTATCACTTATTTCACATCCAAATTATTTTAAACTACAGGTATCCCTTGTATAACGCGGTCTTATACAACGCGGTTTCGATATAACGCGATTTGGAAAAATTAGGTTTCAGTACAACGGGAAATTTAGGCTTATATAATGCGAAGGGGAAAATGCATAATTATAAAATCTGGTAACACTAATTTGCGTACCATATATTTATAATATGTAATGTATTTTTAATGTAAACCGAGAATTACTCTTTTTTGCCTTAGATAGATAGAATAGATATTAATCTAGCACTTTATTACGAAATTGAAAAGGAGCTTAAAAAAACCACCCACCAAAAACTGATAACAGATTTTGCAATTATAAAACCAGTAGAAGAACCACAAGGTCCCACAACTAGTTTCTTATCCAATAGCGACAACTATGTTGAAGAAATATCTTCTGATGAAGCTATTGCTCCTCCAAAACGCCCACGTGCAAAGATCTTTGAAGACAGTGAAACAGATTAATTACCATATGAAGTTTGAAGAATAACAATAAAGTTTTTAATAAACCTTTAATTTGTTTTAGTTTGATTTTAAATTTTTTGTTATGTGTTTTTAATTGTATTATAAAGTCTGAACTTTAGTATTGAGTTGAAATATATGTGCATCTGTTATTTTGTATGTATTTTATTAAAAAAAAAACCTATTGGAACATAACCCCCAAATTTATATGAAAACTATGTTTTAGATAACGCGGAATTACATAACGCGCAATTCTTCTGGAACGTAACTATCGCGTTATATGAGGGATACCTGTATATGTATTTATTTTAAACTATTGTATATGTATTTTAAACTATATGTATTTAAACTATATGTATTAATATTATATGTATTTAATGTATATATCGTCAAAAGTGAACCTTCAGATAGTGGATGTAATTTCAACGTTATACGAAATTCATTTAGTGTTAATTATGAAAGTGGTCTAAATCAAAAATTTGAAGAAATTGCATATAAACATAACTTGAAAATAGCGCGTGTCCCACTTCGATGCGATTCTGAACTATGCACATAGTAGGCTGATAAAATAAAGATAACGAAGACGTGAATTCATTTCGGTTTATGTCACAAAGAATTCAGTTCGGCTCCTCAGAACTAATTATTGGTGGCAAATAATTTAGATATTTTAGCACTATGTCAACAGATAGCGGTTCAGGTAAGTTACTATTATTATGATGTGATCCGCAGACATTATACGACCACGTAATACTTTCAAGAAATGGAAAAGAATAAGACAACTATCATCTTCAGATGAATCAAACCAAATCTTCACTATAAATTTAGAAACCCCGGAAATGGTGCAAGTAAAAAAAGATAAGAAAAGCAAGAAATGAAGATAGTTACGCACAAAGTATCAGAAAAATTAATGGAAATCATGGCGAAAAATACACGAATAACAAATCTCAAATTGTGAGTACCAAAACTTTTGAAAATAAGGATAATATTTTTTTTTTTTTTTTTTTTTTGGTGGGTGAGCTAGGGTTCAAAATGCCTTCGCACTTACAGCGACCGTCGTCTACTGCGTCATGTGGTGCGGCCACTAAAACAGTCCCTCCTCCTCTCCTGGGGAGACTCCCCTCCCGGAACTGCTTTGTACATTACTTCGGGAGGGCCCAGAACGGTGTCCATGAAAAGGACCAATTCTAATTCACTCACGTCTGGGTCCACCATATTTGTAACCAGCATTCATGCTATAGGCTCGTCTTCTTTTGTCTCTATCTGCGGGGCTTCATGTTGTCGGCTTATCTTCTAGTCAAGTATATTAGCATCTCTGTCCATGTCAAGTTTTTTGGCACGTAGGACTCACTCTATATACGTGCGAATAATTGGCCAATTTTCTGCACTTTCTATCATTTTATCAGTGATGTTATCAGCTCTTAAGGGGCCTAGTCTGCCTTCGACAGCTTTGCGATCTAGTTTCCATCTCTCACATTTGAAGAAAGTGTGATCTGCGTCGTCAATAAGTGCATCTCCGTAGATGCATTTAGTGGTTTCTGCCTTGCCTATTTTGTTAAGGTATTTGTAAAAGTATCCATGTCCAGATAGCATCTGTGTAGTATAATAGTTTACCTCGCCGAACTGTCTGTTATACCATTTGTCTAGATTTGGTATAAGTCTCTTCGTCCATCGGCCTTTCGTCTCTGACTCCCATCGCTCTTGCCATATTTGCAGTGTATGTGCTCTAATTTGCTGCTTTGCGCTCGTTATCATGCGGGCGCGTGTGTGGTCTCCTATGGCGTTTGTCTCGCTTTTTTTAAAGCCAAAAAATCTTAAGTCAGAAGTAATGTCGGTTTGCAGAAACTTTTTTTAGACACCTATACAATTTCAGTAGGGCGGTGAACTTGTGCTCTCAATGCTGAAACACCTAGAACTGTTCGTCGTGGGAAGATGTCTGGATCTTCACGAGAAATAGATAAAAATAATATAAGAGCTGTACGAGAACATATTTTAAATTTTCCAGCATATGAGTGCCGTTAGTATGTATTAAACTGCTTATTTGTGTTTAATTGAACATGCACTCGATGGACTATGAGGCAAGGAGTGTACATTTGAATTGCTGTTATTAAAGCGTTAGAACGCATTCTTAAAAAAAGCCGATATGGAGACTAAAGCTATACGTGAGTAGATGTTAAAGAGCTGTGATAGCAAATTATAGCGATTTTGTGATAAAATATATATGGGCATATGTAGGTGGGTTTGTTTTAACTTTTTATTTTATAATGTTTAGAAAATTGTATCTAGGCCTGGCTAAGAAACAATCACTACACAATAAAGTTATGATAAAGTGTGTTTTTTTTAGAGGTTAGGTTTTTAAGTTGGCACTACTTTTTTCGTAGATGGTCTTTTTGACAGCTGTCACTTGATTTATGCTCAGTTTGGTTTGCCATTTCATAATGAATAGACTTACATCTGAACATCGTGCAAATTTATTACGAAAATAATGGTTCGGTTCGCGCGACGCATCGCGCGCTGCGTCCAATATTCGGTCGACATAATCGTCCATCAGAGTCACTAATTCGATTAACCATGGATCGGTTTCGCACCACGTTTGCTCTAGTGGATAATACGCATCCTCAGAGACGTCGTACAGTGCGCACCGAAGACGCTATTGCTGCTGTGGAGCAGAGTATCGAAGGACTCATTCGGGGTCCATCCGCCATCGCGCGCAGCAATTGGAGATGTGCCCATCCACTTTATGGAAGATTTTGCGGAAGGATCTTGGTTTGCGGGCTTACAAAATCCAACTCGTGCAAGAATTGAAGCCGAACGACCATCAAGCGCGTCGCACGTTCGGTGAATGGGCCCAAAACGAGATGGTCACCGATCCTGATTTTCACAAGAAAATTTTGTTCAGCGATGAAGCTCACTTTTGGTTGAATGGGTATGTCAATAAGCAAAATTGTCGCATTTGGAGTGAACATAATCCACAAGCCATTGCTGAGACGCCGTTACATCCTCAAAAAGTCACTGTTTGGTGTGCTCTATGGGCAGAGGGAATCATTGGTCCATATTTCTTTAAAAATGAAGCCCGCCATAATGTTACAGTCAATGGAGAGCGCTATAGAGCCATGATTAATGACTTTTTCGTGCTTGAATTGGACGATGTTGATCTGGACGACCTTTGGTTCCAACAAGACGACGCTACTTGCCATACAGCCAACGCAACAATCGATTTATTGAAGGAAACTTTTGGTGAGCGCATTATCTCGCGCCGTGGACCTGTGGCGTGGCCTCCAAGATCGTGTGATATAACACCGCTGGACTATTTCTTGTGGGGCTATGTGAAGTCGCTTGTCTACGCAGATAAGCCCGAGACGATTGCCGTCTTGGAAGAGAATATTCGGCGCGTTATTGCTGACATACGGCCCCAATTGCTGCAAAAAGTGGTCGAAAATTGGGCCTCTCGGCTGGAATTTATTCGAGCCAGCCGCGGCGGCCACTTGCCCGAAATCATTTTTAAAACATAATGGCAAACCCTTATCTTTATAATAAAGCTAAATTCTTGGCCATAACATTAAATTATATACGTTTTATTTCATCTTGAAAACCTAACCTCTAAAAAAAACACCCTTTATCTTGTGATGGTTGAGAAAATTATTTTCTCAAGGCAAGTCTTCTGTAAAAGACTCTCACTTATTTGGAATAAGGAAAAGGCAAACAAAAGGGAGTGAAAAAATGAATCGTCCAATTTGGTTTTTTAATAACTTTTTACTCGGCAGTTTTAAGTCAGCTTCGATAAAAATATATTTGGATAGGATTGCCAATTGTTTCTCTTTTCAATATCACAAGAGTATTTTATTTCTTTAACAATGGTAACAACCTTACTGACTTCTAGTCAGTAGTACAGGGCAAAATAACAAAACCTTAAGAACTCAAATTAAATTGATAGTTTATTTGTAAGAAGGGCGAAATTAAGGTAATTAGAACTGAGATCTTCAACATAAAATGTATTATAAGAGTGAAGTACTCTATTAGGAATATTGAAACTTATTTGGCCGAGTAGATCTGAACAGTCAATGGATAACAAACGCAAAATACGAATCAAAAATATAACCGTGATTACGAATTTCATTGACTGAGACAAGAGTTATGTACATTTGAAACATAATAGGTTGACGAAAGGGGATCCATGGACTTGGAAAACTTCATGTGATAACGCTTGCAAGTATTAAGACATAGTTTGTTTTGAAGTTTTGTTTCCTGTAGTAACAATTTATCCGATAGAGCGGAGAAAGGTGCGAAATTGTAACAATGGCAAATAAGAGGCAAGCCCAAAAAAAAAGCAGAAGTGAAGAAGCCATCAGTGCAAAATGCATTTTAGGAAAAACTTGGCTTGGGAACAGCAGTTTGAAATAAGCACAAAATATGTGGCTTTGCTAGTTCGAACGATAGCAACACTACTCGTCATGCTTTATACAAACAACAAGTAATGGAGCGCGTAAAGGTCAAAATATAGATTTTTACCACTCGAAATAATTTTTTTTATTTATTAAAAAAGTTTTTCAAACACATAATCGGGCGATTAATTATCTTCTCTATCTTTTTTTTGCCCTCTTTACATATTTCAAATATAGTAATGAGAATCTTTTACAGAAAATTTATCCAGAAAATTCTTTGTACTTAAAGTTTTAGGTCTTCAATTTTGATCCAATCCAAATAGCAATTTGAGGTCAGTTACCATAATTTTGCTTTCTCTCTAGAAATCTGATTTATTTTCTTAGTTAGTTATAATTTATGAGCAATTACAGGGGCCAGCACTCGAAGTGTAATCAACTTCAGACCGCTCGCGCAGCTTATGTACGGACATCAGCTGTCTGTTAGTTGGCTAAATGGCAGTCCGAGTATTGTTTACAAGCGCGCAGAAGCATTTTGCCGCGAGAAAACGCGAAATAAGAAAATCAGTAATGGGTGATACTGGTATTGCATTACATTTGGCTGGAAAATCACAACCAGCGATTCTTCGTGAGCTCAAGCTCCTTAAAGAAAATAAAGCTTTTTTTTACCGCACCATTACTTGTTACAATGAGACTGGTAGTATCGCGAAACGTCATGGAGACGCTCATCAAAAGACTGCAACGAAAGAACTGAAAATATCTGACCGTAGCATCCGTCGCATAATAAAAAATGACCTCAACGTCAAGCTTTACAAGATCCAAAAGGCGCATGATCTCACACCAAAGCAAATTGAGCAGTTCGTAAACTCGCAAAAAGATAGCGTTTATTTGACCGACCGTTCATACGAGAATTTGAGTCATCGATTGGCCACCAGGAGACAGCACCCGCCGCAGTTTACTTCTTCATCGCATTCGGGAAGCAAATGATGTTTTTCTGAAATAATACACAGAATCGACAGGAGTCATTACATAGACCATAACTTGTACAGATAGCTGCGCAGTCTGCAAAGGACAGTGAGAATGCCAGTAGGGGAGGTTTATGAGATGTTTAAATTTCTCTTTATTATATTCTTCGAGTAAGGAATTAGCCTGGCGTAAGCCTACAGTTTGGCATCAACTTACGTCTCGTAGCCTTAGATCTTCACTTTTGAGCGTTCCTCCCATGGCAGGAAGAGGCTCAGGTCTTATTGGTTCAAGGCCGTAGTCTCTTTAGCCAATGGCTTAGCTACCTCGCTCCTAGCCTATGCCTATGAGCTGAATGCAATTGCGCGTCCCTAATAAATGTAATATCTTTAATCTGCTGAAAACTTGACATCAAAGTACGAGAAAGCCTAGAGCGCCATTCAATCCGGAAGCACCTTTTTATATTACGGCTGAGTTTGAGATTATGAAAATTTACATGAAGAATGAAATATTTAAAATGAATTTTAAATAGGAGTTGTACTGCGGCGCTGGTGTTGTTGTTGTAGCAGTAATAGAAGCCCCGTCAGTGTAGAGTATTTCACCGGACATCTTCGTCTGGCTCATCTAAAGGTAGGCCTAGGAAACATGCTGTTTCGACAGGTTGGGTCCAGAGGGAGAGGGGTGTTAGATGAGTGGGTTTTAAAGGGCATGTGAAAAGGTGGTTAGTGTCGCGCGGGGTGCCTTCATATGCCGGACATATGTTTGGTATGTCGGGGTCAATTCTGGATAAGTAGGAGTTTAACCTGCTACAATATCCAGAACGTAATTGTGCTAGTACTACGCGGGTCACACGGTGAAGTTGGAGTTGAAGTCTTCATCTGCAATGGGTGGTGGTTGGACTACGATTACGGCATTCTCCTGTCTTAGTCTATCACTTCGGCGCCGTCTTTCTCTTTGATGAAAACTATAAAAGTCGAAAGAGGAAATAAGGTACGAATATCCTTAAATTTGCTTAAGCGAAACGAAATAATCCCCCAAAGACCAATTTTACACAAAAGTCCACCTTTGTCAGCAAATTTACTTTTCATGGGCCAAATTGCAAATGTTTGAGGATCACAATAAGCCGTCTAAAAAGACCATGAGGAGGGTGTATAAGGAGGATGAGGACCATGTATAAGTATAATTGTTTATGTATTAGTGCATACTACCTCGGCATATTCAAAGAACTTAGTCAAAATCGCATATTTATATATGTACTTACATTCATATATGTATATACACATCAGAAAATGAGAATTTGACTCAAAAATTTAAGCAATCAAAAACGGAAAAGTAAAAGAGTCTGAAAATTTATGGAAAACAAATCAACTTGCATTAAAAAAATACACACAAAATGAAGTCGTATTGCGTGATAATATCCACCTTCCCAAATACGATATAAATCAGCTACAAGAAATTATATTTCGTTCCATTTCTAGTGGAATGCTCCATATGTACAAAGATATGATTACGCCTTTTATACCTGTACCTCCTAGGAAGTCATACTAGCCCCCATAGGGTTCAGGTGGAATTACTTATATATGCTCCGCAGAAACACCGTTCAACAGCTAAATAAACAAAAAATTCCATAGATGCATTCTTATCACCGATTAGATATGACTAGACTTACAAGTCGCACTTCACAAAAGAAGCCAAATCTACTTACATACGTACGTATGTGCATGCGTATGCATTTATAAATGCATTGTAATAAAATAATAATGGCTGGTTCATGTTTAAAAAGAATGCATACATACATATGTATATCTACGTATTGTATTTTTGGAATTAATATTGTATTTCTGACAAGTGTTCATAAGTGAAAAAATAAAAAATATGATTGAAATTCTAGTGTTTAAGATTTTGTGAAATATTTTAAATTTCTCGTTGTGGTTGTGCATTTTTTATTTCTACAATATATGGCATATTATTGATTTGTAGGCCATTACACTTCTTATATCACGAAAGAATTAAGCTCAGGAATGATGAATACATATAAGCTAACGCAGTTGCTTGCATGACTGAACATAAAAATACTAGCAACCCAACAAGCAGCATTAATAATCAACTAAATCTATCACAAACGACTTAAAAGTGTCAGATCCCCCTGAAGAGGCGGAAACAATCAACGTCTCCAGCTTGGAAAATAGCGTCAATTTGTTAACATCTGCAGTTGATAAAGCTTTTCGTAGATCTTGTTCAGTAAGCAGGCCCCGAAAAAACCAAGCAAACTCAAGGTGGACCCGGGAACTCAAACTACTAAGAAGAGAAAGTAGAAGGGTTCACAATGTACCAAATGCGTCAAAGGCGACAAATAGTTTCAATGCCTATAAGAGGCAAACAGAGAAAGCAAAGGAAGAATCCTGGAGGAGGTTTTGTGAAGAACTGGATGACATAACTAAGTTCTCAAGACTGTGAAAATGTCTCTCCAAGGAACCCTGCAAGCCCAGCTTTTTTGAAAAGATCGGAAGGCAGCTTCACAGAGCAGGGCAGAAAACACTTGAGTATCTCATGCAAATACACATCCCTGGATGCCAAGAATGGACGAACAATACACGAAGTTCTAGCCCATCTGTAATTCAGATAGATGAACTTGCAAGGGAAAGTATCTGTGAGACTAACTCTGAAATGAATTGCTTATTAACATGAGCAAGAAAACGATCAAGATTGTTGCTTATGCGAACGATGTAGTCATTTTGATCACAAGGAAGTATCTATCTATTAGCGGAATCATGAAATCAGCGTTAAGGGAACTCTCTAAGTGGGCGACCTCTAACGGTCTAATGGTTAACCCAGTCAGGATCGAACTAGTTCTGTTCACTAGAAGATATAAAATACAAAGTTTTCAGTTACCGTCCATAGATGGAGTAATACTAACCCTACCGAACGAAGTCAAATATTTTGGCATAATTCTGGACTCACAGCTTTCTTGGAAAAGGACTGAAAAAGAGGAAAGGATGAAGAAAACTTGTAATGCCATCTTTATCTGCATGAGGACATTTACCAAAAAATGGGGTCTGAAACCGTTGGGCTTATGGAGCTTTCGTGTGGTCGTAGTTATAAAAGTCCAACGATTAGCATGTGTAGGAATAACAGGTGCACTCCGATCCATGCCTCAGGTGGCGCTGGAAGTGACTCCATCCATTGATATGTATGTTAAATTGCTCTTTAGGGTGCGACCAGAGTGAGCGCTGAAAGCCGAGCCGAGATTGTCAGTGCGATAAAGATTGTCAGTGCGATAAAACTGATGAGTGCGAGAAAACAGTTTCAAAGCGTTTTGCGCGCTTTTTTGCATTGTTGATGTTTACTTTTTAGAGCGCAGTTGTGTTTTTTAATGGTTTAAAAATAAGCAAAAATGGATATCGATCAAATAATAAGTGAAATTTTTTCCCGGCCTGCTTTGTGGGACCAAAAAAACAGATTACACAACACAATCGTGTTTGTGTGGAAAAACTGTGGACATCGGTTGCAGCAGAAATAAAAGTGCCAAGTAAGTATTATTACATATTATTTTAGTTTATTGAGGCATAGATAGTTACAAAAGTGATCTCTTATTAATCTACCATTCTTGATGCTAGTTTTATTGAATTCATTTTGCGGTTCTTTTGTGTTTTGCTTCTCAACTTCTTCTCTCAAGTTCTCATCCAAACCCTCTCGATCAATGATAATATTGTGCAGTAGGCAAATTGCCTTAATAATTACTTCGGCAAGGGAAGGATCGGTTTCTATCGGTTTCCATAAAACTCTAAATTTGGCATTTATAAGTCCAAAAGCGCATTCAATGCACTTTCTAGCCCTTGAAAGGTGCGCATTAAAATACTCGTGGTCTTCAGTGCAGTCTTTTCTGCTATATGGCCGTAATAAACATTTCAATAGGGGATAGGCTTCATCACCAAGAAAAACATATGGCAAAATTTGGTTAGTATTTGGTAGACTTGTGCTTCGCGGTACCTGTAGTTCCCCAGTTTTTAAAAGTTTATAAATTTGAGAAGAACTGAAAGTACCACCATCACTTTGCTTTCCATACCCTCCAACTTCGATCGCAATAAATTTGCAGTTGGCAACGGAAATACCTTGTAACACAATGAAAAAAAAATGTTTGTAATTATAAAACATTGAGCCAGAACTTGCTGGACACTTGATACGTATGTGCTTTCCATCAATAGCACCAATGCAATTTGGGAAGTTCCATAAATTCCAGTATTGCGCAGCAACTTCTTCCAAGTGTTTTTAGTTGGCGGCAGCATATGGACAGGAAATAACTCCTCCCATAGCGTTTGAGTTGTTTCATTTACAATTTAGTCCAACAGGTGATTTGCCAAGTCTAAACGAAAAAACCAGCGACGCAAACGATGCACCAGTAGCCAAATATCTAAATAAAGAGTTTGTCTTTTGTTAAAATGTTTAAGATTGAAGAAAAAATGGAAATATTTAAAGATTTGAAGAAAAAATGGAAATATTTGCGCGACCAATTCCGGAGTGAACTGAGGAAGTTTCCAACACCAAAGTCTGGTGATGCTGGTGACACTGCATCACAAATCACTTCAACTTTTTTTAAAGGATCAGATGAAATATAGAAATTTAAGTGGAAATTTAAAGCCAGGGAAATTTATGAATAGTCAGGTGGAGGAGTATGAAAAGGAAGACGTCCACAACACATCACAAGTTGAGGAAAGTGAGGAAATGTATGAAAGCTTTGACACAAACCCTGAATCATGCACAAAGAGGAAACGGACTGCGAACAGCAGCAGTGCCGAACTGTTAGAAATAGAAAAAAAAAAATTACTTTTGCTTGAAAAAAGAAATTCAGGAAAAAAAAAAACAGTCTTGGACGAAGATGAGGCCTTTTTCTTAACATTACTGCCGCATATTCGGAAATTGGAGCCGGAAAAAAAATATTTATGCAGGATGGAAATGCAGAATACACTGTACAAATATGTGTATGGCAAAGCCAACAGTTTGCCAGAACTGCGCAACGAACGCTCACGCTATGAAACAATTTCCTCTCCAATTAGCATCTCCTCTGAGAATGTGTACTCCATTGATTTGAGCACATCAGGACATTTTCAGTCCAGCACATTTGTGCCAATTGAAATCACAAATGAACCAACCACTTCATCATTTGCCTCCATACAAATTGGAAGTGAGCCATTATTGGACCAAATACAAACAGCAAAAAAGACGCCAATTTATTACACTGACTCGATACATAAATAGTTTTTTATAAATACAAATTATTACATGAAATATAATTGAATTAAACAAAGTATTAAATAATTATTTTACCTCAGAGTCACTATCAATCTTTCGCAAGAAGTTACTGGCACCTTAATAAAATATGTCCAGTTTTTGTTTAGTTTCACACCTATCTTGTCCAGAATGTAATCAAATGTTTCAATTTTCATTCGGGTATACTGTTGAAATTTAGCTGGATATTTTCTAAAATCATTATATAAATGATGAAATTCACCAAATTCATTCCTTTTTAGTGTAATTGGATGTTTTCCAAACTCTTTTGTGTTAATAATTGCATTAATCACACTAGGAGAAGCAAAATACTCTTCATCAGATGAATCCATTACCGTGTACAGCAATTTTATAAACACAAATGAACAACAAAATTAAATGACATAGAGCAAAACACATGGAATAAACAGAATTTCAGCGCTGATTCTCGCATTCACTGTGTTATATACAAATTTTCTTCTCGCATGAAAATAAGTGTCAATTAGCTCGGCTCGGCTCCGCTCGGCATCAGCGCTCACTCTGTTCGCACCCTAAGACTTCTAAGCTGTTGTAGCGTTTTCCAAGCTGAGGTCTACGCTATAGACAAATCAGCAAAAACCATAAGACTAATGGACTTACCTCCGAGAAACCGTACCATTTTTGTTAATAGTCAAGCCGCGATCGAGGCGCTGACCATCAATTCAAGATAATTTAAAGAATGTAGGAGGTCGCGCTGCTTATTCAACAACACATCACCACACTTTGTTGGATCTCCGGCCCCTCTGGAGTAGAGGGAAATGAAAGAGCGGATGAGTGTGCAAGGAAAGACTCTGAGCTTGACCTTCAACGAGAGGTAGTGGGCATTAGCATTTCTCTAAACGAACTGTATTCTGCGATTGGCTTGAGCGTAATGACGGAACCAATAGAAAATGGTCTTCGACTACTAATAGGTCTATTTATAAGTTCGTGCGGTTTTACAACAGATGGCGTAACTTGATTATTATTCCATCGATCCACATTTCCAAACATTCATTGGAGAGCTACTGTCGTAAGGCACAAACGTCAGTATAAGTTTTTTATTTGAAGCGTAAACAACAATATTTTTACCACACTTGAAAATGTCGAATTTCGTGCCAAATAATGTGTTTTTGCGGGGAATTCTTCTTCATTATTTTAATATGAAGAAAAAAGCAGCCGAAAGTCATCGTATCTTGGTGGAAGTTTATGGTGAGCATGCTCTATCTGAGCGAACGTGCCAGAAGTGGTTTGCACGCTTTAAAAGTGGTGATTTTGGCTTGGAAGACGAAGAACGCGAGGGTGCGCCGCCAAAGTTCATGGATACCGAATTGGAGGAATTGCTCGATCAAGATCCGGCTCAAACGCAAGAAGAGGTTGCAAAAACTTTGGGAGTTGATCAATCAACCATTTCCAAACGTTTAAAAGCCATGGGAATGATCCGAAAGGTAGGCCATTGGGTGCCGTATGAATTGAAGCCAAGAGACGTTGAACGCCGTTTTATGGCATGCGAACAACTGCTTCAACGGCACAAAAGAAAGGGTTTTTTGCATCGAATTGTGACTGGCGATGAAAAGTGGGTCCATTACGACAATCCAAAACGTCGGGCAACGTATGGATACCCTGGCCATGCTTCAACATCGACGTCGGCGCAGAATATTCATGGCCTGAAGGTTATGCTGTGTATCTGGTGGGACCAGCTGGGTGTTGTGTATTATGAGCTACTGAAACCGAATGAAACGATTACGGGGGATGTCTACCGACGACAATTGATGCGTTTGAGCCGAGCACTGCGAGAAAAACGGCCGCAATACGCCGATAGACACGACAAAGTTATTTTGCAACATGACAATGCTCGGCCACATGTTGCACAAGTGGTCAAAACATACTTAGAAACGCTCAAATGGGATGTCCTACCCCACCCGCCGTATAGTCCAGACCTTGCGCCATCCGATTACTATCTCTTCCGATCGATGCAACATGGCCTGGCTGACCAGCACTTCCGTAATTACGATGAAGTCAAAAAATGGATCGATTCGTGGATTGCGGCAAAACCGACCGAATTTTTCACAAAGGGAATCCGTGAATTGCCAGAAAGATGGGAAAAAGTAGTAGTAAGCGATGGACAATATTTTGAATATTAAATTTGTAACCATTTTACGTCAATAAAGTTTCAAATTTCGAAAAAAAACCGCACGAACTTATTCATAGTCCTATTAACTGTAGGGTCTCCAAAGCGTTTCGGGCCAAAACTGAATCTTACAATACAAAATGTCTGCTTGGATTCAACAGATCAACTACCAGCGTGCTCGCAGGTATTATAACGGGTCATTGCATTATTGGCACTCTAGTCAATAGAATGGGTGTACCTCACAATGACTTCTGCAGGAGTTATGAAGATGAAGAAGAAATTGAGTCGGTAAAACACTTCCTCTGTGAATACCCAGCACTTCAAAGAAGTTATGCTAAATATCTTGGCGATTATTTCTTTGAGGAGCTGGGGAATTAGCAAAATGTCTCACTGGAGGAACTAATTACCTTCTTAAAAACATTTAAGTGGTTTAAACAACTTAATTAGGAGATGTTTATCAAATGCAGATGTCACAATGGGCCTTAGGGCCACCGAGAGTCTTGTCTTAGACAAGCAACTTGGCTAACCTCACCTAACCTAACCTACCACAAACGAAATATAATACATAAATAAATTAAATCAATAACAAGCCATTAATGTTTTTATCAAAACTAAACAAGCTGCTGTTTTTTTAATATCCCGCAGGCGAAAGCGCAGTTTCCTTTAAGTTTTCATATAAAATATATGGGTGCTTTGGTACCACGGGTGGACACTAGGCGGTATAAAAATGAAAATGATTACAAAAATAAAAAGTAATTACACTTCTCAGCGTAAGCTGTTCTGCTTGGCTGTCTTAAAGAATACCATAAAAATCAACGATATAAAGGGTGGTTAAATTTCATTGGCCGATGTTGAATGTGAACCACACCTAAACGTCAACGACACCGTTGGACTTCTTTCTTTGGGGTTATTTGAAAGGAAAGGTGTATGTCCATAAGTCAGCAACAATTCAAGAGAAAAAAGATGAGATAATTCGGCACATTAACGGCATAGAACTTCAATTATGCCTCAGCGTCATCGAAAATTTGGCCATCGGATGGAGGTGTGCCGCCGAGGCCGATATTTTGTTCCATACGTAATTGAGCCATATCAATATTATCATAATGAAGAGAAATGACAATAATTTCCTAAAAAAATTGTATTTTATTTAAAATCAACACCGGGCCTTGAAACTTAACCACCCTTTATAGCAAAGTTTCATATGAAAAGTATGTAAAAGAACCAGGGATTGAAATTGAACCTGGAGAGAATTCGGCATCGACCGGAGCGCTACTTGCGAAATTATTCATGTGTACTCCAGCTAGCTCTGGTACTCTCACTTCTGTTGCGCTACTACTATTCCCATAGCTGCTACTTGAGCAGTGTTCGTTTTTGTTTTGTTAGAAGAATTTTGTATGCGGTTTTGCGGTGTTACACTGAAAATATAACCGTAATTATATGTACATATGTATGTATGCATATAGGCAAACTAACAAAAGAATGTTTGTACTTAAAACCTTTATTTGAATATTTTTTATTTAAATATTGAGCAAGCAGCAGCAGGGAGTAGATGCAAACAAGCTGGATATTTCCGGAATATTTACTTCAAACAATGCCTCTATTTTAAAACATGAAAGTACAGGCAGACAATAGAGATCTAACTTTTTACTGGTTGTGCTCGCCGTTAATTCAGTGCTCTTGGACCTTTCCCATTTTTATATATTGGGAGCAGGTAACAGCTGCGCAATTGCCTCAATATTTGTAAAAACCAAGCATTTCTCGAGGTGTTTCTGGAATGTTGATAGCCATTGATACCATTGAATCATGGGCGAGGGAAACCATAACAATAAAAATTTAGATTTTTGTTGTCTGTCTGTACTTTCCTGTTTGAAAAGAGTACCTTTGTTTGTAAATAAATATTAGTAAATAAATATTAATGCTCACAGTTTGATGCGGCAATAGGACACAACGGACTTATTCAGGCAGGCTTATTAGCCATTAAAAAATAAAAATAAATAATTGGCGCGTACACTTCTGTTAGGTGTTTGGCCGAGCTCCTCCTCCTATTTGTGGTGTGCGTCTTGATGTTGTTCCACAAATGGCGGGACCTACAGTTTCAAGCCGACTCCGAAAGGCAATATTTTTATGAGGAGCTTTTTCATGGCAGAAATACTCTCGGAGGTTTGCCATTGCCTGCCGAGGGGCGACCGCTATTAGAAAAATGTTTTTATTAATTTTGCTTTCACCGAGATTCGAACCGACGACCTCTCTGTGAATTCCGAATGGTAATCACGCACCAACCCATTCGGCTACGGCGGCCGCCCTTACCAGCAATTATAGAGGAAAAAAATTCAGAAGGTATGATCAACAACTGGCCGTTAACCGGCTCTCAGCGAATTTGAGGAAATCAGCTGATTTACTCGCCTCACGTCTTCTATGGATAGACCTCATTTAATCATCGAACCATAGCTGAATCGATGTATCACAGAATTGACACAGAGAAAGGGTTCAGCGCATAGTGGTATTCTTGCAGAGCCTTCATTAGCCAGTTTATCAGCCAACTCATTCCCTATAATGCCATAATGTCCAGGCACCCAAATAAGGCACTGTTCAGTTTTGTCTTACATTCACCGACCAATTTCGAAGAGCAACGTGTGTTAGCAAGGGCACTTAGTGCAAAAGGGTACTTTCTGATTATCTAAATGCTCAAAAGAAACAACAACTTCATTCCTTCCTGAGAAGATTTCTCAAGTCTTTTAATTTTTGTATATTAGTTCCAAAGAATATTTTTGCCCACACTAAGAAAATTTGTAAAATGCCTCTTCTTAATTTTTTAATAGCGTCTCTCGTGCATCGAACTGTCACTTTGCTCTCTAAATTTTTGAGTGGTGGATAATTTTTTGGCGTTAATGAATGCCTACTTTTACACATTTTATCGAACACAGTTATTAAAATTGTATTAACTTTTTCATTTTATAGACTTTTTATTAAAATCATAATCATTTTAGAATATATAGTACGTAGACTTTAAGGTACTAAAATTCAAGGTGGGAAAAGTGAGTATAGAGAAACAAGCAAATATTTAGTATAAAGCTTTTTCATTCACAATGCCTTTTCAGAAACAGTCAAAGAAGAAAATTCTGTTTAGCGGGGTGATATCAGCAGCTCTACACCTAGGCAGAAGAATAAATATTTAACTTTTTTTATTTTTACACATCCAAAAAAGGCTTCTAAATAAATGAATTCTAAATTTATATAATTTAAGCACCTTTATTTTGTATTCTTAATTGTTAAGAGTTACTTCCTCCTGCAGGGCTATCTCTGAAGGGACTGACGAAAGACGGACAAAGTGCAAAAATGCAAAAGCACATTCCTGTTCGGTTAACTTTGTTGTAGTAGCACTGCTACGAAGAGCCATAGGTTTATAAAAATATGCAAACAATAACCGAAGTAAACAATTGTATAGACATATAGACATATTTAATAAAGTAAAAGTAAAAGAAAATGTCTTTATAAGGTTGTGTAAATTTAAGTAGACGATAGAAGCGATTTGCGTAGCGTTAAAGATAAGATGAAGACAATAACAAATTTATATACGCCATTCGCTTCTTCTTTGAGAGTTTAAGCTTGGCTTTACGAGATAAGAAGAATCGGCTCCTACCGCGTCCACTTTCTCCCCTTAATGCTTGCTTTTTTCTGTATTATTTCTATAATTAATCGCAATAATGTCATTATTGAACTTTTGAGTACCTCAGAGACGTAATGGGTGACCAGATAAGACCCATGAGAATATATATTTATGTAAATGAAACAACGGTGTGAGATACCAAAGTGATTTTGCCTCTATTTTGAGACTATATTTCTGCCATTACGTATGGAAAAGCAAACGCTGGAATGTCACCTCGATTTCGGTCGACTTCCTCAAGCTGTCGGCCCAACTTTTGATGACTCTGTACAAGATTTGTGACATTATTCTGGAAATAGCGTCTCGAATGTGAGCCTCGTGCTCAACCAAAGTGATTGGCTTGTTAGCATAGACTAAGGAGGTGACGTAGACATGATCGTGGTGGCCAATTGATGAACACTTGCCGTGAGATGACCCAGGAGTGAAATTTCCTCTTAAAAACTGCAGCCGCTGCGTCGCATGTATGGCATATAGCACTGTCTTGTTGGACCCACAGCACAAATATAGCAAAGGTGTAGAGCTTTGAGTAAAGGAAGTCGGTTACTATTATTAATTTATGGATTGTGTTAGCTCCAAAAAGAGAGTTTTGCTTAAGAACACAACCGATGAGCTAAAACTGGGCTTCGTTCGAGAAAATTATTAATTTTTATGTCAAAATACGGAGCTTTGACCAACATTTCCAGCGAAGTCATGGCATTACCTCTGGCTTTTCGCCATAAATTTAATTTATGGTTAATTTTCCGGCTTTACTCAACTCAGCTGGCCGGCGCTGAATCTTCGACACTGGCCGTTACGGCGCCAAATTTTTCTTCACTTCGCTGCAATCTCTAGCTAATTTGTAGTTTAAGGTCTAAAATATTGTATCATCATCACAAAATTTACGTTGCATATTCTCAACTGAGCCAGAAATTGGCCAACGCGCTAACACTAAGGCTCTTAAAAGGAATATACCGCTTCTCAGGGAAATACCCAAGGGCCACTATGAATGCATTTTGGAGGTCTGCATAATGATTCGAAGTCTTAAAGTTTTGTAGTTCAGATTTAGTGAGAAATATTATTTTTCGAGGTTCTGAAATGCTTAGAAGCTTCATTGCAGAAGGGGCGAATTGGATTCGCCAAATGTTCAAGATGGTTTAAGAACATAACATATAGAAATAAGACTGGGGAAACATCTTGTGAGCACCACAACGAGCTTCTTTAGTAACCGAGTAAACTTTTTTCAAAAATCTCTCTTAATTGAGATTTAAAAGGCCTCGATTAGGCTTTTGTCTCTATTTCGCAATTGGCCTTCTCGATATTCGAATTTGGGCCTTAATTGTTAATGGATTATTCGCATAACATCGGTCATAACAGCACCCCACAAAAAAGTCGAACGGCAAAAATCGGAAATCCGAGGTGGCCTAATGACCGAAATGGCGTTTTCAGCAGAATTTTCAAAGACGAACGAATTCATGTTGACATCGCTCCAAACTGTCACTTTTTGAGGATGCATTTGCTTCTTGATAATCACGTGAGAGATTAGCTATCTTCAGCTGTCGCAGTTTTGTTTGTTAACATAGCCGCCGAGATGAAAATGATGTTTGTGAGAAAAGTAGATTTTACTTCCTTCTAATAAGGGCTACACAACCTTCACTCTGGAAAGAAATTTGCAATTTTTTCCTACTTTGTTCAAACGTAGACGATTCATTTCGTTTCGCAGAAATATAATACTGACTTTCTGTCGAGTCCAGCAGGAAATCACTGTCAAAATTTCGAATGATGAAAATTACATCCTGCGCATTTTTAAAAAGGAGGTGTAAGCACTTTCTTATTTTGTATACATTTTTTGCTGTTTTTACGCTTCCTTTGCTGTTTTTTGTTTGTTCCATTCAATTGTGAGTGACAGGGTGTTAACAATAGAAGCCAACAAAGAGAAATTTCGGTACAATTTACAGTTTTCCTTTGATAAAGGCGAAAATATAAGCCAGACCGCTAAAATTGTGAATGGTATTTAGGTGCCGACATTGTAACAGTTAATTACGTGCAATTTTGGGTTCGTCGATTCCGTTCAGGCATTTTTGGTGTTTCGATAATGTCGAAAATATCGGTAAAATAATAGAAATAAGTGAAGTTGGCCAGTATGTTAGCAGTCGTAGCATTGCCAAGGAGCTAAAGATCGACCAGCAAATAGTTTTAAATCGTTTGCGCAAAAATTTTACTCAAAAATAATGGATTTCTTTTTGCCCTAGTTAATACTTTATTCAAATGCATAATTCTTAAATGCATACGTCGGGCTTTTCTTTTTTATTTATCTACTTTTAAATTATAAAAAAATATTTACTAGGCGGAATAAATATTTTTTGAAGAATGTGGCACAATGATAAAAAAATTACGGTGTAGCTGTCAAGTCTACGTACTGAAAAAGAATGCCATTGCTACCTGGCACACTTCATATCATTCCACTGTGATCCTTTCCGCTTGAACACTCTAATTCCAGCAACAGTTTAGGCAATTCATTCACTTATATATAGAGCAATTTTCTCATTAAATTATAAATTAAGGCACATTGAACAGGTAGGAGCAGTAGATAAGCTGATTTGAATTTTTTCTATTTATTTGGTCTCAAAATTGTTAAATTTTGTTTAAATTAGTTGAAATTACTCAATCCTTGGTTACAGCTTTTGACATTTGATATTACGTAACCCTTGTTGTTTTTGCTCTACTGCTTCTACTGCCTGTTCAACGTGTCTTGATGCACGTACTGTAACTCAGATTTGTAGGTTACTTATACGCCCTGTATACAGCTGTAAATGCACAGGTATGCTCCAGTTAGTAGCTACTGACAGTTTTGGCATTTTTTTGTTCTTGCTCATAAATTGTAGCAATTAAGGGGTAAGTGTTTTGAACTCGGGACAGTGCTCAATAGGATTGGCGCTGTTCTGTAAATAGCAGGAAAGTACACTTTTGGAATTTGCCATAAAAATTCGAATTTTAAGAGTTTTCTTCTGAGCGGCAGTTTAATGAATACACTTTGAAAACACTTTCAAAAAACTTTGAACCTTGACATAAGAAAATCGTTCATTTAAGACCATATATGCAAATCTCGTCATAGTATTAGTGGTTGCTCTCAGAGCCATGGACTTCCTCCAATCAGCAACGAGGGTGTAGTTCCAACTATCATTCAGTTAAAAATTATACTCACTAAGCAAATATTGCCTACCGATTTCGCTGGCTTACTTTGCCTTTTATGCCTGCGGTGATATAGTTTCTGTGTTTCACAGGGCGAAAGTTCGATTGAATGTTGAAGCTTAGCTGATTGGCTGCCTTGATAAATTCGCATTGATCAGCAAATTGGCTTTTGGTAATTTAGTTATAATTAAAATTTCGTAATCGAGAAGAAGGAATACTTTCGCCTACCCAAAAAGTAGTCGAAAAATGTTCATCATACTTCGCGTATACGTTTCGCGTGTAACTTAAAGCCACCCCCATCAGGCGTCATTATATACATATACACATAATTCGCGCGTACTCCCTTTTTGGGTATTTGGCTGATCTCCTCCTCCGATTTGTGGCGTGTATCTTGATGTTGTTCCACAAATGGGCAGATATTTTTATGAGGAGTTTTTTCATGGCAGATATACACTTGGAGGTTTACCATTGCCTGCCGAGTGGCGATCGCTAGTAGAAAAAACTGTTTCTTCTTTTTGGTGTTTCACTGAGATTCGAACCTTCATTCTCTCTAAATTTCGAATGGTAGTCACCCTCCAACCCATTCGTCTATGGCAGCCGCATCATTGCTTTGGTCTTTTATCTCGAGATAAAATTCTATGTATTCTAATATAGGTGAAGAGGGGAATCTAGGTAATTTTTAAAGATAAATTTTTACTCGTGTCATAAGATCGGATTCTATGCATGTGAGCTTGGCTCTTTGCTTTGATAAAGCTGAAGACTTTAAAGGTATGTCAATATATAACTTTCCCGTCGCTTTGGCTCTCCGTTTGCTTTGACAGCTGACTATGAATACACACATTTATATGAAGACGTTTACATAACAACAGTTAAGCAACAACAACGGCAAAACAAAGCATAGAGATAGAGAACCCCTATATTTTCGCCTGCGTCGACAGTCACCAGATGAAAACAAATACAATTATTCCAAAAGATTTGAGTCCGAGTTAAATATAAATAAGTAAAAATTTAGTAAATGCGGATATTTTTGTAACTAATTTATTTTATTCATTTTTTTTTTTTGCATAATTTACGCATTTTTCAGCGTAAAACTTTCTCAAATGCTTATCTTAATATACATTCAAGTTTCTCTTGTTGCATCAAAGTAAAGCCAATGCGAAAGTAACGAAAAAGTTGAATGTAAACAGCCCTTAAATCCGCCTTTTATTTAGTAGAGATACCGTTTTTTTGGATAGATAGTTTTGTTTGCGGCTATCTTGGGCTTATTTATGATTAGACAATGCGAAAGTCAGAAAAAACTCGTTCCCAAAAAGTGTAATAAAATTATGTAGCCAGCGCTTATCTTTAGCGGATTATATATTTACAATTAGTTCCACATATGTAATAAATAAAGCATAGTTGCTTAACGATGCGTCGTTGCCGATTCTGATACTTAATCTGTTCGAATAGATCTTCAGTAATCCAGCTGCAACTTGCAAGAGAGTAACGCACAATTTTTTTTTAATAGAAAAATATCCAGAAAAGTACGCGAATGCAAACTTTGCGAAAATTTGCAAGTCTCGTTGACAGTTGATTGGTGTCTTGTTTATGTTAATCGCATGCAGAGCCCACTTCATAAGGACACGATTTTTTGTAGGCAACTTTTTTGATGGAAACCTTAATAGTCCTTTATTCCTTGGGTATTTTCTTGTTTTTTACTATGTATGTTAAAATAAGTTTGTCGCTTTGTTTGATTGTTTAACTCTCTTTAATCAGCTTTTTCATTTTTTGCAAATTCTTATCAAATAAGCAACTTCCCCTTCAAGTCAACTGTCACTTTGCGCTCTCAATTTCCCCTTACTTTATATGTTTTTGCATGAATGAACGCGAAAACCTGATAATTTGTGAAAATTTTCAATAATTATCACAAGTTGTTGAACAGTCTGACTTTCAGTTTTTCTTACACATTGAGATACATGTCGGTTATAACTCATTTTGGAATGGCTGAGATCGCCTCTTCAAGCGAATAAGCTACAGGCGGTTAATAACTTGGTAGTCAGTATAATCAATTGACTAGCTTAGGGAGAGTTGGGGAACTAAAGACGGCGGGAATGATACCTGAGCTTATTCTTGCTAGCTCGTTTACGTGTTCATTTATTTGAACTTGACAACACATAGGAACGATTCCCATGATTTCATAAATATTTTATGTGAGTGCCTGATCGGAATGGAATCTGTGAAATCGCAGCTGTGTGGTTGCATGCAATACAACTTTTGGTATTTTGGTTATAAAAAAATGTTGAAAATTAACGCTATTTTGTAGTCATTTGAAACTTGTACTTTTTTATACTAAAATTAAACTCGATATGAAACTCTACACAGAGAAACTCTAAAAATTCTGGTTAAAGAATTGAAAGCTTCAGTGCAATTATGCACAATTTTGAAACTTTGAGTTATATGGTTTTGGTTATGTTTTGGTGTAGCATCAATTATATTTTTATGAAAAACAAGTGGTGTACTTATAATTTTGCAACGATGTGTACATGAGAAAAAATCATAGGGGTACGAATTATTAGTGCTTAGAGCAAATACATCATGAGATACGGTTCACTAAAAGCATCTAGCGGAAAACGTTGAGAACTTTCATTTCACCTAATATTTTACTTAATGTATGTAACTCATACCTTTTGAAGTCAAAAAAACTTCAGTTGCATACTTTATAATAAATTTTATGACCGATTGCCTCCATTTCGAACTTTTATAACCAAACGACTAAATTTCAAATCACAGTACCACAGAGGGAATATATGTAAAAGGAAAACACATCATACCATCTATTTAAATATTACATATGCATATTTTCTTAAAAGTGTGTGTACTAAAAAATATTTAAAAAAAAGAAAAACAAGAAAAATAAAAATGAACAAAGCAAAAGTTGTCTATCTTCCACTGCAATAGTTTGAAACAATACGCTCCGCGAAATATTTTGAAAACACTAAAAATGGCAAAATACAGGAAAAAAATTAAATAAAAGCACACTTTCTACGCCTTTATCGCTAATGCCATAGATAACTAGATGTGAAACTTATTCATTTTGAGAGAGAGCGCGCCCATGAGGGCGTTTCAAAACTTGGCAGCACTCACACATTATGGGATTTTGAACAGCTGATAGGCGAAATGGCAGACTGCCAGAAGAAACGCGCCAAAAATAACAGACGAAAACAGTTCGTTTTTGCTTAATGGAGAAATGACGTGTTAAAATGTTTATAATTATTTATCTTAAATTGAAATGTAATAATTTGAATTTAAGTGAGTTTGTAGAATCCAAAGCTCGTTATATCCTTTTCGACTTCTACTTTTAATTAGTCTTATGTACATAATGTAATTTTATTGAAAACTGTGTATTGGTTTATGTAAATTTGTATATACGTAAATATTCTATGGTTGAAAAGCGTAGGTAAGGGAACTGAATTTGTGTTTGAGATATTTTACAAAAATTAAAGGTAATCTGCTTTAACTTATTCTGTTCGTTGTTTGAGAATTTTTTTGTTACCCAATTTCTGTATTCTATTAAAAAATCGCAATAAGTCATGTTTTTAATTATAACTTATGTTTTTCGCGTTCATTACTTTATTATTATTAAATTACTTTTGTATTTCAGTTTTAAATAATTTCATTTACATGTAAATTTTTAAATTTTTTGCTTATTTATGTACATATTTCATACGGATTGTGCTTATTTTTAGTAAATGTAGGTGTTTACGAGTGATATAAGGCTATTGGGCAACCGCACACTAAATACTAACCTCAATGGTGGTGTGGAAACTAAAAATTCCAGACCGTTGGTTCAAAAATACCCAATTCATGTTTCTACCGGTGTGGCAATATTGGAAAATGTTATAAAAAATGCACATTTTTCAGCGCTCTCACGAGAAAAAGAGTTTCACATCTAGTCATCTATGGCTAATGCTGCCAGACAAGCGCCTCCAGCAGCACAACTAGCCGAGAAGTTAATAAATTACTAAACCGAATGAAATCCAATCCAATAAAGAGAAGAGCGCCAATCGTCAACGGCGTCAAGTTGATAAGTGAGTGCGCAGTGCGCTCTGTTCGTTGGCCAGCTAGCCAACTACAGTGCAAGTCTGAATGAGGAGAGTCAAGGAGAGTATGAGTAGGTGGCCTTTTGCACTTTTTAGCCAATGCGCGGCATAAAGCGCAACTACTCACCGCTTCGTGAGTAATTTGCACTGTTTTTATTGCGAACATGTGCATGCACATACATACATACATAGGTAATACATAATGTTGCCAAAGCGATGCTCGCAGTGGTGGCAGCAGTGCTGCCAGTTTAGCAATTTAGTTGCTAGATCTGGCAACTTTTAAAAAAATTTGCAACTTTTCTTTATAAAATGCTATTAGCCACAAATCTAGCAACTTTTTATTTTTTCTTAGCAATTTTGTTATAAAAAACGCAAATTTTATATTTTTCTTCAGAGTTTTTTCATTTTTTATACCTTTTTGTCATCGATTGCACAAATTACGATGAAAGCGGTTCGCAAAGATATCGGGACATGTATTTATTTCAGTGGTTCGTTTATATGAACAACTTTATTCTGTATGGTAACTCTTTGAATTTGTTTGGTGATAGCAAAGCGATCAAAATGCCAAAAGTCTACAAGCAAAATTTTCGTGATGCCTGGCTTCAAGACGAGGAGTTTAAGCAATGGATTCGCAAGGATTGCACTGATCCAACGCGAGCATATTGTGCCTACTGCAAATCCTCAATAGGCGCAAAGCTTTTTGACATTCGCCACCACGCTGCCTCAAAAAAACATGTAGCTGTGATGGGCGCATGTACCCAGAAAAATAAGTTGCATTTCGTTCCAAAGTCGACCAAAACGCAGGAGCAGGAAGCAGCACTATGTCTGCATATTGCCAAACACTCAGCGATTGCGACAAGTGATCATTTGTCGAAGTTGTGTGTTGAGCAGTTTTCAGCTTGCAAAGCTGCTGCAAATATAAAACTAGGCAGAACGAAGTGCACCTACATCATTAAAAATGTACTGGCAATGCATTTTATTAGCGATTTAAGAAGCGACATCGGAGACTCAGGCTTTAGTCTTCTATTGGACGAGTCTACTGACATCAGCGTCGAAAAAATTCTTGGTAAGCTTTTTGTCTAAGTAAATATTAGCTTGTATATACATGTATTTATGTTAATTAATATGTAATTGTAAATATTGTTAAATCTTAAGGAGTTGCTATTTGTTACTTCAGTAAGAGTAAATGGGATGTAGTATCAACGTTTCTAGGACTCGAGCAAATCGATGCTGGAGACGCCATTTCCATAGCAGATGCTGTAAAAAGCTTGCTTTTATCAAATAATTTAAAAATATCCAATTTAATTGGCATAGGCACTGACAACGCTAATGTAATGACTGGCTCCAAAAAGAGTGTATACACAGAGTTGAGGAAATCAGTTCCCTCTCTGAAACTTTTAAAATGTGTATGTCATTCAGTTCAACTAGCTGTTACAAAGTCGTGCACAAAAGTTTTACCGGACAACCTGGAATTTCTTGTGCATGAGACTTACTCCTGGTTTTCGAAAAGTTGTAGTCGCCAATTAAATTATAAAAAGGTGTATCAATGCATAAATGATAACAAGGTACACATACAAATATATGTATTAACCAAAAATAATCCGAATTGTGATTGTCTATAACTAATGTATTAAAAATGGATAGATACAGTAAAACTTTGTTGTTTTGTGTGTGTAATTGTTAAATGTCTGTTTTCTTTGATTTTCCTATTTTAAACTAATCGCTTTTTTTTATTTAATACAATAGAATCCCTTAAAAATACCGAGAGTATGTGACACAAGATGGTTGTCGATAGAGAGTGCGGTTTCTCGTATCGTGGATCAGTGGACGGAGCTGAAGCTGCATTTCGAGTTAGCAGCTACTACTGAAAAGTGTCACAAAGCTCACATTCTAAACGGATTGTATAAAGACGATACAAATTATCTGTATTTGGTGTTTTTAAAGCCAATTCTAAAAGAGATGCAAAGTCTTAATAAAAACTTCCAAGCACGGAATGGAAACCCAACCCAATTACTTTCCGATGTAATTGTGGCCATAAATTCGCTTAAATCTAAAATAATACCACCAGATCATGAAATTAACATTTTAGAAGATGATTTGGAAAATGCAGCAGTGCCTAATATGTATTTGGGCTATGCTTTTGAGCAAAAAATTAAAGAGGCTCAATTTCTATCACAGGAGCTGGAAATTAGAAAAATTTGCATGGAATTTGTTAAAGAATTAATAATCCAACTACGTGAAAGGTAATATGGGAATTTTGGTTTAAGTTCATATCTTACAATAATTTTTTTACAATTTCTAGGTTGCCAGATAATATAGAAATAATGCAACTGGTAAATTTATTTTCTGTACAAAACATGCTAAAAGTTTCAAAAAGTAAAGAAATTTTCAAAGTATTAATATAGAATATATTGACTGTAAAAACATTGAAAATATTCAATTGCAAATTGAAAAAATTAATTTTATAAAATGGGAGTTTGTAGAGGACACCAGCAAATTTTGGACGGAAGTTATTAAGTACAAAGATGCTGGAAATAATAATCCGTTTAGCGACTTAGCGGAATTCGCCTTAAAAATTCTTTCTCTGCCGTGGTCGAATGCAGAAGTTGAGCGGATATTCTCACAAATGAACATCGTTAAGAGCAAATTACGCAACGCCATGAGCCTTAAAACATTAAATGCAATAATGTATATAAGGTAAGACTTAATTTTAAATAATTTTCACCAAAATACAAATGGAACATATTTAACTTCGAATATTATTACAGATATGGACTAGAAAGACATGGCAAATGTTGCCATAATTATGTCCTGCCAAATGAATATTTGAGTCAAATAACAAGCAGTGAAAAATATTCTGATGTATGTGAAGCTGACGAGCTAGACAATATTTTAAGTATCCTTTAGTTTAAGACTGATTTAGTTTATAAATTGATTAAGTAATGAATTTTAAATGTAAATTGTTTGGTTTTTTTTTTATTTTTAAGTGTTTTCAGTAATAATTTCTACGTTTCATTAAATAAATATGTACATTTGTTGAAAATTAAGATTTTAATGGCTTAGCAATTTTTCTAGCAATTTTCAGAAAATTTTTAGCAACTTTTAGCAATTTTTCTTCAAAAATCTAGCAATTTTAGCTTGGAAGATTCTGGCAGCACTGGGTGGCAGCAACGGCGCGCAATATTCTAAATTGACTTTCTGCTGTTAGCGCTGCTATGTTGCTCAACGTTCGATTTGGATTTTACTCTTAACGGTACCGCTGCGCGCACGCAGTTTCATTGTGGTGCTGACTGGTGTCGTGTGCTAAAGTGTTTGGCACTCCGTGTTCTGCTGTATACCGCGTGCGTTTCACGGCGCGTACAAATACAACAAACGCGCATCAACGTGGTCGGTATTTTTGTGTTTCTTGTTTTTTTGTATCTGATTTTCATTCAGTGTGGGTCGAAGTGAGTGAAAATAAAATATGCCAAATATTAAAAAAAAGAAAGAAAATACAAACAACTCAATGAAACTGTGAGGGTTTAAAAAAAATAAAATTGTATTTAATGTTTTTTATTGAATATATTAAAATTTCAATACTGCATAGATTCAATAAAATACCTTATTACCATTTTCTTTCGATTATTGGGTTCGTTAATTATTTTGCTGTTAGTAAAAGTGGTCTAACTAGTTTTTGCGAATGCGCGTTTGCTGAAATTTTTTCGCATACGTCTAACGACTTGTAGTAACCACACTTTTGTATTTCAACTATAAAAAAAAAAAAATTGTTCTGACTCTGAATTTTAGTAGAATTAGTAAAAAGTGTATAATTAATATTAATATTTTTTTTTTAATATTTTTATCAAAAAAAGATACTCTATAGAGTTGCAGTTAAGTTCAGAGTGAAGAGAGAAAAAATTAAAAATTAAGAAAAATGGCTGTGGATTACGTTCTCGAAGATTTGATGGCCAAACTTGGTAAGTTCAGTAATTACAATTACTCTTAATATGTTTATTTACATACATACATACATCCATACATACATGTGGAACTATGAGAAAATTAAAATTTTGAGCAATCAACTCCAAGTGCAAATAAAGTGTTCGTACATCTTATCAGTATTGCCACGCTTACACACACATGCATATGCATATATTTTAAATTATTAACCAACGAATCCCGTATCATGCAAAATAACCCACAAAAAATATTGCCGTTCTCCGATAAAAAAAATGCAGAAAAATTATGAGTTAGTAACCCTTGGTTTTTCCCAAAAATTACTTTACTTTCCATATTTACTGCAGTTAAATCACTAGCAAAATTTCATAATTTATAATACAAATTTTTAGATAAGATTTTATTTTATCGCCGTTATTAATTAAATTCAAATTTATTCATTTAAACTTTTTACCGGAATTTTAAATCACACTTACGCAATCAAATTTTTGCGAATCTTTGCTAATTAAAAAATCAACGTTGAGTAGTATAATATATCATTTTACTCATACGATATTATTGTTGTTGTTGCAAAAATATAAACCCCATAAAGTGGTTGACCCAATGCACGCTTGCTTTACTTGCTTCGATTCGACAACTGTCGAAAGAGAATATAACTGTACTGTAATCTTTGAAAAATTGGGCAAATGACAGCTTTGGTTCACTCGCTTGAAGCGCTTTAAATATTCAAATAGCGCAATACGTTTCGTTTTTTTATTGCTGTTTTTTATTTTTCAAAGTAAAGCAAAGCTAAGCAAGAAAGGCAATTAAACCAAGCCTGTATTGCGCTGATGTGCACCTTAAAAGTTTTGGGAATGTTCCTGAGAAGAAAGTTGTCTATCAAATACAAATCCAGGTAATTCTGGTAACGTAGAAAAAACTATCGTGGGTACGTTGAGATATTTGTTTAACAAGTGTGTGTCAATAAGTACCTGAATTGAAATAAGGCATACTCTATTCGGTAAAAAGATACATTTTGTGTTTCAACATAATCTACTTTTAAATCAATACACTTTATCCAATTTCTCGACACCCTTCAAATAATACAATTTCATGAAACTCTATTGTGGTTTTATAACACTTACAAATCCGTGCTTAGAACTGTGAAGCCATCAGGCATGTTAATGCCCACGAAACGCGCGGTTTGGATAGGTAAGAAGCATAGAGCGACTGCTGTTAGATGAGTAGGTTTAAGAAGGGAAAGAGAAGAAGTGAGCGAAGGGTTGATTAGTGTCATGTGGGGTACCTTCACATATTACGTGTACGTCGGAGTCAATTCTGGAAAAGTAGAAGTTTAACTTGCTACAATATCCAGAAAAAAGTGTGCCAGAATAACGTGGGTCTAATGAGACAGCTGAAGTTCGCCATCTACAAAGGGTGCAACGGGTGCAAGAACCTAAAAATAGCCGCTTGAAACCTTTTTCAGCCACATTTCTTCATATTTCAATAACAGGACATTACCGCAAGGGGCTAAACCTGGAAAACATGGTTGCCAAGGTTGCAATTTCGATTGAGGCCTTGTGCACTTGAAACGCTTCTCCTCGTCAAATGCGCCGTTTTTGCTTCAAATTTGAGTATATTCGTTTCAAAGCTCTGCAAACAAACTGTCAGCTATTTGGTCTTCTTTGGCTCCGATTAGCCACCAGAAATGCATCGTATCGAATATTCCATATTCTTTATTGTATTGCGTTTATTCATATTTTAATCCGCAGTTATGGAATGGCGTAAAATCTCGTTTGGAGTATATAATTGAATATTCCTCTGAAGTTATCCGAGAATTGTTGCTAATGATGAGCAAGCGCGGCATCTGCCTTGCGGACATCCTTTTCACATCCAAATATTTATGCAAAACTTAGATCACTGATTGATTTGGTAAGCCTCTATTCGCTCCAAGTTCGCAAGCCTTCAGTTGCCTCTTATCTAATATTATACCGTGGATTTTCGTGGACAACTTCGGGGATCATTATTCGATCAGTTCAGTTCTAGCACCACTTATGCTGGTGAAACCGCATCGAAATTGAGTAAACTGAAGGTTTGTGACTCTAATCAATGATGAAGAGTGGCCAATAATATGTTTGAAGCTTTTGTTTAAATTCCTGGTTTTTTTCCTCGCAAAAATAATGCTTAATGAGCACTCTAACGCCACTATTGGACAGATCATTTAGAAAATTTGCATATGTACGTGCTTTTATAAGACGCTTCTTGGCAAAACTTTTCAAACATGGCCTTTGGCAAAAGTAAACTTCTAAAGCTCGTGAAATTATTTGGATACCACGTTCCCGTTTCTGAAGGTACCGATTTATGCAAAAATGTTCAGACATCTGATACTGTTTAAATACATACTGCTGTGTGCACAAAAAATGACAGCGCGACCTGTTGCCAAGTTTTTAGTATTTATTTCTTTTTTTATTTTTTATTTCATTATAAAAAAGAGTTCGTACTACAACAAAACCCATATAACTCAACGTTTCAAACTTTGTACAAAATTCAAAAAAATTTAAATCGTTTTCATTAAAACTTTAACTTTTTTTGTCAGAATTTTTAGAAAAATTCCAGATATGCTGTGGTTGTTGTTGTAGCAGTATCTTCGCCCTGTCAGTGTAGTGTAATTACCGGTCGTCTTCGTCTAGCTCATCTATCGGTAGGCCCAGGAAACTAGCTGTTTCGACGGGTTGGGTCCAGAGGAAGAGAGGTGTTAGATGAGTGGGTTTGATGGGGCATGTGAAAAGGTGGTTAGTGTCGTGCGGGGTGCCTTCACATGCTGGACATATGTTTAGTATGTCGGCGTCGATTCATTCCCATGGCAGCTGGTTCTACGTTACCGGAATGACTCGGGTTTTTCCCGACCAAGGGCTCCCGCCCCAGTATACTAGCCCTGTCTAGTGTATCGTATCCTCTAGATATGCTGTTTTGTATCCCCTTAAAGTGCCAGTATAAAGTGGCTCAAAATTTGCGTTGAGTTTTAATAATTTTTTTGTTAACCGTACTATACATTTTCTTCCATATGTAAATAAATAAAAAATTAGAATCAACGGAATTTTTGAGCCACTTCAGACTTTCACTTCATTGGACCAAAATTCAGTGCAGTTGCAAAACTGCATATTCGAAATTTTTCTAAAAAGTCTCTCTAAAAAGTTTGAGATCTTAACGAAAATTTTTTCAATTCATTGAAATCCCCTGCAAAGTTTAATACTTTAAGTTATATGGGTTTTGTTGTAGTATAAAGTATATTTTCATAAAAAAAAAAAATTTTTAATTAACTAAAGATAAGTAAATAGACAAACCATTGCAATATTTCGCGCTGCTACTATTGGGAGGACCGGTGTACATACATATACTTATATGATATATACCATATTTCTGCTAGTCAATGATAATTAAACAAAACGGACATTCATATACATACATATGTACAATATATAATTAGCAACTTTTGGAGAGGAAATTTGCACTGAGCGATATCCACAAGTTCATTTGTGTACATTTATAAATTTGTATCACCTATTCAATTGATTCTCTGATTAGCTGCAAATTTCCACTGTCATGTGAAAGGCAAATAAATACTTTCCTACATACATACGAACAGAGCCAATGCTTCCATTACAGCAACGTATTCACCAAGGCTGAGCAAATATTTACGTATGTTCCTATTTTGTACTCGTACGTACGTCTATACTAAAGCTAGACAGCTTCGCTTATCAGTTGAAGGTTTTGGCGGAGTTGCTGATTACTGTCGTTGGCGAGCCGCAAGTAGCTGGTAGTTGTTTGCATCGCAGCTGATTTCCGCTTATCAGAAACAGAATGTAACGGCAGATCTGCGAATAATTTGTGCTTTTGGCGGGAGTGTACTTTTATATACTCCTACGTAGGTATATATGGTATTTAGTTCTTCATTTGCAGTATCGGGGGTCAACCGTCCGCTGCCACTTTAGTTCAAATATGCGATCTTATCTTTCAAGTAAACGATAAGGTTCAAACGGTGTTACGATGTGACGAGGATTGAAGCTTTTGTGTGTATACTTTTGATTACATCTCACTACTGTAAAGTTTAAATGAGCAATTGGTGTACATATATATGTATGAGTAGCCGTGGTATACTACATAAAGCAGGCAAGCAGGCTGCAGATGAAGGTTGTTTTTTACAAGTTTAAATCATAAGTATTTATTTTATTATTTATTTATTTGCGGCCACACTAGTCACGCATGTGCCTTCATCTCTTCCTGACCTATTAGTCTCTTGAAAATGTTGAGTTTAATTATTAGTTTGCTCGTGGCCATGGGTATCTCAATGGTACTTCTATCAATAAGCAGTTGAAGAGTAGTACCTTTCCTGGCTAGCTCATCGGCTTTACAGTTATCCTCAATGTCTCTGTGTCCCGGTACCCAAATAAGACCTGGAATATGCCACTAATATCATAAAGGGCTGCCCGGCATTCCTATGCAACCTTTGATCTTAGTAAAGTCGCATTCATTGGTTTAATGACCGCCTGGCTATCCGAGAATATATTTATTGTATTGTAGTTTTTGTTAAGGCATGCGTATTTAGATACGTAGCCACTTCTGTTATAGCTAGAACTTTTGCCTGTTAAACACTACAGTAGTCTGCTAGTCGAACGGATAACTTAAGTCCTAATTCCTTCAAAAATACTCCATAGCCAAACCTATATAGTCTGGCTTGGAACCATCAGTATAGAAATTTAATTTCCCCTTCTCCATGATCTTCGAGTTTACCACTCACTTTCTTATGGTATGCTCGTGTTGAAGAGTCTGTCGAAGGTGAGTCTAGATAGAGTATTATATTTCTTGTTTGTGACTATTCGGAGTATCCAAATGGAGGCGTAGCCAAACCGCCTTTCTTTCCAAAAGCGTAATGCTTTTAAGTCTAAGCGCCGAAGCGACGGCCACGTGTTTTTCTACAAGGTTTAGTGCAGGCAAGTAGATTATCACTTCCAGTTCTTTGCTTGCGGTAGTCCTTAAAACAGAAGTGAAGCATAAAAAACTATTTTTTGGACTTTACTCATGAATTTAGCGTAATTCACCGTTTGAGCAGATGATCACCATACAAATATCCCATATTCAGATTGGCCTAACTACAGAATTATAGATCCAATGTGTAACACGAGGTGTTAACCCCCAATTAATACCGACTGCTTTCTTGCAAGCATATAATTCAACGTTGGCCTTCTTTACTCTTTCCTCAATATTAGTTTTCCCCGTGAGTTTCCTATCTAATATCAGTCCTAAGTAATTGCCATTCTCCCTCAAAGGAATCTTCGTTCTCTTAAAAACTAGAGGGGATATTTTAGGAAGCCTGTGTTTCTTTGTAAAGAGGATCAGTTCAGTTTTTGCGTTGTTTTTACCGAGTCCCCTATTCTCTGTTCAGCTTCTAAGCTTGGTCATATAAAATTGAGCATATCAATATAAAATTGATGCCTTATTAGCTTTTCAAAAAGTTAAAAGAGAACATAAAAGAACTAATACAAATAATAAACAAACAAAAAATTAACAAAACTTTATCAGAATCGGTCACACTCATCATATTCAGTCTATTGAGTAAGTAATTCACTTGTACTACCAAAATATTTTTGGATAGAGTTGCCACCATTTTTTGGTATTTAAAACGACACACATCAGGGGCATTTTTGAGATTTCTAACTCACTTTTAATTCAATAAAACTTGCATATGGGATTGCCGCTTATTTTTTTATTTAACTTAAAAAGTAGATAATAAAACACAAAAAGCTCACAAAGTTCTACTTCAGAGGCCTTGAATATACCACCATTAGGTTGTCACCTAACTTTTAATATAAGGTGTTCCTTTTATTATTTATCATATATAGGGTATATAAATCGTTTGTAATTTATTTATTAAAAAAACATTGGGTTGGTCAAAAAGTGAAATAAAAATTGATAAATTCATTCATCAAATATTAATAGGAAAATGCCATATATGTAAGGAGGGCCCAAATTAATAACTCGATTTTGTTTTTGAATAACTTTTTACTAAATAAAAAAGAAATGATTTTGAGTGATTTAAATCTTTATCTGACCTTTATATGCTCCATTGATTGTCTGCTTGTATGCTACACCTGTTTAGTTCGTAAGTGTCAAATATGGTTGTCGTTTATGTGGTGTCAACTGAAAAATTATAAATCTTCTGATTTGGTGATTAATATTGCGCCACCTTGTATAACTTACCAGTTTGTTGGTTTAGTCTTGAACTTTATAAGCAGTATTGGTAAATACAGATCTTACTAAAAAGGCGCAGCGGCACATCTGGGTTGGATCTGTAACATTTTATTTTAAGTTTTGAAGTATTAAAGTAAAGTATTAAATTAAATAAATGAAACCAAAATTAATAAAAAAAAAAAAATTTTCTAATAGCGGTCGCCTCTCGGCAGGCAATGGCAAACCTCCGAGTGTATTTCTGCCATGAAAAAGCTCCTCATGGAAATATCTGCCGTTCGGAGTCGGCTTGAAACTGTAGGTCCCTCCATTTTGTGGAACAACATCAAGACGCACACTACAAATAGGAGGAGGAGCTCGGCCAAACACCCAAAAAGGGTGTAAGCGCCAATTATATATATATATATATATATATATATTAAATTAAATAAACAGTGTTATTTTGGAATTAAGAGGCAAACTTTTTGCATTGACAACTCATTGACTTCCGCAGAGGTACTAAATATTTAACAGTTATTGAATTTTGCTAGATTCTATAGGTATAACTGATGAAGCAAATTAAATTGATTTTTAATGCTTAAAGTTAACTCAATTTAAGTATTTTCTGAATAATAAAAGTGCTCGTATATACTTTAAGTGTTCAATATTTGTGTTCTGTCTAATTCCCATGAACAAACACGTGACAATTCCAATTCTGTTAGTAACAGGGCGGACGCCGCTGTCGCATCACGCGCCCTCAAAAAGCCTAATGTATATACATCTAAGTATATTCACACGTAAGGTGTGATTTCTGAGTACGTACCCTTGGCGTCGTGACATATTTCGAGCGGAAAATGTCGTGATTCTATTGATATGCATATCTAAATTAATTCTATTGATTATTTTTAAATCTCAGAACTCTTGAGATTATAAAAAGGTACTTCACAACAAACTAATTTTTTATTTTGATTTTTCAAAAAATTTTTTTTTTTGTAATATGATATGGCATTTATTCATATTCGAAACCGTAATGGCCATTTTGTGCCATGAAGCGATCTTATCTTCTTACACTTCAATTTTGCAGAGGTCTTATGATTTGCTCAAAGTTCGAGATTTTTATGTGCAGTTCGAACTAAAAACAAAAAAAAAATCATTATTTAATAATGCATTTGAAATTTAATAAAGATTTAACAAGTTGGTTATAGTGTAGCAGTAAACAGTTAGCAATCGCTAGTGTTTATATGATATGTATCGAGTATTTTTAACATAATAATTAAAAATCATGATACTATGAAAAGGTATTTCACAATATGTACAATTTTGTTGTTTAAGTAACAGTGTTAGACTGCCGATATCACCAAACAGGATAAATAAACAAATGATGAATTTTTGCATGCGAAAAAGATCAGTTCTTGGTAGATTTAAGTGGCACATAGCGCCACCTTGCACAAACCAATGCTATTGCTGTCTTCATTTTCGCGGAAATATGGAGCGTAATGCCATCGCTTCCGTTTTGTTTAAGTAAAATCGCCGTCAGCTTCTAAAAACTATCGGTCCCAATAGCCGATATCGATCGAGCATATAAAGATTTACCTGCAGTCCTTCAATTAATTCAGTTCTATAAGCGAATAAGCCGACGCCTTTATGTTGAATGTTCATCAGGCTGATGAAGCTAATTTGCTGAGATCTCTGGCGAGTTGGTATTCTCGGGTTCAAGCGCATAGCAGCGACTATTGATTAGCCCTAGGCGAATATGAGAAATGGTGTTTTCAGCTAACATACCAATATTTCGTACTTTTTTTTTTAAACATTTTTGTATAGTAACAATGTGCAATAAGGTCATTATGTAGTTCAAAATTTATTTTTGAAATTCGCGCTGTTTCGCTAACACTGAAGATACACCTAACTTTGGAAATACACCTTGAGATAATGCGATAGCACATTAACATTTTTACCAGTTTTAACTATTTTTCTGTATTTTTTGAACTACCATTATTTTTGTATAAAAGTATAATTCATTGCCTAACAAAAACCATATTAATGCAATTTTCTAACATTACACAAAAATTAGAAATATTGCATACAATTTTCATACCAATTTACTTAATTTTAATTAAAATTTTTGTCATGCAGTTTTATAGCTCGTAAAAATTTAGTCTAATAAAGTGCAAGTTTGATATGGCTGAAAAATCCAGCTGATTTCTTATAATTTTTTTAGCTGACGGTATTGTGCTCTACACATCATTTGTTCGTTCTAAATCGGAATATGCATCCTTCATCTACCTTGCCTTATTATGTCTGTTACATAACTCGAATTGAAGTTTTCATTAGTATTGTTCTATGTTCCCTCCGTTTTCATGACCCCATGCTCTCATACTTTTCGAGATGCCCGCTTATCAATTTGAAATCTTTGCAGTTTCAGTGTTCTATTTTGTCTTTATCTTTCGTCTTTGATATGTTTTAAAATGTTGTGGATTATCCTTCGCTTCTGGAGTAAGTCTGTTTTAATACTCCATCTAGAGCGCTTCGTAATTAGGTGTTTTCCATATTGGCTTTATAAGAACTCTGGAACTCGTTCTCGCAAGGAATGCACCCGTCACGAAAGTTGGATTCGGATCCAATTCAATACTATTTACAAATCATTTAGGATTGGCATTGCGTTTTCTAAACAGTCTTTTATTGAACTTCTTAGTTATGCCGTAAATAATTTGATTTAGTTTATTTTGTTTTTGCGACAAATTTTTACTTCAATAAATAAATAAAATATGTATATATGAATCGCTGTTCAAGTGTAACTGAGTTTCTGACCCTCAAAATAGCTGCTAGGTTAAAAAGAATATATAATTCCAAAATGCAGTATCCGATTTTTTGAGGCAAGAACATATTTCAGGGGGGTTACGGTATTCAAATATTTATTTAAGCAACATTAAAGACATTCTGTTGATCTTAATCTCCAGTAGATTCCATAATCAAACCGAATTCCTCGAACAAACTCAATACAAACCCGATCTTTAACGTAATTAAAGCACAACTAGCATGCGAGTCAATGGATACAGATGAAATTGTAGGATAACCGTTACAATTTTTTTATTCTTTGAGCATACCAGTATTACACCCGGAAGAATATAAATTTATATTTGTTGTAACTATGATTATTCTCTGTAACAAAAATGCATCTCGATTTCGTTACGAGACTGGACTCGCCATAAAAGAACTAAAGTTCAATATTATCGATGTGACCACAATAGAAGTGTTGAGTCTAAGGCCCCCACGAGCTACTCATTTTAATTATTTTTTCAATAACAAAAAAATAAAAATGGCGCAAGAGCAATCAATAAACGTTTGTGGATTAAATCTGTCCAATATTCGCGCTTATAGTTAGATAGTCCACTCTGGCGTTGGGAAACCAAGAAATTTATTTATTTTTACGGATGATGAAAAAACAAATAAAGATGATGGGAAGTACTAGAAATAAATACATACCTTCACTTAATATACCAAACAACTAGGTTATAGCGAGGGTTTTAACGCAAGCCGGGTGTGTATATATGTGAAGGGTCTTTCAGAAGTGACGCCTGGATGTCAGTAGCGGAAAATTCCTAGAGGATACATTTTTTACGCCATCTTTGACACTTGTGAAGTAGACAGACAATTTTAAGGGTTAAAATTATTGAAACTTATTATGAAAATTGTCGATCTTTAAGAACAAAATAGGGCGAAATTCGAAAGTTTTTCAGTGGATATTGTCGTTCGAATATGTTGACAATTCAAAATTTGGTGAAAAATGTGAAGAAACTGGTTCTGTCGAGGATAGAAAAAGGACTCTCAGACCAGAAACTGGACTGCGTTTTACCTGCACATTACTTGGACATTTAAATGATGTCATTTTCACATAAAATTGTTTGGAGCCATTTAAAAAAAAAAATAATGAAACCTGAAATAATCTAAATTTTTACAAGTTTTATTATAAAACAACATCTAGACGTGACTTTTGAACGACCCCTGTATGTTTTTGTATCCAAATTTAAGAAAAAGCTGTATTTTATTATAATTACTCGCGTTCGATCTACAATCACAAATAACGAAATACCTACTTACTAGGTTGTTCAATAAGTTTTGCGGTTCGATAAAAGAGAACGCTGCCACTAAATTTGGTTTTGTTATGTTGGACACTCTTCATATGAACGCATGTGAAGCATCATTTCAATCTCCTGGTTCATTCTTCGTTTACCAGCCATTTAGTATCGACGTGTCACAGTATTTTCTACAATGCAAAAATCAAGTATTGTGAAGGGATTGCATTTTTATTTTTGGAAGGTTTAAAAGCAAAGGAAATTTATGAGCGAATGTTGAAGGTTTATAAGGACTTTTCCGCCATAAATTGCTGTAGTGGAGAGATGGGTTGCTGAAGGTGGCGGTAGAAGCCTTGAAGACGATTTTGACGTGCAAAAAATACCGGATATCGTGGAAAATCGTTGAGTGACTCGAAGAGATTTAGTGGAAACCCTGGGCCCCTTGGTATCTAATTGGGTAGAAAAAGCAATATTTTAACAAAAGTATTGGGTTTCAGAAAGCTGTGTGCACAATGGGTGCCGCATTCGCTAGCAATAGAAAAAAAAAAACATTCGAATGCGACTTTCTCATTAACATTTAGAGCGGTTTCGGAAGGCTAAAGTGGTTTTTAGGCGTCGATTCATCATTATGGAAGACACTTTGGTCTATCACCATGATCCTAAATAAAAGGAAAAAGTAAAAAGTGATGTGAACCTGGTTCTTCAACCCCGAAAGAAATTTCTATCCAGAAATCGGCCAAGAACGGGCATCAGTTTTTTGCCATGTGCCATAGAAATTTTGTTTGTGGATTACTTGCTAACTTGTATGGTAAAACAATAAATTCTGAATATTATTGTAACTTTTTCGACCAGCTGAAGGAAAAAGTTCGAGAAAAAATACCCAGTTTGCAAAAGAAAAAAATTATTTTTCGTCAAGACAATGCACCGCGTCACAAGAGCATTTTGAGAATGACTAAAATTCATAAATTAAAGTTCGAATTAATGGGGCATCCACCGTAATCACCTGTTTTCAGGCTTAAAAAATGCATGCGCTCGTATACACCTTGGTATGTTGCACAAGCTAATCCAATCGCACACGTTTGTATTGAAAGCATTGCTGTTAGGCTATATTTTCTTCCTTATATATCGCACCCTAAATACAAAAGGGTCACAACTCAAAATGTATCTTCTGCTCAAATATGAACGAGACGTTATCAAAAAAACGGCCCGCGGATGACATATTGCAAAAATAAATTTTTTGTTTTTTGGTAGGACTGTTATAAGCTTACATGGCAAATTTCAGCGTGATATGTCACATAGTTTGTTTTCTGTGCTACTGTAAACAAGTCAAGCTCGAGTGTGGAAAATTTTGAGTTGTGACCCTTTTGTATTTAGGGTGCGATATGTACTTACTTCCATTCGTAAGCAAAATAGTAAATACTCGAAAAATTCGTCAAAACGAACTGAATTTCTTTGTCGAACATAATAACTAACACCCAAGTTGTCAAATTGGCATAACACGACCAACCTTCTCGTTAGGATACGCACATGAGTGAAAGAGATTTTCAACAACAAATTTTCTACTGGCATTCTACTATTGGGCATCAAAGCAGCATTTGATTCTAAGTACCTGCTATGGGGCTTTTATCTACAAATAAAATGTCCAACTACAGTTTGCCTCTCCGAATTCATAAAATAATTCAAACCATCTTGTCGAAAGGGCTTTTTTCGGTGCATATAAGATAAAGACATTCATCTAAATATATAAATACCCTGGTAGGGTCTCCTCAAGGGTTCTATTTATCTCATATTATCTATAAACCCGAGTTCACTTCACTTAACAATTGCACAACTTCCATCTGTCATATTCTGATGACACTACCACCTTGTCATTTAAGGTGGTATTCAATGATATCATTAACAATCTCCGAGTGCCTGTGACACTGCAATAAAATATTTGAAGAGATGGAAATTCCTTGAAAACACCGAGGTGTTTCTTTTTAACCCTCTTTATACAATAGAAAGTTTCAGAAAAGTTTACTAAAAACAGCAATTAGTTATCCCTCTAACTACAGAAATTTTAAGCAGGAGATTTTACTAGTGTTACGGACTAAGGCGAATGTGTAAGAAAAATGGGATAGAACCATTGCAATAATTAGAATAACACGCGATTTTTTTATTTGAATATTCATAAGTTTCTAAAATTGTATTTTCAGCGTTCTGGATTGAGGGAAATGAAATAAGGGTAAAATTTCGTTTTGTTTGTTTTCATATTGTGATTGCGACTATACAATTTTTTAACTTATTTCAAGTAACTTCTTTTTAAATTGTGCATAGCTAGGTTGGGGACTAATGAACATATATGTATACTAGCAACCCGCCCTGCTTCGCACGGGTATAAAATATATACCCTATGTCACTCACTGAAAAAATTATTAAAATCGATCCAGTAGTTTTGGCTTATTCATTACTGCCCGTGGCCCGCACGCGTTAAATTTGGAGTAAAACAATTCCCCTTTCTTTATAGCATGAAGATTTCCTGCTATCTTTGGGATATCTAAATTCATACCCTACATTTTTGCATATTAACTTTTTGCATTTTTACATATGTATTTATTTTATTTTTGCAACAATTACTATATTACAGAATGTCTTTATATACAACGTTCATAGCCTTCTTGTCATTAGACAATACAAACATGTTTTCTCTAGAGGTTACTCTTGAAAGAGCGACATACAGTTGGCCATGTGAAAAACAGTCAACACTCAAATCTAAGCCTGCAACGTTGAAGGTTTGACCCTGAGATTTATTAATGGTCATTGCAAAAGATGTCTTTACCGGAAATTGTAAGCGTTTAAATTGGAGTGGTAGATCCGATGGTATCAGAGGGATTCAGGGAATCAATACATCTTCTCCGGTACCACATCCTGTGAGTATTGTGCACTCTATTATGACAGTTTTCAGTGATTTTACCAGCAAACGCGGGCCATTGCAAAGTTTAGGTGGACTTAGGTTTCTTAATAAAATAACAGGACAACCTATTTTCAGCTCCATTTTGTGAGGAGGGAGTCCAGACGGGTTCAAAGAATTTAGAAATTCTGTAGGAAATTGAACAGCTTCTTCCAAATCGAGAACAGTATCGACCGAGAAGTATATTTTCGTCGGCGCATCAATCTTTGAAATAATCAAGTTATTTACTTTATCTATATTACTTGTTCGTTAGTTGGTGACAGAATAGCTCTTTCTTTAAACCAAGATATTGTCTTATAACTTATGTTATCAATGTCAGGATAGACCTTGTTGACTAACTCTTGGATGTTGTCTATCAAAACACAAAGGTTTTCTAGGTTAATCCTTCCCTCACTTTGTGCTAATTCTCCATTGCCAACTTTTAGCAGGATCTCTGGAAATAGCCTGTTCTCACGTGAAGATGACGAAACCCTCATATTAGTTTTAAGATCTAATTTATTGACATGCGACCAAAGGTGGGATCTTTTTAGCGAAGCATTTATTTCGTCAGCACGTGTTCCTCGAGTCACAACTGGTAGGATTTGACGGAAATCTCCTGAGAACAGAATTGTACATCCACCCATAGGTGAATTTTTGTTGCTCAAATCGGGCATTGTCCTATCCAATGCTTCCACAGACGTCTTGTTTGACATGATAGCTTTGTCCCAGACTATTAATGAGCAGTCACGCATCAATTTTCCTGTATTGCTCTGTCTAGAAACACTACAGACGCTGTTATCATCATCGGTTGCGATTTTCAGCGGGAGCTTGAATGTAGAGTGTGCGGTTCGGCCTCCTTCCAAAGGAGTAGCGGCAATGCCGGATGACGCAACAGCTAACGCAATTTTTCCGGTAGATCTCAATTACTAACTACTGATGTAATATCTTGAAAAATATTGTTTTTAATTATATGCTGTAAAGAGCCATATACATAGATCTATATGAAAACAACAATGTATTTCAGATATTTAATTGGATAAGGATTAATGTTGTACCCATTTGTTGAAATCGCTTCGAAAATAAGCTATTAGTTGTCGTAAAAAGTATATTAAATGACAAAAAATGTTATTGTATGGAATTGATAGCAAACTAAACACGCTCCGAATCAATAAAAACTATTCAAAAACTGTATTTTAATTACAGTATGCAAACAAAATTCGTATTAGTACACCCCCTAATAAATAAAAAAAACCACGTATATTTTCAAATTAATTTTAAAACAAATGCTTGAAACCGTTTTATTTTATAGATAATTAACTAAAATAAGGCCAAATAAAAAAACCGCTCACGAAGTGTATTGAAATGCAAAAAAAAAAAAAATAAGAAAGAAAAAAATGAACACTTTTCACAGAAGCAAAATTCGTATTAGTACACATGTATTTTTAATGATTTAAAGAGTAAATAAAAAATAGTTCAGAAAATTAATATTTTGTAGGATACCCTCGTTGCCTTAGAACAGCAGACAATCTCTTCGGCATAGATTCCACCAATTTTTTTGTGAGATTTGGAGAAATCTTCTTCCACTCTGATTTGAGGACTTTTTTTAAATGTTCTCGGTTCCTTATTTGATGATGTTCTAGCTGCTTTTTGAAAATCGACCATACATTTTCTATGGGATTAATATCCGGGCTTTGTGGTGGTGTTTTGAGATAATTTGGACAGTTATAAAGCATCCATAACCTTGTATCCAACGCCGTGTGCTTAGGGTCGTTATCTTGTTGGAATATACATTTTTTTTTGCAACCCAATTTTTTGGCACCTTTGCGTAGATTCTTTTTTAAAATATCAATATATTGCCTCGCAGTCATAATTCCAGCAATAAAATGCAACTTTCCTACTCCGTTTGCCCCGAAACATCCCCATACCATCAGAGAACCACCACCGTGCTTGAAAGAAGGCTGCAGATTTCGTTTTTGAAGGCCAGTATTACACTCTCTCCAAATTTTTATGCGTCCATCGGACATTTTTATATTAAATTTACACTCGTCTGAAAAAATTACCCTTTTCCAAAACCGCATATTTTTGTTTAAATATTGCCTGGCAAATATAACACGCTTTCTTCTATTGACTGAGCTTACATACGGTTTTCTAACCGCAGTTCTGCTTCTAAATCCCAATTTTTTTACATAATTGCGCACTGTTTGAGGTGTAACTTTGATAGAAAAGTATTTTTCTAGTTCTGCAGCTAGTGAAACTCCACTGACGGTGGGGTCTTTTCTCATAAGGCGTTTCAAATAAGTCTTGTGCCTCTGCCCAAGCTGTGCCCTGTTCACATTTCGAAGCTTTTTGTCAATCCTTCCACTGTCTCTAAAAATTTTGACTAAGTTTTGTATTGTAGACACACTTTTCTGCAATGTTCTCGCAATTTCGCGTAAAGACTTTCCGTTTTTGTTCATATTTATTATTAATCTCCTAGTTTCGTTTGACTTTGGCGACATTGCAAGCTAACTCCGCGAACTTGAGCAAATGGCTACTAAAACGCAACTGCCCAAGGTTAAACATTGAATCGTTTCGAAAATAAAGGTAAATACCAACAAATTGTTTACAAATTCAACGCATACTAAGTGTACTAATACGAATTTTGCCTGCAGTAGAAATAGCTACACTGCTACTAAAGCTATTTTTTCCAATTCTATGCAAATGTTTCGGAGTTCTATTTTTTTATGAATTATACAATACCGCACTACGATTGAAATCAATTGCTTTAAAGTAAATTTGAAAATATACGTGGTATTTTTATTTGTAAGAGGGTGTACTAATACGAACTTTGCATACTGTATGTGCGATTTACTAATATAGAACGTGAAAATAGCGTTTTATTTCGCTGTAAAATTGTATGTGCATATAATTATATGGAATTCAGTACATACATAGATACATATGTACATACGTCCGAAATGAAATAATGCGAGCGATTCGTAAATACATACATACATACGTCACCATACGATGTAATTCAACATTAATGAGGTGTGGTGAGATTATCGCTTAACGCCTGTTGCTTCATTCGGTTGACAGCGAACAAACACACAAACTGCTTTTTTTGGAAAAAGAGCTGCTTTTGTTTAAACAATTTTGGTTAAATAACAAATACAGTGGCTCACAGCTTATTTCGTGTGCCCGTTTATCAAAATAAAAAAGTTTAATATTTTTGTATAAACTTTATTTAGAAAAAAAACTTAAACGTACATTCAAAGATAAACTATTTCTTGTTACAAACATACATAAATAAACTTAAATTATTTCTTCTTAAGTAATATGTTTACAGCAAAATCAAAATTATAAGTAAATCCACGTCACACCTTATTTCGTGTGCTTAACCAAACTAGAAAAAACATGATTTTTTTTTTAATTTATTAAGTTTTTACTAATCTAATATTTTGTAGGGTAGCCTTTTTGTTTTAATACATCTTTTAACCGGGATTGCATGGAGCTAACAAGTTTTCCAGTGTATTCAGGAGATATTTTCTCCCACTCCACTTGCAATGCTGTTTTTAGATCTTGTTTGTTGCTTATGTTATGTTTTCTAATTTTTTGATCCAGAATATTCCATAAATTCTCAATTACATTGAGATCAGGTGATTGTGCTGGCGTTTTTACCACATGAGGGCAATTCCATATAAGCCACCGTTGCACAAATTCCGACTTATGCTTCGGATCATTGTCCTGATAGAACCTGAACCTGTCCCGAATGCCTAATTTTTCAGCACTTTGTAGTAAATTATTTTTTAATAAATTCAAATAAACTGTTTTATCCATAATTTCGACGATAAAAACCAAGTTTCCGACACCAGCTGTTGACATGCAGCCCCAAACCATTACATGACCCCCACCGTGTTTTACTGTACCACGCAGATTCTTCGGGTCCAGCTCCGCGTTGGGCTTACGCCAAACGAAAGACTTTCCATCGGAACCAAAGAGGTTGAATTTGCTTTCGTCGGCGAAAATAACGTCATTCCAAAATATTTGGTCTTTATTAACATGGTTTTCGGCAAACTCCACCCTTAATCTTCTGTTACGCTCATTAACAAACGGTTTGTTTCGAGCTGTACGACCATGGAAATCGGCTTTGCGCAGAATTCTTCTTATTTTTTCAGGATTACATGACTTACCAAGTACTTTTTCAACCTCTTTTGTCAAAGCTGGCGCACTAATTCGTGGGTCTTTTTTAATTTTTCTTAATATCCACCTTTCATCAGCTTCTGTAAAAATTTTGTTTGGAGCTTGGCGTCCTTCGTCAACCACTCTTTTTTCACGAGAAAAGCGTTGAATAATGTACTGTACTGTGGAAGTACTTAAATTTACAATTTCAGCAATTTTTTTCAGCGACTTTCCATTTTTGTAATGCGTAATCACTAATTCGCGCCTTTCAATCGACGTACGGCGACCCATCACGGTATTTTTAAATTAAGCTGGACAACCGACTCCTTTCAATGTGTAAACTAAATAAGGATATAATCTAATATACTATGCAAAACAAATTTCCTATAATTGCTAACCGGTTTACTGGCGCCAATAACGGTAAAAGTAAACACACGAAATAAGCTGTGACGTCAATTTACCTAGTATTCTGTTTTTGTTGTAAATATTCTACTAAAGCAGAAAAAATTTGAATGCATTTATACATGTTTGCAATTAGAAATAATTTATCTTTGATTGTGCATTTAAACTTTTTTTAAAGTAAATCAAATAAAAATAATTTTACAATTATAATAATAAGCTGTGAGCCACTGTATATCAATTTTTTTTTTGATGCAGAACGAAAGTAAATATTTCAAAGTTAAACTCTAAGAAAGTTTCATTTTAATTGGTTGATTCGTTTATGATTTATGACCGTGAAAACAAAAAAATTATGTTTTTTTGCCACATTTTCACCGATTGCCACGCCCCCTTTATATATTTCTTCACATTATATAGATATAAACCTTCCTCTTCAATCAGTCTATCTTTAAAAAAAAACCGCATCAAAATCCGTTGCGTAGTTTTAAAGATTTAAGCGTATACGGGGACATAGGGACAGAAAAAGCGACTTTGTTTTATAATATGTAGTGATATATATCTACTTATACATACCTATGTGCATAGATATTATATATATAAGCAATCCACATTTTTGCCTTGGCGAGTGTCTAGCTCTTTCAAAATAAGAATCGGCATCATTTGTTTCATATCTCACGAATTAAAAATAATAATAAGATCAGGCTATTTTTATTCCAGGAAGCTTTATGGCGCGCTATGAGCGGGCAAAGCAGAGACCTTGACAAACATAAACATGATATATGCATGTACTTATATATAGTGGACACATTTATGCCATCTTACGTTTATCAATACTAAAGACGTATGATTAGAGGAAAAAAGAACGTCAGTTTAAATTTCCAAAAATTCAAGGAAAACAACACAAATTATACAAGATTTCAAAAGATTAACGAAAATAGCAAAAAGACAAAGAAAAATTCAACACATTAAGAGATGAGATCTGGTTGAACTCAGCAAGCGTGAGCAATTGGCGCGTTTCGGGCATTATTTTTTTTGTTATTACTTCCATAAAAAGGGTAGAAATTTTGAAGTTCTCTTCTTGGAACATTAAAATATAGTTATTCCAGAAGGGCAGCACAATCAAAATCTTCCTTTTTAATGCCACATACAAAAGTTAAGGAAAGAACAGATCATCCACTTTCTCGAGATTTGAGATTTAAAAGAAGTAAACGAGCATTATATGATAGAAGAGATTCAGTAAATCGTAAAAACCGCAAACATTTTCAAAAGAAACCTTCTGAGTTTTCTCGATACTGCTGATTGAGAATTGATGATAATACCACCAAATAATAGTGGAAAAACGTACAAAGCAAGGATGGAAAGGATACGTTTTTTGGGGTTGAGGAATGGAATTGGAGGATGTTTTTTTTTGTTTTTAGAAACAGGAAAGTGGAAAAGCACGTGGGATTCGAACCCACAACCTTTGGGATGGCAGACTAGTGCACTTACGCTAGACTACCGGGGCCGCACTGCAGAATTTGCTAATGAGTAAATTTTCAAGTCATCAGCGTACAACAGAAACTTAGCATATGAAAAGCAAGAGCTAATGTCATTAACGAGCAATACGAAAAGGAGTGGACCCATCTATATCAATGGTTCTCATATTTTTATCCATTTCGAATGCTTTTCCAATATACTATCGATATTGAAAAACTAAAACGCGTTATGACTTGGATCTCAGTTCGGTATTCATATTGGATATCGAAGGTCATTCTCGAACGCTCGCCACAATTTCTACTAGGTACACATTCTGTTGTTAACTAACATTGCTTGATAAATAAATGCCTAAGGAAAGATTTAATTTTTTAATTATGGAAAATGAACATGTAAAAGTCCCTGGTTTTTCACAGAATCGTACGACTACAAATCTCCCTGCTGCGGTGATAAATTAAATCAGCCAACAACTTACTAGACATAAGCCGGTTTACCTAGTTCAGATTACACTAGTCTACAAGGAAAAGTATCCGAAATAATTTAAACTAATATCTGCTTCTCTGTCCATGCAAAATTCGGATTGATAACTAAAATTAATTTATTAGTTTGAGTTTTCGAGATATCCTAACCTAAAAGTGCAAAAAACCCCATTTTTGCCCATATTTGAGGTTATGTAGCCTTGCAGATGTTTTCTTTCACCAAAATTAAAGGATGGCATCTTTAAATACAATCCTTCTTTTTTCAAATGGCGTTTTGTTTGCTCAAATATCATTTTTTTTCGCAGAGATATCGCATTTTGAAATTTTCATGTTTCGAAATTTTCCTACACTTGAAAATCGATTAAGATAACATAGACATGATATATTCGATTACTAATTTTCTTGAATTGAGTCTTATTTTTCTTAAAATTTTGTCTCACACCATAAGTGTGCTGACTCACCACATCCCTACACTATCTAACCTTTGGGTACCGAGTCACACACAGCCCTAACCCCTAGAAACCACCCCTATCATACCGCGAGCAGGCTAACCCACTTAACCGCAAGCAGGCTTACCCACAAACTCCAAATTTACATACTATTAATCCATATATTTCAGGCCCTCAAACCCAAGAAAATTAGTAATCGACTATATGATGTCTATGTTATCTTAATCGATTTTCAGGTGTAGGAAAATTTCGAAACATGAAAATTTCAAAATGCGATATCTCTGCGAAAAAAAATGATATTTGAGCAAACAAAACGCCATTTGAAAAAAGAAGGATTGTATTTAAAGATGCCATCCTTTAATTTTGGTGAAAGAAAACATCTGCAAGGCTACATAACCTCAAATATGGGCAAAAATGGGGTTTTTTGCACTTTTAGGTTAGGATATCTCGAAAACTCAAACTAATAGAGCAATTCTGAGGCCAGATTTGGATTCAGCGCATCATAAACCTTCGGAAATATATAGTCTGGTTTCTGGGTCTGAATGTTGGTTAAATTTTGTCGGCCTGTGTTATTAATGAATAAATAATAATATCAAGGTATTTTAGAAAGATAAGAAAAATAATAAAACTACACAATAACGTATAAATTTGTAGGTACATACCTATGAACATACAGCTACTTACAAGTATAAAGTATTTGCATTGCACATTTTTATTTACTACTCTAGCACTACTTCAATTGTCCAACAAGCAAAAATGAAATTGTAATAAGTAAACAGCTTGATAACACGTATTCAAGCAGCAGCAAAGCAACTATGATACATATACATATATATTTTACCTGTAGCGCCAATGTTACCTGTACCGCCAATGATAAAAATGCCGTTTATTACCCAATGGATGCCTGAAAAATGTATTTAGTTATGTTTAAATAACTATAGTTATGGCTCCTTTTCTTTGACTCAAACGAGTTCTTTAACTCAGATCACTAAAAAATTTCAGCGCTTTGGAAGCATGGTACCCTTCATCAGAAACAAGAACTAAAATAAAATGTTTCGAAGGTTCTGGATGTGCTGAATCCGAATATGTACTCAGAGTAGTTTCAACGCATCCCGAGATACATTGAGATATATTTCGGTTTGAAATAAAGCGCATGTTGCTGTGAATAGCTGGCATTGAAAATCTGTGGTGCGCTAGCTCATTTAGAGTCTGACACGGCGTACTCGCAATGTGCGCTTCACTCAAAAGGATATATTTGAGGTTATATAGCACCAAAGATTTTTTAAAATTCGTAACAGCATGAAAAAGTACAACTCTTTTCCATTGCTTTACAACCTATTTCCATAGGTAAACAAGGCTTTGTTAGCCTCTGAGATATCCTTTTCCCATTTTCATTAACTTACAGTTACTTGAGGTTTTGTAGTTCACTTTATCGAATCCAATCCCATAAATTTAACAGACGATATCTCGGAGACAAAAAATATATATTATATGTATAATGGTAATGCAGATGCTGTAGCCAAACGGATTGGTATGTACCAGTCATTTGTTACTGCGTGGGTTCGAATCCCTCTCCAGTCCTACTTCTTACGCGATTTTGGCTGAGTTTAACAAAGAGCGCCAGTCGTTTCTTTCTGGTGCCAACCGGCGCCAATTGGACACACCAAGTGAAGCCAAGTCCTTCTCCACCTGATCTTTCCCACGCAGAGGAGGCCTTCCTCTTCCTCTACTACCACCAGCTGGTACCGCATCGAATACTTTCAAAGCCGGATCGTTTGCATCCATTCGAACGACATGACCCAGGCAACGTAGCCGCTGGATCTTTATTCGCTGCGCTATGTCTATGTCATCGTTCCATCGCTTTCGATATTCGTTGTTGCCAACGGGCAAAGGTCCAAAAATCTTACGCAGAATCTTTCTCTCAAACACTCCAAGCGTCGCTCCATCGGATGTTGTCATCGTCCACGCTTCTGCGCCATACGTTAGGACGGGTATGATGAGAGTATTGTAGAGTGTTAGTTTTGTTCGTCGAGAGAGGACTTTACTACTCATTTGCCTACTTAGTCCAAAGTAGCACTTGTTGGCAAGAGAGATTCTACGTTTGATTTCAAGGCTGTCATTGTTATCGGTGCTAATGCTGGTTCCTAAATACACGAAGTCTTTTACAACCTCAAAATTATAACTGTCTACAGTGACGTGGGTGCCGATACGCGAGTGCGCCGATTGTTTGTTTCAAGACAGGAGGTACTTCGTTTTGTCCTCGTTCACCACCAGACCCATTCGCTTTGCCTCTTTATCCAGTTTGGAGAATGCAGAACTAACAGCGCGCTTGTTAAGGCCGATGATGTCAATATCATAGCCATACGCCAACAATTGTACGCTCTTATAAAAAATTGTGCGTGAGCGATTAAGTTCTGCGGCTCGTACGATCCTCTCCAACATCAGGTTAAAGAAGTCACATGACAGCGAGTCACCCTGTCTGAAGCCTCGTTTGGTATCAAACGGCTCGGAGAGGTCCTTCCCAATTCTGACGGCGCTGCTGGTGTTGAGCAACGTCATCTTGCATAGCCGTGTTAGTATTGTGGGGATACCAAATTCAGGCATCGCGGCATACAGATAACTCCTTTTCGTTCTGTCAAATGCAGCTTGGAAATCGACGAAAAGATGGTGTGTGTCGATTCTCCTTTCGTGGGTCTTTTCCAAGATTTGGCGTATTGTAAATATTTGGTCGATGGTAGACTTTCCAGGTCGAAAACCACACTGATAAGGTCCAATCAGTTGGTTGACGGTGGGCTTCACCCTTTCACACAATACGCTCGCTAGAACCTTATAGGCGATATTAAGAAGACTAATCCCGCGACAATTGGAGGATCACCCTTCTTATGGATTAGGCAGAGCACACTTAAATTCCAATCGGCAGGCATGTCTTCATCCGACCATATTTTGTATAGAAGCTGATGCATGCACCTTACCAGCTCCTCGCCGCCATGTTTGAATAGCTCAGCCGGCAGTCCGTCGGCGCCCGCGGCTTTGTTGTTCTTTAGCCGCGTTATCGCTATTTTCACCTCGTCATGGTCGGGTAGCGGAACGTCAATTCCTTCTTCAACGATTGGGGTATCGGGAACTTCACATTCTCTGTGACATGCGCAGCTATCACTTTTCAGTAGGTTCGAGAAGTGTTCCCTCCATAATTTAAGAATGCTCTGGATGTCGGTCACCAGATTGCCGTCTTTGTTCCTACAGGAAAACGCCCCGGTCTTGAAACCTTCTGTAAACCGCCGAACTTTTTGGTAGAATTTTCGGTCGTCGTTCTTATTGACCAGCATCTGAAGCTCCTCGCACTCCCGTATTTCGGCCTCTTGGTTCTTCTGTCGGATAATACGTCTCTCTTCCTTTTTCAGATCTCTGTAGCGATCCCACAAGGCTCGCGTCGCGCCCGATCGCAGCGTGGCTCTATAGGCAGCATCTTTTCTTTCAGCGGCAGCATGTCATTCTTCGTCGTACCAACTGTTTTTTCGGGCTCGCCGGAATCCGATTTTTTCTTCGGCGGCGGTACGTAGGGAACAAGAAGGCAGGTCCTACTAGATAAATATAATTGATGCTATTCAAGTTGGGAAGGTGGAATGCTATGCTAAATAAGCCAATTTTCTCAGCAATATTTTATGAGAGACCCTATCAAAAGCTTCCGAAAAATCAGTGTACTTCATAGTTCGCGTTGAAGCTATCGAAACAGTACGTAGAAAAAATTACAAGGTTAGATACCGTAGACCTTCCACTAATAAAACCGTGTTGATTCGGGATCATGACGGGTTAGACACAGTAAAAATCTGCTTTGTCTTAGCAACATTCTCAAATAATGTCGAAATTTTTGTCAATTTCATGATAGGATTACAGGCCTATTGTGTGACGTCACTCATGTTCCCACTTTTAAAGATTGGAGTTATGTGAACTCTTTTCCAATTTGGTACTGACAACGAGTTCGGCAACAAAATGTCCACTTTTTTGTTTCGCTTCTATTTCTCTAACAACAAAATATAAATTTGCGCACAGAAGTACTAAACTGCCATTAAGAAAATGCAAACGAAACTGATTTGAGAGATTTTGTGTCGAACGGATTATGCAAACGGGTAAATCATTGAACGCGAAATAAATGCGATAATGCTTATATGTTGACGTACTTTAATGGTGCGGGATTGTAAGCCCCACTGTCGGATACAAAATTTGTTACTTCGCTAGTAAACACGAACACTTTGAGAATATCCGTACAGTACCTTAGATGCAACGTTCCAGGTTTTCATAACCTTCCTTCCATAAGCCTCGCTTGCGCCTGCAATTTTCACTAGACTTTTGAAACCTTTTCGTTGGTTCTTAAGGCATACGAAAAGACGGAAGTCATCAATTCAAATTCTTTCAAATCAATCTTTTTCAAATCTACCATTAACTGGCCTTTCAAACGTAATTACTAGAGTAAATATAAAACTATGCTTTATTATTGGTCGGTTTGGGACTTATTCGGATCTCAGCTTAGCTGTGAGCGACTTGCTTACATCCCTATGTACGAGTATGTGACGCTTAAATTTTTCAATCTGGTGTTTACTAAAATCTATACTTAATTGACTCATTAACTACCTATACAAAACAACTGAAGAGGAATTTTAGAAATATTCGATCGTCAGTTGCAATTCAACCTTGTTGCACCTATGTCACTTTCACAACAGTTTTGTTGTTATTTGTTTTTGCTTTGTTTTCGTTTTATTTGGTTTCGCGGCGGCGTCTCACTATTGGAAAATATGCATTGTGCTTGTGCTTATGGAAAACGAATACAAATAGAAATATATTCGCATTGTCTCACTTCGAAAAGTGCATCTACGCACACATAGGCACATACGCAACAGGGTGCCTTTTCTGTTACAGAGCGATTCTTTCAGCGTAAGTTATAACTTCACAACCGTAAAACTTCGCTAGCAACATTGTCGAGTATATGAGCCCCAGAAGCAATTCCACAATTGTGGTAAGAAAAGTGTTTTTAAACAAATACATATGTACATATACATACATGTAAAGCGTTTTTCAGTAAAAGCGCTTCAACTTTTTTTTTGAATAAAACACAAACGGTTTGACTTTTTTAACTAATTTTTTTTTTTATTATCGAGTTTGAACATATACATTTAAGTATAAAATTCGATTTCTTTTGCATGACCACCGCGTGCACGTTTTACGAAGTCCAATCGTTGAACCCAATTTTCGACCACTCTTTTGCACAAATCGGCCGAAATTCCAGCAATTTCGCGTTCAATATTGTCTCTGAGCTCACAAATCGTCGCCGGCTTGAACTGTAGACCAATGACTTCACATAACCCCATAAAAATAGTCTAGAGGCGTCAAATCACAATGCGCTCACTGAACTTACTCTTCAACAAATCAATTGTAGCGTGTGCTGTGTGGCTTGTGGCCCCGTCCTGTTGAAACCACATGTCGTCTAAGTCCATACCATTCCATTGCGGCCAAAAATAATCGTTTATCATGTCGCGGTATCGATTTCCATTCACAGTAACGTGGCGATCGTTCTCGTCAACGAAAAAATATGGGCCAATTACGCCGCCGGCATGTAAACCGCACCAAACAGTGATTTTTTCGGGATGCAACGGTGCCACATGAATCACGTGTGGATTGCTTTCTGCCCAGTAACGCATATTTTGCTTGTTGACAAAGCCATTGAGCCAAAAGTGAGCTTCACACTGAAGATGATTTTTCGACTTTAAACTTTGTTAACAGAACACGCATTTTTATAATAAAATTCAATGATTTGCAAGCGTTGCTCAAGTGTGTAGCGTTCCATGATGAAATGTATACTAATGAAGTTTACAAATGACAAGCGAAAAATAAAAAATATTACGTTGTTCGCCCTCTCTATCGGAAAAAAGTTGAAGCGCACCTATTGAAAAACGCTATATATTGGCACACAAAAAAACTATAAAGAAGATTTACTTACACCATTTGCGAAGACGTATCTCCCCTGTGACTTTAAACAACACGCAAATTCGCCAAACAGATAATACTAAATACAATACTTAGGTATTCTGCTAGACAGGTGTCTCACATATTTTTAACGTGGAAGCAACTCGGACTTAAACTACGCTCATTACGACTCTCAATGCTAAACGCACAGAATCTCATCTAAGCCAAAATAAGCACAGTCTTAGCACACTGCTTTCGGTTATACCAGGACACCTAATAGGCAGACACGACCAGAGGATGAATTTGCAGAGATATGAGTTCTGCAGAAGCTGTCTAGGTGAAAAAGATGAAGAGACGATCTCGCACCTGCGGTGCCATTTTCCTGCTCTATCCAGACGTATGTAGATTTACTATTTTAGGTAGACAATTCTTGAATGAATTAGATGATCTCAGTACTGTGGAAATAAGTGATCTTCTAAAATTTATGAAGGTTTTTTTCACTGGTTTTAGGAGAGATAGGTATAAGCGCCCCACGCGGCATGGGCCTGAGTGTGCCACAGTAAACAATCGCTGTAACCCAACCTATCCTTATAAAAATAGTGTCAAACATTTTTTTGCCTAATTCTCAACACCTAGACAATGGAACTGCTGAACACTCCAGCTCAGCTCCCCTAGCAAGCGAACTGTCAGTTTTCGCTGAATTTCAAATGACATGTGCCTTTTAAATATGTAGCTATGAAAAAATGTTGCTGGTATATTGTGCGCTGTTTTCATGGCGTGAACTGAGTACTACTTTACCGTCAGATACATACGAAATCTCACGCGTATAGTATTTCACGGCAATGCAAATTGTGTGGATTTTGACAACCATTTCATGTGAAACGCGAACTTAGTATTATGCCTAACTAATGAAGTATATATTAGTAAAAAGTCGCTTTTCAAAACGTATAGGTATTGTCTGTCTGTCAACTCCAAAACTTATCTATCGATTTAAAAAAAAGAGTATAAAGAAAACTTGAACATTTTTGGTTCTTTATTATGTAAAAGAATCAAATTTTTATATTGAAATAGGAACTCAAAAAATAGTTTTCTCCATGGCAGGTATTATGGAGTAAGCAATTTGTGGAAGAAATGTGACGCTGAATATCCAAGCTCCTCGTATCGAAGTCGTGCAGAGGAAATGAAAAATGTGCTTCAAGAAGTTTATCTTCACGAGGTGACCATATGTATCGCATAGTGCATACAAAAAATGTTACATAAAATTATATATATATATATACATATAATTGGCGCGTACACTCTTTTTTTTTTTGGTGTTTGGCCGAGCTCCTCCTCCTATTTGTGGGGTGCGTCTTGATGTTGTTCCACAAATGGAGGGACCTACACTTTCAAGCCGACTCCGAACGGCAGATATTTTTATGAGGAGCTTTTTCATGGCAGAAATACACTCGGAGGTTTGCTATTGCCTGCCGAGGGGCGACCGCAAAAAGAAATTTTTTTTTTTAATTTTGGTGTTTCACCGAGATTCGAACCTACGCTCTCTCTATGAATTCCGAATGGTATTCACGCACCAACCCATTCGGCTACGGCGGCCGTATGATGTATGTTTATTATCTATATTGCAACTAATCCATTGATTAGTCGTGCCGGTATATAAAAAATTGCATCAATCATTGTGCTGATGGAAGGATGCGTACAAAATACGAAAAGAGGATTTTTATAAATATTGTGTGACTGTTTGTCAGGTGCGAAAAAATTGAGTTTGACTGGACTTTCCCTAATAGGTAGAGTAATTTTCGTATAACCTATAATAAATTTGTATCTTCAAAATATTACTATCCTGGTTTCACTAGTGTCGATGTATTTCTAAAACTGCTACTTATGTCCAGATTAGCGCATATTTCGATGCATATTTGGATAGATGAAAACAAATATTTTGTTAATAAATAAATTAGAGTGGTGTATTACAATGGCTCATTTTAGTCCGAAAGGACTATTGTATGCTACTTATATGGAAAAATATATCTCTGCTGAAAATCGACATGCTATGAGGCGTTCGGATCAAGATATTTCGAAATATTATAATCAATCATTGACTCTATTATGTCGAGCTGAATATTGGCTGAGTCCAGTCGTGCTGGTTGCAAGTAATATATTTTAGGGCCATCAGCGTAAAGCAAGAAATTAAGAAATTAGGCAGGGATTGTTATTTGTACCACGGGGTCAAGAGCGAATGAGGTGAGCTCATACTTCAAGGACTCAAAGGCTAAAGTCGCTTGAATGGCATGGTGAGCGTGGTAAAATCTCGCGCTCAGAAAAAGGATGTCATTATGCACTTCCGTAGTCAATGGGTTTTCAATTTTGACTAAAGTGTACGCAATGGAACCTAACAAGTAGAATTGAATGGTTTATAAGAACGCAAGAATGGGTAGAGTTGGGCTCACAAAACACGAGCTTTTCTTTGTCCCTTGCCTTCTAATTACGCTAAATTACGGGACAAATTTCGATGGGATTTTTACAGGTGAATAACTTAAACGTTAAAACGTTTACCGCAATATGTCGACTTTATTTTATCAAAATTACTTGACACGGGCCGCCATAGCCGAATGCGTTGTGCGTGACTAGCATTCAGAGTACCTAGCTTTGAATCTTTATGCATGAAATACCAAAATGAAAAAAAAAGTTTTTTCTAATACCTTGAGCACTACACACAGATAATAGTTAAGTGTCCTTTCTTAAGCTATGAATTATAATTTTTTCCTATAAATAAGATGTTCATATAGAGGGCGTGCAAAATTTATAATAAGCGCAGCCAGAGGCATAAAATTTGAAACTGTGAAATTTTGCAAATTTGACTTTCAAATCAAAGGATCTTAATGGGAGATAATGCCCGATTGATCGTAAAAATAGTGCCCCAATTTCATATTATAATCTTCATGCCATTTTTCACACTTTACTTCCAACATTGCATATCTAATCACTGTAGATTAAAAATTCAAAAAATATTTGCTTATGAGGCGCAGCGAAGCACGCAAAAAAAAAAATTATATTCCTTTCAAATAATATCAAAAAACCTCACCCTGCAACAAAAAACGCACCCTGTAACTGAATGTAAATATTTATTTGTGTAGGCAGTTTATTATATGCGTATGTATGTGGGCATGTGCTTACATACAAACACAACAAAATTTATATGGTGCCATGTGCGTTGTTGCTTAAATGTCAGCCGCTTATTTGCCCTTTTTTAATTGATTTACAATTTTAATTAACTAATCTCATTGCTAAAACACTTACAGTTAGAAATATTAGAGCGTAGAAAGTAAATTTTACATTGAGCTTTCGCGATATTCAAGTCTAAACATGTCCATGTTATGAATGAAACTCTTACGATACGTGCAGGTACAGTACTTATGCATATTTTTACATACATATGAACCAGCATACCCAACTTTCCTTTCGCATTGCATCATTATTTTCATATAGACTCTGTCACAATCGGTGATCGCAAAAATATATGTTCTTGCAACTTAGGCTATAGATCTTGTAGCGACTCCTCAGTATTCCCCACGCTCTAGATTTATTTGTTATTTTTTTTTATGCACTACTTCTAGTTTAAAACTTATAAGTAATTTTTCATCAACAAAATTTAAATTCGAATCATACAATATTGACAACTAAGGTTTGAGATTTTTTCCTCTTTAATCCTCTTGTAACAGTTCTTTCATCACTTAGTACGGAACCTTTTGCTTAAATGTATGTTTTTATCTTTTCAGTATGTTTCTGGGCAAAGAGATTGTCTGAATCTGATACAGTTTTTTTGGCTAAGTCCTTGTGAAGATCTTCATTACGCAGTATCAGGGAGCTTTAACGATTACCTGTGGAAAAGCTGTATAGCAGCAATGTTGGTCTTTGCGGTACACCCGCATAACTGAAGATCATTGGCCCACACCGGCTTTAGCATTTGGTTGGAAATGAGGAGCTTATTTTGAGTTGACAGCTCAGAATTTCTGCCAATTAATTATTGAAGTTTTTGCATTCTTGAATTGAGTTCAACAGCTTTGATTTTGATGTGCTCCTTCCACTTGAGATTTGCATCGAAAGTCATGCCTAGATGCTTGACAGTATTGGCATATGGCACTATCACTGACAGAATATATATCCAGCTTTATATAAAATTTTCTTTTTAGTGAAATCCCCGGGAACTGATTTGGTTTCATTCAATTTTATATTCCAATTTTCCACGTAACAACTTCTTTAATGGGTTTCTGTAATTTCGTGATGTATTCACTTTCGGTTAATCCAACAACAAGTATTGTCAGCAAATGTGGCTATTTAGCATGTTTCCGGTACTGGCAGGTTGCAATCTGGCAACTGACGGCTGTATCGCAAAGTTTGACATTTTTTGACTTTTACGTACTCAGAACGTTTTGAAATACCAGCGCTATTTGTGTTGTTTACAGTAACTTAAAAGATTCATCTCGGTCCAAAAATGGAATTAAATCGTGAACATTTTCGTGCGATTATTTTTTACAACTTTCGACGTGGATTAACTCAGTAACATTTCATGGATGAACTTAATTCATTTTTTGGCGATGAAGCTCCATCAAGGACCAGTGTTTATCGATGGTATGGTGAATTCAATCGTGGTTGTAGTTCACTCCAAGAAGAATTTCGTGAAGGTCGTCCAAAATCAGTTGTTGTTCCGAAAACCATTGATGCTGTGCGCGAACTGATATTGCAAGATCGTCATATGACCTATCGTGAGATTGAGACAATCTTAGGCGTTAGTGGGACCAGCATACATTCAATATTGCATAAACATTTGACTGTCAAAAAAATGTGTTCGCGTTGGATCCCACACAATTTGTCAATCGCTCAAAAAAAAGGCTCGTGTCGATTGGTCGAAGGAAATGCTCAAAAAATACGATCGCGGGACTTCGAAACACGTCTATGACATCGTGACAGGTGATGAATCATGGATTTACGCGTATGAGCCCGAAAGTAAACAGCAGTCGACTGTATGGGTGTTTCAAGATGAGCCAAATCCAACAAAAGTTGTTCGCGCACGAAGCACTTCCAAGCAAATGGTCGCCTGTTTTTTCGGAAAAACTGGACATGTCGCAACAGTACTAGAACAACCGTACTAGAACAACGCAGAACAGTAAATTCTGAGTGGTACACAACCATTTGTTTGCCAGTTGTCTTCCAAAAAATTAGGAAAATCAATCGCCAAAGACGGATCACTCTTCACCAGGACCATGCGAGCTCTCACACATCGGCTCAAACAACTGCATTTTTGAGCACCCAAAACATCGAATTAAGTCCTGACTTGGCACCGAATGACTTCTTTTTATTCCCGTACGTAAAAAACAAACTGAGAGGTCAACGTTTTTCGACACCTGAAGAAGCGGTTGCGGCATTCAGAATGCATGTTTTGTAGGTACCTCATTCAGAGTGGCAAAAGTGCTTCGACAATTGGTTCAAACGCATGCAAAAGTGTATAGATCTTCATGGAGAATATTTTGAAAAACAATAATGTGATTTTCGATGATTAAATTTGTTTTTGTTCTCTAATCCCGACATATAAAAGGCACCCCTCGTAAAACTTTCAATTCTTTCATTAATACGCAATAATTAAAAGGCACACAGCAGATTTGAGGAGAAAATCCTGAAATAATTGTAAATATAGGTCATTAAAAAATAGGCCAGAAAGGTGTTGACATCTATCATGTGCTAAATTAAAAGTTGAGACATAACCAGAGAGAGCAAGCAAAAACCTTTGTTAGCTAACAACAATAAACGGCTTATAATCACTTATAACACAATTATGTAGTAAACTCTAATACCTATATACAGCTGTGAACATGAAAACAGCAGTAGTGAAATTGAGAGCAGATGGAAGACCTTGCACAGAAACCCACGCAAAACTCAATTAATCAAATTTATGGAAAACCCGGAAAAAGAGGAGGAAACGAAAAACTTCCCTGCGAGACGCCCGCAGAATTCTTTAGCTCCAAAGAGAAGGATTGGCTTCGCGCAAATAAAGTTGAGGTTATGGAATGGTCAGCTTAGTCCTCCAAGCTCAATCCTATAGAAAGTCTGTGAGGGGACTTAAAAATTCGTTACATTTTACAGTTTTTCTTTGATAAAGGCGAAAATCCAAGCCAGACCGCAGAAATTGTGAATGGTGTTTATGGTGCCGATACTGTAGCAGCTAAAGATGCACATCACACAGGCAGGCCTGTCGTCGAAAATGTCGATAAAATCACAGAAATAACAGAAGTTAACCGGTATGTTAGTAGTCGGAGCACATCCCAGGAGCTAAAAATCGACCACAAAATAGTTTTAAACCATGTGCGCAAAGCACATTGAGTGTCACACTAATTAACACCAAAAAACATGATGGATCGAATTTCCATTTGCGAAGCCTTGACCAAACAAAATGAAATCGACCCATTTCACAGTGGTCCCGCCGCGTAGGAAGAGCGGTCATAAGAACTTTTGGCGTGATAAATGACTTTTTGGTATGTTTTTAAGTTGAGAAATGTTTTTATTTGTTAAAAAAACATTAAGACATATAAAAAGGAATATATATATAATAAGAATATATATAAGATATAATAATAACAATATATAATAAAGTAATATATAATTAATATAAAAAGTCAAAGGAAAATTAGGTACACACATTTTTTATATGAAATTTTTTTGTTTCGTTTAAAGTTCTGCATAAATCTTAAATTATAAACAATAATAGAAAAAAAACATTAAATTCCGAAAGGATGAGCATAAAGTATACTTTGATGCCAGTTAACTTATTCTTATTTATGAAAACAATAAAATATTCCCTTCCCAAAAAGTTAATGTACTTAGAAATACAAAACTTTTAACTCAATAAATCTAACACTTCTCTTGACATCATAGATTTCTTTTTACATGGTAATTTTCTTAGACTAGATATAAATGGATCGGAATTAAGAAGAAGCCTGTGCAAAAGATCCGTGTTATTTACAGTTCTTGAGTGCTTTCTGGTATTGTCACGTCTGAATGGTTTCACTAATTTATTACATGATTCAGCTGCCTCCTCTGATAATTCTCCAATTGATAATAAACAATGATTACCTCCGACCCATGAATGAGCACTTTATGAACTGATGCAGGTAAATTACACCATGAATATTTACTAACTAGAATTTTAGCAGTGTCTAGGGCGAATATTTTGAATTTAGTCGAATTAATTTTAAAACCAGATGAAAGACATTGTAGGAGATAACTACATCTGGCTATAACGTGTTTGTCTATTCCTGTGATTTCGGATGATATGGTTGAATGAAGGAAAAATTTTCGAGCTGTATTTCCATCATTAGAGGTGCCACTTCCTCCAATTCGCGGTTTGTCAACTATCAAGCCTAATTGTTCTCTAAACTCGCTCTGAACAAATTCTTTTCTCTTAGCTTAAAGTGCTTTTTCCTCAGATGAACGTGCTTGCCACCTTTTAAATTCGATTCTATAAGAAACATGATTAAAGTATTCAAACAATCTAATCCAAGAATGCAGGGGTGATAAACCAAATTCAAATATACTGGAGTTTACTTGTTTGTTTCTACACTTTTCTAAGTCATTCATTTCTTTAGGTGTCGCACCACAAATATAACATTTACTCGTAGATGAGTCACTAAGAGCACAGCACACTTTACCATCAACCATAGTTAATTGTAAAGAATGACTTACTTTATAACTATGGTTATCGATTTTAACAACAGTCGGATTCAAGTCACTAATAGCTTTTTTAAAATACTCTTCTTCTTGAACACAAAGTAGAATCACATTTTTCAAATTCCTACACATAGGTACAGATTAGACCCTATATCAAGCGCAGTCGCAGGTCATCGCAGCTGGAAATTATTTTTCCGTAAGAATATTTTAATGTATGTTTCATTTGTGCATATTCGTGCGAACTTAGTTAAAACTTTACAAACTTCTTATAAAAAAAAATAAACGGCAAATTTTAAAGTACGTATTTCGTACGGTCTGAAAACCTATTAAATAATAATATAATTAAAAAAGATAACAAAACCTTCAACATGTCGTACATACCTTCAACTTGAATTTCCATTGTACAACAGGTCATAAACACAGTAATTCTTAGAAAAATAACACTTCCCGGAACTGCGGGAGTACGGAGCGGAGACCACGCTAACTATAACTTTTCAAATTTTCTTACTTTGGAGGCACAATTATAAGTGAGTTGTTTGTGCAGTTGAAATTTCTTTTATACTCTAAGTTACTATGACTAATGAACTAACATTTAGCCAAATATTGTTGCATAATTTTAACATGACTATTTTCATCCAATGTCCTATGGCGGAACCACTGTGCATTTGTGCGAAAACGATCGTGGTCAAAGGGTGATGAAGCAGATCAAACGGTGGCCAAACCAAGACTTATGGCTAAGAAGGCTCTACTGTGCATTTGATGGGACTTGAAAGAAATAATTTATTATGAGTGGCTACCGTATGGCCAAACACTAAATTCAGATCTCTACTGTCAAGCACTGGACTGCTTGAAGCTAGCGATTGACCAGAAACGGCCAGAATTGGCCAACAGAAGAGGTGTTTTGTTCCATCAGGACAACGCAAGACCACGCACGTCTGTAGAGACTCGCCTAAAATTCTGGGTGCTTGCTTCAGAGGTTTTAATGCATTCACCCTTTAGTCTGGACCTGGCACCAAGCGATTACCACCTTTTTCTCTCATAGCAAAACTTTCTGAGTGCCCAGAAATTGGTATCAGAGAAGGTTGTGAAAATCGATTACTAAAGTTTTTCTCTAATAAGGAGGCATTATGAAGCCACCTTTACAATGGCAACAAAACGGTGCATATTTGACCCAAATCGGACAATGCGAAACATCTTAAATAAAGTTTTGAATTTTACACAAAAATATTGGATTTCTTTTTCCCTAAACTAATACTAATTACAAATTTGTATGTGCAAACTTTGTCAATGCAGATTTGTCTGTTTTTATATTTTTTTTAACTCGGTCAGAATGCGTTACTTATATGGTAAAAAAGTTTGTTTTTCATTATAGAATTGATTTAAATATGTGTTCAGATAAAGAATAGAAAAATATTTCAATCATAACAACTTTCTAATCACATCATATGTATGATAGATACATTTTTTTTTTTTAAATCTATACATTTTTTGGTACTGCTATTTTCGTGTTCGCAACTGTGCATACATTTATATACACATACATATATGCATACATTTTACTTTGAGGTGTATTTACATACAATACAATTTCGAGTAGTAAGTACGTGAGTGGTGTCTATATATGTGTGTCTAATCTGCGCTACACTTTTACTATATTTTTTTTACTGCGTTGATAAATTTTGTATAGATATGAAAATATATTTGCGCACCACACAAAGCATACTATATACATATGTGATTATGCGATTAAAATACTGAGCTCCCACTATTTAAAGGTAATTATATGTCATTAAAAAAATAGTTGCAGATGTGTGTGTTTTTAAGACAAAAATACAAATATTTATAAGTACTTTACGACTTACTATTAAAGATAAAGTTGGTGTATAAATTGGTTGTTGTTTAAGCAATACTAACATTGAGTCTCCAGAGGTGGTGTTTATTGATGTACTATTTATTCATGTAGATATTATGTATCTTGGTGACATACATACTTGCGTTCGCTAAACCTTATAATCATTAATAAATAGTTTGTAAGGTAGTTAAACTGTATTTTAATTAAGTGGCAACTACTATAATACTTATTCCTATACGTTTTGCTAATTATAAGCTAATTGGCAGCACCTAACCTAACAATTGTGCTCACATAATTACCTGTACAATATGTCCCTTTACCTTTTTACAATATTCAAAATATTTTTTATGTCAACTTTTTCCATTAAGGGGGGAGCCTCGTTTATGAGGTCTAAAAATTGCATCTCCTTGCGATTTTTTTTTTTTTTTAAGGAAAAAATTAATTTAGCACTGCAAAGTTTTTTCTATCTTTTAATGAACATTTAAAAAGTATAAAAAATTTTTGTACTGGTTAAAATAAGTTGAAAAAAATGTTTAACATAGAAATTAGTAGAGCGCTGCAACGCTGGAGTTTCCAACTGGCGTACAAGATACAGCTCGTAATTATTATCTAAAGCAAAAAATTCAAATGGATTTCTAATTATCATGATTTTTTATTCTAGATGAACTAAGAAAACTGAGAGAAATTCCAAAATTTCAACTTTTTGGAGGTTTTAAAGAAAAAAATGCTTTTCTATAAAAAAAATTCACTACAACTTGGTATAAAAATCTTGAACATTTTTTTTAATCTATTTTGTTAGTTCAAATAGAAGAGAATTTAATACTGAAGGGAACAAGCTATGATTCATTTCAAAAGGTTCATTAGTTTTTTTTTTCATTAATGTACGCCAATTCAAAGAAATCATAAAAATGAGAATTCGAGAAAAGAAGTTAAAGTTTCTACTAACATATGGCTGTCCGGGCACAGCGTAACTACCGAACGCTCGCCTACCTGAGGCTTTGTATCTACGGAAATATTGAGAAGTAGGCTCTGTAACTTTGTGTGAATATTCTGAAAACTATTTGGAATCGCTTAAAACGAAAAAAAAAATTAATTTTTTTGACCTTATAAACCAGGCTCCCCCCTTAATTGAAAAAAAGTTATGTTACAAAAATACAATATATGTTAAACCAAAAAAAAAATATATATATACATATATGTTCGCTAGTATAACAAAAATTGTATAAATCCCGTGGATTTTTTACAATTTCTTTTGCATTCGATGCAGAGTTCTTTCTTCCATGTAAGCCAAGACTTCCGAACTGTTATGAAAAATTTACGAGAACATTTAACATGGAATATATTACGAATGCTGAAAAAGCTAAGGTGGCTTGATTATATAAGCACCAGTGTGCATCATAAATTAAGCTTTTTTGAAGATGCTCTCATGGCCTTGGACAGCGCTCCAACCACTTCAAGGGTAGTTGAGTCCTGTAAATCCAGGCTGAATTATGTCGGTAGACATCGCGGGACATGGGTTAATTCCACTAAAAATATGCACTTATTTAAAAAATTTTTTAGGAAAGATGATTCATGTAAATTTATTTATCCAATTAGTATACTGTAAACTCATATTTCAAAATATTTTCAAAAAGTTTCACAAGAAAATATACAAAATTGCGCCGTTGACAGCAGATCTACGCAGACGTCTCGAAAAAAAGGCAATTTGCCGTGGACAGTTTTTCTCAGCATTGGATCATCTGAAATCAAAAAATCAAAGAGTTTTCATTAGGTAATTAATTGTCCGAGGTAACCCTGTCGAGTTTTTATTAAAAAAAAATTGTTTTTCAATTTTTTTTAACATTTGAAGTAGAAGTTCGATTTTTAGACGATAAATCGCATAATATTGTTTATTGTAAAATAAATAAAAATTGAAAAAACAAAAAAACCTCCCAGGGTTACCTCGGTAATTATGTAGATAAAGTGTGTACAAAATTTCAGGAAGATCGGCCGGGTAGATTCAGAGAAAAAGTGTCCACCGACTTGAAAAACGTCGTTTTCCAGAAAATCGATTTAAAGCTCGACCATAGCAGGTAGCCGAGTCGGAGCGGACAACGGTTATAATGCTCTAACTTTGTGAGTTTTGCACCGATTGACTTAAAATTTGGACACAACATTCTTGAGATTATGTACATTCATTTTCTCAAATAAACCAAAATCGATTTTTTTTTACCCTAAAAACCCTACCATTTGCAAAAGTAATAAATCTTTCGATATGGTGATTGCTTGTGCGCCACCTCATGTAACCAGGCTCTTATAGCAGTACCACCTAGATGATGTTATTCACACGACAGTCTGTTTTACTATGTGTTACCGGAACGGCTGGTTTTATATCCGACTGCGAACTGTGGGCAGATTTCTCTTTTAAAGGGTCTCGAACAACTGTCTGGCTTAGATGTCAACAACCTAATAAGGTTCTTAAACCGCACAGACTGGATATAGTCATGCCGTAAATAACTGGTAAACAAGTTGTTAGTTGGATTCTAGATATATCACCACTCTAACCAACCAACCAACCAACCAACGAACTGTGACTGTACTTCCGGAGCTTTTTTTAGCAGAGATTACCTCATTAAAGGATCCTACCGATAGCAACTTTTTCTGCTTAACTCAACTCGGGTTTTGAAAAACCTTTCTAACTTATAAAATATTATTTTTTAACATTCCAATTCAACGTACAAGGACATATTTCTGTGCATATGTATTCTCGTATACATTTTAAAGCCTGCCTTTTTTAAATTTAGCATTTTAAGAAATTTAATAATTAAATACAGCAGTCATAAGAATTATTTATTAGGCAGTCACAATTCGACTGGCTAAGTAATTAAAGCTGTACTCATTAATGCATTTTCGTTGCTATACATATACATACATATGTATTTATGTGCCTATAAGTAATATAATGTTAGTATGTATATACATAAGTAAATGTTCATATTTGAGTCATAGATTCTATCGAGTGTGGGTTTCATGAGCTTAAAAGTCTTTAAAAGCGTCAAAATTAATTAAAAAATTTAATTGCTTAATTTGTTGATATTTAATTAAAAGTGTCGCTAAAGTTAATACAATTTTATTTTAAAGACTGAAGAATATAATAGGCACATACACATGCATTATACGTATAATCGCGCAAGTACCCCGCAAGGAAATGCACTGTTGGCCAACTGGAACACTTCTAGTGGCTTTAGGATTATGACTAGTACGCTTTCGTTCGCTCTTCTGTACTCAGTAAAAGAAACAAAATATACATGTAGATAGCCGATTCGAGTCAGTAACTTAGAGATCAGTTAGTTTAAACTTAATTTCCGTAACTTAACTTAAAGTAATATTTTTCTATGTTAGCGGTAAGAGAATCGGGCTTGCCATAGCTTCGAATGCCTAAAAATAATTGTGTATGGGAAATTTTGTTGAAAAGAATTTATTAGATGTTTCAAAGAATCATAGAAAAAAAGTTATAAAATTAGAAATTATGGAAATAAAAAAATTATATTAAGTGCGCAACTAAGTTCCCGCTGTTTGTCAATAGATGCCGCCAGCAGTATGTGCTAGTCCATTCTAACATAACCTAAACGTCATAAACCAAGCTAAGACATATGGTAAAAAACACTGCTTCGACACATTGTCGACACATTTTGTTTTGGTATCATATATCTACTTTAGGTTATGTAAAAATGTCTGATTTTGTGCCAAATAATCGTCATTTGCGGGAAGCGTTGGTTTTCCTCTTTCATTCGAAGAAAAGCGGCGGCTGAAGCGCATCGAGAGCTACAAAAATTTTATGGAAATGCTGCTTTAAGTGACTAGAAGCAGATATAATGTAAAATGTAAAAATGAAAAATGAAAAATGTACGTCTTAAGTAATGATTGTCAACTTCTTAAGTTAAGTTAAGCATCCACAAACTGACCTAGCACGCAGTTGAGAGGATACTAACAGAATCAGATGTTGAGGTATTGTATCCCCAAAGAGTTTTGCTTCAGTAAAAGTTTCGTGCTCTGTATTTTCATTTTTGCGCAGTTCAGTGTTGTTTTTTTGTTACTTTTAATTTTTACATTGTTTTTAGTTTTTGTTTCCCTGGAATTGAAATTTTGAAGTTATTTGTTTTATGTCTCATCTCGATATGTCAATGAGCTATTCCTAATTTTTGAAATACAATTATGTATGTAAGTATAACAAAAGGCCGATTGCCATACAAAACACTTTGCTTTGGCGAACTACAAAGCATAAACCAATTGCAAAAGAAATTTCTAAACAGAAATGGAACTGGCTTGGCCACACTCTATGCCGGCCTAAGAGCCACGTCACCAGAACTGCAGTTGAGTGGTACTAGCAGGACAGCCGCCGCAGAAGAAAAATTATTTAAGCGGAAATGGAAAAACGATCAATACATGGAATGAAGTTAAAAGACTGGCGCAAAATCGGGACCAGTGAAAGCAATTTGTTGAGGCCCTATGTCCATATAGGAATTAAAACATCACAAATATATAACAAAAGACACAATCTCAATATGTTCAGATTGTTCAGTCGGAAGTCATGGTCTGTAAGCATCCTCTAAAAAAACGATTAAATAAAAGAAAAAATGGTAGTGGCAAGTGAGGGCTAGTTATGTGGATCGGCCAAAATACTTGAAGTGCATTTTAACAAATCGGATTTTACGGAGCAAAATTCAGTGCGGTGGCAGACGCGCGTCCAATGAATGTAGAATACATCCCAGATTCTGCTTGAGGTTATTCGAATATTGGTGTTAAGCCAAATGCCGCATATTCCTCAGAATAAAAAAATTTAAATACTATTTTAGACAAACTAAAATATGCAGTTAGCAAAGCAAATAGAAAAAAGTTGAGATTAACTGTTTCATTTTAGGAGAGAGACCTGCCACAACTATGATAGATCGTCAGGAAGACCTCTAAGAAGATGGTATGAATGTTGGACATTAGGCTCAAGATGCGTATAATAATATTGGCTATATTATAAAACTTATATATATTTTGACTTTACGTATTATAAATTTTATAAATTGTCAAAAAAGTTTAGCGGTATTTTTATTGAATTTTCAATTGTTCATAAAATTGGTTATAATAATGCGATTTAAGTCAAATATGCGCCGTTTTGTTCGATGACGAGTTCCCAACGAGATGCCAACTTCATAATGCCCCTCTTATAGAAGCTCGCTTCCCTATTGTCAAAAAACTCGGAGAGCCAATTTTCACAGGACTCTCTTGTGGACAACTTCCGACTACCAAGCTCGTTCGCCATGGACAGAAATAGGTGGTAATCACTTGGTGCGAGATCCGGACTATACGGTGGATGCAAAAGAACCTCCCATCCGAGCTCCCGGAGCTTCTGGCGCGTCACCAAAGATGTGTGTGGCCTGGCGTTGTCCTGATGGAAGACAATTCGGCCTCTGTTGATCAAAGATGGCCTCTTCTGCATGAGTCCTGCATTCAAGCGGTCTAGTTGTTGGCCGTATAGGTCCGAATTGAGCGTTTGGCCATAGGGGAGCAGCTCATAGTGGATGATTCCCTGCCAATCCCACCAAACACACAGAAGAACCTTCCTGGCCGTCAATCCAGGCTTGGCCACCGTCTGGGCAGCTTCACCGCTTTTCGAACACGACCGTTTGCGCTTCACGTTGTCGTAAGTGACCCACTTTTCATCGCCAGTCACCATCCGCTTCAAAAACGGGTCGATTTTGTTGCGATGCAGAAGCGATTCGCATGCATCCATACGGACAAAAATGTTTTTTTGCGTCAAGTCGTGTGGCACCCATACATCGAGCTTCTTTTTGAATCCAAGCTTCTTCAAATGGCTTATAACGGTTTGATGACTAATGCCCAGCTCTTGGCCGTTGCTACGGCTGCTACTATGCCGGTCACTTTCGATCAATTAAGCGATTTTATCGCAATTTTTGACGACAGGCCTTCCGGACCGTGGCGCATCTTCGATCACCTCTGCACCAGAACGAAAACGTTGAAACCATCGTTGTGCGGTGGAAATGGAAACTGTATCGGGTCCATAAACTGCGCAAATTTTATTGGCAGCATGAGATGCATTTTTGCCTTTATCGTAGTAGTACTGTAAAATATGCCGTATTTTCTCTTTATTTTGCTCCATGTTTGCGACGCTATAACTCACGAACGCAATTAATCAAACACGTGTTAGCACGTGAAAAGAGCTTTCCAAACAGCTCTAGCGTGAACCGCTGCGACGAATACAACTAGAACTACGCGCTTGCAAAGACAAGCTTGCGGAAATACCGCAAGACTTTTTTGACAACCTATATTTATAGTTAATCGTTTATTGTTAAATGTTGTTCTAAATAAAAGATGAAGAAAACGAAGAAGTTACATTTTCACATAATGTAAGGAAATATGCAATTTTTCCTCCTACAGAAAAGTTTTTCGTATAGGCAACGTTGGTATTTTCTTAATAAATCCGATCGGAATATGCTTTCTCTGGGAAGGCCTGTAACGATTGTTCCATTAACCCAACCTAACTTATCTTTTTTGTTTACAAACCTTCACTATTTTGATGCTCAGCTCCAAATTCTCTTACGTAAGTTCCATGCACGTAAATTCTTTGACACTCTCACACTTTGTAGTTTGCTAAAAGTAGTCCCCAATTAGTCCAAACCGTTATAGTTGTTTATTATTTCATTTTTCCCGGCAGGGCTACCTGTATACATATATCATATACAATATGTAGAAGAATTCAATTGCACTTTCTATCCGAACAACCATTCTACATTACATATTCTTTGTTCGCCCTTGAGTTTACACTCCAAATACGTAGGTTGCATCACATGTATTAATTGCTCTCAAATCACTAATACAAAATTATTGCCTCAATTTAGAGGCGTCGTAAATGTCACATATTTTATTCCACAATCTTATTTACACACATATGTACATATATAATTAGGCACATCATAAACACATTCGGCATTGATAGACATTTAACGTCCAATAACAGTATTGAAAGTGAAATCAGTTGTGATGCGCCCATTAATTGAAATCCACTTTTGCTGTATTGATGTGTTGACAAACAAATTGACATTTTGAAATATTACGGTAGACATCCCAATGTGTTTTCTAGTCTGTCATTCAATAATAAAATAATAATAAGGTGCGAGATGGGTTTAGGCTAAACTTCTCTTTCAATTTGAAGTTTGAAATTGATTGAATGGAATATTCTCATTGGTGTTATATACAAGGTGGAGCAAAGTTAATCATCCAACTTTGTTTCTCAATAACTTTTTTATTGAAATTTGATTCGATTTTGACCTTTACGCGCTCCATCATTTGTCTGTTTGTATACTGCAGCTGTCAAGTTTACAAGTGTCAAGTATGACTGACGTACGACACCATTAACAAAAATTATAAATCTTGCGATAGGATGGTTAATTTTGCGTTATATGTACGTGGAGCACTCATTTTTCTATAAACTGTTTACCTTCACGTAATTCATGCATATGTATGTGTATACATTGCCTATGAGTCAAATAGTTCTGTAGATAAGATTTCTAGCGAACCAAGCGCCACTTGGCGGTTCTATTTTGTAACCATGCAAATGTATAGGAGAGAATAACGAAGGTGGCACTTTCGGAAAGCCGCTACATTTGTTTTTTTTTTTTATATTTGAAAATTTAACAATCGAGTGGACTCAGTACTGAAAATAAACAAACCTGTGTTTGCAAGTTACTTGTTTGTGAATATTCAGTGAATGCCTTGGAGAATAGTGTGATTTTTAGTATTGTGGTATCTGGATTGAGGATATGATTGTTAAAATATGTTCGCAAATGCGTTAATTACCAATAAATCCACAAAATTAATATACCAGTTCACATAAGGCAGATTACCTGCAAAATTGATATTCGATAAAACATTTTATAATAAGTAATAAGAGCCCAAAGCGTCTATGGACACACGCTTTTTTCTGCAATATGAATGCATAATTAATTTTTAACAAAATTTTTATTACAAATCTCTTTTCTTTGTCGGCATCTATTTTACTTGGCGTTTCTCTTCACATTCGTAAAAATAATTATCTGTAACACAGAAAACACAGGGTTGTGTGTAAAAAAGTATCGCAATAATCTAGGATTACTTTATAATCTCAGATTTCGGGCGAGAAATTTTATATGAAAAATCTCGGTTTTTAATTGTGGATTTTGAGTTAAGTATTCGATGCGGTACCAGCTGGTGGTAGTAGAGGAAGAGGAAGGTCGAATCGTCCGAAATCGCGTAAGCGGTTATCGCGCCAGTTAAGAAGAAGAAGAATATATCATCTAATTATATGTGAACGGGTTATAAGAGAGGCATTAAGTGCAAATATAGAAAAAATGCTAATGAATCTTTTATAACAAAACCAACCAGGACAACACTACCATTTAATTATCAAAATGTAAGAAAAGTAGCGACGCATTTACATATCTTGTGATATGCGAATTAATGATTATGTCCTATCAAAATATGACCACCCACAAAATATTCATAGAAATTATTTCCGAAAAATATATTTAATTTTTTATAATAATACAAAAATTTTAAATAATAAAATAGTTTTTATAGATATCGCTCAACATTTTTTAAATCGTAAAATATTCAAAAAAGCGTCAAAAGCGTGCATATGTTACGTCAAACATTAAAAATATGGTAAACAGAAATGTCAACATAGTTTGCCATTCTCAACTGTCGATTTCGCTAGTTCTCAGAACTCGCCCGATACATACATATGAGTATATATATTCGAAACTGTTATTCGATATTTACAATCTTTTGAATTTTTTAGTACAATTTTTTAAAATAATGATTATTTTCGACTTCTAGTTCTAAGCACAGGTATACTTTTTATCACGATTTCACATCTGAGCATTGAGGTTGAAGTAGCCGTCCAAATCCATTAAACCAAGAACTCAACGTCTGGCCCAAAGTAGGTATTGGTTGCTTGTGAGTTAGTCAAGAAAACGTTCATGGCACCGCTGAAGCTTCACTGCTTCCATACGTACACACATATAACTATGTATAAGTATATGCATACCTACATATAGATACATATGTAATTTATTCAACTATTGCATTGTGCATGCGTTTCCATATTATCGTAAAAATTGCAATTGTTTAAAATTGTAATTAAGTTCTTATAATTCAGTTTCAAGGCTTTTTATCCAGTTTGCGCTTGTATCGGCCATGAGAATAATTTAGAGCGTGAAGTATATTATATATGTTTGTATGTGCATAGAAATGCACATAAGTAGCTACATTTAGAAATATGGTATAATTACTTTATTGCAAAATAACTGTGCCAAAAATGTATACTCATTCAATAACGAAAGCGGATGTGAGCGTTGCGCTGACTTTAATTTTGAGCCTATGCCCAAATTATATTATATGGCTCCCAGAAGGTCTTCTCAACAGGATAGATCTAATAATTTCTAATTATATGCTTGTGAGGAGGTCTTCCTCTTCCTCGGCTATCACCAGCTGGTAACGCATCAAATACTTTCAGTGCAGGAGCGTTTGTATCCATTCGGCAGACATGACCCAGCCAACAAAACCACTGTATCTTTATTTGCCGCACTATAAAAGTAGTTGTCTATGTCGATGTAAAGCTCATTTGGTTCATTTTTCCATCGGCTGCGATATTCGCCGTTGCCAACGTTCAAAGTCCAAAAATCTTACACAGAATCTTTCTCTCAAATACTCCAAGTGACGCCTCATCGGATATTGTCATCGTCCAAGCTCCTGCGCTATATGACATGGCGGGCATGATGAGAGCCTTGTAGAGTGTTTGTTCTGTTCTGTTCAATTGCCTACTTAGTTGGCAAGAGAGACTCTCCATTGGATCTGAAAACTGGCATTATTGTCGGAGTTAATGCTGGTTCCTAGATAAATGAAAACTCTTAAAACCTTGAAATCATAATTGTCAACAGTGACGCGGGTGCCGATGCGCGAGTGCGCCGACTGTTTGTTTGATGACAGGAAGTATCGCGTTTTGTCTTCGTTCACCACCAGACCCATTCGCTTTGCTTCTTTATCCAGTCTGGAAAAGGCAGAACTAACAGCGCGGTTATGAAGCCCGAATTATGTAAACAATATTGGTATACACCAGCAATTGTACGCTCTTATAAAAAATTGTGCTTGAGCGATGCAGTTCAGTGGCTCGCACGGTCTTTTCCAGCAACAGGTTAAAGATGTTTCAAACCTCTTTCCACAGCAAACGTGCATCTCGTATTGAATAACGCCATCTTGCATAGCCGTATTGGTTTTGCGTAAATACTAAATTCGTGCTGTCGAATGCTGCTTTGAAATCGACAAAAAGATGGATTCTGTAGATAAAGGGTGATTTTTTAAGAGCTATACAAAAGTTTTTCAAAAAAATATACGAAAAATTCTGAAAAATGCATGAAATTTTTGTTTAAATCGATAGTACAGTTCATATAATTTAATTTTTGAGGATTATTTCATGCAAATGTTGACCGCGACTGCGCTTTAAATGGTCCATCCGCTTAGACCAATTTTGGCATAATCTTTCCAATGTTTCGGCCGTTATATCGCACGATCTGGGTGGCCAATTGACAGGTCCCGAGCGTGAAATAAAATGTTCACCGAACTCGCCTCTCAACAAGTACATTGTTACGCGTGCTGTGTGGCATGTGGCACCGTCTTGCTGAAACCACATATCATGCAAGTCAAGCTCTTTCATTTTGGGCAAAAACAAGTTGGATATCATTTTACGGTAGCGCTCAACATTCACAGTTACGTTACGATTCGCAACATCTTTGAAGAAGTACGGTCCAATGATACCTCCAGCCCATAAACCGCATCTAACTGTGACCTTTTCTGGATACATTGGTAGCTCTTGCAATTCTTCTGGCTGATTTTAACTCAAAAATCGACAATTCTGCTTATTTACGTACCCATTGATCCAAAAATGAGCTTCATCGCTGAACACAATTTTTCGTTAAAAATGTGGATCTTCGGCCAACTTTCCAAGAGCCCATTCACCAAAAATTCTGCGGTAAGTCGTTCGGCTTCAATTCTTGCACCAGCTGTATTTTGAAAGGCTTCCCACCTAAATCCTTCCGCAAAATTTTCCACGTTGTTGAGTAACAGAGGCCCAATTGCTGCCAACGATGACGAATCGATAATTAATTGATGGTCATCATTAACACTTGCCGATACAGCTGCGGTATTTTCTTCAGTTCGCACTCTACGTAAGCGTGTTGGTCGTTTGATGTCCAATAATGTAAATTTGGTTCTAAATTTAGTCACAATAGCTCGAATAGCCGCTTCAGTGGGTCGATTAAACTGACCATAAAATGGAAGAAGCGCGCGATAAACACGCATTTTTATAATAAAATGCAATGGCTTGCAAGCGTTGTTCGTTTGTAAGACGATTCATGGTTAAATTATAGACCAAACCGAAGATGTTTGACAGTGAAACAAAACAGGAAACGGGCGTCAGCTGTTTAAACTAACTGTTTAAAAAAATAATAGCTAAAAATCACCCTCTTCTTCTTTAATCCAAAATCGTCATTTGGGGGTATGTCAAAACCTACATAACCGAAAAAAATTTGTTAGCACAACAGCTGACTTTATGGTACATAAGAATTGGATGGTCTGGTTCTTATGTTGTAAACTGTATACCATAATTATTAATAATAAAAACTTAAATAGGTACAGATTTCTTATATAGTTTATACCATTTTGAACTTTTTACTATCGAGGGCACACAAAATTTAAAAATGTTTTTTTAGACCTTACTTGAGTCAAGCCAAATTAATTTATTTTAAGAAGTGTTAAGTTTGAGTTTGCTTTAGTTAAGTTTAGTTTAATAAAGTTAAGTTTAATTTAATTAAGTTTAGTTTATTTTATTTGAGATAAGGTAAGTTTGCTTAAGTTAAGTTAGATTTAATAAAGTGCAGTTATGTTAAGAGAGGTAAAGTTAAGCTCATTAGGTTAAGACAAGCTACATAAGTTGAATTAAGTTATGCCTAGGCAAGCAAGACTTTAATGTTGATCTTTCGGGAGGCTAGTGCGGCTCATAAACCGAATACTAAATATGTTACAAAGCACAAAGTCGATTGTCAAATAAGTAGCATGAAATCAAAGATCGTCCAAGACTATGCCTTCAATTTCACCTACGAAAAGTTGGTACAAATGATTTTGTACTTACTTTCATGAATACTAAAGTTTTCAGTTGCGTTTACAAAAAAGAAATGGCAGAGGAAAAATGCATACATTGGCACGATTTTGCGAATACGTTGAGCCTCAAATTTTAGCTGCTACATAAAAGGTGCGAACTAAAAATAAAATCATAGTGGTTAGCCGCTTGCGTTCAATTGCTGATGACATCAAGGGCTTTGGAATAATTTCAACTTCACATCAACTAAATATCAATTGCCTTTTTTGTTAAAAGCATCATTTTAGTCTTTAATACATTTATGAATTTATCAAAGAAGTTGTATTTTAGTCGATTCCTTTATTTATATATTTGTGCAAGTTGTACTAGCACTAAGTCAGTAAGTCTGGAAAAACTTTTGTATTTTTGAGTAATAATAAAGAGTTCTTATCGAATCATCACATCAACGAATGTACCACTCGTCATTGAAAAATGCATATTCAGTTCTATGACATATATAAACGAATGCTCAAAGTACTCGTTTGATCGAACTGTTATTCGAACACCGACAGCCGCCCGAATTTTAATAAACTCTGCCCCACCCAAAATGGAGTCATGGTGCGGTATATGGCCAACAAAGACTGCAATTAGAAGCCCTCCGCGCCAACTTAGGGAAATAAATAAAATGTAATTTTTTAAGAGCTATAGCAAAGTTTTTCAAAAAAACACACGTAAAATTCAGAAAAATGCATGCAATTTTTATTTAAATCGATAGTACAGTCCATATAATATCATGTTTCAAGATTATTTCATGCAAATGTTGACCGCGACTGCGCTTCAAATGGTCCATCCGCTTAGTCCAATTTTGGCATACTCTTTCCAATGTTTCGGCCGGTATCTCAAATATAAATGCTTTAATGTTATCTTCCAATGCGTTAATTGAAGTGGGTGGCCAATTGACAGGTACCGAACGTGAAATAAAATATTCACCGAACTCGCCTCTCAACAAGTCCATTGTTACGCGTGCTGGGTTGCATGTGGCACCGTCTTGCTGAAACCACATGTCATGGAAGTCAAGCTCTTGCATTTTGGGCAAAAAAAAGATGGATATCATTTCACGGTAGCGCTCACCATTCACAGTTACCTTAGGATTCGCAGCATCTTTGAAGAAGTCCGGTCCAATGATACCTCCAGCCCATAAACCGCACCAAACTGTGACCTTTTCTGGATACATTGGTAGCTCTTGCAATTCTTCAGGCTGATCTTCACTCCAAAACCGACAATTCTGCTTATTTACGTACCCATTGAAACAAAAATGAGCTTCGTCTCTGAACACAATTTTTCGACTTTAAACTTTCTTAACAGAACACGCATTTTTATAATAAAATTCAATGATTTGCAAGCGTTGTTCGTTTGTAAGACGATTCATGGTTAAATTATAGACCAAACTGAAGATGTTTGACAGTGAAACAAAACACGAAATGTGCGTCAGCTGTTTAAGCCAACTGTTTAAAAAGATAATAGCTAAAAAATCACCCTTTGCCTACAATTTTGAATTTTTGTTTTAAGTATTCAGCTTTGGCTTTTATTAGCAACAACTTGCCATTAAGGAAGTATGTGATAAAAATAAATATAAAATCAATTAGCGTGAGTATCATCCCTTTATTTCACCTTAATTATGGTACAAAGGCTTTCCATTTCACTCAAAAAATATTAAAAAAAAACCATCTACAAGACTGCACATGTATGTGTAAAGAGAGAAAAATTCAATAAGGAATATCTTATTTGGTCTCTTATTGTTTGGCCGTTTCAGGAATCTGCAGAGAAAAGTTTTTAAATGAGCTTGCATAATTAACCATTTACATATTTAAACTGTGTTTGGGCGCGCCAGAGAAATGCACTTTTCTGAAATGCACTATTTTTTCTACCCCATTACTCTTATGTAAAAACGAAGTCGGATCCAGGGTTATATTTTAGTTGTATTATTAAATTTTGACAGTTCCACGTTTGCATTCGTCGGCGTATCATGAATTTCTTTCGTCTGGTTGTTGATCGTTGCACGGATATGAAGGTTCGATCCCAGATTTTATTAGCAGATAGTCCGAGATCATTTGAAACGTGCTGGTGCTTGAGCTAACGTGATTCTAAAAGATCATTGTTGATAGTAAAGGGGAGCACGACTGCTCGCTAAAAAGCCTGTCTCGATCTTCTCATTGCATTAAATTCTATCGGGAAAGAATTGCCAGTGTCAAAACAGAGTATGTTGCAAAAACTACTATGTATTTGGGGCACCCTATCTAATATATATTTGATTTTTATACCTACACGCGATGTTTGTCCCATTTTAAGTGTGACTAACTGTATACATTTTATTATTGCTTATCGATTTGGTGGCCTAATTAAGACCAATCAACGCATTTATGGACTAAATTGTACGTTCGAGTGCGTAAATATTACATGTAAGTACGTAGGTATATTTATTTGTATATACACGCGCCATTTCGAAATTTACAAAGTCAATTATTTTATTTACATAAAAACACACAAGCACACATGCACACAACTATGTATATTGTCAGTAAGAACACAAATCGAAATGCAAACGAATCCAAATCAATTTAAGCGTTTAAGTGCTCTCCATCATAATTGATTGCATTGTATCTAAGCAGTCAATAGCAAGTGTTAACAATTTATTTACAATTTATTTGCAAAGCCACTAAATCACGTGAAAATTATTTGTTTATTTTGTTTTTTGGGGAAAAAAATTAATTAGCCTTAAATTCATTTACAAACAACTAAATCTCGTGAAAATTATTGATTTGTTTATTTTTTGGAAAAAAAATTGATTAACTTTAAATAATTAAATACGTACATACACACAAGGGGGCGCAAAATTAATAATCTATTTCTTTTAAATAAATTTTGACTAAATAAACACAAAAATGATTTTGAGTTAGCGAAATCTTTATTTTTATCTTTGCGCGCACCATTGCTTGTCTGTTTGTATACGAGTTCTGCAGCTCTCTAGTTGACAAGTGTCGAAAATGATTGACGTGCGACGCCGTTTGGAAAAATTATAAATCTACCGATAGGTTGATTAATTTTGCGCCACCTTTTACAGGCAATTCAATGGGGAAAATATAATAATGATGAACAATTGATTATAGACAACGTTGAATGGTGATTACAACAACACATCATTAATATGCCGGCGATAGCACTTGCTCCCAATTTTTTTATTTTTATTGAATGCAAAAATGTGTACATGAATGCAATGTATAGAAATTGAAGAGGTAAATCAATTCATTAATTTAATATAAAACAAACTATTTAATAGGTTAGAATGAAGCTCGTTTAATACTCTATGAAATAATTAGTTAAATTTTGGCAATTAGACTCAAGTAATGAAACAATACGACTGAAGCGTAATCATATCTTAGACTTGCCATTTCTCTAATTTTGCTCAATTAAATTATTTATTCAACACTAAATAAAAAACAAAATACATAAGTTCCTATATGAAGATAAGCAACTCATTAGTACAAATGAAATTTAATACATTTAAGATCAAATCTTAGAACAAATATCGTAATTTTATATGTAGTTTTGCATTTGTACAAATACTACCGCTGCTATTAGTTTATAAGACCTAATTTGCTGAATATCATTATATTAAGATAGATTGCAAATAAAAAAATATTTACACAAAAAAAAAAAACAAAATTTAGTGAGCGACTCTAAATATGAACACAATACGTATTTTGATAACAGCGCCTTCACAACTGAATTTTCGAGGTTTACAGCCCTGTGATCACATACAAGTGATTCAAACCATGACTTACTTGCACTAAATTCTCTAGCAAAAAGAGTTTGTTGCTCGAGCTAAAAATGTTAAGCTCTTTGTATCTTATCGAATTATTGAGTTGTCCGGAAAGAAATTGCCGAGTTTTTAAAAGAAGGTTAGGTTAGGTTAGGTTAACCTGGTTGGCAATAAGCCACGCATAGACCTTTTGGTCCCTAGCGATACCAGATGGAGACCGACCTCTATGAATACCGAAAGTAGACATCATGTAGGATGTCAGCGCTTTTGGTGAATCTAAGTAGAGCTGGAAGCTCCGCTTTTGAGACGTCCTCCAGACCCTCAAACCGTGGCGCTCCCAGGCATTTTAGTCGCGTTTTTAATAATACCGGACAAACGCACAGAAGGTATTCTAAAGTTTCCTTAACATCCTCTCTGCATTTCCTGCATTTATCCGAGTTAGCGCGGAATAATGAACTTGCCGGAAAGATGGCAAAGCTAAGCTTTAATAAAAATGTATTTACTTTCTTTTAAAAAGGACGATCACATGAAAAGGCGAGTGGAAGCTAGGTGGACTAATCGGACCACATCCAAACAGCAAAAGTCATGTATACAACTAGCAGCAAAAAACTGACTCAATTCGTACTTACGCTCTCGCGAAAGGACTGCAGAACTATCTTAGGTATGCTAACATGCGTACAAGAGTTCTTGGTTTGTTAACATAAACCAATGGTTTAAATTCCTAGTGAAACAAAAATACAAAATTCCTGGATAGGCCGATTATGTTGACCGAAAAATGAACGAAGAGCTCTATGAACATTGCGAACAGATTTATTTTTCCAAAGCAAATTTCCACTATTTGAAAGTGTTGTTCTGGCGTTAAACTATTTATGTTGACTTGCCAAACCTTACTGAACAGAAATGTCAACACAATTTGCCATTCTCAGCTGTGAAACCATAGTTATCTCACCATCGATATCTATAGTTGTCATGCAGCTAAAAATACACATTATTATTAAAGCCATATTAAAAAAAAATATAGTTCATTATATAACAAAGACCTTACAAATCAAAGCTCTTAACTTTGCACAAAATTCACAAATGAAAATTTCACGAATGGTATTAGAAAAATAATTTCATCAAAAATTTATAACTTTTTAATCAGGAAAATTTAAGGCATGCAGTTAATTTTAGTACAACAAAGTGAAAGTTTAGGTCGCACAAACATTGCTTTGATTGCTTTTTTTTTTGGAAACGATGCTGGGCATTTTTTTGTACAAAAAAGCCTTTAGAATATAAGCATTTATTCAAGAAAATTCTCAACATTGCATGTAAAAAAAAATTTTTAAATTAATGCAATTTTTAAACTTCTTCAAACTTAGACTTGAATTGACTTAATTATGTGGTTACAACTGAATATGTGTATATACATACATACATATGTATGTATGTGTAGAATTTTTTTATTTATTTATTTATTTATTTATTTATTAGAAATATAAGTATGAATAAATAAATTATGAATAATTTTATTACACTAAAAATTACAGACAGCTCTTCCTCGAAGCTGTGGAAAAAATTCATAGCGATATCTTTCAACTCTTAGCGGTATTTCTAACTCTCATTCGAAAAAAATGGCTTATTTTCATGTTTCGATTCTCTCGAATCTATATTTTTTTGAGTCATGGCGTTATTGCAGCAAACAATAATGGAATTAAATTTAAAAATGTTTCAATTGAATAAAAAAAGAAACTTTCTGCATTAAATTGCAAGACGAAGAAGCAAAGTTCGCGCAAGTGTCAATTCGCAATCAAATGTTTCTGATTTTCTTAAATTAATTTTATATAATTTGACGCTTTTAACTACAACAATTGGAAATGAGTTGAATAGTAAAGGGTGACCCAAATATAAGTTTTCATTTAAAAAAAATGGAAGCAATTTAAAACCATGATAATTTTTTCTGTTGTTGTTGTTGTTGTGGCAGCATAAACATTCTCTATACATATGTATGCAGGGAATGCTGCTGAAGTGACAGTCCTTGGCCGGATATAAATCCGGGTCGTTCTGGTTACGTAGAACCGACTGTCGTGGGAACGCCAATTTTTTCTGTGGACATGAAATATCAAATAATAGATAAATTGTTTCGGTCACCCGGTCGATAATTGATATCGGTCAACCTCAGAGGAAAATACTATGTTCCGAGTTCACTTCTGCCATGAAAAAAGTTCTCATAAAACCACTTATCATTCGAAGTCGACTTAAATCTGTCGGTCTCTCCTTTCCTAAGACAACATTTACGCCTATTGCAAATCGGAGAAGAAACTCGAATAAAAATCTGGCAAATGTAGTACCTAATATGATAGAAATGACCACAGGTTCTTATTTAATGCTATGTAAAAAATACATATCCTTACTTTTACTTAGAGAGACACGGTAAGTTGAAAGCGTTGAAGTTGTTTTTCTCGGCATTTTGGTTTTTTGGATTAAGACACTGTTGCAGCAAATGGAGGGCTTTCCAGTATACATGTAGCTGGTTTGGACATTTTAAGATCTTGTTGGCAGTTTCCTATTTGTGCCTTTACCTAGATGTGACGATATTAACTCTGGAGGCCTGTATCGATTTTGTATTGTTTTTCATATAACTTCGGTTTGTAATGCAACTCTCCAAAATATCTACGAGGTCGATTCTCTGCTTCGAGGTGGCCGCTTGACACTGAAAAGAAGATCGATTGGGAGAAAGACTGATTGCTGAGTTGACTGCTTGGAATATTACGCAATTCATTTAAAACTAAGCTCTACTAATTCAATTTTAGTACTCATGACTCTTATAGTTTGCGTTTCTAGCAGCCTATTGTCAAAAATTTTCCATTTCAAAATTTATACTAATCCCTGCAAGTGCATTGGCTACTTGGCGATCAAGCGTAAGTTTTCTGATCTCCAGATTCAACAATTTTATTTTTTGAAGAGTACTCTTCAGCCAAATTTTAGTTACAATTCAAACTACTCTATAGCACAAACAGAGAGACGTTAAGGAAGAAAATAGGCATTTACGTCAATGGAACCTTGTAAAAGCAATATCCGGTATTTTTGAATTTAGCGACTTTTGCATACTTACTTCTACTTATTGCTTCCTGATTTTACGTCGTACGACATTTCCGCGACCATGATTCAACATACTCAAAAGACACTTGTCGTTGGACCACCTTGTACAGATTATTTTGCATATTCTGAGCCGAATAAATTGTACTCGTACAATCGAATCGCTTTAGGCAACCATTAAAACCGCTAATGAAAGTGCAAAATGTTTATATTTATGGCTTTGTAATGCCCATACGTACAATCGGATGTTCGTATGTAAATGTGTATACTTATATACATAAGCACAGTAAGTAAAAGTTCATAGCTTTATCGAAGTAATTAAGATGTGGGAAATCATTGGTTATTTTTTAACACTTAATCAGAAAGATGCAAATAAAATCAAATGTATATAAAAATATATTAGTAAGTAATAATTGAAAACTTTACGGTTTCAATCAGCCATAACCACAAATATTTGCTTTTTACTAAATGCAAACTTTGTGTTAACCGCATTGGCAGTCGAAGCCAGCGGTTGCTCAGAGAGACTGCAAAAACAGTTGAACTCGTCATTTGCTTGTCAAATGAAATGACTTATTAAACTTGTTTTTATACATATAATATATGGTACGAAATATACATGTAAATGTGCATAAACCTCGATGATAGTACACAAATATTTGTGCAATCATCTTTCGCCTGTGCTGAAATTCACAAATCACTCGCTTATACAGAGAGGTCAAGGAACGCCTGGACGTCTGGACGTCTGTACACTGGACAGGCAAAAAAAGCTTGAAGATGCCTTAATCGAGGCCATACTGGGTGAGGACTATGGATATACATTTTTGGTATGAAGATTTAAAACTTTTTTTATGGTAATGTTTTAGTATGGTAATGTGCAAGTTTGAAGTGGTTAAAAAATCCCGTTGGTTTTTGGTATTTTTTTTCGCCTGACGGTTTTGCGCATATACCTAAAACAAATGCGCTTTCTTTATATAGAGAAAATGCAACACCGTCAGTTAAAAAAAAATATAAAAAATCAAACGAATTTTTTAGCTACTTTAAACTTGCTTTTTATTGTATGAAAATTTAATAAGATATAAAACTGTATACGCAAATTTACCCTAAAAATTCAAATAAAAAACCATGGAGTTGTGAGGAAATTTTGTGGAAATCTTCTGATTTTTGTATAAGTTCGAAACTTTCACTTATGGTTTCTGTTAGACAATGAGATATTCTTAAACAAAACCATGAACATTCAAAAAACGAACAAAAAAAACCAGGTCAAAATTTAGAGTTATCGTTTGTCGCCGGCTGTGTATACTTGGTAAAGTATTATCGAATGCGTATAAATACGAGGTGTATTCAAAAAGTATCGCAAATTTTGTGTTTTTTCAAAAATTATTTATTTATTCATTAATATCTATTTTGCCCCCTTTAAAGTAATCCCCATGAGATATTATGCACTTATGCCAACGTTTTTTCCAATCTTCGAAGCACTTCAAAAAATTATTTGTTTTTATCTTGCACAGATCCTCCTTCGATGCCGTCTTTATCTCGTCAATCGTAACGTAGCGTCGTCCTTTCATGGGCCTCTTCAGTTTCGGGAACAAGAAAAGTCACAGGGGGCCAGATCTGGGGAATACGGTGGCTGTGGCATCATTAGTGTGTTGTCGCGCACAAGCAACCATGTGTGATTAGTGCGTTATCGTGATGCAAGAGCCAATTTTTGTTCTTCCACAAATCCGGGCGTTTCTGGCGGATTGCTTCGCGCAAATTGCGCATAATTTCCAGGTAATATAATATTCCTTATTGACCGTTTTACCCTGTGGCAAGAACTCATAATGCGCAACGGCCCTGCAATCGAAGAAAATGGTAAGCAAATCTTTGACATTCGACCGAACTTGGGGTGCTTTTTTCGGTCTTGGTTCGTGCGGCAGCTTCCATTGAGATGATTGAGCTTTGGTTTCCACGTCATAATCATAAACCCACGATTCGACCCTCTGGGTCGTCGCGAACAGAGTCCAACATTTCATTCGCAATGTTCATGCGATGCTGCTTTTGGTCGAAATTGAGCAGTTTTGCTACGAATTTTGCGGCGACCCGTCTCATGCTCAAATCATTGAAAAAAGTCGAATGGCATGATCTAGTTGATGTGACTAGGTCCTCAGCAACTTCTCTAACGGTGATTCGACGATTGGCCAATACCATTTTCTTCGCTTCATCAATTTTTTCGTCTGTTGTTGAAGTGCTCGGGCGTCCGGCATGTTTTTAGTCGTTCACATCTTTTCGGCCTTCTCAGAACATTTTGTACCACCGATAAACGTTACTTTGGTCCAAAGTAGATTCTCCGTATGACACTGTTAACATTCGGAATGCATCCGCGCACTTAATTTCGTTTTTCACGCAAAATTTGATACAGGTTCTTTGAACCATCTTTTTGAATAGGAAAAATCGAAGACGAGCCGAAACACGTGCAAGCAAAACAGCTGCCGAACTCGTCGGCATGAGTGAGAGACATGAGTATCAACATATCGCCACCAAAAAAATCGAAATTCGAATATACGTAACGTCGTAGACTAGCACACCTTTTTGGATACCTCTGCAGTAAGAATGACGATATTAGTTCCGATGCGCCGACTTAAGATTTCTCACAGGTTATCCTACCGGTCATAACCGAATGTGTTTTCATTTGCACCGGTTAGGCAAGGCCTTTGAGGCATTATCGTTGTACAACCCTCAAGTGAGATTTATTCTTCATAAGATGTGTGACAGGAAGAAAACAGTAAAAAGCAGGGACGATGGCTGCAAGGTGGCTTGAAAAGGAATGCAATTTACAATTTCCGATAAAGGAAGTTTAGTAAAAATATATAAAATGTTTGATATATAATAATACACAGTGCGGGAGGGCGTAAATATCAAAATAAATATTTCCATCACACAAAATAATTATTTTTATTTAGTAAAAAAATTCTTTAAAAACAAAATTGGATGATTAATTTTGCGCCACCTATTAGTTAATTTTGCAACACCTCCCATAAACGGACAATTTTTTCAGTACTAAGAAATGCTTAAGGGTTTTTGAGAATTTTTCCCTCTTGCGCGAACAACCCTCTCATAACAGGACGCGGATATTTTAATGCCTCATAACAGGATAGCGTACAACATTGTTTTTACGTTTACTATCCCCCTATATACGAAGAACTTGTTTTTAATGAGTCTGCTAAAGCCCAAAGGCCTAAATATTGATAAATTGTGCTACGAATGGTTTGTAAAGGTACGAAATAAAGGCATTCCTTTGTAAGGCACACTTATAAGAAGCAAAGTTAGAGAAATTTCAGTGAGACTCAATTACGACGATTTTAGTGCTTCATCCATCAATATGATGTCAAAAGTTTTACCGAAAATGTACCATATTTGGTTGAAGGATTTGATTCGCGCAACATTTATAATGCAGATGAGACTGGATTGTTTTTCCGAGCAATGCCCGATAAAGCATTTACATTAAAACGTGAAAAATGCACAGGTACAAAAGTGGCTAAGTTTAGGCTTACGATTTTACATTGCGTCAATATGGCTGGATAAAGAAAACGCCTTTTTGTTATTGGGAAATCTGCAAGACCTCGGGCATTTTGCAACATAAATTTGCAGTTGCAAAACAGTTCACGTTACGTGGAGATCAAACAAAAAGACTTAGATGACGTCTGATTTGGTGGCATATTTTGTCGTGCAGTTCGATAGAAAAATATTTCTAGATAATGCGGCTTCCCATCCTCGCGATCTAAAACTGAAAACTGTTAAAGTTATTTTTCTCCCAGCAAACGTAACAGCATTTTGTCAGGCGTTAAGAAAACTTTAAGTTTATGTACTTTTAAAACACATTTCATTTCGGATGGTAGAGACAAATTCTGCTATGGAGTTGTTAAAATCAATTCATTAGATGTTGTTTATTTCATGCATAAAGCGTGGGAGCAACTCAATACACAACCAATGAAAAAATGTTTTGATAAGGCTGGGTTTGGGAAAACAGATATGCCCAATAACGATAGCGGTTGGACCGCAGAAGATAAGCTTCAACTATCAGCACTTGCTCAGTTCTCCAACGTTATTAAACGAGTTCAGAGCGAAATCCAAGTTAACGTGGAAGACTATCTTAATTTAGATGAAGATTTGAAAAATATCAATACTGAAGTATTAACTGTTGCCCAAGAATCGTTGGCCATCTCGTCCGAAGATGAAGTATGACTATAAAAAATGAGATTGACGACAAGGTAACTTTCTATAAAGAGGCTTATTTAAATATAAGATAACTAAACCACAACGACTTTAAGGGTGTTGAACTGCACACTGATCTCCAAATACATCTTCAAGATATTGAAATTAAAGGAAAAACTCGCCAAGCTAAAATTTCTGTCTGTTTTAAATCAATTTGATTCAAGGTTTAATAAATTGAATTCAATTTGAATATCTGGTTTAATAAGTTTTGTTTTTTAATTCTTGAAAAAAAATTGGTGACAATCCTTTCTTTGTGTAATATGTATGTCTGTATTAATATTCTAGTTTTGCAAATAAAACTGTTTAAACAAACATCTATTACACATTTTTATGAACACTTTTTATATTTTTCTTATAAGCGGTCAATTTTGTCAGTCTTCAGGTGTCCGCTTAAGGGAGAGTACACTGTACATAGTTTTCGAGATATCGCCAATTAACGGGTTTACATTAAAGATACAGCTCTAGATTTGGTTCGCACATTTTCGAATAGCCCGGGCATATGAGCATCGATTGCTCGGGTATCTCTTCGATGCTGATTGCTCGAAAATTGTCGAACATGAACTCGAGTATGTAGAGCTGTGGAGCTTTTTCGGGTAATCGGAGCAATCATTTTGATTATTATGACTCTTTCGTAAGCACTTCTTTTTAAATTTTACAAATTATTTATACACAGTGCTAAAGTCGGTGGGAAGCTAAAGATATGTTGATAAATAAAGTTGACAATTTTTGTTTAGCTGTTCAAATTGTTCACCAGCTCGAAAATCTCGAAGTAATATCTCAGTATTTGAGCAATGAACGAGTTTCGAACGAGTATTGAGCTACTCGCACTACTCTAATTAAAGAAAAAAAGTGCATCATAAAAATGTATAACATCTGTTAACCGATCAAAAAAAGTTAAATATCAAATTAAAGATAATTAATGCAAACTTTGCCGCCTGGGAGGCTTGTGATTGCCACCTTCTCACATTAGTTCAAGAAATTTAACAAGAAACTATCCTAGCCAAAGCTCTGATTCAAAAAACAGATTTAAAATCTTGATTTAGAATTCAAAAGATTTATCTCGCATATTTCTCAATTCTTCACTGTCAAGGATGAAATTTTGTATGGCGGTTTGGTAAATTAAGCTCAAAAAACAATATGTGAACATATTACAAGTGAACGTGTCACACACAGACATCACTAGTCTGTACTAGCAATTAAGTTTTCTTATAAGAAAATTAGCGAAACAAGCATGCTAAATATATGAAATGCTATTTACTAAACTAACTATTTACTTACTAACAAAGCATTAACTATTGATATTAGATCATTTCCTGCATTCGATGAATGTTTACATACAATTGGAATTCCATATCCTTTTTTACGGTAATTTGCGTGAACTTTGCACGATTTTGTTCCTTCAACATTTCAATAACGCTAGCCTACAAAATAAACATTAAAACTAATGCACACAACTTGTCTAATATGGCAGACTTCCCAAATTTTGAGCGTTGCTAATTATTAACAAAACAGCCTAAAAGTAGGCAACGAGTATGGGCACGCGCAAAATTTCACATGCATCTGTAGGGCCTCAGAGTTTTTGCAGTATTAAATAAGTAAATAGTTTGCTGGAATCGGGTAGTTAGGGAAATCAAAGTAAATTAATAAAGTAGTAAAACCTCGCAAAGTGTTAAATTCAACACACTCATTTCGTGCCACTAGTGGGACTAGTGAAAAAGGGATTTAGAATGGAATACCTCTCGCTGTCGTCTATACAAATAACTTTCATTTGTTACTGTCAAAACCGAAAATCACCATTATGAATTAACATGATTGAACTCTAATAAATTATAGACTATGAATTTTACATATACATATGTACTTATAGATAAATTAAATTGAATAAATATGAGAAATATTTCGGCCGAACCCGTTCCCGTCGATATTCGGCAACGTTCACCAAGTTGTTTGTTTTTAGTTTATAAATGTTATAGAAAAGTAATATAAATACTTATGCAGTAATAGTTACCGAGTAACGTATTACGATGGATGTACATAGAGAGGCTCACAGCTTTTTCATGATTCTTTATTCAAAAGGAAATGTGTGATATTTAAGTTACGCTTTCATAAAAATCTAAATTTTTCATAACAAATTGCGTACATCGTAAAGCACCAATAACAAAGCTCGTAGGATTTCTCCAATTTGGCTCATCGATACCATTGAGAATTTGTATAATTTCAGATTGGACTAGAAAGTGTTTCCCAAAAGCTGCGCGTTGATAAAATTTTAATATGCTGGTTTGTTTCCATTTCATTTAAGTTACAGATGGAGCAATTTTTCTTATACAGTCTCAGAAAATTGTTTGCTTTGAAACCGTTTTTGACAGAATATGAGGCAGTCTTTCATTCCTGTATTCGAATAATATCTTATGTATGTACATATATATTTCAAGTGTAGTGATAGATCATAAATGTGTTTTGTGCTAATCCTCTGTTAAGAAAGATAGCGTAAGGGAGTGCCCAGTCAGGTAATTTGAAAATCTTCTTTATAAAATGCAAATGTAATCTATCTACAACTTCAAACAATCCATGCCCCCACACCTGAGCTGCATAACTTTGAATGGGTCGACAAAAAGCCTGGAACATTTCCCAATTAACACTGAGATATATTTTCTTTGTCCTAAAAAAACTATTCCATAAGCTATTTATGCTTGCTATTGCCGCATTTTTAATTTCGAAATGTTTTTAAAAGACAATTTTGGTGTAAATAACACCCCTAAGTAGCAATACTCATTTACGATTACTATTTCTTTTCCCATGTACAGCCATTTTTCTTCTCTCCTAACTTTCCCCCTTGTCCGAAAAGCATTATCGCCGATTTTGTAAGATTCACCTCCATATTCCATTTTTCGCAATACCTTTTTAAATTTTTTATCGTTTTTCGTAATAAAGGGTTTTCCAATAACAGGTATTATTCGGTGCTATCGAGAGATGATTAACGATTTTATATGGCCGGAATTGAATGGTATTGATCTGAACAACGTTTATTTTCAATAAGACGGCGGTATGTGCCGCACAAGCAACGAAACCATTGATCTTTTACGGGAAAAGTTTTCGGACAGTGTTATCTCTCGAAGAGATGATCACAATTGGCCACCGAGATCTTGTGATTTAACACCTTGTGACTTCTTTGTTTGGGACCACGTGAAAGAGAAGGTCTACGCCAACAGCCCAGGGTCGATTGAATATCAAAATAACACCTCTTATTGGAAGACCTTTAATACATATATACGATTATATCGTCCGAAAGAAGCAAGAAATCATCCGCATAAAGTAAAAGCCTTGTGTTGTAATTATCAATTAACAAGCCTCCTTATGCTGGCCATTGAGGTATAAGGCGAAAAGCATTGGAGATAATAGATAACCTTGCTTAACCGTTTGAGTGCGATTCGTCGATATAGCGACGATAACTAATTACTCCAAATTTGCGGCGCGTCGCTATAGCGACGATTGCATCACTGTGCATTTGGCGTTCGGCTAGGAACGTTGTTACAACGCGGTGTAATTGCGTTGTAATTAATAATTACCTTTGTTTGGTGCTTAAAAATGCATACTTGCGCTGCACTTCACGAGCTCGGTTCAAAGTAAAGTTCGTTCTTTTACTTTGGAGCCATCGCCGCGTGCAGACAAGTGCGCTGAAGCACAATGTAAGTACCTATATATATATATATATAATATATGCATACATCTATATCTAAGTATGAATTGTAAATTTAAACTAAATTTGTAAACTAATTTTCTAAATAAATTATAGATTTTCGCAGACGAAGCGCAAAATATTGAAACAGCCGACGTTTCAACAAACGTGTTGAATATTATTTTGCGATATTTATCAAAAATGTATGTCATATAAAAGTATAAATTAGTTCAGACCGTTAAAAACAATTTTTATTTTTCGTTCAATATCGATATTTTGAAAATAATTCCTGACCATGTCTAGTAGTGAAGAATTTACTGACGTGGAAGATACGATACCGGATTCCGACAATGAAATGGACTATGATAGTGATTCGAGTTTAAGTGAAATTAGAGTGTTTACTACCCGGACGATGCGCATTTTTAGTGATAGTTCCGACGAAGACGAGAATAACATGGGGGATAACCTTGAAAATAACATATTTACTACTATATCCTCTAATATGCAATTCTCCCATAAACCCCCGATTTTTTTGGAAACACCGGGACCAAAGCATGCGCTACCTTCAAATTCACAACCACTTGACTATTTCAATCTTTTCTTTACCACCAAATTCCTCAACACAATAGTTCTAGAGACTAACCGGTACGCTACAAATTTCTTGAATAACGCAAACTTGAAACCAAAATCACGAGTGTTTGCTTGGAAGCCATTAACGTTATTGGAGTTAAAGGCATTCATAGCGGTTATTTTGGAGATGGGGATTACAAAAAGACCCACCATGTATTCATATTGGCAGAAGAACTCCAGATGTATTCCGTGGTTCAAACGAATGTTTCCAAGAGATCGATTCCAGTTAATTCTCAAGTTTTTCCACATGGTTAATAATAGTACTCTTGCTCCACCAGGTCATCCTGACTATGATCCATGTGCTAGATTTGCCTTTGAAGTTGATCATGCCAACAAACTATTTCGTCTCTATTACGTCCCACACCAACAATTATCTATCGATGAGTCCTTGGTTGGTACGCATTGTCACACGCAAATAAAGCAGTACATGCCAAATAAAAAACACCACAAGTGGGGAATAAAATTCTGGATGCTCTGTGATGCTGTTTCCAATTACTGTGTATCTTTCTTTTGTTATAAAGGGTCAACTGATAAAGATAATGTAAAAAAATATGGTCTAGGGTACACTGTTGTTGAAAAACTGTTGAAAGTAGGGAACAATCTAAATAAGGGATATCATGTATTCCTAGATAATTTTTTTACGAGTGTCAGCCTAGCCAAGAGTTTATTTCAACAAGCAACATATATAACTGGAACTATTAAAAGAAACAAAAGAGAAATTCCCACTGCAGCAAAAAATCTTAATGTTGGTGAAACAAAATATTTTAAGACCAAAGATATTTTAATGTGTGCACATCGAGACAAGAAGACCAAAAAGCATCCAGTGATCTTAATTTCAACAAATAGCAGCACCGATAAGGTAACAGTAAGGAAAAGTAAGAAATCATATGAATCAGTGAAGGAAAAACCAAAAATGATACATGATTACAACAAGTACATGGGTGGTATTGACGAGTCAGACAAAATGCTCTATGTGTACCTTGATGAAAGGAGAACCCTAAAATACTGGAAGAAGGTGGTATTCAATGTTTTTGGGAGAATGGTGTTAAATGCGTACATATTATACCGCTACAATGAAACGAAGCCTATGAATAGACTAAAATTTATTTCAAAAATAATAGAAGCTATCGAGATACGATGGTTGAGCAAAAAATCCGCAGAAATACCTTCTTCATCAAGGCAAAAATTCAACCTGCAAAAATTACCTGGCACAAAATTGCGCAAATGTGTAGTATGTAGTGTAAAAGGATCTAAAAATCCAAAGCGTTCCCGGCTAATATGCAACATTTGCAAAAAAGGTGTGCATGGTACATGTGTGGGGAACCACAAATGTGCCAAAATTTGAATAATAATACCGGAACTTGTTGTAAAAAAAAAATAAAAGATGATATTAAAAAAATGTAAATAAGTTTTTCTTATAATCATAACTAATAGTTTAGTCTACAAAATAAAAATAAAATTATTGAAATATGTAATTTTTTGTGTTCTCTATGCTTATATTTGTAAAGCCATCATATTTCAGTTTTCTTAGACCAAATTTTGCTTCGCAATTTTCGTATGTATTAAAGAAAATCGCTTAGCACTCAAACGGTTAACCCCAGAAGTTGTGTTTAATTGTTGAGATATATTATTGGCTGACAAATGATTAAGATAGATTTCTGATATATTTTCTCAATGAAGTTAACAAATTTTGTTGAAATTCTCATTTCGTGTAATTTGTAAATTAGCAGTTTCCTAGGTACCTTGCCAAAGGCGGCTTTAAAGTCAACAAAAAACATACACATTTTTTCTCTCACGAAACTTTAAGTGAACTATTGACACCAGATTGTAAATATTGTCAACCGTCGGGTAATTCTTTCTAAGTCCTGCTTGGAATTCCTTTATAATTCCATATTCTTCTACCTCGGTAGTTATAGGTTATTTGTAGTCTTGAGTATAATAAGAAGTAAACTGAAGAATTTCGAAAAGACTTTAATACTTTTTAAATTTGTTGAATGCTGTTGGGTTCTTTCCAACATTTTTGGAATTTTCTGTTATTTTATTAATTTTTTTGGGTAAAATATTGGTTTGTTGGTTAAAGTGGTGATTCATCAGGAATCCAATTAGCGCTTCCGCACCATTTTGTTGCTACATCCTTGCTACCAACAAGTTATGACTACATCCATTCTGTGCGATTGCGAAACCTCATACGGGTTTGAGGGTCTGAAATATATGGATTAATAGTATGTAAATTTGGAGTTTGTGGGAAAGCCTGCTTGCGGTTATGTGGGTTAGCCTGCTCGCGGTATGATAGGGGTGGTTTCTAGGGGTTAGGGCTGTGTGTGACTCGGTACCCAAAGGTTAGATAGTGTAGGGATGTGGTGAGTCAGCACACTTATGGTGTGAGACAAAATTTTAAGAAAAATAAGACTCAATTCAAAAAAATTAGTAATCGAATATATCATGTCTATGTTATCTTAATCGATTTTCAGGCGTAGGAAAATTTCGAAACATGAAAATTTCAAAATGCGATATCTCTGCGAAAAAAAATTATATTTGAGCAAACAAAACGCCATTTGAAAAAAGAAGGATTGTATTTAAAGATGCCATCCTTTAATTTTGGTGAAAGAAAACATCTGCAAGGCTACATAACCTCAAATATGGGCAAAAATGGGGTTTTTTGCACTTTTAGGTTAGGATATCTCGAAAACTCAAACTAATAAATTAATTTTAGTTATCAATCCGAATTTTGCATGGACAGAGAAGCAGATATTAGTTTAAATTATTTCGGATACTTTTCCTTGTAGACTAGTGTTATTATATATAATTATTATTGATTGATATCGCGCCGTCTTTGCGCGCATAGTGCCGAAACAAATGTTTTCCAATGTTGTCAACTTCTCGCTTTCGTCTTAATTTGGGTCCATGAGAGAGATTCGTCAATTTCTATAAAAGGCTAGGTCGCCAAGATCCTTTAGGGTGTCCCTTGCGGCGCGATCCTTGTGGATTCCAGTCCAGTGCCTGTCGGTTGCTGGTTTGCGCAACGTATGGCCAATCCAATTCCATTTGCACTCTCGTATTTCAATGTCAATTGGTTTTTGTCTGCTTCGATTAAAGAGTTGTTCGTTTGAAATCCAATTGTCTGGCCACCCTATACGGGTAATGTTCTCAGACATCGGTTCACACATCCGTGTGGCAAATATAGACACCAAACGTGCTTCACAGCTATATAATAGGAGGAATATAACATTCGAATTAAAAACTCGTAGTTTGGTGCGCGTTGTCAGTTGTTTGGAAGACCTGATCTTTTTGAGGCTTGCAAAAGCTGTTTTGGCTTTTTTGATTCTCGCATCGATATCGTCTTTTGCTCCACCGTCCAGTGTAATTTGGCTTCGTTGATAAGTGAAGCTGTTTACATTATCAATGGGTTCCCCATAAATTGTGAACCAGAATAGCCAAAACTATACTCAATAACATCTGCAGGTCTCATAATGGGACTCCTATAACTTTCTGAGTTATATTGAAATACGTACAGGTATCCCTCGTATAACGCGATAGTTACGTTCCAGAAGAATTGCGCGTTATGTAATTCCGCGTTATCTAAAACATAGTTTTCATATAAATTTGGGGGTTATGTTCCAATAGGTTTTTTTTTAAATAAAATACATACAAAATAACAGATGCACATATATTTCAACTCAATACTAAAGTTCATACTTTCTTATACAATTAAAAACACAAAACAAAAAATTTAAAAACAAACTAATATAAAACAAATTAAAGGTTTATTAAAAATTTATTGTTATTCTTCAAACTTCATATGGTAATTAATCTGTTTCACTGTCTTCAAAGATCTTTGCACGTGGGCGTTTTGAGGGAGCAATAGCTTCATCAGAAGATATTTCTTCAACATAGTTTTCGCTATTGGATAAGAAACTAGTTGTGGGACCTTGTGGTTCTTCTACTGGTTTTATAATTGCAAAATCTGTTATCAGTTTTTGGTGGGTGGTTTTTTAAGCTCCTTTTCAATTTCGTAATAAGGTGCTAGATTAATATCTATTCTATCTATCTAAGGCAAAAAAGGGTAATTCCCGGTTTACATTAAAAATACATTACATATTATAAATATGTGGTACGCAAATTAGTGTTACCAGATTTGATAATTATGTATTTTCCCTTTCGCGTTATATTATATAAGCCTAAATTTCGCGTTATACTGAAACCTAATTTTTCCAAATCGCGTTATATCGAAACCGCGTTGTATAAGACCGCGTTATACAAGGGATACCTGTACAGCGAACCAGTTTCTGAACTAAAAATTGAAATTCTGAACTTGAATTATATTTTCCTGAATGAATATGGATTGCAACTAGGCAACGTTTAGCTTAAAAAGATGTAGCGTTTTTTAGAAAAGCACTTCACAAAATTGGATTCACAATTACATTTGTACAATTATAATAATTTTGAGCACTAACTCAATGCAATACCTAATTGTCTGACTTCATTTCATTCTTTTCAGGCGAATTTGGACGTTACCAGGCCATACAATTCCTCCTGCAAGTCTTTTCTGGCTTAACGGCTGGTCTGCATATGCTCTCGTTGGTCACAGTTGCTGCCGTGCCAGAACATCGTTGCTTCATTGAGGGCGTCGACAACAGCAGCTACTCGTTCACACCCTGGAACTCCTCCGATATACTTGCTGCCATACCATTGAAGGCCAGCGGCGAATTAGACAACTGTCACATGTACGATGCACAAAATAACACAGTCGCCTGCACTTCGTATGTTTACGATCGCACTTACTATCACGACTCACGTGCGATTGATTGGAACTTCGTCTGCGATCGCCGATGGCTCGGTTCTGTTGTGCAGACGGTTTTCATGTTGGGTGTATTTACCGGTGCTGTAACTTTGGGCGGTCTGGCGGATAAGATCGGACGTAAGACGGTATTCTGCTGGTCGGCGCTGCTGCAGTTGATAATAGGCGTTGCCGTAGCCTTCATACCAGAGTATTTCTCCTTTATGGCAGCGCGTTTCTTTTTGGGCATTTTCGGCTCAGCTGGTGCCTATATTTGTGGCTTCGTGCTGACTATGGAGTTGGTGGGCGCTAGTAAACGCACTGTGTGTGGCATCACATTCCAGGTGTGTAATTTTTAAAATAGTTTTATGATAATTCATTATTTAAATTCTATTTTAAGGCCGTCTTCGCTGGTGGCATTATGTTAGTAGCCGGTTGGGGTGCACTCATCAAGGATCGTCAGCTGTTGCAAATCGTTTACGGCCTGCATGGCCTGCTGTTCGTTGGTCATTGGTGGTGGTTGGACGAATCACCACGTTGGCTATGGATGCAGGGGCGCACCGAAGAGGCAGTCGACATTGTGATCAAGGGCCTGCGCATTAATGACTCAGGCATATCGGTGGACAAGAATTATTACATACAAAAAGCCAAGCAGCAAGCTACAATTGAGGAGAAAAGTTCCGGCGGTTTGGGTGGTCTCTTCCGAACACCCAATCTGCGCATGAAGACACTGAATGTGTGTCTCTGTTGGTTTGCCAACTCGCTCGTCTACTATGGGCTCTCACTCAGCGCCGGCAAGTTGTACGGCAATCCCTTTCTGATACTCTTCATTATGGGCCTCGTGGAATTCCCCAGTTATTTTATCATTGTGCTCGTGCTGGATCGACTCGGCCGTCGTCCCATCACCAGCACACTTATGCTTGCTGGTGGCACTTGCTGCATCGTGGCGTCGTACATTGCCCAAGGAAGTACCACCTCTACGGCCATCGTCATGATAGGCAAACTCTTCATAGCCGGTTCCTTTGCCGTCATTTACAACTACTCGGCCGAGTTGTTCCCAACAGTTGTACGCAATTCGGCAATGGGTCTAGGTTCTATGTGCGCACGTTTCTCCGGCGCACTCACGCCACTCATTACGTTGCTCGATTCCTTTGATCCGAAAATACCAGCGGTGGTGTTCGGTATTATCGCACTTCTGTCTGGTTTTTGGGTGATGTTCTTGCCGGAGACAATGAACAAACCTATGCCCGAGTCGTTGGATGATGGCGAAAACTTCGGCAAAGGTGATACCTGGTTCGCGCAATGTGCGGGCCGTAAGCCCAGAAAAGACAGTATTTACCCAGAAGACCCCGAACAGATGATGCCTTTGAAGGTGATGGGGACAAAGTGATTTGGCACTTGAGAATGCCGCCATGCCGATCGTACACAAGCGAGCAAAGTACGCAACTGGGATACCAAGTTAAATTTGTTGATACTCTGAATGTTTGTTGTTTTTTTCTTTTGTATATTGCTTTATATATATTTCGATAAGTAGTAAATTGTTTTTAAATTGTTGCCTGGGCTTAGTGTTATACGCCATTTTATAGTAATATAGAAGTGAAGCTACAAATTAAGGGGTTAGGGGTAGTCAGAGGCCCGAAAAAATGATGATTTTCACGAATTTTTTTTTGCTACTTAATTAATTTATTTAACAAAAATAAAAACATAGCATAAAAACATCATGTTTTAACTTGACTTGACCAAAATTTCAAAAAAAAAAATTAATAATTGCAAAAGTTATCGCTGTTTGTGTGAAGCCCGTTTCTCCAGAAGTCCCTTGCGGTGAACATCACAAGTCCTTGCAGATTCATCTAAAACCAATCGGACAAGAAAAATTAGTTTTATTAATAGATAATCTTGTGCCCGATCGAAGCTTTTTTTTTTTTTTTCAAAATGAACAAAATGGCGGCCTCAGAAAATTTTTTCCAGATTTTAGAGAAAAAAACCAACAGTTAATTGTTAAAAAAAAATCCTTCGATCAGGCACAAGTTTTTTATGTTTTTCAAAAGCTGTATAAATTCTATTGAAATCTACGTAGCGGTTTTTAAGTTACAGTGTTCACCAGTTTGAAAAACACAGTTTTGAGAAAAACGCATTTAAAGTTTTGCTATCGGCTCCGGAGCGGCCGAGCGCCCTTTGTTAATTGTTGAATAACTTGAAAAGTATTTGTCGGATTTACTTCAAATTTTTACACAATATTTTTAAAGCATTATACTTTAAGAAAATGCAAAAAAAAAAAATCTATTTTTTGAAAATTCTGACTACCCCTAACCCCTTAAGAAAGGAAAAATAAATATTTGAAGATGTCAAGTTTGAAAATGTTTTTAGGAACGATACTTTCCAAGAGATGCAACATAAAGTACATTCCTTGTTAGAAACGAATAAAAATGTTTATTTTAAGTATATATTTTGATAACTAGAACTCAAGAATATAATAATAAAAAACACAATAAATATTAAAATACAATATTAGTTTTAAAATTCAACAACTTTAGGTGTTACAGTGGTTTATTATGACCAAAAATTATCCTGAAAGCAAAACGTATAAAATTTTGTGGTATTGAGCATTGCATATCAAAGATCTCAATCAGTGATGGTATTTGGAATTTCAAAATTATACTAAATCGTTTGAAAAGTTTTGAGAAAGCAATTAAATTTAGAGTTTTTGCGGTCTTTAACTAAGTGTGGCTACTTTAGGCCCATGCAATCTGGTTTTTGATCAGACTCTGAGCTGATGCGCCTTTGTATGAACATTTAACATATAATATATTATTATATATAACTGCTGTAGCTGGGCTATGGAAAACAAGCAAATCCATCCGCATCCGCAAATAGTTACAGTTTTGTGCAGAGGGTGGAGTGGAAACGCCATCTCGGTTACGATTGAGTGGCTCAAAGTCATAAGTTTTGTGCGTCGAAATTCCAATGGTTTGGACTTTATGGGCGAACATTGTCTGACTCATTTGCGGAATTGAGCCAGAAAACGTCAATAAGATCTTGGAAAATTAGATAGATTGTGTTATAGCAAAGGCCATTAACATTAATGAAATTGTACTACGGAAAGATCAAATCTCCCCGATGAAAAAACACCCGGAACAACCACCAGGTGACGCCCTAAGCCAATTGATTTGAGTTCCGTTTTTTTTTTTTTTGCTAGGTCACGACATCTGTAATTAGTATATATTTATTCCTTTTACTCCATAGTGAAGCATAGGGCTACAACAAAACTCTTAAATCTGTCCCTGTCCAATGACATTCTTTTAATTTCATTCCAGTTCATTTCACTTAGTGTTATCTCCTTCTCTAGCTGTCTTCTCCAAGTATGCGCTGGGCGTCCCCTTCTGCGTGATCCCTGTGGGTTCCATTCAATGGCTTGCCTCGTGATATCTTGTGCGGGTTTTCTGAGCGTATGGCCGATCCAGTTCCACTTTCTTTTCAGAATATTTGTTTTGATGAGCGTATGGTTCGTCAGCTCCCACAGTCTGTCGTTGGGTATAGTTTCTGGCCACCTTATCTTTAGTATACGCCTAAGGCAGCGATTTGTAAAAGATTGCATGCGTTGTATTAGCCGTGGCGCAGCATTCCATGTTTCACATCCGTATAGTAAAACGGATATGACGTTGGATTAAATATTTTTAGTTTGGTGCCACGCGACAAGAATGAGGAGCTCCAGATGTTTTTCAATTGACCGAATGCTTGCAGCGACTTATTTATTCTGTTTTCGATGTCTTCCGCACAGCCGCCAGAGGTTGAGATAATGCATCCTAGGTAGCAGAAACTTTGAACTTCCTCTAAAGGTGTTGAGTTTAGTAGGAATGGGCGCGTGTTGTTTGCATTTATGCGCATGGCCTTGGTTTTAGAGACATTGATGTTGAGTCCCACTTTCGATGCCAGTGTCGATATCGATTTGAGTTTTCGTGCCATGTCGTCGTAGTTGTGCGCAAGGATGCAAATATCGTCGGCGTAATCGAGGTCGTTTAAGGATCCACGAAGACCCCATGTGATGCCTCTCTGATTAGCAAGAGCCTGACCTAAAATGGCGTCAAGGACAATGTTAAAGAGAGTTGGAGAGAGCGGGCAACCTTGTTTTACTCCAGCTTTAACAATTATTGGCTCGCTTAGCTGTCCTTCATGTAGGATTCGGCAGCGTGCGTCCGTATATAAGTTTATAATGAGATTAATCATTCTTTCGGGAATGCCTTTACATCGGAGCGCGGCCCAAATAGCGTCGTGACGAAGAGTATCGAATGCCTTAGCAAAGTCAATAAATATTAAATAAAGCGGTGACCGATATTCCACGCTTTGCTCCACTATTACCCGAAGGCTGTTTACGTGGTCAACACATGATCGGCGTGGCCTGAAGCCCGCTTGTTCTTCACGAAATATTGATGTCGAGTAAGCTTCGTGGATTCGTTTATTTATAATATGGGCAATGATTTTATTAACGCTGCATATAAGTGTAATTCCTCTCCAATTAGTACATTGCGAGAGATCGCCTTTTTTTGGAATTTTTATTATAACTCCTTCCTTAAGCTCGCCTGGAAGGTGCCCGTCTGACCAGAAGCGTTCGATGATAGGTTGAACGAGCTTAGCGCTAGTAATTGGGTCTGCCTTTAATAGTTCTGGTGCGACGTTATCAATGCCAGGCGCCTTATTGGCTTTTAATGTTGTTATTGCATCTGCAATTTCTTTCATGGAGGGGCATTGCGTCCGAACGCTATCGTTATCAGCGTGTCTAGCGCAATTGTAATTAGTACTCCTACCAAAATTTGATCATCATTGTTTGGCATTTGTAAGAGTTAAGTCGTCTTGAGTAAATCTACCTCTGCACGTGTATTCGATTTTTTTCGAGTTTTGAAAATGGATTTGAATTTGCAACAACGAGTTTGTGTTAAATTTTGCGTTAAAAATGGATTAAATGCTGCGAGAACCTTAGAAATGCTGGGAAGCTGTTTCGGTAATGATACTCTAAAGAAAACAGACGACAGCTTTGAGGATGACGAATGTAATGGCAGGCCGTTGACATGAAAATGTGATGAAAACTTCAATTTTAGTTAATGATTATGGTTTGTGCCGTGTTGCTGCAAAGTTGGCGACAAAGGGCCTGAATTTCATGCAAAAACGGGATCGTGTTGATATCGGCAAAGGCATGATTTTTAAGACTGAATCCGACCTACTGGAGACGAGGAAATCCAAACAACAGGTGAGTGAGTGGGGAGCTCCGAATGAACCAAGATAAAAAAACCACGTCATTTTTAGTCAAAAAAGAAACCAGTGCTCACGGTTTTTATAGATTACAACGGTATTGCACACCACGAATTTGTGCCAGAAGGTCCGGCAGTTAATAGAGACTACATTTACGTACATCAATTTGCCAAAAGCAAAGTATTTGCGAGAAAACCACTCGTGGATTTTGCATTAGTGCCATCATTATCCGTGAATTTCTGACCAAGAACGAAACGAGTACTCTCCAACAGCCATTGAATTGACCGCGCGTAACACATTTTAACAGCCGAAAGGAAGTAATGAAGAAATTGAAGACGGCTATGATGGCTATACCGAAAATGAAGTTCCAGAACTTTTTCGAGAGCTGGATTATGGTTCGGTTAGGTTAGGTTTTTGTGGTAGTCGGCTTAGAATAGTCAACTCACTTAGACCATGTAGGTCCATTGTGGTACTACTGTGGAACACGGCAACCTCAGTGTTTATTCATCATGGAACCATTTAAACGATCTTATAAAGAGGGTAAAAAAATATTTTCATATTGTACTCCTAGCCAAGGAGTTCCTCTTCCTCATCTCTATAACATCTGCAGTATTCATGAGAAAATACGTCTAACCTAAAAGAGTACCTATCTAACAGCCAATGACCGGTGGTACAAGCCACAACTCGAAATGTTCTTTCTAGAGAGGTTGAGCGATTCTCGTGACATTGGCCCCTATTATGAGTTGGATTCGATCTTCGATATTCGTTGGTTGTCGAAGATAGAAAATCGAATGTCAATTTGGTATTATGAGCGGTGCAACCTTGTCGAAAATTTCGTTGCATACCGAATTTAGAGTCGAATGCAATTTTGCTTTCGATTGTGTAGCGTATTGTGGGAAAAGTTGTTAAAATGTAAGTTGTTTGCGACTATTCATTGTTTTATAGTAACCAAATAATAAAAATATACTAATTTTGTTAATTTTATGCAGGTCGAAAGTCGTGAGTACCAAACAGCACTTAGAAAGGCTAGTTGCATTAATGGAAGAGAATCCACAATTCGCAAAAGGGATTTGCACCAAAGTTCAAGCAGCAAAAAAATGGGAGGAATTTACAACGGAGCTGAATTGCTTAGGACCACCAGTTAGAACGGCAGCCAAATGGATTAAGGTTAATAATGGTTTTTTTTGTGATGTTTATAGAAATACATTTTTATTTTCCCTTGGCAGGTATGGGCTGAAATACGTAGAGGAACTAAAATACATATTTTTTTTTGAATGACGAATAATTGAATAAAGAAAATTTATAACAAAAATAAAACAGAAACTGTGGCGTAAAGGTTTCTATTTAATACTTTTTAGATTTTTCTATAATATTCTAAGAATTTCATTTCTTATGTTTTCTGCTTCTCCGTTATTTGACTCCACTTCAATATCTTCAGCTTCATCGTTGAGGGTCTCATCGGATAACTCTTCATCCGGAAGTTGAACATTATAAAACAAGCAAATGTTGTGCAAAGCTGCACACAAATTAATAATTTGTGTTGCTTTTTTTGGAGAATAGTGAAGAGCTCTTGGCACGGGTGCACTGCTGCAACTGGTTTTCTGTACTGGACAGTAGGTTCATAAACGCCTCTTTAGATAATCTAAAGTTCTTTAAAAAACTGTAAGGAAATTTCTGTAATATTAAGTACGTCAACACATTTTGAAAATACTAAACTTGCTCAGTGGAAGCCATTTCTAGGGGGTTGAATGCGACCCTCAGCTGTTTTCTACTTCGAGCTAGTTCCACTAATCTTTCATCGTCTGATGAATCGTCGAACCACAACTCCGTTGTACTCATTTTCACAAAAATACTTTTTTTAACTTTTAAAAATATTGTTAGCAAAGAATTTCAACACAATCGGTTTTTCTTTTACTTTGATTTGCTGTATCAGCTGAGAAAAAATTATCTATTGTAAATGCGTCGAGCGATCAAAATTCACAATAGTCCTATTCTTCAACGAATGAGCACCATAATACCAAATGAAAATTCGTTCGATCAGCACTTTCGACTATAGTCGAAGATCGAATGTTGCTCATAATAAGGGCCATTTTCTTATCTCTTTGCGGCCAAACTAGCCTTTTGTAACACAAGTATTTTCTTCTCTCCATTACCTAGTGGTCTCCTGGAGAATATTATTTTTTTATTCTTAATTTACAAGTTGCAAGCCGCGGTAGAAGATTAGTACCCTTTCTAGTTCCCTCATCGGCCTTGCAATTTCTTTTAATATCTCTAAGTCCCGTAACCCATATGAGGCTGACCTTGAGAACGGTGCTAATATCATTTGAAGTTGCCAGGCACTCCTGAGCAACCTTTGATCTTAGTATAACTGCCACCATTGACTTGATGGCCGCCTGATTATCCGAGAATTAATTTATCCTAGTTTTCTCGCGGCGTGTGTGTTAAGGTACACAGTTACCTCCTTCATGGCTAAGACTTCTGCCTGGTAAACGCTACAATAGTGCGGAAGTCGGAGAGGTAGTTCTAGTCCTAATTAGTCCATAGCCTACTTTATTTTCTAGCTGTGTAAAAATTTATTTCCCCTCTTCTTTTTCCGTCTTTGAATATGCCTCTCTCTTCTTGGCGGGGTGTTAGTCTTGAAGAGCGTATCGCAGGTGGGTTTAGGGAAACAGTATTCGATTTCTTGATTACAACTACTCATAGAACGTAGTATAGCAGCGTGAAACCGCCGGGGCTTCCATAGCACCACACTATTAAGTCCAAGTGCTGAAGCAGCTACTACATTTTTTTCTACCAGATTTAGAGCAGACAAGTTGACTAGCACCTCCAGCGCCTTATTTAGGGTAGTCCTACGCAGTTCTTTGCATCTTGCTCAGCAGTTTCATATAACTGGCCACTACACAAGTATTCTATATAACAAAATATGTAGGTCGAGCTACCAAAGTGTAAAGCCAATGTGCAATACGAGGTGTTAATCCCCATTTGATCCCGACCGCTTTTCTGCATGTATGCAATGCTATATTGGCCTTTTGAGCACTGTTACCCAATATTAAGTTTCCAATTAACTTTCCTGTCTAATATGAGTCGTAAGTATTTAAAACTCTCCTTCAAAGGAATCTCCACACTCTTGAAAATTAGCTGGGAGACTGTAGGCTGTCTCTGTTTCCTTTTAAAAAGAATTAGCTCAGTTCTATCGGGGTCTATTCCTTGTCCCCTACTCTCTGTCCAGTTACTAAACGTAGCCTTGTAAGAGCCCATAGGCGCGTGCCTTTAACCACCTATTGTCAAATCGTCCGCCTAATAGTCCGGGAGCCAGGGGTCGATTCTGGACTGCGATTTTATACCGTTAAATTCTTGACTCTACTTGTAATTTAGCTTTCATGAATAACGAAAGTGAACGTCAGCTGACGCACCCACGGTGGGTGTGATTGTGGGAGGGTACGATACGTGTCGGAAAAAAATTTCTACCAACTCATTTTATACCGGCTGAATCTTTTTTCATGTATTGTTGACATTTAGTAGATTTAAAAAAAAATAGTCAGCTGCGCGGTAGAGGTGTGAAAACACGTCAGCTGAACAGGTGAACTTGTAAAAAAAATTCAAAAGTAAAACTACTTTATGCCGATTGAAATTTTTTTACATAATTTTAGACATATGAAAATACAATAATGATGGTCAGCTGCGTTTATAGCGGTGAGAAGACCGTCAGCCGAAGCATTTAAAATTCCGCGCTCTGCCGAGATGTATGAACGCAATGATACATTCGTGCTTCGCAATATCCCACGCGCCTACCCACCGCTACTGGACCAGCTGACGGTTGGTTTCGTCATCCATTGGATGGTGTCTGCCTTCAGTATTAAAATCAGTCGGCATGAAATGATGAGGTCAAAATGACCCCTGGCTCCCGGACTATAATCAGTGACGTGGCGGCCCCCTGCTGGATCAAACGCTGGCAAAAGTGCGTTGCAGTTGATGGGGCTATACTTTGAAGCCGATAATACTAATAATAAAACTTTTGAGGAATAAACTGTATTTTGAATTTTCTGAATACATTCAGGGAACTTTTCGATCAAGTAAATATTTGAATAACTATTTTAATTAATTTTTCACAAATCATTTTATTTCAGAAAATTCATTCTATAAATTTTTTGTTGTTGAAAAATACTCAAATACCGCATTACAAGCAAACCCGAACTGCCTATTCATCTATAAATTTAATTTCATTCGGTGGCTAAAAATAAAATTTCTTACTTGTTTTTGGTTGTAGCTACTCCGTTTGTTATTCTTTTTTATAGAATTTAAGGTACATTTTCTTTAACTATTTATTATTCAATTCATGACATTTGCAAAAAAAAGCCAAACTAATTCAACAATATCAGATTTGTTGCCAATAATACAACTGCCTTAATGAGTTCATTCCTTAGGTTTTTTATTGTTTAATTTTTAGTTCAACATTCTTCGTTAAGTTTAACAATAGATAATGTGAGTACATTTATAAATATACAATACATAAGTATATACTAGTTTTATTTTTTGTTTGCATTTGAATTTTTACGATTACTGTATGATATCTTCACGTTAATTTATGTTTCACACTTCTCACTGTCCAGTTACAGTTTTCAATTTATATTTAACGACACAGCACATAAATTACATCAACATGTGAATGCACAAGTGCCTTTCGATTATCTGTTAAACACACAACAGTGCATACATAGACACATGCATGTATGTATATATACACATATAACTGAACATACGTACATACACACAAATAACAAGTTTTCATTATTATTTTATTTTATTGTATTGTAATTAGTAGTTTCCTTGTTCAATTTCTTTTATTTTTTGTTGTGCAAGTTCAACCATTCTAAATTCAATTTCTTATTTTATGTATAAGGTTAGCATATATTTTCGTATTTAGTATTGAAAATTCTAACTAAATACAGCTTAAACTATTAAAATAAGAATGGAAAGGAAAGGAAAAAATCACCTGAAAGGCGCTATTGACTCATCGTACAAATGTATAAAACGGGATACAAAATCAAAAGAATTGCACCATGAAGAGAAATTTATTCAGCAGAGATTAGTATCATATTTCATTTGAATTTCGAAGCAATTACCATACGTTACCTATGAAATGAGACTTTTGTCAATTTCAAACATTTATTAACAAATAATGGTTACAAATTTAATCTTCAAAATAACAGCCAGACACATTTTTCCCATCTCTCAGGCAATTTGTGGATGCCGCGCCAAAAAATTGGCGGTCTTTGGCCGCAAACCTATGATCGAGCCATTTTTTGGCTTCTTCGTGAGAATTGAAGCGCTGATCGGAAAGTGCGTGGCCCATCGATGCAAACAAATGATAATCGTAAGGCGCGAAGTCTGGTGAGTAAGCCGCATGCACCAGTTGTTCCGAATCGTAAATCTCCATCAATTCCCGGGTCGCTCTTGTTCGATGTGGCGGTGCATTGTCATATTGTCAGTTCATGCGGCACCCATATTCCGACCTTTACAATCATGCCTATGTCTTTCAAACGTTTGGAAATGGTTTTTTGGGTCACTGCCAACTGCTCTGCCATCATTTCTTGCGTTTGACCATCATCTTCATCCAACAATGCTTGCAATTCGGCGTCCTCAATTTTTTTTCGGTGGCCGTCCACGGTCCTCGTTCCACCACCTGAAGCACTGTGGTCTGTCCACCATAAGCTTCTATAAGGATTTGATGAGCTTGAGAAGCGTTTTTCTTCCATTGATAACAGAAAATCAACGATGTTCGCAAATCGTACTTTGAAGGCACGAAATTCGACACTTTTAAGGCTGGCGGGCCAATTAAAAGGTCAAAAAAATCGATTTTTTTTTTTTCCTGAAGTCAATAGCTTAGATATTCAAGAACATGAGACACAAATTTTCAGAGTCAAATTCCAAGTATTTGCAGAGCTACAGAGCCGAGCGTAGTGCGGCGTCGAGCAACCGTGCGCTTATTGTTGTAGTGTATTGTTTCTGTGTACGTCTCTGTAAGTGTTTGTTTCTCCTCTGCTTCTTGCAGTAACGGTCGTTTTAGTTTAGTTTTTCTCTGACTCTCGACGAGTGTACATTGAAATAATCATGACAAGTTATCCGAAAACTGAAGCAGGCAGCAGCAAACGCTCTTCGAGGCCTAATAATCGTAAATTTCACGGCAATCGTTTTACTACTAAAGATGATGAAGAGTCTTATGATACAAGCACTAGTGGGAAAAAACTATCAATGGCGAGTACGGAGGATATCGTTGTGAATCCGCTCCATTGTTATAGGATAGTTGAATTTTTAACAGTGTTTACTGCGATTGCAGATATCGTAATCTGCAGATCTTGCAAACAAAAAATAACATTTTTGGAGAGCGGGTATCGAGGGTTCGGATTTAAAATTGTAGTATCGTCTATATAATAAACACCGGTTTTGAAATCAATAGACGGCTTGTGTTTGTCATGAGACTTCTTGGTGTTGCACGAGAAGGGATCAATCTGTTTTGTGGACTTATGGATATGGGTCAAGGTTTAACGAAGTCATCATACGAAAATGTAGTGCGGCATGTTCTATCGGCGTCGGAATCAATGTTCGAAACCACCACTAAAAAAGCTGTGGAAGAAGAGAAAGTAAAAAACTTGGAAAATGGAAGAATTGAAACGCATTTGAAAGTTTCCGGCGATGGATCATGGAAAAAACGTGGTTACACTTCGCTGTTCGGTGTAACGACACTCATTGGGTACTACACAGACAAGGTCGTTGATCTTATTGTCAAAAGTGCATACTGTCAGGCATGTGACCAAAAGAAAAAAATACTTGACGACGACGCATTTGAGGAGTGGTACGAAGAACATAAAGATTCTTGCTCCTCGAATCACGAAGGCTCCGCAGGGAAAACGGAGGTGGATTCCATTGTGGAAATGTTTTTGAGTTCCGTTGCCAAGTTTGGTGTAAAATTTTTGAATTACATCGGTGATGGCGATTCAAAAACATTTGCAGGTATTTTAAAGATTAATCCATACGGTGACGAATTTCCTGTTGTGAAAAATGAGTGCGTGGGACACGTCCAAAAACGTATGGGTATCCGACTCCGAAACAAGAAGAAGCAAGAGAAGCTCGGTGGCAAGATTCGTCTGACGGATGCTGTCATTAAAAAACTTACTATATTCTATGGCTTGGCTATCAGGAGAAATATTGATTCTGTTCAAAACATGAAAAATGCTATAATAGCAACGCTGGACCACTATTGTTCAACGGATCAAGTCCCTCGGCACGAGAATTGTCCAGCAGGCGTCGACAGCTGGTGTGAATGGCGCAAAGCTGAAGCTAACGATGAACTGAAATCCTTTAAACATCCTGCTCGATTGATCAACGAAGAAATTGAGGAACACATTCGCCCAATTTATGAAGATCTTTCAAATGATCAACTGCTAACGCGATGCTTAGGCGGCCACACGCAAAATTCCAACGAGGCCTTCAACTCGACCGTCTGGCGCATTTGTCCAAAACATCTGCATTCTGGGGAAAAAATCGTTGAAATTGCCGCCTACCTGGCTGTAGGAATTTTCAACGAAGGTTATTCTGCGATTTTGACTATCATGCAGTTACTGGAGTTGAGTATCGGCCAACAATGCAAGATGTTTGTTGATAAGGTGGACGCGCAACGGCGACAAATGAAACGTAACAAACAATGAACTGAATATTGTTGACAGATGACAGACGAAAAAAAAAACATTTGGGAAGGTTTAAAAATACCCCTAGGGACATCTATGGACTAATAGCTGAAAGTCTCATTTCATAGGTATATGCCTGGTTCACGGATAAATCTCTTTCTACTATAAAAAAAATTGTTTAAAAATGAAGATTAGAATTTGTTTTTTCTAGATAATTAAATATTTTATTAAAAATTTTAAAATTCTAATTAATTTCAGAAGAGACATTTTCGCTAAAACGAATATTTTTAACACTTAAGTCGTGATGTTGGTCCGTTAGACCACGCAAACAAAATCAAACGTAAATACTGCTTTCTTTTTCCATTAAAATCAACTCAAACTCCCATTAGCTTTCAGTTAGACAGTCTGAAGTGATCAGGCATTGTGTACGCAAGTGTTTACCGCAGCAATAGGTAGTTAATGCGTTATACCAATTTTTACATGATTCACTAGATCAATCAGATATGCGCGATTATAAGGCATCGACCTCTATACCAGTAAGCAACGAAAAATTGAGCGAAACCATAGAAACGTGGTTAAATGGAGCATATGAAGGCGAATGTAGTGCTACACCAGACTTACTATAGGTACAAATAAATATAGAAAAAAGTCATGACGAAAAAGTTTCAAAATAGTCGATTTCTGTCAATAATGATGAGGAAATTGTTTTTCATATGGCGTTTCATAATGAAGAAAACCAAAAACGTGGAAATAAAAGACAAATTACTTTAAATGAGCTAAGGATGGCCCAAGTCGAAACGTGAAAACCGCAGCTCAGAATATTTTTCGAATCCCGATTGCCGAACAAAAATTTAGTTCCGAGTCCACTTCGGCATTAGACATATTCGAATTGCTTATAAGTGATGATACACTGAACATCCTTCGGAAGAAGACTAATGTCAAGTTGGCAGAAATTAGAAATACATTTAGTCATCTTAATGCGTACTCTGTGCAAAAAACCAATATGCTTGCCATGTATGATAGCACGAACATTTGCCGATATTACCGTGAAACTTTAAATAATCTTTTTTATTTTCCCTATTTATTTTATACATACATACAAGGTGAAGTACAAAATAAACAGGACTGAGCTAAAATAGAAACGACAGGAGCATTGTTCTGATAACTTCGAGTTTATTTATTCAAAATATTCCCCTCTGGCCTCGTGGGGGTATTCCCTACTGTTTTGCGTGATCTAAAAGTTTTTCAGGTCATTCACCGGAATGTCGTTCAGGATGTCGGTACAAGCCTATTGGATGGCCTCTACGGACTCAAAACGTTTTCCGTTCATAGCCAAATGCAATATTCCGAATAGGTAGAAGTCACAGGGAGCCATATCAGGCGAATACGGTGAGAGATTGATGATTAAAATGCGATTTCTGGTAAAAAAATCAGTCACAAAAGTGGATCGATAAGATGGTGCATTATCATGCAATAAGCGCCAGCTTCCTCCTTCACGATATTCAGGGCGAATGTGATGCAACTACCGCTTCAAAACGCCAAGATAGAAGATTGCATTAACGGTTTGACCCGTTGGCATGAGCTCCTTGTGAACAAGGAATGAATCGTAAAAACAAATGAGTATCGACGTGATTTTTTACTTCTCCAAACGCGACTTTTTGAGTGGTAGCTCGTCTGGGGCCTTCCATTCGGCACTTTGACGCTTAGTTTCAGGTTCATGTTGGAAACCCCACATTTCATCACCAGTTACAATGTTGTAAACGAAGTTCTCGACTTTTTCCGCCTCTTTAATGAGGTCTTTCGAATGTTGAATTCTGAGGAATTTTTGCTCCTCAGTTAACTAGTGCGGAATGAAACGTCCACAGACCTTTCGTAAGCCCAAATGATCAGTTAAAATGCGATAAATCGATATGTTGGAGATGTTCAACTCCAATTCCATGCATTTCAACGATGATTTCGCTTCATTTTGGATAAATTTACGAACAATTTCGATGGGGTTTTCGATGATTACTGATTTTTGGCGGCCCGTATGTTCATTGTCATTTAGATATGTCTCTGAAACGTGTAAACCATTCATGAACTCTGGCTCGGGATAGACAATCAATGCCATAAACTTTTTTCATCAATTCAAATGTTTCGGTAAACTTTTTACCGATTTTAAACCAAACCATGATTTTAGCTCTTTGTTCGAAACTCATTTTTGTACCGATGACACAAACATACTGACACTTTAGACGCAATAACTTCGCTTCCACTGAACCAAATGTCACCAAGCTTTCCCTGGAAGTCAGCTAGGGATGCAACTTCCAAAGTACTTACTCATCAAAAACATTTTTAGGACGCCAGTCTTGTTTATTTTGGACTTCACCTTGAATATCTGTTGACATGACGTATGCTATTTTAAAATTTGGCAAGGATATAATTAAAAGAAACGAAAATAATTTAAATAATATACGATGCAATAATGAGCTAATATAATTTTAATTTAACAACAACATAATTACAGTTTAACTATGTTTAAATATTTATTCTTTTGTAATTTTCATTAGGTCACTTGATCGAGTTCTCTTTAGACGTTTTTTAGTTTTTCTTTCACTTTCTAGCTATTAACTGCGTGAGTGTATCGATGTAGTTTTTTAGAAGCGACAGTTAAGCTTTTGTCTGATGCCAAGTTTGTTAAATATACATTCTTCTGGACTGGATTTGGATTTCATTTTGTCATTAGTCAGTCATATTAGCCGTCTTCGATTCGACACTTGTCTGCTCGCTATGTTTGGGCGGTCCGTTGTACCTCCTAAAACTGGTATTATTCAATGCTGGCAAATCTCATTACTAAAACTTAACCAGCGTGTATTCTTAAACTATCCAGCTTAGTGTCATGATCAATTAGCTCTGTAGGTGTAGGGCAAATGTGAGCGGGTTAAGGTGACTAATATTTTTCGATTACAACAGAGAGTCTATGAAACGAAGAGTTTTTTAAAGAACAAATAAATTTTATCCTATTAAATTAGAAAAGTGGACCTGAGTCGGATAAACGAAATCCACGACCCTGTTTTGTCATAAAAATGGCTAGCTTTCGCTTTAACTGAAGTGTATTGTCCCATATCGATTTTATTGGAACCATATGCCATTCACATACACGGCGAATATAACGAATCTTGTGCATACCGTTACATAGTTCTTAGTGAATTCGACAGAATCAGGTGCTGATTTGGTTTTAAAGTTTCGATAAAATTGTTTGTTTTGGTTACAACTTTTCTTTCTATTACTTTCCATTCCTAAATAAACCTAACCTAACTTTTAATTTTTAGATACCTTCCACATATTTTCACTATTCCGCTATTTGATACCTTTCACCAGCTCTCCCTCACACCTCATCTAAAATTGCACCAAGTCGTGACTACTCCGAAAATTTTATTTAAATTTGTGTTAAGTTTAATACTTTAGGTTAGGTTAAGGTGATTACCGCTCTATAGAGGTAACACTCGAAAAAGTTCTTAAGTACTTCGCTCATTTATTTCATCTCAAAAGTGTGCAGCTCGCTCTTCATACGCTGACGATAGATAATATTATATTTTCTCACGATGTACAGAATGCAAGGGTGGGACCAAGGCGAACTTATTACAGGTGACAGCAAACACATATAAGTAAAACCCTACATGTATTTGTTGTTGCGTTTGGTCCAACAATCACGTCAAAATCAGCAAGCAAATGTAAGCATACGAATGTAAACACACCAATACATACAAACAAAGCATATCATTTTGACGTAAGCCATACCTACGTTGAAAAATTCAGCTGGGTGAATGCTGTCACCTTAATAAATCCACCTTGGGTGGGACCAACATCAGACCATTCGTTGGCTCTCAGCGATTTTAATGAAATCAGTTGATTGGCTGACGTAAGTGGAGTCATGCAAGCGGTTGGTGATATTCTCATTTATACTCATTTTACTTCTTTGCCTTCTGAACAACGACTTTCGATTGGGCGAGCGTGCGATTACGTGTGAAATGAGCGGGCAGAATTCTGTTGCCGACTTCTGTGTGACGTAGCAGCCGAAGTTGCTCTCACAATTTTGCTTCGGTTTGCCAAACCCGGTACTCTATCATCCTTCATATTTTCTCAATTTTTGGAAAGCATGTAAAATCCTACATTTACTTCTTTTCTGATGAGATTAGATTGCATTGGTACTCCAAAAATTCAAGAACTTTTATGAATAATTAGTTGTTTTTTTTTTGTTTTTATTTTTTTTTTAGATGTTTGTGTGGTATAATTTCCCAGCCGAGTTTCGTTGGAGGAACTGTTAGAAATTGCAGGTGATTGCTTTCCCACGTTGTCAGGGCTCACCTGTATCAGGACGCTAGTTATTATGAATACTATTGGTCTGCACCTTTAATTTGTACGAATTTTCCGGAATAAGAGAGTAAGTGCAAAATTCTCTCAAAAGGTGGGATTTAGAAAAACTGACAAATTGGCTCTACGAAAATTGCAAATCTTCATGGGTATGTGAGGAACACAAATTAATATCTCAGTTCTCTTACAATCTGCAGAAAATAAATCACTTTTTGCACCTATTAATAACATAATTCATCTTTCGAAATTATCCACGAATCAGCACATTTTTTGGCGTCTTCATAGAATTGGAATCAAAAGAAACGATAAGAACAATTGCTAAACTGAAGGGGTATGACACCCATTTGATAGTTTCCCAGGCTTTAACCAATCAGCTCCACAAAATTCCATGGCACTATTATTATGTATATAAACATTTTTCATCGTATTTAGTCGCAGTAATAGTAAGAACTTCCCTGTCCTCCATGCTTCTTCAGATCAAAAGAGGTTGTGGTTTTAGTAATTCCGATAAAACATGACCGAAATGCGAACTGAGAACAATAATGCAAAGCATACCGTCTGAATTGGGAGACATGTCTTTCACAAAATCACGAGGTTCACATTTGCTGGAACAATGAGGAGTTGGAACAAACAACGAGTTGGAACTCTATTTCCATTAATTTTCCGACCACAACTGCTGAGGTTTGAGCTGGTGCATTGTAATCATGAAAAATCACTTGACTTTCGCGATTCAAACGAATGCCAATCACAGAGAAATAGACCGATCTGGATAAAACTCTGGCTAGTGTTTTTCCAAAAGATGCTGCTAACTAAGCACAGCCTCGATATGCGCCAGTCCGGCGGTGAACTCTAATATAAAAGGTTTGATGAGACTCGTTGAAGACAGTGAACGATTCAACAAGTTTTACCGCATCACCGTACGATGTTAGGGACTCATTAGTTTCTTCTTCTAATCACTCATATCCGTAATAAAAATCCCTTGTTCTACAAATTGAATTTCTATATTGTTGCCTTCACTGCAGACATTTTCATCAATTCGTAAAAAACCGTCAAAACTATTCGCCAAATCGAGTTCTTACTGAAATTTAGCAACGATGGCCAGTGAAATGTCATCTTCAGTATCAAAATCGGGAGGACTGCCATCAAGCAAATACTGTTTCACGGCAGCATTTTGAATTGTTGTGGCTTCTACTTTACTCCAAGATAATTTGATGAAATACACAGCTTCAAGTGCATCAATAAGTTTTGATAACACTGAGGCTGAGCTTGCATTGTCAATTTTAGGTAGCAGATTTAAGCAGCACAGGTAAGCTATACAAAATTTTAAAATATTGGATTATATGTTGATCAAGTGGTTGGCAGTAAGTATTTGAAAATGAAGAGGAAAAAACGCTACGATGAGGTGCTGCATTATCCAAAAAAAAAGAGAGTATTTCGTTATTTTTCGTAATTGCTTAGAATTTTTTTCAATTTTGTCCATTGATGAGGTATTTTTATTATTCGAAACGGTTTTGCGTAATGTTACTGTAGTGTCCGGTTATCGGGATAATATTTGTATGAAAAAGACAAATCTGTGCGAAAATCATTACTTCATTTCAAAAAATGTCTATGCTTTGGTGCAACAAATGTTGCCGACACTAAACATAATGGTAGCCAAATAAAATCTCTCCATTGTGCTTACTTAGTATGAACTATTGGAAGTCTCTAGAAAAGCACTGAATATCCTACATAATTTAAAGGATTTTTAAAAAATAAGTGATTAACATAAAAATAAAACATTTTGCAAAAATTCTTTGAACTTAGAACTCAGAATGCAAACATTTTTCGCTTTTACTTCATATTATGAAACAATTTTAGTGCTTAACATATTAAATGTTATAAATATACCTAAAAATTTTAATCACAATTTCATTATTTCAATATATATTTCAAGTATTTACAACGATTAGTTTTTATATATAGATTTTTATTTTTTTACATTTTTTATATATTTAAAATAAGTTTCATTTACCTTACGTAAATACACAAACACAGGCATATTTACAGTTCACTCATACTTTTTTTGTTTGACATAAACTTTTTTTGCATAATTTTTCATACAACTGCTGGTGATACGTTTTTGTTGTTGTTTTTTTTTGCATCTCACTGGTAAGTGTAACATCAGCATTTGAGTGCAGTACGATTTTTGAAAAACTGTCGATTGATTGATTTTGAGTGTTAAAGTAGTATATAAAAATAGTTTGTAAATTAACATCTTGCATGAAATTGAAAGTAGTAATATTTGTAAATTTCATAAGAATACCTATTATTCTATTAAATTTTTGATAAGCCACATAAACCAATGAAATGTAACTGAAAAATTTTTATTCGAAAAAAAAATTTAAAAGAAAACATAAAAAAAAAAATTAAAATCAAGGTACTATCGGAAGATTTATAAGTTTTGGAAATAACGTCGCATGTCAATCATATTTGGCACTTCATACAAACAGGCAAGCAATGAAGCGCGTAAAGATCCAAATAAAAATTTCCAACATTCACAATATTTTTTCTTTTATTCAATATAAAAAGTTATTCAAAAATAAAATGGGATGATTAATTTTGCGCTTAATTTTATATAAGAAAGGTTGTTTCAGTGTCACTTTCTCTGGCGCCATATTGACTGCCTGATAATTTAGCAGTTTCTGACATTTCCTGCTACCAAATCAAATCTTCAAGCATAATTTTTTTTTTTTGTTTTGGTAAAAAAAAAAATTAGAAGAGGTGGGAACATTTTTTCACATTTGTAACCAACCAACGTGCAACAAAAAAATTATAGACATTTGAAAAGATAAATTAAAAATATGCTTCCCTTTCACTTTGTGTTTTTTGAGGAAACCAATTTAATTTGTATTAATATGATGACTATTTACTCAATACTGCTAAATTTGCTAGAAAAAAATTGGATACAAAAATTCTAAAATAGTTTTCAGTTGATTTGATTTTTTTTTATTTATTTGGTCGTTAAATTGTGACATTTTGTTAGAATTACTCTAAACTGTCAATTTTTGTTTATAGATTTTGACATTCTAGTGCTCAAAAACAAGCCCCCAGTGCATTGTTTTTGTTCTACTGTTACTACCTGTTCATTGTGTCTTGGGTCGGGCCCCTTTTTTGAAATACGGTTTCTTCATAAAAAAATAAATGAATCATAAAAAAATGGCTTAGTAAAACAATCATTATTTATTAACATCTACAACTTTTTAATAAATAAAGTATGCACTTTATTTTATTCCCTCATCTCTACACATCAATATTCTTCGAAGGACCTTCTAAGAGCTTGAGAAAAACTCTAAAACTTGCTTACTGAGCACATTGATTTGCCTTTTGAGTATACAAATTTTATTCTTCAATTAAAACCATTCCAATATTCCAATATTCCATAAATAATCTCCCTTTTCAAGTAACACCAACGTGGCAACGCTATGCTTCATATTTACTTCTGTGAGAAATGTCAAAAACCTGCCAATTATTTTATAAAAAATTTCCCTTTTCAAATGTTTCCAATGTGGCAACGCTGAGCTTCATATTAACTTCTGTGAGAAAAGTCAAAAACCTGCCAAATATTTTATAAAAATGTTTCCAATGTGGCAAATGTGTCCAATGTGGCAACACTATGCTTCATATTTACTTCTGTGAGAAATATCAAAGACCTGCCAAATATTTTATAAAAAATCTCCCTTTTCAAATGTTTCCAATGTGGCAACGCTGTGCTTCATATTTACTTCTGTGAGAAATGTCAAAAATCTGCCAAAAATTCATAAATAATCTCCCTTTTCAAATGTTTCTAATGTGGCAACGCTGTGCTGCATATTTACTTCTGTGAGGTATGTCGAAAATCTGCCAAATAAATCAAAAATAATCTCGCTTTTTCGAAAAACTCCAATGTGGCAACGCTATACTTTATGTTTACATCTGCAAGAAATGTCAAAAATCTGCTTCGTAATTAAGGTACATTAAACAAGTAGTACAGTGAGCAACTCTGATTTTGATTTAATTTTTTTTATATATTTTTGGTCTTTAAATTGTGAAATTTCGTTCAATTTACTTTAAACTGTCTTTTATGTCGGTATGCAAACGCTGAATAACTTTGTAATTTACCAACCGATCGACTTCAACATACATATTTTCGATAGGTCAATTCAGTACAATTTCAACCATGGATCGCTTTACACCGAAACAACCAAAATCGACGCCATAAAACCCGAAATGCTTGACAAGGTGATGACAAACGCAGAAAAAATATCGCAGTTTGTGATTGCTAATAGAGGTGGCCACTTGATTGATATTGTATTAAAAAAATAGTTTTCATAAATTGTAAGTAACCAAACCGGCAGGCGGCCGCCGTAGCCGAATAGGTTGGTGCGTGACTACCATTCGCAATTCACAGACAGAACGTCGGTTCGAATCTCGGTGAAACACCAAAATTAAGAAGAACATTTTTCTAATAGCGGTCGCCCGTCGGCAGGCAATGGCAAACCTCCGAGTGTATTTCTGCCATGAAGCTCCTCATAAAAATATCTGCGGTTCGGAATCGGCTTAAAACTGTAGGTCCCTCCATTAGTGGAACAACATCAAGACGCACACCACAAATAGGAGGAGGTGCTCGGCCAAACACCCAAAAAGGGTGTACGCGCCAATTATATATACATAAGGTTGTCAAAAAAGTCTTGCCTGTCGTCGAAAATTGCGATAAAATCGCTGAATTGACCGAAAGAGACCGGCATAGTAGCAGCCGTAGCATCGGCCAAGAGCTGGGCATTAGTCATCAAACCGTTATAAACCATTTGAAGAAGCTTGGATTCAAAAAGAAGCTCGATGTATGGGTGCCACACGACTTGACGCAAAAAAACATTTTTGCCCGTATGGATGCATGCGAATCGCTTCTGAATCGCAACAAAATCGACCTGTTTTTGAAGCGGATGGTGACTGGCGATGAAAAGTGGGTCACTTATGACAACGTGAAGCGCAAACGGTCGTGGTCGAAAAGCGGTGAAGCTGCCCAGACGGTGGCCAAGCCTGGATTGACGGCCAGGAAGGTTCTTCTGTGTGTTTGGTGGGATTGGCAGGGAATCATCCACTATGAGCTGCTCCCCTATGGCCAAACGCTCAATTTGGACCTGTACTGCCAACAACTGGATCGCTTGAATGCAGCACTCATGCAGAAGAGGCCATCTTTGATCAACAGAGGCCGAATCGTCTTCCATCAGGACAACGCCAGGCCACACACATCTTTGGTGACGCGCCAGAAGCTCCGGGAGCTCGGATGGGAGGTTCTTTTGCATCCACCGTATAGTCCGGATCTCGCACCAAGTGATTACCACCTATTTCTGTGCATGGCGAACGAGCTTGGTAGTCGGAAGTTGTCCACAAGAGAGTCCTGTGAAAATTGGCTCTCCGAGTTTTTTGACAATAGGGAAGCGAGCTTCTATAAGAGGGGCATTATGAAGTTGGCATCTCGTTGGGAACTCGTCATCGAACAAAACGGCGCATATTTGACTTAAATCGCATTATTATAACCAATTTTATGAACAATTGAAAATTCAATAAAAATACCGCAAGACTTTTTTGGCAACCTTATATAACCAAACCAAATAAAAATACCTCACTTATACAAATCAGTTCTTTTTTTTTCAGCAAAGTTATTCAATGTTTTCATACCGACATAAAAGATGGCGCGTCCTGTAAATTTTTACATTTTAGTGACCGAAAGCAAAACTAAAATACATTGCTCTTGAAGTTTTTGCTCTACTGCTGCTATCTGTGCAAAGTGCCTTGTTTATAGTAAAAAAATATTAATAATGAAACTACCTTTTGTTTTGTAACATAAACATAACATTTCAAACTAGAAGCATTTTTTGAATTTCGAAATATTGATACAAAAAGTAATACAACTCAAAAATATTAATTACTTAAAAAAAAATCATGTACATACCATATTTATATTCTTAACTTTTTCTTATACTTTAATTCTTCAGTGTATTTGTTTAATCAAATCGTTTAGCTCAATCAAGAGCATTCAAAATTGCATTTTGCTACTTTCCAATATTACAATTGCTTAGAGCTAGAAAACATTTACATTTTTGTTTTTCAAATATTATTTAACAAAATTTAACGAATTGCTTAAAAGCTTGAGGAAAATGTGCTTATAACTTTCACTAGCACTTCAAAAAATAAATATAATATATTCATATTTTCAAAAATTGAATTTTACAAGTAGATGGTAGTTTCTCTTAAAATTCAATTGCGTTCACACACAGTGTACATATTTACGTATATAGAATACATTTTAGTTTACACTTTAATATACTCAGAGTAGAGTTCCTATATTTCAGTATTAAGTTCAACTTCAAATTCGAAAAAGATTTCAGCTACAAACTTCATTTAAAAAAATTACAATAATAGTCATTTGATTTCCAGTACTAAATTTCTGTTTGCATTAACTACGCACTTAGTTACTTTTATGTTTTATATTCAATCAATACATCTATTTATGTGTGTACGGATAGTGCTCGGCACTTGCCTTTATACTTAAAACTAATTCGTCTGCCCAGCACATCCTCCTCTGCAATACTCGTATGCTGGCATTTTAGTTAGTGCCCCTTCTTACGCACGCTCCGGACATTTGGTCTGTACAATGGCTGGCTTTGGGCCGGCCGCCAGTGTTGGTGTGGTTGCAGCAGCAGCACCTTCCGGCAACATTGCCGTATGCACAATAATACCCGGCTGATCTTCGCTCTGTGGATGCAGTTCATGCGACTCGCCAGGCGTCAGACTAGCCAATGCTGCTAGAAGATCATGATTTACCAACGGTTCATTCTCTTCGCGCGGCTCCCAACCAGCTGGCGGTGAAGCGGGTGGCGATATTAGGAATTGCTTAACCGGCGCTGGTGGTTGTAGATTTTTATTCGATACTGGCGTTACGGGCTGTGCAAAATAACAGGTTATCACTGTTTTCTTATTAAATTCATATTGATGCAATTTTATACGCGCATTGGCTGCCGCTATGGCATTGTCATAGTTGACGCGCAAACGTCGGAAGCTGCGTAACCATTGGAAGGTCGCCGAATCGCAGAAGGTACGGAAAAGCTCCTCCATTTCTTGTTTCAGTGCTGGATTGGTAAAAACCTCGGAGTGTATGTTCGTCACAATAATGGATGTGGGCAAATCGTCAAATGAATCCGGATCTACTGGCTCTTGTTCGTTATCACTATCCACTTCGCCATCGGGCAATGTGGGATGTTGGCTGGGTAAGCCATCGGCTGGATTTATGAATATATCTTGATCGGGTGAAAGTTTATCGACACTGCCGGCGCCACTGTTTTGCGTGGATTTCAGTTTGGCGTTGTTGTTGTTATGATTTGTGTCGCCATTGTTGCTGCTATTGTTGTTGTTGTTGTGTGATGTTGGTTCATTCGACTCGGAAGGTGGTGTGTTGGCTCGCGACGCAGACATTTTCGTTGCGTGTGTGTGGCTGGGTGAGCGCGGGCTGGTGGGCGATTAAATTTATTAGAGAAATTTGGAAAATTGGTGAGTTGACGAGTTCGGGCAGCAAGCAGAGGTGAGAAGGGAGCTGAAAGTATAAATAAATGTATATTTTTAGCATACAGTTATTTTATATAAATTTTATTAGTTTTTTTTTTGTTTGTACGCATCCGGAGACATTCACAATAATAGCAGTGCGAGATTTTGCTAAGTTTAGACTAATATTTATTTAATAAAACTATATATAGATAAGACTACAACAAAAATCATACAGCTAAAAGTTTCAAACTTAGTACAAATAAAAAAAATTGCATAAAATCCTGAATCTGTTTTGTCAGAATTTTTAGAAAAGAGGAATGTCATAATAGTGTGCCATTTCAAAGCGACTCAAAAAAACTTTCGAGCATTCGTTATATGGAAGAAAATGCATAGCATCGTCAACAAAAAGAAAAATTATCAAAAATCAAGGTTTTTGTTGTTCCTATAGTTTCTTAAAAAAAAAACAAACGAATGCATGCCTCATTAATTGCTAAGATATTGCATTAGAGTTCAGCAATGCTGTGCACAGATATAATTAAGGATAAGAATTCTATTTCAAGTGATCATCCCAACAAATTGTAAATTTATTGCATAAAATAAAATTGCTTAGGAATGCTTCAATTTTTAAACGTACACAGCTATTTTGTGAATACAGAATTTATACTTACTCCTTATTGGGTAACTTAAGGGAGCTTAATTTTAAATTATATGTAGATGTACATTAAACGGTACCGAAAACGAGGTCGCCGTCCACTCCTAGGTTTAAGATAATTAAAAAAAAAATATATATATATATATATTGTACATACAGTGTACTCTCTCTTAAGCGGACACCTAAGGGACTGAAAAACGTGTCCGCTTAAGAGAGGTGTCCATATTTTGAGAGAGTACACTGTATATAGTTTTTTGCCGAATGTCCGCCTTTGTGACCCCCTTTTTACATTTGTCTTTATGTTTATAGTCGGACCTTAGAGTATGGCACCACCTTGATCAAAAAGTTATCGCTAAGTGACGCTCAAAGTCAACTGATCTGAGTTCTGCATTTTGTTTTGTTAGTTAGAAATAAACTTATATTTTGAATTTTTGCAAAATATTCCGGGAACTTTTTGAACAAGGTAGAATATTGATATTTTTGTTTAGACAAAATTATTTTTCTTTTGTTTTAAAGTTTTATGGTTGACGGAAATCCGCACGTTTTCAATTGCCGGAGAACGTTAAACAAACCGTTAATAATGCAGACTTTTTCCACTCCGAGAATATTTTGTTATGATTATAAAGGATCGAAATCCGATTGCACGTTCAGATGGATAAACGAAGATTGTTGCAGCCCACGGAGAGCAATGGAATGAATTGGTCTAATCTTCGGGCCACAAGTAGATTACTTCGTAAACTTCGAGTGGGAGTCATACTCCAATAGGATCAATTGGACCAAATTCGAATAGACTAAGCCGTCATGTTTGTAGTTCTTAATAGGCTTAAAAGCAAGAGCTTTTATTGCTTGCAGCCCTAAAAAATACATGTGGTAATACTAGTCCTGGGTATTCCGCAGCTAGAGCTACTTTACAAGTTTGTGCGAGAGCAAACACTTCCCACTGAAAAACTATTGCTCAGTCTACTATTCGCACATATTTCCGCACCAATGTTCAGTTCAGCAAAATCTTGAAGTTCTTGTCGATCCTTGAGCAGATGTATTTTCGTTCATGCGTTTTTCTGAGTCACTGAAGGAGTGCAGAATACGACCACATATGCCTGCTCCTGCTAAAGTCTCTGTATTGTGTATTTTCAGCCGCGTTGTCAAAACGTATCCCGTTCTAATGACAACAGCGATCCTACCGTTAACAAGACACACACACCCTTTAAAGTTTTTTAAATAAAATGCCAATGTATGTAGGAGAATAAGTCAAATATATTTTAACAAACACTCAACCAAGTATTTTTATAAGTATAACACCCGCTACAAGCGATGGTGAACAAAGGATATGCCGCTTAAAGGGGAATACCATCGGTCGGTAACACAAGCGAGTAAGCAGGCCTGCTATCGCTGTTTCCTGATTGTGACGAAGGGCTAACAGGCAATTTGAATTCATTCACTTTTTCACTAGCAACGATAAATATTTGTGGAAAGTTGGCTCGTTCTTTTGTGTCCTTGCTGCTCAAGCGCAATCAGTTTGTTTGCATCAACAAACTCATAGCCTTTCCCACACACTAATACGAAGATGAGCTTCCGTAGTTGGCATTAACTTCCAAACGTTGCAGTCAAGCCAGGTCTTTACAAGGTAAGCGGATCAGTGAGCACATCCGGTGAGCCGAGGCGGTCGCTTTGTTGACTTGTCGCGAAACGGGATTGCATACATACACCTGCAATTTGCATACTTACTACTGATATACTCGTTTGTATGTAGGCATAGTTGCGAGCATAAGTGAGTAGATGATGATGATTATACTATGGTTCATTCTTTAACCAAAACCATATCAATATAACTTTCATACTTTAACAAAATTTATTAAAATTCCACAAATTTCCTATTTTTAGAAAATTTTCGCGTATGCAATTTTATAGCCCCTCAATTTTGGCGAAGTGCAATTTTTAAGAGGCTGAAAATGATTTTTTCATATTAAAAATGCAATTATAATCACTGGAGTTGATTCTTACATATATTCGAATTTCGATTTTTTCGTGACGATATGTTGGTGGCCGCCGTAGCCGAATGGGTTGGTGCGTGACTACCATTCGGAATTCACAGAGATAACGTAGGTTCGAATCTCGGTAAAACACCAAAATTAAGAAAAACATTTCTCAATAGCGGTCGCCCCTCGGCAGGCATTGGCAAACCTCCGAGTGAATTTCTGCCATGAAAAAGCTCCTCATAAAAATATCTGCCGTTCGGAGTCGGCTTGAAACTGTAGGTCCCTCCATTAGTGGAACAACATCAAGACGCACACCACAAATAGGAGGAGGAGCTCGGCCAAATACCCAAAAAGGGTGTACGCGCCAATTATATATATATGTATATATGTAAAGAAATGGATTTTTCTGTTTTTTGGGGGAAATTTTTGATTTGATTTTTTTTTCGATTAGTTCCAAAACTAGACATTTTTTATTTTATTTTTTTAATTAAGTTTAAGTGAAGCTTGGAATTTTCCTTTTAATATGCAGAGAAAGCTACCATATGTGTGTAGAAAGAAATTGGTAAAAAAAATGCTTGTCTAAATGGTTTTTCAAGTTTCGACATTTTCGACTTTTTTAAAAAATATTGGAAATTTTTCTTTAATTTTATATAGACACATACAATTTTACGAGTGAGTTGTAATCACGAGCACACTCCTCCGCCAGAGCGCTGTGCAATGGATCAACGTACAATTGTTAGAAAACAGCCAGTGTGTACTGAAAAGTTATTTATTTTAATTAATTATTAAAAAGTTATTTATTTTAATTAATTATTTAAAAAATATTTATTTTAATTAATAATTTTTTTATTAAATCATTTATTTCTTTTTTAATTTTTGTTTTTTAATAATAATTTATTTATTTCTTAGTTAATAATAATTGTTTTTTTTAATTAATAATAATTTTTTTTTTTTAATTATTAATAAATTTTTCATTTACGTTCATCGTACGAATCGTTAATATTAACAAAATAACTAACGTATACATATATTCCCCATTTAAACGGAAAGTTGGTTTGAATCATGCCCCTGATGTTTCACAGTACGAGGGAAAACTCAAAATTGTTGTCCACAAAGAACGCAAAACCACGATAAACAACACGCGTATATGTCGTCCTCCTCATCTTAACCCGATCAAAAATTCAGCCTACACTCACAGTCTGCCTACCCATCAAAGATAAAGTTTCCGCCATTGCAATGGTTAAAAAAAGGTCATAAGTAATTCCACATACACATATGTATGTATTTGTTTGTAGGTGTGTGCGTATAAATGATACCAGTTCATTTAATGCTATTAATAAAATGTATACATATACATTCATATGTGAGGATTTGCACATGAAGTAGCATAAATAGGTCACTCCTCTTGGTCCATGTCCATCTGTTCGTATTCGTAAGCCGATTTGCCGTTGGAGTCAAATATCAGCAAATGGAAATTGATATGTTCTTATACTTGGTCGCAGCTTCCCTTTTAAGCTCCCGGCTGGAAGTCTGACCATTTTCAGCAGGTTAGCTTTCATATATTTTCCTATATTTTGCGCGCACTGATTAATTCACTGCCACCAACGCTACTTAAAAGCGGAAATTTGTAATATGGGACTTACTTACTTACTTACTCTACATATATGACTGTTCATCTGTATAATGAATATTTTTTGCAATAATTGGAAAATGAAATATGTATACTTATGTAAAAGTACGATCGGACTAAGAAAGCTGCTAATTAATAAACGCATTTATTTATTTGACACAAAAAAAAAACATAATATTAAATACAATTTAAGTTAATAAAGGTTGTGATAAGAATTAAAATACATTTTATCGATTAATAAGAACTATTCGAATTCCTAGGGGTATTGCTCTGAACATTTTAACCCCTAATGAGATCTTTCTACCGCCAGGGACACAGCTAAAAGAATATACGACACACATTTCGTACACAGGAGGAGATCAATTATTTTTACATGGGAGGTAAGTTGGTACAATTTTATAGAATTACAATACAGGGATCACGGCGACAGCCACAGTCGAATGGGCTAGTGCGTGAATACCGTGCATGAAATATCAAATGATGGAACATGTTTTTTCTAATAGCGGTCGTCCCTCGGCAGGCAATGGCAAACTTCGGAGTGTATTTCTGCCATGAAAAAACTGTTCATAAAAAAAATCATCTGCCGTTCGAAGACGGCTTAAAACTGTAGGTCCCTTCATTTGTGGAACAACATCAAGACGCACACCACAAATAGGGGGAGGAGGTCGGCCAAACGCCCAATAAAGGGTGTAAGCGCCAATTATATCCATATATATATATAAGGGTTTTCCAATAAGAGGTGTTATTTTGATATTCAAAGAAAAATGTTTTTTTTTTAATAAATGATCGGATGTTTAATTCATTATAAAGTGGAAGGTATTTCGTTAATAGTGGAAAATAACATCAGGCAAATGAACACCACGACCACGCTTACAGGACAATATCCTTTTCATGAAATTTTCCATAACCGAATTGCAAAAAGGCTGTCCTATGCCCTCGACAGCCTCACGAATTCCATCTTTGAGGTCTTGAATTGACCCTGGGCTGTGGGCGTAGGCCTTCTTTTCCACGTGGACCCAAAGAAAAATGTCAAAAGGTGTTAAATCACAAGATCTTACAATTGTGATCACCTCTTCCAGAGATAACACGGTCCGGAAACTTTACCCGTAAAGGATCAATGGTTTCGTTGCTTATGTGGCACGTAGCGCCGTCTTGTTGAAAATAAACGTTGTTCAGATCAATACCATCCAATTCCGGCCATAAAAAATCGTCAATCATCTCTCAATAACGCAATCTCATTCACAATAACACCTGTTATTGGAATTTGAGAGTATTCCTGCCTAGGTTCTATCCTTTTTAAACTAAATTTTAAGTATACAGAATTCCATCGATTTCGCAATGAAACTGCAAAATGATACTTACAAGTACAATGAATAAAACGAGGATAGCAAATTGAAACGTTAATGCAATTCCTCCAAACATTTAAACCCAGCAGCAATTACAACGGTTAGGTGTAAGCTAACCTAGTTGCCCCTTGAGAGGACGATAAATCAAAAAATGTGCTTTGTGATACCATTACAAGGAAGGAAAGAGGGAAGAAACAGAAAAGGAGAGGATGAGGGGCGATGAAATTCATCGCGGCAAGAATGCATAATGCAGTTACACCAATTGGCAATATCTGTCTTATGGTGAAAAGGGCGCGTGGCAGCTCCCATACAAGATGAAACATTCATATAGCTTTTCTCTGAAACTAAGGTACTGAAATTTCACAGTTACATAAATTACAAATGCCGTCCTTAAGGCAAAATGTACTAGGTTTTGGAAAAAGGGCGTGCCTCTTCATATACAAACTTAAATCTCATATCGTGCGTACAAAATAAATTTAACAACAGAAATTTCAATTTTTATGGATTGCTATTAGGTTTGCAAAACCAAAAAACTGACAAATTTTATCACATTTTATGGTTTAATTGTAAAAGTAATTGGATAAAACCTACTACTTACATTGAGAATTGTTATTGGGCGAATTTTTGTCTACAAATGATGTTAGTAAATTAAAATAGATGCCCTTTCTGGGCTTTTGCTGTTATGTTTTTTTTTTTTATGCGATGTAATGATGCACAGAGTATAGCCTTAGATTTAGAGTTAATTAACATTTACATCTATCTCATATTTGTTAGACCATTAAAAATACCAGTTGTATGTTTGGTGCGAATATTGCAATGAAAAAACGTTTGTGTCACCGGCAGCACAAGAGTTTGCCACAAGTGGAGGCACCTGTGTGCATTGTTTCCTAGTTATACAACTGTAGACCCATTCCAGAAATGTACTTGTAACGCAGAATGATTTTATTTCGAATTATTTCTCTTCACTGGTTGTCTATTATTTATGACTAAGTAAGTAAAATGTGGAAGATTTAATTAAGCTAAACTTCCTTTTATTATGTTTATTGCTAAACTAATGCTGATGCTCAATTAATCATTTCCATTTATAAAATTAGACGTATTAATAATACCCGAGGCGTCTCCTAGCGTCGCCAAGCAGCATTCACAACAACTTTCACCCGTAAAAGAAATAATAAACAAAACAAAATATAAATCTTTTGTGGGCGAAATGTGTGCCAAAAACTGTCGACATTTACGCAACTAATGTACAACAATATATCGAAACCATATATTATATCTAATCACTTCAATGAAAATACTCGCTTAATATATTAAGCGAACAATATTATCAATTTCAGAGAAGATATACTAAGCGAAATAGCTATTAGAGACACTGAACAAAATTTTCTTTTTTTTTTTGTAATAAAGTGTTGAGAGGTTGAATCTTTTTACCTTTCGGCATAAGGAAAGAAAACAAATGAAAGAATTGTTTCGTAAAAAATTAAGAATTTTAAGGGCGTAAAAGGAAATAGAAATATGGGACCAAACTAAAATAAAATCATAAAAAAAACAATATATTGTAAAATAATATTTATAATATATGTTTTATAGTTTGTTTATTATTCACCGTTATTCACTGTAACTGGTACTAGTCGTGGTGGCATCGAATTCACGAGTAACTGAAGGACGCTAAGGTTAATTTTTGGTCATTCCTCTTCAATAGCTTTTTTAAGGTGCAATGAGCTCCTAAACTGGCGGCCTCCTTTATAAACTTGCTGGCTAAGAATGCTACAGAGGTTCACCATGGACTAACTGCGGGCCACTTTGGTACAGGAATATTTTTCGACTCGAAAAACTGTATGCTTAGCGCTGTGTAATATAGCATTGTCCTGTTGATACGTTCAAGACCCACCGTGAAATTCAATAAAGCATTATCCAAGACCTCTACGTCATTTTTCGCGTTCATCTTATGCGAAATAAAAAATTGGGGTCTTTTCACGGTAGCTAAAAGCACCCCGGGTCATAAGAGATCAACCGTGGAAATTTTGGGAGTGACGTGTTTTTCGTGGCTCGCGTATATCTCTCCAATACTTCCGGCAACCATCAAGCCCATCGAGATTAAATTTTTTTTTCATCGCTAAAAATTAAGGATTGCATTCATCATTACAGAATTTATGTTATGACTATCGTCGAATTCAAGGCTAGCTGGTTTGTAGCGAGTTGTTAACTTTCGTTTAGCCAGTATATTTTGATATTTTAAATTCGAATCTTCACTCAAAATTTGCGGTATTCTTCCCTTCATAACATTCAGAGAAAGTTCACATCTAATTTGGTTACGGCTGATGTTGTTATTGACAGCCATCCGTCCGTCGTATCTTTCTTACACCTGTCGTCAGTTCATTTAATTTGTCCATATCCATAGCTGCGTTTCTCTTGACATAGTGTTCTAAAAAAAGTTATTTTCGACTCATTTCTGTATTTGCTAGTGCAAACTAGTCAACTTACCTTAAGGAATCTTTTAAATTGTGAAATGTGTATAAAAAAAAGCACGCAATTGCCACAACAACAAGTAAAATCTTAACGAAAACACTTGTCCCTTACAACTATTTCCTTCAAGAAACTCAAATTTCTGGTAACGCTCAAACGTAACAGGACTTGAAGCAAACGACAAATTAATTGAAAACTACCACTAGTTTGTGCATACATATCAATACATTATAAGGCAAGTCAACTTATATTTTATCCAGCTAAGTATTTTAGAAGAAAAATTATGAAGGTGGTTTGTCCCATAGAGCTATTTCGCTCAGTGTATTTTCGTTTGTATCTCATTTATCTTGCACTTATATGTGTGTATGCGTATGTACCTATACATGTAGATGTGTGTGTAATAAGAAAAATGGTGATCCTTAACAATAACAAGCATTGGAAGGGCACACAAGCTTATAAATTCATGCAGAACAAAACTTAACACCCAACGCAAGTTTTAGTGAAAAATATGAAAGAGAGTTGATTGATTAGTTTTGACAGAACTTCAGTAACCTAATATTATACTAATAAATAAATGTTTGTGTTTGTACAATAGATCGTTGCAATCGTCAATAGATCACTAAATGTTGAAGTGGTTAAGGGGTAAGATCATCCTCAAGTTTTGTTAATTCTTAAGAATATTTTAAGATATTTCCGATAAACATAGTTAGATATAGGGACGTTATTATTTAGTATTTGAAGAAAAAGGTGCATTAGAGCGCAGAGAGCGTTTTACTCGAAGCCACAGTTTTCAAAACGATAGTTCTGACAACTCAAACAGTTTCGATTCGATTGACCTAAAAACTGGTACACAACTTTTCAAATACATTCTACACAGAGTGATGTTGGACTTTTTGCATCGGTTCACAAATTTTACTAAATTTTTTAATTAACATTTTCAGCAAGAAAAAATTATTTTTTTTTGCCGAACGGCATGTTTGAGGTCAATGGACTTTGGAAGAAAAAACGTAAAGCGGCGATCGTTACAAAATCGAAAAAAAAAAAATCGAAATTGGCTTCGAATTGAAATATTTTCTCCGCAAAAATACAATGACTTTTGGCGTGCTTTAACTTACTGAAATTAAGTTGGTACGTTAGAGTTGTTCGAACTGCGATTTTATGGGTAGGTACTAGAACGGGGTATGTATTTGAGGTCAATGAACTGTAGAACAAGAAAAAATGCCTGCCTGAGACAAAAATATCAATATATCTTACAATAAGAAGCGCGACGAACTTTTTTTGCCGCACGCTAAGTAATTTAGTTATCTTAACATTAGATGAAAAAAGTAATAAATTACTTTTTATAAAATAAGATTCTGTATTAGTGTTTTGGGTATAAAATATGTACAGAGAACATTTTTTCTATTTCTTCAGTCGCAGCAGTTGTCATTGTACCATAGAAATATTACATTTCTATTGCATACCTACAAAGTTACATGTGGAGAGAGAAAAGATTTGAAAACTATAGAGGGATGGAGTATAAAACAATAAAAATAAAAAGTACATTAACAAAACAAACTACTAAGTCAAAGGAAGCAAGGCTGAAAGCATAGCTGGGCGCCACTAGGCTGAATTGCTAAACGCAGTTTATAGCAGAAAGGCGGCAGGCAAGGCCAACAACAGGAAGGCAGGTAAAAATAATTGGCGAAATACCCATAATTAAGTGATGGAGCGAAATGGTAAATGGATGTTAAGTGAGTGAGAATAGTACTACCTGGCGTAGAATTGATGACGTACAATACATGTGCTTGACTGTTTGAATATCGACTTGCTTCGTCAACATTTCTTTTGAATGAAAATGAGTCATCACTCGGTTGGCATATAATTCCGAGAGCAAAACAACAAAGTCGTAAAAATAGTAAATAGCAGTCAGCAAAACTATTATTGCAAAAGAAAGTGAAAGAAGCAGGTACTAAATAATGGCTAATTACATATCTAGAATTACATGCTGACTAATAAGTCTGAAATCGCACTAGTCCACAGCAAATCTCTACATCTTATAAAATAAGGACTTAAAATATGTAGACTAATAAGTATGCATAGAATGCTCCGATTAGCACAAGGGCCTTTATTGTTTGAAGTAAAACTCTTCTGGAAGGTTCTATTTGATACGAATTAAATAACATTACAAAGGTTTTTTCTAATAGCGGTCGCCCCTCTGCAGGCAATGGCAAACCTCCGAGTGTATTTCTGCCTCAAAAAAATATTTGCCGTTCGGATTAAAACTGTAGGTCCCTTCATTTGTGGAACAACATCAAGGTAAACGCCATAAATAGGAGCTCCTCCGGCCCAACACCTGTACGCGCTTATTATTTATTGATTAGCAGTTAATTTATAGAGCTTGTTTTTTTTTTAAATAATTTGTAAAGGTAAATTGTTATACTATCGGAATATATCCGGCAAAAATTTATTTTGCAGTGGATAGCTTAGTTTGATGATCCATTTATAAGAATACAAAAAATTTAATTCCGAATAAGCCTGGATAACTTCAATTTTGGTACTTGAAAAGTTGTTCCTTAATTTGTATGAATATAGTACATAGTTTTTCGTTTTGTCGCTTTAAACGAAATGTTCTTTGTCGTAGGTGCAATGGGTACATCGGAATCGTTACTAAAAAACATTGATTTGACTGTTTAAAAATGAAAATTTACCATATTTGGATGCAAAACTAAATTATTTAAAAAACCAACTTTGTTATAGTGACGACTACACCAATGAGCAAATCGAAATATTATAGGTATTATAAAATAAGTTTGCCCATTCTAAAGCAGAAATTAACGGTGGACCAAAGTTCTTCGAGGATCCAAAAGCGACATCAGCAATTTCGGGAACCAGTTGCGAGTTAGTTTATAGATTAAAAGTTAACTTAGAAATCATATGAAGCAGCCAAACAATCGATTCGTAAAATTCCGATAGTTACGCAAAAGAAACTGCGCGTTTATATGTTGATCATTACCCGTGGCATCCCATGACACTCTCGATACACAAAAAACTTGTTCATGGCGCAGTTATTATAAAAATGAGTTGTTGCAAATAGGATATGTTTCTGAAGAAATCGCAGAAGCACGCAACAAGCATTTGCGGTCTTATTGACTAAATTTCGCACGCAAATTCTTACAAGAAAGCTGCAATAGAAACATTTTCAACAACCTACTTTTGAGTTCAACTCCGAGAAAATATCAACGCTGTTAGCGACTCCAGGCCGGACACTAGCAGCTGGAAATCTGAGCCTAGTTTGATGACTGCTGCAGAAGTTGTGAATAGCTGTAGGCGAAATTTAAAAAAAGATTTATGTTTTTTGTACCAGAAACACTTGAAATGCTGATACATGCCGACCCAGGGTAATCTTCAGGAAATGACGGCGAAAAGTCGATTTACATAGAAGTTGCTTGACTGTGCTTCGTTAACTTGCATCACAACTTCTGCAGCAGTCATTATACTAGCTCAGATGTGTCGGGCCTGGGCTTTACTAACAGCATAGATACTTTTCTAATAATATATTCAGACCAAATAAGTTACATGATCATGCAGAATAGCGATCTATGACCTATGATGGCGCGCTGAAGATGATGAGGGAATGCGCAGGTTAATCAAATCTATTGGGCGAGCTTTCCGCTTGAGACTTTTAAGGAACCCCTCCTGGCATAGTTATGGACATCCTCGTTTCCAGGAAATACAGGTATTTCGATTACAATGAAATATAGGTATATTAATATAAATCTACCGTAAGCTGATTTCAAATTCTATTCAATAAAATTTTGCATTTCTGCAACCACTGCAGTAAAAAAGGCGCCACGATGAATAGACTAGCGCACAGAATTATAGTGAAATGTTAAAAATATACCTAAAGCAGCCCGACAAATTAAAAATAGCATTAGAAAGTGGAAATTTCTGACAACTTAATGCACTCTTTCTTCGGCATTTTCAATGGTGTCTGCGTCATTGGTAGCACAACGCGGCTGCTCATTTTCAGCCGACGCAATGTAGCTTACAAATGTCAGAAACATCTTTCACCTTCCCACACGACCACAAAGAAGTCTAGCATTCACACCATTTGATAAACGCTTCACACTCACTTTTTGATTTAGATATAACAACAACAAGAAAAACCATCGCATGCCTTAATTCGCTGACTGGCGCACACCATTAGTCATTTTCTACTTCCGTTTCGATTAATCACAAATATCCATCAGAAGAATACACAGTAGTTAGCACGCAAAGTGAACTGCACTCATACATGAACAAAAGTTTATTAGTCTTAACACACATAGCGAAAATACAGTAATGTGCTTGTATTCGTAGATATTAAGCGAAAGAGAAAAAGAGGATAATTGGAAGCGGAAGTGATGGTTGATGTTCACGTTGGATTGGATTATCCGCCAATATTGATTGCGTCTTCGCCTTAGTCAGCGCCTTCGTGTTCATTTCGATATTACAATACATGTCACGTACAAACGCCGAGAGAGAGTGTCAAGCGTTGAGTGTTTAAGTGGTTGCCGTATTTTTTTAAACCGTTGCCTGCCACTCTGCTAACGATGTAGTTTTTTAGAGAGTACTTTCAAGAGGATCAGCACATGAAAAACAGATTTTTAGGACCTCATTTTTCGTTTGTTGGCAAATATCAATCAATCATTCATTTGCATGTATGTGTTACCCATTGATATTCTTCTGTTACATTAATGGATATACTATATATGTAAGTGTATACGGATTTAGTTGAATGTAGTTATTTGTGCGCGAAAACTCACGCTTTATGGGCCAAAGTAACTTGAGCTTTATTATTAGTATAACAAGAAAAAAAAGAAACAAAGTAGGCGCTAACCTTGACACCGAACAATGTGTTTAGCATAATGCTACTTTACATACAAATCATGCACACACACAGATAAATATTCATTGAGGATGAATGACTACAGTAGCTGTTATACAGGGTTCGAGTTTATTTTAGACGCGCATTTTTGGACAGCTGTCAAACTTGGAAGGTTTATCTTTTGACAGATGCTAAGTAGAAAAACTACAATTCTACTAAAATGAGTTCGATTTTACTCGAGTGCTGTATACAAATAATTCAAAACCACTTAATATGGTTTAGTTGAAAAATCATTTTCTCAGACGAAGCTCATTACCATTTGAAGGAGTACGTAAAGTACCAAATTGCCGTATTTGGGCATTGGAAAATCCAAGACAATATGTGACGAAGCATTAACATTTCTCTCGTGTTACTTTCTGATAACACTGCGCAATATTTAAAAATTGGTACGGTAACTTACACACAGTGGCTCACATAAGTAGTTTGCATATGAAGACGATTAAGTAAATCTTTAAATTTTTCTGCTTTTTTATAATTTGAAAGGAAAGTGTACACCACATATTGATAAGTTTTGACTGTTTTTTAATAATTTTGTAATTTCAATTCTTCTTTATAAAAATATAGTTCATACTACAACAAAAACCATATAAAGCAAAGTTTCGAACTTCGTATAAAATTTGGCAAATTTTCACCGAAGTTTCAAACTTTTTACTCAGAATTTTTAGGAAAATTTCGGGTATGCAGTTTTATAGATCATTGGATTTTGGTATAATCAATTGTTTCAAATATCGCATTGAGTTTTGACAAACTTTTTACTAAGAATTTTTTGAAAAATTTCTTATACATAGTTTTATAGAGAGAGTTTTGGTATACTGAAGTGCAAGTTTCAAGTGGTTCATCGTGTTGATTTTTGATAATTTTTTTCGCCGACGTGTTTTTTTCCATTTAAAAAAATTTGGGGTAGGCTTTAAATAGAGAAAATGCAAAAGACCGCGAAAAATTCTCAAGAATCAGTGTGATTTTAGACCTACTTTAAACTTATACTAAACTTATACTACTTTAAACTTAAACTATAAAACTGCATAGAAATTTGTCTAAGAATTATTTACCCAAATGGAATGAGCTATAAAATTGCATACTTAAAATTGTTATAAGAAATGATTTGAAACTTTTCCGAATACTTGAAATTTTATACAAAGTTTGAAACTTTGCTTTATATGGTTTTGGTTGTGATATGAACTATGTTTTTATAAAAGAATAATTGAAACTAAAAAGTAAATAATTAAATTTATAAAACTTGTCAACATATGTTGTACACTTCCTTTGACGTTGACTTTATGTTTTTTTTGTTTTTTTTCAAACAACCTCCAAGTGTCGTGGCATAAATTCCATCAACTTTTAATTGGCAGGTATTTTCCCACTCCTCTCGCAAACGAGCCTTAAGGTAACTTTTAGATAAAATTTTGTGTTCCGCACCTTTTCCGCGAGATAGTCCCAAAAAATATCCATATAGTTTAAGACAGGACTTTGCGAAAGAGTTTCCAAGGCTTTGTGTTGATAAGTATCCACATTTTAACATCATAATCTGTATGTTTGAGCTGGTTATCGTATTGAAATAAAAACCCGTTTTTAGACGGACCCATCGAGCCATTTACAAAAACTGGTTTTCCGACTCCCTGAGCAACCAGCACACAACCCCAAACCATGACAGAATCTCCGTCGTGTTTAGCAATGGGTCTAAGGGTTTTGATTCACAGCTCTTCATTCCACTTCCATCCATACGATCCGAAAACGTTATACTTGCGCTTGCTACTAAAGATTACGGTTTTTGTCAAAACTCAAAACTTTTTTTTATAGATGTTGTGAAACAAAAATCGCTTTTCTTTATTTATTTTTATATAGCCAGCTTTTTCCGTGCTACGCGATCGTGGATGTTGTTACTCCTGAGTACTCTGCGAATTGTGTCATTGAATACTGGGGTGTGAAGTGTTGCCTTTGGTTTGTCGTGAGGATTTGGGGCCGATATATCGGCATTGCGCGATTTCCTTTTAATATTTGGCGTTCCTCTCTGACTGTATGTAAATTTCATCGACCATTGCGTTTTAATATTTCCAAATTACACCGTTTTACTACGTTTTCCATCTTTTGGCGACACCGACTAAATATTTAACAAACGTACCATATTTCGTAAATTTTCCTTCAATGTGAAGGTATAAATGATTTTTTTTTCAGCTATAGTTAACTCATTACCATTTAGCATTTACGATATATATGGTAATATAAAGTTCCAAAATTTCAAACGAAGTGAATTCAAAAATATGTAAGTAATACTAATAATAATACGCTTTAATAGCCTCCAGTTTAGTTAAAACCAAGCAAAAAAAAAGAAACTTGTTTGAGTAGCGGCTTCAAAAACAACAAGCAAAATACTTCTGGGAGCACAGAATCTCATTTCCATGCACGTTTTTTGTTTTAAATTACTTAACGATACAATTTCTTTAGATATGAAAAAATCTTAATACTAATTTAAAAATTAAATTCGTGTTCTTAATTCTTACGAAATTTGCAATTGGTACATACAAGAGACCATGCAAAATACTTCTGTGAGCCACTGTATGTAAATATATTTACATTTATATTCAAAATTAACCCGCACACTTTTTGCGCTTTAACTTATTTCTGGGTTTTGATTTGAGGTGAATTTTGAGCTTTCTTCCGTTATGATTATTTTTTTTTCAATTTCCGCAAAAAAATGTTGGAATACCCATATCATAAATGTCGAGATTACATAGTTTCCTATGCAGCTTTACTCAGAGAGTGTGCAAAATTTTGAAATTCAGACATATATTTTCAGATCGGCGATACGCGATAATTTTGTCTTTTTTGTTCTCTCTACCAGCATTCATTTCCGGATCATTGTTATTTTGGAGAAAGTCTGATTTTGTCATACAGTGTAATTAGTTTTGTAGTTTGGTGTGTGGTTTCATTGGACCGCTTGTTTGAGAAAATGTGGCTGGAAATATGCTCTCCGTGAACGGATTGCGATATCAAGATATGTATTCAACGGTTTTATTGCCCAATGTTGGTAGTATGGATATCGCGAATAAGTGATTTCAATAAGATGGTGCGATATATCATACAACCAACGTAAACATTAGTTTGAAATTCCAGCGCCGAATAATACCGCGATATGCAGCAGCTATTTAGTTTGATGCCAACATCTTCAGATTTATTGAGCGTAAACTATTTGAACTGTTTTTAGTGTTGCCCCATCTCAAAGATAGAGTTTTTGTAAATAAAGTAAAAACAATTGAGATTTTGAACTATGTATAACACTCCGCGAAATTGCCGACACAGAGCCTCAACGTCATCGTCAACAGATCCTAACTTCATCGTAAATCTCATCAAAAAAATAGACATATAGACGGACATTTTGAAAATGAGCTAGTGACTAAGGACGAACGGACAGATATAGGTTTGACGGGTAGGTAGGTAGGGTGGCTGTCGCAACGACACATTTAGACCTTTCGTAGGTCCATTGAGATACCACTGGAGCTTATCCTTAGCCTATGGGTTCCTTTCCAAACCATCCGGTAGTTTAATAAACGAGTAAGCTTCGTTAGTTTTACATACTAGCATAGCATATAAACTTGTTGTATCAAGAGTGCGCAGCTAAGCTTTCACACTCACTCTTTGAGGGTAATGAACAGATGATCTACTTCCGTCGCAAAATCCTTTAGGTTACACACAATTGCGACGGGATGATTCTCAGCTGACATTTTGCGGTTACAATAAAATAAATTTTGTAGTGAAATATTTTCGTTTGCTTAATTTGTAAGCAACTGGTTGAAGCTCATTGTTACAAAAAATAAAACAACAACAAAAAACAACTTCTTTCAAATATATTGATATTTTGCGGGGTGTCTTGTTCAAATCGAATATGATTTGCTTGTTATTTGCCTGCTGTTGCTTGTTAGCAAACAATTGTCATCAAGTAATCAGAATAGCAACCCGGCGGAAAAATAAAAATGAATCTAAATATTTCCCCGCCGTAAAAATAACCGATATGGCGTACGGACCTAATTGAACGCGAACAGATCAAGCGAATATAATTAAAATAAAATAAAATTAAATATAATATATACTATTAAAAAAGGCAGTCCTGCATACATTGAATACCTTCTGCAACATAAACTGATAATGAATTTCCATTCAATAAATTTAAATTAAAAAAAATACACTTTCATGTCAAGCACCCTGTACATTTACCTAGTTACTAACACAATAAGTGAATTTGTCGTTATTTCTTTACTGGCTCTACTGGCATTGCTTTTTCAATGCCGTTTCCAACGAATCCTTGTTTATTACAGTTTGTGGCATTTTTAAATGAAAATCATCTGCTTCTGGCTGCTACTACGAGTACAAAAAATGGCTGTGGCTAACTTGTTGAGTTAGTGGTTTGGTTTGCAATTTATTGTTACACAAAAGTTATTTTTGAGCACAATTTTCGCAAATTTCCTGACTTTTTGTTTCGTGCTAACTCATGTACATTTTAATATGTATGTTGTGAACATTTTTGAACAAAGTGGTAACTGAAAGTGTAAACATAAAGTTTGTTAGGCATAAGTTTAGTAAACGCTTGTTTTTTTTTGTCAGTGCCATGGGCGCACACGTGCAGAAAACCTTATTCTGAGCTGCTACATAATTTGAATAGCTTTGTCTTCATGATCTGTTACATTTTCTTTTTATACGTGGCTCTATATTCGCTTGCTTCATGGCTTGAACTGAGGTCAAGAATTTTCATCACCCAAGTGTGTGTTTTTGGTTCACTGAAAGAGCGTCATGCTTATAACCAATACAAACAACACTTCCTGCATTGTCAGGAGTTACTTGTTGTGCCCGCACCAAAACCTCTTTTATTTCGTTCTGTAAGCTGGAGAAAATCGTTAAGGCCAAATAAAAGTTATTTTATTTGTGACAAACTTTCGGCCATACCCAGAGCTGTTTAAATAAGATTATATACAAGATTTTAGAAGGTTAATGAATACATGATTAGACAAAGAGAAATCGAATTCGATGAAAAGATGAGTTCTGGTTGAGCTCATTTAGAGCGCGAGCAATTGTTATTACAACCTTAAAATGGGTAGGAATTTCGAAGTTTCCTTCTTGGAACATTAATATTTATTTTTTTCAGAAGAGCAGCACAGTCAAAATCCCCCTTTATAATGTTATAAAGATTTTCAATCTCAGCTTGAAGATATGTTGCAGAATTTACTAAGGAGCAAATTTTCAAGTCATCAGTGTACAACAGAAACTTAGCACATGAAAAACAAGAGCTAATTTCATTAAGGGGGAAGTCTACTGTGAATTTTTCAAAAAATCGATTTTTTTTTTATTAGCTTAAAAAATACTTTGAACCCTCTTAAATAAGGTACAATATGTGTTACAGCTGGCTAAATTTTTCTTCGTTGAAATTTCGACCTTTTCCCGAAGCGCTCCAAAGCGCGTACCTGCTATACTGAAACTTTAAACGCATTTTTCTCGAAACTAAGTTTTTGTATACGGTGTACACGATATCTCGAGTTCTGATAAATGAATCAGCTTAAAAATTTAATTATATATTCTCTGTAATAGTGTCTCTCGTCTGACATAGGATTTTTTTGATATCGTTATTTGTTAAATTGTTATAAACAATAGTAACATCAATTTTAGGCAAAAAAAAAGAAAAAAATTTCAAGAATTTTTTTTTCAACGCCAAAATTTTTTATCGACATAATCCTACGTCAGACGAGAGTCAATACTATGTATATGATAACAATATTTTGTTTTTTTGTTTTAGATCACCGAAACGTAAGATTTCATGTACACCGTTTAGGCACCTAAGAAAAGCGGGCCTGCGCTTGCAGAAGTGCCACAGCGGCCATTTTGAATATTTTGACTTAATTTTTTTTTTTAAAAAACTTAAATATATAATAAAGATAAGAGTTTAAATAGATTTTATGTACGAGCAATATTTTGTTAGAAATAAAATCCGGAAAATAAGCCTGTTTTTTCCCTTGTCACAGTAGACTTCCCCCTTAACGAACAATACGAAAAGAGCGGGCCTAGAATACTGCATACTGAAGGTTTCAGATGTCACGCCGTCAATAAATACGACTTAGGCCATTGGAAAAAAATTAGTGAAAGAATAGGCAAGATAGTTTGTTAATCAGTATGTTATGAGACTCTTTATCGAAAGATTTTAAGAAATTCGTGTAGATATAGTCGACTTGACATCTAAAAGAAAACGGTGAGATACAGTGTTCACTAAAAACTGCCCCAAGACCAAACCATGTTAGATATAACAGATTAAACTTCATTACGCAGGACCCAGCCTTAAATTCTTCGGACAATAGATAATGATGGGACATATGTCGAACGCTGATATACATCGTGACGTAAAAACTGACGCTGTTGAAGAAGTGATGCGCAAGCACAAAACACATCAATCGACTAGTGGCAAATACAAACTCTTTTTGAGATGGCTGCCCCTACAGGAAAACGAAAATCAATTAAGGCTGAAAGGAAAAGTTCCATCACAATTAAAAAAATATTTCACTTTTGCTTTCTAAAGAAATGCTCCTAATTTGATTGGTGAGCGATCTACTGTAACAAATTTAGTTATTTTTCTCGCTTTTTTGTGTCTCTGAGTTTAAAAGTACGTCTTAAGTTGACACCGTATACTCCGATTTTTCGAAACTTTGGTCCAAAATACTCCTACGGAAACTGGAAAATCTAGACTTCCACTCGGTTTCCTTGAAATCATACATGTCAAATATAGAATCATTTACTGAAATTGGGAATACTAAATCTCATACATTTGTGTCAATATCTGGTGTACCATAAGGTACCATTATTAATCCTATATTGTTTATATTTTTCATTAATGACGTTGTTCATGGTTTTAGGTACTATCAATATTTACTTTATGCGGACGACTTGATGCGCAAAGGCCATCAAGTTGAGAACGACGAATCGACATTTCGGCATCTTCTCCAACACTTCGCTCTATGAACTTATCGAACAGATTTATTTTTTCAAACTAAAAGCGTTGCTGTGGCGTTAAACGATTCATGATGGCTTCCCAAGCCTTACTGAACATAAATGTCAACACAGTTTGTCATCCTTAGCTTTCAAACAATAGTTATCGACATCGTTACTTCTCATGGAGCTAAAAATTCGGAATTATGGGCAAAAATAGAATCGTTTACAGAATATTAGAACCTAGAATATTAATTCTACAATATTTTGTCTTTACAGAATTTTGACAGAACAGAATTATGGCTCACCAAAATCAAGGCTGTTAAGAATTTGTTTCACATTTTAGCCAAAAAAATATTTTAATGCAGAATTTAATGAATATCAGTAATATCGATTAAAAACGACTAGTTCGAAAAAATATTAGTTATGCGGTTTCTTATTAATGTATATAAGCATATATTTGTGTCTGTAAATTTGCGAGAGAGATAATGGTGAAATTGTGGGGCTGAAAAGGGACGAGAGTTCTATTTCACATAACAGTATCTGACATCTCTATACAACTAATATATAAAACCTAAATTTTATTCAAATCGGACATGGACAAGCCAATCGGGCAGAAATCATCAACTACGACATCAAGAAAATTCAATTTCGTCCATGACTAAATTCCTCACTATCCAAGGACTCTAGCCAGGAAAAATATTTACCCATAAACTACCAGGTTTGTTCAAGCAAAGTAGAGAGTCAATTCAAGGTGACCAGCCAATTGAGGCAAGTGATTAAAACGTCGTAAAACTTGGCCTGAAAAAGCAGTAAGGCGCGAAATATAGTAGTTGTAGTATCATCTGCGATCATCTGGAACATCCTCCATAATCATACCTAAGGCCAGTGCTAGACAATGCTCACACGACTTCAAACACATTGAACGCTCAGTGAGAGAGTCGAATTGGTACTCGAGACGAAACTTGAGTTGATTACTAGAAATCTGAGTTTATCATATTAATGCGTATTTTTTAATCGATGAAAAAGACGAAGGTGTTCAGACGTTTTCACGCTTTACACGTTCTCATGGTTTGACGTTACCGGCACGACCCCGATTTATAACCGGCCAAGAACTCTCATCCCAGCAATATTCCCCATATATGTATGAAAAATGTTTATGCTGCTACAACAACAACGAAGATGTCAATATAACAGAAGAATACCGCTAGACTTTTAAAAAATGTTCATTTTTTCATGCCATTCAAACAAAAACAAAGTAAAAAATGGATTTGAAGTCTAATTTCTTGCATGAATATGCGTACATTCTTAAGAATCACCTTATAATGACTGTATTAAATAAGCGTGGCATTGAAACATCCCACCACCTTTCCTATGATCGATTTTAGCACCTTTCGAATAATATTTATTTCCAAAAATTAAAAGAGAACTTCAGAAAACAAAAATTTGTTTGGCTAATCTGAAGGCTTGAAAAGAATTTTAATTCAATATTTAAATTTACACCTCTTCCTCTTCAATGTGTACATTTTTTGACCAGCCCTCGTACATGCTTAAGTATAGTATGTAGTCGACTTTCAGTCAGTCACACTTCAACCAACTGAGCAGTCACCTACAGGCTGCTGTTACTGTCGTTGCGGTAAAAAGAAATTAATTGAAAATGTTAATGCAAGACAAAGACGAAATTGAATAAGGGAGGAATGTCTATTGAGGAAAAATAGGTTGACGTTTAAACAAGAGGTATGGAAAGGCACCCGGGGCGTATAAGTGATTATGTTAAGTAAGCATTGCAAGCTTTCCATAACAAACATACAGGCACATACTAGCACAAGTGCAAGGCATGCTTACGCGTCGAAGCATACTTTATTACGTACACACATACACACGCATGTCCTAGCGGTGCTATGTATGCATATGTTTTTGTTTTTTTTTACCACAAAATAGCGCAATATATAACAACAACAAGTGAGTTGTTTTGGTCGTAATGGTAAAAGTTTGCACATTTGACGAAAAAATGAAGGCTGATTGTTTTTCTTGGATATTCTTTGTAGAAAGTATGCTAATATTATATTAAATGTTGAACTTTTCAAGGACTGTTGCGTTTTCACAAAAGTTTAATTTTGTCCTTTAGGTTAAAGTTTAAAGAAGACTACTTTGTGGAAAATATATTAGTCTCTGTGTCTTAGTTGTGCACACTTTGAAAAGTAACTTACAAAGATGTAATTTCTTAGTTGTAATTCCAATCGTTGGTGGTAACTTCATGGGATACTTTCTAGTTATAGTATATCATTTATCACACTTCAGCGGAAGATGATAACTCTTTCTGACAGCAAGTAATTTATATAATTGACACCGTGCTCCAGCATTTGTCTTAATAGCAGCTAGATTTTGTTTTATTACATTTGCTGATGTAGTACTATAATTTATTGTTCAAGTGTTCATGATAAATTACACGCTTTGGAGACAAAATGATAGATGGATGAGTACAGTAGAAATACTGTACGCATGTATGGCCAACTATGAATATTAATATAAATACATACATATGCATGCATATTTCCACCGACCTTTAACAGTTTATGTTTAGCTACAACAAATTTGAAATGTTTCACTGCTATTGTATGCGAGTTAATGCGCTTTTTAAAACAGAGCTAACTATGCTATGTGACTTAAATGTTATGTTAACAGTGATAACTGTATTATTAAGGTAAAAGTAAAATGCATTTTTAAAAAAGCTTTCAGGCGCAGCCAGAGCTGTATCCTAGACAAAACAAAAGTAGTTTCATTTAATATATTTCGTTAAAAAAGTTTTAGTTTCTTTTCTTAAGGGGGAAGTCTACTGTGAATTTTTCAAAAAATCGATTTTTTTTTTTTTTAGCTTAAAAAATACTTTGAACCCTCTTAAATAAGGTACAATATGTGTTACAGCTGGCGAAATTTTTCTTCGTTGAAATTTCGACCTTTTCCCGAAGCGCTCCAAAGCGCGTACCTGCTATACTGAAACTTTAAACGCATTTTTCTCGAAACTAAGTTTTTGTATACGGTGTACACGATATCTCGAGTTCTGATAAATGAATCAGCTTAAAAATTTAATTATATATTCTCTGTAATAGTGTCTCTCGTCTGACATAGGATTTTTTTGATATCGTTATTTGTTAAATTGTTATAAACAATAGTAACATCAATTTTAGGCAAAAAAAAAAGAAAAAAATTTCAATAATTTTTTTTTCAACGCCAAAATTTTTTATCGACATAATCCTACGTCAGACGAGAGTCAATACTATGTATATGATAACAATATTTTGTTTTTTTGTTTTAGATCACCGAAACGTAAGATTTCATGTACACCGTTTAGGCACCTAAGAAAAGCGGGCCTGCGCTTGCAGAAGTGCCACAGCGGCCATTTTGAATATTTTGACTTAAAATTTTTTTTTCAAAAACTTAAATATATAATAAAGATAAGAGTTTAAATAGATTTTATGTACGAGCAATATTTTGTTAGAAATAAAATCCGGAAAATAAGCCTGTTTTTTCCCTTGTCACAGTAGACTTCCCCCTTAAGGTTTTGGGATTGCAATCAAAAATTCTTTAACGAATTTTTTTTAGAAAAATTCTTTTTTCTTTAGTTTTAGCTTAAATAAATATGTTCTGTAATAAATAAAGTATTATATTATATAAAGGGTTTTTCAATAAGGGTGGGTAGATGTTGAAATGGAATAAAATGGCGTTTGCTGTGTGGCACGTAGCGCCGTCCTGCTGGAACCACATGTCGTCTAAGTCCATATGGTTCAATATGGGCCATAAGAAATTGGAAGGGCCACCACGTCTACCGAAAAATGGGCGCAATGCGAGCAACGTTTGCGTTAATGAACACTCATTTTGATAATAAAGTTTTATCATTTGAACGTGCTGTTCAATCTTGTAACTTGCCATGATGATTTGGCATAAACAACTGAATAATAAACAAAAGATTTGACAGATGTCACCAAAACAAAATGGCTGCCACAGGACGCCAAAATCGGCCCGCGCCAATAGAAATAAAAAGCTAAAAAAAGCAACAAAGAAAAAACATCAAACTTCTACATCACCCATTTTACATAAAAATGCAGGCAGCTCTGGCAGAAATCTGTTGTCAATAAACCTCTAAGAAAATCAGCTATTGCTTTATTGCTGTAGATGCTTCTGTCATTTCTGCAGTTTAACATACCTCTTAACTGCGCTTAAGTTTTATATAAGATAACCTTTCTAGAATTTGGAATTTGAACAATCAATTTAGTTTCTGGATAAATATTTACATATAATATATTTTCGCTGGAACAAGAAGACTGAAGAACATTTGGCTGAAGTTGATAGTTTTTATCGAAAAATCATAATTTCAAGTGATGCTCATTTTCACCTTGACTTATCCTTTTTTCGAAAAATGAGCTAAAAGTCGCTGTTACAGCGCCATATGAACCATTTTTTGCTGCCTCAAATTGAAGAGAGTCACCTAGGCGACATTTTGTTTCAAAAGGACGACATACAGCCAACCTTACATTCAATCTTTTGCGCACTGTCTTCGAAAATCGAATAATCAGCCGAAACAATTGGCCACCTAGAAGCAGTGATTTGACTAAAATAGACTATTTTTGTGGGGCACCGTTAAGGATACTTTTTTTTCTAACCATTCAGAGACGATTCAGTATTTGAAATATGAAATCGAAATTGCTATTGGTGAGATGAGTGCCGGAACTCGCGAAAATGCACTGGAAAATTGGCTTGACATAATGGGCTACTTAAAGCTAGTCGTCGAAGTCATTTAAATTGAAATATCTATGTTCCATTTCTGATGGTAAGGTCTACTCTTTCCAATAAAAAAAAATCGAACAAATATTTATACATTTTTATCTACGGCTAAATGAAGTAGGTGGCCGCTGCAGCCGAATGGGTTGGTGCGTGCGTAACTAACATTCGGGAGGGGGAGCTTCGAACCTCCTTGCACGAAACAGCAAAAATATAGAAAAAGTTGTTTCTAATAGCGGTCGCCCCTCGGCAGGCATTGGCAAACTTCCGAATGTATTTCTGCCATGAAAAAGCTCCTTGTAAAAAATATCTGCCGGTTGTGGAACAACACCAAGGCGCATGCAATAAATAAGAAGAAGGAGCTCGGCCAAATACCTCACACAAGTGTACGCGCTAACTATTGATTTTTATTTTTTAAATGAAGTACTAAACGCCACATGGACCACTCTGTATAAGAGTACGAGTATATAAAGTCGAGAGATAGGTACTTTGCAAATTTTTATCTCCTTCAGGTAGAGTAGATATTTGCATACATAAAGATTGCCTTATTCATCGGTTAAACGCAAATACCTTCTGCTCAAATATGAACGAGACGTTATCAATAAAACAGTCCGCGGATGACATATGGCAAAAATTAAATTTTTTGTTTTTTGGTAGGACTATTATAAGCTTACATGGCAAATTTCAGCGTGATATGTCACATAGTTTGTTTTCTGTGCTACTGTAAACAAGTCAAGCTCGAGTGTGTTCTTCGAATTTAACGATGGAAATTCAAGTTGAACAAAGAATTTGTTTGAAATTTTGTTATTCCAACAAAATTTCGGCTTCAGACGCCTTAAAAATGTTGCAGACAACCTATGGGGACTCTGCTCTATCGCGTGCACGTGTTTTCCAGTGGTACAAATCGTTCAAAGAGGGCCGTACATCGGTTGAAAACTTGCCTCATGAACGTCGTCCAGCAACATCAGTAAACGACGAAAACATCGGAAAAGTAAAGGAAATTGTGCTTGAAAATCACACAAATCGCAAAATCGGTTAACGCTGAATATTATTTAGACCTTTTAAAGCGTTTGCGCGAGAACATTCGTCTTAAAAGGAAGGAATTGTGGGACAACAAGTCATGGTGCTTGCATCACGATAATGCACCAGCTCACATATCACGTCTTGTTCGCGATTATTTGAACAAAAATAATGTTAATATCGTTTCGCAAGCATCGTATTCGCCTGATATGGCTCCATGCGACTTTTTCCTGTTTCCCCAAGCTCAAGTTGCCGCTCCGTGGAAAACATTTTGAGACAATTGAAGTCATAAAAGAGAATTCGAAGAACACACTCAAGCTTGACTTGTTTACAGTAGCACAGAAAACAAACTATGTTACATAATATATCACGCTGAAATTTGCCATGTAAGCTTATAACAGTCCTACCAAAAAACAAAAAATTTATTTTTGCCATATGTCATCCGCGGATCGTTTTATTGATAACGTCTCGTTCATATTTGAGCAGAAGGTATATACATTTTAGCATGGATTTTAGTCCACTTAACTTATAGTTGCCTAAGTCTCAAATTAACCAGTTCAGACAGGTCAGGTACGGAGCCGTTTTTCATCAAAGCGTTGCTTCAGTGGCCATTTCGTGATTTATAAATTCATCCGTAACGATATTTCACTGAAAGCAAAAGGTATACGACGGATGTGTGTGTGAATTGTTATCACTGACCAATGCCGATTGGCACCAATGCTCAATTGGTAAGGAACTGTTGTGTGTATATAGACCTTAAACATTTGTTTTTTACTGTTTGGAAGTTCAGAGGCAAATTCAGGCTAAAACCCTATGCTGCCTAGTCAAATGACTTTTTGTACGAATTTTGAGACACCCTGTACATATATTTCTTTTACAGGCCGTAAACTGTTAAAGCTACACAAGCGCCTTGCTTGTGTGTTTGCCGCCATGCACCATTGCCCTTTTTTTAAAACCACTCAGAAAAAATAAACGCCGCAAATCATTTAGCACAAAAGTGTCAACAACAAGAGGGAATGTCAGGAGCAATGGTGGAAAGAAAAGTGAAAGCAATAACTGTAATAATGGTCTAAACATGTCAGAAAATGTGTCTTGTTGAAGTCTTTTTTTCTATTTTTTTACTTTATTGTTATTAGATATTATTAATTTTTGTTGCAATGTGTATCTCGGAATAATCTATTGGTTTTGAGCGAATGCATTTTGTTGTTACATATTTGCTCATTCTTTGCATTCGTTATTTTTAGAATGATTGATCTGTATAAACAAGCACCCTATTATGGTTGGTGTCGTCGACATCGTCGTCATTTTTCAGTCGACATCACATCGACGCTGAATTGATATTGGCTCATTGTCGACAATTTATCTATAAATTAAAAGAAACTACAATTCTAATATTAGTTTTTTCCGTTGCGTATTCACGTTGTAATTTTTAGGCAAAAATGTATTTTTTTTTTGGGATGCAAATTTAAGTGATAAAGAATGCAGAGCTCAGTTAAGGGTTAGGTTAGGATAAATGGCTGCCCTTGCGAGGTGCCCACTTGAACAAATATTCAAAATTCGCCTTTTGTGAGCCCATATGGGGCGAGGAGGGGAAAGGAGAAGCAAAGGGAACAGAAAGGTATAAAAAAGGGACTGCGAATTGGAGGATGGCGACCAACAGTGGCTAATTACAATACGTTCGTATAACCGCTTCAAGCTATTGATGAATTTCAACAAATGTGTGATATTTAAACCCGAAACATCCGCAGGTGTGATGAAAGTGTGAGCCCAGATGCCTAAATCTTTGCCCGACGAGGTGATGAGATGATTCCACATCGTCTTCCAGACAGCTTCTGCAGAAAGGACTTAAAGCAATCCCTAGTCTCACCACATGGACATCCGACGGAAAATGTCCGGTAAGGATACCTACCAAATTCAAGAGCTGCGGCTTTAATAGAAGTTCCTTCGAGCGCCCCCGATCTGCCCGTGACCAAAAGAATCTCGCGATTTCACGCGAGTCCTATATTTCCAGGCGAAAACCACAGTTCCCTTCTATGACGCTGTCTCCAGGAACCCAAATGGCCCTTATATCGAAGTAGTCGAGAGAGAAGTCAGGCATGTCTTGATATTACGCAGGCATTCCTCGATACAGCAGATATTACGTTTTTTGGAAACTACTAGCAAACTATTCGTTTAAAGTTTGCTTATTACTGAAGAGTTAAATCCTTTTAGAAGCTACCTTTAAAAGATTTTCTGAATCATAAATAAATATCGAAAGATGAAGAACTGCTTAGCTTCTCAGTAGCGACAAATCTTGAAGAATTAAGTCGCGGCGACCAATCGAAATACCTGTATAACAAAAGGCAAATTTGCAAATTTTTGTGTTAAACAAATGCCTACCTTCATTAGCCTACGACAGATTAATGTGCCGCATAACCAAAAACCCTGCAAATCATTGAATTTCGTAAATGAATTTTTAAACTAAATATGTATATTAATAGACAAGCAATTTTTTATCTATTTCGAAATTTATCTACATTTATTTCAGCGACTGTTTGAGCAAACTAAAATTTTTTCAAGGAATATAACGAATATTATTCATACAGAGTAACAATTTTCATTAATTAACCTTCAAATATGACGCTGATTTTCTTTCTTATAAGAGCTCAAAGTATGTAATTTACATTTCTGATGCATGACGTTTAGCAAGGTGAAATCTCAGCATATTTCCGGCAGAACGGACAAGACCATAAGTATTATATTTCTTTTAAATTCCATTTCACTGTTCAACAATAACGTTTGCTCCTTCCTTCGCAGATTAGTTGCATTTCATGTATTTTGTATTTTCTGTTTTCCATTTTTTTACTTTCCTACCATAGCATGGAAAATGCTCATTCAGGCATAAAACTGAAGATACTGCATGACTGATTGCATTCAACAAATTTCATATTGTTTGTTTGTCGTCCACCTGAAACTTTGCATATTATAGTACGATTACGAGGGAATAGTGATTTGTTCGATTGTGGTTGATAAATGTAGTGGTGCTTGCCAGCAGATTAGAAAATAACTTTTAAATTACACTTAGTTAACTTTGTTACAAACATTCCTAACGAAATGAACAAAGGGAAAAATTTATAGAAAGCTGCTTTCTTATGTTCATACATCCACACATTCGAGTGAATACATTGAGATCACTGAAAGGTGTATGAGTAAGAGGTTATGGCATCGCCGAGTGCTGTTGGCATTGTTTACAGAACATAATTTTAGTTTCGTCCTCCTTTTTTACTTATTCTGCATACTTTTTCCACATGTACACAAAATGAGTGTTCGTTTTAGATGCACAGAGCTTTCAATAGGGATCTCTATGAAAGTACCTACCTTACTTAAATAGTCACATGTTTTTGACATTTCTCTTAGTATTCACTGACAAGTTACAAACAAAGCAAGGCGAGTTGGGGCACTAGAAGGCCAAAACATTTACATGGACATGGTATTCGGTGGCAGAATTGGGAATTAGAAGCTACATTAAAAAATAATTACTAATGATAAAAGTTTATTTCAATAACTATTACAACGTGTTGACCGTTACGTTGGATACACTTTTGGAATCTAGCCTATGTACTGTCACTCGCTGAAGAAGTGATATCGGGATGCCATTAGCCGCGCCATTTATTATCTTTTAGTGATGCGATGGCCGCCGGGTTTATCACATATACTTAATTTTGAGATACCCCCACAGAAAAAAAGTCCATAGGGTTCAGGATATGCCACCGAAACGGCAAGATTTTTTCTCATTATTGGCAAAAAATAATCGTTTAGCATATAAGAGACATCTATAAAAGACACCGTCGACAGAAATTGTCTACCCTCTATGTTTATCAAAGATATGTAGAGTAGAATGAGGTAAGATAGGTATGGGGGCACAATAGGTAGGTGGGGTTTTCGTCGCACTGTTTTTGCAGAGGTCACTCGTCTTATGTGAATTGAATACGTGGTGGGGAACAACGTTCGCGACTGTCATTTCGGCCGTCACCATTGATTAGTTATCCTAGTTCTGGCGTCGTTTAGTTTTTTGTGAGCTTTTCTCCGACAAAGCATTTTTTTTATTCTACGGAGCAGTGCATTTAACGTATGTAAATATTTGTCAGGTGAGTTTTATTTTACGTAGAAAATAATGCTGAACACGAATAATGTGTTAGTTTTTTGATATTTTTGTTTTTAAAAAAAATATCGACACTAACATAAAACATGTGCTTGGGGGCACTATAGGTCACCCGTCTGGGGGCATTATAGGTCACTACTTTTAATTGAATAAAATAAATTTTAAATGTTTTTGCAGCAAAATGGTGCGTAATTATGTGCGAAAAACGCCGAATCGAAGTGAAGAGGACGTAAAAAACGCAATCGCGGAAGTCCGAGATGGCGCTAGTGTTCGATCAGCCTCTAAACAATTTAAAATTCCGTTCGAAACATTACGTGCTCGCGTGATGAATTAAAGAAAAATTCCTAACTTTTATAACATGTGCAGTGTTCATACTCTATAAATAAAAGTTAAAACGTTACTTTCCAAGCCATGTACATTGTTATTTTCCCTTCACATATAGTGACCTATCGTGCCCCCCGATCTTAAAAATATCGAAAAAAAAGTACCTTTGTCTTATTGAATGCAGCTTCCAAAATATTTAGCCAAACATAGGTCAGTATAACCAAAATGTTAGCAGATAAATAACCTTTCAAAATCTTGCTTATTTTTCAAAATCAATGCAAAAACACCGTAGCAAGAGCTCTCCAAAAAAAAATGACCTATCTTACCCCATTCTACTCTAATCCAATTATTCTACTGTTTGACAATACACACCAAACCGTCACTTTGTTGTTGTGAAGTGGCTGTTGATGTTTTACTAGTGGCTTCTGTCCTTTTGGTGACCAATGACGGCAATTTTGTCTTGTATGCCAGATATTTTGCATTTACAAGATGATCTCATAGACTTGGTTAATTGGAGTAGAAGAAAAAATTACTACGTAAGAAATTTTTTCACCGGGCTCTTTCTAAAAACGTAAACCTCTTTGTGTCAACACATTATCTTTCTGATCTATCTTTTTTCCGCCACTATTGTAGGGACTTTACAGATCCGTATACAAGGAAAATGTGGTTTAATTTTTTTGTACAATTAAAATCGGATATGTTTTCTTTATCTCAAATCCGATATATTTAACTTATTCTTATCGAATTAAAAAAATGCAGCCGAGTTTCATTCGTTTTGCCCACGAGTAACTTCATTTCTCTTACCCTTTGCTAACCTTACCCGCTGGCAGGAATGAAGTTACTTGAATCGATAAGAAACATTGAATCGCTGTTTTTTATCAATGACATCCTGTAGTGCGATTCACTAATACGTTTCAACGATATTCGCGTTGTTTTCTTTCCTTAGCCCCAATTTTAACGATTTTGCTTTTCGGTAACACATTTCATAACGATAATCGATAAAACCAAATCAGTTATTTGGTTAATCTGTCGATTATCACAAACTAAATGACAACAATTTTGTTGAGATTAAGTTCAGTTAAAGTTAATGCAGAAATCAACAAACTTCTTGAAAGGGAAAGAAACGGAAAAAGGCGTTTAAAGAGAACCCGACCAAGCGACCTAGTATGATAAATGCTAAAAAACCATAAATATGTAAAAAAATAATTAAAAATAGTTAAAATAGTTGTAAAATGTAATCATGTAAAGTGAAACTTGTATTGTATTATTGTATATTATTTAATTGTATATTATTTTGTTTATTTTAATTTTATCGCTTTTGACACTAGCCATTCAGCGATGTATATAAATCCTGACCAAATTGTTAAACAACATACTTAATGTCAATGGACAGATGTATAAACTAAATGGGGGAACAAAAAACAAAAGATAAACGAGAAAACAAGAATTACGAGTAGTATATTAGCTTGAATTAAAATTTTGAAATTCTATTAATAAAAACGGGAAGACAGGTATATGTGCCTTTGTGTATTTGGCTCAGACATATCGCATTGAGAGGAGATAGTGAACCTTCAACCAGTGGATCAACGTTTGCTCTATGCCCTATAAGTGGAGCGGCAAGCGGCACAAGAAATTTTTGATTTAGTTGATCGGTTGTGGAAAGGCTTTTTCGATATCATAAAGCAATATATGTACATATGTACAAAAAGTATTAAATAATTATTAGATATTAATTTCAAGTAAAGAAATATTTTATCTTGAATTGAATTGAAGAAACACTCAAACACACAACTATTCGCTCATTTTGATGTGTAATTTGACGAAGATGCCAGTCTCTATCAGTTTGAATAAATAAAAGAAGAATAGTGTTAGTTAACATAAGCTTGTGAATAGCACAATCGTAAGTATAAACGGCAAACACTGCAAACAAAAATAACAATTGTCGAATCGTTAAAAGTTAGTCAATCGCACTGGTAGTCTCATTAATTGCCGGGAACTACTTGAGCTTATGGGAACTCCTATGAGCCGGGAACTACTGGTCTCATTAATTGTCGGGAACTACTTGAGCTTATAAGATCCAATGTTCCGCAAGGAACGCAACGCTTTCAGTTTTCCATTTCAAGCTAATTAAAGCTAACTGTAATTTGTTACTCTATTGCAAGAACTCTTATGCAATTCAATAGAATATCATATTTAGTAGCATTGAATTAGATTTTTCTTCTCCTAGGTCTCACTTTGGCGCAATTTTTATACTCTTACTCGTACATTTTGAGTTAATGTATGTAATTATTGACTGAATAAGCGAAATGAAATGAAAACTTGACGGTTTTTAAAGACACAGCGTCTACAGCGCCGCCTAGCGCAATATGCAATATTATAAATTAAATAGGAAATATCGTTCTGTCCCATTTCATGCCATTATATCTCATCACCTTACATCTCTTCACCTTATCTTAACTCTAACCAAATCAAATCCACGCATGTCATCTTTGACGAGAAAAGTTCACCTGTCAAAAAGAAAATAATTATTTCTCTCGCAACGGGATCAGAGCAGCTGTGTAAACATTAAAACAAATATTGTTGTAATAACTTTCCATCAGTTTTCGAGTTGTAGCAATTATATGTTAAGATAAAGTGATTTGTAATTTTGCTGCTTTAAATGACGCGCTTCTTGTTTTTAATTTCTTTTATTTTTGCTTGAACATGATTTACGCACTGTCTGTCCATGAAATTTTAAGTGATTTTGCTTTCCAGTGTCTATCAGTTTTTCTTCACTTCACATTAAGCGGAAAAACCTATGATTGACTCTCTCAAGTGCGGAGATGAGATGCACCGTATGATGAGCCATGGTGTGAATAATTTCTACCCTCTGCTTCATTGAAACTTCAACAGAAATAATGATTCAGAGCAAAAATGCTGTCAATTCAAGAACATTTGCGTATGTTTTGTGTTTACATACATATGTACGTAGAGGAAAATTAATATAAATTTAAATAGAAAGACCATATTGCGATCGAGCACAAGGCAAGCTGAGTGGTAGCAAGTTGCAAGGCCAAACGACGCTTTATTCAGAAGAGAATGAAAAGAAGAAGGCGTACAAGTGAGGAGGCTGTATGTAGTGCGAAAATCGATCTAAATTCAAATGCAGATAAAAAAACGGCGAACTGTTGATTGAGATAGGTACAGAGAATACATAAATTATAAAGCGATCACTTTTCAATCTTCGACAGCAAAGAAAATAATTCGATAACTGAAGAAACTGAAACAGTTGCTTCTGTATAACAGAATTCTTAATGATGAATAGCAATAACTCAATTAAAGTAAAAAATATTTTAAAGTTCCATTTGACAAAAAGTGCAATAAAATATGCCTTTTTCGAAAGCCACAAGCCGAAAAAATACTTTTTTTTAAATAGTATAAAGACAAGGATTCGAAAAGTGTATATACATTATATAGAATATAGAAATATATACAATATATATATAATTATCGACTCGAAAAAAATTGCATTACGTATTTTTAGAAAGGTTTACTTTTGAAATGGTCTCCCCAAAGGGAGGAGGGCCTGTTCATGAGTTTGATTAATGTAGTGAGCAGACTAGAAACGAAGGAAAACTGCATACCTTCGTCACGGTTATTCCTGTGATGAGTTAACATACCCAACGCAGATGATTTTACGTGCTAGCGGAAAATGCAATAAAACCAAAATAAAAACCCTTAAAAAAGTGTAACGAAAGCCCTAACTAACGAACTAGAATTATCTTTAATGATGGAAAGAAAGTAAAAATTCAGTTTTCCGCCATCCTAGGTGTACAGATATAACAAAGTAAATAATGACTATCCAAAACCCTTTTTTCTTCTAGACTCATTGCCATTCGAAAAATTTCGCTATATGAACAATGTTTATACCTTTCTTCATTAGTAATTATAAAGAGTGGATAATCTAGCGTTTGGAACTTGAACTATCGTTTCTTTGATTTAGACATGGAATGGAATGTCGAACAATCAGCCAAAAGGGTGGTTAGTTGGTCGCCTAGAAGCTGCGGTTGGACCCTAATATGCTATTTCCCCCGACAACATTAAAAATAAATATTACGCCAACAACCCAGAGAGTATCAAAAGTTGGAACATGAAATCGATATTGCCAATGGAGATATAAATGCCGAGCCTTTGTGCAGAAGTAAAAATTTGTACTAATCGAATAGGCTACTGTAAAGCCAGCCGTGGATGTCATCCAAACGCACTTATGTTCCATTTCAAGGTTTCTCTAAAAATCAAATCAATCAAATATTATCACGCATTTTGTTTATATACTTATACTATATACACTTTGAGGCATTTGCAAAACGCCGCTCAAACATTGGCTATTATACTTAGCACATAAAGTTTTGTTTTTTAAATTTAATTCCTTTTCGTTCACATTTTTGACTTTTTTCTGACCTTAATGTTGAATTTTGAGCTTTATTGAATTAAGAGACTTATAGCTGAATTTTATGACAAATTTTTTGTTATACATTTTAAACCGTTATATCCCGCTGTTATGACTATTTTTTCCGTTTCCCACAAAAACCCTTAAAACATCCATGGGGACATTAGAGGGTTAAAATGATCCACAAAAATATTTACCGTTGTTTTACTGCAACGTCACGTGAAATGGTTCAAAAAGTCGAGAAGCGATTTGAGCGAAATCCCCAACGGAGTGCCAATCAAATCGAAAGAACTGAAAATATTTGACTGTAGTACTGCCGCATACTGAAAAATTATCTCAAAGTCAAGCCTTAAAAGATCCAAAGGCGCATTGAGAGAGCGAAGGAGTTGCTTCGCTTGACCGAAAGCGGTCAATTTCCGATCATTGTCTTTTCTGATGCAAAAATTTTTCAAATTGCGGAATTCGTAAACTCCCAAAACGATAGGGTTTATTATTATTATTGGCCACTAGGAGGTAGCACCCGCCACAGGTAATAGTTTGGGCCGCTACAACCGCAGATGGGTGCGTTTTCAATCGTTTTCATCCAGCCTGGAGTCATGGTAAATGCGAAATATTATCGCAAAAGTATTCTGGAGATTAATTTGAAGCCATGGGCAGACAAACATTTCGTAGCAGACCATGGACGTTTCAACAGGACTCGTCACCGTCTCAAAAAACTCGAGTGAACCAAGAATGGCTAAAAAACAACGTTCCGATCTTAATAACGTCCACACAATGGCTCTCAAATTCACCAGCCGCGAATCTGATGGATTATTATCTTTGAGCCATTTTGGAAAACAATGTCCGAACTAAAAGATCCACCAGTCTCGAGGCGCTGAAAAAAGCCAGTGTCCGCGAGTGGGCCAAAATACATGTAAGACACATTCGGGCAACTAGCGATTCATTCCTGGACCGTCTCAAGGTCATAGTCAAGGCAAAAGGTGGTCACATTGAGCAAAAGTAAATTGATTCTTAATTCTGTATTATTTTCACACATTTTTTACTTTGAATTGAATAAAAGAAACTTTCCACACTAAATTTATGGCCAATTTAATTAGTTAAACTTCGAGTCCCTCTACTGGAGTTTTGTAACACATCTCACTAATTTACTGTTGGTAACTCTACAATCTTACCTAGAATTAAGGGGTTACATACGTCCAGAATTTCTAAAAAATCGATTTTTTCGATATTTCGAAAATATAGTATCTTAAGAATATACTGTGAAATTTGCATGCGGAAATTCCCAATATTATAGCTTCTACAGCTCATTAACTAGGTTGAGAGCGGTCCGCGCGCTTCTGTATCTCAAACTTTAAACTCGTTTGTCTCGAAACTCCTTTTTCCGACACTGTCTGCATGATAACTCATACTGGTTTTAATATTTTTTGATGCGGTTTGTTTTTAAGTATTCGAAAGTATTTTCTCTATAGATTTTATTTTTGATATTTTTATTAAAAAATTATATAAACATAATTCAAGTGTGACATTTATGACGTAAAACGCATACTTTTTTTAAATACTGTAAATTGACCATAACTGAAACTTATTTTACAATTTTTTTTTACTTTTTACAGATCCATCGACGAGCAACTGTTTTTTCATTGTACTTTGGGTGACGTGATTTTTTATATACTAATTTTTGTAAAGAAAAATTAAAATAAATTTGTTTATAAAGTTTAAGTACTAATAACCAATGTATAAGATTGTTTTATATTTATTTCTACTGTTATCCCTTCTAAAAACAGTTTTTCGTTTAGCGCATTTTTGGCGCTGCTGGACGAATGTAACACCCCTTAAAAGAAGAGTACCCAAATAATCAAAGCGCAATGTTTTTACAATTAAAAGTCAAATAAAAATGAATTCAAATTTGTTTTCGTTATTTGGAAATTATACAATTGTTGCATAAATTCAGAAATTTCTCAGCAGATTTTTGCAGTTACTATTCCTACTTCCACATGTTGTAATGTGGTTCAAAGATTTTCATTTAAGCTATGCAATGAATTATAAAAGGCCCAATGCTTCACATACACATCTATGTATGTACAATTTGAAAATAAATTTAGGTCATGTGGGTGTGTCTGCGCGAGTTTACAGTACGATGGGCAACGATGCGTATGAGCAACATGCATATTGTGACTACGTGCAAACAATCGAATATATAGTGTGTCCTTAAGCTACGCATGTTTGTATGTATATATGTGCATACACACGAATATGTATGGAAGCAGATGGCACGTGCGGAAAATTGAATTGAATGAGAAATGATGCGCTGGTTGTAGCCAAATGTGCGCAGATCACTGCTGAAAGTAATTCACAGCAACATATGTGAATGATAATGAGGCTGACAAATGTGTGCCGTTTCGATGCAGAAAATGAATTTGACTGCACATAAGTATGTATGTGCGATGCACACTCTTTTGTAGGGGCAATGAAACAAAAAAAAAAAGAAATGAATTAGAAAGAGAATTGCCAATGTGCAACTTTTTGGCCTTGAGTGTGTGGGCGTCCCGCAGACACATACATAAATACACAGCGCCATGCAGATATTCACTTTGAGCTAAATAAAGTAAGACGAAAGGGGCAAGAAATGTTCGATTATTTGAATTTGCGTCATACAATCGTACATTTGAAATACCAAATAAACATTTGGCGAGGCAGCTGGCCTGGAAGTTCGACAAAACGTACGAATGGCACTGAGTTCCAGCTGTATACACTACAGGCAAATGTTTTAAGCCAACCAGTCAGCTGACACAAGCGCAGCATTATGTAAATTGCAACAATAACTGCAAGAAAGCGACAATAACGTATCAAGACCAGCGTACGGCCGTGAAATCGTCGACCATCGCTTTTCTGCTGCATTTGCTATTTATTTCTGCTTGCTATGCTCTAATTTGTGGCACTTTTTTCTTGTTTTTGCTTTCGCGATTAGACCAAATGCGAAGTATACACTTGATAGCATGCCTCTGTGGCTATTTAAGCTCGAGTATGTGCCGAAGAAAAAGGCAGACCTATCAAATGCATTAGCAGTAGCTGCGGCAAAGCGAAAGTAGAGTGCCAATTTTGCAAACGAGTGGTAGCTAAGCGCCAACTACTTTACGCCCAACTCGCTAAACACTTTGGCCAGCCAATTGCGTTGCGCTGTGCAATGTGCGCAGATAGAAATGAAAATGTTAATTTTGTGCTGTGCGGCAGCTTGTTGGAATGTTTGTTGGGAAAGTTCTCTTATCTTTTCACAGCTGCTTGCGCTGGATTTTTTTGTTTTTTACTTTTTTGATTGCTGTGGATATGAGGCGCTGTGCTCATGTTGAGTACCCTAACTGCGGTTGGTGATTATTGGATTATGAGTGTGCTCTGCAAGTTACATAAAAATGTGGTAATAAAATGCGCTGCTGGTGGCTAATACGAGAATATAGAGAATTTATTTGGAAAAATAGAAACATGAACTAAACCGAGAATATGGTTTATTAAATATCAATTTTATATTAAACAGCAACATTCCTGCCCTAGAAGTAATTTTACCTACGGCCATACAGTGGTGGGCCTAACTACAATATTTTTTTTAATATTTAAAATGTTTTTTTAATAAAAAATATATTATATAAAAAACAAAATTTTCAAACTTTATAAAAAATGTTGAAAACTTCAACAAATTTTCATCTAAATTTTAAAATTTTTATTCTGAATTTTCAGAAACATTTCGAGCATGCAATTGTATAGGTCACAGAGTTTCGGTATAATAATAAAGTGTAATTTTTTTTTTTGGGCGACTGGAGTTGATTATTTTTATTTGTTTGCGCAAACGGTCTTGCGAATTTTACTTCCAAAAGAAATTCATTTTAATAAAGAGTAAAGGCAAAATAGAAAAAAATTAAAATTGTAAATCCAAGCGCTTTTTAGCCACTTAAAGTTAGCACTTATTTTACGAAAATTTCGTGAGCCGTGCTGCTGCGTACCCAAAAATTTTCAAAAGACTCAGTTTAGAAAATTCAAAATTTAAATGCATATTTGCAATAATTTGCAATAAAAACATTCTAACTCAGTTATGCTCGCCACTGTATGTACATTGGAAATGTTCTGCAACTAAAAGTGACCCAAATTTCAGTAAATCTAACATACTTTATCCATCCTAATCCCTTCAATACGCATTCCTTTACACCTAAAAAACACTTAGTGTGGCAAATTGGTTGCTAGTGGTGATACAAATAAATATTTTCGCATATATATATGAATAAAATATTTCTAGAAATTGAGAAATTATTGTACCACCCATTAATATTGTCCCAGTAATAAGCAATAGAGGCCCCTCGTTCCACCTATGAACCACGGGAATATATATATACAGTCTGTGTCAGAAGAAAAGAAACGGTTTTTTCTTGTAACTTCAAGATATATTTCGTTCTGCTTTTTGTTGCGTAATAGTCCCACTCAAGGGCTACGACGCCAGTGCTAACTCAAGTTAGTGTCACTCGAAACTTTCCCGTAAACGCAACCAAACAAAAATTAGTGAGAAGTACGTGAAGCATTTCGAGGCGGCATTTTTATGCACGCATTCGAAGAGTCGAACTTATCTTACGCCGCATCTGCAAAAGTTATTAAAAAATCAAAAAAGTTTGTTGTGATGTGGAATCAGCGGTATAAAGTGTACAAAAATGTTGATGACTTTTCCAAGCATGGCGTGAAGCGAGTGACGACAAGAAAGCAGGATAAAGTGATCGTCCAACTTTTTAAGCGAGACCCTTCTTTGCGACTACGCCAAACACGCACACTTCTTGCTAAAAAGGGAATAGATGTGAGCATCAACACCACCGAACGACGAATGAAGGAGGACCGTCCCACATCATCAAGACCACAGCTCTCAGAAAAACATGTTGAGAAACAAAAAAACAAGAAAAAGACGTCACAGTAATGGGCTGACCTTCCCAGTCCCCAGACACCAACCCCTTTGAAAATGTGTGGGGAATTATGAAAACGCATATTGCACGAAAGCCATTCCACGAATTAAAGCAAATCGTGCGTCAAGTTCTCAAAATCTGGTCCTCTTTGTCGACAAGCTACGCAGATTCAAAGCATGCCGAGAAGATAAACATATGTTGACAACACTGGAAAAAAGCTGCCAAAAATTATATACAGCTGTCAACATGAAAGTAGTAGTACCCTTACAAATTATTTTGAAGTCGTATATTTTTTTCCTATAGATCATACAGAAGAAAATTTTAATACCAAATTCCTACGAAGGGTTAAGGGATTTCAGATGTGTAGATTTTAGATGAATAAATTTGATATCTAGGTAAATAACGGTTCTTTATTGCCGTCGTTACATTTTTAAGTGCAACAGTGAAACAGTCTTCAGTTTGGTAAGGTTACACAAAAATACTAACAAGAAAATTTTGCACACATTTAGACGAAAGTACGTTTTTAACACACTTTTATTAGGTCGGGTTGTATGTATGTATGTATGTATGTATGTATGTATGTAACGGAATCTTTGAGCTTAATTTTCACTGGCTTCTAAAAATCTGATCGACTTGAAATTTTGCACACCCATCAAGGACCGATGACAATGCAATAATTTGATAAAAGTTTTCCATTATCCTTATTAGGATTGCCAGGATTAATATTTTCTTTTTTTTACTGTGGGCAAAAAGTAAGGTGAATTTGGTTGTAAAATGAAAAATCTTTATTTATTCTTGTAAATCAGTTTCTCAGGCTCCCTCCACGAAATAAGTTCTTCATCCCGATTACTTCCTTATCACGGCCGGTAACTGCATAGCTTTAGACTCACAGTCGATAAGAAAGGAATTAAATATAACACGAATATATCGAATCATTAATTCACTGACTGCAATGATAACAATAATTTTCATTCATAATAAAAAATAGTTTAAAAAAAATAACTAAAAAACACGCTTTTTTGCTAATCGAACTAAAAAGTAGAAAATAAAAAATAGTTTAAAAAAACTAAAAAACACGCTTTTATTGCTAATCGAACTAAAAAGTAGAAAATAAATTTTAATGACAAAGGGACCTATAATGAAGTAATAGCAAATCGAACGATCAGTCAAAGTCAACTACCTCAGAACAGAATTATAACAAAAATTAAGATACGAATAGAGTAATTCAAATTAGAGTTAAAAGCGTGGGATGCATTTTGCTTCACGTTCATAACCTTCTGTACATAGATAGTTGCCAATAAAATGATTGTAATATTTACTATATCAAACATCCCACGCTTTTAACTCTAATTTGAATTACTCTATTTGTATCTTAATTTTTGTTATAATTCTGTTCTGAGGTAGTTGACTTTGACTGATCGTTCGATTTGCTATTACTTCATTATATTATAGGTCCCTTTGTCATTAAAATTTATTTTCTACTTTTTAGTTCGATTAGCAATAAAAGCGTGTTTTTTAGTTTTTTTAAACTATTTTTTATTTTTTATTATTTACTTATATATTTTTTTAATTTTGATGAGGGTCATGCATATGTTTCTTATGTTTTTTCTATAGAGGTTCGAATGAAACTTTGCACCACAGAAGAATGGAAGCAGATCCTGAAATTGAGAGCAGATGGAAAATCTAGAAATACAAAATATTCCTTCATGTTATGCAAAACTGATCTCAAAGAATCAAATTTGTGGAAAATACGGAAAAAAAGAGGAGGGAAACGAAAAACTTCCCTGCGAGACGATCGCAGAGTTCTAAGGTGCTCCAAAGAGAATCACATGAAGCCATACAAATTAAAAAAGCCACATAAATAAAAAAAGAATTGAACTTAAATATTTCTGACATAACTGTACGTAAAAAACTACGGAAAGCTGGATTAGTAGCTCGCAGCCCACGAAAAAATCAACTCCTGACACCTGGCACAAAAGATAAGGCAAAACGTTTGAAATTTGCAAGAAAACATTCTAGCTGGACAGTTGACATGCGGCGTAATATTTGATGGACTGCCGAGTCTAAAATAGTTTTGTATTGTTGTGAACCTAAACAATATGTAAGACGTCTATCTGACACCGAAAATCACCCACAATACACTCAAACACCATTAAACATGGGAGCACAAAGATCGAAGATCACGAAGAAGCTAACAGACTTCCGCTCAGACTACAGTGCTCTTTTGTGCCGAGCTCTACTCAATCGATGAGGCAGCAAAGATGTTAAGCATAATGAATCTCGCTCGATTATTCATTTTCACATGAGTTCCCCGAATTTGGTTATAAATAAATGGAAAACATGCTTTTAAAAAAATTAATTTATCGTTCCAAAAATCTGTTTGAAAATTGAACGTGGAGTATGTGCAATTTAGCCACTGTATGCATAGAAATCATCATATACCTATGTGTAAGTATATTTAGCTGCTACTATAATTGCATTCATTGTAACTCAAATATGGTGAGAGAAATAATTTGAAATTTATTTAAAACTCAGAAGAACTTCTAATAATTGAGTAGAAAAAGGAAGTAAAATACATTTTCTAAATTTGAGTAGATGAGTGTGCACACACACACTTAAGAATACATAAAATTGTGTATGTACATATACATATTTGTTTATTTGAGGTTTTGAAATAAATATCGGAAAAAACAAGAAAGTTAAAGTAGTGAAAGTATCAAAATTAACACAAAATCACACAAAAATAAAATAAACTACAATAAATATAAGCCAGAAGCATCATTTCAAACGGAAATCTAGCACAATAGTGAACTTTGGAGAAATGTGACAATTTATTTTTATTTCGTTTTAATTCCACTAGTAAGATAAAAATGCAAAACATCAAACGGGAAACTTACAAAAAGAACAACAACATCGATGCGCTCGTATTTCATGCAAATAGTTATATAAATAATCACTCCTTCAATCCACTCGCATGTTTTTACAAATGTTGACTGCAAATTTACTTTCACATTTGGTAAACAAGTGAGGAAAATCAACAGAATATTATCACCGATGCTATCAAGTTGGTGAATGTAGTTGGGATTGGAAACTGTGCGAAAAGCAATCAAACAATTCGTATGTGCTAGTGGTGCTGCTGAGAATTCCAATCCTAGCTGTAGGAGGAAACGGAAAAATTGGACTGTGGCTAGACAAACACATCTGGGAAATAAATAGTTGAACAGTGCAGAGTTGAAGATATGGCATGAGTTACGATAGAATTTGCATGTGCAAATACAATGGAATTTTCAACAAAAGAATAGTTATAAAAATAGAAGAATATTTAGAAAGTGGAGCACATTGGCACTGACTAATAATAAACCTGTTGACTTTTTTAAAATTAAAAAAAAAAATTTTAAATTAATAGGTACGTTTAGGTCATATTTCGTGCATTTAGCATCAAAAACTAGAAAATAGAAGCTGATTTATTAAGGAACTAGCTGGTGTCCATAGCTTCGCTTGTGTGTAAAATGGAATGCACGTATTTAGCACTTAAATTTTTGCAAAGGAAAGGCCAATCATTTCTATTTGTAGTTCGCATTTCTTAATATCTACTTAATTCATCTGTATTATTGTTCACCGTTTGCTCCTTGAAGGTGCATGAACAAATAAATTTATAAAGTTTTGTTCATTCTGTTGAAGAGCAGTTTTTTTTGATACCCAAATACCCCTATATAGTATGTCACGAATGACTTTTGTCTTAGAAAATAAATTCAATTTTTCGACTTCAATTAAAAAACTAGTACTCTTATATTAATTTATCTTTGACTTATTTTTTGTACTGATTCGTATTTATTCACACTATTTAGCAAGGCCAATCCCATACTTTGAGATTTAGGAAATAACACCGTTTGTGCCTTAAAGTACCTTCCTGGTCTAGAATTTCGAAAAAATCGATTTTTTTCATGTTATGACAGTTTATACTTTCAAAAATATACTAGCAAATTTTTATATTGAAATTCATTGTAGTTTAGGCGTTACAGTCCTTTAAAACGAGACCGGTTTGAAGTACGACGCCCAGGTACATATAAGCGCGTTAACCATGTTTTTCTCGAAACTATTTTTCTGAGTTGGCGTTGGTAATTTCTCAAAAAGTACTGAACCGATTGATTTGAATTTTTAATATTTTATTGAGTTGAGTAGGCTTGTGGCTCTCGCGGGTAGCAGAATTATAATTTTATAATCATTTTTTCTATTTTTTAAGAGCGAGAACGTGAAAAATTTTTTTTTTTTGTTTTTCCAATAAACAGATAAAATATCTAGAAAAAAATTTGTTTTGTTTGTAAATCTGCCACCCACCATAGCGACATATCTCCTGATGAATAATCGACCGAATTTTTTTTTCAGACTACCTGAGCAGCCCAATCAGTTACGCCAGTGGCATGTGTTACGTCAGGGGAAGCAATTTTTTTATTATTGTCATTGAAACAAATATTTTTTTTGTAAATATAGAATAGAATTGATCTAATGAATAAAAATGATTTTGAATTGATATACCGATTTTTTTTCTTCAATTTTCAACGCCTTCAAATTTCACGTCTCTAGACCAGAAAGGTGCCTTAAAAGATAGTTAAGAACGCCATGCACAAATAAGTTTATAAAGTTTTGTTAATTCTGAGCTAACGTGAGAAGGCGAAACATTCCAGGATAGCTGGTTGTGCGCTGGGTTTGGGACCCGCCACTTAAAAATCCCCCCCAATGAAAAGAACTGCAAAGCCTCGGATGAGAACTGCCTTTACTGATGACGACCCCTGCAAACGAAATAAGGAATATGATTTGAGGGCATGCACCTGGAATGTCCGGTCCCTTAATGGGGAAGGTGCCTCTGCCCGGCTGGTTGATGTCCTCGTGAGAGTAAAGGCTGACATCACTGCCATCCAAGAGATGCGATGGACGGGGCAAGGTAAGAAAAACATAGGACCTTGCGACGTCTACTACAGCTGCCATGTAAAGGAGCGCAAATTCGGTGTCGGATTTGTTGTGGGAGAGAGACTTCGTCGCCAAGTACTGTCGTTCACTCCGGTGGACGAGCGTCTCGCAACAATCCGCATCAAAGCGCGTTTTTTTAACATATCGCTAATTTGCGCCCACGCCCCGACGGAAGAGAAGGACGATGAGACCAAAGACTCCTTCTATGAGCGCTTGGAACGGTCCTATGAGCGCTGCCCCCGCCACGACATAAAAATCGTGCTTGGCGACTTCAACGCCAGGGTGGGCAAGGAGGGAATTTTTGGTCCCACAGTCGGAAAATTCAGCCTGCACAACGAAACATCCGGTAACGGACAGAGGCTGATCGACTTCGCCGGGGCCCGAAACATGGAAGTCTGCAGCACCAGATTCCAGCATAAAAAAATCCACCAAGCTACCTGGCTGTGTCCTGATCGAAAAACGCGAAACCAGATCGATCATGTTGTGATAGATGGAAGACACGCTTCTAGTGTATTAGATGTACGTACGATCCGAGGACCCAACATCGACTCGGATCATTACCTTGTTGCAGCCAAACTGCGCACCCGCCTCTGTGCAGCAAAAAACGTACATCTACCTGCGCAAAGAATGTTCGACATCGAAAAGCTGCAATCACAACAGACAGCCAGAAGATTCGCCACTCGACTCTCACTCCTGCTCTCGGAGAGCACTGCCCAACAAACCGGCATGCGCGAGCAATGGAGCAACATTTCTCGCTCCCTACGTACCGCCGCCGAAGAAGAAATCGGATTCCGGCGAGCCCGAAAAAACAATTGGTACGACGAGGAATGTCATGCTGCCGCAGAAAGAAAGGATGCCGCCTATAGAGCCACGCTGCGATCGGGCGCAACGCGAGCCATGTGGGATCGCTACAGAGAGCTGAAAAAGGAAGAGAGACGTATTATCCGACAGAAGAAACGAGAGGCCGAAATACGTGAGTGCGAGGAGCTTGAGATGCTGGCCAATAGGAACAACGCCCGAAAATTCTACCAGAAAGTTCGGCGGCTTACAGAAGGTTTTAAGACCGGGGCGTTTTCCTGTAAGAACAAAGACGGCGATCTGGTGACTGACGTACAGAGCAATCTTAAATTATGGAGGGAACACTTCTCGAACCTGTTAAACGGGGACAGCTGCGCATGTCATAGAGAATGTGAAGATCCCGATACCCCAATCGTTGACGACGGAATTGTCGTTCCGTTACCCGACCATGACGAGGTGAGAATAGCAATATCACGGCTAAAGAACAACAAAGCCGCGGGCGCCGACGGACTGCCGGCTGAGCTATTCAAACATGGCGGCGAGGAGCTGGGAAGGTGCATGCATCAGCTCCTATGCAAAATATGGTCGGATGAAAGCATGCCTGCCGATTGGAATTTAAGTGTGCTCTGCCCAATCCATAAGAAGGGCGATCCTGCAATTTGTGCCAATTACCGCGGGATTAGTCTTCTAAATATCGCCTATAAGGTCCTAGCGAGCGTATTGTGTGAAAGGCTGAAGCCCACCGTCAACCAACTGATTGGACCTTATCAGTGTGGCTTCAGACCTGGAAAGTCTACCATCGACCAAATATTCACAATACGCCAAATCTTGGAAAAGACCTATGAAAGGAGAATCGACACACACCATCTTTTCGTCGACTTCAAAGCTGCATTCGACAGTACGGAAAGGAGTTACCTGTATGCCGCTATGTCTGAATTTGGTATCCCTGCAAAACTAATACGGCTGTGTAAGATGTCGTTGCTCAATACCAGCAGCACCGTCAGAATTGGGAAGGACCTCTCCGAGCCGTTTGATACCAAACGAGGTTTCAGACAGGGTGACTCGCTGTCGTGTGACTTCTTTAACCTGATGTTGGAGAGCATCGTACGAGCCGCAGAACTTAATCGCTCAGGCACAATATTTTATAAGAGCGTACAATTGTTGGCGTATGCCGATGATATTGACATCATCGGCCTTAACAACCGCGCTGTGAGTTCTGCCTTCTCCAAACTGGATAAAGAGGCAAAGCGAATGGGTTTGGTGGTGAACGAGGACAAAACGAAGTACCTCCTGTCTTCAAACAAACAGTCGGCGCACTCGCGTATCGGCACCCACGTCACTGTTGACAGTTATAATTTTGAGGTTGTAAAAGACTTCGTCTATTTAGGAACCAGCATTAACACCGATAACAATGTCAGCCTTGAAATCCAACGTAGAATCTCTCTTGCCAACAAGTGCTATTTTGGACTAAGTAGGCAACTGAGTAGTAAAGTCCTCTCTCGACGAACAAAACTAACACTCTACAAGACTCTCATCATGCCCGTCCTAACGTATGGCGCAGAAGCTTGGACGATGACAACATCCGATGAAGCGACGCTTGGAGTGTTCGAGAGAAAGATTCTGCGTAAGATTTATGGACCTTTGCACGTTGGCAACGGCGAATATCGCAGACGATGGAACGATGAGCTGTATGAGCTTTACGACGACATAGACATAGCGCAGCGAATAAAGATCCAGCGGCTTCGTTGGCTGGGTCATGTCGTCCGAATGGATACAAACGCTCCGGCTTTGAAAGTATTCGATGCGGTACCAGCTGGTGGTAGTAGAGGAAGAGGAAGGCCTCCTCTGCGTTGGAAAGATCAGGTGGAGAAGGACTTGGCTTCACTTGGTGTGTCCAATTGGCGCCGGTTAGCACGAGAAAGAAACGACTGGCGCGCTTTGTTAAACTCGGCCAAAATCGCGTAAGCGGTTATCGCGCCAATTAAGAAGAAGAAGAATTCTGTTGACGGACATTTTTCTTGATACTCATTCCCATCCTCTAATTAAATTTTGTTATAAATTTATATTTGCCTTTAATATTAGATGGCATAGTATACCTAGCAACCAGCTGATAAACGCTTGTGTTACTTGACAAGCTTTGCTATAATTATTATGCAGCAGATATTAATTGACTATATTCCAAATTAACAGCGATTGTTACCAGGGATTACCTTGGGAATTGCCTATACGTACCTTCCTTTGCAAATCGAGTGAAATTCAAAGACATATTTCTAATTTGGCTGCCATTTTTTTCGGGTTCTATATTAAACAAAATGTGCGAATTCGATAATTTTTGGCTTAATTAATTTTTAATTTAATTTTACTATTAAGTAATAATAATTTCTTGACTACTAATATATATCACACTCGTATGTGGCTAGTGATTAAGAGACTATCGAGTTATATTAACAAAATATATTATGAGAGCATCTGCATACAGTAATGATGAGGTTTAGTCTAAATAAATAATACATTTGCACAGATACACACACACGTACATATATCTATATTCTACGTACATATATATATATATCTTAGCTTTCACAACAACGTTTGTGCGGTCCAAATTAGATTATGCCTCTGGAGACCTAGATGCAGTTCATATAAATCGAGTGGAGAGGGTTCAAAAAATTTCTGTGCGTTTCGCGCTACATTCACTCAATTTCTCAGACCCCAAACCATCATACGTCTCACGCTGTCGTTTGATTAGTCTCTGTCCATTAAGTGACAGAGGTACGTTTCAGGCAGTTTCTTTTATTTTCGATCTCGTTAATGGACTAATTGACTGCCCGTTTCTTCTAGAAAGAATACATTTTAATGTTCCTTGCAGGAACTTTCGCCGTGTCAAAATTTTTCATGTTGGCGTTAGGAGGACATTATATATTGTAGTTCCAAAGCGCCTCTTGTTAGAACGCTGTCTGACATTAACTATCTCGCCTCCCTTTTGGATGTAGACTTTTCCAGGGCGAAACATGTATTTAATACGCAATTAAAAAATTTCTTCCTTTGTAAGAATTCTAAATAATTACCTAGTATATTTTGTTAATTTAGTTTCCTAAGCTTTCATTTTGTTAATTACTTCTATATAAATACTCTTAGTTCTATGTAGTCTGTAAGAAAATTTGTATTTCTTGACTTACTAAAATGAATAATCCTCCTCTTTAAGTTATAAGAAATTTTATCTTTTTCTTTTACTCATTACAATTGAAGCTAGTTAATTATAAGTTTAATTTTACTTTGATTAATTAATTTAGCATTAATCTGTTTTCATAGTCTGTAAGAAATACTGTATTTTTTAGACTATTAATTGAATTAAATAAATAAATAAATAAATATTTACAAGTGAAATAATTTTGTAATACTTACAGGTTTCTCTTTCACGACGGACTTATATGAACGTTTTGTTTTTTATTCTGCAAAAAGAAAACAAAGAACGAAAACAGTAATAACATATCATTAAAACAATCATATTGAAGTGTACTTAGGTTGATGCCACTTAAAATTACTCGCCCAATCGAAAAATCTTCAAATTACTAAGGAGAAATGCTAACGACAGAATTATAAAATTTGTTGCATAAATATTGAAGTATATATGTATTGCACAAGAAGACTGTTTAACGATGAAACGCCCTCAAGAATAAAATTGCATAAAGCGTAACGACCACAAACAGAGACACGCCCGCACGCCAAAAAACATAAGTACACCTACCATTCAGTAGCAGGCACCTATGCGTCAGCCACATACGCCACAGTTGCGGATATACAAATTTGGACGCCAAAAAGCAGTTGGTGCTACATTTGCTTTTAGATTATTATGTTAATTGTTTTGAATAGTCAGTAGGCGTTAAATAAATATTCTATAGGTTGGGCCATATAGCGTTTGCTTTTTGAACCAACTATTCTTTTGAGAATGGTAACACAAATGACATGCCAAATGTATCCATAATTTACTCAAAGGTTTGACATTTACGAAATGGGACGCTATACGCTTGAATAAAATTGGGAAATATTGAAAACCTATTTCCAAAGTGGTGAGTCTTCTTCTTCTTTTCTGATTTTCACATCGGTGGCTACGTCAATAAGCAAAATTGTCAGATTTGGGGCTCAGAAAATCCACACGTTACTGTAGAGAAGCAAATGCATCCACAACGAGTCACTGTTTGGTGCGGTTTTTGGTTTGGCGGCATCATCGGGCCATTATTTTTCGAAAATGAGCGAGGAGCCGCGGTTAGAGTAAATGGCGAGCGTTAACATGACATGCTCAACGAGTTGTTTCCAAAAATTGAAGAGGATGACATGGACGACATTTGGTTTCAACAAGACGGTGCAACTTGTCACACTGCCAAAGTTACACTCGAACTTTTGGCTACCGTTTTTGAAAACCAATATCAATTGGCCGCCTCGGAGCTGTGATTTAAGCCCGTTGGACTATTTTTTGTGGGGAGCCGTTAAGGATAAATGCTATGCGAACCATCCAGAGACGATTGATGTTTTAAAACACGAAATCGAAGTTGCCATTCATGAAATTGGAGCCCAAACAATCGAAAATGTGCTTAAAAATTGGGTTGATCGAATGGAATACTGTAAAGTCAGTCGTGGCAGTCATTTGAATGATATTATTTTTTATTCATAAATGACAAAGTTCAATCTTCAAAATAAAAAAAAATATTTGAAAAAATATTGAATAGTTTTTTTTTATAGCCGATTCAAAAAGCAAATTTTACATGGCCCACCCTATACATATTTTATTTATTTGTAGGCTTGAGTGTAATAAGATGTAAACTGAAAGCAATTTAAATAATTTTGAGATTTAATCAATGTCCTTAAAATTTTCGGCTTAAAGTTTTTGAAAGTGATATTTTTATAAATTATTATTATTATCTTTTTCTTATTTTGAATAGAATACACACAATTAATAAAAAAAAAAATATTTTTACTCAACATTTTTGGAGAATAATTTGTTTTTTGTCATTTTGCTCAGGAATCTCTGAAAATTTCACAGTGGGATTCCATTAATTTTTCGAGCTATATTCAAATACGTAAAGCGAAACAGAAGAAAGTACTTCGTACCAGGTCGATAAGAAAGGGCGTTGTTAGTAGCCTACATTTTTTTGTAATGTTGGTACACTCTTCATATGAACGCATGTGAAGTTTCATTAAAATCTGTCAATTCATTCTGCGTTTCCAAGCCATTTAGAATCGACGTGCCACAGTATTTTCTACAATGGTAAAAAAACACGTATTGTGCAGTGATTGCATTTTTAGTTTTGAAAGGTTTCAAAGCAAAGGAAATTTATAAACGAAAATTGAAAGATGGGTTGCTGAATTTAAACGTAGCTGTACAAGCCTTGAAGACGATCCTTGTCAAGGATGTCCAAAAACAGCAACAACACCAGAAATCGTAAAGGGTGTTTTTTTTAGAGGTTAGGTTTTCAAGTTGGCACTACTTTTTTCGTAGATGGTCTTTTTGACAGCTGTCACTTGATTTATGCTCAGTTTGGTTTGCCATTTCATAATGAATAGACTTACACCTGATCAAGCGCGTCGGACGTTCGGTGAATGGGCCCAAAACGAGATGGCCACCGATCCCGATTTTCACAAGAAAATTTTGTTCAGCGATGAAGCTCACTTTTGGTTGAATGGGAATGTCAATAAGCAAAATTGTCGCATTTGAACATAATCCACAAGCCATTGTTGAGACGCCGTTACATCCTCAAAAAGTCACTGTTTGGTGTGCTCTATGGGCAGAGGGAACCATTGGTCCATATTTCTTTAAAAATGAAGCCGGCCATAATGTTACAGTCAATGGAGAGCGCTATAGAGCCATGATTAATGACTTTTTCGTGACTGAATTGGACGATGTTGATGTGGACGACCTTTGGTTCCAACAAGACGGCGCTACATGCCATACAGCCAACGCAACAATCGATTTATTGAAGGAAACTTTTGGTGAGCGCATTATCTCGCGCCGTGGACCTGTGGCTTGGCCTCCAAGATCGTGCGATATAACACCGCTGGACTATTTCTTGTGGGGCTATGTAAAGTCGCTTGTCTACGCAGATAAGCCCGAGACGATTGACGTCTTGGAAGAGAATATTCGGCGCGTTATTGCTGACATACGGCCCCAATTGCTGCAAAAAGTGGTCGAAAATTGGGCCTCTCGGCTGGAATTTATTCGAGGCAGCCGCGGCGGCCACTTGCCCGAAATCATTTTTAAAACATAATGGCAAACCCTTATCTTTATAATAAAGCTAAATTCTTGGTCATACCATTAAATTATATACGTTTTATTTCATCTTGAAAACCTAACCTCTAAAAAAAACACCCTTTAGAAAAAATACAGGATATCGTATTGGAAAATCGACGAGTGACTGAAAAAGATTTAGCAGAAACCCTAGGCATCTAATTGGGTAGTGTAAGCAATATTTTGGCTAAGGTATTGGGTTTCAGAGTTGTGTGTACAATGGGTGTCGCATTCGCTAGCAATGGAAGAAAACATTCAAATGCGACATTCTCAACACATTTAGAGCATTTTCGAAAGTATAAAGTAGATTTTGTGCATCAATGGATGAGACTTGAGTATATCACTATGATCTTAAATCAAAATAAGAGACTAAGCAGTGCTGTGAACCTGGTTCTTTGGCTCCGAAACGAGTTCGTGTCCAGAAATCGGACGAGAAGATGTTAGAATCAGTTTTTTGGTATGGGAAAGGAATTTAGTTTATGAATTTCATGCAAACTGGTGCAACAATAAATTCTTAATGTTATTGTAACCTTTTAGACCAGCTGAAGAAAACAATTTTGCACACGTGCCACAAGAGCATTTTGACAATGGCTTAAATCCATGAATTAAAGATCGTATTGGTGGAGCTTCCACCGTATTCACCAGATTTGGCCCCCTAGCAAATTCCATCTGTTTCCAGACCTAAAAAAATGCATGCGTGGAAAGCGTTTTTCACCAAATGATGAGGTCATAAAAGCTGTGAAAATGTCTCTTGCAGCTGGTGAGTGAGAGTCTGTACACTTCAGGAACGGACTTCATAAATTGGAATTTGGTTGAAACAAGTGTATTGATGTTCAGAAAGATTAATACAGTATATTTCTAAACATAAAATTGTATTTTTCTTATCAAACCGCAAAACCTATTGAACAACCTAGTATCTGCTTAGTAGCGGTGCTGCAAACGATTTGCTAACGCAGCATACGTATGCTAACAGAGCTTAGTTGATATTTCGTTGAGTTATACCAACATAACGTTCCAAGAACCACAAGTTGTGAAACAAAAAAAAAAGAACAAAAACCAGAAAGAAATAAAAAAAAATATTAAACTTTTTTCAAATAAAACAACTAAAAGTGAAAACAAAGTTTATAAAAGTGTCGATAAGATATTTAACTTTAAACAACTCTTTACTAAATTTTCAACAATGATTATGCTAAGTATTAAAATTACAATATTAAATCTTTTTCAAAATTTTTTCACTTTACTTCCCATTTATCACACAAATATTCAACATATGAGAACTTCGTACATTTTGCGTTTTAAGCGAAACACATTGGACAGGTAGGTTAAATGGTTGAAGTACCAGTCTGGCACTACCCAAGAAGTACTGAAAGTTAAATAAATATTTTGCCCAACTGAAATTGTGTTTCTTTTGTCATTCCGTGGTAAACAAATTCTCTAATACGATACGACTCGGGTGAAATACTCTTTTCTGTTCAATTTCAGATTTATGCAAAAAAGAAAAACCAAATTCAGCAAATCTCAAAAATGGCATATATATTTTTCAATGCCTTAGGTTCCCAAGTGGCACATATTTCTTGTATTTAAACATAAAAAAGCAGCCACCCAGAATCTTATACCTTTTTTTCTAATACATACGAGGTGTGTTCAAAAAGTATCGCGAATTTTGAATATTTGCAGGTTACGTATATTCGAATTTCACTTTTTTTGTGGCGATATGTTGGTACTCATGTCTCTCACTCATGCCGACGAGTTCGGCCATTTTGAATGTTCAGTTAATTGTTGACAGCTGCTTTGCTTGCACGTGTTTCGGCTCGTCTTCGATTTTTACCTATTCAAAAGGATGGATCAAAGAACCTGTATCAAATTTTATGTGAACAACGAAATTAAGTGCAGATGCATTCCGAATGTTGGCTGTGCCATACGGAGAAGCTACTTTGGACCAAAGCAACGTTTATCGGTGGTACAAAATGTTCTCAGAAGGCCGAGAAGATGTGAACGACGAAAAGCGTGCCCGATCACTTCAACACCAGACGAAAAAATTGATGAAATGAAGAAAATTGTATTGGCCAACCGGAGGAGCTGAACAAGATAAAAAAAATATTTTTTGAAGTGTTTCGAAAATTGGGAAAAACGTTGGCACAAGTGCATAATATCTCATGGGGACTACTTTCAAGGGGACAAAATAGATATTAATGAATAAATAAATAATATTTGAAAAAACACAAAATTCACGATACTTTTTGAACACACCTCATACTACCTGTTCGCGTTTTTATGTCCACCACTGTACATATAAGCAATAATGCAGGGTACACAAGAACCCAATGTTTGTTTGTGTATAGTTGTATGAATTTGTTTTTGCACAATAAGAGAAGTACTTCACCCTGGAATCGCAAGAGAACCTAAACATTGGCTGTCATTTGCATTGCAAATATGTGGTTGTCTACAGCTCTAAGGCTGCGCTTGATATTTAGGTGAACCGATGAAGTATTAAAAGGCAATGAAATACAAGTAAGTATAAGCACATAAACATACCTATATATATATAGGTATAAGAATAAATGCTGTCGTTTCTGTGAAGAATAAGTATGTACATATGTTTGTATTTACACAACAGTAATGTTCAGAAACAAATAGGGAATTGAGAAACAAAAAAAATTAATACAATAGATGGGAAGTTTCAATAAGCGTGTCCTTACATTAAACTGAAGTCAAAGCAATAAAATATTAGTTGATAGTATACTTGATTTTGCTTTTGTTTAAAAGTTTCGTGCATGGATATTAAATCTAGTATAGTTGGATGACGAATGGGTACGAGACCAAAAAGTTGGTTATATATGTACATAGTTGAGTGCATAGAGAGAAACAACAAAAAACATTTTTTTAAGGCATTTAGACTGGTTTTGAAGCATGGTTTTTTTTCCGCCGAATCCTTTTTTAAATACGTTTAGATAGTTTAATGGCGCATTCAGACTATTGTCACTTCCCAAAATAAAATATTCACCTTTCAACAATTAAGTTTGAAAAATTGTTTATTTTACTTGATTTTCTTCTTTCATACAAATGTCAAACTTTATAATGAGAGTTTTTAGAAATATTTCGGGCCAATTAAATTTTGTGCTCGGTTGGTGGTTTTTGCATTTTTTTGTTTTTATGCATTTACTTCAGAAATCAACAAAAATCAACGAGAATTTGAAGACACTTAAAATTTGGACTGCGTACCCAAATTGTTTTTGTAAATTAAAAAGCGGAAAATGTTGAAAAAAATCTGTCGCATTTGTAGAAAGCTTATGCAAAGTTGAAACCCGGATTAATATCTATTTACTAAACAATAAATAACAATTTTATAAAATAATATTTGAAATTAGAAAATAAATAAATAGTCGAAACTTCGCAAAATGTTGTGTTTATAATTTTGATACCGAATATACATCTGCATGAAAAAATCAATATTTCCCGTTCTTATGTTTAATTGCTAATTTGAATCATCTTTAATTATGGCGAAATATATACAAGGTCCGCCATGTAACTTTACGGAATTAAAAATGCTATAAAAAAGAAACTACTCAATATTTTTCCAAACTGTTTTTTTATTTTGAAGTACAATCCTTCCGGTTAATGATGGAACACAACTTCATTCATATGGCTGCCTCGGCTAGCCATGCACCATCCCATACGATCGGTCCAATTTTTCAACACATTTTCGATTGTATGCGGCTGTATTTCAGCTATGACATCGCGTATGTTGGTCTTCAGTGGATCAAAAGTTGCTGGTTTGTTGGTATAACACTGGTCTTTGACGGCACCCCAAATATAATAATCCAACGGCGTCAAATCGCAGCTCCGAGGCGGCCAAACGATATCAGAATTTCGGCTGATAATGCGATTTTCGAAGACAGTGCGCAAAAGATTGATCGTAGCATTCGCTGTGTGGCAAGTAGCGCCATCTTGTTGGAACCAAATGCCACCAATATCCTCCTTTTCAATTTCTCGGAACAAAAATTCTTTCAACATGGCCCGGTAACGCTCTCCATTACGGCCACTTCTCGCTCATTTTCGAAGAAAAATGGACCAATGATGATTCTCGACCAAAATTCGCACCAAACAGTGACTCGTTGTGAATGCATCGGCTTTTCTTCGAGTGCGTGCGGGTTTTCTGAGCCCCAAATGCGGCAATTTTGCTTGTTAACTTAACGCTTAATTCGGTGCTTTTCTTCTTCCCATTGCCGTACGGAATTTTCGTACACATTCTGCAACTTTACCATGATTTTCAAAGTAATGTCGCAATATTTCCCAGCATTCTTTGAGCGTATACACAACCATTTTCGTTCAGCGGAAGAATAAAACTAATTTTCTGTCAAATCACAAATAATACCTAGTTCAAATCCGTAACGATAGATGGCGGGCCCTTTAGATAATCAACCTACATAAAAGAAATATGCGGATTGAAGGTATCTCAATTATTTTCGAAGCACGACATGGCCTCTGCAATCTGAACGAAGAAGAAAATGTGAAGCATTTTATTGGAAGATGTCCTGTACTCACTGTGTTCAGAAATATTTATTTAGAAAAATCAGAATTAACAGAAAAAGAAATTATAAGCGATTAAAAATGAAATAACGAGAAAATTTTTCGGTTTTGTGTACATTAATAATCACTTAGCAATCGTCCGTAAAAAACCATGGTTCATGATAATCGTCTCAGGGAAGTAGGTAATTAATTAATGAAACTCCCCGGAATATGGAATAATAATATGGAAAATCGTAGCTCAAATGATAGTCGACCTCGATTTTAAGTCTTTGAATTTTTTAGTGAATTTTATCCTCTCTTTATTCACTGAAATGGGCCTGGATTAATTCACGTTCATACGAATTCGGTTTCAAATTGCAATCAAATCACTCTGGCACAGGTTAGGTTAGGTTAACCTGGCTGGCTGAAAGCCTTCACATAGGCCTATTAACCCTTAGTGTTGCCAGATGGAGCTAGACCTTTACGTTTCTTTGTAGTAGACATCTTGTAATACGTCTGCGTCTTTTGGGAATCTAAGTAAACTCTCAAGCTCTAACCCCGAGAGGCATTCTAACTTCTCATATTGTAGGGCTATTAACCCTTTGCACTCGGAGACCATTTCCATATATCCTTCCAACAACTCGACAATGATATATATGGGCATTTCTCCAATGTCGAATGCGACATTCGTACGCATTCAAAGTGAAAAAAAACATATAAAAAAACATTATTTTGGTGCTAAGGTTGTTTTTGGGAAATTGTTCGTTTTCAAGATAATTACAAAAAATCAAGCCATTCGCATGCGACAAAAACAGAAGTCGCTTTCAAAGCAAAAAAATCAAACACTTTTTTCAGCGAAACCTGAAGAAATATATTAATGCGACTAATTTTTAAATGATATGCATTGATGTATCTTAATAATGCTTTTTATTTTATTCAAAAATATTAAGTAGTTTATTTTTTATTTAATTTTAATCACTGTCGCACGTGACATGTCGCATGCGACATTTTGTTCCATCATACTTTTTATGTTTATTTTTTTACTTTTTATGTAATTAGACATGCAAAAGATGATTATAAATGATTTTTAATATATTTAATATATTTATTTTAACAACCAAAATTATAAACTTAACAAAATATCTTCAATAAAGAAAAACAAAAATAAGTATATTAATCTTATATACTATGTAAAAGCAAAGAACGGAAACTAACTTAACTGAGAATAGTATTACTAATGTCAAATAAAGTTCTTTTAATGGAATATGCACTCCTAGCTGCTTCTAACTGTTGGCCATCTCAACAAAACGAATGCAACTAGGATATACCTGGAATATTTTTCACTTCCTTCCATTTTTCGTCCAACTTATAATGAAGAGACAAATTTTCAATTTGAGCAGATGGCATAAAATACATTTTAATTCCATTTGGGTTGTTTTGTGCATATTGATAAAACGATAGTGCATCTGGTAAAACAACGTTTTTAGATTTTGTTATTTGCCACACTTTTCTTTTAATGACGGCTCCAACTCCATCAACGGCTCCCTTTCCGTGAGAACTGGCATTACTAGTCATTAACAAAAGCGCTTAGCTACTAATTTGCCTTCAATTAAAATGGCGTCTTTCTTTCCTGAAGCTTGCACACTAATATTATCATTCTGATAAAAAGCATTGATGGCATTAATTAGGCTTTCTGGTACGGTTCTGTTGGATTGGTTAACGTTTTTCTTTTCTTCAAACTGCTTATATTTTTCTACCAGGACTTCAAGAACTTTTAGCCTTCTGTGCATGTCTTTTGGCATCGCTTTCTCCACTTTTTTAACAGCTTTCGCCAAGGTTTGTCTACATTCGTAAGATGCGTTTCGGCTTTGACGTGCATATGACATTCCATTTTCTAAGAGTTTTTGGCGCCTCTCTCGTTGTCGTATGCGATTATATTTCCGTTTTTCTTGAATTATATCTTCTTTGCCTTCAGCCAGTGCTCTCCACGTCTGGCTAGCGTTCCGCCTTCTTTCCTTGTTTTTTTATTTATAGTTTTGTAATTTTGTTTCATCATCCTTTAACCTTTCTCTCCACCGTTTACAGTTTTTACTCATCTACATTCAAAAATTTTATATTGTGTATTTACATATACTAATAAAGATATTTTCGAACGAAAATTTATTTTGAATCTGTACATTTTACACTTACGATGTCGCACGCTACAAGCTTTAAATAAGTAAAAAGAGCAAAGCGCTGATTATTTTCCAGCAAAGTTTTGTTTATTTAATTAGCAATAAAAATATCTATTTGCTACTAATATTTGATGCAAATTGTACAACTACCTTCGACTCACTGATAACAAATGTTCTTTTTCAATGTCGCACGCGATCAAAGAAAAAATTTACCGTAATTGGCAATCGCATCGTTCCTTTTACATTTTTCTTACATTCTTTACATATAAACCGAGATTTTAAAAAGCAAATGTCACAGCATAATATATCTCATCAAGATCATTAATCAAAACAAAACATGCAACAGAAATGTTTAAAACGGAAATTTTGCACTGGTTCGATTTTGCATTCGAATATTTCAAAATGTGGTTTGTATAAATGTAAAATTTGTTTACATTAGTTACATTTAATAGATTCCCTATAAAAATATGTTAAAACAACATAATTTTATAGACTTTGAATTTTTTGGCTTCGGTTGACATTTCTGTGGAAATGCCCATATATTTTATCATCAAAAACGTTGTTGTTGTTGTTAATTAAAAAAATAAAACATTAAAATATATAATTTTTACATGAATTTATTGAGAAAATTTATAAAATTTCACATCTTATAGTTTTCTAGAGTCAGCATTTCGAATTACCGAAATAAATGCTCATGCCAGCAGTGCTGGCATTCCGAGTTGCCGGAATAAAACTTCATGCCAGCAGTGCTGGCATTCCGAGTGCAAAGGGTTAAGCATTTTAATCTGGTTCTAGCTAACGCACAGCAAGAACATAGAAGGTGTTCTAGCGTTTCCCTCTCTCTTCCAGTTCATTGCACAACTCAAAAAATCTCTTACAACTCTCAAATCGTGCTTGTGAGTATTCGCGACAAATGATTGTCTAAAACTTTTACAATTCATTCCTTGTCAATCTGCAGTTTTTCTGCTATCCAGTCTCAAGTCTCGTTTCCTTGTTGCTGTAGCCGATAACGAATCCCCATATAACGAATGTGCGACATTTGTTTTAATTATAATGAAAAGTTTACGAAATTTTTCTTTTTTTGTATGTAGTTTCCAAATTGGATAAAAATAGTCAAAACTAGTTTGTCACGAGCTTCGTATGACTACCAACAAATCGAAATAGACTTATCATCTTTCTTTATTATGCATGCTATTAAAAAACAAAATTTCTAACTAGTTTGTGTGCGTACATATTAGAAATTAAAACCGAAATACTACTTTGCTGTCGAAGAGTTTTACACCTACCAATTTACAAAAAAAAAATATATATATTATATATATACGTCTTTTATTTTCTCATTTATTCGCCACATGCAACACTAATTAGTCTAATTAGTGTAAATTGCAAGTTCTAACAAACCCACCAACCGACCACCTACACCTGCACCTGTACATTTCTCGTAGTCCAACGCCAGTAGCTGCATAGCAATTATCGAACGAAGATGCGGTTGTTGTGTGCTGGCGTTGCTGCCATAGAAATTTGTCTGAGGCAACCGACAGTAGCATTGCAGCAGCAGCAGCAAAACAACACAATTTCACACAATCGCTGTAGAAGTGCACTCGGTAAGTTTCCGGAGTATTCGCACTTGATGGTCGATAGAGTGGACTACAGAATATATGTAGGTCTATGGGGAGTGAAGAAGTGTGGAAGCTGTAGGAACAGTGGGTCGCTTTAATGGTTGGCTAGCATAACTACAAACAAAAGCCTTAACCTTTGTCAATGATTGCATTTAAATTCAGGCAAGCGTGTAGGCTAAAATTGCTATTGTTTGCGCTGCAATGTAGGCAAGCAAGTGTTCGTGTGCGGGTGTGTTTACTTTTGCTATTGCTCATATATGCGGAAAATAATGCAAGCAATATTATTATTGCTATCAATATGGGATGTGGCATTTATCAGTCGGTGGCAGTATGCAGTATTTAAAATGCGCAGCAGTAACAATATTATTTCTGACAAAATTTAGAAATACATACGCGCATCAATGCTAAGTACCCTTGACATTTGAGCTTTGCAGTAACCAAAACTTAGCGCATGCACACTATACCACACACACACTTTTGGAACATGCGTACTGAGTACATGCGTATGCCTGACCTGAAGACTCACATACGTATGTAGAGAATGTTTTCTACTTGTATATTTCGGCTGAAACAAAAACCAGTAAGGAAAACTAAATTCGGTCCGACCCAAATTTTATATACCCGCGCACAGTTTAGCAGAAATTTATTTTGGGCAAGCTGCTATTCTTTGCAATCAAGCAAACTCATATACAATGAGAGTTATTGCTTGTAACATCAGAAGGACGGACTGAAATTAAGTCTTGACAAAAAGTGGGCGTGGTTTGAATTGAGCTAAATTATATTTGTCTTGGATCTACAGGAGGAGGGGTGGTCGCTTTGTTAAGCCATTATCGAGACACACGCATTTACCTAAAATTTGACGCGAAGGCTTTTTTAATTCTCCTCGCGTCACGTTTAATTTCCTGGGTACATTATTTGTACCGAATTTTAGTAACGTTGCGTAATTTATTACAGTTTCCTGTTGTTTTTTTTTTTTTGACATTTACCGCTATATGGTAGGTAGGCGATTTCGCCCTTTTTCAATACCAAACTACCTTGGATAAAGGGTAATATATACATATATGTTACATATATACATCCTTTTGGGTGTTTGGCCGAGCTCCTCCTCCTATTTGTGGCGGGTGTCTTGATGTTGTTCCAAAAATGGAAAAACCTACAATTTCAAGCCGACTCCGAAGGGTAGCTTCTTTAGAGCAGAAATACAATAGGACAATAGACTTTTTTTTCTTCATTTTGGTCTTTCACCGAGATTCGAACCAAGGTTCTCTCTGAATACCGAATGGTAGTCACGCACCAACCCATTAGACAACGACGGATAAAGGATATTAAGTGTGCCAAATTACATCGTGATATATACAATACTATATATTAATTTTTGTTCGGTCATAGCTAAATCGACCCCTCTTATCACTCTGAGAATTTTGGTATATACATGACTATACCTGTCGCGACTCATTTATGCTGCTACATACAAATTATGTGAATAAAAATATAATACTTCTAGGCAGGAGTGCCCGATGGCTATAAAATCACGTACACTGTATGCACTGTGAGTGCGAAAACATTAGGTAACTCATACGCCATGTCTGACCGTTGGCGCACTTACGAAAACGTATTACTTAGACAAATATTCACATACATGTATTTGAAAGCATACACTATTCGAAAAATTCGTTCAAATTTTTACTTTTTTAGTGCACTTGCACTGCTCGCTATGATAGCGTTTATCACCGACGTGTACTATGTGCAAAGCATTCAATGTCATGGTCGTTGTGCCATACATATATGAGCAAGTCCTCATACATGTGTACATATTATGTATTTTTGCACTCATGAGCTATCGTTTAAGCTCATTGTAGCGCATCATAGCGGATAATTGAGTTAATGCAACGCCAGCGAAAGATTTCCAGCAGCAAAGTAGACAAAACAAAATTGGTGTTAGTGGCGCGGCTGCTTTAAGAAATTGGGTGAGACTTTTAAGGGGGAAAAATTCAAAACTTTGACTAAAAAACTGAAAAATGTTCACAAAATTTAAACAGTTCTTCACGAATTTTTAAACCTCGCTGGAATTGCGCGAAATTACAAATCACAATCTTTAATAGAAAGACGGATCGGTGATCGAATCTTCCGAAATTAAGCAAATCTTTGTCATGCTACCTAGCTTGTAACGTAGAAATTTATGAAGAATGATTAGTATATTTAATGGTGTTCATACGAAGTCTATCGAGCCAACTAGCACAAAACATTTTACTGGAATCGAATTTACGTCAGGATAGCCAATATTTCCATTTTACTACATTACTAAGTAAGACTAGGATCTCACATAATACTGTGCTCTCGCCAAGCAAATATGTGAGTTATTAGAAACAAATATATTAATAAATTGTAACATAAATCAGGTGCACGAATGCGGTGGATGCCACTAAAGACCAATTTTCCTAACGTACCCCCTTTCCAAATATCAAGGTCTATGCGCGTAACTCCAACAACCATCTAGGTTAGAACAGGTTAACTGGACTTATCAACAGTGATCGTTAGTGTTGGCCGGAGCATATGTGGAGACATAAACTACAGATCCTGATTGTAGCCGAGTTGCATTTATACCCCGAATGGCTACTCAGGAGTCCATTAACGCATATAGGCGTTATTTTGGTACAATTTTCATGGATAGTATCGTAGCTTAATTAGTGGAACCATTTTGCCTCTCTAAAAAATGTATTCAAATCAGTTAGAACTCTTTAAATACAAGCCAGCATGTTCAGATGAAACACTTTATTGGAACTGAAAAAATTGAGCATAAGACATATTAATGCCTACAAAATATCATGCACTGCTTATAGATGTAGGTATGTGTAAAATATATTGTTGCAGTTGGGATGTAAGTCAGTGTGGCATCGCACAAAAACTCGATAAGTCTCTAAAGTCTTATTGAGCATTCTACTAGGCTCGGGAATTCGCGCAAGAAATTATGGATAGCTTCTTCGCTGTGAAGCAGGTGACAAAGAGGACCTAGCGGCCAGTAAAGCGGAAGAACCTGAATTGAATTTTTTAATTTAGTGAAAAAGTTATTCAAAACCAGAATTGGATGTTTAATTCTGCGCCACCTTGTGTTTATATTCCTGATGTATTTCAAAACCATGCAATAATAAAAATACTATTACCTCCGAAGTGTAATTGCTTTGCAGAGCAGGAATAAATAAGTATGTCGTTTATTAAATTCTGCCCTGATACAGCAACTATTTGAGAGACACATCAAATTGAAACAAATAACACGAAACAGAAGCCACAGGAAATTGCATTTGCCAATCAAAAGCCAAAAGAGGTTAATGCAACCAAAAGGAAATAATTTTAAATTATTGAAACTATAGCTGGGGCACACACATGGATAGACTCTGAATACGTAATTCCTTCAAAGTGACAAAAAAAAGAAGTCCGCCAGCAATGTAGGTCTATAAATTGAATTAGTTAAATGAAAAAAGTAACTTACCTGCACTGCAGCGCAAACACACACACCGACTAATTTCAAATTATAGTCATGTGAGAAATCATAGCGGCACCTTGCGAACAAGTAAGATAAGAAATATTTTCATTGATTTCGAAGTAGTGTTTTTTCCTTTTTTCCCGAAATAAGAAGCAAATTAAAGAAAAAACTCTAATTTAATGCAAAACAGAAAAATACTCCAGTAGCTTAACCTAAATTACGCCGAGGAAAAAATTTTGTATTTCTATTAGAAACAAATGGTTAAGTTCAAATACAATAGTTCGTACCTTAGCTTTTCTAAAAATTTTTTTTTTGTATAGCAACCAGACCACGGATAGCTTTCACCGCTTCCTTCATGAGTGAAAAAAGTGCTTCTTTCTTTGTTACTTTTTCACACCTGAAAGGTATGCACATTCACTTCTTGCCACAAGTTTTCGTTGGTATTTAGGTTTGTTGATTGTACAGCGAGCTTAAGCTTACTACTAAAGTATAAAAAAATAATTGGTGTTGAGTGTTTGGCTGAACTCCTCCTCTTATTTATGGTGTGCGTCTTCATGTTGTTTCAACGGCAAATGGTTTTTATGAGCAACTTTTTCATGGCAGAAATGCACTTGAAGGTTTGCCATTGCCTGCTTAGGGCGACCGCTATTAGAAAAACACTTTTTCTATTATTTCATTTTCATGATCGGAGATTCGAACCTACGCACTCTCTAATGGTATTTACGCACCAATCCATTCGGCTACGGTGGCCGCCTTACTACCACTACTTAGTAATACTACTTGATATTTTTATGGACCTCGCATTTCTTTGCCTGCTTCGTTGTGTGTTTCGTATGGATATCTTGTTGAAACACACATTTAAGAGGCATACTTTATTCAACATTAAGCAGTTAGAACTGCATTTAATATTTATTTACTTGCATTGAGTGGTTGCGGTGGCCTCAATTCGGTAAACCAGACCTTGGTAAGGGAAGCACTCCATTCCAGTATTTAAATAAATAAATAATTTCTTTATGTTGTCAGTTTGAACGGTTTTGGGGTTTGAAAAGTATTTTCACTGGCCTGCGAACATGTTGGGCATCACAGTCAGGCTGAACAAGATTAGATTTGCTCTTATCGAACTAATGGATATTACATCAATTGTGCACTGGTTAGTTAGCATGCTCAGTAATAACTTTTTCTACTTTTCTGGTTTTCTTTGAATTACTTTTTTTATTAATTAGCTTTCTGCGATTAGTAGAAATGTTAACGTTCAATTAAAATCCAATTTCGATCTCATTGGAAGATGCAAAGGAATTCTTTTTTACTGAAATTATTTGACGAGTTGAAGATATTTTTGGTTATCGCCTGGGCGTTTTCTTCAGGGCTCATACTTTACTGCATTTTCCATAATTCCTTTAGAATAAATCTACTTTCGACTATTATTTGGTATGAGAATTCTATGGAGCTATGTTGTTTTGCGTCTTTGTTGATGAAACTAGATGCTGATGATGTCCTTATGGCACGTTAAATGATTAAGTGATTTCATTTTTGTACCATCTCATAAATAACAGTTTTATCTTATATTAGTGTTTAAAAATAACTTAAAGAATACAAGCTGGCGCAAAATTAATCTTCCAATTGTTTTTGAATAACATTTTTAATTCTTAAAAAAATTAATTTGATTAATGGAAATTTTTAGTTTGACCTTTACGCCCTCCATTGCTTGTCTGTTTGTATACTGCAGCTGTCTAGTTTACAAGTGTTGAAGATGATTGATGTACGACGCTATCAGCAAAAATTATAAATGTTTCGACAACGAAAATCAACTTTGTTTTGCTATTCAAGAAAAATTCCATAGCAGGAGAAGCAGCAGATTTTATTTGGCAATGCTGCATAATCAGTTTTTCATTTTCTCACCAATTAAAATTGTTAAAGGTCTATTCTGACGTAAAGGTATCTATTATTTTTCACATGACTTTATATTGACTAGCATAAATATATATGTATATGTGTGTGTGATGCCATAGCAATATGTGTTCTTTTCGTTGACTTAAAGTGCAATGCAGTTCACAACAGCTACAGGCGAGTAAAATTCCACAACAGCAGCTGTGAATGAAGGATATACGAGGGAGAAGGATATATTAAATTACACTATTATATGCACAAACAAATGCCTGCAGCAAAAGTATACGTTTTCACTGCCGTCATACAATCCAGGCACTCCTTGGGTGCTGCAACGTCTGCAAAAAATGTTGTTGTTTGTAAACGCAAACTTTTGCAATGAAAGGGAAATAAAAGAGATTTAAAGAAGACAACCCTTGTTTTTTCTACTTATTGTAATTGTTGTTTATACTTATATCACAGTAAGCTGCTGTCTGCAACCTTTTAAATGAAGAAGCAACCATTTGTTAATAATTGTTGAACAATTCGAGGAAATTGAACTGGTCAAAGATTACTGGAAGTCTACATATGTATGTATATTATTTACGTATGTACATATGTATATGCTCATGAAATTTACGTAAGGAACACCAAAATACTTCAAACATACTTTTAAATATTTAAAAATGAGCACGCCGCGCCATAAGGTATGACAATTAAAGGCAAATATGGGTATGAACTGAGTTAAAAATATTTTAAATCATAGCAAATTTCTTCTTATGTTACACGAAATGTTATCATCATTGCAGTCAAGGTTTAGACCTAAGCACAACTGCTCTACATCCATGTTGAATTTAGTTGACGGTATTAGAATACAATTTGACGATGATAATCTCAACCACTTTTCTGCCTTCTGGATTTTTCGAAAGTGTTTGACTTGGTAAATCATGGCCTTCTTTGCCTAACGTTAAGATACTTTTTTCGTTTTCGGACAACATTTGTGACCAGCTGCCTTGCAGGAAGTGGAGTCAAAAAGTGGCTTGTAAGGCTACCTCCCCTATATCTAGTATGTATTATCGTTGCCGCCGGTATGCTGCAAGGTTTTGTCCTTTTTGTTAGTATTTTTGTCAATGCTACTAAGTCATACGAATATTCGAGATGTATATTACTAATAACGCTCCAAGCAAATAATGGCAAAACCTATTATGAAGTGCTCCGCTGCTTCCTCAAAAAGGAATCAACGCCGGTCTACGACACTTGGTGGCCATAAATAGTTGATAGTTGGCAAACCTCTAATCTGGTTTATGCCGCTTCGAACACGGATAATTTAAAAACTTTATGGTCGAAAAAATGTAACATTTAATCAGCTGAACTTAAAATCATTTGTCATGAAAAATGATCTCATGAAAATTAACTGCGCTCTATTCGCAGGGCAACATCAAGATCTACATCACAAACTGGAGGATAAGCTCGATTAAGTGATAAAAAAAAATGAATTTTGGCGTTTTTCTAAATCAACACGGACACTTGTGTTTACAATAATAGCAGCTGCACGTTTAGTAAGTTTTGACTATTTATTTTTTATTTAATTCACTTTCACCCTTTTGAGTGTTTGGACGAGCTCCTCTCCTATTTGTGGTGTGCGTCTTGATGTTGTTCCACACATGGAGAGACCTACACTTTTAAGCCGGCTCCGAAAGGCAAATTGTTTTTTTATGAGGGGCTTTTTCAGAAATACACTTGGAGGTTTACCATTGCCTGCCGAAAGGCGATCGCTATTAAAACAAATGTTTCATTACTTTGATATTTCATCGAGATTCGAACCTACAATCTCTCCGAATGCCGAATAGTAGTCAAGCACCAATCCATTCGGCTGTGGTGGCCACTGTATACTCATAATACAACGAAACCCATACAAAATAATTGGTACAAAATTTAAAAAAGTTCAGTAAACTTCCACACAATTTTTTATTCGGAATAGAAATTTCAAATATGCAGTTTTATAGCCCATTGAATATTGGTATAGTTTGGTGCCAGCTTAGAGTGCCTCAAAACTCAGGTTGATTTTCGTAATTTTTTTTATTTTATGCATTTTTTCCTTATACGTATAGTATTTGTCGACCATACGTTATATGGAGAAAATGCACAAAATTGCCAGCAAATAATGTTGTTAAAACCCAACACGAGTTTTGAGCCATCTCTAATTTGCACTTACAGCTTTATGTAGTCAGCGAACCTAGCGATTTTTATCTATGCTCGACCTATACATCTTCCGCATCATCTTCATGAACATAGGATTTCCAATTTTATCTATCTTGTGCTGTTTTTGTCCGGTTTGCCGTTATTCCTTGGATGCCTTCGCTCCATTTTGTGGGCTGTCGGCGAAATTTCCTCTTTATATTCGCGCGGTCTCCATTCTAGGATTCTCTTTGCCCATCTGTTATCCGAAAAGCATGATATGAGGCCGCCCATCTCCATATTGCTTTGGTAACTTTTTCGATTAGATCGATAATTCTTGTTCTTTGACTCATAGCTGCAATTGGGATTCTGTGTCTTCTGTTTGCGTCCAGTATCGATCACTCCATTGCTCTATAAACCACGCGCAATTTCTGAATAGTAAGAGAAGACGTGTCGCAGCCATAGGTTATAATGAGTAGAACACACTGATCATAAACCTTTCTTTTAAGGCATAAAGGAAATTTATTTATAAATATGTCTTAGAGCTTTCCAAATATTTTTGATCCACCGCATCACCTCTTAATTATCTATTCAGTCCAAAGCAGCACTTGTAGGACAGAAATTTTCTCTGTTGAATTTTAAGGCTAATAAGTATGTATTACTGTGCTGGTTCAGTATGATGCAGCCTGGATATCTAAGGTTACTGCTTCATTATGCGCACAATACTAAAATCGTTAAAATGCAAATACAGCCAAACTGCTATAAGCGCTTAGACTTTCTGCGGAGACACCTTTCAATAATTCTTTCAAAAAGTACAAAAGAGCTTAAAATATAGTTGTCACAATAAACAACTATCCAACAAAAGATTTTTGTACTACGTCAAATTGTAGAGAGTCGAGACACAATTGCTAGAGATGTTGAAGGCGTCATTGATGTGGCTCACTTTAATGAGGGCACTGTAATTGCATAGCTTCACGGTTTGTGAGTCATGGATTTTTGCAAGTTTGTTATCATAGAAATAGAATAGAAAATATAAAAAAAGAAAAACATTTCTTCTTAAAATTTGGCTACACAATAGGCGAGCATTATGACTTGTAAAAATATATCCCTTCCAGTAATTTTGAGTATAATTCGATTGGTGGAAACTTATTGGACCAACAACCATGCTACCAAAAACATGACTCAACTCAGTTATGCAAATATACTTCCATATGCATATGTAACAATAACAAAAAACCGAATAAAAATACAACCCAACAATTTCCAACCAATTGCAGCTGTCAAGACTGTTGAAAAATTCAAGGAAATCTCATCAACAAAATGCAAATAAAAACAAACAACTGGCACAAATGCACACACACATGTATGTGTATAACATATACATATGTGCATAGTGAAATATATTTACTTAGTAATAAGTAAAAGTGATGAGTTCCGCTGGCTGATTGCAAAACACCATTGCAACTGTGGCGACGAAATGAAAAATTTAACCGAAGTCGGTTGCATATGCAATGAGCCACAATGCATTTCCATATGACGCAAACAGCAGAAGCAGAAAGAACAAGCACAAGCACGAGGTTGCAAAGAAGCGATGGGTTCACAGAGCACAACAAACGACAGAACGTGACACACTACAAGTTTGTAGAACAGTGGGAAATATGTTGAAACTACTTTGTGGCGCGTGCACCATAACTCGTATGGGTAAAATACTAGGTGTGGCTATCAAATGAAGAAACTGACACTGCTTTAGCAATTGTTGGCTTTCTAGTGAGACTTTCTCTTTCCAACGCAGCACCTCTCGCTTCCATAAACAAATTAAGTAGTATACCCTTTGCCTTCGTACGCTTCTTTAGAGCAACACATTTTTTGTGATATTTAAAAAAAATCTTAGAAAACTCGATGGATCAATATATAATTTACAGAAACTAGCAGAGCTATCCCATGTCATGTGATCCAAGTATTTTGGGCACCGTCGTAAATTTTTCGGCAAATTGATTTATTTGTAGGCTCCAGTATAATTAGAAATAAACTGAAAAAATTTTCCTTTTTTTGTTTGCGTTAAAAATTTAGTTACAATCTAAAGAATATCTTTTCAATGTGTTAAGCTTAATAGAAAGTCTAAAAAGTCCCTATAAAGTCAGTGAAGTGATGAGCGTCGAACGAAAGATGAGTAGGAACGAAAACTTGAATCGAGTTTTTCTCGAAAATTTTTTGTGTGTAATTTCTGAAAAACAGGGGGAGCGTTTTGGAGAGAGATTTCTTTCTTACATAATTCATTAAAAGCTAAGACTATGCTCAGTAATCGCTGAACATTTCTTAGTGGAATTCCCATAGCTATTCGAGTGGCATATGTATTTTTTGAAATTAAAAACAGCTTAGAATACTGCTCTAACGAAGTGCTAGTATGCATACTCGTATATTACGTCCATTTGCAAATCGATCGACGCGTCACCAAATGCGTTAGCAATCGGGTACTCTGCACTTTTTACTGATTAATTCTACTTACTTTAATATAACCCGAAAAGTTATGAGAATCCAGCTATGAAACTTTCAAGTATTACTGATGATAGTCTCATGGTATTCATGAAAAAATAAAAAAAATATGACAAAAAAAAAATACTTGGATCATTTGCAATGGAATCACGTATGATACATATGTCTATGAATGTTCATCGGGTACGTATTTTTGAGTGATTTAAGAGTCTTAAGATGAAGCCTGAGAGAATATTAAAGATATTTCAAGTCCGGGTCGCCCTTGCAAATCAAAAATGGGATATTTAAGGGATTGTGCAATTTTCTGGGTTAATCAATGTCAAATTATTAGTTTATCTGCACTCCACGAAAAAATAAGCATAAAACGACCAAAATTGTAGAATGAGAGCATGGGTTCATAATGAGCTGGCTTGCTTGTCAAAAGGTTACTAAGCAAGCACAGCATTCCAGCGTTTTTTACGCGCCGAATCTGAGGCCGTATGACTTTTATCTCTTGACTAGAGTGAATTTTGCACAAAAAGAAATATTTATATATATGTTGAACTACATTCAAGCTGTGAAAAAGAAAGTGACTCGCGTTCTCAAGAAGCTCACAAGAGAAGACTCCCCCTGCTTCGAATAATGCAAGATTTGCATGAAATATTGTAAGAATAGATGAAATGTGTGCATTGAAGGTGATAAAAAGTTAATATGTATGCAAACAAAATAAAATATTTGAGCATCACTTCAGTCATTTGATAGCCACACCTCGTAGGGCACTGTTTTAGAAACACATTTACATACTTATCTATGTATAAAAATTCATTCAACAAAAAACACGATGCATGAAAAAAAATTTCAGTGTGCAGAAAAAAGGCCAGAAAAACTCATTTAACTGTACGGCCATAATGACGTCACATCAAAAATCAATAAATACGCAACAAAAACAAAACACAATTAATGAAACAGGTAAGCTGAACAGGTCGTTGAATTGAAATTAATGGTATACGCGGCACGTGTGTTGGCGCAATGATTTTTTTTCAACCTACGCACTCAATCGAGTCACCCCGGTACTGCACCGTCCTACATTTATCTTCATTTAGGCATTCATTCATTGACTTGGGCATTCTTTGATTAACCCTACAAAATCACGAACATTTGCCTTTTCTAAATATCCCTCATTTATTTCACATTCGAACGACGTGAAATTTCATTTACCCTTACAAAATTTTGCAGGAAATGATTTATATGAATGATTTATACCTATTTTTGTCAATATTTTCTCGAAGTGAATTTTTAACAGATTTATAGTTCTATTATAAATATATGTACAATATATTATTTAAAACTTAAATAAAAAAAGTCTGACTAGACTCATCTTTGCAACCAAGGGTTAATTCGTGTGGCTACTATTCGTCCGAATGCCGAAGGGGAGTGTTGCGTGAGAGTTTTGAATGAGCTATGTGATTCATAATTGAAAGTCGCTCATACGCACAGGTGGGCCCCATTTAAAAGTAGTCGAAAAAGAGAGAAGAAAACAGTTACGTAATATAGAAAGAACAAAGGTGTAAAGTGACGATTATACTGGTGGGACTTGCGTGACGCGCAGAGTTGTGATAAATAAAAAAAGTAGATACATTGTCGTAACCGTTTGGTAACAAAAATATAAAGAGTTGTATGCAAATAAGTGTGCATTAGCAAAGCAAAGATTAACAAAATGTGGTGGGAATTTTGGAAGTTGGCATGGGTATATGGAACATATGAACATTGTAGGTACCTTGTGGCCCACAAGTAATGGCATTTTAGAAATGACGAAATAAAGCTCTTATTTTTGCAACTAGTGTCAGTTTGTGGCTCTGCTACAATTCCTTTTTTGCTAATATTGTTTTCTAAATTTAACAGGAATACCTAATTTAACTATTTTGTAAGCTTAGGAAATAGCATTTTAGTAATAACCACATATATATTTTTGAGATAATAAGAGTGTGCAGGCAAATATGATAATTTCCTTGATTTTTTACCCGGTTTATTGGTTATGGCATAGAATGCAACTCGCAACTCGCTGATTTCTTTCCGCGTTGTGCATAAGTTAATGTTTTTCGCCAATTTGAAACCACTTTTTAAAATTTTCCATTTTTTCTGAAAAAGTCTTGTAACCAAAGGCCTTCTACATTACCTCAAAGAAAATAGTGGTACATGTCTGGTTCGACTAGGGAGGAAAAGCGATCCGAATTAATCAACAAAAACTTATTTTTTTTCGTTTGTTTTTTGAACTAACACTACGAATCTAAATAATTGGAAAGGTTTTTGTTTTGAGGATTTAAAATGTATCTTTAAGAATAATCCAATTTGATTGCTTATGGTAAAACCTGTTGACGAAAATACAATTTTTCAAAAGTTGAATTCGAGAAACATTTATACTAAAATTAAAAACAAACTGTTACGTGAAATAATTTAATCTTCGATTTCAAAAAGATTTTATACCAAATCGTGATGAAATAAGATCTAGCCAGTTGTATGTTCAGAGTAATCAGAAGTATCTCACAATTAGTAGCATTCATTGGCAAATTGTTTTAGTTTTGTCGAAATCTTTTGCTGAACTTTTTTGGCGATACGAAATGTACTCCCTTCTTCTTCTTAATATACGCAGAGTATTTTTGGCTAGTTTCAAGTGATTGGGTTTTGGATCTGAACTCAACTAACTGAGCGTGCTCTGGCCGTCTTGCAGTGTCATGGTGAAGGATGTAAAGTTCTTCTGGTCACGAGAGCATCGTAGGAGGTGGAACGAGTTTCTAAGGCTATCAAGGCCACAAATCTCGTTAATACTTGGAGTCTTAACCGGACACTGACCGATAATCTTTGTAGTGAAACACAATATAATATATAGTCAGCAGTACAATAGACGAAGGACTCAGAAAGTCTTGGGGACTCCACGCCATTTGATTTCCAAACTCGTAGTTGTATTTACCGGTCATTGGACGATCGCGAAAAAGTTAGGTTCGCCATTGAACCCCGAATACAGAAGCTACCGGGGAATTTCCGAGAAGGAAACGGCTGAGCACTCTCTCTGTAAATGTCCACGTATGGCAGGCAGACGATTAAGATCACTTGGTGCTCTTTTCTTCGATTGCCTGGGGCAATGCGCCGACCTAAGTCCCATCAACCGTCTCCATTACATCAACAGCTCTGGCTAGTTATAGATATATGCCTGTTGGAGGTCTCATAATGGTAACCAAATGGCGCTTTAGTGCTACTTGGGAAGTCCCAGAGCGGTACTTCAACCATTTCACCTACCTACCTGCCTACTACCCCAATGGTAATTGTCCTTTTACCAAGTGAGTCCATATTTTTGAGAAACTTCCATCTAATCAAACGTCACACATACGAAGGAAACACGTGTGATATTCCGTATTCGACGTTCAGATCGGATTTACGATATCAGTATGGCTAGTATGGTAAAGCCACCTGACTAAATATTTGATGTCTGTCTGTTTTATTGCTCAAAGCAGGCGAAAATTGTCTTAATATATTATGTGTACAGACTTTTATTTTATTTATTTTTTGATTTTTTATACCAAAAAATGAAGACCCTTCTGATACTGAAAACCCCTGACTGGAGCCATCGTGAAAAGACTATGTGGTTGTTGAAAATTCAATATTAAAATATGTATGTATGTATTTGAAATGCAAATTACTATGTAGCTTTCTGTAATTCTAAATTAAATTTGATAAGATTCAACCCTAACACGCCCTAAATTATGAATTAATAATATTCTATATGCTTTTGGTTGTGCTAAGTTACTGTTTCTATTTAGAATGAGAATGTCGCCCATACCAGATGAATGTCGCCGATATTCATCTGGCCCATACCAGATGATGATTATCGCAATGTAACTCCCGCGTAAAAAAGTCAGTTTGATGCATTTGCTGGTGATTAAACGTTGATTATGGCGGTCTCGAAATGTGCGGCTTCCAAAATAATCTTGAGGTAGTACCATTGGCAGTAAAACATCTACAATCGCACTACACTACATTCTTTCAAAAGTGACGTATATATTTTTCAATACATTGTTTTGTTTTTGCTACATTTCCATTTCACAAAACGCGAAATACTCTCTTACCTCTTTGTCTGTCTTCCTAATTGTCTATTTTGCCAATCAAGCTGTCGATTTTAATCAATATATGCACATAGATAATTCTAGACACAAAGCAAATCCTGCCAAAGAGATATCCATCTATCACAAGGAATGATTGCTTCGTAAATAATCAGTCCACATTTAAATTTATACATACATATATGTGATAAATAAAAGCATATGTGCGCAAGTATTCAGCGTTAGGAAAAATTTATGAAGCTATGTTACATAAATTGCTCATACGCAGCGTCCTACCGGTAACATACCAAACCAATCAATATGAGGGGACAAATTGATGTGCTTTATTTTTATTTTCCCCCATTTGCTAAATATCAAAGCAATGCTTAATTTAATCAACTTAAGCGTTTGGCAGGTCGCTGTTAGAAGATTCGATGGATACTCGAGATTTTATTTATCAAAATTTCGGGATTTGTGACATGTTTAATCAAGAATATACTTAGAAAATATCAAATATGAATCGGGATCCCTGTACTCAGATTCATATTTTGCGAACTTTTTAGTTTGCCTGACATTAGTATACTGAGCTTCCGGTATATAAAATAGCGTTTCAAAATCAGTTTCGATATCCCGAAATTATCATAAAATTAATTTTACTTCAAAGAGGTCATATGAAGAATTCAACTAGATTTATGATGAAAAACTGAGAAATTCTATAGATCCCGAAGCATAGGCAGGTAAAAAGTTTAAAGCACAAAATATATGTAAATACGAGTACGCACTTGGTATTGGCATTGTGTATCAAATTTCCCATGCGAAACAAACATCACGCAAAAACAATAATGCGGCAGGGCATACATATGTACGTAAGCAGGAGCTAGGAAATTAAATAGCAAACGAAATGCTCAATTATGGTCATGATAATCAAAATAAATAAGTTCCGCTATCCTCTCCTGCTACTCCTACAATCAGCTGCAAAGAAAAGTTGGCAGCGATATACAAGTTTTATAAAAAATAAACGACTGCAATTAAAGCCAAAATTGTAAGCTCAAAAGAAGCAATGAAATGCGCATAAAATGTATATACATTTAATTCATATATATTCAATTGAAAAGATTAACTTGGCAACGATTTCATGTCGCAGCAACAGCTAACAAAAGTAGCAAAAAAACCCAGCAATGTCAACATAAAATATTCCGAGAATAAATTCAAAAACACAAAAATGTAGACAATTGCTAATTATGTGTTTAATAGAGGACAGTGTAGACGGTTAAATCTCCACGAAGAGGGCGAACTTTTGTAACTACTGCACGACCATATTTAGTGATCTACGAATTCCAATAGATATTTTCATTTGAATACTCTAGAAAGTATGGTAACAAATTCGAGCAAAGTTTAAAAATTGTTTCAAAGAACTTAAAATCCGTTATTTAAACAGTGGAAAACTTTTGTGTTTTCTCATCTCCTAAGCAATGAAAGTTGGGCCCATTGCATTTCAGATGGAGTAGAACTATTAACAAAGAGCGAAAGTGTGAATGTGGCAATTATGTGTATGTGGGCAAATCTTATATATAAAACATTTGAAGTATTACCGCGTATATTTGTGACCGGTAAACTGAAAAATTCGTCGGGCAATTTAGCCGAGTTCACACCCATAGGATAAGTGCGCATTCAAGCCAATTATGTCGAAGTAAATCGCAGTAATTTAAAACAATTTTCGCTAGATAACACAATCAAATTTCTGATGAATCTTCAATTCCCGAGTGAATTCCGAAATAAGTGAGCACATTTGCTGGTCCGACGAATTACACGATTTTTCTAACATTTTCAACGATTGACCTAGCAAAACTGAATTTTCACAATTGCCGTTTTGCTGTTACGCCTGTGAAGTCTGAATAATATTATATATTTTTTTAATATATATTTTACTACTCACTTACTAGGTTCCGAACAAGTAAAAAATATGCACCATTTCGCTAGAAAAAGATGAAAACATGAGACCCAATAGACTTTTGTGCGCTGATTACAACGGTACTAAAATTTGTCGGAAACTAAACTGGAAAAGATATTGAAGGTTAGAGATAAACTTTAAGTATTTTATCCCAAACGCTACAGTTGGTTCAATAAAGGTTTTAATAAATATAAACAAACCAAAAGTGGCCAACTGACATCACAAAAACGACGAATATACCATTATCAGATATCTTAAGGAAAAATTGATTGCCGGGCGCCTTGTATGGTACATATCGTCATCTTGCTAAAATAAGTGCTCACAAATCGGCAACATTTTCTAAATAGTCTAAGTCTTTCTATTTCAAAATTTATTGAGTTCTATAAGGCAATAATCTGAGGTATTTATACTAAATTCTCGTCAAACTACTGTGGCCTGTGTTGGAATTGCTGAAATTTGCGGTGAGTTAAGGCGCATTCCCTGCTCCTACCCGGAAATAAAGTTAAGAGTATGGTTCTCTGTTTAGTTCTGCACATGGTTTTCTCCCGAAGCCAACAAGCATTAAATACGAGGTGTGTTCAAAAATAAGGTAGATTTTCAAATTTCGCCTGCTACATAAATTTGACTTTCAATTATTATTTTTTTTTAATGTATACTCGTCTCGAAGGTATGTTCACGGTTTCAGCAATATAGCATGTTTAGTTTACTTGTAAGAGGCATAAACAAGACAGGTGTTTTGCGTGTTCGGTGATTTTCTGCTATCGAAAAAAATTGGTCAAAGAATGTGCATAAAATTTTGTGCAAAAAATGCAAGTAAGTGCTCAAAAACATTGAAATGTTGACAGTGGCGTACGGTGAGAGTACTCTCATTCAAAAAAATGTTTACAAATGGTACAAGCCTTTCGCAGAAGAGACGACGCTCGCTCTGGACATCAACAACCGATGAAAATTTTGAGAAAGTGTAGAAAATTTGTTATGGAGAACGTCGAATCATAATTAGAGAAGTTGCTAAGGATGTCGGCATATTGGTTGGCTCATGCCATGCAATCTTTTCGGAAATTTTGTGCATGAAGCGTGTGGCAGCGAAGTTCATTTCAAAATTGCTGAACTTTTACAAAAAGCAACGTCGCAAGAGCATCGCGCAGGAATTGTTGAATGACGTCAGCGATGATCCAGATTTGCTTCAAAGGATCATAACTGGTGACGAATCATGTGTATAAGGTGATGACATCCAAACCAAAGCCCAATCGTCCCAATGGAAGAGTTCAGGAGAGCCAAGAACAACAAGACCACAAAAAGCACTCCAAGTTCGGTCAAATGTCAAGGTTTTGCTCACTATTTTCTTCAAGAGTTCTTACCACAAGGTCGCACGGTAAATAGGGAGTATTACTTTGAAGTTATGCGCCGTTTGCGTGAAGCAATACGGAAGAAACGCCCGGGATTGTGGAGAAAAAAATGTATGACTTTTGCATTATAATAATGCACCTGCTCACTCATCTTTGCTTGTGAGAGATTATTTGGCCAAAAATAACACCGCATGCCGTATTCACCAGATTTGGCCCCCTGCGACTTTTTTCTGTTCCCAAGATTGAAGAGACCCTTGAAAGGATGGCGTTTTGCGACCAAAAAAACAGCAATCCTAATCAAGTCGCTCGGAAAGAAAATAAAAACCAATTTGATTCGAACAAAGAGTGTTTACCACATTTTTGTTTTTGTTATGCCGTCAGTGGGACAGAGTGGGAAAAGAATGAGAAAATGGTTTAAGTTTGTCATATTTTCTTCAAAAAAGTATTTGTACAAGATATAAACGAGGTATGTTTTTAAATCTCCGCAAGATAGCAACCATTTTAGATGAAGTTAATGCGATCCATTTCGTACTGTGGATATACTTATATAATTTGCATCATCAGTCACTTTCTTGAGCGCGAAATATTTGTTACTTGCCAAAATAAGATATGATTTTAAAATAGAGTGCGCCAACTCTATAGATGTTCCAAGTCGCCCTAACTGAAATTTAATCTAATTTTTTCACTTTGAATTATTATTATTTTTTTAATATTTGTTACTTCTTACTTTTAACTGTTATTATTACTATTTTCAATATTAGCGTCGTGTTCCAAAATTCTTTATTAGGAAAATTGCATCTTAAGTTGGATTCATGGATTTGAGATAAATGTAGCTAAATTTTATAGGGTATCCTTTTAACCCTTTTAGGCGTTACAAACAGTCATTACGAGGACCAAATAACAAACCTTCTCATTTCATTGGTGATGTACTGCGTATTTCAAGTGGAAAACAATTGAGCAGCGGTAGGCGTTAGTTAGTCAAAAGCAGCAGGCGGTGATTATGTTAATATGTTGTAGTGATTGTTGTTGTTTTATTATTAGATTTGTTGTTGTTATTGCTCTGTTAGTTAGCTACTCAGTGCTCACTGCTGCTGTAGTTGGCAGTAACACCCATTTATTGTTGACTGTCAGTAGCATAGCGAACATTTCGACTATGAGAAGAGGAAAATAAATTAAGTTGTTTAAGAAAAAAACAACAAGTAAGTTAAGTAAACACACAGTGCCACCACAACGCGCATGACTACACCGAAACAGAAAAACAGCATTAAAACACAAAAGTTAACGCCGCAAGTTAACCAGTAATATGATAAAGTATACAATTTTATAAGTTTGCTAGCAAACACCCAGGATGCGCTGCTCTGCCGTTACAGCAAAGTATATATAGTATAGTAGTGAGCAACACAATAACAACTCAGCTGATGTATAAGTAGAAATGAGAGAGCGTGCGTTTTTCCAACTTATTTTTGATTCTTATAATTTCCTGCTTACTCCGTTTAAAGGAGTTTGGCACACAGAGAACAGTAATTTCTTAAAAAGAAATGTTACTTTTGTTTTCAAAATTTTAGTAGCAATCATAAATAATCCGCTGTGAAAACCATTCTACATTTCTGAAAAGGCTATAGCAAATGAAATGCTAACTTGGCACATTGAAATAAAAACAGAAAGCAAATACATATATTGATGAATTAAAATTATTTTTCTCCAAATTTACACTACACTTATTACATACATAATTTACATTACTATTCACATTATTTATGAAAAGTATGGTGTTTTTTTGGAATAGAGGGTATATATAGGGATATTGTTTTGATAGATAATATAATTACAGCGTCCGGTATGATTTATCTGATGTATCTGCCGACGTCGACGTTATCTGCAGCGGATAAGCGGGCCGTGGGCCCGTCCTTACTAAGAGGTCAAAGCGAACTCCGAGAGCTTTTGTTCCCGTGGCGCCAGATTCAAGACTCCGGTCAGACTTCGTAGACGAACTATTACTAGTTAGGCTCCATACAGCTCTGAACCGGTGACTTAAGTTAAAATACTGCAGAAAAAACACATATATTTTAGCTAATACAAGTGCTTACCACTCAACAGAACGTGCAAAAACTCTTCGCCGTCTAAACACTTCATAGCACACTAAAACTTTTTTGAACCAAATCCTGGCTTCTTATTTATATAAATTTTGCTTTAAATTTGTACACGCCTTACTTCCGTGTCTCCTTTTGTCAAGTATACGAGTAGTAGGATATGCACCTATTTAGAGAACTTCATTACTAACTACTACTGATTATATTCAAGAACTAAGTTTACTCCTTAAGTGTTTTTATTTTTAACGCTACAAAAAAAAAACAACGCTGTGTAACTTTCCAGCATAATTTTCATAAAAAATTGAGGTTATGTCTATGCAATAACGCCACCAAATTGCAATATTGCAAAGTTTTGAATATTTATTCGCGTTTTATTTAATCTTTCAACTTTTTTGTTAAAAATGTAGTTAACTAGATTTAACCCGCGGCCCCGCTCGCGTAGGAGTAGTTTTGAGGGATTTAGGATATGTACAGTGAGTCACACTCAAAATTGGACATTTTATACTCATATGAAAACTTTTAACTCCAATAAGAAACTACAAACATATTTAAATTCATTTCCATTTATTTATGTATACTAACATATTAGAAGTACAATTATAACAACAAACTCCCGTCCAAACAAAAACAATAACAATATAATTATATTATAAGTATACAACAAATGCAATGTGAACTACTCACACTCAAAATGGGACAGTTAGAATTCATCGGCGAAATACCGTTATATATTGAGTTCAAATTGTAAATCGCTTGTTTTTCATAGTGTTTGATTAAATGTCGACTAAGTGGTATCGTTTTTACAAAATGCGTCAAACCACAATTGCTGAGCGGGAAATTATTATAAGAAATTACAAAAACAGAAAGTCCATTCGGGAGATTAGTGAAATAATTGGCAAAAAAAAGTCTACAGTGCATAATATTATTAAAAGGTATAAGGAAAGAGGTAACGTGTGTGACAAAAAACGTAACTTAACAAACAGAAGGAAAATTGATGATCGAAACTCCAGATTTATATTACGATTAGTAAAGCAAAACCCTAAGATATCTGCCGTAGACCTAAAAAAAACAACTCCAGGAGGAAAAGAACGCTGAAGTTTCTGCAGAAACTATTCGCCGACTTCTTAAGAATAACAAATTTTATGCAAAAGTTCCCCGGTGAGGCCACTTATTTCGAAAAAGAACCAAAAGGCTAGGTTACAGTTCGCTAAAAATATGAATATAAGGAATTTGACTTTTGGTCTAAGGTAATTGAAAAAAAAACTTAGCTATTTCAAAGCCTCTACATAATTTATTTTTATTGCAGGTTTTATTCACAGATGAAACAAAAATGAATATGTTTGATTTTGAGTGTGACTCACTGTATATAAAAGAATTACAAACAATAATTTCACAGAAAATATTTTTTTATTAATAACCATAATATTACAATACCCGGCATCCGTTGCTATGCCTCGTTGAATAAAATCAAAACAACCATTCAGAAAAATATTAAGCAAAATTATTTTTATTAATTTTTTATCTCAACTCGTTTTTGAACTTTGCATTTGGGTCATAGTTGAACAGCTTATGCGGATTATGAAGTCTAGAGTGTGCTATAAATAGTGGGAAATAGGAAAAACTAAGATTTTTTAGATTAAATTTAAGCAAATATTCGATTATTAGTGACGAATGAGAGTGGTGGCGCGACCTGGGGGCTGTGGGAAGGGAGTTCCATCATAAAAACATGCCTATAACCTTCATTGGGTGAAAATATGAATGTATAAAAATGTTTACGTCATTTGGTATTGTCGTTTCGTAGTGATGCGCGGACAACGTACAGAGATTCACCTTTATAGTATAGATTTTCCAAAAACGAGAAAAAGTGGAGGAAATTTTTTTATAAAAAACAAAATGCGCAAGATTTTCAACAAAAACTATTATTAAAAATCAACGCGAATTTTAAGCCACTCTAAATCTGCACAATATTAGAGCAAAATTTAATGGGCTCCAAAACTGCGTAGTAGAAAAAAAATATGGTAGTAGTTGCCGCTCCTAGGCGGGCAATGGCAAACCTCCGAGTGTATTTTTGTCATGAAAAAGCTCCTCACAATCGGCTTAAAACTGTAGGTCCCTCCATTTGTGGAACAAACATCTATTTATATTGTTGAGTTTGGAACTTTGATTTGTACCGGTTTCGCTTAACAGAAGTGAAAAAAAACGTGAAAACTTTGCAATATTTCACGCTGCTATTATTGTGCTTGCAACTATATGCCCAAGTCAATACTGCATATCCAAACTCAATTATATTCTGCTTTTACAATATTTCCCCAAATAATATCTACATCGTAAATATAAATAATAATACTAAAGCTTAATACTTTTTTTAAGTAAATATAGCAGCAGCTACATATAATACGTGACTGCTCGTTCAAATATTGAAATTTTCCACAATCACTTCAAAATAATTTTTACGAGCAATCGTTTATCACAGCTTTAATTTTCAGCAATTAACTTGAAGACGTAAATGTGCAAACAAAAAAATAAAAGGAAAAAAACACCGGAACAACAAAAAATGTGTACCAACGTCACGCGAAATACCGGTATGAAACGTCAAAAACCGCTCACAAACTACAAAAATAAATGAAAACAAAGCATTTAAAATATATGCAATGTACTAATTGAGCTGCGGCAAGAACAAAACAGCAACAATTGACCTAAACATTTGCACAAAAATGTTTGTACACATTCATTTAAATATCTGTATTGTTTTATGTGCGCCGCTTTCTACGTCATTCGCCAACGGCATGCGTGCATCCTAATCCGTTTCTGAAGAACATAAAAGCCTGTGTGCTTGTTAAAAAATACCAATTCACGTAGCTGGACAAACCGTAAGCGCGCAAATGCTGCGAATATCCAAATTACACAATAAATATTGAATGCTGTTGAACAGCTGATGGCGAGGGCCACGCAGTCGTTGCTCTTAAATGATTTTACTATGCCCACGTTTTTTGAGTAGCGGGGAGGTTAACACTCTGGCAATCTGCCGCTAAAGCTGTCAACGTCATCACAGACAACCGACCGACCACCTGGTTGCCACATTCGATCAATTGTCGTTTATCTGTTACTATTCAACAACTGGGAGGTGAGGTGGCGGGCATTGCTAAGTAGATAATCTAGAGGAATACCAACAATGCTTGTTTTTCATTTCGACCTTGTTGGTTTTCTGCACGCCACCGGCGAGTGCCGGCCATTTCAGACAAACAAAGAAAATATTGTACAAAGTAAGGAATAATAGAAATAAAAGAGAATCATACATACGTAAATTTATTTCATAGTTGTTTAGTCGTGCATTTGTTTTTTACATTTCCCTGCAGGAATAATCTGAACTAGTGAAACTACAGTAGTTCGTTAATTTCGAATCACATCGGGATTTTCTCGTCGAAATTTATTTTTGTCCCGCGTTGAGTCCAATTATAATTATTTAACACGTTGGCTGCCAAAGCCTTTTTAGAATTTTGATCGTTCAGTAGCAGTGTCATTTAACAATTTTGGTCACCTGAGGCCAACAACTTATTTATGTTCTTTTTTGTTTCTTAGTACCTAAAAATAAGTTTTGTCTACTCGCGACTTTATTTTGGTCGCTAATTTTGCAGTTATAATGGTTTTTTTGTGTCGCACATTTTCGTGCGACATGGCCTGGGAGATCATAAAACATGTTGTGGGGCCACGTCGCACGAAAATGTGCGACTGTAATTTTTTGTAGTTTTTGAGTTGTATTTGATATTTTTGGTTTATTTTACTTAGTTTTCCACCCGGAAGCGAAGGCAACGAGCTTTTGAAAAACCTCTTGCTGTTATTGATTACAACAAAGCCAAATTAGGTGTTGATATGTATATCCGATCAAATGACCGCCTACGCCACCACTCTCAGAAGAGGTGTTAAGTGGCTTTTGAACTGTTACTAGGAATGTCTGTCGTAAATGCCTTTGTAATATATAAAAAGACTACAAACAAACAAATTTCAATAACCAAGTTCCGACAGGAGACTTCAAATGCTTTGTTGGACTTCATGTCTCCAGAACCCATAACAAAAGGAAAACATTTTATAGAAAAAAGAAAGGACGACAACGGGAAAACAATAAGGTGTGCTTGTGTATTGTGTTATGCCATGTCAAAAAAATCTGCTGATAGAGTAACAGCCAGAAAGAGCTTGAAAAGGACCACCACCTACTGCCCAATAAACCGCAACTATGTGTAGAATGTTTTCCTAAATATTCCCACCAGAAAAATTAATTTTTGCACTGATCTCCATTAAAAAATTTAAGTTTATTGTTTTTTTACTGATTTCCATTTGAATTTACATATATATATTTTTATATTTGTTTTGTTCATAAATGAATTAATTTTTAAAAGAATTAATAAAAAGACAAATTTTAATTTACAACTTTTTTATTATCCAAAAAAATACCATTAAAAATACACAACGGCCATGGGAAATACACCAAAATGTTCACCACAGGCCAGAGAATCCAAATTCTATGTAAAATTCCATATTAAAATGTACAAAAATGTGTGACGTGGCCTCAGGGTAACATTTAGGTGTCGCATGAAAACGTGCGACGTGGCAGCCAACGTGTTAAGGAAAATATTTAATATTAATATTCACATATTTTTGGTAAAACCTGGGTCCGTTCTCTGTATGCGATGCGAATGAAATTTTGTTCGTATTAGAACAATATGAAAATCGCGGAAAAATTTTCGAATTTCCATTCTCATGTTTCCCTATCGCATTCCTATCACTCTGTTATTTGAGTGTAACTGGCAAACGGTTTCTTGCTACTATTGAAGAGCAACGCAGCAAATACAAATGTAAGTAAAGTGAAAAACATGAATTATAAGTACATTTTATTAATACTATTTTATGTAAAAAATTATAGTGAAAGTAATAAAATTAAGCAGCAGCAAACCAGACGCATTCCATAGCGTAGTAAACTTTTAAAATACAACTTGATACAGTTTGTTGCGCCAGCCCTGCATGTCAATCTTGTTCTATAGATTTTTGATACCCGCCTTGGGTAAGAAACTTTAAGGTGGTCGAAAATTTCACTATATCAGTGACTGCGCTAAATCTTTGTAGGCATTTTAATTCACTTCTTATGCAGTCCAACAGTTCTTCTTTACTGAGGCGAAAATTTTGCACAAAACTTTAGGTATAAAATTAAAATATTTATGCACAGTAATAAACGCCTACATTTGAGTTCAATTTTTATCAGTAAGGGTTGTTATGTTCAAGTTAACTCGTATAATTCTTCGCTCAACCATTTCCTCATACTGAAAATCCCATCAAAAAGCCAGAGAATTCATGGGTGATCCAGAGAATATTTTTTAAATGAACTAATATTTTTGCAAATGATTAAATATTTTTATTATATTTGGTTTGTTCTCTATTTCCTTGAAGTTTTTGTCAGCAATACCAACTCTAGGAAGAAATAAGCCATTCTTCTCTTAATCTTTTTTCAGCAGATTTTTGCGATGAACTAAGGAACCGAATTATATAGAGGTTACAGCGAATTATATAGCCATTTATAGCTTAAGAAGCTGTTTATAGCTTAAAAGCGTCGAAAAAAATTTGACGCTAAAAAAATAACTCCACAAAATGGAAAACTGCAACATTAAAAAAGTGTGACAAAATAAAAATACAAAATTATTCGGATTCTTATTTATTGATTAGGCGTACTGCTGGCTTAAATGGGTGTATGGAAATACCGTTACTTGCAGTGAGTATAATTCTTACAAAATCCCATTACATCCTGAAAATGTCACTCATTGGTGTGCTTACATTAGTCCATACTTTCGGATAATCAATTCTTCCGTAGAATATGATCATGCAAAATTCCTCGACAGTGAATTTGCCAGCAGGGTATTTATCATTTGGTCTAACAGACATCTTGCTATGTGTGTATGCTCATCAGAATTTTATTTCAAGCTTCTATATTAACAATGCCACTTACTCTTCTTCAATTACTTTCGCGCGCGAGCCAATAGTCGGCAGCCAGTGCTGACGTATGTACAGTTGGCTGCTTTGAAGTAAATTTTTGCTATTATTATGGATACTTATTTTCAAATTTCTTTGTTGTATTTTGAGAATTTTTTTGTAGTTTTTTTTGTAATTGTTTTTTTTTGTATTTTCTTTTTTTGTTTTTTTATTTAGCGAGAACTAAGAAAATGAAAGCAAAACATTTTCGTAGTAAGTGATCACGGCGAAACAATGTCGCTTGCTGCAACAGCTAGCTTTTAGATAGATACATATTTACATAAGTAAGTAGAGAACTGTGCAAATCAAAAAAGAGCAGTGACCTTTCCGAACATTCTTTTAATTTAGTATGATTTCACATGATTTTTTTTTTTTTTTTTTTTTTTAATTTATTACATTTTCATTCGTTTGACTTCCATCGGGCTTGAATACTTTAATTCACTGACAAGGCCAGGTAAATATTTGTGTAAAATAGAACGCAGTTACAATTCTCAATTCTATAGAACTCAGTTACAATTCTCACATAGGTAAAACTGTAAATAAATCCACACGGTACATTTGGGTGCACAGAAGACTTTTTGGCAAAATATGGAGTGATTCCCAGAGCTAGCTAGCTTATCTCCCGAATTTGTCTGACTGCAGTGCAGTAATCGAGTCTATTTAAGAATTAAACGTTGTTTAGATCTTGGAGTGTGGGGAGCTGAGGTAAGTTTAATAGCTTGGCGATCCGAACCAAAATTGTAAGAGCAATTTTCTTAGTATTTTTTAATGCAGATTTTATTTTTCAATTCTGCCACCGGACACCCTGTAGAAGTAGGTACGCCCTTGCACGAATCTCAAAACAAAAAATAGTTTTTCTAAACAAAACATAATTTTTAAAATAATGTCTTATGAAATAAAATTTTTTCGTGTAAGAGCAATAAATACACTTTAGAATTAACCAAGCCCAATTGCACATGAAAATTTCAACACAATCTAGCTGGATAACAAGTGCTTTTGGAATCATTGTTTTACTGAATAAAAATAATAATTTTGTGTGATGGAAATCTTTATTTGACCTTTACATTCTCCATCGATTGTCCGCCTGTATACTGCAGCTGTCTAGTTGACGTACGACGCCATTTGCTGAAATTACCCGATAGGGTAATTAATTTTGTATAAAACAACTCGAGAAAGCAAAACACAATGGCTAATAACAGGTTTTGTTACAGCGAAAAACCCACAGAAGCCATTAATAATTTCAATGAAACACGACAGAGCGGCCTGACATATCTACTGATGAGAGCAATTTTGGTTCAGTCCATAATAAACGTGTACGACTGTTATCAAGCAGCGATTAGTAGTTGCAAAATTGATTTTTATTCCCAAGGATTGAATTTTCACTATAAACTAATTTTAATTTTTTTGTACTAAAAATTAATTGCTTTTGTTTTATAAATACTTATGTAATATAGATTTCATTATTACTTTTTTGCACGGTTTATTTAGAGCTTTTAGAGTTGTTTGTTCTTAAATGATTTTTTAAAGTTGTGGAAGTTATTCCCAAATTTACCATATGTCAAATGTATTTTTACACGATTTTTTTCGCACACATTTCTAAGGAATTTAAAAACAGAGTTGGTTGGTATGTGGTTTAGAGAAGTATTAAAACATTTTTTTTTTACTCTGCTTTAATAAAGTTATGAGGAAAAAATCGAGTATGTAAAAGTGTACATATTGGCCCTTGCCATATATATTTTTGAAATTTCAAAGCACCTAAAAAATCATCGGAATTAAGTTATCAGAGAGGAAAACTAAAAATGTAGTTTTACTGTACGTGCCCCTAGATTTTTGAGTGTATTTTAAAATTGTACAGACTACAAGTTACAATAACTCGAAAGTACATCGATAGGTTAGATTAGATTGATATGACTACCACCTTACACCGGGTGTAAGCACACTTGGAAAGTTGAATCCATTGTGTTACTAATGAAGTGAGAAATCATCTTTCTTTTATTTTAACTCAAAAATTAAGCACTCCGTGCGTTATCAACCTTAAAAACTTTTGAATTTTTATTTGAATGTTGTTCTACTAAGCATTCGTAAAAGTACTTATCATCTCTTTATCAGAACGGGATAGCAGGAAATGTCTTGTACTCACATTCCGTACCTCTTCCTTGTCACTACAACTGTGATAGACGAAGAGAGTTGCATCGATTGTAGATTTGCTTTGTTGGCTGAGTGATAGATTTCGTAGTTCATCTGATATTTGCCTCTACAACGATTTTCGTTCGAACTCAGTACTCGTACTTAAGAAAAGTTAGTGGATTGCCTGCTTTTTTAAAAGAATGTAACAATTTCCTTGCTAGTTTATCTGCGCCGCAGTTCCAAAAAAAAACTAACACTTTAGACGTCTCTCTTTATGTCTGTCCTTCCTATCGTATGACGCAGAAGCTTGGACGGTGGCAATATCCGATGAGGCGTTCCTTGGAGTGTTGGAGGGAAAAACTCTGCCAAAAGCATTTGAACCTTTACACGTTGGCGATGGGGAATATGAGTAAATGATAGAGTAATAAGCTGTATGAGCTTTACGACAACATCGACATAGTGCCGCGGGTAGGCCATATCGTTCGAATGGCTACAAATGTTCCGGCTCTGAAAGTATTCGATGCAGCACCAGCTAGTGGCAGAGGAAGAAACGACTTGAGCGTTTTGTTAAACTTGGCCAAAACCGCTTAAGCGGCTATCGCACCAATCAAGAAGAAGAAGAATAAAATTCCGAGGGAGAGTCGCCTGATCCATACTATGCATAAATTGTTACTATTATTTTGCCCTAATATTATAATTTGGAAATTCACCATAGGAAATCGAATCACTGATTTACCAATTGATCAACGCGTTGCGCTCAAACTCAAATTTTACATTTATAAGCATGGGAAATATATTTTTCAATTAAATTAGCCTGTAACTGCGCTATCACGAACATAAAACCCGAAGCTGTAATTTTATGGAACACTGTATGTTAGTACAGTAGAGTCATATTGAAAATGAAAATAAATACGTTTTAGACGGATGAACTAATAGACTTTGCCGCAATGCCGACAATAAAATAAAAAACAATAGAAACCAAAAAGAATTATAGCAGTAAAAATCAAATTAGCAACAACAGGAATAAACAAATATGTACAGGTAAATATTAACTGTTTACCAGCAACATGGGCGTTTGTTCTAGAAATAAACATTTATACATATTTACCTGCATGTGCTCACGAGATAAATCTCTTACTAATACTACATACTTACATACATAGTATTGATGATATTTTATTGAGCAAATATGTACGTATGTATGCGTGCATTTCAACTGGTTCTAGTGTATACAGACAGACAAGCACAGCAGTTGGGGTTTTAATTACTTAGCAGTCAGACTTATGGTCTTTTCTTCACTTACGAAAAAGTGATGTACAAATGGTTCAATGTTGGACTCAACCCAGTAAAAAGGCATGTTTTTGTCTGTGAGTGGCAACAAATTCCCCTTACAAAGCTTTTTAAGGGAGAAAATTTGCCTCTTTTGCCTTCGCTGAATGTAGATTTTTGGAATCGAACATAGAATTTCCTCGCCGGGTTAGACTTTTTTTAGAATCGAGCACGAAAAAGGTAGAGAGCAATGAAAAGAAAAACTTTTTTGGTAGAAACGAGTTAGTTATTTATATTAATTTAGGATTGTTTGCTTATATTTCACAAATTTTTGACTATTTATTTTTTTTGTTATAAAAATATTATTAATACTAAAAAAACCATACAATGAAAAGTTTCAAACTTTGTACAAAATTAAAAAAGAATATACAAATTTTCAAAAATTTTTAACTTTTTAACCAGAATTTTTAGAAAGGATCTGGGTATTCAGTTTCGTAGCTCATTCAATTTCGGTGTAATATGGTGGCAGTCTGAAATGGCTCAAAATCTGCGTTGATTTTTAACAATTTTTTTTCGTTGACGGTGTTATGCATGTTATTGTGATGCAAAATTTCTTTTAGTTCGCAGTGTCCCTTTCTCAATTCCTATGATACCTCACAGAAATAAGTATATGCGCAAAGTTGTTTATATCGATATCTTTGTTGATAGTAACGGTACATTTTTGTTTGGTATGCCTAAGTCTGCATTTGTAGTCCAACTTAAGGCCGGCAAGCCAATTAAAAGGTCAAAAAAATCGATTTTTTTTTTCCTGAAATCAATAGCTTAGATATTCAAGAACATGAGACACAAATTTTCAGAGTTAAATTCCAAGTATTTGCAGAGCTACAGAGCCGAGCGTAGTGCGGCGTCGAGCAACCGTGCGCTTATTGTTGTAGTGTATGTTTCTGTGTACGTCTCTGTAAGTGTTTGTTTCTCCTCTGCTTCTTGCAGTAACGGTCGTTTTAGTTTAGTTTTTCTCTGACTCTCGACGAGTGTACATTGAAATAATCATGACAAGTTATCCGAAAACTGAAGCAGGCAGCAGCAAACGCTCTTCGAGGCCTAATAAACGTAAATTTCACGGCAATCGTTTTACTACTAAAGATGATGAAGAGTCTTATGATACAAGCACTAGTGGGAAAAAACTATCAATGGCGAGTACGGAGGATATCGTTGTGAATCCGCTCCATTGTTATAGGATAGTTGAATTTTTAACAGTGTTTACTGCGATTGCAGATATCGTAATCTGCAGATCTTGCAAACAAAAAATAACATTTTTGGAGAGCGGGCATCGAGGCTTCGGATTTAAAATTGTAGTATCGTGTATGTGCGGTCGAAGAGAAATTAATTCGGGACCGTTAATAAACACCGGTCTTGAAATCAATAGACGGCTTGTGTTTGTCATGAGACTTCTTGGTGTTGCACGAGAAGGGATCAATCTGTTTTGTGGACTTATGGATATGGGTCAAGGTTTAACGAAGTCATCATACGAAAATATAGTGCGGCATGTTCTATCGGCGTCGGAATCAATGTTCGAAACCACCACTAAAAAAGCTGTGGAAGAAGAGAAAGTAAAAAACTTGGAAAATGGAAGAATTGAAACGCATTTGAAAGTTTCCGACGATGGATCATGGAAAAAACGTGGTTACACTTCGGTGTTCGGTGTAACGACACTCATTGGGTACTACACAGGCAAGGTCGTTGATCTTATTGTCAAAAGTGCATACTGTCAGGCATGTGACCAAAAGAAAAAAATACTTGACGACGACGCATTTGAGGAGTGGTACGAAGAACATAAAGATTCTTGCTCCTCGAATCACGAAGGCTCCGCAGGGAAAATGGAGGTGGATTCCATTGTGGAAATGTTTTTGAGTTCCGTTGCCAAGTTTGGTGTAAAATTTTTGAATTACATCGGTGATGGCGATTCAAAAACATGTGCAGGTATTTTAAAGATTAATCCATACGGTGACGAATTTCCTGTTGTGAAAAATGAGTGCGTGGGACACGTCCAAAAACGTATGGGTACCCGACTCCGAAACAAGAAGAAGCAAGAGAAGCTCGGTGACAAGAATCGTCTGACGGATGCTGTCATTAAAAAAACTTACTATATTCTATGGCTTGGCTATCAGGAGAAATATTGATTCTGTTCAAAACATGAAAAATGCTATAATAGCAACGCTGGACCACTATTGTTCAACGGATCAAGTCCCTCGGCACGAGAATTGTCCAGCAGGCGTCGACAGCTGGTGTGAATGGCGCAAAACTGAAGCTAACGATGAACTGAAATCCTTTAAACATCCTGCTCGATTGATCAACGAAGAAATTGAGGAACACATTCGCCCAATTTATGAAGATCTTTCAAATGATCAACTGCTAACGCGATGCTTAGGCGGCCACACGCAAAATTCCAACGAGGCGTTCAACTCGACCGTCTGGCGCATTTGTCCAAAACATCTGCATTCTGGGAAAAAAATCGTTGAAATTGCCGCCTACCTGGCTGTAGGAATTTTCAACGAAGGTTATTCTGCGATTTTGACTACCATGCAGTTACTGGAGTTGAGTATCGGCCAACAATGCAAGATGTTTGTTGATAAGGTGGACGCGCAACGGCTCGACAGAGAAAACAGGCGCACGTCATTATCAAGCAAGGAAGCTCGTACAACAAGAAGACTTGATCAATTACAACAAAATGAATGTTTTGAGGCAGAGGAAGGACTGCTATATGGTCCAGGAATAGCTGACTAGGAGGTTATTGGTGTAAGTAATCACAAATGCATAATTTTTCCTATCGAAAACTTTGAAGCGCGTTTTCTCGGCTTTTCATTTTCACGATTTTACCTAATTTATGTACACGTAAAATTATGTCCATTGCAAAAAAACTAAACGAGCTATCCATTTCATTCAAAATGCGTTATCTTCAGTATTGTTTTCTCTTCTATGTGAACTAAAAAAAACATCCAAAAACTTTTTTTAAGCGACTTTTTTACCCAGTCGAAGAGTTTTTTTTTTCCTTGAAAAACCACTTTTTTTTTCTACCTTCCCCAAAAATTCGAATTTTACGTGTTTCTCCCAATTTTCTTAGTTCACATCGAAGATAATTACATCAAAATTAATAATCTTTTTTTTTTTTTGTTTTCAGATGAAAATTGCAAGTTGTATCTTGTACAGAAGTTGGATACTTCAGTGGCAAGGCGCTCTGGGAATCTATTGATAACTCGGCTTACAATATATTGTTGGAGATTGTACAAATTTTTTTTTTTTAGTTCAAATATATATTAAACTATCCCCAAAACTTCATTTGGCTATTTGTTTTTTTTCTCATCCTACAACGCTTCGCGAAAACCACTGAATTTAGGACATTTAATTGGCCCGCCGGCCTTAACTATTCGGTTGCAAAATTATTTTTTAGTCATTATTCTTAGTACCGTTATTACAAATTTGTGTTGCGAGATTTGGTTTTCACATGAAATAAGTAAATATGCAATCAGAGATCAGTATTGATTTGGCAAGCACTGAGAGCAAGTTTTAAAAAAATTGTGTATTATTTGCATTGGTATCATAAAGAAAAATGTAGGTAAAATAGATTACTTTTTTTGAACAAAGAATAATAGAATTATTGATGGGTTAGTCTGTAGAATGCCACGTGGAAGCCATTTATCCGGTGAAGAGCGTGGTCTGATTAAAGAGCTAAGCGAAAGTGGCAAAGTATTCATGAAATTGCTGCTAAAGTAAATCGTCATAGGAATACCATCCGAAACTTTCTTAAAAATCCAGAAACATATGGTCAACTCTAACGAAGCCGCAGGCCAGCAAACATCGATAGCAGATGAACGAGAAATTCGGCGTCTGGCTGTTCAAAAAGAAATATCTTGCACGGAAATCAAACACCATTTAAGTCTTAAGGTCACCGATGGACGAATACATCAAATTTTGTTCGAGGACGGAACACTTAAATATTGTTTGCAGGAGCCGGTACCAAGACTATTAGCACGCCACATTACGGCTTGTTTAGCATTTGCCGGAAAATATAAATTTTGGGCTAACGAATTCCGAAACGTTGTATTTTCGGACGAAAAAAAGTTCAACTTAGATGGTTCAGATGGTTGCCAGAAATATTGGCGGCACCTTAGGCAACCACGGCAAACGCGCCATAAGCGGAACTACAGTGGTGGGTCTTTGTTGATTTGGGCCGCTTTCGCACATGGTGAAAGTCTCCAATTTGTTTTATTCCGACAAGAACCAACGCAGAATTCTGTGTTGAAATATTAGAGGATGTTTTCATTGAGTTTGCGGGAAACATATACGGAGACGACAGGGTTCTCCAGCCAGACAACGCCTCAATCCATACAGCTCGTTTAACTAGGGTCTTTCTATCGGCAAGGAAAACTTGACAGACTCTATGCCTAAACGTATAAATGATGTCCTTCCTCAAAATGGGAGTTATATTAATTATTAGAAAATCGAAAGTTATAGAAACGTTGAAAAAAAAGTGTAAAGAAAGGCCAATGCACATATACTTATTTCATATGAAGTTATTTTAATTTCTTTTTTAATTTAATAAGTTTAGTCATGTTGAATTTTTGTTGTATAATTTTTTGTTCCTATTTTTTCGAAATATATGTATATTAAAATTTTTGGTTGAACCTTTCTCCTGCTTCTTTATAGTTTTTCATATGAAAATATCCTTGCACATACGAGTATACTTATTTCTTTGAGGTATATCTTCCCAATATTTTTTCAACCTATGTATGTATGTGCAGAACAACGTTTACTACAAAATGGAGAAAAAAGCTCGGGCGGTTATTATTAATCAAGAGAACTTAATTTCAAATATTTACTTTTTTACTTTATTCACTTTACTCTGCACAAAGCGTCTCAAAGCTCAATGTCTCTAATATTAAGAACTTTATTCAACGACAAATGAAAAATGAAATGATTTATATGCAATTTTCCAAGTGAATACTTTCGCTTAAGCGAGCAATTTTTCCGAAGCTGGCTAAAAGGAGAGCAGAGCAGCAAAAAAATATGGCAATCAATTTCAAATATTACTCAGACATTTTTGTATATATGAATGAGTATGAATGTAAATTCCATGTCTTTGCAAAAAAAAAGAAAAATAAAAAAAAAAAACGTTCTCTTTGTTATTGCTTCTGCTGTTGTAATTGCTTCTGCTTTGTGTCATCAACACTGTGCACATGGTAATGGCAAGAAACCGAATGAATATCAAACATTTCATTTGAAACATTGAGCAGCTTTGCTTACATGAAAACCATGAAAGTTCATACATACATACACTCATACATATGAGCATATGTGTATATTAAATTCCCCTAGCCAACAGAGACGGCCTGGCACCGAATGGTACGAGTATGTTTCCAAATTTTTCATAGCTTGGAGTTGCTTCCACTCGTATACACCAAAGCTATGCTAGATTCAAATGCCAGCTCGTGTGATTGCATAGAGAAATTGGATTTGTGCACGTGTTTTATTGCAAGCCACTCCCTCAAAATACGATTTGTAGATTAGAATGGTAGAAATTGCAAATAAACCTTTTCTGCTTAGACATAAAGCTGCACGTGGGCTTAAAATTGATTAAAAATTGGTTTGGTTATGCGAGAATAAATTTTGTGCAAATCTACTAAGAAGTGTTTTAATTTCTGTGTAAACCTGTCGTCATTAAAAAAGGTTGCTTGGCAAAGTGGCTCCCACGATCAGCAGGCAACCCATTCTAGGGAACTTTTTTCATAGAACACATTTATACAGAGTGCCGCTAGTTTCAAATCAGACGTTATGTGCAGCCGCACATACAGATGAACAGGCGTGGCAGGTATTCAAGGGCTCCTAAGCTGAATATTTCACCGCAACGCCACCGAAAAATATTCACTTTGTCTGGCTTTTAAAAACTCTGGCCTCGTTGTGCTCAAATTTGCATATGCGGTTACTGCACTCATTGAGAAAAATCTATTGTTATTTTTGAGTTTTATGGGTTTTCTTTCATTTTTGATTATTGATTAAACATTTATGGGATATTCCATGTGACATGGTTCACAACTACGACTGATACCACCTCCAATATTGCTCTGAACTAAGAATGATAGAAACAACATTGGGCCCATCAGAGAGTGCGTGACGTTACACTAGCCTAGCTGTGTAGTGTTGCCAACCTTTTGGTCTTTGCAATAAATTTAGTGCTTTTTTATACCCAAAATGCGAAAATTTTTGGCTTAGGTGCTTGTTTCTTTCTTCTGTCGGTCACTCTGAGAAGACTTTAGCGCTATTGAAAATTTGTTGATTCATACAAAATTTGATATTTTGAAAGTCCAAATCTCATTTTTTGTAGGAATATGGGATCTACTTTTCTAAATTCTTCTTAGCATTCTTAGCATATAAACATTTTTATAAATTTTAAAAAACCTTTGAATTTACTGAATGCGAATTAAAGCCATATAGGTGTTATATAGTAAAAAACACACACAAAAATACCAGATACATAGTCTCATATATAGAAAAAAAAACTTTCTTCGGCCTTTTTTAAGAAATTCTCTTAACGTAAGTTTTAAATACAAGGGCGAATTTTCAAAAGTCTGTTTTTTCTATACAGCTTTTTGTATATAACCAGAACATATTTATTGTAAAAAACGCACACAGTAAAGAAAATTCGTTACGCATACAAAGTTCTTTAAGTGATTCAATAAAAGTCTGATATTTTCTTCTCTTTAAATGGGCATTTTATTACTTTTTTATATCCAAAACTAGGCAACACTGCAGTTGTGAGAGAGAGAGATTTGCCTGCTTGAAGGAGAACAAGAAAAAAAAAACTTGGAAAAAATGTACATAACCAAATGTTATACACAAATAAAGCAGGCCATAGACAGTATACAAATCGAAACAATGGGTTGACGATTTCAGTTCCACGTAGTTCGTTGCTGAGTGAACATGGAACACGGAAAAAATTACTGCCATGTATGGTATTTTATTATAAAAAGTGGCTAGATTTGGGTGCAGGAGTAGTGTAAAAGGCGAGATAAGTTTTCCCATTCAAGTTTATTTTTTTTCACACTTTCTATATTTCAAAAAAATTTCGAGGTTTGCTCATGAGTTGACAAACGGCAACATTAAGCAAAACATTTATAGAGGAACTTATAAATTTGTTCAAAAGCCAGCCATCACTGTGGAAAAACTGAGAACGGTATACATAAGTACCGAAATGTGAAATTAAAATCGTGCCAAATTTTATTAGAAAATATATAGAAGTACGCAAAAACGCTAATGTAGAAAGTGTGAAAAAATGTATATGCGAACACTCAGCTCGCCTTTGAAACCAGTCCTGCATCTAAATTGAACTACTTTTTTCCTCTTCCTCTCCTCGCTTTTTTCACACACAAATACAATTTTCTGTCCCAGTATCCTCTTGTTATTAATTGGATTAAATTTACTTGAGCGCAGAAGGCCGATTTTACTTTCTTTTGTGTTTAGTTTAATTCAAGGTTTCATTGATTGTGCGGTTTTTTTACAACGCATTAACTTTCCTATTCCGGCGAATATCTTACGAAGCTCTTACCTTTATTTATCTCAAGATATTCAAAACGAATTTACAGTCCTATGCACTCATTGCTCGGACTCGACGCGAATTTAATGCGATCTTGAATTCCATATCGTAAGATTTTACAATAACTAAAAATCAAATTTCTTCTTTTATCATTTAAGTCGCTAATGGAATTGTTACGAACAAAGCAACAGGACCACGACGCCATCTCTGAATGCTATTCTAAATATCTTGCATGTACAGTATATCTAAAAAAATCGTGGCCGCCATAACTTGGAAACTACGAGGGGTGTCTTTTATATTTCGGGACTTGGCAACCCTGGTGTTGCAATCTGGCAACTGACAGCTGTATCGCAAAGTTTAACATTTTTTGGCTTTTACGTACTTAGAACGTTTTGAAATACCAGCGCTATTTGTGTTGTTTACAGTAACTTAAAAGATTCATCTCGGTCCATAAATGGAATTAAATCGTGAACATTTTCGTGCGATTATTTTTTACAACTTTCGACGTAGATTAACTCAGCAGCATTGCATGGATGAACCAGTGTTTATCGATGGTATGGTGAATTCAATCGTGGTCGTAGTTCACTCCAAGACGAATTTCGTGAAGGTCGTCCTCAATCAGTTGTTGTTCCGAAAACCATTGATGCTGTGCGCGAACTGATATTGCAAGATCGTCATGTGACCTATCGTGAGATTGAGACAATCTTAGGCATTAGTGGGACCAGCATACATTCAATATTGCATTAACATCTGACTGTCAAAAAAATTTGTTCGCGTTGGATCCCACACAATTTATCAATCGCTCAAAAAAAGGCTCGTGCGGATTGGTCGAAGGAAATGCTTAAAAAAATACGATCGTGGGGCTTCGAAACACGTCTATGACATCGTGACAGGTGATGCATCATGGATTTACGCGTATGAGCCCGAAAGTAAACAGCAGTCGACTGTATGGGTGTTTCAAGATGAGCCAAATCCAACAAAAGTTGTTCGGTACGAAGCACTTCCAAGCAAATGGTCGCCTGTTTTTTCGGAAAAACTGGACATGTAGCAACCGTACCACTACAACAAAGCAGAACAGTAAATTCTGAGTGGTACACAACCATTTGTTTGCCAGTTGTCTTCCAAGAAATTAGGAAAACCAATCGCCAAAGACGGATCACTCTTCAACAGGACAATGCAAGCTCTCACACCTCGGTCATCCGCCGTATAGTCCTGACTTGGCACCGAATGACTTTTTTCTATTCCCGTACGTAAAAAACAAACTGAGAGGTCAACGTTTTTCGACACCTGAAGAAGCGGTTGCGGCATTCAGAATGCATGTTTCGGAGGGACCTCATTCAGAGTGGCAAAAGTGCTTCGACAATTGGTTCAAACGCATGCAAAAGTGTATAGATCTTAATGGAGAATATTTTGAAAAACAATAAAGTGATTTTCGATGATTAAAATTTGTTTTTGTTCTCTAATCCCGAAATATAAAAGGCACCCCTCGTATTTGAGCACTTCGATTCACAAAAATTGCATTGTATGGACTTATAATATTTATAATACGCAATATATTCAATAATGCTATCAATGTATCATTAGTTATAGGCTGAACATCTTTGAGTCATATTTTGTGTTAATTTCTTTGCAAATTGTGGAGCTAAACGGCTCCAAATCAGCTGAACTTGTCTTTATAACTGTTTGAGCGTCCATATTTGTTTTCCATTGAATTTTTGCTCAAGTCTTGCCCAAACATTTTAAATAGAGTTGACATCAGGCGACTGTAAAGGCCAATCCAACTGGAAATTTGGGGTTTGCTGCACATCCTCGAATCATGTCATTGGATACATGAAGAACATTTTTCTATAAAACTGCATCTGCTTCACCCAACGATAAGTTCGGCTCTGTCACAAACAAATCAATAATCTACGGATATTGCTTGAGACGTAATTTTAAGCCAGTTTTAGCAAATCTTAGCAAATTACATTAAATTAATTAATTTTACATTAAATTAAAAATTTAAAAATATTATATTTACTTAAAGATGAGCGGTGCCACGCGCCTTCGAAGAAAACTTTATTGAGCCCGAGTTATATTACTTATATATTATGAAGATGTATACGAGTAGGTATATTAAGAAATATCATTCTAGGCTTAATAGCTATGAAATATGGCAATTTAAAAAATACCCTTCAATGGGTATTTATACTAATCCTAACCAGGGAAACTTATTTAATAACTTGGAAGCTACTAGCTCATTTTTTACTATTCATTGCCAACTTTTCTATGAAACGCTCTCGCCGTGCGACTCGACACTGGACTATTGGTTATATGGCCATCAGGTTCTGATACGTCGCACAATGATCTGCAGAAACTGTTTATAAATTCACACTAAATTCACAGTAATAACGGAACGGTATAAAAACAAATTGGTGAGAAACGAGAATTCCTTCTTCCCACTGACTTAAGGGGGGGGTAGGGTTTTTAGGGTAAAAAAAAATCGATTTTGGTTTATTTGAGAAAATGAATGTACATAATCTCAAGAATGTTGTGCCCAAATTTTAAGTCAATCGGTGCAAAACTCACAAGGTTAGAGCATTATAACCGTTGGCCGCTCCGACTCGGCTACCTGCTATGGTCGAACACCATTGACACATTTTCTGGAAAACGACGTTTTTCAAGTCGGTGGACACTTTTTCTCTGAATCTACTCGACCGATCTTCCTGAAATTTTGTACACACTTTTTCTACATAATTACCGAGGTAATCCTGGGAGGTTTTTTTTTCAATTTTTATTTATTTTACAATAAACAATATTATGCGATTTATCGTCTAAAAATCGCACTTCTACTTCAAATGTTAAAAAAAATTGAAAAAAATTTTTTTTATAAAAACTCGACAGGGTTACCTCGGACAATTGATTACCTAATGAAAACTCTTTGATTTTTTGATTTCAGATGATCCAATGCTGAGAAAAGCTGTCCACGGCAAATTGCCTTTTTTTCGAGACGTCTGCGTAGATCTGCTGTCAACGGCGCAATTTTGTATATTTTCTTGTGAAACTTTTTGAAAATATTTTGAAATATGAGTTTACTGTATACTAATTGGATAAATAAATTTACATGAATCATCTTTCCAAACAAAATTCATAAATAAGTACATATTTTTAGTGGAATTAACCCTACCCCCCCCTTACCTTAATTAAATTTCAAATTCATGCGGCCGAGTAGAAAACAATAGATATAATTTTTTAATTTCTTATTTTTTTACAAAGTAATTTATTCGAATCTAAACTTTTTATATTTAATTTATAATTTCGCTCATCACATCCTCTTTCACACTTGGCAGGCAAACACCTGGGCAACGTAATCGATCAAAGTGCACATAGATATCACGAAAACAAAAAAAAAAATAACGGTGTGCAAAGAGCGACAGTCACAACAATAAGAACTTGGAAGTACCAGCGCATTTTGCACTTCGTTATTTGCATTTGCAAATTGCAAGCGAAATTAATTTAAATTTTAATTTCATTTATTTGTATTTGAGCAAGCAGTTAACACGTTCCAAAAGCACGTACAAATTCACTGAGTGTAAATACTCTGTCACGAAAATGCACATGTGTATGTACGAATGTGTGTCTACATATAGATTTGTTAGAATAATTGCACACATGTGTGAAAGTGTTAAGTGGTAATAGTAAGCGTGCATGTACCTATATGTGTGTGCGTAGCGAGAATATTGTTGACAAATTTGCTAACAGCGGGATGCGTCTAGGATAAATATCCGACGTCCAACCAACTTCAAACGAATCATCTTCGGTGAGTTAGGTGACAAGTACATACCTACATACATATGTGTAAGAGCATGCGTGCGTGCGTGTTGTTGCCAAACTCATTAGTAGTAGCTGCGACATTTTAATTTTGCAACAAAAGCAAACAAACTCCTCTTGAAGGAGCCTCTCAATACCCTCAATACGGCAGATGGTGATGACACTGACAACTCTTGGCTACACTGACAAGACTTAGCTTTGTGTGTGTATGTGTGTGTAGCAGTACAGGCTGTAAGCCGAAGAAACTTCATCCTTCATGCAGCGTGCTTCCCGCTTGCCACTGCTGCTGCAGCTACTTTCGTTGCTTCCTCTAGCTCCATAACCATTGCGTGCGGGTGAAAAAGTTTCTCCGAAGTGGTGAACTTTTCGAGCAGCTGGTAAACAGTCAACAACAACGAAAGCAACAACTTAATCACTATACATTTATTTCCTCTTTGCCACTGGCAGGCATCAAAAGCAGATAATTTGCTGGGCCGCAAATTTTCGCCTGAAATTTTAAAGTGCCAACCAAAATGGGGCAAAAGATAGCAAAAAAGTTTCATCGATTTGTTTCACCGGTTGCGGTAGCCCTTTTTTTTGTTTTTTTTTTTATGGTCGTTTACTTTGTGCTTGTTATTGTATACTCATTCGTTGGATGCAAACTTTGATACTTAAAATCTACACTCTAACGCCTGTAAGTATGCTACTAAAGCAGTTAACTTTACGCAGAAGCCTTCAAAACGTGAGAAAACTTTACGCCACCGTTAACCTGCTTGAAATAAAGCTTTTTCTCCCACGACTTATTTAGTGTGAAAATTTTCTAGGGTTCTGTCGAAAATCCGATTACGATAATGAGGTGAAAGCGAAACTTATTGTAATTCTTTTACTCGCTGCTAAGCTTGTGTCAGCAAAGTAAAGTTGGAAGGCATCTGAAATCCGTTGAGTACGAAAAGGTACAATGAAAGGTAAATATTTGGATGTGGTAAATGTGAATAGAGCACACTGGTGATTGCCGTGTCTAGAATTTGGAGTGATATTCTAGGAAATATTTATCTTCAAAGGTGGAACAAATAAAATATAAAAAAAAGAATGTATGGAAATTTAAAACATAATGCAACAGGCAACTGAGAAGAAAATAATCTAAGAAGACTCTACTTATAGGTATATAAAATTTCAATTCACGTGTGTGCATTTCTTCTCCTCCTAAACAATCTAACCGTTCGTTGATTCTAAGCTATAATTGGACCCCATGGGTGGTGCTGTACGAGATATGCTAAAAAATCGTATTTGTTGTTGGACTTGGTTCATACTCCTAATATACAAGTTAGCACAAAATTAATCATCCTATACGTACACCGTACGTCAATAATACTTGATATCTACTTTTGAACTGAACAGCTGCACTAAACAAACAGGCAAGCAATGGAGTCAAAAGAAATGTGTCCATCACTCTAAAACATTTTTTTCACTTAGTAAAAGTTTTTCAAAAACAACCACCTTTTAATTTACTATCAAAAGATAAATGGTTTTGGCAAAAATTTTACCCGGTATGTGACGCTGTGGTCGACACTGTTAAAAAAATCGTATTTAAGGTTTGATTTGAATAAAGCTCAGAATACGTATTAACTACTTAAGCAATGTTTCTAGCAGAAATATACACGCCGCCAGTGAGCATTGTGATAATATTCCGAATGTGACTGAAATATTCCGAAAAAAGTATTTGTTGCCCGATTAGGTGCGTACTCGAAGTATACGTAGGTGCTCACAATAATGGTACAGCGACATTTTGCAAAGATTTGGCTATTTATTTATTTAATCTTTCATAAAAATATAGGTTGCATCACAACAAAAATCATATAACCCAAAATTTCACACTATGTACAAAGTTCTAATAAATTTAAGTAATTATCATCAAAATTTCAAAAATTCTGGGTATTTAGTTTTATAGTCCATTAAATTTTGAGCTATTTAAAATGTCCTGTTTAATGGGACAGATACCTGTAAAATTTCGAAAAAAAAAATTGTTTCTCATAAAATGTTAATATAATCCTTTAGAATATATCAAAAAAATTTTAGAACGTAAATTTAAGTATTTCTTATATTATAGATCATCAACCGTGACGTTTCTATTCTTAGCGTTCGAGCGCTGGGAGAGGTATAGTTACGTATTCAAAGTTTAGATGCGTTTTTCTCAAAACTATATTTCTCGAATTGACGTACACGATAACTCGAAAAGTTATTGACCGATCTCTCTGAAACGTTGCACACATCTTTTTTATGATATTACTTTCTATATGAATTTACTAGTTTCCGAAAATTTTTCGAAAAAATAATTTTTTCGAAGCAAAAATAGTACGAAAAGTCGCACCAAAATTCATTTTTTTTAAGTATTTTATTCCGCGAATTTTTTTTTCTATTTTTTTTAACTCATATAGAAATTATGACATTAGGGTAAGACTCCGTCAGAAAATATGAGATTTGCAAGTGGTCTTTCGATTTCTTTGAAACTTTGGGAAATATTAGTTCTAGGTAAGATACATTCAAGCCTAAAAGGATTTTGAAAAATTTTCAAAATTGAGTCATCTACGCCATGTTGAAAATCGGGACCGCGTTTTTTTCAAAAATCAATATTTCTTGAACCGTTGGATGGATTTCAATGCAATTTACAGACAATATAGAAACAAATAAGTAGTTTAAATTAGTATTCTGTTAAAAAAAAAATTTCGAAATTTTGACCAAAAAAAAGTCAAAAACATTTTTTGAATCAATTTTTAGTTGATTTGGTCAGTTTTTTAGATTTTCTGTTATACACGTAACGATTCCTTATGATTTAACCTTTATTTTGAAAAAAAAAAATTTTATGGTGTCTATAATAGTTCTCGAGATATTGCGATTTTAGTGGAAGCGCGCATGCACGGTTTAGGTAACAGGTGTGCAATGCGCGCTGCGTTATGTGTTCCTGTATTAAGTGACTGGAGCAGACTGCTGCAGGTCTGTGCGCGTTTTTCTACTCCCGCGCTGCGTAACCGCGAACTTCACGGTGCGCGCTTCCACTAAAATCGCAATATCTCGAGAACTATTATAGACACCATAAAATTTTTTTTTTCAAAATAAAGGTTAAATCATAAGGAATCGTTACGTGTATAAAAGAAAATCTAAAAAACTGGCCAAATCAACTAAAAATTGATTCAAACAATTTTTTTGACTTTTTTTTGGTCAAAATTTCGAAATTTTTTTTTAACATAATACTAATTTAAACTACTTATTTGTTTCTATATTGTCTGTAAATTGCATTGAAATCCATCCAACGGTTCAAGAAATATTGATTTTTGAAAAAAACGCGGTCCCGATTTTCAACATGGCGTAGATGACTCAATTTTGAAAATTTTTCAAAATCCTTTTAGGCTCGAATGTATCTTACCTAGAACTAATATTTCCCAAAGTTTCAAAGAAATCGAAAGACCACTTGCAAATCTCATATTTTCTGACGGAGTCTTACCCATTAATAAACAAAAAAAATGTTTGGTTTTTTGTATTCAGTTCACAGACGCCGATTCTACAATGCCCGTCGACCGCTGCGACCTTCCTGGAAGAACTGAGTGTACATCCACCATTTTAAATGCTTAAAATAAAATATTTTATGATTCGTTACACTGGGATATGTAATTAATACTTTTTTCATCTAAGAACTATACTATCCAATTACTATCTAAAATCGGTCTCTGAGTCCAAAAATCTACGACATTTTGTTTTTCTAGATTAAATAAAACGTAGATTTTAAAATTTCTCATATCTGGAGAACCCGTCAACAGATCAAAACTAAAAGTAATGAAATGTGCTGACTTTATATTGTAAAAAACATATAAGAAAACGAGTTTTGAATTTTTTTTTATTTATTTCTTAAACCTAACCTATAAAATATAAATTTAAAAAAAATGCTCCAATTAATATAAAAAAGAGTTTTTTGCATGAGCATAGAAATACCTATTTATACATTGACGATCCTTAAGCGAAGTTTAACAAGTTGCTAACACACAAGGGATTGTGATATTATATCTTTCCTAATAACAAATTACTTAGGGTAATAATATAATAATAAGTATATAATTCAAATATTAATAACATCTTTACAACATTTTTCCCTCCTTGAAAATTCAAGAAGGATGTTTTTGAAAACCTGGATCCTCAGGTGATGCTGTGGTCAAGATATCCCGAAAAATCGTGCACATTTATGGGCCGATTCAAGTCATATTCTATGAATTATGTAAAAAAATATTTTTAGAAAAATGTTTGGCTCAGTGGTCGATCTGAAATCGGAGGTAATTTTAGGGATATGTATATCCCGGCCGCCGTAGCCGAATGGGTTGGTGTGTGACTACCATTCGGAATTCAGACCGAACGTAAGTTCGAATCTCGGCGAAAGACCAAAATGAAGAAAAAGATTTTTCTCCGAGTGTATTTCTGCCACGAAAGTGTGTATTTCTCCGCACAAAAAATATCTGCCGTTCGGAGTCGGCTTGAAACTGTAGGTCCCTCCATTTGTGGAACAACATCAAGACGTACGCCACAATAGGAGGCGAATACCTCCTATACAGTTTTAATATTATTAGTGTGGACAAAAATTATTATAGAAGTTGCATACTCCATGCACCTCTAAACCAATAGAAGACCTTAAGTATAATAATTCCATTTTTTTAATTTAAAATGTTCCACTTAAGAAGCACAGCATAGCCAATGGAAATTACTTTGCGGCGGAAATTATCTATTTTATGTATATATTCTTCTACGTTTATATTTGTACTTGGCAGCACCGCTTCTAGTGTCAGTTAATTTGACAGCTAGACAGCTGCTCAGTATATTTTGCCAATTCAACTTACGTCGGCACAACACTTTCCAATTGTGCAAATTTATTTCGATAATGGTGGTTTCAAGGCGAATCCAGGTGATGTTACTATGACAGCTAATTTATTTCTCTGGAATTTTTGAATGTCAAAAGCATCGAATTTGTTTACATACTGATTGAAATTTGAGGCTTTCGAAGTAAAAACAAAATACATGTAAAACATGGATCATTGTTTTATTAAAATATCTTTAAATAAATGTATTAATTTAATTAAATTTAGAACACTACTGATTTCAAATAAAAACTGGCGTACATATTTAAAAAAAGTTGATATCTATCAAATTAAAAAAAAAACGGCTAATTTAAAAAAAAACTATATATTTTTTTAGCCTAATATTAAAAAAACAAAGCTAATATTTTCTAAATCTCCCGACAAAAAACACTTCAAATAAGTTGATATCTTCAATATTATCGAAAAAAGTGTATCTCTCCAGAGGAAACATTTTTAAAAACCTGATATCTTCTATACATCCTGAAGTTGAATAAATTCTGCATTATCCGAGGAAATACTTTTAACCTCTTGCGCTATAAATTAATTTCCAAAAGCGTGTGACTATCCCGTGCAAAAAAAATTCCAATGAGCTTTTACTTGGAATAATTTCTGTTAAAGCTTTGGGCAGATCGCGCGTGCGTAATGCACATAATTCTATTTATTATTTAATATAATATGCATATTTTATATGTATTGACATATTATGTTTAATAAAAAATTGGCTATTTTTTACAGTTCTTTATTAAGTAAGGAGCACAGAAAGCTCAGAAAGCTCTGAAGGCGAGCATCTTTTATATTTTGAGAACAAATCTCGTTTGACGTGTATAGCACGTCCAAATAGTGCAAATGGTTAAAAAAGCTGATATCTTTAAAATCTCTCAAGTGAATACTTTAAAACACTGATATCTTTTATATTTTCCGAGAAAACCCTTTAAAAAGACAGATATCTTCTAAATCTCAAGAGCACACAAAAAACTCGATGCTTTTTATACCTCCTGAAGAAAAGCTATTACCTTTTATATTTTCTGAAGAATCACATTAAAAAGTTGATATCTTATACCTATGTTTTCTCCTGAAGAATCCCTTTAACGCTCCTCTAAACTTTAACCCAACCCTACATCCTAAACGAAATGTCAGTTGGCCTTTCCCCCACACACATAAATTGAAACAAAAATAATATTGTCTAACTAATACCCCACCTTGTATAACTTTTCTAATGTAATCAAATATATATACAATAAAAAAATTAACACGTTTTAAGGCAGACAACCGCTCTCCTCTAATCAAAAGAATAAGCGCCCAAAATATTTTTATAACTAAACAAATTCTAAACAACCAACAAACTAAATTATACAAATTTAATAATAGATATTTATAATAGAAAATTTTTTGATGGGAAATCTCGAGCGCGAAAATGGCAAATTATCGGGTGAGAAATTCAATTTTACGACTATTTGCATGCATACCTTTACTTAAATAATACAATACAAATGAATACTCGTACAAACATGCATATGCACATATATCTGTGGCCACAAGCAATAATCGCCTAAGTCGAAAATCATGATTTCGAGCAAAAATACTCGATATGACAGTATATTAGACAGAAGCCAATACCTTAGGCCAACATATTTTTAATAAATTTTTTGTTTGAATATGATTAGAAATGACGGCAGCGATTTCACCTAAATATTGGACTTCGTTGCTGGCGTAGATGTGCATAACAAAATTTCTTACTAAGCCGACTTTTGCGTTTATTGCTTGTGGCCGCAGATAAAATTTAAAAAAAGATGAAAACCGTTTTCTGCCAATTAGAGTTTTGAAATACGCCCGTTTTTTTCAGATTCCAATATTTATGGCGCATATTGGCACCGAAGGTCATTTATTATTTAGCTTTGAAGGGGGAAAACTTTCCACGTAGGCTAAATAAAAACCAAAAGCAAAAAAAGTAACTTTCGTTGCGTTGTTGTTGCTACGGCTGCTAGTATTGATACTAGTGGAGCTGCTGCTGCTGCTGCTGGTGCTGACGCATGGATACGAAAATCTCAGCACACTTGAACTTGAAAATTTTTCATACTTTATAATTCTTTTTTTGTTTTGTTTTATTACGCCAACAACACCAATGATAAGATACATATGTACACTTACAGACAGCAACCCAGAATTAGCAACTAATTTATGCAACAAAAAAAAAAACAAAAAAAATTGAATAAATAAAATGTGTATGTTTCAAGTGGATACAGAAAATGAATCAATCGAATGGAAATTTTCTTTTATACGAAAGCTAGCTTTGTACAATACATACATATGTATACCTACATTGTTCAAAATAATAAATGCAGGATATTTTGAGCAGTTTTGCCTACTTTTTTTAGTTATTTTTTTTTGTTTAATATTAAAAAATTCTTTATATCATATCTACTAATATATAGTTTACTTTACAGCAAATTTCATATAAATCAAAGTTTAAAGCTTTCTACAAGGCATGTAAAAATTCGATGTTTGTATAATAGTTTTACTAAAAATTTCAAAATTTCTTAATCAGCATTAAAAACATGGAGTACGCAGTTTTACAGCCCATTGAATTTTAGTAAAAGGTTTTCCAATAATAGGTGTTATCTATCGCTATCGAGAGATGATTAACGATTTTTTAGGGCCGGAATTGGATGGTATTGATCTGGACAACGTTTATTTTCAACAAGACGGCGCTACGTGCCACATAAGCAACGAAACCATTGATCTTTGGGACCACGTGAAAGAGAAGGTCTACGCCAACCGCCTAGGGTCGATTCAAGACTTCAAATATGGAATTTGTAAGGCTATTGAGGACATAGGGCAGCCACTTTGCAATTCGGTTGTGGAAAATTTCATGAAAAGGATATTGTCCTGTAAGCGTGGTCGTGGTGGCCATTTGCCTGATGTTATTTTCCACTATTAACGACATACCTTAATCTTTGTAATGAAACAAACATCCGATGATTTATATTAAAAAATAGCATTTTCCTTTGAATATCAAAATAACACCTCTTATTGGAAAACGCTTTAAAATAACTGCAAGTTTGAAGTGGCTAAAATATTGCGTTGATTTTTGAGAATTTGTTTCCCATTTTTTGTATGTTCATATACACATATGGGCATTAAAATAGGTACGTTGTTTTTATCGATTGATTTCCTTGTGTCGCTCGGAAAAATTTAAAGCTTTTATGAAAATTTCGCTCTTTTACAAATAGCATCACTCTTTCGTTGTGAATAAGAAGACCCGTTATATTAAGTTGCATTATTTTTATGAAGTTTAAATTTGCGTGGCCACTAAAATAGGTACTTTGGGATAACTCTTGCATTTTATGCATTTTAACTAATTAAGTGGAAAAAAGAAAACTGAATGTAACGTAAATAGTGAATTTAATAACTAATAATTAAAATATCGTTTTTTTAAAGATGGGTCGTTCGTAGTATTGCACAGTTAAGGAGCGAAGGCTTGTTGTCAATCTTCGAAAACAAAAAAAAAATTGTACAAATTTATCGTTAAGTCACTTGGACGTTCCAGAAAGTTTGTTGTAAATGCCCTCAAGGCCAAAAATTCCACAGAGCGATGTGGTGGAAAAGAGAAAACGACTTGATCTACTGATAATTTAATTGTGAGTCTTGCCAAGAGGTATTCTTTTAAGCCATCAACCTTCATTACAGCTGAAATCAACAACATATCAGCGTATCAGCGAGAATTGTACAATTGACACCGTACCACACGAACCTACCAACGTTCCTCTGTTGAAACAAGCAAGTTTAAGCAAAAGGAAAAATGTTGCTCAAGAGCACGGTGCGGGTCATGGTGTTGGCCAGAGGGTATGAAAAAATGGTATCACATACTTTGGAGCGATAAAACAAAAATTAATTTATTGGGAAATGATGATGGGTGAAATGTCAGACGTCTTAAAGGACAAGAGTTCTCACCGTGGTTCACAAAAAAAAAAAAAAAACCACTAAAATGGACACAATTATTTATAAACAAATACTTCAAGAAGTAATACTACCATTTGCTGAGGAGAATATGCCACTTCGGTGACTTTTTATGCAAGACAATGACCCAAAACACTTCTCAAAGAGTTGTGCGTGAATGGTTTTTACAAAATAATGTTTCAGTTATGGATTAGCCAAGCCAGTCACCCGACCTAAACCACATTGAAAACATTTGGGGAGATTTAAAGAAGCAAATCGGGAAGAAACACTCAAAAATAAAAAGGATTTATGGCAAAAAATCAAAGAACTATAGTATTCCACTCCCACAGAAGCCTGTCGTAGCATTATCAATTATATGGCAAATCGAATATAAAAAGTCATTGACAATCATGTGGACACAGTGGTTATTGATTAAACTTCGATCATTTAAACAGCATTTCTAATAGAAGAAGAGCTAAGTTCTTTTTGTATCGTAATTATTTCTATGCCGTACCTATTTTAATGGCCAAATTAATATTTCCAATTTATTTCCTTATATTTTTATTCCTATTAAAACTAATTTAGGTTTTAAAAGTTCATTGAATTCTTATTTACATTTGCCATATTAATCTATGAAATAAAAACCGCTTACAATTGAATATTTGCCATTATTAATTTAAAAAACTTGCATTTTCCGTATGAACGTGGGTGTGTATGTAAGTATGTATGTATGTGCGCCGCTACCAATACATGCAACACCGACAAGTCAAGGCAGAAAATTATGCCGAGAAAGCGATTTCCAGCTAAATATATAATCTACAAAGAATTAATTACCCAAGAGAATAAACCTTGAAATGCGGAACAAGGCGTTTTTCTGCAAAAAGAAAAAAACGATACATATTATATTATAAATATAATGTACACCAACAAGTTCAAACAAGTGTTATTTGCATACTGAGGGAAAACCAAGCAAGATCAAATACAGGTAATGACCATTTTTGCCAATTTTACTTTAATTATAATTTAATTAAAAATAAAGTTGTGACAAGAATTTAAAGAAACTTTCAGTTCGTTTCAATATTGGGTGTTCCACTAAGAATGCTGAGTTGGAAATTAGCGGCAATTCTTTGTGTGTCGGTTAATGTTATTGTGAGAGGTTACCGAGGGGTGCATATTTACTGGCCCGTCTAAATGCCCCGGAGTGGAATCGAGGATATTGCCACCTACAACAAAAATCTCTACTTCACCCCCAAAACGCTTCATGCGAATCTTCCATAATTCAAAAGAATGCTGGGCACTACCTACCATTAATTTCATGAAAATAGTTATGAATTGTACATTTTAATTAACTAGTTTATATCGATAGCGGCAGGCTAATCACCTACCCGGTCAGAAATCAAATAGATTAACGAAACCAACGCAAGACAAGTATTGTCGAGGTCCTATGCTCCCGAGAGGAGTGAACAAGAAAAAAAAGCTCGATAAATAAAAAATAAAAATAAACGTTCCAATAGTTTCAATGTCATCTGTATCACTTCATTTTAAAGTTCTATGCAATTTCGTATAACAACGAAAGTGAGGTGAGTATATAATATATACATAGGCTCAGATTACTAAAAAACCATTTATTTCCTCTTCCAAAAATTATTATTAAAACTATTTCTTTCAAACCCGTTTTAAAAATTAAAAAACCTACATTACAAAAGTTTTCTGGGAAGCAGTGCACACTTTTTCCCATAGAATCGGATTGTTTTTGGCTTCCCTGCGTACCCATATTGATGCTCCATTAAGTATTCCCAGGTCCAGGTCATCTAACAACAAACGTCATCTCACGGGCACGGGGCGGACACGTGGTGTACGAATCAGGGTGAGAGGAATTGATTTAAGATTTATACGCATGAATATTTACATGGTCGGGTTCTAATCTAAATAAGTGCGGGCCTAACTTGCTACAATCGGCCTTAGCACTAGCACTGAGGCCGTCGTAGAAAATTTATAAATACAACCCTTCGATGAGGTAACGAAGCATTTGCTGCCACTGAATTCATATGAACTCGAAAATATGCTGCGAGTTTTGATATTTCGACACCAGCTGGCACGAAGTGAACAAATAAATTTAAGCTTAGCAAATTACCTCATAAAAAAACGAGGAAACCTTAGAAGAAAAATTATTTATAGAAAGAATAAAGATGCTATTGTAACGGCATAAACATTCGTTACGTTACCGGAACAACCTGGATTTTTATCCGGCCGGCCTGTAACTCCGTCAGCATTCCCCAAACATTTATGGGATATATTTATGCTGCTACAACCACAACCACAAATTATTTGTTCATTTAAAAGTTACAACCTTCTCTTGAACTTTACGTCACAGCTGCTACATTGGATTAAGGCCTAGCAGCCGTGAGGGTCAGTCCCTGAGAATAAGCCTATTGACCTTAAACCACTTTCCCACTTTTTTACTAGTGTGCTTTGTAATTTTTTTAAATTTGGTGCTTTTTGAAACTCAAAAGTTGGCAACTCTGCAGTCAACAGCAACATCTTTAGTATTCCGTATACAATCGTTACAAGATAAGTGTGATAAGAATGGCAAACAAAATGTTTGCTTACATTTTTGTCAAAAGTTTCCAGAAGTAAAAAGTTACGAATTGGCTTAACAGAAATGTCAAATTTTCTCACCGTAATAAAAAGTTTTTTTTAGCATAGAACTTTTCTACTGATTGGCACAGGCCTTACTGGCGGTTTTTATTTAATTGGATCGCTCGCTTTCTTGATAAAGCCAGCGGAATGCTGCAAGTGAAATTCGCTAGAAGTAGGAAGTCTGCTTTCTCTCGCCTATTTTGTGGTAAGCTTTGTCTTTTGCTTCCATCTGTTATTTCTGTAGTTTGACAACTATTTTCTCATTTCGTAGCCCCAAACTTTCTTGATAGACGATATGTTACAAATTTTATACTTTCAAATGGTCTGTCAACAAATGGGCAAAGGGGACAAGCGAATTTTCAAGCAGGCGAGGAGGCCAGTTACATAAAGATATATTTTGACCACACCCTCTGGTATATAGTGACAAGCATTCAGAAGGTGTGGCCAATAACAGATCGTTAACCGGCTCTCAGTAAATTTGAGAGAACCAGCTGATAGGCTGACGTAACTGGGGTCACGGAGTAGTTTGTTTACAAAAAAACTCAGATTGTATTGGTAATATACAAAAAATAACAGCACAGTGGCGGTTTATGCTACTTCATTGCTGTCTGAACCATAGATAACTAGATGTGAAACTTATTCATTTTGAGAGAGAGCGCGCCCATGAGGACGTTTCAAAACTTGGCAGCACTCACACATTATGGGATTTTGAACAGCTGATAGGCGAAATGGCAGACTGCCAGAAGAAACGCGCCAAAAATAACAGACGAAAACAGTTCGTTTTTGCTTAATGGAGACATGACGTTTTGAAATGTTTATAATTATTTGTCTTAAAATTAATTCAATTGAAATGTAATAATTTGAATTTAAGTGAGTTTGTAGAATCCAAAGCTCGTTATATCCTTTTCGACTTCTACTTTTAATAAGTCTTATGTACGTAATGTAATTTTATTGAAAACTGTGTGTTGGTTTATGTAAATTTGTATATACGTAAATATTCTATGGTTGAAAAGCGTAGGTAAGGGAACTGAATTTGTGCTTGAGATATTTTACAAAAATTAAAGGTAATCTGCTTTAACTTATTCTGTTCGTTGTTAGAGAATTTTTTTTTTGTTACCCAATTTCTGTGTTATATTAAAAAATCGCAATAAGTCATGTTTTTAATTATAACTTATGTTTTTCGGGTTCATAACTTTATAATTATTAAATTACTAATGTATATGTATATCAGTTTTAAATAATTTCATTTACATATAAATTTTTAAATTTTTGGCTTATTTGTGTACATATTTCATACGGATTGTCCTTATTTGTAGTATATGTAGGTGTTTACGAGTGATATAAGGCTATTGGGCAACCGCACACTAAATACTAACCTCTATGGTGGTGTGGAAACTAAAAATTCCATACCTTTGGTTCAAAAATACCCAATTCATGTTTCTACCGGTGTGGCAATATTGGAAAATGTTATAAAAAATGCACATTTTTCAGCGCTCTCACGAGAAAAAGAGTTTCACATCTAGTCATCTATGGTCTGAACAACGACTGATTGGATGAGTGTGTGAATATACATATATGGAATGATCGTGCTGAATTCGGCTGTCATGACGTGGCAACCGAAGTTCCCCTCACAATTTTCTTTTTCACCATAGTTATTGGTCAAACCTTGTAAATATATAATCCTTACCTTTGGTAAATTTCACATTGCTAAAAATGTTACCAATTTATTAAAAATCATGGTCACAATAAATGGTAACAAAGCGCACTACTAAAGATCTGATTAAGCGTAATCCGCAGAACTTCTTATGGCTGATTATGCTTCGCATACAATCATATATAGAAGTCAGTATTTTAAAAACGAATCATATTACACTTACGATTTCTTTATATTAAATAATATGGTAATATGATTTTCCTTATACTTATAATAATATTGCTATTGGTACCACTGTATTTGAAACGTCACTTAACACGACTTTCAGCAAAATATAGATTCAACAGACAGCTAATTTTTCGTATGTTGTGCTAATTTCCGGCCAATCAGACATACCTATGTAAAATGCATTCAATAGATTTTTATCCGAAAGTTTAAAATTTTAGCTAAGTGCGCATAATCAGAACTTAAGTTGTAAGCCGTTAAAGACTGCAGCATGCAGGGCTCCTATTGTTGATTTTGTAAAAAATATTTGTGTATTATATAATACCCGCCTTAAATTCTTGTTTGACACCGGGAATCACACCTGTAATCGATAACCCTAAAGATTAACGAGGTTTGAGTAAATATAAAACCTATATATGGATGCTCTTATATATGCAAAGACATATGTATGGGTGTGTGCATGCTACTTATACGCATGTTATTTTTAGATCTGGAGAATTTTACACAGACAAAGTTGAGCCGCATGCTTTTCTTCCGGTTTTTAAATTAAATAAATTTTTAATGAAGATGTCATGGAAATATTTTTTACGAGCTTGCACAATTTTTTGTCAAGCGGTACTTGTACCGATTTCAGCTTATTTCATGACAATTTCATACCTAACTGTATTCTTATCTGACTATTTGTTTTATTTTATTTTTTATTAAATTTATAGTTATTTCCCTTGTTTACAAACAATTCGTTGCATAAACAAACAGGGAGGTGTAGAAATACCAGAAACAGCAAGCGGTAATAATTCGCAAATTTAAGAAAATATACATACGTACATATATATGGATATACATACATGCATATATATATATTTGTGCGATATTTGTGATTCATTAAAACAGCGAAATCGATTGAAAATAAAGGAAAATAGAAAAGTGAAAGGAATCAACTGTCAAATCATGTACAAGCAAACATTATAAAGTCCATATATACCTACATACATACATATGTATATTAGAATCATTTAGAAAAATCCATTCGAGCCGTTCAAATGCCGTTAATAGCTACTGATGACAACTTGCGGTACCGCAAACTGTGCTGTCGGCAAACATCTCTAAAATTCTGTAAGTCGCAATTTCTACTTTGGGCTTATGTTTCAATTCATTACTTATTTACTTTACTTATTACATTACTTTACATAATTTCCACTAAATTACATAAGCTGTAACCCATTCCCCAGTTTTTACATATTCTCAAGTTTCCCCATAGTTTTGTAGCAATTCGGAAAATTCTAATTTGACAGCTGTGTATTTTGCACAACTCACCCGATAGCAAGGCTGTGGAAAAGCCGAAATAGTTGACTTCCTCGAACTGTAATTCTTTGCTGATAATGGAAGCGAATGGACAAATTCTAGTATCCAACAACCGAAATATGTGCTAGTTAGCTTTCACTATATCGGCAATTTTTTTTTTGTGTTACACTGTGCTTTGCAAATTTTTCGTCTCTTGCAACACACTTTTTACTATTTATAATTAGACCTGCTTTCAATTTATTTCTCACTTGTCACATACCACTAAAATTATGGCGTTTTTCACTTTACTCAACTAAATACACACTTTCTTTAGTAAGAAATTTGCTTATTGCGTTGAAATAATAGTGGGGATAAATAGCACTTTGTACTCCGCAAATTTACACAGCTTCCACCGACGTTCGAATAATTGTGGTTGCAAATTCATCAAAATCCAAACAATTTTCAGCCGCGTTGCCAACTAAACAAGCAAATATCTGTATAAAAATAGGAAATGATAAATGACAAACATAACAATAACTGGGCAATAAACAAGAATGAAAGATCGTGGGTGATAAAGAACAGCACAAAACAAACCTCACTAAACCGTGAACACAAACACTCCTTTGAGTAAAGAAACGACTGGGTGATGAATTGGGAGTTATTTTATAGCATACCACATGTTAAATCGCTTTACCACTTTGCATAGCTTTCTAACTCCATAGCTATACTTTCTACTAAGTGGTTCTTAATATCTGTCAAATTTCTGTTTTGATTTTGTTGTGGTTTCTTATGTGAGCACCTTGCTCTCTAAACATTTCAGTTTCAAAATGGCATGAAATATATCCAATCATTGACTTCGCTCAAAAAAATCACTACAACAAATAAAATTGAGTTAAAGTACGTTCATATATGCAGTAATTAGCAGGAAATCAACAAATTAATCTACCCGTTCACATATTGCAGATTACCTGCAAAATTGACAATCACCTGTCAATATTGTTTTGAAAGGTTTTACTTCATAGAAATTGCGTTGATGTAATATTTTCGAGTTTTTGGTTTGCTTAATTATTATTAACGATATAAAGAAAATATAAGGAGAAGGATTAGCTAATTGACCTGCCCAAATGTTTACTAGTGATAGACAGTTGGAGGAAAACCTTAAACGAAAGCTACTGCGGTTGCAAAAAAATATGGCAGCAATTCACACACGACATTTATTATTACATTTTATAATAAGCAATAAAGGCCAAAGTGTCAATGGATACATGCTCTTTCTATGATATGACTGCATAGTTAATAATACCTAACAAAAATTTTATAAGAATTATGCCTACAATCCTTTTTTCATTGTCGGCATTCATTTCATTTAGTTTTTAATTTGGCGTTTCTCCTAACATTCGTTAAAATAATTATCGATAACACAGGGTTGTATGTGATATAATTTAGGATTATTTTATAATCTCAGATTTCGGGAGAGAAATTGTGTATGAGTAAGTTCGCTTTTTAATTACGGACTGGGAGTTAAGCTCGAAAAAGTAGATAATATATTTATACAAGTATGTAAACGTTGTATAAGATGAGGCGGTAATGAGAAAAATTTCCACACAAAACCGCATATGCTTTGACAGCAAATACCGCCATAAAATGGAAATTGAGTTGACAAACTACCAAATGTCAAGGAACGTGTTAAGACAGATATGTTTTAACAGTACAAATTCGTCGTCTTCATCTAAAATTTCGGATTAAAGATAGCTTTTTTTGAAATAATCTATAAAAGGTGTAGATGTGAGTTAAGCCTTCACTTACGGATACATTAAATTGGTCCAGCGGTAAGTAGTGAAATAAGTCCAAATGCTTACGTGATATAGATGAATCCGGTTTAGGCATCGAAAATTCTTAGAAATCACCAAATCTTTGATAAAAAGAATGTATGGACGTAACTCCTTGAATTTCTAAAATGAATCTAATTATTGGCATTACTTTTTCAGCCATGATAAAGTTGAGTTTTGGCATTGGGGTAGGCCAGGAACTGTGCCTACTTACCTTTACATATGTGTTTTGACTGGTTAACTAACAAATTGCTTGCTTATCAGTAGTCGTGCTATTGCCCATGGCTTTCGCATGGAATTGAATTTGTGATAATGAGAACAAGCCTAAGGTGTGCGTGTGCAACCCTGTGCGTGAGAAGTAAGGTTGGTAGAACTGCAGTAACACTAACTGTCAAAAGTTTCATTTATCGTGTTTGGCTCGTCTTTTATGTGGTGTTGAATTAATATTAAAATAATTCAAGAAAAGGGTGAATTTAACTAAAACATACAATATAGAATTCGTAAAGCTGTATTTATGGCAAACGTTGAGTCGATGATTGTTGAGGAAAAGTCTCACATAAAACCAATAGATCGTGAGAAGGTTTGTAGATTGCCGTTTTTTCCGGCTTAACCCAATTGTTTATTTATTGTTGTCTCTATGTTATTTGCAGACATGCCCACTCCTGCTGCGCGTATTCTGTTCTACTGGTCGGCACCATTCCGTATCTGAATACATGTATGGCAATGTACCTAGCAATGAATTGCAGATTTATACCTGGCAAGATGCTACTCTTCACGAGCTAACTTCGCTAGTTCGCGATGTAAATCCTGACACACGCAAAAAAGGCACTTACTTCGACTTTGCAATAGTTTTTCCGAATTACCGCAACAATCACTATCAGATGCGTGAAATTGGTGTCACATGTACGGGCCAGAAAGGTGCAGACGACACTAAAACATTGGCGCAAGCTAAATTCTGTATTGGCGACTTTTTAGATATTTCCATCACACCACCAAACCGTTTGCCGCCTATACGCCGTCAAAGACCGTATTAGTAAGCAATATAAGTGCGCTGTTCACATGGAATGATGGGAACAGTGCCCGAGTTTGTATTTAAGGTACCTTGTGTAGCGTTATTTAATTTTCAATTATTTTTCCTTTTAATATTTTGTATGAAAAAGTTTGTACACGCTCTGGATGTACGCGTACGATTAAGCTTTTGCGCTTAGACAAAAGTTAAAATCGTTTATGCAGAAAAAATACAATGAAATAAAAATTACAACAAATTTATAATTAAAACTGTAAATGATATCTGATATTCACTTAAATATATAAATATTTATACATAGATGCTATAAAATTAATTTCTGTAGATGGAGTTCGGTCGTTTAGATTTCTTTTTGCCGATCTGCGACATGTCAATCTCAACGCCATTGGGAAGCACAGCAGTGTTTTGTTCGTAATTGATGAAAGCATTCTGCTGAAGCTCCTCCTCAGTTTCGCGCGTATTCGGATCACATTTGATGCCAGTCTCATAGTGGTATTCACGTTTGTTGCCATCGGGATCGATGTAGCCGTAGGTGCCCCTGCAAGTAACAATAAAATTACCATTATCAAGAATTTAGTTTAGGAGAATTTAAAAAAACCGACTTTGTAACACAGTCAGTGCCGATGATTTCCTCCTTGAATGAGCCATCGTCGTTCTCATAGCCCCATGTAATAGAGCCATCTTCATTTTCTTCACGCCACTTGCGTATTGTTTGAGCTACTGGACGTTGGCGACGTTGCTGTGTTTGCTCTCGTTCATCCTGCTGCACCTGATTGTACTCAATTGCCGGTCGGGCAGGTGTCGGACGTGGACGAGAACGCACAGGTGCCGGGGCTGGTTGTGGAGCTGATTGCGCCTCGTATTGTGGACGTGGTTCACGAACTTGTGGGCGTGTGCGTATAACATTCACACGTTGCGGCTGTTGGGGCGCAGGTGCACTCTGCTGTGGACGCTCCAAACCGAAACGCTGTGCCCCATAGCTACCGATGCCATAGTCATTGAAGACGGGGCGGTTGTTGGATGGTAGTGACGTTGCAGGCACCGCTGGTGTGGGACGTTCAGGGAAGCGCGTTGATGTCAAGGCTGGTTGCGGCGAAGGTGCAAGTATTTGTTCATCCTCATGTAATAGTTGTGACAGCGAAGGAGAGTCCTGAATGGAATTAGCTTCGCCATTGAGGAAAGCATTAGCCTGCTGTTGGAATTGTGCCTGCTGCGCCTGCGCTAATTGTTGTTCGCGCAACAGTTGTGGCAAGAAGACGTCCGGTTGCTCCTCTTCATTGGATTCGGTAACCGGTTTGGATTCCTCTTGAATGCGTGGCGCTGCCGATGGAATGTAAGAGTTTTGTGCGCGTAGTGCGATGGGGCGGCGTACGCGTACTAATTTATCATTTCGGAATTGTGGACGCACAGCTAGTGCAGGTCCACCCACCGGCACAGCGCCGGGTATGCTCAGACGTGGTGGAAACGGTCCAGTCTGCGCTTGAGCGATTACCAACACCGACACAACGGCAAGCAAGGCGGTGAACTGCAAAATATAAAAATTAAAAGCGAATCAGATATTTGTAAGTATGTAAGCTTTATGAGAAAACAAGTAAAAGGGAAAACTGTTACTCTACATGAATTGCGTCAGTACTTTTACCAGTCGCTGGACGCAGCGCGCATGTGCCATTAACAAAAGTTGCGTATAATTAGGTGTTAGATAGGCTTGTGCGTATGTGTATGCGCGTGCACATCGTAAAAGGTATTTTTTCTAACTTCATTTAATTTCCCATACATATTACCTCCAAATTTTTATTGCCGTTACACTCTAATAGTGCTGCGATACATTTTGCGTTGCATGAATTCGATTCATTCACTTGTTCGCTGTGGCTGTCATGTAGCAAGTGCCTTTGCTGCATGTTAAATTTGCCAAGTGTCGAGTGCCTTTCATTAATTACGGTTAACCATTCGTTTGAGACCATAAAGGTGACGCTGACATCACCGCCCAAAGCTTTGGCGGAGTGACAGTGAAGTTGTTACTGGTGCACACGTAATGCGGTCAAATACCTCGTAAACTTTTTGAGTTACCTAACACGCGTGCGTGAATGAGTTTTTGGGACGAATTGAAGTTTTTCTTCACTATTCATACGTAGTGGGTATGGAATTGGAAATTTCGAGATTAGTGATAAGGCTGCTTAACAAAATAAGATATTGGGCACAGATATGCACATTATGCAGTACATATGTACATGCACGCGCCCACAGTGGCTCACAAAAGTATTCGGAAAACTAATTTTCCTAGTAGAAAGTCCAAAAAAAAAAAGATTATTTTATTCAGGTTCACATTAAAAAACTCATTTTTTAATGCATATAAGCCCTTACCCTTCTATTCAAAGAAATAATTCAATATCTCAGAAAAAGAATTTTTAGCGCAAGCCGCTATAAACATGAACTTACTTGAGTTCACATCACACAAATATTCGGAATTTTAAGTCGTAATAGGCTTTGCAAAGGCACCGTTACTCACACAGAAGCGCGTCGCTGTTGGTAGAATTTAACATTCATTCTGTTAGTAAAATTCGATGGTTTCGGTAGTTTTCACTTAATGCGAAATGAGATACGAGAAGTTGTTTAAAATATGGATAGACGCACGAAACTACTTTGCAGGCTTGTTTTTGTTTTTTCTAACTAAAAAAAAAAAAATTAGAAATCGGATGGAAATTGGCGAAGTTAGGAGCGATTGTTCACATCAATCTACTGAAAAACGGGTTTTTGGCCATAAAATATGATTTTGGGGGTGTATTGGAAAATTCTCCTTTACCATTTTTCTTAGTTTTTCTATACCTACCGGTTGTGTTAGGTCGCCATAAAAGTATATTTAGTTTTTTTTTTTGTTACACAGTGTAGTTTACGAAATGAAGGAAAAACATTAAAGGAGATTTCATTTTCGCTAAAAGTAGCATTTCAACTATTCATAGCATTTTGCAGAGGAATTCGTTAAACTTAGGACAGCCACCAGGAAGCCGTGAAAAGTTGAAGTCCCTCAATTAGAAATTAATAGAAATCTCGCTGAGATTAAGGAGTTATATACAGTTAGAATTAAAAAAAAAACCGACTTTAAACGCGTTCTTCTCAAAATGGTGTTTTCAAAGTCGGTTACCAACATTACTCGAAAGCCGCTAAACCGATTAGTCTCAAATTTTATTTTATTTTATTTTATATTATTTTATTTTATTTTATTTTATTTATTTATTTATTTTTTTTTTTTTATTGCATCCCAAAAAAGGAGTGTTTTAAATTAATTGGCGACAGCTTAGCTGCAAGCCAATAATTTATAACAGGTACAAAATATTACAATTAAATATATATATAAATATTATACAAAATAGTTAACAATTTTACAAACAAGAAAAACGTTTACTGTAAAAAGTTTCGGACTATAAGGCAAGAATTGAGTAAAGCTGCTTTCTGCATGTCGAAAATTAAATATCCTGGGAGTTGAAGAGTTTTCACGTTGTCTGCTAAGTTTTTATGCACTAGTCCGTGGGCTGAGATGATAATTGGTAGTATGTGCACCTTCCTTAGCTTCCACTGGCGTTTGACATCAATGCCTAAGTCAGAATATTTGGATATTTTTTCTGCATGTTTCTGTTTAGAGGAACAGCAAGATCAACTATATAACCAGTCGCTTGAGATTTATCAGTAAGGAAAATGTCTGGCCTATTGTGGTCTCTTGTGGCATTTGTTAAAATTGTTCGGTCGTAATATAGAAGGTAGTTGGAGTCTTCTTGAACAGGTTCTGGGGTGTATCTGAAGTACGGTATTTTGCTTGGATTGAAGTTGTACATCTGGTTCAGTTTTAGATGGATTATTTTCGAGATGCCATTATGTCGCTTCAGGTACATAGAGTTTGCCAGTGTGGTGCATCCCGCTAGCACGTGGTCTAACTCGTATGGTCTCACTTCGACTATTGCATCTTCGACATCTGTCTGCAGCGGCATTTGGATCTCGCATTACGTATATAATGTAATTTTTAGTAGGAATCACACCATCTTGTATGGCGAAAATGGTACCCTCCGTTTCGGCAAATATCGACCTATTGGTAAGCTATAAGTGCGACAATTTTTGGTCGACATGTGGGCTCAGCAAGTCTTTTCGATATACGCCGTGGACAGCCATTTCAGACCATCTTTGGATGTTTTATCTATTGTGGTTGCGTTCCTGATTTTGTAGGATTGATTCATCCGAAGTGGGATGTAATTATCATCCGCAGCACTTGCAGCCTTGTGCAGATCGGATTGGGAGCACTTGTGTTGGAAGTATGCTCTTATGTTCAAGATAAGTTTGTCATGCAGTGCACCAACATCAATCTGTCCTCTGCCTCCCGCTTTTCTAGGTAGCATCATTCGAACGACAGAGCTTTTTGGGTGACGTGACTTGTATTTAGTCATAATTGTACGTATTAGTCGTTGTAGATTTTTTATTTCAGTAGATGACCATTTTACAATTCCGAAGCTATACGATGCCACCGGGACGACAAATGAATTAATAGCGTGGATTTGGTTTTTCCCATTAAGTTGGGTTTTACAGACAGCGTGAAGGCGCCTTTTAAATTCTGCTATCAGATTTTTCCTCATTTGCATCGTATTTATGCTGCTGCTTTGCATAACTCCAAGATACTTGTATACCTCCCCTGGCTCCATTTCTGTTATGTCGAGTCTGCTACTTTCCGCAGTTACATGTCGAGAAACCACTTTACCTTTAACTATTGTGATCTTTCGGCATTTATCAAGTCCAATAGGCATTTTAATGTCATTGCAGAAGGTTTCGACACATCTCAAAAGCTTATCTAGATGTTTGGAATTGCTGGCGTAGAGTTTCAAATCATCTACGTAAAACAGATGGCTCAGTCGGAATCTTCCAGACTGTCCGTGTTTTAATACAAAGCCATGTCCCGTCTAATTCAGGATGTGACTTAAGGGGTTCATGCTGAGAACAAACCAGAGCGGACTCAACGAGTCACCTTGAAAGATGCCATTTCGAATGTTTATTTCGGTTGTGTATTGAGAGCTTTCCGGGCCAGGTATTGATATTCTTGTCCTCCAGCGTTGCATAACTTTTTCTAGAAAGAGTATGATATCGGAATTGAAGTTGTAAATACGGAGTACTTCAATAAGCCAGGAGTGTGGAACCGAATCGAATGCTTTCATCCAGTCAATATAAGCTGCATAGAGGTCTATGTTCTTCTGTTTAGATTGCCCAAGGACAACTTGATCTGTAATCAGTTGCTCTTCTCCAATCAGATTATGTGTTTCGATATGCTCATAAAAGATGTTAGTTATGCACGACGTAAGTATTTTGTAAATAACTGGCAGACAGGTGATAGGCCTGAATTTTGAAGGGTCGTTGACTTCATCACATTTTGGAATCATATATGTCGTACCAAGCGTTGCAAAATTTGGCAATTCTTCTTCGGCGGTAATTATCTTGGTGAAGAGGGCTGCAAGTTTGTCGTGTATACATGTGAGCTTTTTGAACCAGTAAGCATGCAAGTTGTCGCAGCCTGGAGTTTTCCAATTGTGAAGCCTTCGAGCAACTTTCGCAACCTCTTCAGGTGTTACGGCTGAGAAACCAGGTATTGGGATACTGGAGTACTTTTCTCTAACTTCTGCTATCCAGCTTGCCGAGTTGTTGTATTTCTGAGGTTTGGACCAAATAGACGACCAGTATGATCTAAATTCATCCATTGATTCCTGTCGCGTCTGCCTTTAAACGTTCGTGGTTTGTTTTAATTGTCGTAAAAATAGCTATTGATTGCTTTCAAACATACGATTATGTTGCTTGCGTTTCATAGACATTCTATATTTTTCTCTTCTGGTGGTTAGCGTTCTTAATTTTTGCTTGAGCGTATCGAGCGTACGCTTGGGCATTTCTTCATTATTTTCGAACTTCGAGTGAGTATTAATGTTTTTACATATTTTGAGGACTTGGCGTTTCAATCGTCCGGAGGTGTTTCCACCTACCAATGCTGTTATTTTTCCTATTTTTCGGCGGTGCTCTTCAATGACCTTATCGAGTCTTATCAACCACTTCGGTTTATTACTCTTGTGAGTTGATCTGGAGTGTTTTGGCTTCTGATTGTGTTGATTGTTCTCAAAATGTTTGTTAGTGATTATTTCAGATATAGTTTTAGCAACGCAGTATATGACTATTAAAAGTTCTTCGAGACTAATCTCTTCGTTCAGTGTTTCCGGTAATACAACAGCGTTGTAATAGTCAACTAATTTTCCGAGTTTTCTAGAGGTGTTTAGTTTCGGCAAGTGCGGCAGACTCATCACAGGCATTCCCCTATATTTCGCATAATTTTCTTGAAAACTATTATATGCGCTTTCAAAATCTATTGACTCTGCATTGTCGTTGACGGGCTCAATAATTAAAGGGACATTCTGTTCGTTCTCTGCATCCATACTACCATCCTATGGTGTGTTGTTTGGTTGCACAGGGCTTGCTGGGGCTCCAGAGTTCCTACCGAGCTCTCTCGCCACTTCCTGGGTAATTTCTTCCCTTCTTGCTTCTGTGATGTAATCATGTTTGCGTATTGCTCTTAATTGATCAGACAAGTTTTGCTCTGACACGTTCATTAGCGGATATTTTTCTACAAACTTTTCACGTAAACGTTTTCGGAAAAGGGTTCTGTGTGTTTCTAATTTAGTGATCTGTAGGTATGTGCGTAATAAGAATTCGTTAATTTCTGATGTCCATTTTTTACGCTGTCTAGTTGCTACAACTGGGCTGGTCGCTGCATGCGATGCTTGCGAATCAGTTCCCGGCTGCAAAAGGTCTTGTCTATTATCCCCAGAGTAGTTGTTTGTATCTGGACCAACATTACTCCAAAGCCGCTAAACCGATTAGTCTCAAATTTTATTTTAGTTTATTTTATTTTATTTTATTTTATTTTATTTTATTTTATTTTATTTTATTTTATTTTATTTTATTTTATTTTATTTTATATTAGTAACTTAAAATTTTGTATGTAATTTTTTTAAATTAAATTTTATTATTCAGTTTTTTATTTAATATAATTATACTCAATTTTATTTCATTTTACATATATATAGATTTTTTTTTATTTAATTAAACTTTATCAATTTTTGTAACACTTTATTTAATGTAATTTAATTTAATTTTTCTTTAAGTTGAGTTTAAGGCCTGACAAGTGGACCAGGCTTAGCCGTAAGATCTTGAAGTTGACTTCAGACAGAACTCGAAATATCGACTGTTTGCATAAATAAAACAACATAAAATCGTGTGTTTTATTTGAATTCTGGCCTTGAGCGTCTTTACAATTTAAATAAATTTAGTATCATTAACTGAGGGCATTTTTGTATTATCTACGTAGTTTCAACTATTTTTTATTTTAATCAAATATTCATTTGAAATATTTACTTTATTTCATTTTGAAGGAACATTTTCTTTCACAAAAAAAAATGTATTTGTATATGCATTTCAGGATCCCGAAAAAAGTACATCGGGACTGGAAATGCTGGATTTCACTCTCGTTCATCAGCCAAGCAAAATTCGCACACCATAGTAGGTATGTATGTATGTGCGAGGATATATGTAAACCTACAAGCAATAATAAAAATAAATAATTGGCGCTTACGCTTCTGCTAGGTGTTTGGCCGAGCTCTTCCTACTATTTGTGGCGTGCGTCTTGATGTTGTTCCACAAATGGAGGGTCCTGCAGAGGAGCTTTTTCATGGCAGAAATGCACTCGGAGGTTTGCCATTGCCTGCCGAGGGGTGAACGCTATTTTAAAAAAACTTTTTCTATCAATTTGCTATTTCATGCATGGAATGCATGAGATTGGAGCCTACGCACTCCCGAAAGGTAGTTACGTACCAACCCATTCGGCTATAGCGGTTGCCTATAAACAATACAGTAACTTAAAAATCTGTGCTGACCTCTGTGAATACATACATACATGTGTATTCATTAGGCCGGGTCGATTTGTGGGGAGGCAAAAAAATCGCCCATTTCTCTGTGAAAATCATATTCTAGGGATCAAAATAAGAAACTTTGCCGAAGGAACCATACCTCTAAAACGAATTCTGATGTTCCCCAATTTGGGTCGAACTTTTTAGTTTCTTTTCTATAACTCACTTAAATTAATTTTTTTTTTTACATATGTTCTGACTAAATAAATTTCTTAAGAGAAAAAATAGATATTATTATAAATAAATAAAAATAAAGAAAAAACATAGCCATTTAGCTGATTTTTTCAGGTAAAGGCCAAAAATGGTGATATTTTTAAATTGGGGGACATCAGAATTCGTTTTAGAGGTATGGTTTCTTCGGCAAAGTTTCTTATTTTGATCCCTAGAATACATTTTCACAGAGCAATGAGCGATTTTTAAATCGACCCGCCCTAGTATTCACACTACATTTATATTTGACAAGTAGAAACTACGCCATTAATAAAAATGGACCGATACACGCTTAAACAACGTATTGAAATTATTAAAATTCACTATAAAAATGGTGAAAATTTGGCAGAGACGGTTCGTAAAACATTCGTAAACATTTTTGGGTCATCGCGAAGCACCTTGTCGGACCGCAATACAGAAATTGGTGAAAAAATTCGAGCTGTTGGGGCAAGTTTGTGATGTGGAGAATAAAACCCATGCACGTCGCTCAAGAACAGCCGAAAATATAGCTGTTTTAGCCGAAAGTGTTGAAAAAAATCCAGGTTTGTCCATTCCTCGTCGTTATTCGGAATTAGGCATTGCACAAACGTCATGACACCGTATTTTGCACAAAGATTTGTGTCTTAAGGCTTATAAAGTTCAGTTAACACAAGAACTCAAGCCGGCCGATCATCAACAACGTCGTGCCTTTGCTGATTTGGTCGTTGAAATGTATAGAAATGATCCGGAATTCCATCTAAAAATCATCTTGAGTGATGAAGCCCATTTCCACATCGGTGGCTTCGTCAACAAACAAAATTGTCGCATCTGGGGCTCAGAAAATCCAAGAGTTGTTGTTGAAAGCTTCTCTATCCTCAACGTGTGACTGTTTGGTGCGGTTTATGGTCCGGCGGAGTCATTGGACCTTACTTTTTCGAAAATGAAGCTGGAGCAACACTTACGGTGAATGGATTACGCTATCGAGAGATGATTAACGATTTTTTATGACCAGAATTGGATGGTATTGATCTGGACAACGTTTATTTTCAAGAAGACGGCGCTACGTGCCACACAAGCAACGAATACTCTTATTGGAAAACCCTTGATGTGTGTATAGACGTATAAATACTAATTCCCATGTCTATGCAATCGCACACGATGATTAATCGAACATTTCAAAATTCACTTTTTCTAAGTGCTCCATTTCTTATTGACAACAATTGCAACGACCAGAATAACAACAATAAAATCAAAACTTAGTTCAAAGCGTACAGTGCAAGTTTTAGTTTAATGCAATATTTTTTTTATTCATTTAGTTTTATAGTTTGTGTGAAATTCCTCAAATAGTTCACATCAACAGCGAGTATGAGCAATAACAGCAACAGCGACAAGTGTCCAACGGCTGGGCCGTAAACTCTATTGAGCTGACTGCATCCACTTACTTATTCCACATGGCTGGTTGGTTGCTAGGTAATTAGCGGTAGTAATATCGTAAGACTCGAACGAATGAATTGACGCTGACACAGCGGCTGCCGGATTTGAAAAGGTACACAAGTATTGAGGATTAGCAGTACATACATACATACATTTGTTTTTGTATTTATTTGAGTACATACATACATATGCATATAAGGTTTTCTATATATGTACAAATATTTATATGTATGTGTGTGTGTAACGGCAATTATATATTTATACTAGTCGTATGTTAGTATGTGAGCGCCATCGGCAAGCATTTCAGCTGAAAAGGGGCAGCAGCAGCCTTGCGGTACGCCTGCAGCTGTGTTGGTCGCTCGTTGTTTTCAAATTAGTATTTCATTAGTCAGCGCCTTGTTTTTTTTTTTCAAAAGCATTGTAAAAATTCAAACTAGTTTGCTTCTAGAAAAATAGGTACATTGAAAAATTTGAAATATCTTTTAAAATAAATATATATGTATACGTATGTGTGTGTGTGTAACACAACAACTCGCACCGCAACAAATCGAACGGCAATGAGTTTGAGTATGAATTGGAGCAACGCAATTGTGCGCTGCAATTGGAAAAAGGCGCATAGTTATGAACATTTTTATGTATGTGTGTATGTATGTATGTAAAGCAGCTAACTGCGAAATCTGGTAAAATCCTAAAGTAGTTAAATAGGAAAATACTCGTTTACAACTCAACAAAGTTGCCATATTACCCACACACACACACACACATGTGTAGTATGATATATTGCATCTATGCATGTATGGATGTGTACAAATGTTTATGTGTGAATATATGTATCTCCTGTGGCCCGTTTGCTGGCGCACGCCACTGTTGAACTCACAGTGGCGATTGGAATTTGCAATTGCATAATTTACATTGGCCGAGTGTTGTTGCGGGAATGAAGAAAATGTAAAGCAGAAAGAAGGAAAAACGTGAAAATGGCTCCATTTACTGGTCAGTGTTACCCGCGCTTGTTGCTTTTGTTTTTTTTTCCTACTTTATTTTACATTGCTTACTGTATGCGGCATACATAATTTTTATTTCAATTTTTGTAACATTTTCGCATCTTGCACCGCTCAATACAAAGTTGCGGAAATCACTTCCGTTTGTGCGTCTGCGCTAATTCACTGTCTAGGACATGCAACATTTATGTAATTTTATTTAATTTGTGTCTGCTCTTATTGATGAATATTTGTGTGCATTCATATATATGTATGTGTGTGTACGTGTATGTACTATACATGCATTGATTGTAGCTTATTTTCGCATTCGTTCAATGTTTCGATTTATGGAATGCAGTTGATTAACTTTTTTTTGATCACTCATGCAGGTGCCTAATAAACAGGGTATTCACATCGGTGGAAAAAATGACGCAGATTGTTGCACAAATTGCTTTTCTTACGGAGTAAAATTTCTAGTCCAATGCTTGCTTAGCTTAAGAAGTTGGTGTATTTTAGTTAAACTGATTTTTAATTGCTTAACTTAACTAAAAACCAGCTGAATTGAGTTTTTTGTTTGCGAAAATTCCTTCGCTCTAATTTTAATGAGTCAATTAGTAAAATGATATGAGCCAAGCAAATAAATAACTTCATAGACAGTGAGTGCCACTAAAAATCGTACAGCGAGTTTTTGTTACCTTACGTTAAATTATTACAAAAATAACAGTATCAAACTTCCAAACAAAAAAACATAAAAAAATTTTTTTAATATAAATACAAATTATAAAAAATTTTCAAATAAAAATTAAAATAAAATTTAAAATACATTTTTTTAAATATTTTTTTTTGTTAAATTGCAAAAAAAAAAACATTAATAAAAACAAAAAAATTTAAATAAATATAAAAATTAAAATAAAATTTTAAATAAAAATATTTGTTTTTAATAAAATTTTTTTTTAAATAGCATCCAACTTTAAATACATGCACAACAATATTAAATGAGGTTATAAAATGTATGGAAAGCATATTTTTAAGCAGTTTCTTATATACGCAACGGCAGTGATAGACCAATACTTTAAATGCTTCCACAACAGTCGGTTCTACGTTACCGTAACGACCCGGGCCTTTATCAGGCCAAGCACTACAAACCAAGCCTAAAGCACTGGAGGCTGTACAACGAACAGCGGCACTCAAAGTTGCTTCAGCCTACCGCACTGTCTTGGGCGCAGCAGTTTTTGTGATCAGCGAAGAGATACCTATCGACCTCATGCGTGGGAACGAGTGGATGCGTGTGATTCCAGGAAAAAAAACCGCCACCACTAGCACTTCGGAACGAAGGTGCCGAACCACGCATCGGTGGCAAAGCCGATGTGATACTGAATCGAGTGGTAGATCGACGTCAAAGCTAATTCCTACAATAGGCAAATAGGCTCAAAGGAACTTCGGCGAAGTGGGTTATTTCGTAACCCAGTTTCTATCTGGTCACGCATACTTCCGGAAATACCGTATTGGTATGGTAAGTGACTCCACCGATCGATGACGCCGAACACACGTTCTTTAGTTGCGATGGATGGCTCGTGGAAAAAGATGTTTTGAAAGAGCAGATTGGCGACATCGCGCCTACTACTGTGATCGGCAAGAGTTCGTGGTTCTGGGCCCTCCCAAAGTAATGCAGAAAGAGTTCCCGTGAAGGGAGTCGCCCCAAAAGAGGAGGAGGGATTGTTTTAGTGGCGACACCACTCGACGCAGTAGTCGACGGTTGCTGTAAGTGCATTTTGAATTCTATCTCATCCATCAAAGAAAAAAACAAAAAAAGGACTATCACTCCAGCAGCAATCTTATTACATATATGGAGAATGTTTATGCTGCTAAACAAACAACAACTAATACCTTAAGCTATAAGCTGAACATCCATTGACATTTACCAAAACAAGAACAATTAAAAAAGTGTATAACAATAAACAGTGAGTGCTACTGAAAATCATACATTTTTTTCTCACTATACAAATACAATATACAAAAAATTGTTCCTGCCCGTGAAACTATAGATTTTTATAGCAATGCATGCTCAAATAGCTGACCCCTAGATTGCCCAAAGAAGTCAATGTGACTGCTTTTTAATTTCAATTAGAAAAAGATATATAAATATAAGTTTCAGTCTTTCTAGTGTTCAAACTCTTTACAATTTTTAAGGACTAACTTTTCTGAAATAACCTTAAATACATATTTATACTCATAATGTGATATTAATATGAATAAAAACGAAAGGGGATATATGAAGCTATTAAAAAATATTTAATTAATTTTCGCATGGACAAATATAGTGCAACAATGGCCCTTTAAAAAATGTATGTTTAAATATCCATGCAATTTTTTCTTGAATTATTTTGATAAAAAAAGAAAAAATATCTATACGTTGAAAATATATTTATGGCTGCTTTATAAAACTTACAAAAAAAAAAGCTGAATTTTCCTTCTATGAAATGAAGTATACGCAATGGATTCCTCTGTTCACATTTCTCCTTTAAAATCAATTTAAAAATTCAAGTGAGTGTTGTCGGAAAAAAAAATACTGCAAAAAAATAAGGCATTTGCTGCTAAACGTTTAAAAGCAACTGCTTATATGTTCAGATCCATATAGGAGGAATGGACTCCACAAGGGTATAGACGCAGTGGTAGACGAGGAGGATTCTGGCGACGCAGCCTGTATGTCGAAATAGTCCTTAATGATCTCACCTGGACTCAATTGAGCCAAAACACAAACGAAGAATACGTGGAAATCATTAACTTCGGCACTATGGGCCACACAATCGGCGCTTAGGCAAAATATAATAATAATAATAAAAATAATATAGGAGGACCGATTCTACGCTGATATTGAAAATTCTAAGTTTTGTGCTTAGTGGCAGGATATGAGAGCGCCATAGTCGGATTAGCTTATGGAACGCATCACGTGCTTTATAAATACGGGCTGTCGCATTGGACACTACGCCGCCATCTTTTGTTATTTGGTTACCGAGGTAACGCTTGTAATAAGTCCAAGAGAGGATGCGTTTGTTTTTTTGTATTTCTTGATGTTTGTATTCTCATAATCGTGGGTTTTAGCGAAGGTGATTTTATGCATTTACTTCTAAACGACGAAATTTTTTCAATTTTCTGTATTTGTACGTTTTAAGACGCTATCCAGAACTTTTGTGAACCATAGCGGTTCTTATCGCCGTGTCGCCTGTCGAACGCCTTTGTTTATGGTAAATTTATCACTGTGGTAATTTTTCAATTGAAGCGTACACTTAGCATTGCATTACCATATAAGTTTTTGATAATATCGACGATCTTCTCAAGAACGCTGTAGTTTTGCAACGAACTCCATGTGGCGTCCCGAAAGATGGTGTCGAATACAAAGTGGCGATCTCCATTAATTTGATTGCTCTATAATTATGCGTAAGGTATTAATGCAACCTACGCATAAGCATCGACTTGGCTTAAAGCCGTTTCGTTTTTTATGCAATTTTGCGTAGAGAGCAGGGAAGATATCCTTTTTAATATGATGAATGCTTTTTGTGATGTTTTTACATTGTGATGCCACGCCAGGTTTTACATTGGCTAAGGCCACTTTTTTTTTGGAATGGTAATGATTACACCCTCCATTCCAGTCGTCAGGGCTGATGGCATCTCTCCACGCTGAATGTATAATGGAATGTAGTACACGGGCAAGCACTAGAACCATACTTGTACCGTTCGGTTGGGAGATCATTCCGCTCAGATGATTTATTACTTCTTAATTTACTTTCCGCTCGTGAGATCATTTCGAAAGATGCGGGTCTGTATTGATAGTCCTATTATACGCACTTTAATCAAAATCCCAAAGATTCGAAAAAAATTGGTAAAATACTGCGAAAAATGTTGCCTTAATTTATTTGGATTTTTCGTAATTATTCCTGCATCGCAGCCACTTCAATTTTATTGCATGATGAGAAATATCGTCCCCACTGAAACCTTAGGCATTTAAATCGGTCCAGCTATGCTGAGCTATCCAAGTTTTTCCTATTCCTATCTCATTATTTTGATGCTGTCGATACAATTTTCAGCTTAAACTTCTCTGTTATTTGAGGTTAATTTTAGTGAAGAATATTTTTGAAAATTATTTTTATTTATGAAAGAATAGATTTTTTTTTTTTTTTTTTAATCGATCCAACACACGAAAATCTTTATATCTTTCCAAAATAATTTTGATAACATTTTATAACTCTGGTAGAAAAAAACTGCAACTTTTTTTTTTTTTTGTGAGACACCCTAATGTACGCGCTTGTAATATTCCACCGTCTGATCACTCAAATCGCCTGAGACCCATACAGGTTTATGTATTTTCGTCAAATTGTAATTGCCTCCATACGTTTTAGTACTTTTTACTGGATTTATATTGCTATTTTTTTTCTACTCCAGCTGGATATTCATGTTTGAGTTAACGTGGAGCTCAACTTTTTTCAGTTTTCGCAAACCTTGTGTAAAAATTTCGGTTGACTAACTGAGTAGCAAAACACATGGATACAGCAAAAAATAATTTGGGCAATACATTGACAATTCAATAATATCTGTGTTTGTGATTCTGCTACTGGTTTGTGGCGGGGTGCGCTATATTTGCTTGGCAACAAATGAAATTCGGTATTATCGATATCCAAGTATATGCACCCATACGCATATTTTTATAATCTATTAAAAACTATTCTAGTCCTATTATGTAATTGATAATTTTTTTATAGTAAGTTTGCTAACAGGTTGACCATTCAAATTTCTCAAATTTCTGGTTATATGAAATTCGCTTCCAATTCACTTATTTCGCATTTATGTTTTCAGCTTTTCGCTCCACTGAGTATTCTTACTTCAAATACCATTAAATTACATTTTTTTCAACTTCAACACCAATTACTATTATTATTGTTTTGTCTTGAGGTTCTGCGCCTGCGTGCGGCTGTTGGCGTAGACGCTCGCTCAGTCGGCAAATTTTATACGGAAATTAATCACGTTGATTGGTCACTATTCGATTTTTCATACATTTATACTCGTATCTAAGCTAGCATAATTATAATTTAATAAGTTCAACTAACTTCACTAATGATTGGATGGTAGCATTCTATTGTTGATTTTCCTTCATTATTTAGTTGCGGTGGTGATTTAATGAATTATCTGTTTTGGTAATTTTTTTCTTATTTACCGCTTTAATTTACTGTTTCAAATGGTTTTTTGTTATATTTTTCATTATTTATGCTGTCTGTCGTTCTATTCCATTCCGTATGCACCTTTGATTTGCCGTTATGTTTGTGCTGAACAATAAACATTTAATGAGGGGAGTAAAAATAGTATTACTAGCAGTGATGTATTTTCATCATTTCCACCTTGGCTACTTCTGACTTTCAAGGTTTTTTTTTAGTGATGATAAGAACAATAACTTGGAAATATATGAAAAGTTGAAACTCGTTTTCTTTTCTCGATAAAGTAACCGCCTCGACGATCTTGGCCGAGTTCAACAAAGTCAGCCAATTGTTTCTTCCTCGTGCTGGCCGGCGTCAATTAGAAAGACCAACTGCAATCTCGTCATTCTCCACTTCGGTTTTTCAATATAGAAAGGACATTTCTCTTCCCCAGCAACCAGCAGCAGATACCGCTGCTCGATGAGAGGAAATACTTCGTTTTGCCAGCGTTTACTTCCAGACTCATTTGCTCCGCTTCTTTATCCAGTTTAAAAAGCAGAAGTGACGCTGCGGTTATTAAGGCCAATGAAATCTATATCGTCAATTATATTTAAAAGATGGTGTCTGAGTGATTAGTTTTGCAGCTTTATCAATCTATACGTCAGCGTCTGATCAAAGAAGAACCACGATAGGGAATCACCCATTCCGAAACCCTCTTCGGCGTAAAAGAGCTCGAAGAGGTCCGACCTAATTTTGATCGAGTTGGTGGAATTGCTTAATGTCATTTTGCACACACGTATTAGTTTTGCGAGAATTCTCCTAATTGTAATATATAGGCAACTCATTTTCTTTCAGTTGAAAATGGTTGTAAAATTGCGTCTCAATTCTTTTTATATGGGACTTTTTTAAGCTCGACGTATTCTGCATATCTGGTCGGTGATAGATTTGCCAGGCCTGAAGTCACACTGATAAGGTCTCATCGGTTGTTTGATGGTGGAATTCAGTCTTTCTCAAAATATGTTCGATAGAAGCTTAATGCAATATTAATATCACTATTTTCGTTGTAATTGGATCAGATAGCAGGTTACAATTTTCCTAGTAGTACTCGCTGAAAGGGTTTGTTCCTATTTGAAGTGAAAAAGTTCATGAAAGGGCATTGAACTTAGTTCTGCCAGAGAAGCAAAGGAGTACGTTAAGCCCCCCTACCTTCACAAAAGCAGGGCAATGGTAATGTGTTATCCTTTCTGATTCTCATGTGGGATTTCTACGTCCTTACCACAGCAGACCCACCCTACCCAGCAATCCCAGGGCCGTGACATCAGTTAAATTCAAATGTCAAATTCGCTTGCGAATGGCGCTACTTTTGTATGTTCTACATCATGTCCAGTGACGACCTCGGTTAGATGATATAAGAGCGAAAGTTCATTTTCCAGGCGGAGGTAGCCTCAATCAAAGAAACAGCTGATTATTTGCTTATATGCGTAATTACTGTCAGGAAGGTTAACATGTACTCCAACAGCCAAGAGGTAGTAAGGCCACTGGACTCATTGTTTTTGCACTCGAAATCAGTCAGAGAAAGCCCGACTTCGATATTAGACTCATTTGGGTTCTTGATAACAGGGACTTTGTGGATAACTGCTGGGCGGATGAGCTAGCTAGACAGGGGACCCTCGAGATAATTTCCCTGCGAAATGAAAGAATCGGGGTTCCCTTGAGGTTCCCTCTGTTTTGCTGGGCACTGGGTTAGAGGAAAAATATGTCAAGATATCCTGAAGGCGCCTAACAAAGCCGAATCTCTCGAATTTTGTGGGTGCCCGTTCTGTTCATTGCCCAAGCGAAGTAATACTCAGCTGTTGGGCCCTTTTTGGAGCAGCTGTCTATAGGCTGATGTGGAATCATCTCAGCAATCAGACTATTGACGTACACAAATCCTGTAATGTGAAGAACAATAAAGAGAAATCTACCCAAAACCGGCTTAACCGTCAAACATTCACAGATCTTGCAATCGTATTTGTCATTGTTTGTTAGTCACTCGTTTTAAATACTTTGTATATTTCTTCTAAACGAGCTTGATTGCATTGACCCTTATTGAGGTGTAATTATGAGAGGTGTAATATTCTATGGAAGCAAAAAAAAAAATCTCAAATTCTCCACAGCTGTCCTGCTCTCGATGGGCTGGGATGCAGACAACTTGGATCTCACTATGTTGCTACACCTGCTGACATACAAGGTCAGAATTTCATTAATAGTAAAGAGTGTTTCTTTTAGAGGTTAGGTTTTCAAGTTGGCACTACTTTTTTCGTAGATGGTCTTTTTGACAGCTGTCACTTGATTTATGCTCAGTTTGGTTTGCCATTTCATAATGAATAGACTTACACCTGAACAACGTTTGCAAATCGTGCAAATTTGGGCCCAAAACGAGATGGCCACCGATCCCGATTTTCACAAGAAAATTTTGTTCAGCGATGAAGCTCACTTTTGGTTGAATGGGTATGTCAATAAGCAAAATTGTCGCATTTGGAGTGAACATAATCCACAAGCCATTGCTGAGACGCCGTTACATCCTCAAAAAGTCACTGTTTGGTGTGCTCTATGGGCAGAGGGAATCATTGGTCCATATTTCTTTAAAAATGAAGCCGGCCATAATGTTACAGTCAATGGAGAGCGCTATAGAGCCATGATTAATGACTTTTTCGTGCCTGAATTGGACGATGTTGATGTGGACGACCTTTGGTTCCAACAAGACGGTGCTACATGCCATACAGCCAACGCAACAATCGATTTATTGAAGGAAACTTTTGGTGAGCGCATTATCTCGCGCCGTGGACCTGTGGCGTGGCCTCCAAGATCGTGCGATATAACACCACTGGACTATTTCTTGTGGGGCTATGTGAAGTCGCTTGTATACGCAGATAAGCCCGAGACGATTGACGTCTTGGAAGAGAATATTCGGCGCGTTATTGCTGACATACGGCCCCAATTGCTGCAAAAAGTGGTCGAAAATTGGGCCTTTCGGCTGGAATTTATTCGAGCCAGCCGCGGTGGCCACTTGCCCGAAATCATTTTTAAAGCATAATGGCAAACCCTTATCTTTGTAATAAAGCTAAATTCTTGGCCATAACATTAAATTATATACGTTTTATTTCATCTTGAAAACCTAACCTCTAAAAAAAACACCCTTTACCTATGAAGCGTTTAACACTAAACCTACCATGGACGGGTCAAATGACCCATTTTAAACTTTGTGTCAGAAGTTCTTAGAAATAACATTATTAAATCGTCATTTGCCTTCACGACTTTTATTAAAAAATACATCGAATGTATTTTTCAAGATTTGCTCTTCTCTTGCTAATTGTTTTACCGAGAAATATATTTGATCTTAATAATATATATAATATTTTAAAGACGGGTCATTTGACCCATATTGGTAGGAATAGGAATACATAAAATACCGGTAGGTTTAGTGTTAACACAACCCTATGTAGTCATCATTTAGTCTTCTTCTCCTTAACCTCCAAACATAACTGCCTCTCTCTATTCTTTCCTAATTGTTTTACCGAGAAATATATTTGATCTTAATAATATATATAATATTTTAAAGACGGGTCATTTGACCCATATTGGTAGGAATAGGAATACATAAAATACCGGTAGGTTTAGTGTTAACACAACCCTATGTAGTCATCATTTAGTCTTCTTCTCCTTAACCTCCAAACATAACTGCCTCTCTCTATTCTTTCCTCCCTGATTTACGCCATTCTACTTTATTGACATTTCTCTCTCGGTCCAAATATGCACTCGCTTGAGTCACCAACTTACCAAGCCTTACAAAGAGGTACTATGTATATATATTAAATGGACAGAGCAGTATAGTAGCATTCGCAGTTACCAATGACCTCTGACCCACTAGGAAATAAGGAAAAAGGTAAAAAATAGAACTTTCTTTGTTTTTTTCAGTATTCTCAGTTACCTCAGATCTCTGAACCACTAGGAAATAAGGGAGAAGGTAAAAAATAGAACTTTTTTCGTTTTTTTTTTTTTCAGTATTCTCAGTTACTAGTGTTTTATGACCTACTGGTGAATAAATGAGCAGATACAAAATTTAATTTTCTTTATTTTTTAACTTTATATTCTCTACTTTTTTGATAGGTGCATCTTCCTATCTTAATTGCAATTTATTTGCCATTTATCATAACTACATTTAAATCCTTGAGGTACGCAAGTCATCACTTCATGCGATTTTCAAGGAAATCATGAATCACAATTTTTCACAAGAACCTCTTATTGTACAATAACAATAACAATAAACTTCTTGCCACTTCATAGCAATCATGTATGCAAATAAAAGCGTGAAAAATGTTGCTTCCACAAGTACAAGTAAAATGTGTGTACATCTGTATGTGGGTAATGGCCATAAGCAATTCTCCGCAGCTGTTTGGTCTATACCGACTATTGGCCGGCATGTAAGTATGTAAATGTGTAAATAGTTACCGGTCCAATGTGATTACCTTAAAGGAGTTTTGCGTGCTGTTCTTGATGCAGTTAAAAGCATTTAAGGGTATGCATATGTGTAGGTATATTTACACGTATACGAGTATGAATGACAAGTTTGCATGCTACAGATTTTTATTGATGCCGTTGCTGTTGCTGTTAACACCAAAACTATGGCAATAGCTTTCATATTTAGAGCCGTTGTTGTTTTCATTGGCGTTGATTTGTATGCGCTGGCAGTGTTATTAATTTTTTTTATTATTTTGCTCATTCACCGGCAATGCTGTTGGCCTTGGGCGTAGCTGCTGCTGTTACATATCTCTCTTTTATTTTCCAGTACCCATGCCGTTGCTAAATATGTGCATATACAGACATACATATGTATGCGTATAGCTGTAAGTACTCTATTTATTTTTATTTATTTTTTCTTAAGCAATTTCTCAACTCATTCCACTCGTCCAATCGCAACAATCAATGCATTCCCACCTTAACTGGCAGCGATCACTACTACAGTTTTCAGTATTTCACTGAATCACTGCTCACCAACAAATGGCCTGAATTGCAATGGTGCAAAATCGTTGGACATAGCGAATTCAGTGGTGTGCCTAATAGCTGATTGGCAAGCATCGTACAATTCGCAGCTACCGCCCTGCAACCATAGCTGATGAATGACTAATTAAATGGCTTACTGACTTACTGACTTACAGATTTTTACTTAAGCACAGACACATAAATGGATGTATTTATGCATCTACTATAACTAACTTATATATGTTTACATATTTGCACCGGTATTGGCTTTAAAATTCAGTCACACAAGAAGTTGACAAAAAATTCAAATAAAAAAATCAAGTCAGCTCACGCCCATTGAGGTCGTTTATTATGCGCATAGTGCGCAATTTGTATACATATGTATGTGTGCCTGTGCATGTATAAATACTTATAATATATGTATGTATGTATGTACGAATTACATGCTTTAACACATACAGTATTTACCACAATTTCTGCATTGTCTACGTGCCACAATGGTACAAAAAAATATGCTGACAGAATATGACTTCAATTGCACTTATGACTCTTGCAACTATGCATGTATTTACGTATGTCTGCATGTTCGTTTAATTGTATTTATGCATTTATAGGTGCATGCGCCTATTCATGTCTGCCCGTTTTTTGCAGAGCTGCAAGCATGCGCTGAATGCGTAGGCAAAAAATGCCTCCCGCCTTTCTACATTTGTTGAATTTTTATTAAACCATATCTTTCCATCTGCCAAATTCATGTTTGGCCTCATACTTTTTTGTAAGCCGCTTTTGAGTTAAGTACTTTTGAGTCGAATACTGTCAGCGTCAACAGAAAGTGTACACCTCATATGGACAAGTTTTGACTATTTACTTATTTTTTTTTTTCAGTTTTCAGTTTTCCTTTTTTTTATAAAAAAATAGTTCATGCAACAAAAAAAAAATAGTTTCACAAATTTATAGGTAGGTAGGTAGGATAGGTGGCAAGAGTATCACAGATACACTCCAAGTAGTACCAGAGTGCCGTTTTGATATAATAATCACTACCTGCGAAAAACTACAAAACTTAAGGGAAGAAAAACCATCTACAGAAAATGGATCTAGGCTGAAGAACGCATTTTCTTTCTTTAGCAAATGCACGATATTTTTTGATATACCTACTTAGAAATGCTAGATGCATGCAAAATACTTATTACTGAGAAATACTTTGCTCTATAATCACAGAGGTACATTAAGTTGCCCAGAAAAGTTTTTCCGCAGTTTATTCCAACTCGCTCTTTTGGTGATTGATGAATTCACTTACACTTGATGAGTGCACATACGTGGGTACTATGGCTAAACTCTTTAATTTTCGGAGAAGAAGTTTCTAAACATTTCTCATAAATTCGAAGTGCATATCATAGAGCCAGACCTTTTCCTATTCAATTGACAGATAAAATTCGAGATCGATAGAATTAGAAATTGCATTGAATTTATTAATAACTCTGGAATGAGGAACATACGGAACGTAGTTTGTTTTATCATTAAAAATAAATAAATAATTCACGGGTACACTTCTGTTAGGCGTTTGGCCGAGGTGGTCCTCCACCTATTTGTGGCGTGCGTCTTTTTATATCATTGCCGCTATAAAATGTATAGCAAAACCGGGCGCTTCTTTGCTCTTCCAATTAAAATTAATTGAATAGCTTTTGAAGGGATACTGAAATTAGCGAAATTTTGGCACTTCCAGCGAAACTGTATCGAAACTTTTCAGGTGCTCGAAGAACTGATATACAAAAATCTGTCCAGATCCTCTCAGAAGTTCATTAGAAACCTGAAACGTACTATTCGCGACGCCAAGCATTCGCATAGGAAGTGTGAATGAATTCGGCTCCTTTTCAACTCTAAAGCCTCAACGAAAATCTGAAAGTTAATGTCCAAAAGTATATTGTCCTATGACGATTCCTAGTATACACCATAGGAATATGTTTGCCCTTGAGAACCTCAGTTAGTTTAGTGTTATTCTTTCGCATGTTGGCATGTTGGTCTGCAGGTGTTCATATTAGTTCACCTGCTGCCACGTATCTGTTCTAGTCCTATTTCTCAAGTTGTGAAAACGACAAAGCCATATATGTAAGCTTCATTTCTTCATTACCTCAAACCCTTTCCTTGCGCACTCCTCTGCTTTTTTCATTTTCTAGAATACTACTTTGTTCTAGCACTTGGTATAGATTAGAATATTCGACATTCATGAACAAAATTCTAGTTAATAAATTCTAGTTACTCGACTTAAGGGTTTTAACCGCAGCTTGACTGGAGGCAATGTGAATGAGTTTTGACAAAGTGAGTTTCTTTAGGTTTCCGAAATACTTTTTCCGGGTATCTTGCCTAGAAAAAGTGTGAATGGTGAGCTGACTGGTTAAATGTACTATGAACTTACCTTTTCACTGCTTTCTTCATTCTAAAATTCTAACCCCAGGCTTATGAAAGCTCGCCTCTGCGATGCCTGGTATTCTGTTTGTACAACTTACAATTGCTACATCTATCTTCAAAAGCTTCACGTCGACGGACAGCCCCTCCAAATGCAGCACAGAACTTCTAAAAATTGCATTCCTTAAAATATTATATGCCCTAATGCTCAGATGTAAGTTTAAGTGTTTGCAATGAATCTGTTAAAAGTGTAAACATTAGTTTGGACTAAGATTTCATACGCGCTGATCCTAACCCGCACCACTACCCGTAAAATTGATTACTTAAAATTTTGGTGGAAGGGAGTAACCCTCTGATTGCCTCTTTTAACGATCTTTCATTATAGCTGTTTTGAGAGCTGGTCAAAAATGTCCATTTAAGTAGCAGTTAGAGCCTGAAAATCTACTACAGGAAAATTCCTCGTGAAGTTCCACTATAGAAGTTCGAGGACGGAAATTTTATTTGAAGTCGTTTTATAAAAGGGGATCAGATTGGATGTATTTTTTCCAATTAATTTTTTTTTACAGATCACGCGTGACTACTGTCTAACTGAATACATACTTTTTTCAGTATTCATTGATATTTCGTCATGCAAAGACTTACGCATCAACAATGTATTATGAAATTCGACGCTCTTGAAAAGTTTTCATCACGCGCTCAAGCCAACTTATGGTGCTCAGTGATGGGGCCCATTTTTGGCTAAATGGCTATGTCAATAAGCAAAATTGCCATATTTGAGCTGAAGAGCAAACCGGAGCCATTCAAGAACAGCCATTACATCTATGGAAACAATCGTTTGGTGCGGCCTATGGACTGGAGGAAGCATCGGCTCATATTTCTTTAAAGGCGAGGCAGCCACCAATATAACTGTGTATGGCAAAAGCTTTCGTACCATAATAAACGACTTTTTGATGCCGATAATTAAAGCCCGTGATCTCCATAACATTTGGTTTCAACAAGACGGCGCTAGCTGCCATACAGCCCGTGAAACAATGAATTTGCTGCGTCGTCGTTTCGGTGAGCAATTTATCTCTCGACTCGGACCAGTGGAGTGGCCACCAAGATCGTGTGATATCACACCTTCGCAGTTTTATTGGTGGGGGTATGTAAGGTCTAAATGCATTGTGGATAAACCAGCTTCGATTGGGGCTTTGGAAATCAAAGTTACTAAAGTTATTCACGAGATACCGGCCGAAGTCATCCAGCGAGACATTCAAAATAGGTGTTTACGGTTGGCCGAATTGCGGCGCATCTGCGGCCAACATTTCAAAGAGATTATCTTTAAAAAACAAATGTCATGAATGTTTCAACACAAAAACAATGAAGATTTCCCAATCAATTTTAATTTTCTTGGTATTATTTCAATTTATTTATTATTTCCGATATCTCTAAATTGATCATCCTCCTCTATAAATTAATTGCACCTTCGGTCAAGATGTTAAAATTTTAACTCCGTAAATTTTATCTCCGTATGAGAAACATCCACTTTCATAATTATTAACAGCCGTTCGCATTGAGTAACATTTTTTAAAAATTGTTGGACTGTATTCTTAGAAGATTATTAGAATAAGGTCCTGGCGGAAGGTTGTTGATAATTTTCAGCGATCATAAATTTAAAAAAAAATTTGCTTTGGCACAAAAATTTAGATATGCAGCATTTTCTTATTTGGGAGCTGACTTTAATTGAAGGCAGTTTGCAGTGTAGATAAAAGCACCAAAATTAAAAAAAAAAATAATAATTTTTTATCGAAAATCGTACATTTTCTGCGAATGTGGTATACAGATTCCTACATGGTTTATAACAATTTTTCTTCCATTTTTTCTTTTGTAGGCCAGTTACCAATTACGTAATGTAAACGCCCAATTTCAATAACTTATTCCACATGCACGCATGCGCGACGGCTCACCAACTTACTAACAGACTACCTTGCGCTGGTCGCCTGGCAACTTTGACGCAGACATGTTACAGTTTAAGATTTTAGCAGCCAAGCCACATAAAGTCCATGCCACTCAGAGCTGCATACCAACACAAGCTATGCAGCTGATATGTAGATATATTATGTATATATATGTACATGTGTGTATGCATGTACTCGTATTTGGCTTTGTACTCTAAACGACAACAGCCCAAAGTGGCAAGCTTGAATGCTTTTTTAGGTTAGTAAGTGTGCAAAATTGGTACAACAAGATGTCCATTGTTGCTTTGGAACTGTTGCAAATTTTAATTTTTATTTTAATTTTTTCTTTTGTATTCTGTTTTTTTTTTTTTGCATTGCTGCTTTTGTTCCTATGTACATTATTTACGAGTGCCCATTGTTTTGACTCTTGTTTATTATTGTTGCCATTCTTGAAGGTTATTTACCTCAAATATCTCTGCTGCCTTGCTGCTGGTTGCCTCTGAGGTCTTACCTTGAGGGTTTCCCCTTCGTGCGTGGCTGCCTTTGCTTTTCCGCTTTCGTGTGGCCTCTCCGGAGGCTGTGCGCAAATGTCAACATTGAGATTTCTAGCTGTTGCGATTTTTATCTGGTTTTCATGCTATTGCAAAACACTGTCAGGCAGCGGAGTTATGCAAAGTATTTGCATGACAGCAAAAATGATAGAAAAAAGTGCATGACTATTACGTCTGAGTTATTATCTAACATTAATTTGTATTTGAGTTATTTTTCTTAAAAAATTGCGGTAATTTTACGACGTTACCTATGGCTTATAGTGTGCTTGTGATGGATGCAGAAAAATGCATTTTTTTATATTTTAATAAATTGCGCTCAAATTGTTTGATTGATCACAACATCGATCAGTGCTGATACAACATAGTTTCTCTGGTACTTTGGTTTGTACATTTTTGCATCGCTTCTTGCAAGTTGCACTAAAACTTTACGCTAAATATATATACATAGTACATGGGGGTTTTCCTCTTTTATGGGTTGTACTAGTTTTAACATTAAAACTTTAATTAGTTGAGAGTTTTGCATTGATTTGTATACCAAATTCCATAGCTGACATAGTTTGCTGTTTATAGGTACGAGTGTCGTTTATTAAGTAACCACATTTGCTACAAGTCGCTCTTCTAACAAATTGAAGGCAACCGTATCTACTACATGGACGATGGCACGCCAATTCCGACCGGGACTAACTCCATCGTCCAGGGACCAATATTCGATAGTTTGTTCTCCTACAAACAGAGTCACAACGAAGTCTCAATCAGTAGCACCGTGAACGACCACCGAACTGGTTCTAAGGGTATTCTGTAACAAATTATTCGCCTAGGACTAGTAGGACGCAGGGTACCTCAATTAGAACTGTAATGCGGTGACTTCTGATGCCTTCAAAGCATAACTGCCTCGTGAGGTGGTAAGCTTTCAGTAAACAAGAATAAAACTAAATATTTTCCGTAAGTCATTTATACTGAGGGTGTACCTCAATAGTCAACTGTTGGAAGCCGTGCCGCTTCCCAAATATACCAGAGGTAATTTTTTTGAACACCTTGATGTGACTTAGAACGATATTCGTTGAGCACTAGACCTTATGGTATATTTACATGTCCTTAACGACGTTCATTGAGATTCTATTACCAGCTCCAATTAGTCTCACAATTTGTCGTTATCGAATATCAACCTCCACTCCTTGCACAAGAAGAGCACGACATTCTTGGTATTGTGGCTGGTTAAATTGCGACTTGCTTAGAGTTGTCACTCGTTCGTCGGACGAAATGTTCGCCATTTATCCAACTCGGCTAATGCACCTTCTTCTTTCGCCCGACTACGTCAAAACAACCCATTTATTAGGCTTAACGTTAAATGATATAAAAAATGACGTCTACTGATGAGGTAGCTGATCAAGGCGGTGCTTTGTTAAGTTCATACAGCAGCAACAACAATTGCTAATGAAAGCTGATATTTCTGCCAGGCACTTCAGACTAATTCAAATTTGATTACTAAAATCGCAAATCGGAGAAAAGGCGCATTTGATATTTTTCGCTAATCGCTCAAGTAAAGTGTACAAAGTAGTAGAGACCCTAGGCGTGCTGTATAGGAAGGAAATAAATATTGCAAATTACATCTTAAGTGACAGAAAGGTATAGGTTGGAAGGATCCCTCAATTACTTTCGATATGGAATCAGTGTGTGGACCACTTTTAGCGAAATTGGTATGGCTTTTCTCACTGTCGCTGAAGCTTGACTATTTTTTTCGACATCAAAGACCAAGCGAATGTCAAACAATCATTGAACCGATTCGAACAGTAATAGAAGAAGCTATGACCCGAATTGGCTAAGAAAAAAAAGGAGGAAAAAGTACTGTTTCACCTCGAAAACTCACAAGCTCTTTAGTTCGGATTTGTCACCGCTGAATTCATAGTACTCGCATCAACCGGCTGTCTGCGATTTTGTTTGCCTTTTTGAAAAAAATCCGCTCAAATTAGAGAAGTTTATCGCCGAAACATAAGTGTATGTTGAAGATTTTGAAAAGCCATATTATTTGAAGGGACTATTAAGCAGTGAATAAGGTAAAGGAGGTTGCATAGCGGAGTGTAAATAATTGAGAGAAACATCTATCTTCACTGCCAACATGCCTACTTACTGATCGCCCGTTGAACATGTATACAAACCACATACAGTTATTAAGGTGCAAATTCCAATTTTTTATTTTTTGTGTGCCTTGTTAATTTGTAAATATTATTGCTCTTTGTTATAACTATTTTAATTAATACGTAAAATTCGAAACGAGCACACCCATTATACGATCAGAAATAGTTTCAACCGAATTGGTTATTGCCGCAATTAGTGAATGGCCAGTTAAATTTGTAATGGATTTCCTTTGACAATAATTTTTGGCGATAGCAAATAGCGAAACAAAATTATTATAGCTAACTAAATTAAATTGATTATGATATTTTCCATGCAGTTCTAGCTTAGAAGCTAAACTGAATGTTGTTTTTGGGTGCTTGGGAGATTTTCACAGATGTTGCGGATGCCAAATTTTCGGAAATCGTTCGCGAAACCTAAAGGCTATGTAAGCTTCGAAATATTTAATGGTTTTAAATGAAGGGTATCGCAAGCCGCTGTAGCCGAATGGGTTGGTGCGTGACTACCATTCGGCATTCAGAGAGAACGTAGGTTCGAATCTCGGTGAAACACCAAAATGAAGAAAAAAAGTTTTTTTCTAATAGCGGTCGCCCCGCGGTTGGCAATGACAAACCTCCGAGTGTATTTCTACTATGAAAAAGCTCCTCATAAAAAATATCTGCCGTTCGCAGTCGGCTTGAAACTATAGTAGGAGCTCGGCCAAAGACCTAACAGAAATATATTAATTTATAATTTATTATATTATAATATAATTTACTATACATCAGTTGTACAATTATTTATTTAATTTTTAAAATTTATTTTTCATAGAAGTTGACGACCACACTTGAAAACAGGGCCTGATGAACTTGTTCACGACTAGATCAAAGTTGGCGGAGGAGTAATTTGCAAAGAGCTCCCCCATCAGACTCAAATTCAGGTTACCAGACCAGTGCAGTGTATTCCAGGCAGAGGTAGCCACAATCAAAGAAGCAGCTGATTGGCTGCTCACATGCGTACTAACAGTCAAGGAAGTAAATATTTTCTCTGACAGCCAAGCGGAAATTAGAGCCCTCGGGTCAGGGATGGCCTTGCCTCACTTTCGATTGCATCCGAATTGTTTGACATAAGGCTGAGTTGGGTTCCTGGTCCCAGCGACATTGGCAAAACTGTGAGGCGGGTGAGCTGGGTTGTAATTGGGGTCTCCAGCGAGCGCTGAGTAAGTAGACAAATTTGTAAGGTCGCGAAATCTTTTTGGGAACATGTGGATCGGGGACGGTCGAGCGAGCTTCTGAGGTCGACGCAATCTCAGCTCTCGATCTTTGTGGGTTTTCTCACAGGACACTATTCGTCGCGAACATGCTGTGAGACTTAGAATTACTTCGCGTCGGATATATAGAGGATGAGGTGGAATCATCTCAGCACCTTCTCCTTAGCTGCCCTGCTCTCGTGGGGCTAAGATTTCGGCATCTTGGCTCCTACTTCTTTGCTGCGCCTGCTGATATAGTAGGCCTTGACATTAAAAATCTGATGAACTTCATCAGCAGCATAAAGCGGTTGACGCAACCGCAGCACAGTCATCGTTTATAATCCATACACACTAAATCTATACTCCTAACCACCCCACCCCCACATCTCTCCGCCCTCTCCTTTCGCCCCATCGGTCTTCCTCCACCTTATTTCCTTCACAATGGTATCACAAAGCACGAATTCGTTTTCTTCGTCCGAGTGTGCTCATTCCTTGGACAATCATTCTAACCTAACGTAGTTCGCCCTTTTTTCTTTCTTTGCTATGACAATTTTAACATACAAAACGATGTTCTGGGCCTAAAGTCACCACTTTTAATGTATTTACCTTGCCTTATTCAATACTAGAAGTCTTCTAAAGATTCTGAATATAAAAGTAGAAAATGTTGATGACAATTTTTCCAGATTTATTAAATTTATGTGAATATTGTACAAAATTTGTAGCTTTGAGCAAGGCGAATCTATTAAAGGTGGTATTGGTATATCAGCTGATTTGTTTTTTTTTCTTTCGCCGTGCCCATGTTGCTGCCAGCTTAGAATGAAAAAGCGAATTCATTATTTGTTTTCTAGTTTCTCAATACGTTGCTTTGACAATTAAACGTACAGAACATTGTCGTTGGTCTAGTGCCACCACTTTTAATGAATACGCCTTGGCTTTGAGTTTCTTGTTTAAGAAAAAGAAAATAAGAAGAAAAGTATATATAAAAAATAACTAAAACATGGTAATTCGTCGCGCTACTATTATTTTGATCACAGGTGTAGATGATTTTTTAAAAAACATTTCTACGCTAATTTATTAGTTATCTATTTGTATATTTTTTATATCGTAATATAGGTAACTCCACCGAAATTGCTTAGGGGGTTACTGGGATAGTAAAGAAGAAGAAGAGTAGAAATAATTCTATGCTAATTTATTATTAATTCACTTATTATTATTTATTTGTTGTATTCCAGTTTATGTGTGGTTTCCTTATTGTAGTTATTCTTTTGGCTGACTTTTCGGGATATATTCACTTCTACTACGTGAGGCCTTAGCTAAAAATATTTTCATTACTAACAAGAGGCACTTAGTTGATATTTTTGCATGACTTTCCGTTGCTCTCTTTCCCAATAGTTGAACTTTTGCTACACTCATTCCACATTCCACTTGAGTACCGAAAATAATTGAACAAATTTGTAGTAGTGGTACTAGACTGGAAGCAGTGAGAGTGGAGAAATTCGATGCTCGCTAAGCATTAGTGTGAAATTTCACTACCTTAAATTTTAGTGGGGCATACAAATAAATGCACTATCTCCATCTCCGGTATAGGCAGCATGGCACTCATATTAGAAAACATATTTATCAACATTGTTCAAGCCTAAAACTATTAAATTCGGTTGAATGCTAACAGTTTGTTAAAATGCTGAGCGAAATAAAGTTGTCGGTCTCCAAATAAAATAACAACTGATTCGAAAACATACCAGTATTTGGATCACCTTCTACACAAATAAAATTGCGAGGTCCTCTTTTGCAATGTGTCGACAAACAAATTTTTAATTAATAGCTCTACAGACTCACTTATTTGTAGCGAATCGTAAACAACTTTCAGTTGACCTTCAAAATTGACAATACTAATAAAGTAATTGCCGAAAGGCAGACAGGCTAATAAATGGTAATTTTGGATTATGACAAGCAAAATCTTTATGCGTATGCTGTAGTAAGCGTTAATGGGAAAAGCATAACAACTGGTTAAAAATAATCTTTTCATACTTCGCTCATGTATAAGTAGGTACCTGCATACATATATACATATGTACATATCTATGTCCTTCTAGCTCACTGACCCACCTAAAACTTTAATGCTCAGTGGTTCAAATTCATGCTGATTTAACGCTGGCACCTTAAATTACTCGGTATTTTCCTTTTATGTTAACTTTTATTGTTTAGTTATGTATGCAACCGTGTGTTTCACCTGTTTCCCAGAGGCAAGGCGTGAAATTGTGTTAAAGTTAGTGCAACAACAATTGAAATAGAAATGATCACAACGAAGGTATGCATGCCAACTATTTAAATAATTAGTTTTGGCTCAATACCTTTTTGCAGTTCTTTAACTTCAAAGCAAATCGCGAAAGGCGTAACAAATTGTGCCTGTGTTTTTAATTAATAATTTCAATAGTTGGCATTATATTCATGCAACCAAAATAATTGAAAGAATTATACAATGGAGAGATTGTTAATTGAAGAAGAAGAAAAAAACATTACTAGTCGCCTCTTGCTGGCAAATGAAACGAATGGCAGGTTGACCAAAAGTGAATAGTTGACGACCAATTTGCAAAAATTTTTGCATAACTGATTTGCTTACTATTTTCTACTTCGATCTGGTTGCATATTTTCCTTTGTGCACTAGCAATTTTGCATACCCATACCAATACGGGGACAACCATACTTGATGATCTCATCAAAATGCAATGAAAATGTTTGTATGCCGACTAGAGTCACAGCCACATATAGCATGTCTTCGCAGGTGAGGCAGTGCGGATCGCAAGGCGGATCATTGGAATACATTTTATTTGTTATTAGTTATTGTTGTATTTTACCATACTACGGCTATTATAACAATTATTATATATGTACTAATAAATTAGGTTTATGTGACAAGCTTTCATAGTAGACGTCTGCATGTCAAGTTATAGATTTTTTAAGGAAACTTCAAAGTGATCTTCTGTAAGTAGCGAGTTTAGAGATATCATTTATTATATCATATATACCTATAACACTGTGTGGTGGAAGAAATAAATTGTCTTAGAGACATGCACATATTAAACTTGACTTCTTGAATTAAAAAATAAACTGTAGGTCGGATCAAGTAGAAAAAAACTACATACTCAGAGTATTGAATTGACGCTGGAATTAAAATCTGAACTTAGTGTGGAAAATAAATTTTTTATAGGTGGAAGCATATATTTTTAACACTAGGTTAAATAGTTATATAGGACAAACTATATTTTAATTTTTTCTTAAACCGGAATTGCACTTTACTTTCCTGAGTTGCCGCATATTGGCGTTAGTGTGTGTAAATATGAACCACCTCTAGTCAGAAATTATTTTTTGTCTTTCGGTTAGGTCTAAGCGTTTGTTGCGACCCGAGTTTCCAAAAAAAACAAAAATAGTAAGGAGACACTTGCGGACTCGTGAACACTTTATTTCTAGTAGTGGTAGTTATAAGGGTCCTTCAAAAGACGTGCCTACAAGTTCCCCTATTTTTATTCAAACTACGGTTCTTTATAATTATACGGCATGTGAAAAATGTTTTATTAAAATGTTCATCATAAGCACATCTACAGGCTGTCATAGGAGAATAAAAATTTCTAAAGAACTCGCTCACACGTTATCGCATTGAGCTCAACAATCTCGCTCCGAATGTTTTGTTTCAGCTTTGAAATCATTGCTGGTTTATTCGCATAGAATTTATTTTTCAAAAAAATCCCAGTCTGGTTCGCTAGTCCTTTTTCAGTCCTCGATAAAATTGTGTTGAAATGTTTTTATCATTGAATCATTGAATGAATTGTCGACTCATTCGAACGTTTATATCCACCAAAAAAATCACGAATTTTGTTACATGTACCTGTAGTTCTTAAAGACTGCCCATTTGCATAATAAGTTTCAATCATTTTAAGCGTTGTTTTATCATGCAAAATTCTACATCTGTCTACTTGACAAATGTCCAAGTTGACGTAAAAAGTATTGTCTACGAATTATTCACTACTGACAGTGAGGGATGATCAGTTAACACCAGACCAAGGGGTCGTGGCTAACAAAAAATCCTGGAGTCTGTCAGGACGTATCTTTACCCCAAACAAAGTACGGTGGGCCGTTGGGTCCTTCCAATCATTTAAAGCACCAGGGGTAGACGGTATTTTTCCAGCCCTCCTCTTACGAGGGATAGAAATACTAATAAAACCACTTGTTGCCATTTTTAGGAATAGCTTTAGTATGGAATACATACCAAACGTTTGGCGTAAGGTCAACGTGATATTTATTCCAAAAACGGGCAAGAGGTCCAGTGAACTTCCAAAGTCATATAGACCTATTAGTTTAACTTCGTTTCTCCTAAAAACAATGGAAAGATTGGTGGATCTTCACATTAGAGAAAATCTAGAAAAGAACACACCCTTGCATAAATCGCAATACGCATATAATAAAGGGAAATCTACAGAAGGAGCTCTTCACTTTCTCGTATCAAAGATAGAGAAAGCTCATTATTCTAAGGAAATCGCCTTATGCGCATTTTTAGATATCGAGGGTGCATTTGATAATACAGATTATCGCTCGATTGATAGAGCATTACAAAATAAAAACATTGACAAGCCGACCATAGGGTGGGTAAAGGCAATGCTGGAAAGCAGAGAAATCAGCTCATCTCTAGGAGATGTATCAGTCTCAGTCAAAGCATTAAAAGGATGCCCCCAAGGTGGTGTTTTGTCACCTTTATTATGGTCCTTGGTTATTGACGACCTCCTAGTCAAACTAAGTGAGTTAGGCTTGGAGGTAATTGGCTATGCTGACGATATTGCAGTGATTATTCCTGGCAAATTCGACAGAACAATATCCAGCATTATGAATCAAACATTAAATTTCATTCTAAACTGGTGTCGTGCAGAAGGACTTTCTATAAATCCCAGCAAGACTATTATTGTACCTTTCACAAACAGATACAAGTTGGACCTTGATTCAATTACTGTCGAAGGAACAAATATAAACTATTCCAATGAGGTCAAATATTTAGGAGTTGTTCTGGATAAAAGATTAAATTGGAACTCTCACCTTAAATCGGTGATAGATAAAGCCACCAGAGCCATGTGGGCATGTCGCAGTCTCCTGGGGAGAACATGGGGTATTGACTCCAAAATGATTCATTGGATGTATACAATGATGATTCGACCAATCATTACCTATGCGTCCCTTGTTTGGTGGCCCAAAACCACACAAGAAACAGCCAAGAAATTACTGGCAAGTCTTCAAAGGCAGGCCTGTTTGTCTATAACAGGTGCCATGCGAAGTTGTCCTACAACTGCAATTGAAGCGATAGTAGGATTATCCCCACTGCATATATTCATATGGAAATGTGCAGCTAGAAATGCACTAAAAATGCAAATCTTGTCAAATAAGGAATACAGTGACTTTGGTCATATGAGTATTCTAAGAAAAATACCGGATAGGGATATTAGCTGTTCAGTAACAGACTACATGATTCCGAAACGGGTCTTCAATAGAAATTATGAGATAATTATCTCAGACCGTGATGAATGGGAAATTGGAGGACCTTGGGTTAACCCAAAAAGTCTGAAATGGTTCACTGATGGTTCAAAAACAAATACTGGAGTTGGTGCCGGGATCTTTGGACCCAACACAAAAATTTCAGAACCCATGGGCAAATGGCCCAGTGTCTTCCAGGCCGAAATCCAGGCGATTTCGATCTGTGCACTGACAAATCTAAAAAGGGGTATCAAAGGGGCCCACATAACTATATATTCGGACAGCCAAGCGGCACTGAAAGCACTAATGTCTCATTCTTTGGAGTCGAGACTAGTGGAAGAATGTGTAAACAATCTTCAAGAATTAAGTACAAATAATACGGTTGTACTTTGCTGGGTTCCAGGTCACTCTGGAATCGAGGGTAACGAAATTGCTGATGAACTGGCAAGGGCTGGATCGACATCAGACCTTATAGGACCAGAACCATATTGTGGTATCAACTGGGCGGAAGCTAAATCTAGGGTAGACCAGTGGGAACATACTCTCAGAATAGCTTACTGGGAAGATAATCTGAAACTTCGTCAAGCCAAGAGGTTGGTTAGACCTTTTACCTACAAAAAGGAACTGATTAACTTACGGAAAGTAAATATCAGGAAAATAGTAGGCTTTCTTACGGGCCACTACTATCTAAACTATCATCTTAACAGAATTCAACTTCTCAGGGACACTGAGTGTAGACTCTGTTTTGAGGATGATGAAACAACGGAGCACTTATTGTGCGAGTGCGTTGCACTGGCTAGAACCAGAATGCAAATTTTCCACCGTGATCAACTGGATCCGGAAGAAATAAAGAAAGCTCCTATTACAGATATACTAAGGTTTATACGTATAGCAGAAAAATTGTTGGAAGAACATGGCTTTCAACCAACTCCTTTCCAAAGGCAGAGAACAACTAGGCAAACTAGAACCTGATGTAGTGGTCGGGTAACTTTCGCGGATGATCAGAAGGATCATCCATATTAAATTAGGTAGCTTGACACAAAAGATCTTTTAGGTCGCAGTGTCGGTCATTGGACCACCTACTAGGATAAATTATTATTATTATTATTATTTATTCACTACTGACATCTTGGCGTTACTTTTAAAATACTCTTTTTAAGCAACTCCACTTGAATTCGCCAAAAATCATAATTTTTAGTGATGAAAATAATGTTAATTTGAATGGTTGCTAGAAGCATTGGAGAGATATTCGCGAACCACGACAAACCGGGCATTCTCGATATTCCCATGGTGACTCTGAACTGAGCTACTTTTAGCTACAGTGTATTTTTTCCATATTACGCAAATTTTCTTGAATTTCAATCTATGTATGTAGAATTTCATGAAGAGCCTTGGACGTATCAATAAGATAATGCTCCAATCCGCAGCACGAAACTAACAAACGAGTTTTTTGCGTCGAAAAATTATCCCTGTGCTGAGATGGTCTGCTTTTAGTCCAGACTTAAACCCAATGGAAAACCTCTGGAGCATGCTTTCCAAGCAAATTTGCTAGGGTGCCCGCCAATTCGCTATCGTATTACAGCTCAAAAAAGCTAGTCAAAAATAATGGAGAAAAATCGTTCTTCAGTGCCTCATAAATTCGATGCCACGAGGGCTAGTATCAGTTATATTAAATAACGGAGGACTCACAATCTATTTAATTTTACTAAATATTGCCAGCCGCCGTAATCGAATTGGTTGGTGCGTGACTACCATTCGGGTTTCAAAAACGGAAAATAGGCTCGAATCTCGGTGAGAGACCAAAACGAAGAAAAAAGTTGTTTCTAATAGCGGTCGCCCCACGGCAGGAAATGGCAAACCTCCGAGTGTATTTCTGCCATGAAAAAGCTCCTAATAAAAAAATATCTGCCGTTCGGAGTCGGCAGGTCCCTCCATTTAAGGAAGAACATTAAGACGCACACCACAAATAGGAGAAGGAGCTCGGCCTAATAACCAAAAAGGGAGTACGCGCCAATTATATTGTTTAGTTATAGTTTTGCCTGTTTGTTTGATATGTTGAAAAACATTTTTTTTAATATACATGGAGGTAATAACAACTAAAAAAAATTTTGTTTGCATTATTTTATGTTTGTTACACTTGTTTATTTTAGATCAAAAAATTTAGCCGCTAACATTTTTTTGATAAAGACCAGCAGCCGAAAGGCTCTGCTGCTAGCGTTGCGTTTGCTTTAGTTTATTAAATAATTTATTATATAAAGTTTGTAAAATAACATCAAAAACAAGTAAATAGTCTTTCTTTATTTTACATACATAGTCATTTCGTTTAGTGGGCGGGAGTGAAATCTGTTACTTGTTATCGGTGCATTAAGTGAGAAAAAGTGCAAGCTATTTTCGTAGCCCAACAAAAAAAACCGTGGTAGAGGCACATAAGAGGATGCAGGTAGTGAAGACATTTACTGAAGTTTTCTTATAGTTGCAGCTTTGATAAGTTTGTAGTCTAGTCCAGACGAAGATTCTAAGCTTTAGATAGATGATTCTTTATTGGGATGGAAGATATCTGCACTGCGAAAATCAATGACCTTCTAAAGCTTTTGATCAGTTCAAATTGGTTTGAAGGGAGATCGGGACGAATTTCCCATGCGGTTTCACAACAACTATGAGCCTGAGTGTGTCGAAACCTAATCTAACTTTGTTTTCTAGCCTGTGCATGTGTTTTATGAATATATTTTTGGCCACATCCTGCTAAATGCCTACATTTATCTGAAAACTATTTTAGAAGAATACGAAATATTTCTATCCATCAAGCAACTCACCGTTTGTTTTTGTCAGAGGATTCTACTTTAAAATTTATTCAAAGCGGCTGTTTTATGTATGTATAGATAATTTTTCAAGTAAAAGCCTTAAAACTAACAAAGAATTGGGATGCGTGCATCTTTTTCCTAGAGTAATTTTCAGGATTTAGGGTATAAACTATGCCAATTGCTAAGCCTATGCCAGAGCACATTAGGTGTGAAATTTTTTCGGAATAAACTCGAAGTAAGAGTGTAGCAGAGTCAACGAATTCTTCAAAAGGCTAATGGCTAAAAGTTAACGGGTAATATTTAAAAATATTTTAAACTCACGTATTCAAAAATGACTAACACCATTCGTATTTGTTATAATACCGATGATGATATACTTCAATCTGTTAACAAAATCTAAGATACTACAATAGATTTTGTTTTTGTTGCACGTTTTATGTTTTGAATCATATAGACTTTATCCTATTTAAGGCGTACTCTTTCGTTGGCTTTATAAGAAGAAATAACTCGAAGCTTGCATACCCTTATATACTTAAGCTTAATGCACTGCTTTTATCTGGCCTACATTAGAATATGCCATGCTTATTTTGAAGCCTCCAGTTCTCTATTGACAGAATAGGAATCACGCTTACTTCTTATTAATCCTAAACAGCTGGGGTGTAGCAAATCGAATTTTTCGCCGACTTTTTTTGTTTGATATTATCAAGCGCGAAATTCACTGTTCGTCTTTTTCGGAAAGATTAACTTTTCGGCCCCTTCGTAATAAATATTCGTTCCTTTCACGTAATAACTATTCGTGCCTTTTGAATAGATCAGAAAAAACTGCGCCTGCAATGCGTGAATTGCTCGTTCTCTTCAAGAGCGGAATGAGATATCAAATTCTATTGAACCTGATTTTCCATTCTCTCAGAGTAAGGCACTTAAAGTTCATTTTTGTTGCTTTTACTCTTGTCAAAGGATGCATTGCATCTCAATAATAATAATAACTTAAAGTTATTAGTACTTGAGTGTTATTGCTATTGGCCGCGTTTCTAAGCCTGCTCGGCTATAAAGCGCTTTTTATTTTTGAAGTCTAAAGCTACTGAAGCAACTAATAACTTACTAAAAGCTACTAATTACAAAAAACTTCATTACAAAACTCACAAAAAAAGTCATACCTGGTAAATTAAACTAATAAATTAATTAACTTATTAATTGTATTTTATTTTTGAACCAACAAAAATTGATTGTAGGGTGCAGAGTACTTCTTCAGAGTAATTTACCAGGTATTACTTTTTTTTATAACTTCCAACAGTTCTTTTATCCTTTATTGTTTTATTTCCTTTACAAAATATTTAATACCAAAAAAAAAAAAAAATGTAACATTACAATTTAATGTCGTCGCTAATCGGAACAAAGGACGGAGTTTATACTTATAAAAGACTAAAGAGTCTTACAGATACCACCGCATTTATTTATTATTTATTTATTTATTATTATTAATTTTTATTAATATTATTTCTAAAATGATTGACCTTAAGAATAGTTTACATAAAAGGATTAACAGTAAAATTTAAATTTAAATTAAAATTACAGATAGTAGTAAAGAAGTATAAGTTGGAGAAAAGTATTAAAAAAGGAAAGTAAAGTAAAAATAATAGTAGTAGGAGTAGGGATTAATTGGAAGAGATTTAAATAATGTGGAACCATTTGAATGCGAACATTTGTTAAATAAATAAAAAAATGTTTATTAATTATGCAGTAAGAAATTAGCTGATTTTTTTGCTGTTTTAGTTTTTGAAAATGGGCTATTGAAAATGGGCTAAAAATTAAAAGAAATTCTCTCAGAGAAATATCTCTCGAGCAACACCTCTTGAGAAACACCTCCTCCAGCAAATGCATTTGTTTTTTTTTAGTTGATTCTGTTGCGAGTTGTGATGTATACCGCAAAAAAAAACTTTTTCGCCTTTGGCGCCTTTGGGTACTGTCATTTGCTCAATTTTCATTATTTTGCAATGAAAATTTAGAAAATTTATATATAAATGAACTGGATAAGCTAAGACTATCTGTATCGCCAGAAAAAAGTTCTTTAAAGCATGCCTTGTTTTCAGCGAATTAACCGTACGCCTAACCCGCAAACACATCTGAAGAAACTCGAAAATTGTATGCATACAAAAACGCTTCAGAAATGAGAAAAATTTCCTATGCCAACTTTTCTTATGCAGGGAGTAGTTCTTAAGATTTTTTCTAAACTTTTTAGTACTATTTTTTTAAGTTATTTTTGTTTGTGTTTGTTTTGTTGTTTTTATATTGTTATTTTTTTGGCTTTTTGTGATTTTTTGTGGTACTTTTTAATATTTTTTTATATATTTTTATTTTTACTTTTTATTATTTTTGCTTTCTTTAGAAGGCAGCACAAAGCAAGTGTGTGATTTTTTATTTCTCGAAGGAGCATTGCTTGTATTCTTCTTCTCTGAAATTGCCAACTATCAAATGTCAAAAGATATAATATCCACAATTTGCTGGAGTATTTTCTAGAGAGCTTCGTACAAGCCTTTAAGTTGGATTTATGTTGACGCCTCTTATGCTGTAGCCTAATAGGATTCTCCGTGACTACTGTGGACATGAAAATTCAAATAATATACAATAAACGTTCATTATTATTGGGTTGTCAATCGATTGGCATTGGACTAGACTTGTAATATTATAAAAAAGGCATACGTCTGCAGGGCTCTGCATTTGTCAGATAACATCAAGAAAGAAAGGTATCTAGGTAAGTCGGTTATTTTTCCGCCTGGGTATGTACCTATGCCACAAAAATCCAAATGAGTTATAAACTTCACTTAAGCTATTAAAAGCATTTGTGAGCGAATAAAAAATATCGGAAAGTGTGTATGTATGTAAACCCAAGTATCAAATACAATGAGAGCAACAACTTCAACGAAAACGAGATCATTAAATTGGCAACAACACCCACCTGCACACAGTATGACAGTATTGCAGTTAATCTGAAAATTGAAAATTGACAACATGTTTGACTGTAAGCCTTTTGGACAGTCACTCACACGCCCATAACTGGCCAAAGTATCTGGTGCGATTGCCACACGCCGTGTGTTCAAAAACAAACAAAAAAAGTAGAAGATTAAAAAAGCAAGACACACACGCACGCACCGCAAAAACATAAGCGATCAATTTGGACCTTAATTGTGGTTTTGTATTGTTGTTATTTTGTTTTTTTTTTGTGACGCCAAACATGTTGCAAAATATTTTTTATTGATACCCAAAGTACATGTACATGTACATGTATAGGTGTATGTGGATATTAACCAAAACAACTTACCACAAATTGTTGTAGTTGCATATTTGCACGCGCTGCTATAAATCCGCTTTAATGGTTTTCGGTGATTTGTTATTGATTGCTATGCTTTTGCTTATGAAGTTCGTAATTGAAATTGGGTTTTTGCAAATTAAAATTTACTGTTTCTAAGCACTTCCGGTTCTAATGCGCAGGCGCACCAACACAGTAATTATATATTGGTATACACAAACACACACACACTGACAGTATTTTCAAAGTGTTCCTTTTCTGAGAAAAAGCCTCTTCGTTTCATTTACATATGTTTTGTACTTTTTCCTCTTCTTCTTCTACCTTAATTGCACTGCTACTTTCAAGCACGAAATTGGCGTTTAGTACTAATTTAGCTTTTCACAACTCCAACTGGGCGTCGCTTGGTTGTGGTAGTGGTAACCTTTTCGTTGAAATTCGCTTGTCAAATGCTTTGTGCCACACACTTCCAATTGGTTTTTATAGTGAGCGCTTGGCTTATAGCTTGTGCGCCTGAGCAAAAACAACAACGCCAGCCACGATAATAACACAGCATTAAAGAGGGAGAGGAGGAGGAAGAAGAAGAAGAAGAAGAAGAAGAAGAAGAAGAAAAAGAAGAGGAAGAAATCACAACAGCAGCTGTTGCTGCCATGGACTATTGGCTGATTGGAAGTGAGCTTTCGTGTTGGCTGGAAGCGTGCGCAAAGCTCCGTTTTTCTGCGTGTAAGTGTGAGCGGTAAATGCATTTTGATACTTCCGGTGGAAGTGCAATGTCAGCTTGATGATTTTAAATCATATGAAAAATTCTAAATTTTTTTTTATAAATTTGGAATTTGTTTTTAATCTTGGCTGATTTCGTAAATAATTGAAACGGGGAAGATGTCAATGAAGATATTCGAAAAGCACTACATTATGAAAACAGTTGATTAAACTGTGTACGGCGCACAGTGCGCATAACAATACCGCTAATCGATCAGCGTTTACCGAAAATACGAAATCGGAATAATACAGTTAACATTTACCGAAGTTACAGTTTTGTCTTTTCGTCGCTGAGCAATAAATTTCGATTGTGCTTTGCATGCGCAAATTTTGGTGTACATTCAAATTTATACATGTATATATGTATGTATGTATTTTGTGTTTTACCAAAATCAGTGTTTATTTAATTTTATACAAATTTAGCTGCCTCTTTGATTACTGCTTTTTGCAATTTACCCACACTTAACTTACAACCATCTCTTGCTTCCGTTTGCGCATGCGTGACACTCATTCTGAACGTAGTATGTGCGTGCTCAAATTATTTCAAATAAATCTCCGAACGTCATCTAACTTCGTGTGTACATTTCTTTATTTCTCTATTGCTACCATTTATTTCAAACTTTATGTCGAAATGAAAGTGTTGACTTGCATGATAAAAGAGTAAAAAATAAAAAAAGTTAATAAAAAAATAAAATAAAAATCGAAACAAAATAATTAAATATATTTCACGTAAGCATACAATTAAGTATTAAAAGTAGTTCAAAGACGTAAATACAGTTGCTCACAGGATTCAGTGTACAATTAATCTTTTTTTTTTACAAAACTGCTGTGTATATGTATACAGTTTGTCAAGAGTAAGTTTACACATTGAAAATAAAATCAGTGCTTCAATTTTAGTATAGAAAAAAATATTCCTGCATTTTCTAGGTGCCAAATAACTCTTTTCACAAATAATGACAAGTGATGTTATATGCAAGGTTGTAAATAGCGACTTGGACCTTATGGCATAATTAATACTTAGTGTGATGGCATCAGATTTTCGATTGGGTTTAAATTGGGATTCTGGACAGGTATACTAATGACCTTGCCGTAGTTATATAAAACTAGAAGCCACAACTGCACCTTATGCTCCTTATGCTTCACATCGTTGTTTTGATAAAATTTCAAATACGGTTTGTTGTTTCTAATAAGCCCAAATTTTATCGCACTGCTCTTCTAATTCCTCTGAAAAATTCCCAAATATTTCTCTGAGTCTATATTGTTTTCTATAAATGCCAAGTCTGCTACACCTCTGCTTGAGATGCAACCTCTTAACACAACAGACGATTTTCCAAATTGGACCGTCGTTGTAATATAGCATCATTTTCGCCTCAACCCAGAATATGACGTCTGCCCAATACTTGATTGGTTCAGATATTCGCATCCTAGCAAAAGATAAGCGTTTTTCAATATTTTGTGTAGATAGAAACGGCTTCTTAAGTGCAGCGGTCGAATCATCACATCAGCGAACGTACCATTCATAACTAAAAAATGCATATTTCGTACCATGACATATAACGGGTGATTTTTTAGCTATTATCTTTTTAAACAGTTGGTTTAAACAGCTGACGCACGTTTCATGTTTTGTTTCACTGCCAAACATCTTCAGTTTGGTCTACAATTTAACCATAAATCGTCTTAAAAATGAACAACGCTTGCAAATCATTGAATTTTATTATAAAAATGCGTGTTCTGTTAAGAAAGTTTAAAGTCGAAAAATTGTGTTCAGCGACGAAGCTCATTTTTGGATCAATGGGTACGTAAATAAGCAGAATTGTCGATTTCGGAGGGAAGATCAGCCAGAAGAATTGCAAGAGCTACCAATGTATCCAGAAAAGGTCACAGTTTGGTGCGGTTTATGGGCTGGAGGTATCATTGGACCGTACTTCTTCAAAGATGCTACGAATCGTAACGGAAATGTGAATGGTGAGCGCTACCGTGAAATGATATCCAATTTTTTTTTGCCTAAAATGAAAGAGCTTGACTTGCATGCCATGTAGTTTTAGCAAGACGGTGCCACATGCAACACAGCACGCGTAACAATGGACTTGTTGAGAAGCGAGTTCGGTGAACATTTCATTCCCGTACAGGAGCTGTCAATTGGCCACCCAGATCGTGCGATATAACGCCTTTAGATTATTTTTTGTGAGGCTATGTTAAACCTCATGCCTATTCAGACAAGCCTGCTTCAATTAACGCATTGGAAGACAACATTAAAGCATTTATATGTGAGATACCGGCCAAAACATTGGAAAGAGTTTGCCAAAATTGGACAAAACGGATGAACCATTTGAAGCGCAGTCGGGGTCAACATTTGCATGAAATAATCTTCAAACATTAAATTATATGAACTGTACTATCGATTTAAATAAAATGTTCATGCATTTTTGTAAACTTTTTTTTGAAAAACTTTCCTATAGCTCTTAATCCTTAATCTTAAATCACCCTTTATAAACGAATGCTGAACGTAGTCGTTTGATCGAACTGTCATTCGAACACATACAGCCACCCGTAAACGATCGAATTTAACTAAAGATATAAGTAAATTGTAAAAATATGTAATTAAATATGGGTTTTGTAATAAATTCTTTAAAGGAATTTTAATAAACTCAACCCCACCCAAAAAGATGCCATGATGGAGTCCATATATGGCCAACAAAACAGCAATTGGAAGCCTTACGCAGTTTTGAAATTTAGGTTTAAGTATTCAGTGGGGAATATTTTAATTTTAAAAGTTGTTTCGGATTTTATTACAATATATTTTCTGCTGCTTTCTTTAGTATTTAAGTATTATTGACTGACGAAACATTTTGATGTGATAAATGCAACAAGTGGTCATTAAGGGGGGAAATCGGTTAAGATCGATCAAAAAATCGACTTTTTTATTGCATAAATCGTTAGTTTAACTATTCAAGAATATGTGGTAAAAATTTTAAAGCGAAATTCGCATTATTCCCGATTCTATAAGCACTTAAGTGACTGCCCGTCAGTTCCGCACCGTAGAGCGCGTTAGTTAAAACGACGTTTTTCTCGAAACTACTTTTTTTCAACTGGTGGGAATTCTAGCTCAAAAAGTTATCGACCAATTGTTTTAAAATTTTTCGGGATTTTTTCTTTATTCAATTCTAATCTTTATGAACCTAATTCTGGGATTATATTATTATTTAAAATATGGGCAAAATAGATGAAAAAATATGGTATAAAAAAACTACTTAGTGTTCAAGCGCCTCAAAAGCATGCAATTTTCAATATTTTTTTACCGCAATTAGGTTCATATTCTTAGGAAATATGTTGTTAATAAAAAAAAGTACCAGTCTAACGGTTAGACGCGATAGAAGTGAAACCTTCCGTAAAACAAACTGAGAGAGAATGAGACGAAAGCAGCATTAGGCACACAAAGGATAATTATAGGTTCATTATAATATTGCTATAAAGTTCATATTTTATTTTCTTCATTTTATTATTATTCATTCTCAATGTTTTGAATTTCAACAAATGATACGAGTGGCTTATGATAGCTAAAATATGATACAAATGCTTTGGTTTCGATGTTGTCAACATATCTTTAAAATACCGCGTCAATTGTTGTTTTTGATCGTGTTGTCGATTCAGTGCGATTGTTACACATTTTAAAATTGAATGTTGTATTGAGAACGTCAATTAAAGTTTTCACTTCAAAAATTGCAGAGAAAAATTGCAACTTCGGGAATTCCTACCAGCAAAAAAATTTAAAAGTGTACCTAAAAATATAAATAAAATATCCTCTAAACTTAAACAATTTCTGATTACTCCTTCTTTGTTCAAAAAATTCTCGAAAAACACCAAAATTTTGGCCTCCTAAACCGGTTTCCCACCTTAATGAAGTATGTGGTCAAAATAAATAAAAATGAATTTGCATGAGTATAATCTTTTATTTCATGTTTCCAAAACAAACAAAAAAAAAACATAATTCATTGGGCTTGGGGCGATATATTCGAGTTTGAATTAACATAGGACTTCTTGAGAATGGGAGGAAAACTTACAGTTTTTAAGATATACTCATACATAGAAGATCAGAGCTTTTGTAACGAAATTGCTAAAATTCACGGAAATGGTTAAGCTGAAAATATAAATAATTAAGTACCATTCAAAATATAATATAAAAGTATTCTATGGCCTACATCGACCTTTTTTAAATGCTTACTACCTTTTCAGGAAGGGGATAAACTTATGCCCCTTTCGCCCTTACATCCAAATTGCATCAATGCATTGAGTAGCATCAGAAATCAGTTGTCAAACTTTACACAACCTTTTATAATTGAATGCCATACTTTACATACATAGGTCTCGCCTTTGTTCACTGAAAGCTTAAAGCTTTTCCAGCGACGTTTGTATGAAGCTTATACTGTAAATTAAAAGGAACTAAGCTTTCTCAAAGAAGCTCAGTTTAAATGCAACGGTGCATGAATTCGATAAAGCTTGAACATTTTGATATAATTAAAGGTACGAAAACACACATATACATACATATGTGAAAATACAACCACTTAAATTTTATTGCGAAGTAAATACTCTGTCTACAGCTTTTCATTTTAAATATTAGACTTGCAATTTTGTTTCAACTCTGACCTTATTGTACTTACCTTAACTAAATAAAACACCTGCTGGGCTACATATTTATTTTGATTTATTTTAATCTTATTTTAATTTACGTTTATATAAATTTTAATTTAGTTTTTAAAATAGAGTCAATAAAAAAAAGAAAGAAAAAAACAACGCCTATCTTTACAAGTTGGACACTGAAAAAAGTTGGCCCAACTCTTCTAACTTCTCTAAGCTGGGAGAAGCCATATTTACGAAAGAAAAAATATGAAGTTTGATAATGATTTGATCCACTGCCACGCCACCACTCATTTACGAGTAAAACTTAAACCAAATCATAAAATATGATTAAATTTTGATAACTACTACAATTTTGACTATGCACTTTGTATATAGAAATTCATCATGCCTTACAATTTACCTTTAATATTACAGTATATTTGACTTATTGGAAACATATGTGAATCTTTATATACAATAATATTCCGAAAAGCAAAAAAAAACAATACTTTAATTAAAATTATGGTTGTCCTTGGAATAGTATTTTTCAAGCAGAAGTTCTCGGAGTAAGAGCAGCTTGCAGAATAATTAAAAACCATCGACAACTACTATCGGAAGTATACATTTTTATAGATAGCCAATCACCCGTCTTAACCTACAACCAATTTAAAAATCGTCAGACAATACAAACAAATCTTAATGCTTTAGCGCGCACGACAGACATCACTATCATCTGACCATAAGAACATAGAAGGAAATGAGAAAGCTGATAAACTGGCAAGACAGGAGCATCCTATACCGAGTTCGAAGCTATAGAAATAAGCTGTATTCAAAGCGTACGCAAAAGAGAGATCTTCTCGCTATTCCAGAAGCAGACCGTTGAACTAACACGGATACCTACAAAATAACTAAACAAACGTGGCCCAGTCCCAACAAACCCAGAGCTGACGAGTTAGTAAGAAAGCCATGAGAATTACGTCAACAACAACCGGACACTGGCTTTTCGGAGACCATACCAAGAAGATGGGGTGGCCGTACAACGATAGATGTAGAAGCGGCAATCAAGAAGAATCTAAAGAAAGTTTTTCACTATCTGTGTGTGTGCCCAAGTATGGGTGCTCTACGACATAGAATGCTAGGGGAATTCACGAGGGGCAACTTGAAATATATTACAGAAAACAACAACCTTAGGCAGATTCATATTCAAATCAAGATGGTTCGACTAATAAAAAACAGTGGTTCTATAAGTGGCGTTTCAAAATTGCACCTTTTGTGCTAATTGGGTCTACGCTATGCCACTCACACAACACCTCCACCACCACCACCATGGGTATCCTTTTAAAAATACTAAATTCAAAATAAAAGTTACTAAGTAAATAAAATTGGGATGGTATGTGTTGGGTTAGAAACTAAGTAATTGCGGATTTTTTTTCGAAAATCAAAGACAATTTTTTCATGGAACTAAATAACTTTAGTCTGTAATATATTGCCCATTTTGATCAATGACCTTTTGCCATCTTTCAGGCAGCGTCATAACCCCACGTTCATAAAACTTTTGGTTTTTATTAGCAAAACACTGAATCAGGTCCGATTTGACATCATCATCGTTATTGAAATTTTTACCATTCAAGGAGTTTTGTGAAGATCGAAACAAAAAGTAATCAGATGGTGCAAGGTCGATACTATATGGCGGATGTGGCAAAACATCCCAACCAAGCTCCAATAGTGTTTGCCGAGTGGCCAAAGATGTGTGTGGCCTTGCATTGTCATGATGGAATACAATGCCATCTCGATTTGTCAATTCGGGCCGCTTATCTTCAACTGCATTGTTTTATTTCGTTTTTTGTTTAATGCAGACATCAGAATTGATCGTTCGTCAAAGTAGACAATTTCTTGTAACCCTACCAAACTGATAACAAAACCTTCTTCTGATGAATATCAGCTTTTGGTGTTGTTTGAGTTGGTTCACCTGGCTCCACGATCTTTTCCCCTTGATATTGTTGTAAACAATTAATTTCTTATCTCCAGTTATCAGTCGTTTTAAAACTGGATCCTTTTCATTATGTTTCTTTAGCAAATCGCAGCTGTTAATACGTTGCGTTAAATGCGTTTTTTTCAGTTCGTGAGGAACCCATGTATTAAGTTTCTGAACATAGGCAAGTTGTTTTAAGTGATTTTCAATGCATGTATGTGATACATGAAGCTTTTCTGCAATCTCACGTGTTGTACTGTGACGATCCGAATCGATTATTGCTTTAATTATGGCGTCATCAACTTCAACTGGACGACCAGAGCGGTTTTCATCTTTGAGTGAAAAATAACCAGAACGAAATTTGGAGAACCAATTTTGACATTGCCGTTCTTTTAAGGTTTCGCCACCATAAACAGCACACAACTTTTTACGAGCTTGTGACGCGGTTTTCCCTTTGCGGAAATAAAAAAAGCAAAATATGACGAAAATATCCATTTGTCAACGAACGCCAAACAAAAACTACGCAATCGATCAAAAAACTTTTTTACTGATTAACAGTTGAATTTTCAGCTATCAAATAATAAAATGTGGTTTTACCACGTCTGCAAACTAAAAATTCAACTGAAGCCACCTATGAATGAAATCTGCAATTACTTACTTGCCAACCCAATATTTTGAGGAAATTTTTTTAAATCACTTCGAAAGTTTACTTGACTATCATTTTGTTGTTTGAGAAAGAGGTTGTTTTAAGATAACGCTTGCAAATAGCTACCTAAAATGTTAAACAAAGGATTAGCAAAGATTTTTCAGAAATGTAATATATTTTTTGCTTATCCTTTCTTTTCTTGTGTATACAATTTCTTTGTTTATAGATTTTTACGTTGAAGGTTTGACATGCCCACCGCCATATTATTATTATTGGAAGAACACCCCGAATGCCAGGTGATGACGTTTAAGGTTTAACATTATTTGTTAATTATACCTTGTTTCGACACTGACAGCTGAGAAAACGCTTACTAAATTGTACAGACCAGATAACCAGTACCATTATACAGAGAAGTGTGGGAATAATGAGTTGTTTGGTGAAATTTGGCCACAGCTGAGATGTGCTGCTTCAAAATAATAGGCCCTTTTCTCCTATATCTTGCATATTCCCAGTTTATTCTATATTTTTAACTTCTATTTTATTTGCTTTTTAGGTATTTTCTATCCTATTTTCCTATTGTTATTTCCATATTTTTCTTTTTTCATTTTTTCTTTGTTGCATTCCCACTATACACTTTTTCCTTTTTAGGACTTTTTTATATTTCTCCTAACCCTTCCTTTTATATTTATTTTATTCCTACGACATTCAACTTTCTGGAAGTAAGTTCCTCGCAAATATTTTGACTGTTACAATTGATACAATAAAGTGTTAGCTCGCCTTCTACATTGGTTTGAATAACTTATTATTATTCTCCATGGTTTGAATAACTTATTTCTAAACTGAGTGCTGCTGTTTGTTGATACAAAATTTTTGTCAAAGAAAAAAATCAAATCAACTGGCCTACTAATCATTCACGCCTCCCGCTGTCGCTTTTTTGAATAAAACACAAACGGTTTGACTTTTTTAACTAATTTTTTTTTTATTATCGAGTTTGAACATATACATTTAAGTATGAAATTCGATTTCTTTTGCATGACCACCGCGTGCACGTTTTACGAAGTCCAATCGTTGAACCCAATTTTCGACCACTCTTTTGCATAAATCGGCCGAAATTCCAGCAATTTCGCGTTCAATATTGGCTCTGAGCTCACAAATCGTCGCCGGCTTGTTACTGTAGACCAATGACTTCACATAACCCCAAAGAAAAAAGTCTAAAGGCGTCAAATCACACGAGCGCGGCGGCCATTCGACCGGTCCATTTCTGGAAATAATGCGCTCATCGAACTTACTCTTCAACAAATCAATTGTAGCGTGTGCTGTGTGGCTTGTGGCCCCGTCCTGTTGAAACCACATGTCGTCTAAGTCCATACCATTCAATTGCGGCCAAAAATAATCGTTTATCATGTCGCGGTATCAATTTCCATTCACAGTAACGTGGCGATCGTTCTCGTTAACGAAAAACTATGGGCCAATTACGCCGCCGGCATGTAAACCGCACCAAACAGTGATTTTTTCGGGATGCAACGGTGCCTCATGAATCACGTGTGGATTGCTTTCTGCCCAGTAACGCATATTTTGCTTGTTGACAAAGCCATTGAGCCAAAAGTGAGCTTCATCACTGAAGATGATTTTTCGACTTTAAACTTTCTTAACAGAACACGTATTTTTATAATAAAATTGAATGATTTGCAAGCGTTGCTCAAGTGTGTAGCGTTCCATGATGAAATGTATACTAATGAAGTTTACAAATGACAAACGAAAAATAAAAAATATTGCGTCGTTCGCCCTCCCTATCGGAAAAAAGTTGAAGCGCACCTATTGAAAAACGCCTTAGAAGATTGCGCACATTCCATAACCGCTCTTATGTGAAGCCACGTGTTCGTCAGATTTGCTAAAATGTCTCTTGTTTGCGAGTGTGACCGCTCGTTTCATCAGCATCAGTTAACCACAACATATTTTCTTATTATATAATATTTACATATATTGTATGTAGGTATATGTAGCTCCCAGGTAACAGTCAGTTCTGTGAGAGCTTTATGTTGAAGCTAACCGATCTGAATGATTTTCATCTGAAGTTATATTTAAAAAAGGTCCATTGTCAAATTTTAGTATTAAGCTTAAAGTGGGGGAGTTATTTACAATAAATATATTGACTTCAGAATAAATTAATAAATAAAATAAATTAAAAATAAAAGTTTAAATTTAAGTAAATTTGCTAAACAAAAAATTAAAATATTGCATAGTATTTTTGCATCGTATTTTACACCTGAAACTATTGATTATATATATTAGTAGTGCGGCATACTCAGTTTTTAATTGCCTCATCGATCTATGGTGATCGAAAGCGCTATGGAAAAGAAAAAAATGTGTTCAGCCGTAATGTATCGTAAGCTTCCCTCAAAGTATGGTACGAATGGCTCCTCCAAAAGCTCATGTCTATGCTGCCAACTCAATACTGCGAGGTGCTCTCGGCATACCTTAATGATAGGCACTTTAGACCGACGAGACCAAATATCTGGCGTTGGAAAGTTCATGCAAAGAAGAAACGGGAAAAGCTTGGCTTGAAAATCAAACTTATCAATCCACAATGAATTTCTTATTTACAACCAAACACTAAGGCCGGTTTGGACTTACGGTAAACCATTTTGGGGATGCGCTTGTCAAAAGTACATAACCTCTATCCAACTATCTTGGCATACCAACTGTGACTGAAGTGACGAAGTAATTTGCCATAGCTCACAAGTAGCGACCAACAAATTATGCCAAAGATGCAGCAAATAGCTTACTTTGGTTGAATTATTCTCGAAGATGTCTAAAACGTACAACGGTAGCAGACCTTATGGAGAGCGAGTAGCGAGTAGCGATTATATTGTAGTTGCTTATTAGTATCCTTTTATATATACTAATTGCAATTGTACAACGCTTCTAAATAATGAATAAGAATCGTTAATAAAAAAAGAGGAAAAAAAAGATTTTTCAAAGGACTTTAAAGTTACAAATATATCCAGCTGCTAACATTTTTTATTTCCTTGAGCCAGGACAAATAAAGTATAATAATGCCCTTTCAAAAATTTATTTAAGATAAGATCCGTTGCAATTCTGCAGCAAGATTTCAACTATTTGCTTGCAAGATCTGATTGAAAACTCGTATATTTTACGACGGTTATATTAACAAATAAAGGCTTTTTATTTTATTTTTATATTTTTTAAATGATATTTGTATTTCGACCACTTTGTCAGTATGCTCCTTTTGTGTGATTGTGTTTTGGCAGCTTCAAAAGCTCTTTTTATATAAAACATAATATTTAATCGACATTTTTTTGCGTCTCGTACTATTATTTTCTAGGAAGATCGGACACATGATTGCCGCTCATTAAATTTTTAAATTAATTCAGGATTATTTCTAAAGGTGAAAATACGCTTTTGCAATAATAGGCAGGAAAAAAAATTAAATATCATATTTCTATTCATTATTAAATATTTTTTGGCCAACCATCCAACCATATGCACAATCAATTTTTAAATTTTTGTAAAAAATTTTAAATTTGGGATCAGTGTGCAGTGTAAACAGAAACATGAACGTTTATGAATCGTATTTTGTAAGAAAAATCCTTTACAAAATATCGCAAAAAAACTCGTATTGTAATGAAAGTTTTGTTTTGTTCAATTAAAAAATACTTTGCTCCTGATTAAATTTTCATATTTTCACTTAAACTAAGACACTTATTTCTCATTCTTCTTCAACAAAACTCCGCAATTTCTTCGCGTTTGCCAACTACTCCAAATACGATTATCACAGTTAAAACAGCGTCGAAACGTTTGTCAATATTTTAAATTATTATTTTTTAGTTGCTTTGTTGTTGCCCACTTATGCCAGCGCTAACGCTCCCTCAATGTTCCACATCCTTCATTAGGTACAAGCAAATAGCACCAATAATACCACTCACACCCATTATACTCATTGGCAGCAGTGCGTCTATGCTTTCCTGCAAAAACGAGAATGAGAATTCATAAATTCAATTCAATGCAAGCTAAGAACTCACCAACAGCCACATGTACGGTACCAAAATGAGCGCAACACCCGCTGCCAAATTGCCCAAACCAACACCAAAGTTACGCACCACTGTCGGATACTGCATGGCCGTGTATGATGGTATGATGGCATTGTTGGCGCCAATAACGCATTTCGCTGAAAGTTTTAAATAATAGGGGATATGTGGTTGGCAATTTAATTTTTAAATCTTCCTTTGCAAATACTCACCGATTATGGCCATAGCTATAACTGTCGTTTGGTTGTCATCTCTGGTTGGCACGAGATTTGTAGCTAAGCAACAAAGCCCTGGCACAAGCATATAAGCTATGAGACTGCGCCGTAAGCCCACTTTCAAAACCACAAAAATGCTAATACAAACTGAAAGCGCTTCTATTGCACCGGCGACGATCTGCATTGAAGAGATTAAAAGTTGAAGTTGAATTATTTCTAATGTACGACAAAAAGTAAATGTGGGCAATTATGAATTTAATGCGAAAAAATCTGATTCCCTTGTGAAGCAACAATTATTAAAATTAATATTTATATATAAAATATTTTATATAATTTAAATATGGATTCATGCTTGGATCTTTTTATAAGAAAATACTATCTTTATTATAGGGGTCTTTCAAAAGACGCGCCCAGAGGTTCTTTTAATGTAAAACATGTACAAATTTATATTCTTTCCGGTTTCACTACTTTTATTCAAAATACGACTCTAAATAATTACAATAAAAATGGCATCATTTAAATGTACAATAGGAATCCGTCTCTAGATAAAATCCGCCAAACAGTCTATTCATGAATGCCTAATTGGTAAGAACGTCGGGATATCGATCGATGTTGAAGGTTGTTTAACAAAATTTTGCGTTACGGCAGCAACATTTTCAACAGAACGTCCAGTTTTTGGTTCCCCAGTCCTTTTTCTATTCTCCTGTCTATAGAACCCGTTTTTTGAAACTTTTTACCAACCTTTGAATTGTCGACTCATTGAATTGTCGACTAATTTGCTAATTTTGTATTTATTATCGTTACTCCTAATTTAAATTTCTAGCAAAAATTTAAAATTGTTCATTGGAACATCGCTAGCGTAAAAATTAAACCAAGACTGGATGTACAAACTTTTATTTCGACTTTTTGAAACCCAAAGGAGAAGAAAATGGATTTTTTTATTTAAACTATTAAAGCAAATAAACGAGTGTTTACAAATATACAGATTTTTATCACCTTCAAGTACTTAGTAAGTTATCCTACATTCATTCCTAACTAAATTTGTGCATACATATTGTACATTTCTACAAAAATATCCTCTCACTCACCGTATTCAAGTAGATGTCACCGCCCAAATTGCTCAAATGCAATGTTAGTCCATAATAGACGATAATCAAAGTCAACCAAACAACCAAATTCAGACAAGTTGTGCGCCAATAAAATCGATTAAATACCACCTTCAATGGATTGTCATGAGTGGTGGGATTAGCCTCGGTAGCGCTAGGATCAATCGGGCAAATGTTGCTGAGACCACCTTCTGGGGACGCCATAAAGGCGGTTGGTGTTTGGTGTTGCTGTTGCTGCAATTGTGTGATGCCAAGCTGTTCTTTGTCAATAGTTCCTTCTTTGCTGAGCTTTTGTGTTGTTACGCTGCTTGGCGGCGGTGCAGCAGCTTCCAATGTTTTCTGATAGTTCGGTGGCAGTGTGCGATTATTTAGGCGGGCAGCACGTTCGATCAGTGAATACAGTTCATTGAGGCAGCCTTGTGCGAGCAACCAGCGGGGTGATTCTGGCATGCAGTACCTACAAAGAGAAGAATGAGATATGAAAAAAAAAATTTGAATAAGAAATTGATTTATGATATTAGCTAACTGTAATGCAGCTTCGAATATGAAGTAAAAAACGAAGTAATAACTTTGATTTAACGTAAATAAGAAAATTTTAACTGGAATGTAAGATGAGAATTTGATAATAAAAAAAAGCTGATGACTTGATTTCGCTGGAAGGAAAATAAGTTCGGGGATTGCATAGAAACTTTGATTAAAATCGCAGATGGTCTTTCAAAAGTTACGCCTAAAGTATTGATGAATTTTTATATGGTAGTACCTTTTTTTACGTAACCTTTTTAATTAATTTTAAACTATAGAACAAAGCTCTAAAATTATTGAAAGTTATTATGAAAATGGTTCTTCTTTAAGAACAACATATCGCAAAATTCGTGATTTTTTGGCGGAAATGATCGTCTGAATGAGTTCCAACGTTGGTGAAAAAATTTCAAGGAACTGATTCTGTCAATAGAAGAGGGACTAGCAGACCAAAAACTGGTTGCCCAGTTGCGAATATTGATGCTGCAGCTCAAAGTTTTGCTGAACAACCTTCAACATCGATAACTCGATGTTCTTAACAATTAGGCATTCATGAGTCGATTGTTTGGCGGATTTAATTTTTCTGATTTAATTTTTCACATATAATTGTTAAGAGTCGTATTTTGAATAAAAATAGCGAAGCCTGAAAGAATATACATTTTTACATGTTTTACTTTAAAACAACATCTACGCGCGTCTTTCGAACGACCCTTTATATAATTTGCTTCTACACGCTTTGTTAGATAAGTGGCTGAGTTCCTCCTTCTATTTGTTCTGTGCGTCTGGATTTTCTTCACAAATAGAGGGACCTACAGTGTCGTGTAGAAGAAACTATTTTTATCATTTGGTGTTCCATATCCGGGATTTCGAACCTGTGCACTACCGAGTGACAGCCACGCACTAATCCTTTGGGGTACGGCGGCCGCCTATTGTTACATAAATAATTGCAATAACTTTATCAGAAGATCTTCAATTAAGAAAAGTATTTAAAAAAAATTAATTTCAAAATTAAACCACCGAATTATATTTTACAACAAATATTTTTTATCAGATAATATATCCGCCTTCTGCTTCGGTATAAAAATTTGACTCTTATCCGTGTTATTAATCGAGGCCCGTTTTAAAAATGTTGTTTAGCTCATACCGACTTTTCATTTTGTTTTCCTCTCATCGGCAAAGTGCAGTTTCGGGAACAGAAAGGAGACGCTGGTTGCCAAATCAAGTGAATATGCACACCGAATGGTGGAATTAAATGATTTGCATTTTGTCTGAACTTCATTTATAACTCTTGACCCATGAAATGCTGCATTATTGACCTTTTAGTCGCCTGTCAACTGGTTTTACACAAATTTTGAATTGAGGTCATGAAGATCTAAAGGCTCTGCTTAAGTACCCATGACAGTCGGTTCTACGTTACCGGAATAGCCCAGATTTATTTCAGATTTATATTTATTACTTCAGAAATATTAGTTGGCCCCTATACATATATTAAATCGGCCTCTATAACTTTTGTTGGTAGTTTAGCCGAGCTCCTCCTCCAATTTTTGGTCTGAAGAGGTTTTTTAAGGACAAAAAACACCCGGTGGTTTGCTGTTGACTGCTGAAGGGCTGATATTAGAGCAAATCTTTTCCGAAACTGACCCCGAAAGTTATTTTTATTTATGAAATATTCAGCTTTGGAACCTAATTTATTTAAGATTTGAAAAAAGTTAACAAGTTTTTTCTTTGGAAAATCTGTAAGCAATGAGTTAAGCCTCAAGTTAGTTACTCCTTAATGATGCAATCACCCAATAACCGCTAAATAGAGCACCCTTTGTGGGATTTGTCAAACTTAAAAGATTGCAATAAGTTTCGGCCCAAGGGTATGCAATACCCTTTTTATGAAAAGTAATCTACCATAAAAGTAATCTACCATTGGGCAGTAACGATCACGCCTCACATATTTTCTCAGTGACTGCATCAAATCCTTTGCCTACGCTAGCTAGCAAACACCTTTGAATGAACTCGAGGTCAATATTCGAGACGTTATTGCCGGAATAACGCCACACATATAGCACCAAATCAACAAATACAGGGTGGGCCATATAGCGTTTGCTTTTCGAACCACCTATTTTTTTGAAAATGGTAACACAAATGACATGTCAAATGTGTTCATAATTTACTTAAAGGTTTGACATTTACGAAATGGGACGCTATACGCTTGAACAAAATTGGGAAGTATTGAAAACCTATTTCCAAAGTGGTGAGTCTTCTTCTTCTTTTCTGACTTTCACACCGGTGGCTACGTCAATAAGCAAAATTGTCGGATTTGGGGCTCAGAAAATCCACAAGTTACTGTAGAGAAGCAAATGCATCCACAACGAGTCACTGTTTGGTGCGGTTTTTAGTCTGGCGGCATCATCGGGCCATTATTTTTCGAAAATGAGCGAGGAGCCGCGGTTAGAGTAAATGGCGAGCGTTACCGTGACATGCTCAACTAGTTGTTTTCAAAAATTGAAGAGGATGACATGGACGAGATTTGGTTTCAACAGGACGATGCAACTTGTCACACTGCCAAAGTTACACTCGAACTTTTGGCTACCGTTTTTGAAAACCGAATAATCAGCCGAAATTTCGATATCAATTGGCCGCCTCGGAGCTGTGATTTAAGCCCCTTGGACTATTTTTTGTGGGGAGCTGTTAAGGACAAAAGCTATGCGAACCATTCAGAGACGATTGATGCTTTAAAAAACGAAATCGAAGTTGCCATTCATGAAATTGGAGCCCAAACAATCGAAAATGTGCTTAAAAATTGGATTGATCGAATGGCCTACAGTAAAGCCAGTCGTGGCAGTCATTTGAATGATATTATTTTTCATTCATAAATGACAATGTTCAATCTTCAAAATAAAAAACAAAGTTTGAAAAAATATTGATTAGTTTTTTTTTATAGCCGATTCAAAAAGCAAATTTTACATGGCCCACCCTATACTTGAAGCCGCGGCACATTTCGGGCCCTGAATGGAGCTTCAAAATAAAGCTAGAATCAATTTGATACTCCAAACCGTCGCATTCTTTGAGTTTATTTTTCTATAGTTTTTCCCTCTTCGTCCTTTAGAATATATTTTCTTATTTTCTAAGAGAAAAGAAAGTACATTTTGTGACCGATGTAAAATATGGGATGCTGGGAACATTTATGCAGATAAAATATTTAATTTCTCCCTTATGAGCTTTCATTTGCTTACGACATTTCATTTGTCTTGCATTCTTTGCGAATTTGGAAGGCGTTAGAAAAAATAGTCCCTAAAGCAATGGCATTGAGATCCAGCCTTTTCTGTTTACTAGAGTCGGTTTCCCTACCCTAAACTAGTAACACCAATTAATCCCAAATGGCAATACATATGTATGTTCGAATCAAAAGCTTTCCCCTAAATCCAAATGAACAAATTGTCCTGTGGCTTTTTGAGGGAATAAAATGAACACCACAATAAGAATAACTACAAGAAGAGTTACATGAAAGAAAAACCACTAGCAATAAAAAGTACAGCAAAGCCAATATATGCGACTGCCATCCAATAAAGGTTAGACTTAAAAGGAAAAACAACAAAACAACAAAAAATAAATTGAATTGATTTGGTATTTTGATTTGATTGCGGCTGAAAAAGTAAAATCACTCAAGATGTGTAAATGTACAAATGTTTGTGAACATACATATGCATAATCATACATACATACATAAATATACAGTGCTTTTAAAAACTTTAGCGCGATTTTTCAGCCACTTCCAACGTGCCTTTATTCGACTAAAATTCAATACATATTCGAAAATTTTCTAAAAATTCTGACTTTAAAAAGTTTGACATTTTCATTGAATGTTTAAATTTACTTTTTTTTTAATTTTAATTTGATTTGCATGGAATTTCATAAAAAAATTATTGAAATCAAGTAAGAAAGAAATTGAAGGATATCTAATATTGTATTTTTTCAAAAATTTTCACCCTAAAAAGTTTGAAATGTTTAAAAACATTTTATGTTATTTTTTTTAATTTTTATTTAAATTTACAATTAGTTTGAATCCTGCACTCATGTTTTTTCATCAAAAAATTATTATTAGTATTGAACAGAAAGCGAGTTCAATTGGATCAAATGCAGCATATTCGAAAATTTTCGAAAATTGCTTTCCTAAAAAGTTTAAAGTTTTGATAAAATTTTTTAATTTTTCAATTTTTAATTTAATTTGTATTAAGATTGAAACTGGAATGTCTATGTTTTTTTCATCAAACAGTTGGGATCGATGGGACCAGATCCGGCATATTTGAAATTTTTCTAAAAACTCTGATTATTAAAATTTTGACATTTTGATGAAATGCTTAATTTTTTTTTTTAATTTGCATGAAGTTTGAAACCTGGATCTATGTGGTTTTTGTAAGAGACCGAACTATATTTTCATGAACAATTTATTTAGATTACATGAGAAATAAAGGTAGGTAGTAAGATGGCAAGAGTACTCCAGACACACTTCAAATAGCACTTACGTGTCGTTTTGGTACTACTACCTGTGCAAAGAAAAATTTTGGGCAGTGAAAACCTTCTACATCCATCCAGTACTGTTGATGTAGTGGAGGAGAGAAAAGGGATCTAGGCTGGAGAATTTCTCCAAGTCATACCCAAAGGGCACGCTAAGGAATCTCAAGCGCCTAGCCGCCAGAGCCGGACATTTGTAGAGAAAGTGTTCAACAGTCTCTTTCTCTGCAGGATCCCCACAGCTTCTGCAATAGGGGTTGTACGGATTTCCAGGGGTCTCCTCATGAGTACCGATCGCCCAGTGACCAGTGAACACCGAAATGAGGCCATAGTGTTTTCGAAATAGCACAGCCGAAACTGGTTCTATCGACCCCTTCCTGGCAAACTCGTCGGCAATTTCATTTCCCTCTATATTTCTGTGTCCAGGAAGCCAGATAAGGGAAATGTTTTCTGCACGTTCGAGACGTTTGAGTTCCTCCTTATAGGAGTTTACCAGAAGAGAGCTGCAATACGGCGACGACAGGGCCTTGATCGCAGCTTGACTATCGGGAAAAATATTAATGTCTCCCTCCCAACAGCGATCCCGAAGCATTTTGGATACTTGAAAAATCCTGCTCGTTTTCGGCAGTTTAAAGTAGACTGAAATGCTGGCTGATTTAGAGAAAACCCCTGCTCTCACTCCAGATTCCCTCTTGGATCCGTCAGTGAAAACAGAGGTACCTACATCCGTACCTACTCTCACCTCTTTCCAATCTTGCCTGCTCGGAAAGGTAGCCCTAGCACAACCCTCAAATTCCAGTTTGCGGATGGAAAGATCAGTGCGAAGAACAGAGAAGGAAGAGGAGATCTGCTTCAAGATGCTACTATGTCCTGCAGGAAATTGTCTCCAGAGGCCAATTGTCTCCAGAAGCCAATCTCCTTCAACCTAATAGCGCTCTGAGCAGCAATGGATTTAATTTGCGGATCCACAGGAAGTAAGTGCAGAATAACATTGAGGGCAGCAGTGGGACATGTTCTACAAGCACCAGTGATGCCCACACATGCAGTTCTCTGCACTCTCTCTAGTTTAGTGGTGTTGTAGCCTTTCTGAAGAGCTACCCACCAAACCAGGCAACCATATGCCAAAATTGGCAGAAACACTAAGTTGTACATCCAAAGTACGACACGTGGCTTGAGACCCCATTTTTTGCCGAGCATAGATTTACAGGCGTAGAAGGCTATACTGTTCTTCTTAACTCGATTTTTTATGTGCAGTTTCCAGTGGAGCTTGGGGTCAAGTGAGAAATAAATACATTGGTAAAACTTGCCCATAAGTCCCTGTGCCATAGTTTTTAAACGCACTGTTTATGAGTTGGACATACATACTTACGTACAAATACAGAATTACCGAAAGAGCTACGGACACTAACAATTCACAAATGATAAACCAAATAAGCAGACGCTCATCTAGCAATGGACTTCTGTTGACATTCACACACTCAAGTGTATGTATGCATGTAAATGTATGTGCTATGAAAGGATACTTTGCAAAGGAATGCAAAAATAGGTTGCCACAGGAATGTTGTACTCGAAACGCCGAGCTGTGCAGCACAGTAGAGCAACACTCCGTATTGTTCGTTGATGACCCCGACTGAGGTGAAATGAAATTGATTTTAATTCCAATATATGTAGTGGTTATCATTGCATAGAGCTAGAGGGGCACATCACAATGGAGAGAAAAGCAAATGACAATATGTTTTACATACTTCAATGCATAAATACTTAATATGCGCAATCCAAGCATTCAAGCAGATAAAAAAGGTTAAAAGCGCTAACAAAAAAGGGTTAAGGTCGTTTGTACAAAATGTGGGGGAATTATTGGTAACCAAATTGAGGGATAAGTAGCAAGTTATAAAAATCTATTGAACTCACATAAGATAAACAAATTACTTTATCCTGCAAAAAAACTAAAAACATGGGGTGGCCACATACAAAATAAATTTGATTATTTTATATGTATCTTGATATGATTGCAACGTTGGCATTAAAATGCTTAGCTGCACATACCCTTACTCGTATAAATAATTGGCTAAATCCTTTGTTAGTATAGGCTGCTTTTTTTTTGGGTAGAGCAATTGGTTGTTGTCCTACAAATGGAATGATCTATAGCTTTATGACGCCCCTGCATGACCAATGGTTTTTATCAGAGGCTTTTTCTTGACAAAACTACTGCCAAAGGTTTGCATTGGCCTACTGAGGGACAACTGCTATAGAAAATGACTTTTCTATTGTTTAATATTTCATGTCCATAGTTGATTTTAAATCCACTTGGCTAAAGTTGTCTTAGTCTGTGTTTTACAACACGGCGAAAATTTTGTAGTAAGGAAATTTAATTTTTCTCGCGCCTCCAAAAATGTAAGAGAAATTTGTTTGGTTGATTATAAAGACTAGCCTCTGGAACTTTTCAATATTCGATTTTTCATGAGTGGGTATACTCATAATTATATTTGGCGCTGATACCCTCTTTGTGTATATGGTCGAGCTCCTCCTCCTATTTTTGGTCTTGATGTTTTTCCATACAAATGGTGGGAGTTACAGTTTTAAGCCGACTCTGAATGGCAAATGGTTTTTTATGATGAGCTTTTTCAAGGCAAAAATACACTCGAAGTGTTTCATGCACGGAGGCTTGAACCTATGTACTTCCGAATAGCAGTTACGTACCAACCATTCGCTCTGTTCGGTTTTTGGTGTCTTATTTTTATATTCTGTTACCGGAACGATTTTAAAGTATCTCCAAAAATTTAACTTTGTATAAATAAACTTAGTTTCTAAAAATATTTTTTCCAAAAAATCATCTTTGATGATAGAAGGGTTTTAATTTAAAAAGCCAACATAGAAATGTTCAACAATTTTATTTACGGAATCAAAATAATGAGATTTATGGACGTACTTTGAAGTCGTTTCAGCTCACATAAATCCTTATATTTTCTAGAAATGTTTTAAAATATGGCAAATTTTTTAGTCCCAGTGGAAAAACAACACTGATTTTTTTTGTAGGGAGAGTGACGCGCTCTAATGTTTACGTTTACTTACCAAATCGTCAATAAGCTCAGCCATGGCAGTGAAATGGCCAATTGTAAATGTCGCCAATCTCGAACAAAATACGCTATACAAGCCATTAGGATGTAGGAAATCGGAACTGGTAGAATGTTTAAAATGCCCGTGATGGTACGCCATTTGCCAGAAACTAATTCGACGACGAGCACAAAACTAACTACCGTCACTGTCATCGACGCAAACCCAGTTAAAACACGCAGCGTCATGTACATGGCCAAATTGATCGCGTAAGCTTGTAAAGTACCTAAAAATATAAACAATTTTGTAGTGAATAGAAAGAATTGTATACAATATTTTTTTAATTTTTAGCACCGAAGGCCTTCATATGGGTAATAAAGGGTGGTTAAATTTTAAGGGCCGATGTTGAATGTGAACCACACCTAAACGTCAAGTTTTTTTCTGCATTTCATTTGCCATTTTTCAATTTCAGACTAATTCAATTTGAACTATAGAAAGATACATAATCGAGCAACGCGTTAAAGTTATTCAGGCTTATTATGAAAACGGGCGTTCAAATCAAAATGCATATCAAAGAAAATCATCTTCAGTGACGAGGCACATTTTCCCCTCAGTGGATTCGTCAATAAGCAGAATTGCCGCATTTGGGCGAATGATAATCCAAGAGTGATTGCCGAAAAACCAATGCACGCACAAAGAGTGACTGTTTGGTGCGATATATGGGCCGGCGGCATCATTGGGCCGTATTTTTTCCAAAATGAGGCCGGTCAAGCAGTTACTGTGAATAGTGAGATGATAACGAACTTTTTATGGTCCGAATTGGAAGATATGGATGTGGACGATATATGGTTTCAACAGGACGGTGCCACTTGTCACACAGCTAACGAAACAATGGCTCTTTTGCGTGAAAAATTTGATGGCCGAATAACCTTAAGTCGCGGCGATGTCAATTGGCCGCCAAGATCATCTGATTTGACACCGTTGGACTTCTTTCTTTGAGGTTATTTGAAAGAAAAGGTGTACGTCGATAAGCCAGCAATAATTCAAGAGCTAAAGGATGAGATAATTCGGCCCATTAACGGCATAGAATCTCAGTTATGCCTCAGCGTCATCGAAAATTTGGACCATCGGATGGAGGTGTGTCGCTGAGGCTGTGCCGGTCATTTGGCCAATATTTTATTCCATACGTAATTGAGCTATACCAGTATTATCATAATAAAGAGAAATGATTATAATTTCTTAAAAAATTGTATTCTATTCAAAATTAACAAGGGCCCCTGAAACTTAGCCACCCTTTATAAATGAAGTAAATAAATTCAGAAGTAGTGCAAATCGCTAAAAATTTATTTGTATAGTATATTCATCTATGCCATATTTTTTATTATAAGAGATAATGTACACATTGAATTTCAAACAATAATTTCTCATATCTATCTCGATTGCCAAACGTTAGCGCCGCGTTATTGCAATGTAAAACGTGTGACAGTGTTTTGATTGATAGAAATATTTTAACTTACATAGAACAATAAAAACAACATACACATGTACGTACAGAATTTGAATACCCGGAATACCCGCTATTTTGTCCTCACAGGATTTTGATATTGCAAAATTGTGACCTTACAATTTGATCATATTTTTTCCTATACTTTTACCCAAAAGAGTATTGTAATGCAGACTTTGGGACCGCTCCTGATTTGAAAATAGAATTTTATTTTTTTTTTCATATCAACTCTGGGGTGGTTTAGAGATATTGAGAATTTGAAGGAAAACTAAATGAAATACTCAAAGGATAAACTGAAAATCGAAATTTATGTCAACTTCCAGGCATTAGTTTGTTTTGCTTCATTCGTCCTAATGATAGATTGGCCCAAAAGAGAGAAAAAGGTAAATTCTTAAAAACTGTGTGTCTTATAATTTAAATTTAATCACCTAGTAAAAGTTATCAATCATGTATATGATACAGGCCAATATCCTTCAGACTTCTACTACTCCAACTAGAGAGATCAGCAGTAATGAAACGTATCTTGGAGCGGAGCAAAATAGTTGCGTGTTTCGCGCTACCTGCTCCACTACTCATTTGCTCAAGTTCAGAGTAGTAGCGAGAATAGGGCATTGTTTTTATTGATATTTTTGCTGTGAAGTAGTTAATACGAACACTGGTTCATAGGGAGGTTCCTGAAGTCCTCAAAGAAAAATCATATACTCTAAAAACTATCTCCTGCAGCGTTGTCGAAGGAATGGTCAAATATTTCCACTACTCTAAAATAAAAACCAAACTCTAACTCTTTGTCCATGCATTTGTTTTTCACCAATCTAGCACAACCTGTGTGGTTCCTCAAAATAGATAATTTTTCAATAAATATGAAGCACAATTCCTATTGTAAGCTCCAAACTGAGAAGCGATAACGAAGTTGCTGAGTCAATTGTAATCCGCGAACTTTGTGCAAAATTGTCATCAGTTGAGTTGTTGAGGTCGATGGCGCGTCAATATTTCTGGCTCGAACTGCATGAGTTCGGTCACATTAGCCACATTCTCATAGGAGAGCATCGTACTACGCGAACTTATCCACTTGCAAGCTTTTTAGCGCACGCAAGGCGTTGATTTGCCAGTTTTGGGCAACTTATTTGCATTCATTTCGGAATGTCGCTCATTTCCTTCCGAGGAGGGTAACAGTGGCTGACGGTGAAAATTTTGAGCGCGAAAAAGTTTTCGGTGGCTGAATAGTACTTTATATGACTCAAAAAGGTAACAGTATTTAGACTCTGTGCGAAATATGATCGAGGTATAAATTGGAATATGATTCTAAAAATTAGGCAGTCCCACGAACTCACCAGAAACCAGTTGCACCAACACGAACGCCATCAGAGTATGTTTGCGTCCGAAACGATCTGAAATCCAACCGCTCGAAACACTACCCACCGCTGCTCCAGCTAAGAAGCACATTTCCACAACACTAACTAACTGCTGGCGACTGCACACCAAGTTGAATTCCTGAATTATGGTGCGAGCACTGCCATCATCCCAGGAGAACTCGAAGTTGGTGCATGGAATGAGTACAGTAGGCGCAGCGGTCGTTGAAAGTTCAGGTAGCTGAGAATAATTCAGATTAAGTATTGAACACGGACCGCTTGGTTGACTGAGATTCTTCCATAGCGACACATCCATATCGGGGGCATTGTCTGGGCGCGCGCACCAGAAGTCCTTGGTGGTGGTCTGGAATGGAATAGAAGTATGAATTACTAAATAAATATTTGCTCATAAATCATTGAAAAATATATTTCATTGTACATGTAATAAAAATGCTAGGCTAAACGACGAGATATTTTAATTAAACTATTTGCCTTTCACATGGGTGTTGCCAATGCTTTAAGACAATTAATCATATTCGCAAATTTTATGGAATGTCGAGTGTGTCACTCTTATAACTTGGCCACAAGTGCGGATATGCAAGAGTTAACTTATGCTTATGTTAAGTCATGTACAAACAAAACCACTATTAAGGCAACATTTACTTATCTTATGCTATCATTTAGATATACGAGTTTGTTTGTAAGCATTTTAGAATTTTTGCATTCAAACACGAAATGACCCAATTCCGTCGGATTGATGTGAATTTCAAACACCTATACTCGTAATACTAGCAAAGCGTTGGCGTTATGACATAAAGTTCTGCCACATTTCAAACTACAAACTCGAACTTCAACTCCAACAAGGCGCTCATGTCAAGAGCGATATTTGTGTCTGTACTGCGTGTATGTACATATGTTTATAGATATGCAATTAGATCGAATGATAATAATGTGTGAAGCATTAGGAAAACATAAAAAAGTAATTTAAATTAAATAAAATCACATGTGCACACAAATGGCAAGAACGTGACTTGTTCCGCGTATTAACTACAAAGCCATAATTTTTGCTAAAGAAAATAAAAGCACAAAAAACACATAGTTATTTTTCACAGCTGACATTGATATTTCGCCCTATACAGTAGTGGCGGCGTATTTTATATACATAAGTATGTATATGCATAAAAATATGTGGTTACATGTATAGTCCGAGAGTTCGCTGCCAATGATAGGACCATTTTTCAAGTTTCGTTATTTATTTAAAATTTCTGAACTCTGTGCCCCTTGAATTGAGTTTTAAAGTGCTCCCAAATTCGGCTTCCAGTGGCTGCTGGTTGTTCGCAGATCTAAAAACAATGCTCGCCGTTAAGAAATTTCGCTCTAAGAAGAGGTTATCACTGAAACTGAGGTCTATTTTGAGGCAAAAGATAAATCGTTCTACAAAAGTGGTATTGAAATCTTAGAGTGGCGCTGGAATGATTGCGTTGTTCTTGATGGAAATTACGCTGATGAAGAAAACTATTGTAATTTTGAACAAAAAAAAAGTGCTTTCTTTGTTAGTCTCGGGATTTTTCAGCCAAGGTGTTAAGTCAAATAACTTTCGTTTTTTAAAACAGAGGTCAGCAATAACCGAGATTGTGTTGGTTATATTAGAAGAGATCCACAAAATATATTAATTTGTTACCGTGTGAGCAACAAATGATTTCTCTAATCAAAATATGTGTAAAATGAACGGCGCACACTGGGGATTTAGCAGAAGAAAGTCAAATTTGCAACATACCACCTACGCAATGTTTAATGGTATTTCTAAATTCCAGAATAGAACCAACAATAAAATCAAAAAGAATTACTAAACTCCGACTTACAGTTTTGTTTTATAGATATGTCAAAAGTATAATTTTTTTATAGTACTGAACTGACTAAGAAAAAACTTCAAAGCACAAGGTGGTTTTTTTTCCTTTTGCTTGAGCCGACTTCCAATTTTTTATTTTTCATTTAGGGTACGATATTTTTATATATTTTAGCCGGAAGAACAACGGCTGTGAAGCATTTGATTATCTATTTATAATTAATTTTCCTTCATATTCTTGGATCTGCAAGTTGAGCTACATTTACCTACGGTCAGAAACTAGTATCAACGTATTGCTTAATAGCGTCTCTTTCAGTTTTAATCAATTGCAGGTGCCACCAGGTGCCACCAGGCGCCACTGATTATTTTTTGGCAATGATAATAACTAATCGCTTTCTAGTGTGTGCATAATAATGATAACGAAACACTTTTAATTTTGTTTTGAAATTTTGAGGGTAATTCAGAATTATGAACTTACATGTATCCTGTGCGTAAATATTTGCTGGCTTATATTAATAAAAAAAAAAGAAAATTAAAATTTATGAATTTTAAAAAATATTGTTTTTTAAAATTTTTTTTAAAAATAGTTTTTAAACATGTTCTTTTCATATACAAATATATACAACTTCGTTAGTAGTAAAAATGTAAATATTTTTTGGGATATATACTTTTTTCCGCATCTCTGTACAAAAATCCCCAGTGTGCGGCGGTCTCCTGTGCCGCAGCAGACGAAATTGCTCTCACCATTTTGCTTCGAATAGCCTAATCTAGTATTCTACCATACATGACTTGCATACATTCAATATTTGGTTGTCAAAAAATGCAATAATATTTCAAAAACATAAAAAGGCTTTCGTTGTTGGTGTAAAGAAATGTTGACAAATTTCAATCGCGGCGCAACAAAAAACGTTTATAAGATTGTAATAGACGACGAAAAATGGACACATAGTTATGAATCCGAAACTATACAAATCCGAAAAACAAAGGTTCTTTTAAGCTGAGCCAAATTCAACAACAGTCGTTCGCGCACGAATCACTTCGAAGCAAATAGTTGTCTCTGTTTTCTGCTTAAAATGGGGAATGCCTTATATCAATGTACATGTAACTGTCAGTTCTGAATGGTATACCCTATGATCAAAAAGTGTCGGGAATACTTAATTTAAACAAACCGCTCACGTGGGAACCGGTGCATTTTTTTTCTTATATTGATAGAACTGTAAGACACACATCTGTCACTATTTATCCGTTTTTAAGAGATGCTGTACGTCGCAAACGGCCGAAAATGTGGGCCAACAATTCTTGATTTTGCATGGTGATAACGCATCATCGCACCCAGCCCAAATTATGCTGGATTATTTGACCAAACACCAAGTAGATACCATCGTGCAAGCACCGTATTCACCTGATATGGCCCCGTGCGAATTCTGTTTGCTTCTTAAGTTGAAGTTACCACTTCGTGGAAGCAGATTTCAGTCGATAGAGGAGATCAAACAGAATGCGACGAAAGAGCTGAAGGCCATGCCTTCATCGGCCTACCAGGGGTGCATGGAGGACTGGGTTAAACGTTGGCACATGTGTGTTGCTTCAGACGCGTCATACTTTGCAGGAGATATAATAAATTCGCCTGAAATTTAACTCTGTTTTGTTTTATTTAAACATTCCCGGTACTTTCAGATCATAGGGTACTACCATTTGTTTGCTAGAAGTGTTCGGAAAAATAAAGAAAAACAATCGCAGTGGGCGAATCTTTCTTCACCACCACAATGCAAGTTCTCACATATCGTTTAAATCTACTGCATTTTTTTACTCATTTCAAACATCGAGCTGTTGGCTGACCCACTGACTACAGTCGTGTCTAGCTACCTTAGATAAATTTTCAGTTTTCGAGGCCTGAAGAAGCGTTCAAATCATATGTTTTGGTGTTACCAAAATGAATATTGTAGAAAAAAACTGAACGTAGACTTTTTCTGCCAAGTGAAATGATGTTTCATGCAGTCTATATTAATATATTATATATTAGAGTCTGTTCAGAGGGCTTTGGTGCGCTTTCTTTGCACTCGATGAAATTGGTTGGTCCCATTCCGTCCTATCGCTCACTTTGCTTATTAATAAACCTAATGTCCTTAGAGTCTGGACGTGTTCTGTTTTTGATATTTGTGAGGGCTCAGTAGATTGTTCGTATCTGCCCGATAAAATTAATTTTAATGTTCCCTCACGCATTTTCCCTTGTAATGAATAGTGTTTTACGCTACCTCAATTTAATGCTTATTCTTCTTCCTTAGCTTTTGATTTCTCTTACTCTAAGTTTAATATTAAGAAGTTAATTATATCGGGTGATTTCTTAGCTATTATCTTTTTAAACAGTTGGTTTAAACAGCTGACGCACGTTTCGTGTGTTGTTTCACTGTCAAACATCTTCACAACGCTTGCAAATCGTTGTGTTTTATTATAAAAATGCGTGTTCTGTTAAGAAAGAAGCGGCTATTCCAGCTATTGTGACTAAATTTAGAACCAAATTTACATTATTGGATATCAAACCACCAACACGCTTACGTAGAGTGCGAACTGAAGAAAATATCGCAGCTGTATTGGCCAGTGTTATTGATGACCATCAATTATCGATTCGTCGCCGTTCGCAACAATTGGGCCTCTGTTACTCAACAACGTGGAAAATTTTGCGAAAGGATTTAGGTGTGAAGCCTTTCAAAATACAGCTGGTGCAAGAATTGAAGCCGAACGACCTACCGCAACACAGAATTTTTGGTGAATGGGCTCTTGGAAAGTTGGCCGAAGATCCACTTTTTTATCGAAAAATTATGTTTAGCGACGAAGCTCATTTTTGGATCAATGGATACGTAAATAAGCGGAATTGTCGATTTTTGAGTGAAGATCAGCCTGAAGAATTGCAAGAGGTACCAATATATCCAGAAAAGGTCACAGTTTGGAGCGGTTTATGGGCTGGAGGTATCATTGGATCGTACTTCTTCAAAGATGCTGCGAATCGTCACGTAACTGTGAATGGTGAGCGCTACCATGAAATGATATCCAACTTTTTTTTGCCCAAAATGCAAGAACTTAACAATGGACTTGTTGAGAGGCGAGTGCGGTAAATATTATATTTCACGTTCGGAACTGTCAATTGGCCACCCAGATCGTGCGATATAACGCCTTTAGATTATTTTTTGTGAGGCTATGTTAAACCTCATGCCTATTCAGACAAGCCTGCTTCAATGAACGCGTTGGAAGACAACATTGGAAAGAGTATGCCAAAATTGGACTAAGCTGATGGAGCATTTGAAGCGTAGTCGCGGTCAACATTTGCATGAAATAATCTTCAAACATTAAATTATATGGACTGTACTATCGATTTAAATAAAAATTTCATGCATTTTTCTGAATTTTACGTGTGTTTTTTTGAAAAACTTTCCTCACCCTTTATAAGGCTCGTGTCTTAATGTCTTTGCTTTTATCTATCTATAGACTGAAAGCGTCTAGTTTGTTTATTCAATAAATAAATGAAATAAAATAAAAGAGATAAAAATTAAATAATATATTATAATATAATAAAGCGAATGTATAAAATAGATAAGCAGGTTTTTGACTTGTCTTCGCTATTTTAATTTTGTTTATTTAATGCCCATTAGTTTTTTATAAAAGTTTAACAAATACAACAAAAATCACATGAATCGTTGTTTCAAATATTGGGTCAAATATAAGTTTTTTATTTAGTATAATGAAGTGCAAGTTGCAAGTGATTACAACAAAACATCTTATGTTAGGCTAGCTCTGCCACCAGCAATTTGTTTTAGATACATTTTTGTATATTTATTATTTACTGTTCTGAAAAGTGTGCTGTTTGAGTTTTAACACCAAAATTTGATCTATACCTCGAAAGCCCTTTAAACGTTCTTATATATACATATATGGAATGATACAGGGCGGTCCATATGGTATTTTCTTTAAATCATAATTATATTATTTTGATAGTGGCAAATCTTTCAGTCAGACTTGATAAATAAATTTTTGCCCTCGGAAATTGAATACATTGCTTTATTTATAAGATCTTTGGTTTCAACAGAGTGGAATACCATGCCACAGTCGATATTTTTTGCTCCAAGTTCAGCGATCGTATTATTCGCCATCTTGGCGGTATTATTTGGCCACCTGGAGCTACGACTTGACATCGTTAGATCTTTTTTGTATGATGTTATGAAGACCGACGTTATGCGATTATATTATTCGCTCTCAACAAAAATACTAAGCAAGCCATTTGTGAGCTAGAGCCGGAAACCATCACGAAGGCCTTGGAAAACTGGGTTAAGAGGATGCGCTTCTGCGAAGCTATGAAATAAAATAAATAAATACATCATTGGCGCGTACATTTCTATCAGGTGTTTGGCCGAGCTCCCCTTCCAATATGTAGTGTGCGTCTTGATGTTGTTCCACAAATGGGGTAACATATAGTTTTAAGCAGACTGCGAACGCCAGATATTTTTTATGAGGAGTTTTTTGATGACAGAAATACACTCGAAAGTTTGCCATTGCCTGCCGAGGAGCGATCGAACATAGGTACTCGGAGATTCGAACATAGGTACTCCTAATTATAGTCACGCACAAACCCGTTCGGCTACGGGGGTCGCATGAATGAAATGGCATCCATAAAAAGGATATGTTTCTTCTTTGAAATAAGCAGATACTACATAGAAAAATTGATTTTTGTAACTTTTTTAACTAAAAAAATAAAAAAAGGAGCTATACTGACAAAGCTTTATACCTCACTCATTTGATAAAGTGAAAAAGCTGCTTTTCCAAGTTACTTTACACCCTCAGAACCTACAAATATTTCTAAAATAGATATAAATTCAATAATCGCTTGAAGACATTTAATTTTATAAACATATGGATGGAGAAAAATTCAAGGTATATAAAACGCATATGAGCGAGTTTGGCTGCCTTGTTTTAGTTTCTTTTACCGCCATCAAGGCGATTATCGCAAATGTTACTCAACCGCAACTGTAACTGCATATGCATTCAAATGCGCAACCTATTCATATTTACACAACAAATAAGCAACAAATAAGTAAAATATGCATGCGTATGTGTGTGTTTGCACACATGCCACAAATGACGGGAAGTGGGGAAATACCAGATCAAAGCCAAACACTAAAAACCAAAGCTAACTAACGCAACAACAGTGAGCGAGTGAATGAAATAAGAATAAACGCAAAAACAAAAACAAAATATTACCAAATATCAATTAACCAATTAACCGCTTAGCAGTCATGACCGTTGAAAATGTTTGCATGTGTGTATGTTTTGTTAACTTACAACGCCAGCGAGTCAAACAACTTTTACTCACTTACGAAAAACTACAAAATGCACTTTCATTTGAGGCGGCAGCTCGGCAATGAATATGCAATTAAACACTAACTTGAACTTGAAATCATTTCCGAAAAAGAAAAGTAAAAAAATACAAATAAAAATAAGACCATAGACACCAGCAAAACAAGAAAAGTAAGTTATAACGGTATTGCTTAATCACAGCAAGCAGTCGTTTAATCTGTCACTTTTGTATGTTACTCATACGCACTGTGTTACGCATTTTGCTGTATTTCCGAACATATTCATACGTCAATATATTGTACATACATACATATATCGGATTGTCAGTGCAACATATTAAAGTATTTACGTATTATTTGTATTAAAAAACTAAAAGTGGCGCAAAAAACTCTGCTTGCGGTTATTAACCTGTTGACATCTAAAATTATAGCAACAATTCAAAATCAACGACATAATGGCTTTTACATTTATCTGTTCGTTGGAGGTGTTTTATGATTCAGCTGTGTAGTTCATAAATCGAACTAAGCAACAACAAAGCAAACAACCTACACCTTTAACAGTGCCAGCTGCAATTGCAGTGAGATATACAGCAACAAAAAATTGAGACTGATGACAGCATGTTGCTCCTTTCAAGACTTTTTTTTCTCAAATAACACTCACAATGAGTCGCACATGTTAATTGGTTTGTTTTAAAATATGTGCATACATATGCACATATTCGTAGTTGGACTTTCAGAGCTTTGTTGAGTTACAATTAACTGAGTGATTTTTACACCGATGTGTACTGCATAATTTTACTTGTATGAATAAAGTATATTTATTTGTGGTAATTGCACATATAATTATAGATATACAAGTAATAATTTTGAATATGATTGTCTGATCTGATTCGATGATTTTCTTGATTTCATCAACATTTTCGAAGATTAGTATACCAGAACGGAGAAATTGGAATTAACGCTTTTCTGTTGCATTCTTTACTGTTTATTTTGAATATTTATTTATTTTGAAATTTTATATTATTTTGGTCGTAGGGGTTTGAAATTTTTGAAAATTGAAATGTCGAGCCAAGAAGCACCCAGGGGTTTTTTGACTCCTAAAGCACTCAGCCTAAAAAGCCCATTGTATTTAAAGATTGTAAAGTGCTTATGAACGAACATTTAACGTCAGCCACCGTTACGTGAATGCTTTTCGAATAATTATGGTTTGAAACCAAATATAGGGTGTGTGTATATTAAACATTTAGCAGAGCTAAGAATTACGCGCGTGTTGGCGGTTTATTTATTGCTTAAGCATTGACGACTTAATCAATTGATCCATATTTTACCGTATTGTATATTGCTCTTTGGCGCTCTTGTAGTCTTACTTCAGTTAACATTGCTGATGCTTTCCATTTCAATGCAACCGGGCTATTCGGGACATGTTCTTCGATTTCGATGTAACATAAATATGTTGCTCTCTGGTCAAAATAATGAGACACATATTTTTTTGTTCGCCCGAAAAATTTTTTTTTCAAGATTTATCGGCAATTTTGTTCTTCAGCTCAAAATCGATTTTTTTTCATTATATAAGAATTTTTTTTTTTTAAATGCTCATAACTTAGTCAAAAATGAACCGATTTTAATGATTCTGGGTTCAAAATGATCGTCATTACTTACACGAACGACTTCATGTAGAAACAATTGCAAAAAAGTAGTTGAAAATTGTTTATTTTCCAAAAAACAAAAAGTGCGAAACAGATTTTTTACTCAAAAATTCATTACTCAAAAACAACTCATTTTAGCTACTGGGCATTCAGCTCAATTGAAGGTTGAAGTGTCCTCTTGATTTGGGAAAAGTTATAAAAAAAAATACACTTTTTGAAATATTGAATTTCGAAAAAATTTCAATTTTTTTTTCTTTTTTGCTAAATACAGTGCACTCGCGGTAACTCGAATAGCCGCTAAGTCGAACGACGTGCTAACTCGAACACAGTTTTTTCCCTATTGACTAGTTTGTAACTCGAACAATATTAAAGCGCTATAACTCGAACAAAAAAACAAATTTATTTGTACACACATTCTTTTCAAACATGTACATTTTATACATACATACATATGCAATAGTATATGTATATAAATTATATGTATACTAGTGTATTGTCCATATGAATATTTCGACGTTAATATCCCGTTAGTTTTCTGGGAACAACATCTTGCATTGACCAAATTGCTTTAAATTTGTCATTTGTAGTGTATCAGTGCATGTGAGTAATGGATCGTAAAAGGTTGAAGTGTTTAACATTAAAAGAGAGGGCTGAAGTCCTTAACAAAATTAAACGTGGATGTAGTGTTACTTCTCTAGCGAAGGAATATGGGGTAGCCAAGTCCACCATAAGTCTTATAAAAAAGAAAGACAAGGTAATTTTAAAAGCAGTAAACAACACGTTTTTGGGTCCTGGGAAGAGGAGAACTTTAAAAGCTTCTGAGTTTCCTAAAATGAAAGCCGCTTTATACAAATGGTTTCTGTGCCAAAGAAAAAAGGATTACCCAATAAGTGGACTCATCTTGAAAGAACATAACATGAAAAACATAATTTACAGGTCGAATTTACGCTTTATGATGTTAACAAATGGAATGATGGTGCCGAATTTACCGACACAGAAGTAATAATTGAAACTAGTGATTCTGAGTCTGAGTTTAACAACACAACTGAGACATGTGAGCGGATATCATCTGAGGAGGCATTTAGCTCTATCAATAAGGTAATTCAGTGGGCCACAACTGAACAAGTAAGCCCCGCAAAGGTTAACACTCTTCAATTGCTGCGTGAAAAAGTCATATTCAACATTGCTGCAGGCAAGAAAAGACAAACACACATTACAACTTTCTTTTCGGCCTAACTTTTCTGTTAAAGCTGACTTTTTTTGTGTAACTGACACAAAGACTGCCAAATATTTGATGAAAAATATTGAAACGAATTAATTATTTTAAACATATTCATGTTCATATCCATATGTAAATAAATAAATAAATTTAATTGAAAAAAATCGATATCGATGACTGTTTTTTAACATAGCACACTCAATTGATAAGTCGAACAAATTCGATAAATCGAACAGCGCCTGTTTTAATTAGTTCGAGTTATCGCGAGTGCACTGTAATAAATTTTCAACTACTTTTTTGCAATTGTTTCTACATGAAGTCGCTTGTGTAAGTAATGACGATCATTTTGAACCCAGAATTATTAAAATGGGTTCATTTTTGACCAAGTTATGGGCATTTAAAAAAAAATGTTTTCTTATATAATTAAAAAAAATCGATTTTGAGCCGAAGAACAAAATTTCCGATAAATCTTGAAAAAAAAATTTTTCGGGCGAACAAAAAAATATGTGTCTCATTATTTTGACCAGAGAGCAACATATTAAAGTTACATCGAAATCGAAGAACATGACCCGAATAGCCCGGTTGAATTAAAATGGAAAGCATCTGCTTTGAATTCACAAATAGGATAAAGCACGAATGCTTCCTCTACTGCTGCTGTGTGATAAGGCGACTGAATGAGTAGGAGTAGTGCCTTTGGGATGTTAATGAATGCTTAGGTACTTAGAATGTAAACATATTACTAATATATTATCAATGATCTGTTTAAAAATAAGTTCGAGAATAAGCCGACTACTCTCAGTATTTGAAGTAATATAATATGTGGGATTTGTGGGTTATTCCCAAAGAGGCTAGAGAAACTGGGCCGAAAATATGTATAGTTAGTGACTAAAGTAAGAATGGACTAGATTTATCTGCATTATTTTCGCAATTGATTTTTTGAAATAACACAAATAATACAATAATAAAATCTATTTTTTCATATGAAAGGAATACAAAAATCATCTTAAATAGAGGATATCTGCAAAATTTAAAAAAATGATTAAATTATAGCAACTTAAACAAAATTTTATAAAAAATCATATCAAAAAAGGAAGTATTAGTATAATGAAACATATGATAAAATTATTAAGTACAAAAAATCTCAAAATCAAATCCTAGTATTTGATTAGATATCCATTGGATTTAATAAAAGCTTCAAGTCGTGATGGCGTTCATTTCAACAAGCCTTCTGTTGCTACTAGCGTTATATAATATCACTCTTCTTGAAGGACATTTTTTTAATTATTCCTTATTTCGTATCGAATGTTAACGTATTGGACCCTGTCAATGCTTGCATGAATATTCTATTGCGGTTGAATCATGTGATTGGGGCGGGATTTTCAGTTCATTTCACACATTGTTAAAAGCCATTTTCGTGCCAACTATATTATTAAGGGGTAGCTCTTCCAGCACTTACAAATGCTCCATTTTTTTTTGCTTTAAAAAATCATTTAGAATCTAAAGAATATCTTTTCAATGTTTTAAGCTTAATAGAAAATCTTTAATCGCGTTTGTTTTTTAGAAATACGTTTTATAGCTGCGCTGTCGAATATTACTCAAAAAGTAATTAAGATATCAACTACAAATTTTATAGGGATATTCTTTAACATATTGGCCTTTGCATGTACCTCAAATTTTCTATATAAATTACAACTAAAAATATTGTTTTGATCAATTTGCTTATAAAAAAAGTGTAATGTTTTTCTTTTCACTTCAAATTATCTTTTTTTCGTTAAAAATAGGTAAGTGCGAAGCAGAATAACTTATTTTAATGAAATTCACTTATCTTGGAATTTGTTGCTATTTTTGAAGACCCATGTGCGGCCGAAGATCGACTTATTACTGATAGTTTTATATTTATAATGCCGTCTTTAGCAAAAGTTTTATCAACTGAACGGAAGATTTCTCGTAACGATTTATTCTAACGGGATTTAAAATTTACGACTCAATTTATGTGCATATGAAGGCGTGTGCCAATGCGCACATGCCATGTTTAAAAATGTGTGTTTCCCAACATGTAAGCTTTACTTTTCATCTTTCCAAAGGCAGAGCTGGTGTATACATACTTAAGTGACTAACTGTAAATATATGAATAACTAAGATTTTGTCATACCTGTTCATTAAGTAAAGTCTTTATAAATTGGACTTTACACACTACAGCAGGTGCTTAAGACCCGCGGTAATTAGAATAGCAGGATGGGATTAATAAGGTAAATAAAATTACAGACTTCTTCGGTTGGTCTATTCCAGCTATGCAAAAAAGTTCGCACCTTTTCTACTGGAAAAAAATAAGAAGGTTTAAATTTATGATCTAATTGCATTGAAATATAACATAATGACTGATTTATATGGCAAATTTAGTTATTATAGCGTAAATTTTCCATTCGAAAATTATAGCAAGGGGGAATGATTTAACTGTGGTGCCAAGCCCATTCTGTTGAAACAAAGTTTTTAATAGGAGAAAAGGAATCTGAAACTTTTTACATTTTGACTTGTTGACTGACTTGGTACTAATCTGAAATAAGCGTGTCAAACTTGTAAAAATTCCAACAAATACACTTCACCTTATTTTATTACATCACGCAGTTGTGTTTTGTTTGGTATGCAAATAAAAAAAGTAGTTTTTCTCAAATATTTCCCAAGTCGAAAAAACAGAAAACATGCAAAGTTGCAAATATCACTTAGTTGCTCCGAAATTCAATTTACTAAATAGCAGCAGAATGGGCTTTAAACTATTGAAAAAAACCAATTAACCAGATTTGCTTAACAAAATGTTAGGGTAAACTTTGCTAAGTCTCTTGCTAAACAGATACCGTTTAAATTTAAATCCAGCAGCTTTTTTTCGTCATTTTAGGATTTATTAATAAATTTAGATTTATTGGTAAAAATAAAGGGTGTTTTTTTTAGAGGTTAGGTTTTCAAGATGAAATAAAACGTATATAATTTAATGTTATGGCCAAGAATTTAGCTTTATTATAAAGATAAGGGTTTCCCATTATGTTTTAAAAATGACTTCGGGCAAGTGGCCGCCGCGACTGGCTCGAATAAATTCCAGCCGAGAGGCCCAATTTTCGACCACTTTTTGCAGCAATTGGGGCCGTATGTCAGCAATAACGCGCCGAATATTCTCTTCCAAGACGTCAATCGTCTCGGGCTTATCTGCGTAGACAAGCGACTTCACATAGCCACACAAGAAATAGTTCAGCGGTGTTATATCGCACGATCTTGGAGGCCACGCCACAGGTTCACGGCGCGAGATAATGCGCTCACCAAAAGTTTCCTTCAATAAATCGATTGTTGCGTTGGCTGTATGGCATGTAGCGCCGTCTTGTTGGAACCAAAGGTCGTCCACATCAACATCGTCCAATTCAAGCACGAAAAAGTCATTAATCATGGCTCTATAGCGCTCTCCATTGACTGTAACATTATGGTCGGCTTCATTTTTAAAGAAATATGGACCAATGATTCCCTCTGCCCATAGAGCACACCAAACAGTGACTTTTTGAGGATGTAACGGCGTCTCAGCAATGGGTTGTGGATTATGTTCACTCCAAATGCGACAATTTTGCTTATTGACATACCCATCCAACCAAAAGTGAGCTTCATCGCTGAACAAAATTTTCTTGTGAAAATCGGGATCGGTGGCCATCTCGTTTTGGGCCCAAATTTGCACGATTTGCAAACGTTGTTCAGGTGTAAGTCTATTCATTATGAAATGGCAAACCAAACTGAGCATAAATCAAGTGACAGCTGTCAAAAAGACCATCTACGAAAAAAGTAGTGCCAACTTGAAAACCTAACCTCTAAAAAAACACCCTTTAATTTATTAATGGCGCTTTAACATGCAAACTCTTTAAAAGTGCTATTGTATTTAACTCATTCTGAGCCAAACGAACGTTTTTTCTCTAAGATTCTGACACTCGATAATTGAACTAGTGTGTAATGCAAAAAATCAATAACAAAAATGAGCAAAAAATGTACATGATATCGTATTTTAAACAAGTTTCTCATTTCAAAATCATGAAGAAAGAGTGTCCAAGTGATAAAAATACCGCATTTAGAATATTTGCAGTTGGAAATAGATACGATAGTACGCGCCTTCAATTCGACACTTCTCTGTTCGCTATCTCTCTGCTCAGCTCACTTGACGAAAAATTTGCATGTAAAAGCAACAACAAAGTTATCAACCCAGACTCGCCGCTAGCGAGTATAGTTATACCTCATAAAGCTGGCATAAGGCACTATTTTAAAATAAACGTAATTTTAGGCAGTTCTGAGACATACGAGTATTTATTTATACGAGTTGCTTCATCTATTCGCCACTTGCTAACGCTTAGAGAAAAGAAGAGGCATAATGATACCTCATAAAACTGGTATAACTCAATATTTTCAAATCTGCCAACTCCCTTTGAAGAGAATTTCATATAGACCTCGTTACCTGTTGTGTTCACATACGACAACTTTCTCGCTTGCAATTGTTTAGTTTTTAGCCTAATGTTTAATGTTTTTTGTTTTTAGAATTTTGAAATTATGAATTTTTTGCATATTTGTGAAAAACCCCACAAAATTTGTAAAATCATGCTGCTTGTTAGTTTCCTTTAATATAGTTGTAGTGTCAACACACATTGTATACCTACATATATTTAAATGTTTGTAAAAAAAAGAAGAAAAAAAAGAAAAAAAAAATTTGTGATCTTTTCAAGCCTGCCATTTATTTTTGTTTTCACTTTTTTGCTCTTGTTTTTGTTGTAATGGGCAACCTTCTCGATGAAGTCATGTTCAAATTCCATATTCAGATACAAAACTATTGAACTCCGCAACTTCTCGATTTTCATAAAAAACCCTTTTCTTAAACATATAAAGCAAGCACACACGTTTTATTCCTCTTTTTTATTTTCCTACTAGTAATTTTTTGCATTACCTTCTGGCACAGTTATTCTATGAAATTCCGAAATAGCGGACTCCAAGGCATACGAAACGTACAAGGCGACTAAAATCGAGGATCTGAATGTTAGCTCAAAACCGGGCGTTTGGCCTGAAATGGTTTAATACATATAAAGGCTGTTGCTGAGAAACCTTTCACACTTATTTGTACACCCAACTATTTTATTATGCATATTTAAAAAATTTTGACTCATTTGTATTTTTTAAATGTTGTTTTACTTGTATTTTTTGTTCGGCGAACTTACTCAGAAATGGTTTATTGCATATTTGCATAAATTTTGTGGCTTTCGTGTTTATTACTTTATACCAACAATAAAGTATCGGTAAACCTTCATAAAATTAATAATTGGGAACACATTACCGTAATTACTGGTAGTTAAAATACTTTTAGATGTAAAGAAGAAATCGTTTCTACTGGCTTGATAGCTAATTTCACTGCGTTTGTTTACAAACCCATGGACGGATTGTATGTATGTACATATGTAAAGTAATATATACCATAAGTGATATGTAAAATAAACACTGGCGGGGGCAGAAAATATTTAAGGGCGCAAGTATTTGTGTGTGATTTGAGTTATTATATTACTTGCATAAAATGAACTGCCAGCCCACTTAAATGAGTTGTTCATTCTGATACCAAATCTACAATAATTCGTTCCGAACTAAATATTTGGAATAATTTAATATCTCCTACAAAAGTCAAACATTTTCTTATCCTTTTTTTCTTATACTCAAGGTTGGGTGGTATTGACGACCCCCTGAACTCTTCTTTTTGAAAGTTGCTGCGGAATCTTGAAGAGAGAGAGGCGTACATGTCTTTCCTATGAAAAGAAAGTTGATGCTGTTTATAAATCTGGTAATTCGGTTCGGGAGTAATTCTTTTAGTTTAAACTCTTTTAAGTTTATCAAGTTAAATGCTTCAGAATTACCAGTACTGAGTACAAGAAAGACAGAATTGTAGATTTCAATGATTTCCCGAAGTGCACACGCCAAAGGATAATTAGTTCTTCCACTGTGTGGATCGAAAATATTGCAAATATGCAAAGACCTCAGCGGAATAAGAAAAGGAATGCTTTGGAGTAAAAAGACAAGTTTTCTATTAGTTTTACCAAAAACTAAACATAGGGAAGGGATTTTTCATCATGTTTTAAGAAGTTGAAGGCCAATTAGAAGTAGACGCTAGTTGTAAAAAGCGATAGGATCAGAGAGTCTTAAAGAACGATATGAAAATTTCTGAACCCCTTTTGTGTATGCATGAAACTCGAAACTTTTGCAGCACAATCCATGGTAAAAATACAGTAAGATAAAATTTTTTTGTAATTCGTCCGCCATGATTTTTTGGAGTTTGGCAACATTACAAAATGTAAAAAAAAAAATTAATAAATATGTATAAATTTTAGTATAAATTTGTAGTCCGAACAGTTATTTGCTACGAATCGGAGACCTGAAAATTAAGCGAAGAAGACAAAACAAACTCCAAGTATTTGATAGAAAAATGTTGAGGCAATTGTTCGGTGCCGTCAAATACAATGGCGTATTAGATGGAACCATGAACTGGTTCATCAGTTAATGTATGAGAGGAGAAAACGTTGTACGATTCATCAAAACTCAGATTATAAGACCAAGGACATACCAGATGAATGTACCCCACCAGAGCATAAAGAAAAATAAATGACGCTAAAACATTTGCGACGAAAGCAAGAGACAGACCAAGATTAAGATGGATTGACAAACTAGAGGACGACGTGAGGGAACTCAAGGCCAAAAACTGGAGGAAATCAGCCAAGGATCGGGTCAAATGGAGACATTTTGTGCAAAAGGCCAATGCTTGTAAAGAGCTCTAGTGCCAAATGAGGATGACGATGAAATACATTTTATAAATCTGTTGCAAATTAAACAAATTTTACGTGAAATTGTTTTTTTAGAAAGGCAGGCCACTGGAAGCAGGCTAATGATTCTACTCGCAATCTAACATGATTTCAATTCAGACTTGCATTAGCGAAGTTACCACACAACTCTATACAATCGAGTTTACTGTTATTGCAGTCGTCTCGGCTTTTGCAACCGAAAATGAATCTGATTGGAGAAGTATGTACTTCGGGCAGGAAATTTGATTTTTTACCATGATTCAATTATACAAGGTTAAGTAAAGTTTGACAACTGATTTCGAATGCTACTTAATCCATTGATGCAATTTGGAAGCAAGGGAAAAAAGGGCATAAGTTTATCCCCTTTCTGAAAATGTAGTAAAAAATTGAAAAAGGTCGTTGTAAACCATAGAATAATTTTATGTTATTTTATAAGTGGTACTTAATTATTTATATTTTTAACTTAACTATTTCCATGGATTTGTGTCATATATATATGTATTTTGACCATGCATCGGATTGGAATCTATATATGCCACTTGTAAACCTACACTGAAGTAATAAATAAAACAACTTGAGAATAGTGGAAACTCTTAACAATTATCTTATTGAATGCTCATTGTTCTCTTCTTTTGTTTATTGCACCGGTTAAGATTCTTTATTCAAAAGTGCATCCGGCATTTAAAAAAAAATCGTTTAACATCATAGCGTAAACTCACGTTTGTACTTAATGTGAACAATTGTTGTAAAAATGATATCCCACCGTAAAGCTCCCTGCCGTTGAACTGGTTAAATGCTGATTCCAACATTTTAATTTTGTCCAAGAACTCGGTGCTTGGTTTAACTAATCCGCCCTTAGATAAAGTGTCAACCCAAGTAAATGTACGCTCATTGCAGGAACAATCGGTCAACTTTAATTTGCGTATTATGTAACTGGCAATATATTCAATGGCATCTTCGTGTAAGCTATCAAAGTCAGCTTCCTCATTTAATGAATCGTTGGCGAAGAAAGAGTCGTCTGAAACTATCTCATCTTCTGTTAGCAAACTTTGTAAAGTTTCTAAAGAAGTATCATTGAGACGGAGCAAATTAGTTTCGTCGGCCTCAACATTGCCACGATCAACTAATATTGAAGTATTTCGTGCTGTTAATAGAAAGCGTTAAGTTATTCAGAAATGAGTAAAATATGCATTCATTCACCTAATAAATATCTTCGTAATCTATATTTAAATTCCATAGGACTAGGATTGTCATACAACCCGCCTTTGGCACGCATCGCCCCGAAAAAATGCTCCAGTATATCCTTATTTAATCGATAAGTCAGAATGTACTGAAAGCAGTACTTTTCCTGAACATAACGATATAAGTCCCTGAGGGACTTGTTGCTTAGTTTTCACAGTTTCCACAGAACTTTCAATAGAATTGAAAGATGCGAAAGTGTAAGCAAAATGGAATAGGCAAAACATTATTGCCTGCTAACTTTTTCAGCAAAAGTTTTAATTTCTACGCTTTTGAGTACTTTTTCTTTAGAATTTGCTCTGAAATAAAAAGTAGCTTTTCCAAGAGGACAACACGGATTTATTAAGTAGCTTCAAGATGGCTAACACAGGGTGAAAACTAGGCTACTTACATCACCTTTAATTATTGCTTCATGATTTTTTACTTATCGTTTTTTCCGACCGACCTCCTTTGATTAAGTTATTGCAAACCCACTTCGCTGCAGATGGCATTGCTTATAAAAACATATTCCTAAGCATATAATTTGTACAAAAACTACTGTATCTATCCGATTCTGAACTCACCATACCAACAACTCTAACTTTAGAGATGTCGAGTGTGAAGGGCATAGGTAAGTAAATTCGTAAGCTTATTTGTCTCATGCAGGCAAGTTTGTAGGTAAGGATGAAACTAAATTGAATTATTATTTTTAATTAGGGAGCAACTAAAGGTTCGTTTCGTGATTAAGCTATTTTCGCATACATGTGCCAGTGTTCTTCCTAGAACAGCCCAAAAGAATTATGTAGAGCTGTTGACGAGTGTGTGAAATGCGCCGAGTTATTTCAAATAATAAATGGTTGATATGAAATATCCGACGTAAGCTAAATCATGACCTACGACTATTGCGCGGTCGGAGAAAATATAATACGTCCAATCGACCGAATGAAGTCATACCAAGGCGCATTCATAAAAGGTGATGGGAATAGACCAACAACAACATTTTTTACATTGGAATGCCACGACAGAAGAAAATAAAAAATAAAAGGCAAATACGAACAGTGATGAACAGCCGACATTCATTGGAACCTAGAAGAATACGTGCGAATGGAATGCAAAAAAAAAAACCATTCAGCCGGTTTACTGCTATCACCACAAGGCGCATTGATTAAAGGTGGTGGCACTACACCAACAACAATACATATATTGTACGTTTGATTGTCAAAGCAAAGTATTGTCAAAGTAGCAAATAAAGAATGAATTCGCCTTGTTTCATTCTGGGCTGATAGTTACATGGACAAGGCGAAAGAAAAAATTAATAAATCAGCTAATTTACCAATACGCCCTTTAATAGACTCGCCTTAAGTCATACCAAAAATTTATAAATTTGCGTCAAAACGGTTTTGATTTCTAATGAAAGCACTAAGCCAAAACAAACAATGGGAATGAGAGTGTGATACTAAAAGTTTGCAAACGTCAAATCCTAAAAGTGCTTTTCATCGGTTCTGCTTTACTATATCTTTTATTACGGCTTCTAATTTAGAGAGAACAAAAGATCAAAAATGCAGTTGAAGGGTATAATGGTCTGAGAAATTTCACCGTTACGATGCACAAGCTAAAAACTGAACACCACTTGAAAATAGTGAAGGCAATGTAAGAATTCAGAGAGAACGTAGGTTCGAATCTCGGTGAAAGACCAAAATGAAGAACATTTTTTTTCTAATAGCGGTCGCCCCTCGGCAGGTAATGGAAAACCTCCATGAAAAAGGTTATCATATAAAAATATCTGCCGTTCGGCGTGAAACTGTAGGTCTCTCCATTTGTAGAACAACATCAAGACGCACGCCACAAATAGAAGGAGGAGCTCGGCCAAACACCCAAAAAGGGTGTACGCGCCAATTTCCATTATACCTATATATATTAAATTGTATATATATATATATATTAGGAAAAATTAGAATAAAAAATAACAAAAAGGGTCTACAGCTTGTGGAAAATATACAGTTTACAAATACCGGAAGTGATATGGTTTACTGAAAACCTGAAGGGGCCCCTCATATGCACCCGCCTTTGCAGTAAAAAACAAATTCTGCCCCCAAAAACCGGGTTTCTACCAATTCGGGTACCAGCTTGAAAAATAAGTTTCCGAATTCAACCAGCCTTTTCGCTGTTTTAATTAGTTTGGGGAAAAGAAATTCATTATTTTTGCATACAATTTTCGCGAAAATGGTTTAAAACTGTTTTATGTTCGTTATTGAGCCCTGGACGATGTTACAACTACTAACATGACGGTCAACTTCGATTATTTCTGTGATTTTATCGACATTATCGACATTTTCTTTAACATCAAAAATACCTGAATGGAATCAATAAAACCAAAATTGTAGGGGAGAATGGGGAGTTGTGAGACACAGGGAGTTGTGAGACATTGTTACCGTTCGGCATTATTCATTTGTTTACATTCGATTTTAAGTGTCAACAAGTGTTCTCGATGCGATCTCACTTTTCAGCTAGCATTGGTCATATTTACACGCATTCGACGCGTCTCTCCAGTTACTGTGTTTTGGAACTTCTCGGTAAGTTTTTTTCATCATTTGTTTTGCGATACATTCGATCAGTTGTTGAAGCGAATTGCAAATCTTAATATATACAAATTATTAATTGTCCTATTAGCTTTGAATTTACACATTCACTTGGGCATGAACGTTCGATGTGTTTATGACTAGCCATTTATAAAAAAACGATTTGGGGAGTTGTAAGACAACAAATGTGGGGAGTTGTGAGACACCATTTTTTTCGTCGTTTTAACGCATCTTTCATAAGTACCTCGCAATATTCATGCATTGTTTGTATATATATCATCTGCAAAGGTGCAATGCCGAAAAAGTTAAGCAGAAACAACTCCATTCATTGCAATGTATGCGATCGAGCTGTGCACCTAAAGTGTGCCAATTTACGAACTGGTTATTATACATGTTCTCACTGCGAATCATCAGATTGATGTCATTGCATTTTTTATACACTTTTTTATAACAATTGTCTTTTCTTTTTTATTTTTCATCTTAATAAAGAACTAACAACTAAAATAAGTAATTTTTATTGATTTAAACCATGGTATCTCACAACTCCCCACATTTTTGTATTTTGTATTATATTTTACATTATTATATACAATTTTAATTTTAAGGAAAATTGTAGTTTTGTTAAATAGGCCATACCAATAGCTTCCAGTATTCATTGACTAAAGATCCATCGTTGACATATGCAGAATATTGAGATTTTGAGTAATACGGGTCCAAAAACAAAACCCGTCTCAAAACTCCCCATTCTCCCTTACGTAATTAGCTATTACATTACACCACCATAACCATGATGTATGTAACTCACAATTAAATGAAACAAACAAAGAAATAGTAAAATAATTTTTTGGCGTGAAGTGTCACCTTGACAACGAGCATAAACTTTAAATTGTTTGATTGATACTTTGCAAGCTATCGATCACTACTGCCATTTACCGAGAAAATAAAAGATTTCTTTTTCCCCGAACTAATATATTTGCCATTTTTTTTTTATGTACAGCCAACGTCACAAAAAAGTGTACACCAGATATTGCCAAGTTTTAACTATTTATTTATTTACTTTTTAATATCAATTGTTCTTTTACAACAACACAGTTCATACTACAACAAAAATCATATAAAGCAAAGTTTTAAACTTTGTACAAAATTTTTTAAGGATTCAACGTATTTTTATCAAAATTTCTAGCATTTCACTCAGAATTTCTGAAAATTTTCAAGTATGCAATTGTATAGCTCCTTAAATTTTGCAAGCATCAAGTAGTTCGAAAATATCACTGATTTTTAAGATTGTTTTTCAGTCGCGGTCTTGTGCATTTTCTCGATTTAACGCCTACTTCACATTTTTGTTTATATGGAAGAAAATAGACAACACCGACAGCAGAAAAAATTGGCAAAGCTCAACGCGATATTTGAACCACTTGAAACTTGCACTTTATTATGCCCGAAATCAATGATTTATAAATCTGCATACCCGAAATTTTGAAAATTTTATACAAAGTTCGAAACTTTGTTTTATATGGTTCTTGCTGAGCTTTAGATTTACAAAAAAATATTGAAATTACAAAATGTATACAATAAATAAATAGTCGAAGCTTGTCAACATGTGGTGTACATTTTCTTTTGGCTCTGACAGTACCTGAAATGTTGTATTCAAAATTATTTATCGACTTCGAATCAGATATTTCACATCATAATAATAAGTAAGCAATGAATAATGTAAACAAACACTTATTTTTGACATTTATATAGCAAGGCGAACAAATCAGCCACTCTTCTGCTATCACCTTGATTAATTGAAATAATAATGAGAATAAATAATGAAGTGCACAAATCTTCATGGCATTTATTGTACAATAAATCAGTAATTTCCGAATTTTGATGCATTTTACTCTACTGCTAAAAAGAGATCCAAAAATATGCCCACTTTTAACGCCAATAAAGCAACCAAACTCATAAGCGCAATGCGAACTATTTTTCTAACGCGTGCAGGTGATAGTTCGTTTTAGTGTCAAAATAAAAGAGTAGTTTAAATAGAAACCAGTTCGGTTGCTCCTTAAACGCTCTTTCTTTGACGCTTATTTTAGTACCAATAGACAACATTTTTAAAAGCTCCTGTTTGCCTTGGAACATACTTGGCAGGGTTTTGAATTTATGGAATTTTTGAAGAAATTTTAGAATTTCTTATTTTGGATATATAAATCTTTTAAGCTGTTAATTTGCTAGTTCTGTTCATCACATTTGGCTGCGGAGCTCAAACCCTCTGCCACTCCGCCCTTGGTTTTAGAGCATACGAATTGGCGTTGGTTGTATGTAAAACAAATGCATGTACGAATGTATGTCGAGTCTATAAACCGCCACTGGGTATTATTACTTTGAGGTGTTAGCAATTTAATTGGGGCTTATGCAAGTAAGTACATAAACACATATGGATATTAGTGGAGTATGAATTTTGCGAAAATTTACATTTAACACAAGAAACCACAAACAATTAATGCTATATATTTTATTGCAATCAATTTATGCATTTCAACACATGCCAATATTGGTACAAAACCTCAAGTAGTATTGTTAATTAATACGCCATTTACCACCATCAGTATAAGCAAAAACAAAAATTGAATTCACTTATAAATATTACGCCATTCATTCATATACAAACTCCACTTTTTATAGTACAACAGCCAACAACAAACAACCAACAATAGCGGCGCTCATTTATGTAGTTTCATATGGATGTATGTTTGTATGTATATATGTGTGCATGCAATTCACTCACTTGAAAAACGTAGCAGAAAATATGCAAAGTGGAGGCGCCTTGAAAGACGGACAACAGGCAACACCAAATCGCTTGCCAACGCCCATTTTCACCGAGTAGGCGTGCCAACACCTCGTACTGCCGTTGTTCGAGTACGTCATCGCTATTGCACGGCGGATGATCCTCATTGAGTTGCGCGGGCAAAATTTCAACTTGTAATTGCGTAAATTTCTGTGGCCGCGCATGTTCACTATCACCATCTTTTACAGCCAATTTACCAAGGAAGGCAACGCGTTCCTCGCTGTTGTCACTCGTTGACGGTTTTAGTGATTTTTTTTTGATTTTCTGCATTTTTGCCGTGAAGTGGATTTTTAATTGCGACTATTTTATGAATGCGGCTGCTGCAATACGAACCGTTACCAAACGCGTCTTGGAGATGAAAACAACTGTGCTCTGGGTGGCAGTTTCGAAATGTTGCAACTCAGTTCCCTAGTAAATACTTAGTGAATACCCATACATACAGACAATTATACGGCTATGTACCTATGTATGTATGTATTTATTTATTAGGCAGCAAATGCACAATCACTTTTCGTAATTAAAAATAGTACAATTGCAGCAGCAGCAACAGCAACAATAAAACAACAACCAAATGTAGCAACAATGAAATACACAGAAAACATCACAACAGCAACAACAAAACCAATAGCACAATATTAACTATGTACGTATAGTATAACATCTGGTGCGAATACTGGTGCTACGAAATGTTCGCTAAGATTAAAACAAAAACAACAACCACCACTAAAAACTATTCCTCTGTCGCGAGTATCTATTACACTATACATCTGTACCTCTACCTCTACCGCACTTCCACCAATAATCTGTGTGAATTTATCATTTATATATTTTCTTGTTTTATTCAGTTTTATATTTTTTTATTTCGTTTTAGTAATGCTCGCATAGCGCCTAGCAGCATTGTTGTGGTTTTTGTATTTTTTATGCATATATTTTATTTTTATAAATTTAACTGAGCAGCAGATAGCTGTAATGATATTCAGTTAGTGCATGTTTTTTCCAGCTGAGATTTTCATTAATAGACTCTCGGCGTGCCTTTCTGATTTTGTGTGCGTTGCAGTCCACTTATTTTGTGTCCGGTGGGGATTAACCTACCATAATCGTGATGCATTACTCACCCGAAATACACTGTGAGAAATGTAGCTCATTAATTAAGGGGGGAGCCTGGTTTATGAGGTCTAAAAATTGCATCTCTTTGCGATTTTTTTTTAAGAGAAAAATTAGTTTAGCACTGCAAAGTTTTTTCTATCTTTTAATGAACATTTAAAAAGTATAAACAATTTTTGTACTGGTTAAAATAAGTGGAAAAAAATGTGTAACATAGAAATTATTGTAGTAGAGCGCTGCAAGGCTGGAATTCCCAACTGGCGTACAAGATACAGCTCGTAATTATTATCTAAAGCGAAAAATTCAAATGGATTTCTAATTATCATGATTTTTTATTCTAGATGAACTAAGAAAACTGAGAGAAATTCCAAAATTTCAACTTTTTGGAGGTTTTAAAGAAAAAAATGCTTTTCTATAAAAAAAATTCACTACAACTTGGTATAAAAATCTTGAACATTTTTTTTAATCTATTTTGTTAGTTCAAATAGAAGAGAATTTAATACTGAAGGGAACAAGCTATGATTCATTTCAAAAGGTTCATAGTTTCTTTTCATTCATGTACGCCAATTCAGAGAAATCATAAAAATGAAAAGTCGAGAAAAGAAGATAAAGTTTGTACTATAGCTGTCCGGTAACAGCGTAACTACCTAACGCTCGCCTACCTTTGGCTTTGTATCTACGAAATATTGAGAATTAGGCTCTGTAACTTTGTGTGAATATTCTGAAATGTATTTGGAATCGCTTAAAACGAAAAAAAATTGATTTTTTTGACCTTATAAACCAGGCTCTTAACAAAAACATTATCCATGAAGAGTTTATGAAGATACCATCAAACTGCGTTTAAGGACGAAGTCTGGTGAAATACTCACTTTTTATAGAGATATTTTAGGATTTTTTTTAAAGAAAATAAAGTGAGATCGTTTTGATTTTATAGTATGTTATTATTGACATCAAATAGTATACAAAAACAAGTTTTTGTTTTGACATATCTTTTTGTAGTAGGGTGGCACCAAAGCATCTTAAAAAAAAGATAAGTGGTTTGTCAACAGGATTTTGGCTCTTCAGGACATCTGAAACGAAAAAGGTAAACTTATTATTATTCTGTAGGCTTGTCTTTCTGGCAGGTAGTATTTTCGTTTCTTTTCGGACTTAACTTCCACCCGAAAAACATACCTTTTTTTCAAAAGTTCGCCATTTTATTATTTTTCCCATTCGTCTTTTTGAAAAACACTTCTTCCTATTTTTTTCCTCGCGTTTTTTATTAATAGCTGAAACTCTACTTAGTAACCCCTGAAATTTTCATAGTGGGATCCCCTAACTTTTCGATTTACATTCAAATACGTACAGCAAATCAGTGCAAAATACTGTTCTGCGCTTCCGCACCATTTTGTTGGCACATCCTCGCTATCAACTTTTTTAATGGTTACTTACAGCATGACTATATCCAGTCTGTGATGTTTAAGCACCTTATTAGTTTGTTGACACCTAAGCTTCACAGTTGTTCGATTCTCTGGATTAGTGGTTTATCCAAGGTTGACATTATCTCTTTCCATAAGGCATGGCATTCACAGAGGAAATGGAAAATCGTTTATTTTTTCTCTGGTTGTTTACAACTGTGGCAGTGTGCGTTGTGAGGGATGCCCATTTTGGCTGATTGTTCCCCAACGTACCAAAAGCCAGTTATTACCCCTGTGAGGCTGCAGACATCCCTCCGTTTCAGATTTGTTAGTATTGACTTTGGTTTGTGGTTGTAAATTAATTAAATTAAAATTAATAAACTAAATAAATAACCAATTGGTAATTTATGATCAAGTGTAGTAAAATCTAAAGTTGATTGTCGAGAAGTATCCAAGACCCTAGAAGCGGCAGCCGCTCAAAACATAGTACCCGCTCAATATAGGTGGCGACCTATAAGGGTCAAAATTGTTAATAGCCCACTTAATATTTGCGTTTGTAACTAATAGACTTTCTAGGGCGGATTGACTTTCATTATTAGCGGAGTCGTTTTGTTCCACCGACTTGTTTCCTGGCAGGTATGTGTCTAGGAGAAGACCTAATGATTTCTCACTTGACATAGTCCATGTATATCAAGGCAATGTAGATAACCTAGCTTACATGCCGTCTTTGAAAGAATTTTTCTTCTGAAGTTTCTTCAATTCCTTTGCAATAATTTTGCCAAGATTCACGCGGCGCAGTTCTGACTGCTTTTTTATAAATTTTCAATTCAGCCTCGGCTTATCCTCTGATGTTCTCGTAACCTTGGCCAGGTTAAATAAAGTTCTATGGGATTCTCATAGCGAGGTTAGATACTTTGTCCACCAAGGTGGTTTAGATTTGCTTCTGAGTCGAACAACCGGAGCTACCCACATGTAGTGGGGTCTTTAGGGGTTATCTTTGGCGGTTAAGCTCTCAACTTATTATTGTAAGCTCCCTTGTCCGTTCTCCGTAAACATACGTGAAGAAGCATATATATGCTATGGAATACCCGTTAGGCTTATCCTGGCTCTCAGTTAATGTGAAATTGAAATTCTTTTGTTTTTATAAGGACAGTTGAAATCAACCATTTATGGAAGTAAAAGCAAATAAAATTGTGAAATAACGTGTGAGCTGATATTTTATTACACAAAAAATAGATCACTAAATGTCAGGAAAGAAATGTTAAGAAATAAAAAAAAATTTTTACTTGTGGGGAATTGCAAGCTAAAGTGGAAAGCTGAAATGCTCCTCATTGTTAGGAAAATTGTACTCAAGATCTCAAGTGGGAAGCAAATGGCTTTCTTATGTATGAGTATATCTACCAAACTGCTAACAATTTCTTATTACAATTCTTCCATTTTTTATCGATTTAAAATATTTTTTTTTTTTTGGAAATCTCTAATTTCTAACCTTCAGAAGAATTAATTGGAATATGATCTTACTTTCACAGATTAAATAACTTTTGTCTATGGTCAGGAAAGAAAATGTAATCAATATCATTTACGGGCGTTGATTTGCAAATGCTACGATGCCAGACTATTTTCACATGATTGTGAACTGCCCTAATATAGCATTCGAATTCAGTATTGGTTCCGTGTGGAGTTGCTTATCTCCCTCGGACGCGTCCACAGCATTCTCCGTATAATATTTTCTTCTCCTCCGATACACAAGCCAGCGTGCCCGCTTTTTCAATCAAACGGGCTGTCCAGTATACATTGTTTTTAGGAATGGTGTTTACGATGGCGGCTTGAATGGCGCTTTTTTTCTTGCCAAATTCTATTTCCAGAACCCACGTATACATATAAAGGTTGTGAAGTTTCAAGGGCTGGTGTTGATTTTGAATAAAATACATTTTTTTTAGAAAATTATTGTAATTTCTCTTTATTATGATAATATTGGTATAATATAAAATATTGGCCAAATGGCCGCCCCGGCCTTGGCGGCACACCTCCATCCGATGGTCCAAATTTTCGATGATGCTGAGGCATAATAGAGGTTCTACGACGTTAAAGTGCCGAATTATCGACGTACACCTTTTATTTCAAATAACCCCAAAGAAAGAAGTCCAACGGTGTTGTTGACGTTTAGGTGTGGTTCACATTCAACATCGGCCCTTGAAATTTAACCACCCTTTACTTATAATAGTCTCAGCGTACCATATCAGATGAATATGCCAAATGGTGGTACAACAAAATTGGATTTCTTGCCCCAAATTCAATACCATCTCCTGATCGATGAGATGGTTTATTATTGACATCTTTGTGCTTATGTGTTACAAATCTTGCATTGAGCTTACAAAGACCTAAATACTCGATCAAAATGAGATATACAATTGTCTGAGGACTAACAATTTTACTTCAATAATTTTTAACAAATGATATCATTATTTTTTATTCGATGCTTTTTAAGGATAACCAATTTTGTAGAAAACAGTTCAATGCTCCTAAGGGGTTCTTCATCTGTAACGTTCGAAGCTTTTGATGTGCTTAGATGAAAGATTTACCAAATTTAATCCAGAAGACAGCCGAAGTTCTCTGCTTAGAAATTATTTTTAAATCGCGGTAAAAAAAAAAACATACTAATAAAGATGATGCAATAACTACAGTTGTTTGCATCCAAATATTCTACGTCTCTCACAGTATGACAATGGTGGGCTATACTAGAATTAGAAACTTTCAAAAACATTGCGTCATAAGCTCCTTTCATTTATAAAAAGTGTTATTTGGAATAGGGTATTTATAACTGTAAAACAGTTTCACATAAAAAATTACGAGTATATAAAACTAAATGCTAGCTGCCGCTCCGCTCGCGGAATGTTGTTCGTTTAGCATAGCACAAGATTGAAAACTAATTTTTAGTCTAACACAGACATTCCCTTTAACACCGTGTGACAAAAATCTATTTTTCCTGTTATCCAGGAAAAAATTCATACGCACGTGAGCCTATAAATTTTATGGAGTAATGTTGAATAACCAGTTTTGGTTTTTTTATCAATTTAATTAAAAGGCTTCAAAGTTCACATTTTCAAAAAATTGTTTTAAATACTGATACCCACTCCATCATATTAAAACGTACATTAAATAATGGAGGATATATCCGGCTATTAAAATATTTTTTTTTTTTACTTTTCGCCAGGACTGTGCGGTATGCCGATATTATTCGGTGAGCAGCTGTCCTTTGAACTTTGGCCACAGTCTTACTTCTTCGTGTTGTTTTGAGGGCATCAACCCAAGGTTCACTTTAGCATTGCCACCCCGATTAGGTAGTTGCCAAAAGTACCATAGTTTCCTTTTACTGGTATTCGTCCGCCAATGTTTGCCCTCAACCTCGATAGCATGGCCGTTATTTTGGCTAATTTTTCCGCTGCTTGTTTAATTTGCGCCCAATACGTCAATTCTGACGCCGAAGTATTTTAAAACAGTTTTCATCTGCAAAGTTTCAGACCTAACTTTCATTTCCATTTCTAAGGGCCAATTTCTATCAAAAGTATCAGGTAGATGTTTCCAATCGGCAGTTCCATTTGCATTTCTTTAGTAACCTATGCACCACTCCCTTCTTCATATGTGCTAATTTTTGTCCCCTTTGTTCCTATCCATGTAATTTTAAGATGCTTATATTCTGTTGGTTCAGCCCAGTTTTAAAATTTGTTATAAATAAACAAATAAAATAAATAATAACCGAATTTACTCCCTCATGCCTCTAACAGGAACTTCTACAATTATTCAAGTTACTATCTACGGTAAGAGGCTTACGTTTTCAGTTGAATTTGAGCAGGATCTGTTTACTCTGCCCGCTTATCTCTATCGTACAAGTGAAAAAGCGTGAACTCAAGAATGGCTGCATATCCCGCGACGTTGATGTAACAATTTGGAAAGCGATGAAACAATTTCATCTTCTTTTCATCCAAACAACTGCTGCAGACGTATGAAGTCAAATACGCAGTGCCCAGTCAGATTTGTTCAATTTTATAAGAAAACTTGTTCTTGTTCCTGCAAAATCTAGCCCATAATAAATTCGAGAGCCAATTCTAGATTTGTAATAGATTGCAAATAAATGATTGTATTGAGGCGTTAAATACATTTGTTAAACGCAATCGTTACAACACCTTTGCTGTGTGCATTTAATATTTAACATAACTTTAATTGTGCTTGTACCATAATTATACAGCAATTTGTTATAGAATTTTTGAAGTGGCGACATACAAATTACAAGTAGCCCGAACCAATTATTGCACTCATACATATGTAAGCGGTAGCAGACTACCTGTCGCAAAGAACATAAATATTATGAAATGCAAATTTTTATTAAACTTGACATGTGTTATTCAAATAATTTCTTTTGAAAGAGGTATTTAAGTTCTCATTAAACTTAAAGGCTGACATTCCTTGTAAAGCTTAACCTGTGGTTTTTAATCAGTTGTTTGTACAACAAATTAATAGCTTTTTAAAAATAAGTACATGTAAGATAGAATGCTTATTCTTCAAAGCAATTAAAAACATACCCCGACAATTTCTTTCGTTACATCTACAGTTTTGAGCAAAAGCTTGAGACCGCAATAATTGAAGACAAAAACATTAAATTTAGTACACCAAAATGTTCATATTCTCTTGTTTTTATAAGTATGAGTTTGCTGGCCATGGTTCTATAGCTCCTTAACTTTAAAGTCTTTTTCTGAATTAACCATTTTTCAAGTTCACGTACACCATAATTCAATGTCGGCTGGACAAATCGTTATGAAATTTTGTACTTCTTTCCATAACTAACCAAGTTTTCCTGTTGCAACAGTGGTTCTACTTAATCAAATATATTTACAGGGGTTTATATAGGGTTTTTCAGTAAGAGCGCTTCAACTTTTGAACTTTTTTGAATAAAACACAAACGGTTTGACTTTTTTAACTAATTTTTTTTTATTATCGAGTTTGAACATATGCATGACCACCGCGTGCACGTTTTACGAAGTCCAATCGTTGAACCCAATTTTCGACCACTCTTTTGCATAAATCGGCCGAAATTCCAGCAATTTCGAGTTCAATATTGGCTCTGAGCTCACAAATCGTCGCCGGCTTGTTACTGTAGACCAATGACTTCACATAACCCCAAAACAGGACGGCTTGTTAAATGGACCGTAAAATGGCCGTAATGCTCTTAAAGTAGCAGCAACAGAACGATTATTTTCATAAAAAATTTGCACGATTTGCAATCGTTGCTCAAGTGTGTAGCGTTCCATGATGAAATGTATACTAATGAAGTTTACAAATGACAAGCGAAAAATAAAAAATATTGCGTCGTTCGCCCTCCCTATCGGAAAAAAGTTGAAGCGCACCTATTGAATAACCCTATATTTGCAGAGGTTAGGTTTCGTTATATGGTTGCCAATAAGACGGTCCACTTGGATGGTAAATCCAAGAACGTCTTTTGTGGTACCATTGCAAGTGGGAAAGAGTAGCTAGCGGCACCGACAATCAAGCTGATTTGCAGCACTAAATAGTTTCTAACTAGACACGCAGATGATATTTCAAAGGTAGCAGTATGCGCACAATTTTACAAAAATTAAAGGTTATTGCAATATAATAAGAGAATAAAAATTTAAAGAAATATTTGACCGAATTACGGCTCCTTTTTGGTCGAAGCGGAAAGAAAACCGAACTGAACTTTTGTAGCCGAAATGGACAGAGGCCTGCTAGGCTACAGGTGAACCGAAAAAGTTAAAGCGAAGATGCCTAAACTTTATCCCCGCAAAGGCAGTTTAGTTGAAGGGAAGGTGCTGACAGAATGCAATATAAGCCATCATAGTTGCAGCGGACTCAAATTAATGCATAGTCTCGCCAAAGCACTGTGTGCGATAAGAACACCCACAAACTTCGAAAGCTGAGGTTGGTTTCATCTTAGAAGGTGAGATTACCTCACCTTGTGTAATGCCTACTCACCCGAGACTCAGAGCCAGCCCCTCTTCATGCAGCCATGACCATTTTTACTTCACTGCTATTCGTAAGCTCGTAATAAAACAGATAAGGTCGCTCCCGATTCAGAGATTTTATGATTATCTTCGAGAGGTAATGACGTTATTAAAATCTCCGTCAATGTTGCGGAAAGAGCCCCACTCTTTCTGGAAAAGAGACCCTTTTATTTCTTATTTAATGGTGCACAAGACAGATTCCACTGATCGGCTCAGTATGCTGAGCGTGCAACAAAGATTCCCGAAGAAGGTTGAGCAGCGTTTCAAAGATCGTCAACAGGTAGAATGTAGGATTGATTGGCTGGAAATTGTTCGGCAATACATGCCAGTATTTGGCCGCCTTGGATACGGATGTAATTCTCAAAGCAGATCTTGGTGTAGATTAGAATGGAATTGGATATTTGATCGGATGAAAACACATTGCATCTTACATCCAACGCAAACAAAACGTGCATGATTTGCATCCTTTGATTTCTTTGCAATTGCATTTGAATTCTTCCGATTTGCATAGAATTACTAGTACAAGTCCAAGGTGTAGGGAAAGTTACTCTTTCGAGCGTTTTTTCTTCGGATAGGCACTTTGAATAATGCGGTGCGGATACCTTTATTAACCAGTAATAATATATTGAAACTCTTCTTAATTATTTGTTGCCATTTATGAAATACTTTTGGAAGAAACCATGCAACATCGAACATGACGCTCTATACTCAAAAGTTTCTTCATAAAAGCACATTTCGAAATTTGAGAACTTAAAAAATCGTGTTTTATAATAGGATAGTTCTTAAATAACATATATAATAACAGAAGATACATACGTAAAGTAAAACCTCTCCTAATGAACACCTCTATTAGACGGGCATCTCCCTTAGGCGGACATTTTTTCATGAAATTGGCCCAAAAACCTCTGTTGAGATATATATCCTGCGGAGGAGTAAATTGAAATTATTAACCGTTATGAGGAAAAAATTTGTCTCACCAGGGACTAGCTGTGGGTCACATCTTGCAAACACAATATTTCCAGATAAAAAATAATTCATTCAGTTCATTTGGTAAAACGTCATCACTGTATAGTGCTGACGAGACTACCATTTTCTTCAGAGCATTACGAAACAAATTTTTGCTTTAAAAAATTAGGTATGCTGGAGAAAAGTTATCAAAGAAAAGGCTTATTTTCCTACTTTGTGTAAATAGAAAAGAAAAACCATTTATTATTGGGAAAGCTGCTCGTCCAAGAGCGATTGCGTCAGTTGGCATTAAAAAACTTTAATTGCAAATGCAGTTGCAAAACAGAAAAAATTCTATTAATTCTGGATAACGTAGCAACTCACTCTCGTGATATAAATTCAAGGCCCTCTTCTCATTTGAAATGGTGTTTCTTTAAAAGCAAGTAAAACGCAAACGAAACACAATTTTTTATATCTGTTTCCGGTGTTTTATTTTTTGACCTATTGTTAAAAAATAAAATTTTTTTTGGCCAAACGAGGTTCATTGCCCGCCTTCAAAAAATGGTGGCTTCGTTATTTGAAATATCAAAAACCCTTGAGGAATCTAATTCAATTCCTGAAGAATTTATAGCAATAGATAATAATACAGGGATCAGTATCGTAGGTTTGAAAACCATTGAGTGGACACCTATCTTAGACGGGCAAAAGTTGACCGACGATGAGTGTCCATTCGAGTGAGGTTTCGTTGTATGTCATCATAATTGGCAAATGCCATATTGCCAAACCATTAGTACTCAATTGTGAATTACTAACGCAATTCCATACTTTACTAGACACATTTTAATGGAAGAAGGAAACAAATTTGCAACATAAGTTAAATGAGGTATTATTAGACGTTGCTGCGAAGTATTATCTGAAATAATATTTAACGCAGTACAAAATGCGAACAAAGCTCGCATGATCAGAAATCATTTTTATATCAGTGTAAACTCACCATAAGCAATTGCATTCGAAATAATTTTAACACTTAATTTAATAGCGAAACTACTTGACTACTTAAAACTAGGCGCTTGTTTTTCACAAAGTTAAATTCCCATTAAATTAAATACCCATTTGTATGCATACCAAGCAACGTTTGTTAGATATGCAATTGAGTGGAATAAATCGCAATTTGGTAGTAGTTGTCGCAAATTTGTTTCCCTAAGTGTGAATTACATTTTAAATCGCAGTACTTATGAATAAAGATAACTTAATTTTTGTACAAACCTATATAAATGCACTTATACATATTTACATGCGCAGCTTCTCCTGATAAAATTACCATCAAAAATTGGCCACGTATAAGGCGGCCAGCGCTCATTTCAGTGAAGCGTAAATCTCATTTATTTGTACACTTCAAATTACAACTGGCAGTTATTATTTGGTTTTTATTTACATGTTCTGCTCGTTAGCAATTTATTGTTGTTTTTGCTGTTCAATCTTATGAGTGCACGCGGTTTGCGGTCTCGTGCCGTATTATTTCTGCTATCTCAAATTTTAAAAGTAAGTGCGTGCGAAACTTCATTACTCCATTACTGGTTAACGAATAACAAAAAACTTACAAGGTGGCTGATTACATTGATATTGCAGACATGTGTGCGTGTGTTTGCACGTAATCATGCATACGATTTGGTTTGGCTCATTTGCCTATAGTAAATTAGCTGCATCAGTCCCTCATTGAGTAGTCGCAAGTTTAGTATAAGTTGATGTGTAATAATTTGCAAGAACACTGCATCGACATGACATGCAAGAATACTTCTTTCAAAGTCTATGCTTACACATTAGGGTGGGTCGTTATTTTGACTAACATAATTTGGTACATTTAACACACATTTTTATATTTTATGATCGTCAGGAATCAAAATTTCAAGAATGGCCAAGCCCTCTTTTTGTCAAAGCGGTTATCTTTAAAATAATTTGAAATCTCTGTTACTAAGGAAAAAATATTTTTTTAATCTGGATCGCTTCTGGTAACAGCGATCGACTACAAAGTAAATTTCAGCATCTGCATGTAAAGCAAAACAAATTTTTAATGGGAAACAAGAAAAAAAAATTATAAGCTGGAGAAACAAATGCAAATAAATTTGATCGCTTTAATACAAAGCAAATATAATTAATACAAAATTACTTATATTTTGTATTACCTGAATATCACTTTATTTTTTTTGTGATACCCCAGCGGAAATTCTAAAATGAAAATATTTTTTATATTGTTGAAAAAGTTAACTAAGGAATTATTTATTTATTGAAATAAACTTTTATTTAAATTATTTATTGAATAAAATTTATATTATATCGCATCGCAAGGTCAATACACAATCGCTTTGATAAACACTACTTCCCTTAAATAATTTTTGGAGCTATTTCGGAGACATTTAGAGAGCATTTACAACAATTCCCTTAAAATTTCGTTTTGTTTGCGAAACGAATCAATCTAACAGAAAATTCATAAGTTTTGCAAAGGGCGTCATACGCCCAACATATTTGACATTTGGGAGCACATTGCATTATTTTCTGTTCGACTCCTACTTAAATTAAATTCGTCTACATTTGTTTGCTCGAAAATTTAGTAAAAATGTTAACCCACTTAAATCGACCCATCCTAATAAACAGCTTAACAAATAACATTAATAACAATAAGCATTTTACTTAAAGTTAACCGATACTAAGTACACATCTTCGGGGTCAAGGCACATATTTACCACATCAAAAAGAAAATAAATGTTAATGGGTTTGCAAGAAAAAATGGAAATATAATAATTAATAGTTTTCTAATTTAACAATTGAATTTTGTCATCGGCATTTAAAGCTTTTTGTCATTAAATGCTTTTTGTTAGTATATTTTATTACTTGGGAGCTATTGTGGCTTGAGACTTTAAAGTGAGTACTATAAATAAAATATGTAAAAGTACTTCATATACTCAGATATACAAATTCCATTGAGTTTATATGCCTGGCGTATTCTTTTACTGAAATGTCATGGCCGTAGTCATATAAGAATTATTTTATTTTTAGGTTAAAGCATAAAATTGTCGTACAAATGGTTTAGTTACATTAATCTACTGCAGAGCCCATTTTTTTAAATATGAAGACAAAAAATTAAATAGCTTCGCTTAAAATTATTTGCTAAACGAACTTTTAGCAATCGTTTTCTTGTACACATTCTGTGAATTTATAACTATTTAAAAAATATCTAAATACGTAAAATCTTTAAAGTACGTATTTAGTTTCGAATTCGGATTTCAAAAAGTCAAACTTTTTTAAAAATTTATGCAGTAATTTTATAGTATGTTTTTTACTTATATATTGGGAGTAAACTGCTATAATTTTTTTATCTAAAAAGTTTTCAGAGAAGAAACGGAGTCTTATAAAATCAATTGTTGCTAGTTATTTAGGGAGAGATTAAAATCAGATTACAACACAACTTTTGTTTTCGTTCATGAAAATATTTCCTTTTTATCCAAAAGGTAGCTCATCATTTACGCAATGACTTTTGAATTTCTTTGGAATTCGCGAACGAACGAAGAAAAAGAAAGGAACATTTTTAATAAATTTACAATACATAATAGTGGAGTGCCCGGGGGTTTTCACCTCGGATCTCTGAGGGACTGAATGAATTGCCATGTAACCATCAGGATTTTCTTTTGTATGCTCTAAATTGTAACTTCTACCAATATTATATTGTGCAATTAATTTTTTCATTGTTTAAACAAAAAAATATGAAAAATTAATATATTGGAGCATAATATAATATTTAGTTGGAAATAATTTTTTTTAGTTCTACGTTAAATTTTACTTAAATAGATAAAGAAAAACATCTTCCCAACGTTATATATTATTGGTTATATTATGGCTGGATGTGGGATAAAAGAAGTTCTTTCTACCATTTATGCAGGAAATACGATTGATCACATAACGTCAGGACGTGCCTATGCTAGAGCAGTACGTGCTCATACCTTATTGCAGCAGGCTTTATCACAATTAATTCTTGAAGATCTTAAGGAAAATAATGCGGATTTTTTAAATGTATTGAATGACGAATAAATATCGATGATTTTTGAAATGTTCAATTACAATGAAATTACAGAAAATCAAGGATTTCAAATGGGGAGTAGAATTTTGGAAGATAAGTTAGTTGAGCTTGAAAATAAAGATAAAACATCAAAACTATGGATTACGTATTTTCGAATGGTAACAATAGTGAAAGACTTCATTGCTGCCGACCTTATGGGGGATTGGAATTTACATCTACATAGTACTGAGCTGATGATTCCACTATTCGACGCATCAGGACATTTTCCCTATGCGAAGGCTGCACAAATTTATCTGCAAGATATGAAGGAATTACAGTGTAAAATGGTTCCAGCAGAGTTCGAAAAATATACAACAGGATATTTCACATCTAGGCGATCAGATATTTTTTTTCTGGTATTGCAAGTGATCAGACTTTAATGAAAGGAATAAGCGTCGAAGGGGTTTCTTTTGAACGAGGTGCCACTGAAAGTGTAGTTTATAAATGGATCAGAGGAGTTATTTATAGAAAAGATATTATTGAAAGCATAGAACATTTTTGTGACATATCAAAAAAATTGGTAGACTTTTTCAAAGAACACAGTCCTTTTCCTGATACAGATGCAATTATGTCAATTGCCACTGGAATTACCGGTGATAAAAGTATAAATTGTTACAATGCTTTTGAAGAAGGTTTAAAAGTTATGAAGAAAATCGAAGGGAAAAATGTACGCGAATTGAAGTTATTAAGGAAAGATAAAATAAATAATGTATTGGCTAAAAATAATAAAATAAAAATTCATGACAATGTTATTCCCGTTGATCCATTGTTGCTGTTTCAACGTATTTGTGTGTTGAAAAAAACAGATTATGAACTAAAAACTTATATGAATTATGAACTGGCACCATATCCACTTGCTCTGTTTGAAGATGGCCAACTGCGAAAAACAAAAAATATCAACTTTCTACGAATTATTCCCAGAAATTCAGATTAATTTGAAAAGCTTAGAAAATGTTCATTATGTTATTGATGGAGGCATGTTGTTATATCGTTGCAAATGGCAATTAAATGAAACATTCAAAATGATATGCGAACATTACGTAAGATATTTGAGGAATAATTATAATAACGCATACGTGGTATTTGATGGATATAAGAAGCACGGTATTAAATCTGCTGAAAGGAATCGTCGCGCACTAAAAAATATAAGTACAGATATTGAATTTGATGAAAATATGCCGTTAAAAATCGCTCAAGATAAATTTCTAACGAGTAAAAAACATAAATCTCGCCTAATCGAAATGTTAAGTATAAAATTAGCTGATAACAATATTTTTACATGCCAAGCGGAAAGCGATGCAGATAAAATAAATGTTGATACAGCAATTAGTTTAGAATCTCAAAATATTGTTGTAATTTCTGAAGACATTGACGTCTTGGTTGTGTTAACGTCATTGGCGCCTACTGATCGTGAAATATATTTTTTAAAACCATCCCGAGGCAAAGTTAACCAACAAATATTTTCATTGAAAAGTTTAGAAAAATCTCTACCAGCATCTAAAGAACATGTTCTATTTTTACATGCTTTCACGGGCTGTGATATTACTTCTGCGTTTTACAATAAAGGAAAAATTAAGTTTATCAAAAATTTTGAGAAGCGGAATGATCTACATGACTCAGCAGCAGTATTTAAAAATGTACATGAAGATGCAAATAATATATTTCAAGCTGGTATTACATGTATTTTGGGACTGTATGGTGCTTCGGCAAAAATTACAGATTTGAATACATTCAGGTTCAATTCTTTCATCAAAGCAACTGCCAAAGACACAAGTGTTCTTTTAATATCTTCGTTACCTCCCACATCTGATTCAGCATTTGAACACTTTAAACGGGTTTACCTACAAATCCAGATGTGGTTAGGGAATGATTTAATCATCGAAAATTGGGGATGGAACTATTCCAATAATACCTATCATCCAATATTTACGAATCAATTACCTGCTCCGGAAAATTTATTAAAAATGTTATTTTGCAATTGCAAAAAAGGATGTGGAGCTGCATGCTGATGCCGAAAAAGTGGATTATACTGCAGTGTAGCATGCCTACAGTGCAACGACGACAGCTGTCTAAATGTAGCGCCTATGATTAACATCAGTGAAATTGAAGATGATATTTGAAAAAATGTTAATTTTTCAATAGACAAATTTTTTTGTTAATTCATTTTTTCTTTTAAATAGTCATAATTTTTTTGTTTTTAATAATTAATTCGATTTTACTTTCATGCTATAATAACAGAAAACAATTTTTTATTTTTTTTTGTATGCTAATTATTTAAATAAACGAATAGTTTACATAATATTTTTTTTTTTAACATTTAATTATCCATAATCTATTTATTTTTTCATTTGCTTCCACTTCTGTTACAAAAACAATAAATTCTACAACGTTATTTGCATTATAGCACATAAGTTATTGCAATCATAAATTTTTGCTATTTAAAAATCAAATGCACAACTTTTAAATAGGTAGAGATTATTATTTATGTTATTCACAACACATTTTCGCAAAGATAATTTAATTTCATCTAGTCCCTGAGACATCCTAGGTTTTAACGTTTTTAACGCTCCAGACACTCCACTATAACTGGCAGCGTCTAAACGAAGTGAAACGATTCACTATATTTTTTCATAAGGATAAAAATTCGCCACAACTCAGCAAAACAAAAAATAGTCAAAAATCAATACGAATTTCGAGACTTGCACTAAATTAAATGGGCTATAAAATTGCTTACCCCGAATTTTTCTTGGAATTCTAAAAACAAACGTTTAACATTTTGATGAGAATTCGTCGAATTTTTTTGAAACTTTGATTTGTATGGTACTTTTATTTTACAAGTTTATAAAAAAAACTTATAAAAATAGTAAAAAGTCCAAAAATACGGCATAAAAGCTAATTACCCCAGTTTCATCACATTTGGCATTTATTTTTGAATATGAAACCCGGTATTTGTCCGCCGCAACTACGAGTTACATAGTACACCCGATCAGTCTAATAGTTTACCACTTTTTCCAATAAATCTGCATAAGAAATCTAAATGAGCTCAATCAGGAAAAATGTGACCCAAACGATGATCATTTGGCTTCGATTCTTGCCCGAGCTTAATTGTATTGGCATGTAAGCCAAGATCCATATGTAAACCTTTCCAAGTAGTCGCAGGACAAAGGCCATTTCGGTGTCTTCTTCAACACCTCGCTCTATAAACTTTGCCATCAGATTTAAAAAAAAAAAAAAATTACCACAATTTGGAAGCATTGTTCTGGTGTTAAACGATGAATGATGATTTGCCAAATCTTACTCTACAGAAATGTCAACAAAGTTTCCCATTCTTAGTTTTCAAATCATAGGTATCGGCATCGATAGCTCTCATGCAGTTAAAAAAACACCCGATATTAGTCAGAGACATATGATAAGAAGAGGAATGAGACGCATACAGCCTTGAGCTGCTTAGATATGGCTTCCGCTGTAATTTATTTATTGATTTATTTTATTTACATGGTTTTAAGAGAAGCTTCTTCATGATCGAAACCTACAATGATATTATCCTCGCTTTGATGTTACAAGCCTGAATTGGGAATACGAAGTAGATTTGCATTTGGCATCAGGTTTATTGTAAGTGTTAAACTTCGAATGTTATTTATTTATTTTAAAAGTTGACTTAAAGAGTAAATCTTATAAGCTAATTGTAACATAAAGCGATAGCGCCGAGGCCTTACACTTAAACTGTGTATATGGAGTTCTTTTGTATTGTATCTTAAATTCTATGGTATAAGGTTGGTTATTAAAGATATTGAATCAGAGGTTGGGGAAGATAGATGCGTCATTGGATTTGAGTTGCTGAAGATTTGTCTTCGGCGGGCGGTGTATAGTGGGCAATGAAGGAGGATATGGGGTATGGTACATATTACGTCCGGGTTGCACGTGCACGTAGTTGGGTTGGTGTTGGTCATCAAATGTCCATGTGTAGTCTTTGTATGCTCTAGCCGAAGAAGCCCGAACTTTATAACGTCTAGTCGGGTCACCCAATTTTTATTATTTTTTATAAAATCCGTTAAGTGGCTTTTTGTATGGTTTACCTGTTGGTACCAGTCATTAGTTGAGTTCCATATATGATGCTGTTTGTTATCGAAATGTTTTTTTATATGCTTTTTAATGTCGGTTAAGTTGAAGTTATCTGTCGTTAGTGTTGGTGTTTGATGTGCTTGTTTGGCGGTGTAGTCAGCGAATTCATTTCCGGTTATGTTGGCGTGTCCCGGCAGCCAAATTAGTTTGATTTTAGGGTATTTCGCTATCATAATGTTTCTAATGGTGGTGTGATAGTGATCGTAGTTGTATATGTTTGCTATTGAGTTGATGGCCGAGAGGGAATCAGAACATATTGCGAAGTTCTTGGTTTTGCTCTTTATTGTGTTTATAGTTTCTGCAGAGTATGTTGAGCTATAGCTTGGTAGGTTAGACGTTTTTATAACTTCGTTTTGTGAGGTTATGCTGTATATAGTATTGTTGTCGATCTTAGATCCGTCTGTGTAGATGAAGGTATAGTTGTGGTATTTCTCTTTAATTTCGTAAAACTTTGTTTGATACTGGATTGGGGTCGTGTGGTTTTTGTTTAAGTTACTAAGGGTAGTATTAATTGCTTTGGGGCTTAGTATCCAGGAAGGGGAGTTGTGGATGATATGTTTTGGATGTTTTTGTAGGTAGATTGAGTTTTGCACTGAGGTTTAATATTTTACCTACGGCTGGCTCTTGTTTGGACATGTATTCTCTTTTCTTGTAGTTTTGAGCGATTTTATGGAGAGGGTTGTGTTTTGATACAAAAATTGTTTTAAATAACCTTGCCGTTGTCAACTTCGAATGTTATGAGGGGATGTATAGACAAATTCGCAAAGAATTCGGTATTCAGAAGACGATAAACTCACTTTGAATCAAGCAGTGTAAATAATCTAGATAAGTAAATCTCGTTCTCATCATAAGAGATTATTAAACTTTTTCTTTTGCTTTTGGCAAGGTTTCGTTGCGACTTTTAACCCTTTAACTGTTTAAGACTAAACATCTAAAGTTACGTGTTGGCATTTTAGAAAATATATATTTTTATTCATCGCACAATAAACAGAGAAGTTCACACGAAATGCTTTTTTATTTGAAAAAAAAAATCGTTTTGTAACGGTTCTTATTTCAGCTTGAAACAAGCTATTGTGCACTAAAATATATAGGGTTCCAGATTAACGAATGTTTGAAATGTACATTTTTAAAAGATCTTCATTTGCCCTTTTAAGGGGGAAAAACTACAGTTGATTCGTTTAATAATAATACGAATGCGATTTTATTTTATCTTCACGACAAGTACGCTCGACATTATGTGAAAAATTTTCCCTTCGCTCTGACGAGTATACTTGACATAAACAGTTAAGGGAGTAAATCTTTTTGATAAAGCTCTATAAAAAGCTTAATTCATAAAAGCAACTAGAACATATACATTCTCGCATACATATATGCATTTTTACATATATACTCGTACAAGGTGAAGTCCAAAATAAAAAAGGCTGGTGTCATAAAAATGTTTTTGATGGCGCCATGTTTTTAATGAGTTAGTGCGTTGGAAGTTACATCCCTAGATGACTTCCAGTGAAAGCTTGGTGACATTCGGATCAGTGCAATCGAAGTTATTGAATCTAAAGTGTCAGTATGCTTGTGTCATCGGTACAAAAATGAGTTTCGAACAAAGAGCTAATATCAAATTTTCATTTAAAATCGGTAAAACGTTTGAAACATTTGAATTGATGAAAAAAGTTAATGGCGATGATTGCCTAGCTCGTGCCAGAGTTCATGAGTGGTTTACACGTTTCAGAGATGGTTGTGAGGACATATCTAAATGGCAATGAACATACGGGCCGTCCAAAATCAGTAATCACCGAAAACTCCATCGAAATTGTTCGTAAATTTATCAAAAATGAACCGAAATCATCGTTGAAATTCATGGAATCGGAGTTGAATATCTCCAAAACATCGATTTATCGCATTCTAACTGATCATTTGGGCTTAGGAAAGGTCTGTGCACGTTTCATTCTGCACAAGTTAATTGAGGACCAAAAAGTGCTCAGAATTCTACATTTGAAAAACCTGATTAAGGAAGAGAGAAAATAAAAAAGAGAACTTCCTTTACAACATTGTAACTGGTGACAAAACGTGGTGTTTCCAACATGAACCTGAAACTAACATCAAAGTGCCGATTGGAAGGCCACCAGACGAGCAACCACCCAAAAAAAAAAATCGCGTTTGCCGAAGTCAAAAATCAAGTCGATGCTCATTTGTTTTTACAATTCCAAGGGAATTGCTCACAAGGAGTTCGTGAAAACGAGCCAAGCCGTCAATGCAATTTTCTATCTTGGCGTTTTGAAGCGTTTGTTGCATCGCATTCGTCGAATTCGCCTTGAATACCACGAAGGAGGAAACTGGCGCTCATTGCATACTAATGCACCATTTCATCGATCCCCTCTTGTGGCTGATTTTTTGACTAGAAATTGCATTTTAACCATCAATCACTCACCGTATTCGCTTGATATGGCTCCCTGTGACTTCTACCTATTCGGAAAATTGCATTTGGCCATGAAAGGAAAACGTTTTGCGTCCGTAGAGGTCATCCAAAAGGCTTGTACCGCCATGCTGAAGGACATTCCGGCCAATGACCTGAAACACTCTTTCGAAAAGATTTTAGATCGCGCAAAACAGTATATCGAGGTCAGAGGGGACTATTGTGAATACATAAAACCCGAGCTATTAGAACAATGCTCCTGTCTTTTCTATTTTAGCTCAGTGCTGTTTATTTTGGACTTCACCTTGTATATCTGTACCTACAAATGGTTGGTTAGAGTGGTGATTCATCCAGAATCCAACTAGCGCTTCCGCACCATTTTGTTGCCACATCCTCGTTACCAAATTGTTTAACAGTTATTTGCAGCAGGACTATATCCAGTCTGTGCGGTTTAGGAACCTTATTAGGTTGTTGACGTCTACGCCAGACAGTTGCTCGAGATTCTCGAACAGCGGTTTGCCCAGGGTTAACATTCTGTCCTTCCATAGGGCAGGGCATTCACAGAGGAAATGGAAGATTGTTTCTTTTTCCTCCGGCTGTTTACAACTATGATATTATGTGTTGTGAGGGATGCCCATTTTGGCGGCTTGTTCTCCGATAGACCAGAAGCCAGTTATGACTGCCGTAAGTCTGCAAGTGTCCCGTCGTTTCATGTTTATTAATGTCAACGATTGCTTGAGGTTGTAGGTGGGCCATAACGTTCTGCTGATTTTGCATTTCGTCTGGTCTCTCCATCTACAATCTGCAATTCGAAGGTATTTTAGGGAAATTGCATTCTTGACCGCACCTAGTGGAGTGAATACTGGTACGGCAAGAGCGCTATTCATGGCAGATCCCCCTCTTGCCAGTTCATCAGCGTTTTCGTTACCTTCTATGTTCCGGTGTCCCGGGAGCCAAATCAAGGTTACTCTATGGTTTTCACTCAAGTTGGTTAGGCTATTCCTACTTTGCTCCACCATTTTAGAGGTTGTTATAGTCGCGTCCAGCGCTTGGATTGCGGCTTGGCTATCCGAAAGAATAGCGATATTGCCCTTAAAAGAAAAATCTGCGATTAGTAACCTACAGGCTTCCCCAATTGCTAGTACTTCCGCTTGGAAGACGCTGCTGGTATTAGGGAGACGCACAGATTTTTCAATTCCAAGTCTATGAGAATATATACCAGCTCCAACACCACAATCCATTTTACTGCCATCTGTATAGACTGTGGTATCGAAGTTGTTTAGAGAGAATCCCTTCTTCCATTCTTTTTTAGATGGAAAGAGTGTGGCAAAATTCCTATTAAACGTTACCATCGGGACGATGTAGTCAGTCCTCACCGAGGTTAACTGAGTTTGTCGCAATGATAGACTAGCGTGACCATAAGTTTTTTCTATCCAGCGACCCGCTTCATTTAACCTAAATGCAATCATGGTTGCCTACAAATTTATTAACAAAAAATATTACATGCATACAGACATACACACATATTCATGTTAAGGGTGATTCAATGGTGATCCAGAGCTTTGCACTTCTTTCTGTGGAGATACCTCAACAAGCATTCTAGGGCTGAAGAACAAGAAATGACATACAGCTTAAATTGTGCCAAAAAGGTGCGGAAAATATTTGATATGCTCAACCTGTGATATGTTAAGTAACATACTAAAAAATATAATGAAAACCATGAAAAAAAATGCTTTCGATGAATTTTGTTGTATTTTATTTATAAAAGAACATACACACTCTTATTGAATCACCCTGTATATGTATCAGATTTTAAATCTGATTTTTTAATTACGATAAACATTCGTAAATAAACTCGTTTCATATTTTGGAATATGAAATACTTACTTTCACATGCCGATACTACTTTTATAAATGAGAATTCACTTTCAGGTTCAAGGCACCAAATTTATACGGATAGCAAGTAATTGGCCGCTTGCCTGTAGGTATATGGTATATGTATGTATATCTGTATGCCTTTGTGTCTCGAATATCATCATGTTTTTTCTCTCTTGTTACGAAAAATATTAAAAGATATGAACGTAATTGAAAGTCGATTGACTGCAATCTGAACATGTGAATAATTTGAAAAGATGCAGAATAATTAAATATTCCTGTTTGGCATTGATGAAACTTTTTTGTTGTAGTTAACATCTTTTGAAAAAGTAGGGTTAAGTATACTTAAAGAATATGTTAATTAATGCATAAACAAATCTCTTTTTTTTATAAAGGAAAAATATAAATTTTAATTTAGCACGATCTGAATTTTTTGTATAATTCGCTTAGGAAATTTTAATAGCCATCAAAATCTAAGAAGATTTAAATTGAAAAACGTAGCTCTAATTTTGCATTAAAAAGGCTTAAGAACGAGAAAATTTCAAGTCTTTCACCAAGCGGAAGATTGAATAGATTGAAAATTATAGAATATAAAAAAGCTGATAGAAACATATTTAATGTGGAAATTACCTACAATGCCTTAAATAACTTTAGTACAGATACTTATTGATAAATTTTAAAAGTGTATCTGTTTCTTATTAAGTTTTGATAATTTCTTTTTACATATAAATATATATAAAAGGTCTCTTCTTTTCGCCAAGAGTTACCGAGTGGCGAATAGATAAAGCAACTGGTATAAATGAACATATAATGGCAACGCGGGAATAGAGCTCCCTTAACTTACATGTGCTTGTAAGATAGCGAGTTATACCAGTCTAATGAAGTATAACCCTACTCGCTAGCGGCGAATCTTGCTCGACAACTTTGCTGTTGCTTTCGCATGCACATTTTTCGTTAAGTTAATCGAGGATAGAGATAGCCAGCGGAAAAGTGGAGAATAGAAGAGGCCTAAAGCTATGTTACAAACTTTGTAAAAAACTAGAAAAAAGTTCAAGAAATGTAAATTAAAATTTGAAACTTTTTAATCAGAATTTATAGCCAATTAAATTGGGTATGAAAAAGTGCAAATTTGAAGTGGCTCAAAAATCGCGTTTTTTTTTGTTTGCTGACTGGATTGTGTGTTTTCTTCCATATATAAGTAAAGAAAATGTCGAAGACTCGATATGTGGAGAAAATGTATAATGTGTTGTATATGTAGAAATCCAAAGAATCGGTTAAGCACAGATTTTGTTTATTTATATGTAATTAATTATAATAATAATTAGTTGATACTACAGCGAACGCGTGAGAGCCATGTCAAAGGGCATCTCAGAAGAAAGTTCATACGTGTGCTATAACATTGCTTGGCCTGCCGAAATTAAAATTTGAAAATGGCGAGCCAAGGAGCACCAGGAGATTTGGTGGCTCCTAAAACACTCAGGCTAAAAAGCCCATTGTATTTAAAGCTCTGGAAAGGGGGATGATAGTCAAGGAGGGAAGCAGAAAAGTATCAGAGAAAGATATAGGAAAGACTAGAGACAGAGATAGAGATAGTTAGTCCTGTGAGAATTTTCCAGATTCTTTGGCAAATCTGTAAATATCCTCCAGTTTTATAGAACGAATATTACTCATTCTCATGACATCGGAACCCAAAACTCGTAGCCGTGCTCTAGCAAAGGCAGGACACTCACAGAGAAAGTGCTCAGTGCAATCCGCCTCCTCCAAATATGACAGTCACATTGGGACCTCAATGTTTCCAATGGTGGTCATATGCTGACCCCATGGGTTGTGTTCTGTAATGATACCGACCATCAACCGATGGTCTTCCTTCCAAGTTTTAGTAGAAAGTTTGACAGGTTTCTGTTCGGACTTGTCCCAAAAAACTTTGCAGTTCTGCAGCGTTCTAGACCGGACCATCGCTCTTTATGCAGATTGCCTACATAATCGCTGATCCAATTCATGATTCCTGCGGAACCGATTCCGATTATTGGCTCTGGCTCTTGTGGGGGAACCGCTGTTCCACGGTTGGCCAATTCATCGGCAATGTCCAATGGACTATCAATAGCTAAATATAGAGACTCAATAGCGGTAGATCTGGCGCCGGTTTATTTTATACAAACAATGCAGGGTACTGGAAATACAGAGAGAGAATTTGACTCTCTATGTTATAAGCTTGTCACATAAATGTCCATATACTCGAAATTTCGAAAGTTTGAAATTTTTCTGAAAATTCGTTTACTTTTTTTTAATTTGCTCATAGTTTTTAACATGGATTTATATATGGTAGTTGTTGCAGTGTAATGGAAGGGTTACCGGGAAAGTCGTACTACACTTAAAAGATATTATTATTCATCTAATTTCCGATTAATTTGGTTATCGTATAACATGATGTTCAAAACTTAACTGTATTCGAGATACTCGATTTTTAAAATTATTAAAAAGATTTTAGTTGGTTGTTGGTCCACATTTTTAAAATTTTGGTTGAAGGTTTCAATTTTAAAATCATTTAATAAAAATCTTTATAACTTCTAAATAAAATTTGAGCCAAGCAAATGAAAAAAATTAAATGAAAAATGAAGTTTGAAACTTTGATTTGTGTCGTATTTGTTATAGAATTTGTAGAAGAAATTCATGAAAATTAAAAAAATAAATAAATAAATAATTACGGCTAAATTCTCTAATTGCAGTACAAGACTAAATTCCTTTCTCATAGTTCGAATGGGGTGTACCAAAATGTAACAAAAAATTGTTCGCCAACACTTTTTCATCGGAGATAGTAAATATAAAACCAACTATATCTATTCTGTAATGGTTTATTATCAGAGAGTCAGGAGATTCTGCTCTACGACCTAGATAGTATCCGCAAAAGTATTTCTCGACCAACAACTCCACATTAATACCATAAAATATTAAAGGTCTGCAGTCTGAGTTCATTAAAACTACAATTCGATATTTGGTAACACTTTGAAGTATTTGTGTTCAAATAAAAAAATCAGTCAAAATGGCTGCTGGAAAAAATTTTGAATGATCGATTTTTCACTAAGTGGTTCCCACTTCACATCATTAACAAATATAATTTTTTTCTGGAAATATATTTATTTGATCCCTTAACTCCTATTTGAAGCATAGGGCATTTTTATTGAAACTATTCCGCAAATTATCATGAAAACTAGTATGTCTTTTTAGCTATTCACAAAGGTATAATAATTTAAGAATAATTTAATTGGATAGTGATCCAACATAATGCAATAGCTGCTTGCTCATTATCAACTTGTTTAGTACCTGACAGAAATAAGAAAATCTGGTGAACATTTTTTCGCGGCCATGAAACTTTTTATGTGCGCATGCCTTGCTGTTTTTCAATCGTTATTTTTTTATCATTTAATATTACTAAATTAGTCAGAATGACCAAAATAAGAATGCCTAAGTAGCTAGCACGACTTTTTCGGTAAAGCTGTATATCTATGTCTTAATGTGAACAAAAGAAAATATTTTAGAAACAGCGTTCATTTGTAGCCCCATAAGCCAGTTACATCTTTAATGTACAGTAGAAGCCCGATAAGTGCAATACCGATAACTGCAATTTCGCGGAAAGTACAATTCGATTTTGAGTCCATAGAAAACTCGAAAAGAGCAATAAAAAATTGCAATTTTCGGGCGCAAAAGAATTCTTGTTCGAAGAAATTTTTTACTTAATACGGCAATGTATTTGCGTTCATCACGCGCGAAGACACAGCTTTATAGCTATGCACAGTTATGGTTCTCGGAATTATTGCGACCAAAAACACTGTTCTCACACTTTGTGATTTTTGATTTTTACAAATAACTGTAAAATTGTAGCGCTGATATCATAAAATATGGCATCGAATCGTTTGTGACATTCAACACGCGTTAGTTTCAAGCTGGTTCTTGAGAGTAAAACAATCGTTCGGAGTTTGAATAATTTTTTTTGCTTTCATCAAATAAAATCATGGGAAAAGTGAAAAAGAATCTACATTTTCTTACATTGAAAGAAAGAGATGAGATTCTCCAAAAAATTGAAAAAGGCGTTAAACAACGAGATCTTGCATTCGAATATAAAGTTGATTGCGCAACGATTTGCCGAATAAAAAAACAATCCCGTTCATTAAAAGAATATGCATACAATTCATTTTCACTTGGAAATAAACGGAAAACTTTGCGGTTTGGCAATCATCCAGAGCTCGAGAAGCGTTTGTACCAGTTTTTCATGAATCAGCGGCGACGAAATGCTCCTGTTTCTAGCTAGATATTGAAAAGCAAAGCATTAAAAATATTTGATGAAATAAAAGGAAAGGAAAAATTGACGGCGAAAATCGCTGAAAAAGGATATGTAACATCACAAATATATAATGTTTATGAAACGGGGCTCTTTTGGAAACTTTTGCCAAATGAAAAGAGTGCTCCAGGCAACAAAGTTTCAAAAGATCGAATCAGTGTTCTTTTGTGTGCAAATGGTGATGACAGCCACAAAATAAAACCATTAACGATCGGCAAATCTATGAATCCGCGTTGTTTTAAAAATTTTTGTCTACCGTTGAATTATGCTAGCAACAAGACTGCTTGGATGACGCGGGATATTTTCAAAAAGTGGTTCTTTGATAATTTTGTCGAAGAAGTGAAAAAATTCGCCAAAGAAAATGATGTTCCACCCAAAGCATTACTCTTGCTGGTTCAAGCCCCATCTCATCCGTTCGAAGAAGAATTAGTTTGCGGTGAGATCGAAGTGATGTATTTTCCGGCCAATTGCACAGCGATTTTACAGCCAATGGATCAAAGTGTTATTAACTTGACAAAAATTCAATACAAAACATTGCTAATGGAAACCATAATTAGTGAAAAAGATTCTTCATTACATGAACTATTGAAGAAAATTGATTTGAAAACCGCCGTGATCATGTTGAGCCAAGCATGGGGGAAATTGCTCCCTGAAACGATCGCTAAATGCTGGAAAAGCGTATTGGGTACAAGCCCAACAGTTGACGCGATTATTGAATCTAGTCCAGACGATATGCCATTGGATATCGAAATTGACGACCCCCTTCTTGTTGGAGGATTACAACGGTTAAATGAGATGGTCGAAAACTATGTGGGTGAAGCAGACACAGATGAAATCCGCAATTGGGTTTTGGAATTAGGAATAGATGAAGGTGATAGTGAAGCCAATGAACCCGAAGATACTACTCAAGAAGAAACAACCGAAAAAGTCCAGGATGAATCGATTTTTGGCTGTGTCAATACAATTTTGAAATGGAGTGAACAGAACGATGTACTGTCATTCAATCAGATCGCTTGTTTGCATGATATCCGATCAAAAGCTCTTGAAAAGTGTTACGAGAAAACGCAATCGAAAATATCAAAGTTTTTCCAAAAAAAATAATTGAATTTTGGAGCACACACTCATATGTCCTTCCACATTGATCTCTTTGTATTAATTTCAATAAATATGTGTTCATTTTTCTTGAATATCGACCTCTTGAGCTCATTAATTGCATTGAATAGAGTTGAAATATTTTTCCCTAGGTATTCCTCGATCCACAGGAGAAATTCGCAAAAGTGCAATTTTTCGCTAAGTGCAATCATTGCTGAAATTTTCCAATTGTACTTATCGGACTTCTACATATAATGCGATAGTTGAAAAGTAAAAAATCAGTATTAAAAAATAAGAAATTATAACGCAAATTAAATGGTCTCCTTAGAATGCCTTATAATTTAATACCCCCACTGTAATAATTTGCCAGAAGTTCTGCAAAATACTGCTCCATAGCTTTTGGTGGAATTGCCAATTCCTGCGGCGATAATGTCCCGAATGCCTTTTACGTATGTAAAATTCTTCATACAAAATTTGGAGCCCTCGGCAATTTCACGCTTACTCAAACTTGGCTTTTCACAAACAACATCACACAATTGCTCAATTATTTCTGGTGTTTTTGCACTTCTTGGACGTTCACTACGTGATTCAATCGCTTGTGTATGTCTACTTTTTAAATCTAACACCAAGCGATGCACTGCTGGAAATGAAGGAAAAGCTACCGGCTAAAGTGTTAAACATTTTTAAAACGAATTTTGTTAATTAAGTCTTAAAAAATAAAGAATTGTGCGCCTGCATAATATTCAGTTCTTTCCTTTGTAAAGAAGGTGCACTGACAAGTCAAGTTTAAATAACTTTTAAAAAAGGAATGAATTCATAGGTTGAAGTAAAATTTTTCTAGTTTTCAAATGAAAGATGAGATATTTTTTATTAATAAGTCAGATATGACCTATTTTTTTATCAACTATTGTTTAACTATAGCGGTTATGACTTATAGGTCCATCAAGCATGCATATTTGACCAATTTTTACATTATTGGTGAATTATGTAAGCAGGGCTGATAGATAACTTTAAATCCATCAAGTGAAGTAGTATCACCATTATTTTCATAAAATTGTATACGCTGCGCACAGTTGAATGATTTTCACAATTCCTGTGAGGTTGTGATAGCATCTACCTTGGTGATAAATTTAAGTATTCAGGTCTATAACCTACTAGATTTTCATCATGCTAGAATTCAGTAAGTTAATTACCAGCAACTAACTACCATACGAGTAGTTGATTGGGCAGTTTTTCTGCATTTATTTTGTTGGTACACACATCAAAAATGCAAGGCTAAAAGTAAGATAGAGTTTCCTGCAATTGCTTTCCTGCCTGCCAGTGTTCATATGATTGATGTCAATTAAAAAAGGTTGGGTGCATTAACTGGTTACACAACTGTAGCCATACACCAAAGAAGTCAACACACAATAAGTATGTTTTCGTACTGATTGGTCTGATACACCTTGTACTTATGTATTCATGATAAACAGGCAGCTTTTTGCTCGCAGTTACATAAAAATACTGATTCGAACAAATCTGTGGTCCTTTTATGGTATTTTGCTATGGTGGGCACAACTCTAGATGTGGCATGCAAATGATTTTATTGTTAAGCATTTGAAGTAAAAACAATTTATAGAAATATGTGAAAATGGCAGGAGTTAGTGCTATTTCGATATATAATTTTGCATATGGGCATATGAGTTAGTAGTTGAAGTGTAAGTTCATGACTGGTCTTGCTAATTGAATTGAATTCTAGGTGTGTTCCAGAGCACTCAAGTGAAAAAATGCAAGGTAAAATAATAATGATTTTATTGCTTAAAATATGTATATATTATTCGACATTACTTCCTGATCTTATAATTTATAAAATCAAATATAATGGCCTGCAGTCGACGGTGAGGTAAAAGAACACTTGTTGTCTACACATTTATTAGTTTATGTAAATATGTGGGGGTGACTTTTTACTTTTGTTGAAAAATAATTATTTATTCAACGATATGTATTTTATCGCTCCATTCAGATATAATACCCTCGTGCGAAAGCTTTTTCTAATCTGCTTTTTAGTATAGATTTGGGATCTTTCAGTTGTGTAGCCTTTTTTTTTTAAGTGGCAAATCTCCATCCATTCATGGGTATTTTCAGTTCTGGTAATAGAAAAAACATATTATTTGATTTTTTCATGTGGAGAAAATGGGCAGCACTCTCGAGGGGGAAAAAATATATAAAGAATCAACTTTTCAGCTACTTCAAACTTGCACTTCATTCTACTAAAATTGAGCATAAAAATGCATACCAAAAAGCTTACTCGAAATTCTAATTAAACCTGTGGAGTTGAAGTGAAATGTCTGTAGAATTTTTCTACTCTTTGTATATTACAAAATTTGAAATTTGAAAAATTGAATTTCCAAAAATAAGGAAAAATAAATGCAAAATAGCTGAAGCTCGTTAAAATGTTGGTGCGCTATTGTTTCGTAGATGGCGTAAATGGGCAGGAGACTCACTGAATAGTTAATAGGTTTTTCTACGTTACGTCTAAAATTTGTACATAATAACATTAATATTATGTTAAAAAAGTACCGTAAACTTATTATTTAAAAACTCCGTCTAAGGGATTTTCAAAACTCAATAAATTTTATTATTATTAATTACTCGATATATCAAAAATAGTTCTATAGAAAAAACGAAAATTTTGGTAGCCGATGCGTGACCACCATTCGGAAGTGCGTAGCTTAGAATCATTTGCATGAAACACTAAAATGATAAAAAAAAATTTTTCTAATAGCGGTCACCCCTCGGTAGGTAACGGCAAAGCTCTCAGGGTATTTCAGTCATGAAAAAGCTCCTCATAAAAAATATCTGGCGTTTGGAGAGGGCTTAAAACTGTGGGCCTCTCCATTTGTGGAACAATATCAAGAAGCTTGGCCCAACACCCAAAACGGGTGGAAGCACCTCCCTGCGGTTTATTTTAGGTGAGGGCTTCAAAAAAAGAAATAATACAATTCAAAAACTAATTATTAATTCTGGGAGAAACAACACTCAAAAACGAGTTTTATTTTCGATCAGAGCTGAAAAAAATATAGAAACTCATAAAATAACGACTATTTTTGACCAAAAGAATAACTACTTATAAAGTAATCATTATTGGAGAGCGCAAAAATAACACTCGAATTTTTTTTTTATCAAAAAAATATAACTCTGTGTATGATTATATTTTTTGAGCAATGCAAAAAAAACTCAGAAACGATTTCTTCTTCTTCTTAATTGGCGCTATAACCGCTTACGCGATTTTGGCCGAGTTTAACAAAGCGCGCCAGTCGTTTCTTTCTCGTGCTAACCGGCGCCAGTTGGACACACCAAGTGAAACCAAGTCCTTCTCCACCTGATCTTTCCAACGCAGAGGAGGCCGCCCTCTTCCTCTGCTACCACCAGCTGGTACCGCATCGAATACTTTCAAAGCCGGAGCGTTTGTATCCATTCGGACGACATGCCCCAGCCAACGTAGCCGCTGGATCTTTATTCGCTGCGCTATGTCTATGTCGTCGTAAAGCTCATACAGCTCATCGTTCCATCGTCTACGATATTCGCTGTTGCCAACGTGCAAAGGTCCAAAAATCTTACGCAGAATCTTTCTCTCGAACACTCCAAGCGTCGCTTCATCGGATGTTGTCACCGTCGAAGCTTCTGCGCCATACGTTAGGACGGGCATGATGAGAGTCTTGTAGAGTGTTAGTTTTGTTCGTCGAGAGAGAACTTTACTGCTCAATTGCCTACTTAGTCCAAAGTAGCACTTGTTGGCAAGAGAGATTCTACGTTGAATTTCAAGGCTGACATTGTTATCCGTGTTAATGCTGGTTCCTAAATAGACGAAGTCGTTTACAACCTCAAAATTATAACTGTCTACAGTGACGTGGGTTCCAATACGCGAGTGCGCCGACTGTTTGTTTGAAGACAGGAGGTACTTCGTTCACCACCAGACCCATTCGCTTTGCCTCTTTATCCAGTTTGGAGAAGGCAGAACTAACAGCGCGGTTGTTAAGGCCAATGATGTCAATATCATCGGCATACGCCAGCAATTCTACGCTCTTATAAAAAATTGTGCCTGAGCGATTAAGTTCTGCGGCTCGTACGATGCTCTCCAACATCAGGTTAAAGAAGTCACACGACAGCGAGTCACCCTGTCTGAAACCTCGTTTGGTATCAAACGGCTCGGAGAGGTGCTGGTGTTGAACAACGTCATCTTACATAGCCGTATTAGTTTTGCGGGGATACCAAATTCAGACATCGCGGCATACAGGTAACTCCTTTCCGTACTGTCGAATGCAGCTTTGAAGTCGACGAAAAGATGGTGTGTGTCGATTCTCCTTTCATGGGTCTTTTCCAAGATTTGGCGTATTGAGAATATTTGGTCGATGGTGGACTTTCCAGGTCTGAAGCCACACTGATAAGGTCCAATCAGTTGGTTGATGGTGGGCTTCAGCCTTTCACACAGTACGCTCGCTAGAACCTTATAGACGATATTTAGAAGACTAATCCCGCGGTAATTGGCACAAATTGCAGGATCGCCCTTCTTATGGATTGGGCAGAGCACACTTAAATTCCAATCGGCAGGCATGCTTTCATCCGACCATATTTTGCATAGGAGCTGATGCATGCACCTTACCAGCTCCTCGCCGCCATGTTTGAATAGCTCAGCCGGCAGTCCGTCGGCGCCCGCGGCTTTGTTGTTCTTTAGCCACGTTATCGCTATTCTCACCTCGTCATGATCGGGTAGCGGAACGACAATTCCATCGTCAACGATTGGGGTATCGGGATCTTCACTTTCTCGGTGACATGCGCAGCTGTCACTGTTTAATAGGTTCGAGAAGTGTTCCCTCCATAATTTAAGATTGCTCTGTACGTCAGTCACCAGATCGCCGTCTTTGTTCTTACAGGAAAACGCCCCGGTCTTGAAACCTTCTGTAAGGCGCCGAACTTTCTGGTAGAATTTTCGGGCGTTGTTCCTGTTGGCCAGCATCTCAAGCTCTTCGCACTCACGTGGTTCGGCCTCTCGTTTCTTCTTTCGGATAATACGTCTCTCTTCCTTTTTCAGCTCTCTGTAGCGATCCCACATGGCTCGCGTTGCGCCCGATCGCAGCGTGGCTCTATAGGCGGCATCCTTTCTTTCTGCGGCAGCATGACATTCCTCGTCGTACCAATTGTTTTTTCGGGCTCGCCCCGGTCTTGAAACCTTCTGTAAGCCGCCGAACTTTCTGGTAGAATTTTCGGGCGTTGTTCTTGTTGGCCAACATCTCAAGCTCTTCGCACTTACTTATTTCGGCCTCTCGTTTCTTCTTTCGGATAATACGTCTCTCTTCCTTTTTCAGCTCTCTGTAGCGATCCCACATGGCTCGCGTTGCGCCCGATCGCAGCGTGGCTCTATAGGCGGCATCCTTTCTTTCGGCGGCAGCATGACATTCCTCGTCGTACCAATTGTTTTTTCGGGAAGAGAAAAATAAAAATTGAAAGGACAAATACTAATGTACTGCTAGGTTAATGTTTTACGCTAATAAATTATATATTTTTTTTCAGCAAGAAAATGTCAAAAGTAAAGAATAAGTGGGCTCAAGGATACGTCGGAGGAAAATGAGTTTTCAACTCCCCGAGACAGGAGAAGGAGGTAATTGTGATTGTGATCTCTTTAGTTTGTTGAATTTTACAAAATTATTTTTTGTCTAAGCTATAAAAAATTAAAATTTATCTTTGTTAATTGGTGTGTTTTTGTTTCCCACTTTTATCTTGTATTCAAAAATTGAGCCACTTTTTATATATGCGTCTTTATTATTATGGTTTTCGCCATCATTATTCTTCGCATCGTCTTTCAATGCGTGATAATTTAATTAAACCCTGCGTTGAACACCTTTTTTAAAACATTCGGTTGAGCATCGTCCTGCTCGAGGAATTTTTTTAAACGGTTGTACATATCCATAAATCGATAGAAAATAAAATTTTAGGGAGCTCTAGGCAGCTCAAGTCGTTAGCTATAAGAGAAATATGTTAAATTCCCGTCCAAAGCCGAAAAAGTCTGGACCAGACCCGAGTGTCCAACTGGGTGTTATATCTTAATTTCTGGAATTTATGCTCTTTTACATATCTTCTATTTATTGCATGTATATACATATATGTATGTGTGCTGTAGTGGTGTGGAAACTGCAAAACTCCAAATTTTTGTTTAAAAAATACTCAACTACTACAACTTTTCTGGTACAACCTCACTGGCTAAAGTTATAAAAAAGGCAAATGTTGGCAGCGCTCTCTTGATAAAAAGTGTTTCGTATCTTGTTTAATCAATGATCTAAAAGATTGTGCTCTTCTGCCACAATCCACGCGATAACTCACTCGTTCAATTATCTTTACGCTTACTAAGAATTTAAACATCTTGGTCTAGCCGCAGTCATTATTATTTACAGTTTAAATGACAAATAAGAAATTGATACAGTAGAATTCCAATTATCCGGATCAATTGGGACCAGACTCGATCCGGATAATCGGAAATCCGGATAATCGGATTTGACCAAAAAAGCTATATATATAGGGAAATAAAGCATTAATAAGAACATTAAAATCACTTTACTTATTAAGCAATGAAGCAAGTAAGATTAAATATGTAACTTTATTGAAAAAATAATTTTATTTTAACATTTTTGTCAATGTAAGTGTATTAATGAACAAACTCGCTTTACTTAATCATAACTTAATAGAATAAAATAACTTACTCACTTTACTTCATTTAACTTTAGATATTAAAGAAAATAATTTTATTTAAACATTTCTGTTAATGTACGCTCTTTTAATGAAGAAACTCGCTTTTTAGCAGCTAGATCTTTCAAGCGCTTGACGACAAGAAGGTCTACATGGTCGCATTCAGATTGTCGTTCCATCCAATTTAAGGCAGTCTCAAAACAAGCAAACGCCTCATTTGCAGAAGGTCCAGCTTCTAATTCAAATGTAGAATCATTGTCATCTTCTGTGTCCACTGGGTATGATTCTTCTTTTGTACTCTGAAAAATTTCATCGTCACTCAATAATTGGAACCCAGGATCTATTGAATCAGAATGTAACCAATCTTCGATATCCTCTACATTGAACTCGGAACAGCCTGGAACTTTTGTAATCATATTCTGCAGGTTTTCCGTAGACATTGAATCAGTATCTTTATCACTTTCCTCCTTGTTCTTCAATTCTGCATTTTCTTTTTCTTCCTGTATTTGCTGTTGTGTTGAAATTCCATTTATTTTATTCCAAGCCCTCTTCAAAGTTATCGCCTTTACGGAAGTCCATGCATCAGCTACCATGTAGCAGCAATCTTTTATGTTAATGTTTTTATGATATATTAGAGTACCTTCTTCATTTTCATCAGCTAACAGTAGCTTACGAAGCAGTTGTTTTTTGTAAAGTCGTTTCATGCATTCAATGATGCCTTGATCCATAGGTTGCAGCAAACTGGTCACATTAGGTGGCAGAAAAAGAGCTTTGAAACGACCATTTTCTCTCTCAAGTAAACTTTCTGAAGGATGAGTAGGTGCATTGTCCAGCAAAAGCAATACATTCCCCTTTTTATTTATTTTCTTTTGATACTTTTTAACATCTGGAATAAAAACGTCATCAAACCATTCCGTAAACAATGCAGAAGTCATCCATGCTTTATTTTGGTTTTTATAAACAACTGGAAGCTTTTTAACGTTTTTAAAAGCTCTTGGGTTTTTGGATTTGCCAATTAAGAGTAATGGAAGCCGATGATTGCCTGTTGAATTGGCACAAGTAAGAACTGTCACGCGATCTTTGCTAACTTTGTGACCAGGAGCACTTGTTTCTCTCTTTGAAGATAAACTTCTTAAACTCGACGAAAAACGCACTTGCAAATGCTATAGTTTCTACACATTCTACACATTCAAAATTTAGATAATATAAAAAATATTAATAATAAATTATAGTCTAGAAATTCAAGTTTACTTTTCATCAATACTATGTATTTATTATTAAATGAAAAAATATTTTTAGAAATATGTAATTTATTTTATAACATTGGTGCAAGTGACAATTAAAATTTATCTCCGAAGCCCTTTTGTTTTTTGGTAAATTACTTAATTTATTAAAAATATTACAATCACAAAATTAAAACTACATAATAATTTAACTTTAAAAAATGTTAAAACATAAAAAAATTAATATATAAAAAAAAATTTTTTTTTTTTTTGACGAAAAAAAATCCGGATAATCGAATGTCCGGATAATTGGAATCCGGATAATCGGAATTCTACTGTATCTTCTATCGTTTCATTCTGTTACAGTAGGGCGCCGATTATCCGAAACAATTGGTGCAGAGAGTGTTCGGATAATCGATTTTTCGGATAAACGAACATTTGCGAAATTCCAGTTCTTTGTTGAGGATAGGGTAATAAAACACGTCATTGGATTAGGAATACATATTATGTATGTGATGCTTTTTAATTGTACACTAGAGTACAGTACATATTATGAATACACACATACACATTAAAGTAGGGATTGCACATACGGTACATAAATACATATGTCTAAACATTTTTTAGTTAAGTGACTTACATAGTTCAAAACTAATCTAAAAAAAAAGTCGAACATATTTGTTTACTTAAGTTTTGAGACTCGTTTTTTTGCCGCCAAATCTCTTAGGCGTTTTAAAGACAGCAACTGCACAGAATCGCATTCATCTTGGTGCTCCAACCATTTAATAACAGTCTCAAAGCATTTAAAGGCTTCTTCATTGAACGGACATCATTTGTTGGTTCTTCCGATGTAGGGCTAGCTTCGGATTCAACTGCTGGACAAAGCTTATTCCAGGATTTCTTTAGAGTAGTCGCTTTTACATTAGTCTACGCTTCTGCTGCCATGTAAACAGCATCCTTCAAGTTAATACCTTTGTAGATTTCAAGAATTGTTTTATCTTTCTCTTGGCCGATTAGGACACTACGAAGCAACGCTTTTCTGTAGTAACGTTTGAAGGTTTCGATCACCCCCTTTTCCATAGGTTGAAGGACTGAGGTAACATTGGGTGGCAAGAAAATCACCTTAAATTTTCCATCTTCTCTCTCAAGTGAAAGGTTTGAGGGATGACTTGGAGCATTATCAATCACTAATAAAACATTTCCAGTGTCTCCAGTTTCTATCTGATGTTTTTTAACCTCTGGAATGAATACAGCGTCTTACCACTCGATACTTGAGTGTTCATCCAAGAGTTTTTTTGGTTTTTGTAAATAAGCAGCAGTTTTTATTCCTTTGAGGCATCTTGGATTCTTAAATTTTCCTATGATCAGCAAAGGTAGTCTATGTGTGCCCGTATTGTTTCCACATACCATTGCTGTTATGCGGGATTTGCTTGCTTTGAATCCAGGCGCTGCTATTTCTTTTTTAGAGACAAGGGATTTGATCGACATTATCTTCCAGTATAACCCAGTTTCATCTGCATTGTAGACGCTACTGTCCTTATAACACTGCTTTACAAGCAACCTCTTAAAACTTTCTTTGAACTTTTCAGCAGCTTCAATGTCAGCTGACACTCCCCTTGAATATCTAGCTCTTTAATCCCATGCCTAGACTTGAATCTTTTGAGCCAACCAGTAGATGCTTTAAAATCATTGCTTTCTGCCAAGCTTTCTGTTCATTTCTAATACCTTTTCGCAAATCAAAGGACCATTTATTGGTTGACCTTGAGCATTTATCTGCATGAACCATGAGTAAACTGCAGTGTTTCATTGTTTTTCTATGCAAGCCTCCATCTTCACTGTCCAGCACGCAAGCAAATTTTGTGATAGATTCACTGTTTTTTTAATGTCAGCTATCGTTGAATTCCCAACACCAAACTCTCGAGCTAAACTTGATCCACTTGTACCTTTTTTTAATCGTTCCAAAATTTTAAATTTGTCAGAAGACTAAGCACAAATCGTTTACGTTTTCGGCACGGACCGTTAAAACAACACTGAAGTCAGTCAACGTCAATAGAGACACAAACTGATTAGACGGATCCGTACTTGTGCTAGCAGCTCGTGTTTTAATGAGAGATTGTCCAAACAAAACGGTCGGCGTCGGATGCGCTTTCGTTTCGCGTCACGTTAACACCACCGACGCTGTTATATTTAGGAACTACGATACTAACTTAAATTCATAAAGCGCGTGACAGAAAGCAAGTATGTACATATGTACAACGCTGTCAATACCTATGAATGTTCAAAATATAACATGCTATCGGTAAAGACACGGAAAATGCCAAAAGCATGATGTTCCATTGTTCTATTAATCGTTTCTATTTCATTTGTACATACTTTTTTTATTCATTATATCCGAAAAAGGCGTCATGTTTCCTTTCGGTTAACCGACGTTTCGGATGTCCGACTTTCGGATAATCGACGCTCTACTGTATTTATATGCAAATAAATAAATACAAATATGTACATAATTATATTAAATACTTATATATGTATATAAATGTTTTTGCTATCTTATCACTCACTTCGAGCCATAAGTGGATGCGATACAAATAATTCGCTCACCCTAGAGATATTGGCTCACCCGATGCTGCATAACTATCAGTACATATGTACTTATAAGTTGAATGATTTATACTTAGCTCCAAAGATTTTATATAAACGCATATACACTATAATATAACGGTTTTGTTTTGGTCGTCACATTAGCTGTCGAAGTAAGCACAAGTTTTTGACATTTTTGGCCAATTTTCTTCATTTTGGTGTTTCGCCGAGATTCGAACCTACGTTCTCACTCTGAATTCCGAAAGGTAGTCACTCACCAACTCATTCCGCCAGAGGCAAGTTTAATAACTCTAATAATTTGCAATAAGCAGATTTACAAGGCTACAACTCTTTGCCCATTTACTAATTCCACAGGGTGTTGTATTAGATGTATGCTACCTTCACAAAATTTGTAAAAGGTCTAACTGTAATCTCACATACACACACTCTACATGAGCACAATATACATATGTATGTAGGTATGCAGTTATTGCAATTCAATGAATTTTAGTGGTCTCCTCTAATTAGCAAAAATTTAATTGCTACATAAATGCATTCGAATGGCCCATCTCAAGTACAAGACGCAGCGTGAGGTTTCCCAAAGTGGTCAAGGGTATTTTAGTTTACCGAAATTTCGGCTTTAATGCATGTACGTAATATGTGGCTTTTAGTTTGAATGATTTGTGCAATTATGCCGTTATTCCGACAACAACGAGTAGCCAAAATTTATGGCTCATACACACAACTGCAACGAGTGACTGCTGTTTGCACCACTGGACAATTATTTTTAACCATAAGTAATTGTGGAAAGGCTTCCAAAATATTTTTTAATAAAAAAATAAAAAAAATAAAAATAAAAGAAGTGAATGATTCAAGGTACAAACATCTTCTTATGGCTACCGCTTTATTCTCTTGAGATATATGGTAAAATTTAAAGTCGTTTTCACATAATTTTATAATAAAAATATAAAAAATTGTATTAAAAAACATTTGCAGTGATTATAATGATTTATACGCCCTTAAACTTCCGTAGAATTTTGAAAAACTCATGATTTTTTTACATATTTTCAAAGTTTATACATTTAAAAACATGACATTAAAAGGAGTTTTCAAAATTCCTATTATTTCATGAGTTATAGCGTTTGAAAACATGGTATCTCAAGTTCTACCGAAACAATTAACTTGAAATGTGATGTGAGTCTTCTCAATATTTTGTGTGGAGCCTTTTCATGGCAGAAACACACTTGGAGGTTTGCCTGCCAAGGGGCGACCGCTACTTGTACTATCATTTGATGTTGCATGCAAGGAGAATCGAATCTGTGTACGTCCGAATGCTAGATACGCGCCAGTAATACTCTTCTCAAATAATAGGCTTACAATGAAGGGTTCATTAAAATCATAAATTAGAAAATGCGAAAAGAGGAACCAATGCCTTTAGAGAAAATAATATATAAAATACTTTGTGCTTTGGGAACTCCCGAAGATGCTGTAAAACAGATCGACTTACAATTTTCTATTTCAAAAATCATGGAATGGAATAAAAATCGACTCGAAAGATAAGATTTTAGCCGAACCATAAAACAGAGTGGAAGCCGGCACATTCGTGTTTATGAAATAAAATTTCATGTGACACTCTATTAAATACTTTCGAGAAGTCTGTGTCTATTTGAAAACCACGTTTGAATGCTGAGTTACAATATTCAGGGAAAACCAGCAAGCTTTTTGTCATTAGAATGCCGACTGACAGATTCATGTTTGTGCGGCTGTAAAATAGAAGAATAAAAAAAAGGTAATTTTTTCTTTAACTATCTGCTCGCAGAAGTTTTGAGTAAACTGCTAATTTAGATATTGCTCCATAATTGCTTATATCATAAATTTGTGGGTGATGTTCAGTTTCCAACGATCTATATGTGCACACATCTGAAGAATGATATGGATTAAATATCACACGTAAAGGCGCACAAGTAGAAAATCTTGAATTACTTAAGAAATGTAAAAAAAAATGATATTATTCGCATAAAAGTAGTTCGGGCAATAATACCATTTATGCTATCTATTTCAGAGACAGATAGGACCAAAACAGACGGAAATACAAAGAGAGTCATGATTTACTACGAAATTTGAATTGAAGAGTCTACAAAAATATTGACAAATCAGACAGTGATTGTGAAAATAACCCATTGAAATTCATACAGGTTGAAATCTTGGTACAACACTTTTTGAAACGAACGCATTTTCATGTTTCATGTCAGCTTCAAATCTTTAGAATAAAGATTTCCATTACTCAAAATATTTTTTTTTACTTAGTAAAAAGTTATTCAAAAGCAAAATTGTTTCAAATGATATTTCCCTCCACAATTTAAATTGCTACATTGCTCTTATAGGCCTTTTACTTAGTATTTGCTTCCAGTAAAAATGTAGTGACTCGACTTAAATAAACAGAGTTACTTAAAATCACCTAATTGACTTCACTTTACGCATACATAGGTATATAAATTAAACCACATTTCTAAATTGTCATATAATTAAAATATTTTTCATAGGCAACCTGTTGGAAAAAAACTTGCAATCAGAGAAAAGCAGTGATTCAGTTTGCTTACAAATTCTTACTGATATATAAAGTAACCTTTGCCAGTGACAACAATAAATACTAATAGTTGCGACCTCGATTCGATTAATTAATAGCCACACACCCAATATTTAAATATTCTTTACATCATTAAAACATGCATGCAATTACGAAGGGCAACAAGTATAGGACTACCATGAAGTTGCCAAGTCTCTTTTGACAAATTACTTGTCGACGTGAATTAAAATATTAAAGTTGTATTACATATATTGTATTTACAATAAATAAATAAAAATTAAAAATAAAAAATAACATAAATTAGGGGGAAAAAACTTAAATAAATTAAAGGAAAAAGAGTGGAACAAAATAAAATAAAATTAAAAAAAGTAAAAAAAAAAACATTTAAATAAAAATTAAACATTTAAGAAAACCGTTCCCCCTTCTTTTAGTTTCTATATTTTATTATTTCTTATTTAAATAAAATAAAACTGAAAGAGTTAATGAAATATTTAAATTTGAACAAATGAAAAAAGTACATAGATAATAAAATAAGTTAGAGTCGTTAGCTCTGTGTTTGTATTTAAATTTCGACTTATCTAATATAATTGAATAGAACAATACAAATAAAAGTAAAAAGTACTGGGTTGCCCTCATTCGTAAATCAGTATTGCGCCAACTGAGATTCAACCGAGTGATAGTTTCTCAGTGTAAACTTTCCAGATTTGAGTCACTAAATTTATTGAAAAACCTAATTTTCTTTGTTAAGTTAGATTACGGTTGTTGTCACCCCCATAAGGGTGTATAGCTTCGACTTAGAAAGCTCCCCTTCTAATTCCCGATGTGATGAAACCACTTCGTCTTTCGGATAAACAATTCGTAAAACAATTATCATATATTTTCTCCTGAAAGATGGGTCTCGCGTCAACTCAGCGACCGCTGTGCTAGTGTGCTAACGTGCAAAGTCGCGAGATCCTTCTGGCCACGGGTAGATCGGGGGTGTTCGACGGAACTTCTAAGGCTAACAAAGTAGCAGCTCTCGAGCTGCTCGTGGTAGGTATCCTTATCGGGTGTTGCCCATTAGGGGTCCATGGGGTGAGACTTGGCATTGTTTCAAGTACTTTCTGAAGAAGCTGTGGAATCATTTCAGCACATTCTTCTTAGCTACCCTGCTCTCCTCGGGCAAAGATTTAGAAATCTGGGCTCTCACGTTTTCGCTACACCTGCGAATATTGCGGGTTTAAATATCACACATCTGGTGGAATTCAGATGCTTGAAGCGGCTAATACGAACATAAATAGCCAACGTCGTCCTCTCATCCGAAGCCCCTTGTTTATATTTTCCACCTGTGTGGTTCTTTCCCTTCTCTTTAAACTTTTAAAGTGGCATCTATTTACTAGAAGCATTTAAACCCGGAAATTTTTGTGAACCTATTCCATTAAAGTGCGAAATTAATTTTAAAATTAATAATTTCGTATTATATGTTACAACGTGTAATTAGTTTTAAAATTTAAATTTTTACAGATTCAACTTTAATTTATTTATAAGAACATTAGGGTGATGCAGTTTAAAATTAAAAAGTTTACAGATAGCCTGCTTTTATCGATTTTTTTTGCCTCACCCCTCAATAGGTATACCACGGTTAAAACAATCACATATAAGGCGTGTCGCACAGAGGTCACATTTCAGATTGCCCTATGAAGAGCCAGAAAAGTAAAAATATTTTAATTTAATCTAATACCCAAAATCGATACTACTATAGAAGAGGATATCGCATGATTCAATGATAAAAGGTTTGCTCAGTAAGCAGCTTTCTCGTTCTCTCTTGACAAATCGGCTCCCTTAACAAGACACTGGGTTGCTAGCTCTAGAAATTTTGAGTAACAATGGAGAAAAAGTAAAATTTGTAAAAAAAAAATTTCATTTTCAAAATGGTCTGCCTACGAGCAACAACTCGCTAAAGAGTTCTCATCAGTATGTTCAGACTATGGTAGTATGACATGGAATACATACCGCTTAAGTTAGGACGTGATAGAGTATTTGGCGTAATCTAAGATCGATAAGTGGAGAATTTACTAAGCTTTATTTCTTGTGATGTTTTGAAGAGGTAGCATTTCCAAAGAGTTACGACAGTGAGAATAATTGGATAGTCCCGACGCGACCGATAACATTGCATACCTCATTATAAAAAAGTTGGGATTGACGGAACTTGTTTTCAATGAGCCCACCTTACCATGAATGGATGAAGTGCCCAGAGGAGACTTAGCAAAGCACAGGACCAGCATGAAAAAGCTTCTTATAAAAAACCATCTGCCTGAATCGGCTTAAAACTGTAGGATGTCCTTCCATTTGTGGAACAAGATCAAGACACGCGCTACAAATAGGAGGAGAATCTCGGCCAAACAACTAACAGAATTGTACGTGCCAATTATCTCCGCTAATAACTTTTATTCGTACCATTATTTACATTCAGCTATTAATTAAAATGAATCTTTTAAACTGTTCGCAGTTTGTTTCCATTTAAGTAAGAAAATACTTTTTTGCTACCATTTTTCCCAAAAAGGATTTAATTTGTTCCACTTTATTCACCTTCTTAAATACAACCTTTTGTAAGGGAGTGTCAAAATTCTAATGTCACAAGTGAGCAAACCTTTAATAATTGAATCATGAGGATATCGCATATGATATTTTTTTATTTTCATTCATTTTATTTTCATTTTCAAAATTTATTTTCATTTTCAAAATTTATTTTCATTCTTTGAGTTTCCGTATTATAGACCTCAAACTTTGGCACCTATGCGGCACGCGTTAAGGGGTTAGGGGTAGTCAGAATTTTCAAAAAATCGATTTTTTTTTTTTGCATTTTCTTAAAGTATAATGTTTTAAAAATATTGTGTAAAAATTTGAAGTGAATCCGACAAATACTTTTCAAGTTATTCAACAATTAACAAAGGGCGCTCGGCCGCTTCGGAGCCGATAGCAAAACTTTAAATGCGTTTTTCTCAAAACTATGTTTTTCAAACTGGTGAACACTGTAACTTAAAAACCGCTACGTAGATTTCAATAAAATTTATACAGCTTTTGAAAAACATAAAAAACTTGTGCCTGATCGAAGGATTTTTTTTTTTTCAAAAATTTCGATTTTTTTTTAACAATTAACTGTTGGTTTTTTTTTCTAAAATCTGGAAAAAATTTTCTGAGGCCGCCATTTTGTTCATTTTGAAAAAAAAAAAAGCTTCGATCCGGCTCGAGATTATCTATCAATAAAAATAATTTTTCTCATCCGATTGGTTTTAGATGAATCTGCAAGGACTTGTGATGTTCACCGCAAGGGACTTCTGGAGAAACGGGCTTCACACAAACAGCGATAACTTTTGCAATTATTCATTTTTTTTTTTTAAATTTTGGTGAAGTCAAGTTAAAACATGATGTTTTTATGCTATGTTTTTATTTTTGTTAAATAAATTAATTAAGTAGCGAAAAAAAATTCGTGAAAATCATCATTTTTTCGGGCCTCTGACTACCCCTAACCCCTTAAGCATCTCCAATTGGGACTAAAATTTATATGAATGTGAGTTATTCGACTGTAGCTGTATTGAATTTGGGTATTAACAAATTGTATTATTTTTGCTTTGAGTTTTCATAGGGTAGTCATAGGATATGGATGTTGCGGTTGCGGTTGCGGCTTATGAAATCTGATGTAAAAATGTTTTCCTAAATTTAAGGACCACCCTAATAGATATAACTCTCAACAATATATGACTTTGGAGTTAAATGATCATTTTTGGATGTGAAAATAAAGAATTTGATCAACTGAATTAAGACAATTAGTGGAATTTGCAAATATCCATTATTCAAGTTAGTTCAAAAACATCCAATAAAAATTAGCATGATTTCATGTTTTTATTTCACAAGAATTTTGGCGCAATTATCTTAAACGTGCAATAAAGTTCTTTTGCAACTAAGCTCCTTGAGCTGTATATTTATGTTTCAAAATTTTTTTTCTGCGCTAAGAAATTTGCATATATGCAAATGGTTCATTTGGGTCGATTATCTTACAAAAGTCCTTTTCCACACTAAGAAAATTTCACAATTATTTATAATATATTCCTCCTAAAATAAAGCTGGCTTTGCAGAAGTTGCAGCAAATATTATACTAACTTATTTGAATTGTTAGAAAAAATAAAATAAATCAAAAAACTAATAAAGCGCATTGTGGAAAGTATATTCACTCTCGTAATTTATCAATATTAATAATGGCTTTGTCTATTTTTAAATTAATATTGAGAATTTGCCATTACAACATCGTGAGTGGGCCATTATTATTATTACTACAATATTTAAATTATATGCCTACACACATGCACATAGATAAATTTACAGTTTAATTGAATATTTTCTCAGACTTTCCGGTTTCAATTGATGATTTAGCAACTATTGATTAAGTCGAGTGCTCGTTTTAAATGTGACGCATTTGTCAGACTTGTTGTCACTAACTTTATGACTGTCTGCGATAGTTGTTGTCTACATAAAAAATAAGTCGAACGCTAAGTATGTATGAAAATGCTCAAATAACTGTAATTTCGAGTGCAGCGTATGTACAAACCTGTATAGAGTCTATTGTAGAAACATTTTTACTTTTCCATTGTTAGATTGTTTTATCTTATCAACTCTTTGTGATATTCATTCATAAAATCCGCTCAAGCCATAATTTTGCACTAAAATGTAAAGCAATAAATTTGAGGCGTCCTTGCACAAACTATTTGAACAAGCAGAAATTTTAAAATGTTAACTGTTTAAAAATGTGAAAACAGCTAAACACGTTTAAATAAAATAATGGCGGTTTTGGTTGTTAACAAATAACTCAAAACCTGTTAAATGGATTTCCATAAAATTTCTTAGTTTATTCTTTAAATATCTGGTATAAAATTGGGCTACTGTAGAGCAAATAGATGGCGCAGCATTCAAGATATTTAGAAAAAACGTTCCCAACTATTCTCTAATATTACGCAATGCAACAAATTTGAACTTATTTCTCATGTATTAGAAAATTTCTATGTGTGTGGTACTGCTAAATTATGGCGCAAAATTAATCACCCAATAGGGGATTTACAATTTTTGCAACCGGCGTCGTGTGACAATCAAATTTGGCACTTGTGTACTAGACAGCTGCAATATACAAATGTAAGGTCAAAGCTTAAAATAAAGAGTTCTATCACTGAAAATCATATTTTTCCCCTAGTAAAAAAGTTATTCAAAAAAATTTATTATTCATGTTTTTTTATTTTTTTTTTGTTTTTCAATATCAAACTACCAAATTTTTTTCTTAAAGGACTTCAAAGTTTCAGTTATGACCCAGCATTAAAAAATTATTCTAATTCTATAAAATTACGCCACATAGCCATATGGGTGTCGAAAGGAAGAAGAATGCAAAGTAAATAAAAAAATTATTCATAAAAATCATTTAAAAAAATAAAATAAAAATATTTTTGGATATTTCCCTTCTTCCACGCCCAACTGTTTTTAACTATTGGTTAACTAATAGATGAACATTACTCAATTTGTTTCAGTAAAGTGAAAAGTGGTTGGTTAACATTAATCTAAATAATATTTAATTTATGAGTACCACAACGGTTCAAAATGGTTTTTGTCGCAATTTTTGTGGAGGGGATCCTTATAAAATCTTTAAGCACATTGAAGGACGAAAATTAAAAAAAAAATAAAGTTTCCAATTTTTGAAATGGAATTTTAATTCTTTTGATTTTCTTATTCCATTTGATGCCACATGTTTGCAAAAGTGGCGCCCAGTCGGTACTTCTCTTTTATGCCAATTTTTACATTTGTCAAGTAGACAGATGTACAACTTTACAAAATAGAACAATGCGTTAAAATTAGCAAAACTTATTTTGCAAGTGCTCGATTCGTATTTTTTTGGTGGAAATAAATGACCGAATGAGTCGACAATTGAACGATAAAAAATTTCAAAAAAAAGGATCTATCAAGGATAGAATAAGGACTGGCAGACCAAAATTGGACGTTCTGTTGAGAATTTTGCTGCTGTAGTGCTAAGTGTTGCTGAACAACCTTCAACATCGACATCTCGACGTTTTAAACAATTAGGCATTCATGAATCGGCGAATTTTACCTGCAAGCCCAGCTACCACATCGTGGATATTTAAATGATGTAATTTTTCAAATACATGCAATTGTTAAAATCCGTTTTTTCTAATATTTTGAATAAAAATAGTGAAATATGAACCAAACTAAATCTGCACAGGCTTTTTTAAACTACGTCTAGGCGCTTCTTTGGAAATACCCTTTGGAATTAGGATAATTATTTTAGTGCCGGTTAATAACTGAAACTTAAAAAACATCTTGACGTGATGGTGTAAAACTAAAAACTCAGATTGAATTGCACAATTGAGCTATATCATCACGCATATATAAAATTTATCATGTGTGAGAAGTACTGTTGTATGGCGTTGCATTATCATAACGACAAATGAATTTTTGTTTTCTCAAAAGGTTGTTAAATATACCAGCTGATATATTTCAAGGCCCTTTATATATAAATTTGAATAATATTAATAATAATAAATAAGTTTTAAAATTTAGTAAGCGAAATGCAAATAATCCTTCGATTTTTTTGAAACGCTGGGTAATGTTCGAGCATGTCTGTTCGTTTCTTTCGCTAGGCAGCTAAGCTCAATAGAGGAGAATCACCGTGCGCGCCGCTACTAAAATCGCCATATGTTAAAAACTAACAAAGTTGTCATGTGTTTATTTTATTATATTTTAAATGAAAAGTGAACTTTAACGGAATATCATTATGCATATTTTGATGTTTTTTTTTATGGTTTTCCAGGAAAAATTGTCTTTTTCACAATAGTACTAAATTAAACTTCACATCAATGATCTGATTTTCAGCATGATTTTCTGATTTTCAGCATTTTAAACTGTCTCATATAAGAGTATTATTTCCCAAAGTTAAAAAAATCGAGACACTAGTTGCTTTTTGCTTTTTTTATGGAGTCTTACCGAGTTAGGTCTAAATTCAAGCGAAAGTAAAAAAAAACTGACCCTGAAAAATAACCTCAAATGGCCTTGTTTGAAATGCTTCTTGAAAAGGTCTCACAAAGTGGTAGTAGAAAGTTCTCAGAGAAGGAGTGAATTTAGAGCTCTGATGGTCATGGTGACATTTCTGGAAACTGCGAAACTGACGTGCAGGCTAGACAAAGGACCTGTGAGGTAGTGTGACCGCGAAAGGAGAGGATCGGGATCCCCTTGACAACCTGCGCTCTACTCCTGGAAGGATGGGCTTTGCTCCAACTCAGCGAGCGCTGGGCAAGTACACAAACGTGTAAGGTCGCGAAGTCCTTCTGGCCACGTTTGGATAGGAGGCGTTCGAAGGATGTTCTGAGGATGACAAAAATGTCATCTCTCAAATTTCGTGGGCATCCTCACGGGGCACTACCCACGGAGTATACACGGGGTATTACTTCGAGTTCTTTTTGTGGCAGCTGTATGGAGGATGAGGTGGACTCATCTCAGCACCTGTTCCTTAGCCGGCTCGCTCTTGCGGATCTAAGATTCAAGCATCTTGGTTCTCACTTATTTTCTGCGCCTGCTGATATGGTAGGTCTTAATATCAAAAATCTGATGAACTTCATCAGCAGCATAAAACGGCTAACACAATCGCAAATTAGTCACTGTTCATAGTCCACAAATACTGAACCCTCCCCTCCCCTCTCCTTTTCGTCCTATTGTTTTTTCCTTCACCTTTTTTTCGCCTCTTGCAATGGTATCACAAAGGATAAACCAAACTTCCTTCGTCCAAGTGGGCTCACTCTCTGGGCAACCATTAGTACCTAATCTAACCTAGAGATCGGACTAATTACGGGACAAGATTCATGAGGATGACATGTGGCCACCATAGGCATCATCAACAATCCATTGTGTACATCTTGTTTGAAGGATAACGATTATATAGAGCATATCCGCTAACGCTGCCCGGTTTTCGCCAGATTTAGATGATACATTTTCGGCTCGCATGTATTGCGAATGGATGAACTGCATTCTCTTTCCCTCGACAAACTGCTAAGATTCATAAAAAAATCTAGGAAGCTTGCAGTGGTGTTGTGAATCCTCACCCAAACTGTCTCTGCCTATCCTTTTAAATCTCTTCTCTTATCCGTAATTGCAATTGGCATATTGCCTAGGTACTTGGAAAATTTGTCGGTCATCCACAGTTACATATCAAATAAGAGATAGCAAAGAAGCCGGCATTACCAGTTTCGAAAAAAGTTTCACAAAATTATAGATTTTTACTCTGTCCTAGCTGTAACCATTTTACTTTTTCAGGCAGTACAGAAAATGGAAAGTGATAAAAGCCACTTTAACATTAGAAATAGTTTACTTGAATACTTAGGTAAGAAAAGAGACCTCAATATTTTTTCTTCTGTTATCTGTACAGACGGAGTCATCAGCCAGTACTAAATATCTCTGAATTGTGGAAAAACAGTGTCGTGTGTCGTGTAAAAGTAAGCTTTAAATATAAAAATAATTTCAAAATTCCCAGCCGACATTCTGCATTTTGACATAGCAAATTTTTCTTTGTTAACAACAAAGCTTGCTATGTTGACACTAAATTCGTAAGCCTAACAGACGTCACATAAAGATTTATTTTTTTATTAGTGCAGAGAAGCGAATTGAGTATCTATTATTGTAATATACTGGATTGTTGCTCATTTATGATGCGTTTTACTGCTTCTTGTTGGCCGGATCAAGAGGTCACGACTAAAAAATTTCCAACGTGTCGAAAATACACATCTTCATAGACATTACGCAACTATTTTCTAAGGAAATGTTCATGTCTACTAAATCGTGTTTTAAACAGGAAATTTAAAATACTGCAATAACATTTTATTGCACATTCTCGAGAGTGTGCCAAATTTCTTGGTGATTGGTGGCAAAAGTTAAAGTTTGGCTTGCGAATTTTTATTTAACAATTGTATAATAGATATCTGCACATTGACCTTAATTGTCCTGATGCGAGTGATCAAATTGAAAAACAGCTAAATAATAATAATATGGTTTTCACATCTTTTTAATGCATTTCGGTCTATATACAAATTATTCTAAATAATAACAACAGACACTTATTTAATAATACCAGATTAAATATGAGTCTATACTGGGGACCGGACAATGTTAACAGGCGTTAAATATTGTTTTGTGCCCACTTAAAGAGCGGGTGTAAATTGCATTTTGGGCGGATTTGATGATTTTTATATATAATATACAATAATTAATTTGGGAGTAATCTTGGGTTTCACTTTTAAGTTTCCTAGTCATTTGAATTTGTCATGACCCAATCGTATAGTATGCTTGCCTTCATTTGGCGTTTTGCTTCTGATTTTACGGATCCATACACTTTAATGCCAGTGTTTACTGGCGATGAGTGTAACAGTTTGAGAGGATAGGGATCAGAAAACGAATAACTACAGTCGAACTTCGATAACTCGAACTATGACATGCCACAAAAAAAAATCGAGCTATCAAGATTTCGAGTTATCAAATATAATATACATATGTACATGCATACATAAAAATCCATAAACAAAATAAAACCTGATGGAAAAATAAAACAATCCATAAAACTCAAGGGTTAGCAAACAATTTTATTGATAAAACAGATTGAATGTGTATATTTTAAAATTATATACTATACATAATTAAGAACATTGTATGAATAGATGTATAGCTTTCATTCGTTTAAAGTCGGTTATTTGGGATTGACGAGAGGATTTTTTATTACGATCTTAAAAAAAAGCTTCAATATTATTTAAACCATTGTACAGAGAATCGGTTGTATGTTCATTGGTTTTTAAATATGACCGAATTTTCAACTAGCTGGTTGCAGCATATCATCTTGCAAATCATCTTCTATATCACTTTCGCTATCATGCTCAAATTCGGATTTAGATCCCAATAGCTCCACAATATCTTCATCTGTGGGAAACTCTGAAGTAGCAATATCGTCATCCACATGCATAAAATCATTAAACGTGACACCTTCTGTACCTTTGGTATTTTGCCAAGCTTCATATTCATTCTGCAGTTGAATTTCTTCCTTACTCCTTTCTTTTATGCGTTCGCTTATAAAAACCAAAGGAATGTCATCTTCTTCCTCCCATTCAGAATATTGACCGAAGCCGGCTTTTCTAAAACAATTAGAGATGGTTTCAGGCTTAACATCGATATTGCATGCATTAGTTATTAATGTAATGTTAAGATTTTTGTTTACTTCAAAGCATTTTATAGTATTTTTTTTAAGTTCTGCGACGATAATGACATTTTCAATTTTGTATGACACCTTGATCGAATGGTTGTAATTTTGATGTCATATTCGGGGGAAAAAGTGCAAGTTTGATAAACTTTCATCTCTGTCGGATGTCTTTAGGATGGGCTGGCCAGTTGTCAATTAAAAGTAGAATATTTCTTTCGGCTTTTCCAAATTGTTTGTCTAAGTAAAGAAGCCATTCTTCAAAAAAGGCTCCCGTCATCCACGCCTTTGAATTTGCTTTATAGTCGAGAGGTAACCATTTAACACCTCTAAAATAGCGGGGTTGATTACTTTTACATATCAAGAGTAATTTCAATTTTTCTCATCCATCCTTGTTTGCGGCAATCATCAAGGTAACACTCTGTTTACTTTCCTCCATGGCATTTTTGGTTTTTAAAAGTTAAGGTGTTATCTGGAAGACATTTAAAGAATAAGCCCGTCTCGTCTGCATTGAATACGTCCCGTGATTGATAACCTTGCAATGAAACCTATAGCCTATAATAGCAGACGCACGTAGTTTTAACATATAAAAAATGGTGATCTTTAATCTGAGATCAATAATATTTTTGTTGAATTTAAATGAAGTGGATAGTAACATACGGGTACCAAGTTTGGGTGAGTTTTATTTGAAGTCGTTATAGCTGTGGAAAAACATTAAATGCACATCACAAATTAGTGGAGGAGCTTGGCTAACAAAGGGGACCTATACAAATACATACCTACATCAAAGTACATACTTTTACAGCACCACACGCAGATACACCACAGTAACCTAACCTCTTTGTCAAAATTTTTACTTGCCTCGTATTTTTTTCCTGAGTCCATAATTTGCATCAAATTGGAGCAATTTTGCACCATTTATAACCGAGCTATCGCATTTTGTGCTAAGGTAGTATTCAAAAACCTATAGAAGGGAAGTGGGCGCGATTGATCGCTTTCAACCATAAGGTTTCTAAGGTAGTAAGATAAATAGTGGTATGTGTACCAAGTCTAATTGAAATATATTAATGCTTGCAGGAGTTTTCGTGTTCCAGGACAGATTCGACTGAATCGACTCCCCTCACGATTCTGAGCATTTTGGAAATCTATCTATTTCGATTACTTTGTTACGCGAAAAAAAAATAATACATTCATGCGCATGAGCGCGGGTATAAAAAATACCAGAAATAGGTAATTAAGAAATGAAAAGAAAAATGTTATTTTCTGTTCATTTTTTATTTGAATGGTATAATATGACTTCTTTTAATTTTAATGAACTACTAATTACTGATGAAACAAATACAAGAGTTACTTAAAGAAACATAATCTAATTAATAATCAGTATTTAACAGTTCTGTATTAAATATTGAATGAAAATTTACATTTTTTTGCCAGTAATGCATTCAGCTTTACACCAATTTGTTTTGCAAATATGCGAATGATCAACTTTCCTACCAGTAACTAGTTCGAAACCACATGTCGTATATTTACGAAAACCACAAAACTCCCTTCAAGCAGCCACCCAACATATTTGTTGCAGTAACCTCCATGAGCCGTATTAATTTTCATTCCATTCATTCATACCACTTGAACCGTGCCCATATTTTTTCCAACATATCAAATCCAGATCAAACACTTGTGCAAACACATTAAGTATATTAAAAATTCCTTACAAGTCACGTTTTTTAATCTTACATCGATTGCACTTACCTGAAAAGTGTATACGAACAAATGAAATGTGGGTGGTATTTGAAAGAGTGTGAGCAAAAATGTCCAAATAAATTGCCACCTGCCATGATGACCAACAAAATTTGAAATAACATCGCTATCGACATCTTGACTTAAGTCTCCATTAGCTGGCGGCACGCATTCATTTACAATCGTTTTTAGTGAGTCCTTTTTCAAATCCTCCGAGTAACGACGAAAATCTAAAGCGATCACACTGATTTCCGGCGTACGTGGCTTAGTATCACGATAGCCGCCATATAAATTCGTATCAATACTACCACGCGAATTTCGACCATTCAAATTACAATCGAAATTCAATGAACCACGTCGCAGAACGCCGCTCATTTTGAAAAATTTTACGTTGTTAGATTTTTTAAAAACTGATTGTAATTTTTAATTTAATATATTAAATTTAGATTAATTATTTAATATTATTAATTTATTTTTTTTTTTTTGTTTTGAAAATCCTAGATTTCTGTTTTAAAAATAGCGTTAGCCACTTCATGCACTTGTGCCACTCTTTGGTTTTCACTTTTAAGCCTTAGATGTAACAAATATTTACAACTGCAATTAGGCCTCTTTGGCGCACTTCGGCCATTCACTACAGATTTATTTGAAAGCAAAGGATTTTCACTCTTTTGTTTTCGTTTTTAGCGATTTTTTATTGCACCGTTCTTTACCGTGTTTCGCACTGTGGCGATCTAACTAAATTTTACCAACTGTGCTGATATTATACTACAAGCTAATCAACAAAAGCAGCAACGCCACTTAACATGCATGTTTAAGTGGTGATAACAGTATGCTGTTAGTAACAGACAATATCAGTTGACGATAAAATGCACTGATTCGTAACATTCCATATCATTCATCCTTTTAACAGTTGGTGAGTTAACAGCGCTATTGCAACATATTTGCCGTTGTGGTTATTTCTGTTAACTTTTTGCTTTTACTTGTCTCATTCAAATAATGGCCGTTATTAGCGGTGATCGCTAAAGCTTTTAGTGCTTTTACTTGGTAGCTGTTGCCAGCTATAAATTATATTTTCATAGTAAAAACTAAAGTTCAATGAAAACGTTCATAGCTGAAACAAAAATTACAATTATTTTAGCGTATAGCAAATTGTTAATAAGAGATTCGAATTTATTTTTATTTTACTTATTTGTTTATTATTTAGTAAGTCATGAAATAAAAAGTTTCTTGCAGACTGTTCTATGTAGAAGTAAATAGAAGAAGTAAGAGCATTTGGAAGAATTATATATATATATATGGGGGACATCAGAATTCGTTTTAGAGGTATGATTCCTTCGGCAAAGTTTCTTATTTTGATCCCTAGAATATGATTTTCACAGAGCAATGGGCGATTTTTTTGCCTCCCCACAAATCGACCCGGCCTAATATATATATGTAAGAATTATATGTATATACTAGCAAACCCAGCCCCCTTCGCTGGGCACACTAAAATAGAATAGATATGGTTTAGAACAGAAAATATATGATTTTCATATTATTTATTTCTTTATTCTTTATTCAAGCGCTTTGGCATAAACAATATTTTTTGTTTTTCTATTTGTTTTTGAGTAAATATAAAATATAAATTGAAAATCAGGAAAAAAGAAGATTGTTTTTAAATTTCAAATCAACGCATATGAATAAACAATCGTCTTTTTTCCTGATCATCCATGAATTTTTCGTTTCAATTTATATGTTTTATTAAGCATTGGAGCTTTTTTAACCATTATCCATTTATATTTTTCAAAAAAAAAAAAACGAAAGAAATTTTTTTTTCCACGAACACATAATTTCATTCGGATTTCACATTAAATTCTCAAATTTCGTAAGAAATTATTCACTGTTCCAAAATCCACTCCAAAAAAATTCACAAACAATTTTTACATGTTGCACTTACGTTTTTTCCTTATGGCATCCAAATCAGAAAGAAATATTGACACATTGTAACTCACACTGTCAATTTGACAGTTCAGTTCCGCCCCAAGCGTTAAAAAAGTAAGCGACATAATGGTTTGGGACATAAGTTTGGTTTAATTCGGTGCAAAGACACGGTGGGTCCACGTTTTGGCATATATTTCCAGACCCTAGTCATCAATAGGTATGAAAATTACCCCGTATTAAAGCACTTATCAACAGCTTTCATTTGATACCCATATTGTACATACACAGCCAAAGGTTACCCGGGTCCACGTTTTGACCTATATCTCGAGACCCCAGTCACGGAGCGGCATGAAAAATACTCTGTACTAAAGCATTCACCAACAGCTTCAATTTGATATCCATATTGTACAAACACATTCTAGGGTCCACGTTTTGGTCTCTATCTCGAGACCCTAGTCACGGAGCGGCATGAAAGATACTCTGGACTAAAGCATTCACCAACAGCTTCCATTTGATACCCATATTGTACATACACATCCGAAGGTTACCCGGGTCCACGTTATGACCTATATCTCGAGCCCTATTTCCAAAATAAAATATAATCCATGTTACTCGTGGATGATGTAGCTTTCGAATGGTGAAAGAATTTTTAAAATCGGTCCAGTAGTTTTTGAGCCTATTCATTACACACAAACAAAGTTTTCCTCTTAATAATATTAGTATAGATATATATATAATTGGTGCATACACCCTGTTTGGGTGTGTGGCCCAGCTCCTCCTCCTATTTGTGGTGTGCGTCTTGATGTTGTTCCAAAAATGGAGGGACCTACAGTTTCAAGCCGACTCCGAACGGCAGATATTTTTATGAGGAGGTTTTTCATGGCAGAAATACACTCGGAGGTTTGTCATTGCTTTCCGAGGTTTCACTAAGATTCGAACCTACACATGTTGTCTCTGTGAATTCCGAATGGTGGTCACGCACCAAACCCATTCGGCTACGGTGGCCGCAAGAATTATATACCTATACATACGTGATAATTTAAACTTAAATTTAGATAGCTATAAACCAAAAGTCAAAGAACTTAAAATATGGTTGAACTCATTTAATAAGACTAATTCATCAGAGACGCTTTAATGAATAAAACATTTTCATGAAAAATTGGCTTAAAAAATGTCAAGAAAAGGAACGATACGATTTCAGCATTTATGAAATAATAAAAAAAAATACGTTTCACTATGCTCAAAAGATATTTAAGGGTGTGACCAATATTAGACCGTTAGCCGGCTCTCAACGAATTTGACAGAATCAGTGGATGGGGTGACATATCCCGGATAACGAATCGGCTTGTTTACGAAAATACCAAGAATGTCTTAGTAATATATGAAAAAAAAAAATAACACAATGTTACTTCGTTGACGTCTGAACAAGGACTGATTGGACGAGTGTGTGAATACTTGTGTAATGATCGCGCAGAATTCGGTTTACGAATCTTCCAGGTTACGTGTCAGCCGAAGTTTATCTCACAATTTTGTTTTTCATAAGAGTGTTTGGCCAGCCCTAGTAATCTATCATCCTGGACGTTTAATTGGATTTTTTTAACCCAACAGAGGTGTGGTTGGATTGACATACCTCAATGCGTGTAGTTCCTTTATATATACTATATTATATTAAGACCAAGACTAGAGCTGTATTCTAATATTAGTTTATATAATAATTGAGTTGTCATGTAAACATTTATAAAATAAAATAAAAGTTCGCAAAAATTCGTAGTTGTACGAGAACTTTAATTGTTACATCGAAATGAAAGTAAATCGTTCTATTTCATTACATTCAATATACATGAACACTGTTGGAAAATATAATAGTAACCAATATTTACCTTAAAAAAAATGTAGTTTTGAGAATTATGCCTTATTTTATGCCTTACAAGTTCAAACTTTTATTGTAAATTTAGAAAATAAAAGCCTTTTATCCAAATATTCTACAGCGTAATAAAATTTCATCAAGTTTAATAAAGGTTCCCTTGAAAAAATAAAAGAAACAAAAAGTTTTGCGACAAAAAATCAGCGTTAAAAAATGCTTACATACACGGTGCACTTTTATGTTGGTATGTAAACGCTGAATAACTCTGTCATTTACCGACCGATCGACTTCAACATATATGTTTTCGGTACGTCAATTCAGTATAATTTCAACCATGGATCGCTTTACAACGAAAATATATTTTTTTTCTAACTCAAAGCGCATATCGCAAAAAGTATCCCGGCAAACAGGCACCATCAGACAATACTATTCGTCGTTGGTGTCGAATTGTTTTGAGCACGGGACAGTAGGAGATCGTCAACATGCCGTTCAGCAACAATCAATAAAATACGTTCCCATGAACTTGTTGAAGCAGTGAGGGAGAGCGTTTCCCAGGAGCCGACAGTGTCGTATCGTCGTCGCGCTCAGCATTTTGGCGTCAGTGAAACCAAATTTTTATTGATTTAAATTTGTTTCCGTATAAAGTGCAATTGACACAAAGAATATTGTCGACAAACCATTCATGTTGGTTGGAATACAGCCAAACAGTCGCTCGAATGGTTGACACTGAGCCCAATTTTTGGAAGAAAATTTTAAAGGCTGACGAGGAACATTTTAACCTCTCTGGTAGCGTGCATAAACAAAATTGCCGCATTTGGGGAACTGAGAAACCACACGAGATCCATGAAACGCCATTGCATGACCGGAAAGTAACTGTTTGGGCCGGCATTTGCGCCAAAATCATCATTGGGCAATATTTTTACCGAGAAAACGAAACGGTCGATGGAAACCGATATCGATCGATGTTGGCTCATTATGTCTGCCCGCAAATGCGTGAGAAAGGTTTAGACGGTTACTGGTTTCAACAAGGCAGCGCGCCATACCACACTGCGAATACAAGAATTGAATTTATGCAACGAAAATTCCCGGAACGTCTAGTGTCAAAAAGAGGCGACATCGACTGGCCCCCTAGATCATCTGACTCAACCACGCTATTATTTCGCTAATGTGCACCTCCTCCTGCTGATTGAAATAGTTTACGATGACGCTAAGTTATTTTAAAAACATTGTTTCTGAAAGTACTTACTTTTCACTGAATTGCGTTCCATAATTGTTTCTTTATGCTGAATTATCTTTGGCCGCCAACTTTTCTTTCACCGTCATTAGTGAATGAAATGGAGTCTTAGAGCACCGTCAGACAGTAACATTCACGATAAAAGTTTCATTGACCAATTAACCAATCGAGGCTTTTCGGGTTTGCCACAAAGCGAATGCTCCTAAGTCCAGTTCTATAGATATTCCATGAGTAAGTATTTCACAGTATTACCATTGTTAGGTAGGCAGGTGAAATGGTTGAAGCGTCAATCTGGCACTCCTCAAGAAGTACTTAAGCGCCGTTTTAATACCATTATGAGACCTCCAACAGGCAGATATCTACAGCCAGCCAGAGCTGTTGATATAATGGAGAAGGTTGATGGGATTTAGGTTGGCGCACTGCCCCAGGCTGTCGAAGAAAGGAGCACCCAGTAACCCTAACCGTTTAGCTGCCAAACCCGGTCATTTACAGAGAAAGTGCTCAACCGTCTCCTTCTCTGAAGGGTCCCCACAGCTTCTGGAATGGGTGTTAAATGGTAACCGTAGCTTTTCCGTGTGTGTGCCGATCGTCCAGTGACCAGTAAACACAGCTACGTGTTTAGAAAATGACTCGCGAGGAGTCCAAAAGACTTTCAGAGTCCTTCTTATATTGTGCTGGGGCCAAAGCGTGTTCGAAATAGCACATGAAGAAACAGAGCTCCATCTTTTTTTGCGCTTTCCTGAGAAATAATTTGTACAGTTCGCCTTTAGCAACTGTCAGGAGGATGCCGATAACCGAGTAGGAGGCCACTGAGGCCAATTCAGCCCCTTCCTGGCAAGCTCATCAGGAATTTCATTTTCCTCTATGTTGCTATGTCCTGGAAGCCAGATCACACACAAGAGATTTGATCTCCTCCTTACATGAGTTTACTAATTTCGTTCTGCGCCTTGGCGTCGTCAAAGCTTTGAAAATGTTAATATCTCCCTCGCTCCCGCGTTCCCTAAGCATTTTGCATGCTTACAAAACACTAGCAGTATTCGGCAGTTTAAAGGAGATAGATAAATTGGCTGAGTTAGAGAAACCCCCTGCTCCGACTCCCGATTCCATCTTGGAACCGTCAGTGAAGACAGAGGTGCAAGCTCCGGTGCAGATTATCCCTTCGATCCAACCCTGCCTATTTGGAAAGATTGCCCGAGCACGATCCTCAAACTCTAGTTTGTTGATAGAGAGACCTATTTGAAGTTCGTCCTTTGAGAGATTGCCTCCAGAGGCCAACCTCCTTTAACCTGATTGTACTTTGAGCTGCGATGGAAATAACGTAAAAGACAATGGGAGGTAAGTGCAAGTTTTACATGCGCCGGTGATGTCAATGGATGCAGATCTTTTGCACCGTCCACAATTTAGTGATATTACAGACCTTCCGAAGAGCTGTCCATTGCCATCGTTTTTATTATTATTTTTTTTTTTGCAATAAATCTCAGTATTTGCCCTATTCTATTGAATTTTATTTCCTCCTCTGGGATAATATGTTTACCCAGACGTTTGTCCTGTCTATGTCGCTATATTTTTCGCCCTACAGATCTTGCAAGTTCCATTGGATCATATTCCAGGTTAGTAAGATGAGGATTCACTCTTTGATACAATGCCCTGTGATGATTTTAAAGGTATACTTATTTATATAAAGCAATAAATTTGGTAGATTATTCCAGTACAGTATTAAAATTGCTACATACGCACCATGTTCTAGAAACCACAGTACTTTTTATGAATATTAAGAGTTCATTGTGCCATTTTCTGGAAACTTTTTGAATTTGATATTTTAGTTCAGCAGTAATCTTCTCTAGAGTGCTTTGTATTGCAGTCGTAAAATCAGTTTCAAAGTAAGAGCTGCGATTGACTTCTGTATTAAATTTTGTAAAGCTTTTATAGAAATGAATCAAATGTTTCAAAAATCACATGCTAATGATTTTTCATCAAATTTATAAGTGTTACAGTGGGACAGAGAAAGGTTTCCTGAGCATGAAGGAGGGGATTAACCTCTGAAAACATTTAAAAAAAATGCATGACTTCATTGAAAGTAATAAAAAAGTCTCTGAGGAAATCACTGAATTGGAATTGAGGACTCCTCAGACAATTCTGTAACGCATAATCGAGTCTTTAAGCAGCAATACAGAAGATCTAAAAATTCCTTTTTATATAAATCTATCCGCTCATACAAGTGTTCACTGATCTCTTTTACGCACTTATCTTATCTTATACGATTTTTTCATCCTCAGTGCCCTTCGTAAAGTTGTCTGCTTTTCGTGGACCATTTCAGCTCTATAATTGCCTTTTTAACCAACTCTCACTATACAGGTAAGTGTTATGAGAGTGTGCCAAAATTTCCCATATATCTAGAATCTCTGCTAAGCCAAAATAAGCAGGGTCTTAGCACACTGATTTCAGTCATAACAGGATACTGCCTAATAGGTAGACACCCCCAAAGGATGAGTGTGCAAACACATTACTTCGATAGAATTTGTCTAGATGAGAAGGAGGGAGACAAAATCTCGCACCTACTGTGCCATTGTCCTGCTCTATCCAGACATAGGTTTACTATTCTAGGGAAACAATTCTTTAATGAGTTGCAAGATCTCAGCTCTGCAGAAATCAGAGATATTCTAAAATTTCTGAAAAGCACCCACTGGTTTTAGGAGAGATAGGGACAAGTTCTCCACGCGCCATCACAATGGGCTATGAGCCTGAGTGTGTCCCACAGGACAACCGCTTCAACCTAATCTAACCTAGGGTCTACTATAGAAGCTTGAGTAAAGAAATTTTATTTTAAGTAATTTTATATATAATTTTTTTTAATAAATTAATTGCACTTTCGGCCAAAATATTAAAACGTTAACGCGCCGCGAAAAATGTCTAGACCCTTTGGATTATTACTGTTTTCGGAAAAGTTGTTTCATATGTGGTAGATATTCTCTTTCACAATTATTAGCGTTTGTTCTTGTTGAGTAGCATTTTTGTAAAATTGTTGGACTGTGATATCTAACATGCACAGGCTATTCCGAGGCATTAACTACTATGTTTCGCTAGTATATGTATATGTTACCGTGTATGTCTGGAATTGGAGAATGTCGAATTTCACCGGTGAATGTCAACATATACCAAATACGTCGGTGAAAGATGGAATATTCCATTACATTGTTGTACATTCGGACCCTCTCCGGTGTGTGTCGGCAATCACAGATATGCTCTAGTGGAGGTCCAAAACAAAAGAGTCAAAAAACCAGTGACTGGCTTTCTCCCGCCAAATCATTTGTTCTGCTCGGAGTCAATCAGCTGTGTCAGTCTCTAATTTATACAAAATGGATACTGCAGTAAATCGTGATCTTTTTTTTGAAAAGTTAAAAGCACTACTTGCGGGTAAGCGAGAAGACAATTGTTTTTATATTTCTCAAGAAAAGTGTTCTAAAATAGTTTCTGAAGTGGTTTCTGCTAAAATTAAATGCAAGACACCTTTGGATTACAGACGATTAAAACGTTTCGATGTTTTAAAAATTAATGATAAAGAGATGTTGATTGTACCATTAAAACCAGGGGAAACGAACATATACATATGAACGGGCGTGTTACCAACTTCGCACTGCTTGTATCTGTAAAACAGCTCATGACATCAACGTCAAAATTATTCTAATGACAGTTCAATATATTGTTTATAAGCCATCAAAAGCATTTGCGTCTCAGTTTTGTTGAATTTTTTTTTCTGTGATGGAATTCAAACGTAATAGTGTGATTGCGTTATATTTGGCTGGAAAATCACAACCAGCCATTGTTCGTGAGCTCAATCACCTCAAAGTGAATAAAATGTTTGTGTATCGCACTATAAAACGTTACAATGATACTGGTAGCATTGCAAAACGCTATGGAGGTGGACCAAAAAAAAAACCGCAACAACGCCAGAAATGGTTCGGAAAGTGAAGGCTCGAATTGAATGAAATCCACGTCGAAGTGGAAGAAAAATGGTCAAAGAACTGAAAATATCGCAAGACAGCATTCGACGCATATTGAAAAATGAGCTCAAGGTCAAGGCTTACAAGTTCCAAAAAGCACACGATCTTTCACCCCAGCAAAAAAAAGATCGGTGCGAAAGAGCAAAGGAGTTGTTGCGCTTGCACAAACGTGGCGAATTTCCTAACATTGTGTTTTCTGATGAAAAAAATGTCCCAATTGAGCAATTCATAAACACTCAAAACGATCTGTTTACTTGACCGAACGCTCATACGAGAATTTGAGCCTACGTATGGATACTTGAAGCAATTTCCCATCGCAAGTAATGGTTTGGGCCGCAGTGACCGGTGATGGACGCTCTCCAATCGTTTTTATCGAGCCTGGTGTCAAAGTGAATGCCACTTATTATCGGGAAAATGTTTTAGAAGCTGTTTTAGAGCCGTGGACATGCAAACATTTCAGTCGTAGACCATGGACGTTCCAGCAGGACTCGGCACCGTCTCATAAAGCTCGTGTGAACCAAGAATGGTTAAAAAATCATGTTCCACACTTCATTTCGACCACACAATGACTTTCGAATTCGCCAGACGCAAATCCGATGGACTATTCCATCTGGTCCATTTTGGAGAACAGGGTGAGGACTAAAAAATATGCCAGTATGGATGCGTTAAAAAAAGCGATTATACGAGAATGGGCCAAAATACATCAAGATCACATTCGGGCAGCATGCAACTAATTTTTTGTCCGTTTGAAGGCTATAGTCAAGGCAAAACGTGGTCATATCGAGCTAAAGTGAATATACTATTGTATATCGTCCCCTTAGTATTAAAATAGCCTATAAATTTTTTGATGTTTTGAGAAAATGAATTTCAAACTTTTTGTCGAAAGTAGCTCTCACTCAAATCTCGTTATGTCTGTAAATATTTATTATTTTTGACTGACGTTTTGACGCACTTTGTGGAACTAGAATTTGACCAAATTTTGACCACATATAAAATCGACGATGGAGAATCCAAAAATTCAATAAAAAAAATAATATTCTATGAGCACATAGGCTATTGTTATACTAAGGGGACGATATGTTAAAATTGTAATCATTTTTGAACAATTTTGTTATTGAAATCAATAAAAACTAATTTCTCACAAAAAAGTTATGGTGGTTTGAATAGGTGACTTTTCATATCGTTCACCCTGTAGTAACATAATTATGTTACCAATGAAGAACTGTGCAGTATACTATAAAGCTCACACATCGGCCACGGAGGAAGAACACGTATGCTTAAAGAGTTGCAAGTTAAATACTAAAAAATATTCCATATGAAGGTGTAATTTTGTATTTAAATTTATGCAAACAGTGTCAAATGAAACACAGTGCACCTAAGAAAGTTATTGTTGTGAAGCCAATGGTTAGTTCTGAATTAAACTCAAGATGTCAAGTTGATCTGATAGATCTGCAGTCAAAGAGAGATAAGTGCACCAGCAATATTGCAATCAGATAATGACAGAGAATTTTGTAATCAAATGATATCCGAAATATGCGCTATGTGGAAAGGTATTAAAATAGTTCATGGAAAGCCTTCACAGTCGAATACAAGGCTCAGCTGAAAGGGCCAATCAGGCTATACAAATTATACTAATTGCATGGATGAACGATAACGATACAAATAAATGGTCAGTTGGTTTATCCTTTGTTCAATTTGCCAAGAACACTACATACCACGAAGGAATACGCCAAAATCCTTATGAAGCCATGTTTGGCGTTAAAGCAAAAAGAGGCATAGCATCGTCTTTTTTGCCTGACGAACAAATCGCAAATATTGAAACTGAAGAACAACTTGAAGAATTTGCCAATACTTTTGAAACCGAAGAACAGCTTGAAGAAACTGTTAATGCTTATAAAAAAAAAATAGCGCGGCGGTCATACCGAAAACCATATTCCAAAGAAAATATTGAAGAGGACCTACAACCTACAACGTCTTCACATCAAATTCTGGCTGAAAAATACGAGTTGATTTCTACAAAAAGAGCGGCCGCGAAAGAAAATCTTCTACTGCAAGCAACAAAAATGTTATAGACCTCACAAAAACAATTTCCTCCTGCTCAAATGTACGAATACAAGGCCTGGTGTCGACCGTGGTCGTACAGATTACCGAAATGTGTTAGCGGCTGTTGTTGGAATAGAAGACTCCGACTTCTATAAACTGGCAAATAAAATTGGTACCTTCAAGCAGCTTTACACATGTACCATCAGTGCATGGTGAATGTCAACATTTACCGGTGTAAGTCAGAAATAAGGGTATTTAGCAAAAACTTCGGACATACATCAAGCGACTATGTGAATGTTGACATTCACCGGTGAATATCGACATTCTCCAGATTTCGGTGTTTCACTGTAACATATATATTAGTAGCCAATAATTATTCACATCAAATAAAAATATATTATGTAATAAGTATTTAGTTCTATTTAAGTTTCTGCTTTCTATGTCAACCTATAAATACAAAACTTTTCAAATTGGGTTAGGTCGTGATTTAATACCAAGTAGTTATAATTATCACTCAATCCTTCAATTTAATTTAAAATAAACCAAACATTTATTTGAGACACTTCTACACAAAAGTGTTTTTTATAAAAACTTCTTCGCTACGTGAGCAATAAAAGCTTTGCGTCTCAAACGCTCAGTCATTCGAGTGCACATTTACTCGTTCACTCTATCTCTTACAAGTACAAATGTACATATTTATTCGTGTAATTAGTTCAGCCATTTAGCGCGAGCGAAAAAAAACCTCTATGGTTGGTTGACATATGAATCGAGGTGCTGACTGGCGCACGAGCTCACACTTGCCGAGTAGCAGCCTCATATTATTGAGGGGAGTGCGCGCTCACAATTCAAACAAGTGTGAACGGCGGGTAAATCACTTTTAATTGCAAAGGTGTTAATTAGTGCTATCTAATGAGCGTGTGATGAAGATATTTTGAATTGATTTTTAATATTTTTTCGATAGCGTTTGAAATAGGCAGCAATTGGCGAATGTAAGTAAATGGACTGATATGAAATAAGGAGAAAATTTTTTGATAACTGGACAGAGGTTGTCGGCTTTCTGTTTTTGTAATGCTTTAATTTAGTAAGCACAACCAATAGAAAATTAGGTTCGTAGGTGGGTACCAATGACCGTGTATATGTAAACAAATAACCTCTGTTATATAAAAAAAAATTTTTTTCATAAGGAAATATGTATACTTTCACAGACTTACCTTCAAAAATATTAAATCTACATAAAAGTATAGAAAAACATTTGATTCAATTAATATTACTTTTTCAACATTTCACTGATTTGTTTCACTTTATTATTTATTTCACAATAGTTTTGACTCTAGAAAGACAAATTTACATCAGACAAATAGATAACTAGATTTATTTATGCTTACATATTTGTTTGTATATGCTTTTTTCACTGTTATTCTTTTATTAATTTGACACAAGTTACAAATTTTTAAGAATTTTACAAAGATTTATTACAGTTATTTTACATTATAAGAGATACGAGATGAGTATAAAAAGGAATCTGAAAAATATACAAATACAAACTTAGTAATTACTTAAATAAGTACACAAAATAGTAGCATAACGTTTACGTTTATTAACAAAAACAACAAAAAAAGATTATATTTACGAGTATATACATATTTCACATATGCATGTACATATGTATATACATCCCATTAATTAGTGGTAAACAATGTAAGTACTTTGCTGTGGCAATAATTAATAAATAAGAAATTTATTTTATTTGTGTTAAGATTGGAAATAATATAAAATATTATAAAAATAAAAATAATATAAAATAAAGAAACGAAATAATATAGAATATTAATATATTAAAATAAAAATAATATATATTAAAATAAAGATACGAAATAAATAAAAATAAAATAAAACATATTAAGACATACTAAAAAAATCTAAATAAAAAATAAATAAATAAAACACGAAATAATAATGCATAAAGCAAAAATGTAAAAAGTAAGAGAACAATATATGACAGCTAATAAAGTAAAACAATGTAAGCTAAATAAAATAAAGTGAAGTAAAATAAAATGCAGTTTAAGGTAAAATACATAAAAACTTAAATAAAATAAAAATAAATACAGTATTAATAAAAATATTAAAAAAAATAAATAGCAACAGTCGAAAGATATAATCACAAATTTGAAATAGAACTTTAGAAAAGAAAAATATACAAAGGAAAAAAGAAAATAAAATAACAATAAATAAATATAAAATTATAATATAAAATTAAAAAAAAAATGCAGGAGCAATAATTAGCAGCTAATAATATTAAAATTTATAATGTAAAATAAACAAAAAATAAAGTGAATTAAAATATAGTAATAATAAAATAAAGAAACGAAATAAAAACAAAAGTAATAAAAACATAAAAGAAATCAATTTAAACAAGTAAAAATTATGATAAAAAAAGCAAATAACAATAAATAATAAATCAAAATAATGACACAAAATCAAATGAAAAAGGAAAAAAAATTAAAAAATAATAATTAAATAGTTAATTAAAATTTATAATAAAATAAAATAAAAAGAAACATTAAATTAAAAATACACAAATAAAAATGAGCAAAAAATGATAAAGTAAAATAAAATATAGTAATATTAAAATACGAAAAAATTTAACTAAAAAAAATTCAAATCAAGTAAAATAAAAATTAGTTAAGGGGGCGGGCTTCTTATCAGTCGGCTTCAAAAAATTGATTTTTTTTATATTTTTTATATTATAAGAGAATATGCCCTCAAAATTTTATAGCGGAATTCAAAGTGATTTCGGAGTTACAGGCCTGTGTACCGTTCCTCGTGTGAATATACTGTTTACCTTCTGAAAACTTTGAAACACGTTTTCTCAAAACCATGTTTTTGAAAATAACGTGTAAGATTTAAAAAAAAGGACGAAAGTTATCGTTTCAAACCGGTAATCTATATAAAGATAATTGAAATGCGTAACTAATTAACTAACAAAATACACAAAAAAAATTATTTAGCGAAAAAATCACTCTTTTCACAAATTAATTGTGTGTTTGTTTTTTCATATTTTTATACAAGAGTAGTCTATTATATGCGGGAAAGCCTTCTGAATAAGACAATATATTTCTTTTGTGTTTCAGGTGAAAACTACGACCGCAATCTTACACGCCGTTTTACTAGCGCGCAACGAGAAGCTGTGCGAGATCCCTCATATGTCCGCCATTTTGTTTTTTATTTATGTTAAAAAATGGTTTATTACTCTTCAATCATGCCTTCAAATAAATGCAAAAGATTATTCCTGTGTGTCGCTTTTTTCACCTCAAAAAAAAAAAATGAGAAAAAACACCTTTTTTGAAGCCACTGATAATATCCGAATATTTAATTTCAGAGAATATTTTATTAATAAGTATTATTAACATGATAACATTCATCAACTCTTCATTACACACTTTTGTTGCATAAACAGGGTATTCATGAAAGGTCAGATTTGAGCACATAATATGCAATTTTCCCAAAATTTACTACTTGAAAATGACAGAAGCGATAATTGTGAGATAGTACAGCTCAATTGTAGTGAATTAGCATTTGTAGTTTCTCACAACTAATTCCGGGTTTTTTATAAAGAATTTCCAAGTAGCAGTTAAGGTCCAGTATTAAATCTTTTTCACGTTTATGTTTAAGGATATTATAGACATATTGAAGAGTAAATAGTTTAATGTTTAAAAAATGTGTGTGAAAAATGCTGTTTGAAAATTCTCCTCTTCAAAATTCGTGAATATCTTCTTAAAAATAAGATAAAAAATGGTTAGTTTGCAATTACTTTTATGTCTAAATAATTTACGAGTGACAAGGAAAATGCACCTTAGCTCCATCTACAAAGGCAAATTTACTGCACGGAAAATCATATTGTCATTTTAAGCAGGTAGCAATGAAACTATATTCGAATTTAAAATAATTTTTTATGTGTTTTTAAATAACTCTACGGGACACTCTCAAGTATATTCAAGGTTAAAGGGTTTAAAACGACGTTTTTCACACTTACAAAGGGATTGTTATAAAAAAAAATTAATTTCTTTTTGATTTTCTATCATTCGATATCCATATTGGCTATTGCCTACAGCTTTATGGATTAATAATAATTGTCTGAGTCCTGTTTACTACAGCAAGCTTGAAGTCCTTTCAAAAATATCAAGACGTGCTGGTGAGAAACTAAATGTCAGCTTTCCGTCAACAGGTCGGGGCTCTTAGTAGTGGAGGGAAAAGCAAAG